>NC_135810.1:37288193-38744429 GCF_964213995.1 Mustelus asterias
GGTGGGGGGTCAGGGGGTGGGGGGTCAGGGGTTGGGGGGTCAGGGGGTGGGGGGTCAGGGGGTGGGGGGTCAGGGGGTGGGGGGTCAGGGGGTGGGGGGTCAGGGGGTGGGGGGTCAGGGGGTGGGGGGTCAGGGGGTGGGGGGTCAGGGGGTGGGGGGTCAGGGGGTGGGGGGTCAGGGGGTGGGGGGTCAGGGGTCGGGGGGTCAGGGGTCGGGGGGTGGGGGGTCGGGGGGTGGGGGGTCGGGGGGTGGGGGGTCGGGGGGTGGGGGGTCGGGGGGTGGGGGGTCGGGGGGTGGGGGGTCGGGGGGTGGGGGGTCGGGGGGTGGGGGGTCGGGGGGTGGGGGGTCGGGGGGTGGGGGTTCAGGGGGTGGGGGGTCAGGGGGGTCAGGGGGTGGGGGGTCAGGGGGTGGGGGGTCAGGGGGTGGGGGGTCAGGGGGTGGGGGGTCAGGGGGTGGGGGGTCAGGGGGTGGGGGGTCAGGGGGTGGGGGGTCAGGGGGTGGGGGGTCAGGGGGTGGGGGGTCAGGGGGTGGGGGGTCAGGGGGTGGGGGGTCAGGGGGTGGGGGGTCAGGGGGTGGGGGGTCAGGGGGTGGGGGGTCAGGGGGTGGGGGGTCAGGGGGTGGGGGGTCAGGGGGTGGGGGGTCAGGGGGTGGGGGGTCAGGGGGTGGGGGGTCAGGGGGTGGGGGGTCGGGGGTGGGGGGGTCAGGGGATGGGGGGTCAGGGGGTGGGGTGTCAGGGGGTGGGGGGTCAGGGGGTGGGGGGTCATGGGTTGGGGGGTCATGGGTTGGGGGGTCAGGGGGTGGGGGGTCAGGGGGTGGGGGGTCAGGCGGTGGGGGGTCAGGCGGTGGGGGATCAGGCGGTGGGGAATCAGGGGGTGGGGGGTCAGGGGGTAGGGGGTAGTGGTGGGGATTGGTGGGGTGTTGGTGTGTGTGGGTGGGGGGTTGGGGTGGTTGGTAGTGATGGGGAGTGGTGTGGGGGAGTGGGGATGGTGGGGGGGAGGTGGGGAGTGGTGTGGCGGGATGGGGTGTGGTGGGGGGTGGGGAGTGGTGGGGGGGTGGGGAGTGGTGGGGGGGTGGGGAGTGGTGGGGGGGTGGGGAGTGGTGGGGGGGTGGGGAGTGGTGGGGGGGTGGGGAGTGGTGGGGGGGTGGGGAGTGGTGGGGGGGTGGGGAGTGGTGGGGGGGTGGGGAGTGGTGGGGGGTGGGGAGTGGTGGGGGGTGGGGTGTGTGGGTTGTGGTGGGGGGGGGTGGGGAGTGGTTGGGGGGGTAGGGAGTGGTGGGGGGGAGTGGGGAGGGTGTGGGGAGTGGTGGGGGGATTAGGGAGTGGAGGTGGGGGTGGGGAGTGGTGGGGGGGGTGGGGAGTGGTTGTGGGGAGTGGTGGGTGGGGGGTTGGGGAGTGGTGGGTGGGGAGTGGTGGGGAGGTGGGGAGTGGTGGGGGGTGGGGAGTGGTGGGGGTGTGTTGAGGGGTGAGGGGGTCGGTGTGGGTAGGTGGGGGGTGAAGGGTGAAGGGTGAGGGGGTGGGGGGTGAGGGGGTGAGGGGGTGAGGGGGTGAGGGGGTGGGGGGTGAGGGGGTGGGGGGTGAGGGGCGGGGGGTCAGGGTGGGGGGTCAGGGGGTGGGGGGTCAGGGGGTGGGGGCTCAGGGGGTGGGGGCTCAGGGGGTGGGGGGTCAGGGGGTAGGGGGTCAGGGGGTGGGGGGTCAGGGGGTGGGGGGTCAGGGGGTGGGGGGTCAGGGGGTGGGGGGTCAGGGGGTGGGGGGTCAGGGGGTGGGGGGTCAGGGGGTGGGGGGTCAGGGGGTGGGGGGTCAGGGGGTGGGGGGTCAGGGGGTGGGGGGTCAGGGGGTGGGGGGTCAGGGGGTGGGGGGTAGTGATGGGGAGTGTTGGGGGCTGGGGAGTGGTGGGGGGGGAGGTGGGGAGTGGTGGGGCGGGGTGGGGAGTGGTGCGGGGGGGTGGGGAGTGGTGCGGGGAGTGGGGAGTGGTGGGGGGGTGGGGAGTGGTGGGGGGTGGGGAGTGGTGGGGGGGTGGGGAGTGGTGGGGGGGTGGGGAGTGGTGGGGGGGGTGGGGAGTGGTGGGGGGGGTGTGGATTGTGGGTGGGGTGGGGAGTGGTGGGGAGTGGGGGTGGGGAGTGGGGAGTGGTGGGGGGGTGGGGAGTGATGGGGGGTGGGGAGTGGTGGGGGGGGGGAGTGGTGGGATTGCGAGTGGGGAGTGGTGGGCGGGGAGTGGTGGGCGGGGAGTGGGGAGTGGTGGGGTTGGGAGTGAGGAGTGGTGGGGGGGGAGGAGTGGGGTGGGGGGGGAGGAGTGGGGAGTGGTGGGAGGGGTGGGGAGTTGTTGGGGGGGGGGTGGGGAGTGGTTGGGGGGGTTGGTGAGTGGTTGGGGGGGTTGGTGAGTGGTTGGGGGGGTGGGGAGTGGTGGGTGGGGAGTGGTGGGGGTGTGGGGAGTGGTGGGGGGGTGTTGAGGGGTGAGGGGGTCGGTGTGGGTAGTTGGGGGGTGAGGGGGTCGGTGTGGGTAGTTGGGGGGTGAGGGGGTGGAGGGTGAGGGCGTGGGGGTTGAGGGGGTGGGGGGTGAGGGGTGGGGGGTAGGGGGTGGGGGGTAGTGGGGGGGTAGGGGGTGGGGGGTAGGGGGTGGGGGGTCAGGGTGTGGGGTGTCAGGGAGTGGGGTGTCAGTGGGTGGGGGGTCAGGGGGTGGGGGGTCAGGGGGTGGGGGGTCAGGGGGTGGGGTGTCAGGGCGTGGGGGGTCAGGACGTGGGGGGTCAGGGCATGGGGGGTCAGGGCGTGGGGGGTCAGGGCGTGGGGGGTCAGGGCGTGGGGGACAGGGCGTGGGGGGTCAGGGCGTGGGGGGTCAGGGCGTGGGGGGTCAGGGGGTGGGGGTCGGGGGGTGGGGGGTAGTGATGGGGAGTGGTGGGGGGGTGGGGAGTGGTGGGGGGGGAGGTGGGGAGGGGTGGGGCGGGGTGGGGAGTGGTGCGGGGGGGTGGGGAGTGGTGCGGGGGGTGGGGAGTGGTGGGGGGGGTGGGGAGTGGTGGGGGGGGTGGGGAGTGGTGGGGGGGGTGGGGAGTGGTGGGGGGGGTGGGGAGTGGTGGGGGGGGTGGGGAGTGGTGGGGGGGGTGGGGAGTGGTGGGGGGGGTGGGGAGTGGTGGGGGGGGTGGGGAGTGGTGGGGGGGTGGGGAGTGGTGGGTGGGGTGTGGATTGTGGGTGGGGTGGGGAGTGGTGGGGAGTGGGTGTGGGGAGTGGGGAGTGGTGGGGAGTGATGGGGGGTGGGGAGTGGTGGGGGGGGGAGTGGTGGGATTGGGAGTGGGGTGTGGTGGGCGGGGAGTGGGGAGTGGTGGGGTTGGGAGTGAGGAGTGGTGGGGGGGAGGAGTGGGGAGTGGTGGGAGGGGTGGGGAGTTGTTGGGGGGGGGTGGGGAGTGGTTGGGGGGGTTGGTGAGTGGTTGGGGGGGTGGCGAGTGGTTAGGTGGGTGGGGAGTGGTGGGTGGGGAGTGGTGGGTGGGGAGTGGTGGGTGAGGAGTGGTGGGGGTGTGGGGAGTGGTGGTCGGTGTGGGTAGTTGGGGGGTGAGGGGGTGGAGGGTGAGGGGGTGGGGGGTGAGGGGGTGGAGGGTGAGGGGGTGGGGGTTGAGGGGGTGGGGGGTGAGGGGTGGGGGGTAGGGGGTGGGGGGTAGTGGGGGGGTAGGGGGTGGGGGGTAGTGGGTGGGGGGTCAGGGTGTGGGGTGTCAGGGAGTGGGGTGTCAGTGGGTGGGGGGTCAGGGGGTGGGGGGTCAGGGGGTGGGGGGTCAGGGGGTGGGGGGTCAGGGGGTCAGGGGGTGGGGGGTCAGTGGGTGGGGGGTCAGGAGGTGGGGGGTCAGGGGGTGGGGTGTCAGGGGGTGGGGGATCAGGGGTTGGGGGGTCAGGGGGTGGGGGGTCAGGGGGTGGGAGGTCAGGGGGTGGGAGGTCAGGGGGTGGGGGTCAGGGCGTGGGGGGTCAGGGGGTGGGGGGTCAGGGGGTGGGGGGTGGGGCGGGGTGGGGAGTGGTGCGGGGGGGTGGGGAGTAGTGGGGCGGGGTGGGGAGTGGCGGGGGGGTGGGGCGTGGTGGGGGGGTGGGGCGTGGTGGGGGGTTGGGGAGTGGTGGGGGGTTGGGGAGTGGTGGGGGGGGTGGGGAGTGGTGGGGTGTGGGGGTGGGGAGTGGTGGGGGGGTGGGGCGTGGTGGGGGGGTTGGGGAGTGGTAGGGGGGTTGGGGAGTGGTGGGGGGGTGGGGCGTGGTGGGGGGGTGGGGCGTGGTGGGGGGGTGGGGAGTGGTGAGGGGGGGTGGGGAGTGGTGGGGGGGGTGGGGAGTGGTGGGTGGGGTGGGGAGTGGTGGGGAGTGGGGGTGGGGAGTGGTGGGAGGGTGGGGAGTTAATGGGGGTGGGCAGTGGTGGGGGGGTGGGGAGTGGTGGGGGGGAGTGTGGAGTGGTGGGGTTGGCAGTGGGGAGCGGTGGTGGGGGGAGCGGGGAGTGGTGGGGTTGGGAGTGTGGAGTGGTGGGGGGCGAGTGGGGAGTGGTGGGAGGGGTGGGGAGTTGTTGGGGGGATGTGGGGAGTGGTTGGGGGGGGTGGCGTGTGGTTGGGGGGTGGCGAGTGGTTGGGTGGGTGGGGAGTGGTGGGTGGGGGGGTGGGGAGTGGTGTCTGGGGAGTGGTGGAGGGGTGGGGAGTGGTGGGGGGGTGTTGAGGGGTGAGGGGGTCGGTGTGGGTAGGTGGGGGGGTGAGGGGGTGGAGGGTGAGGGGGGTGAGGGGGTGGGGAGTCGGGGGTGGGGGCTAGGGGGTGGGGGGTAGGGGGTGGGGGGTCAGGGTGTGGGATGTGGGGGTGGGGGGGTCAGGGGGTGGTGGGTCGTGTTGGGGATTGGTGGGGGGGTGGGGGTGGGTGGTAGTGATGGGGAGTGGTGGGGTGGGTGGGGAGTGTTGGGGGGGAGGTGGGGAGTGGTGGGGAGTGGTGGGGGGGTGGGGAGTGGTGGGGTGGGTGGGGAGTGGTGGGGTGGGTGGGGAGTGTTGGGGGGGAGGTGGGGAGTGGTGGGGCGGGGTGGGGAGTGGTGGGGCGGGGTGGGGAGTGGTGGGGCGGGGTGGGGAGTGGTGGGCATGGTGGGGAGTGGTGGGCATGGTGGGGAGTGGTGGGGGGGGTGGGGAGTGGTGGGGGGGGTGGGGAGTGGTGGGCAGACTTCACGAGAAGTAGAAAGAAGTGCGAAGTGATTGAATTTGGTAGGATGATTTTGGTGAGGTAATATAAAGTAATAGTATGCATGTAAATGGAGTGCAGGAACCAAGTGACCTGTGGGTATGTGTACAGGAATCTTTAATGGTTGCAGGAAAAGCTGAGAAGTATTCGTTTTAAAAAAACATACAGGATCCTTAGCCTAATAAATGACAACATCGACTGGAAGCAGAGCCTAATGGGAAAGACAGTAGAACAGCAATGGCAGGAGTTTCTGGGAGTAATTGAGGACACAGTGCAGAGGTTCATCCCAAACAAAAGAAAGGTTATCAGAGGGGGGATTAGGCAGCCATGGCTGACAAAGGAAGTCAGGGAATGCATCAAGGCAAAAGAGAGAGCCTATAATGTGGCAAAGAGTAGTGGGAAGTCAGAAGATTGGGAAGGCTATAAAAACAAACAGAGGATAACAAAGAGAGAAATAAGGAAGGAGAGGATCAAATATGAAGGTAGGCTAGCCAGTAACATTAGGAATGATAGTAAAAGTTTCTTTAAATACATTAAAAACAAACGGGAGGCAAAAGTAGACATTGGGCCGCTCCAAAATGACGCTGGTAATCTAGTGATGGGAGACAAGGAAATAGCTGAGGAACTTAATAAGTACTTTGCGTCAGTCTTCACAGTAGAAGACATGAGTAATATCCCAACAATTCAGGAAAGTCAGGGGGCAGAGTTGAATATGGTTGCCATCACAAAGGAGAAAGTGCTAGAGAAACTAAAAGGTCTGAAAATTGATAAATCTCCGGGCCCAGATGGGCTACATCCTAGAGTTCTAAAGGAGATAGCTGAAGAAATAGTGGAGGCGTTAGTTATGATCTTTCAAAAGTCACTGGAGTCAGGGAAAGTCCCAGAGGATTGGAAAATCGCTGTTGTAACCCCACTGTTCAAGAAGGGAACAAGAAAAAAGATGGAAAATTATAGGCCAATTAGCCTAACCTCAGTTGTTGGCAAAATTCTAGAATCCATCGTTAAGGATGAGATTTCTAAATTCTTGGAAGTGCAGGGTCGGATTAAGACAAGTCAGCATGGATTTAGGAAGGGGAGGTCGTGCCTGACAAACCTGTTAGAGTTCTTTGAAGAGATAACAAATAGGTTAGACCAAGGAGAGCCAATGGATGTTATCTATCTTGACTTCCAAAAGGCCTTTGACAAGGTGCCTCACGGGAGACTGCTGAGTAAAATAAGGGCCCATGGTATTCGAGGCAAGGTACTAACATGGATTGACGATTGGCTGTCAGACAGAAGGCAGAGAGTTGGGATAAAAGGTCCTTTCTCAGAATGGCAACCGGTGACAAGTGGTGTCCCGCAGGGTTCAGTGTTGGGGCCACAGCTGTTCTCTTTATATATTAACGATCTAGATGACGGGACTGGGAGCATTCTGGCCAAGTTTGCCGATGATACAAAGATAGGTGGAGGGGCAGGTAGTATTGAGGAGGTGGGGAGGCTGCAGAAAGATTTAGACAGTTTAGGAGAGTGGTCCAAGAAGTGGCTGATGAAATTCAACGTGGGCAAGTGCGAGGTCGTACACTTTGGAAAAAAGAATAGAGGCATGGACTATTTTCTAAACGGTGACAAAATTCATAATGCTAAAGTGCAAAGGGACTTGGGAGTCCTAGTCCAGGATTCTCTAAAGGTAAACTTGCAGGTTGAGTCCGTAATTAAGAAAGCAAATGTAATGTTGTCATTTATCTCAAGAGGCTTGGAATACAAAAGCAGGGATGTACTTCTGAGGCTTTATAAAGCACTGGTTAGGCCCCATTTGGAGTACTGTGAGCAATTTTGGGCCCCACACCTCAGGAAGGACATACTGGCACTGGAGCGGGTCCAGCGGAGATTCACACGGATGATCCCAGGAATGGTAGGCCTGACATACGATGAACGTCTGAGGATCGTGGGATTATATTCATTGGAGTTTAGGAGGTTGAGGGGAGATCTGATAGAAACTTACAAGATAATGAACGGCTTAGATAGGATGGACGTAGGGAAGTTGTTTCCATTAACAGGGGAGACTAGGACGCGGGGGCACAGCCTTAGAATAAAAGGGAGTCACTTTAGAACAGAGATGAGGAGAAATTTCTTCAGCCAGAGAGTGGTGGGTCTGTGGAATTCATTGCCACAGAGGGCTGTGGAGGCCGAGACGTTGAGCGTCTTCAAGACAGAAATTGATAAATTCTTGATTTCTCGAGGAATTAAGGGCTATGGGGAGAGAGCGGGTAAATGGAGTTGAAATCAACCATGATTGAATGGTGGAGTGGACTCGATGGGCCGAATGGCCTTACTTCCGCTCCTATGTCTTATGGTCTTAACATAGGGCCCAATTTTATCATCGAGTTGCACCCGTTTTTGGGCGGGAAAACTTGGTAAAGTCGGGCATGAGGTGAGTATTGCAATCCGCGACCGCCTCCGGGGCCGGTTCCTCCTTTACCAAGGCCCGAAGATGGCCACTATCAGGACCACGCCCGAAACGGTCATGGCGGCCATTTAAATGCATTTGTCCTCCTCACCATTTAGCACATTTCCAAATTTAGTATAATTTGCAGACTTCAGGATTATGCTCTATATACCCAATTCCGGGTATATAGAATCCCTACAGTATAGATGGAGGCCACTTGGCTCATCGAGTCTGCACCAACTTTCCAACGGAGCATCCCACCTGGGTCCTAAGCCTATAGCCCCACATATCTGCTCCATTAATCCCCCCAAACCTACACATCTTGGGATACTAAGGGGCAATTTAGCATGGTCAATTCACTTAACCTGCACATCTTTAGATAGGAGAAAACTGTAGCACCTGGAGGAAAAACACAGACACGAGGAGAATGTGCAAACTCCACACAGTCACCCAAAGGCTGGAATTAAACTCGTGTCCCTGGCTCTGTGAAGCAGCAGTGCTAACCGCTGTGCCATCGTGCCGTCCATTATTGTTATATTAATATAAATTATTAATACAAGTGAAACAAAGCAAATTCAAATACCAATCACTAGGGACACCACTGCACACTGTAGTCCGATAGACAACTGGTTCACCATGACGCTTATTGTCCTTTAGATAATTGTACACAGACTCAGCCATTGCCTCTTTAATTCCATGGGCATTACTTTTGTCAATACATTGCACTTCCAGAAGATTAAAATTGTGTCACCCACAGATGCTGGATTGATTAAAACTGATTATCTCTTTGCAATAAACACATTTTTAAGCTGAATGAATTAGATTGCACTTGTTTACCACTCCTAAATAGTTAAAGGAATATTTTTTAATGCAACATTTTAAAATGCGTCTTAAAATGCTGTAAGAAGTCTAACAACACCAGGTTAAAGTCCAACAGGTTTATTTGATAGCAAAAGCCACAAGCTTTCGGAGCCTTAAGCTCCTTCTTCAGGTGAGTGGGAATTCTGTTCACAAACAGGGCATATAAAGACACAAACTCAATTTACAGAATAATGGTTGGAATGCGAATACTTACAGCTAATCAAGTCTTAAAGGTACAAACAATGTGAGTGGAGAGAGCATTAAGACAGGTAAAAGAGATGTGTATTGTCTCCAGACAGGACAGCCAGTGAGACTCTGCAGGTCCAGGCAAGCTGTGGGGGTTACAGATAGTGTGACATGAACACAATATCCTGGTTGAGGCCGTCCTCATGTGTGCGGAACTTGGCTATCAGTCTCTGCTCAGCGACTCTGCGCCGTCGTGTGTCGTGAAGGCCGCCTTGGAGAATGCTTACCCGAAGATCAGAGGCCGAATGCCCGTGACCGCTGAAGTGCTCCCCAACAGGAAGAGAACAGTCTTGCCTGGTGATTGTCGAGCGGTGTTCATTCATCTGTTGTCGCAGCGTCTGCATGGTTTCCCCAATGTACCATGCCTCGGGACATCCTTTCCTGCAGCGTATCAGGTAGACAACGTTGGCCGAGTTGCAAGAGTATGTACCGTGTACCTGGTGGATGGTGTTATAGAATCATAGAAACCCTACAGTGCAGAAAGAGGCCATTTGGCCCATCAAGTCTGCACCGACCACAATCCCACCCAGGCCCTACCCCCTTATCCCTACATATTTACCCGCTAATCCCTCTAACCTATGCATCTCAGGACACTAAGGGGCAATTTTAGCATGGCCAATCAACCTAACCCGCACATCTTTGGACTGTGGGAGGAAACCGGAGCACCCGGAGGAAACCCACGCAGACACGAGGAGAATGTGCAAACTCCACACAGACAGTTGCACAAAGTGGAGTTGCACAAATTGGACATGAGGCACGATCTTAGAATCATAGAATCCCTACAGTGCAGTAGGAGCTATTTGGCCCATCGAGTCTGCACTGACCACAAACCCACCCAGGCCCTATCCCTTAGCCCCAAGTATTTTACCATGCTTGACCCCTGACACTTAGGGTCAATTTAGCATGGCCAATCCACCTAACCCGCACATCTTTTGCACTGTGGGAGGAAACCGGAACTCCCGGAGAAAACCAATGTGGACACAGGGTGAATGTGCAAAGTCCACACAGACAGTCAGCCGAGGCCAGAATTGAACCCAGGACCCTGGTGCTGTGAGGAAGCAGTGCTAACCACTGTGCCACCGGGCCGTCCATCATTAATGTGGCTGTCTCGGTCAAATGAGGAGTGGGAAAAGAAGGGTGCCATTCTACCTTGTCTCACTTGATTGCAACAGCACATAAGTAGAAATTAATCGTAGTGATTAATTGCAGTGATCTTCCCAAACAAATTGTCGAATGAGCAAGAAAACAGGAGTTATTTGTTCCTTTTTTTCAGCACGCCACGCACCTGAATCTTTTGACACTTAGTGCAATGAAAGAACCACCAGGCGTTCTTGCCAGAATGGATCCTCTGGGCGCGTGATTTTGATTTTATTTTATTACTGTCACATGTAGTAACATACAGTGAAAAGTATTGTTTCTTGCGTGCTATACAGACAAAACATACCGTTCATAGAGAAGGAAATGAGAGAGTGCAGAATGTAGTGTTACAGTCATAGCGAGAGAAAGATCAACTTAATGCAAGGTAAGTCCATTCAAAAGTCTGATAGCAGCAGGGAAGAAGCTGTTCTTGAGTCGGTTGGTACGTGACCTCAGACTTTTGTATCTTTTTCCCGAAGGAAGAAGGTGGAAGAGAGAATGTCCGGGGTGCGTGGGGTCCTTAATTATGCTGGCTGCTTTGCCGAGGCAGTGGGAAGTGTAGACAGAGTCAATGGGTGGGAGGCTGGTTTGCGTGATGGATTGGGCTACATTCACGACCTTTTGTAGTTTCTTGCGGTCTTGGGCAGAGCAGGAGCCAAAACCTATCCTACAAAACCTATCTCCAAACTCCGTGGCCTGGGGCTCGGCTCCTCCCTCCGCGACCGGATCCCAGACCTCCGAACCCACAGACCGCAACCAGCAAGGATAGGCAACAACACCTCCTCCACGATCATCCTCAACACCAGTGCCCCACAAGGCTGTGTCCTCAGCCACTTACTATACTCCTTATACACCTATGACCAAACTCCCATCTAATTTGATTTTCAAGTTTGCTGATGACACCACCATGGTGGGTCGGATCTCAAACAATGATAAGATGGAGTACGGGAATGAGATAGAGAATCTGGTGAACTTGTGCGACGGCAATAATCTCTCCCTCAATGTCAATAAAATGAAGGAGATAGTTATCGACTTCAGGAAGCGTCGTGGAGGACACGCCCCTGTCAACATCAATGGCGATGAAGCAGAAATGGTCAAGGGCTTTTGGTTTTTAGGTGTCCAGATCACCAACAACCTGTCCTGGTCCCTCCGTGCTGACGCTATAGTCAAGAAAGCCCACTAACGCCTCTACTTTCTCAGGAGATTAAGGAAATTTGCATGTTCACTACCTTGTCACCAACAGTACAGTCCAGATGAGGCATCAATACGATAGTATTTTATACCAAAATTTGTTGTAAAATTCTTAAAAATAACACAATTTTTCACATTTAGACTTTCTATATCTTTGTAATTTTTACTCCTTTGATTCAAACATTCCATTTCTCTATGTGATAATTTGAAAGTGCACCCTTTGACCAAGTTTTTGGTCATCTGCACCAGTATCTGTCAAATTTTACTTTTTAAGGCACCTATGAAATGCCTTGGAATGTCGTATTATTTTAAAGATGCTGTATAAATACAAGTTGTTTTTACTCTTGCTGGTTCCTTCACCACCTGCTGCAGACCCAGTCTAGCAGTTATATCCTTTCAGACCCAGGATAAAATGCTAAATGTATAAACGTTACCATAGACCAGTTTGAACAATCTCACGTGACATGATGGCATCTGTGTCGATGATCCGGCACATCTTCATAGAAATCATAGAAACCCTACAGTACAGAAAGAGGCCATTCGGCCCATCGAGTCTGCACCGACCACAATCCCACCCAGGCCCTACCCCCATATCCCTACATATTTTACCTGCTAATCCCTCTAATCTACGCATCCCAGGGCATGAAGGGGCAATTTTAGCATGGCCAATCAACCTAACCCGCACATCTTTGGACTGTGGGAGGAAACCAGAGCACCCGGAGGAAACCCATGCAGACACGAGGAGAATGTGCAAACTCCACACAGACAGTGACCCAAGCCGGGAATCGAACCCAGGTCCCTGGAGCTGTGAAGCAGCAGTGCTGACCACTGTGCTGCCGTGCCGCCCATCTTGCAGAGGTTGCTGTGGCAGGGTTGTGTGGTGTCGTAGTCACTGTTCTCCTGAAGGCTGGGTAGTTTGCTGCGAACAATGGTCTGTTTGAGGTGGTGCGGTTGTTTAAAGGCAAGAAGTCGGGGTGTGGGGATGGCCTTGGCGAGATGTTCGTCTTCATCAATGACATGTTGAAGGCTCCGGAGAAGATGCCATGGCTTCTCCGCTCCGGGGAAGTACTGGACGGCGAAGGGTACTCTGTCCACTGTGTCCCGTGTTTGTCTTCTGAGGAGGTCGGTGCGGTTTTTCTCTGTGGCGCGTCGGAACTGTCGATCGATGAGTCGAGTGCCATATCCTGTTCTTATGAGGGCATCTTTCAGCGTCTGGAGGTGTCTGTTGCGATCCTCCTCATCCGAGCAGATCCTGTGTATACGGAGGGCTTGTCCGTAGGGGATGGCTTCTTTAATGTGTTTAGGGTGGAAGCTGGAGAAGTGGCACGGCACGGTAGCACAGTGGGTAGCACTGCTGCTTCACAGCTCCAGGGACCTGGGTTCGATTCCCGGCTTGGGTCACTGTCTGTGTGGAGTTTGCACATTCTCGTGTCTGCGTGGGTTTCCTCCGGGTGCTCCGGTTTCCTCCCACAGTCCAAAGATGTGCGGGTTAGGTTGATTGGCCATGCTAAAATTGCCCTTAGTGTCCTGGGATGCATAGGTTAGAGGGATTAGTGGGTAAAATATGTAGGGATATGGGGGTAGGGTCTGGGTGGGATTGTGGTCGGTGCAGACTCGATGGGCCGAATGGCCTCTTTCTGTGCTGTAGGGTTTCTAAGATTTCTAAGAAGTGGAGCATCGTGAGGTTATCCGTGGGCTTGCAGTACAGTGAGGTGCTGAGGTGACCGTCCTTAATGGAGATGCGTGTGTCCAAGAATGCAACCGATTCCGGAGAGTAGTCCATGGTGAGTCTGATGGTGGGATGGAACTTGTTGATGTCATCATATAGTTGTTTCAGTGATTGTTCACCATGAGTCCAAAGGAAGAAAATGTCATCGATGTATCTAGTGTATAGCATCGGTTGAAGGTCCTGTGCGGTGAAGAAGTCTTGTTCGAACCTGTGCATGAAGATGTTGGCATATTGAGGTGCGAATTTGGTCCCCATGGCTGTTCCGTGTGTCTGGATGACGAACTGGTTGTTGAAGGTGAAGACATTGTGGTCCAGAATGAAGCGGATGAGTTGTAAAATTGCATCTGGAAACTGGCAGTTGTTGGCGCTGAGTACGGAGGCAGTTTCAGCAATGCCATCATCGTGGGGGATGCTGGTGTAGAGTGCCGAGACATCCATTGTGACGAGGAGTGCTCCTGGTTCAACTGCTCCATGTGTGCCGAGTTTCTGTAGGAAGTCTGTAGTGTCGCGACAAAAGCTGGGGGTTCTTTGTACAATGGATTTCAGGATGCCCTCGACATAGCCGGAGAGGTTCTCGCACAGGGTCCCATTGCCCGATACGATGGGACGGCTGGGTGTGTTGGCCTTGTGTATCTTCGGGAGGCAGTAGAGATCTCCAATGCGGGGAGTACGTGGGATGAGAGCATGGAGGGTGCTCTGAAGGTCCGGATCAAAGGTCTTGATCAGAGTGTTAAGTTGACGGATGTGTTCTTTAGTCGGATCTGCGGGTAACTGTCTGTAGTGTTCCTCGTTGTTTAGTTGTCTGGCCACTTCTTTGCAGTAATCCGTTCTGTTCAGTATGACGATGGCCCCACCTTTGCTGGTTTGATGACAATGTTGCGGTTGGTCTTGAGAGCGTGGGTTGTGTTGTGCTTGGGTGATGTTCGGGGCTGTCTTGTGAGTGCAGCTGATGAATTTGGTGTTGACGCACCTCCTGTTGGCTTGGGCATACATGTCAAGTCGAGGGCAGCAGCCTTCCGGAGGAGTCCAATTCGACTCTTTCCTCTTCGGATGCACTGCGGATCTCTCTGTCGGCTGTTCCGGTTCATTGGCTGTCTCATTCTGTTCGCTGTTGGCCTCTTGGGGTTTGTGGGAGAACTCCCGCAGCCTCATTCGCCTGATGAATTCCTCTGTGTCCGCTGCGAAACTGATGGGGTCCATTTTGGTGGTGGGGCAGAAATTGAGCCCTCGGCTGAGAACTTCGATTTCATCTGGTTGAAGAGTGTAGTCGGACAAGTTGACAATGGACTTCCCTGCAGTGGTACTGTTTTCTACTGTGGTACCGGGGGAGGCTTAATTGCTGCTTAGTTGCTGCTGGTGGTGATGCCGAGTTTTGCATTCTTGCACACATGCATTCTTGGACACACGTATCTCCATTAAGGACGGTCACCTCAGCACCTTACTATACCGCAAGCCCACGGATAACCTCACGATGCTCCACTTCTCCAGCTTCCACCCTAAACACGTTAAAGAAGCCATCCCCTACGGACAAGCCCTCCGTATACACAGGATCTGCTCAGATGAGGAGGATCGCAACGGACACCTCCAGACGCTGAAAGATGCCCTCATAAGAACAGGATATGGCGCTCGACTCATCGATCGACAGTTCCGACACACCACAGCGAGAAACCGCACCGACCTCCTCAGAAGACAAACACGGGACACGGTGGACAGAGTACCCTTCGTCGTCCAGTACTTCCCCGGAGCGGAGAAGCTACGACATCTCCTCCGGAGCCTTCAACATGTCATTGAAGACGAACATCTCGCCAAGGCCATCCCCACACCCCCACTTCTTACCTTCAAACAACCGCACCACCTCAAACAGACCATTGTCCGCAGCAAACTACCCAGCATTCAGGAGAACAGTGACCACGACACCACACAATCCTGCCACAGCAACCTCTGCAAGACATGCCGGATCATCGACACAGATGCCATCATCTCACGTGAGAACACCATCCACCAGGTACACGGTACATACTCTTGCAACTCGGCCAACGTTGTCTACCTGATACGCTGCAGGAAAGGATGTCCCGAGGCATGGTACATTGGGGAGACCATGCAGATGCTGCGACAACAGATGAATGAACACCGCTCGACAATCACCAGGCAAGACTGTTCTCTTCCTGTTGGGGAGCACTTCAGCGGTCATGGGCATTCGGCCTGATATTCGGGTAAGCGTTCTCCAAGGCGACCTTCACGGCACACGACAGCGCAGAGTCGCTGGGCAGAAACTGATAGCCAAGTTCTGCACACATGAGGATGGCCTCAACCAGGATATTGGGTTCATGTCACACTATCTGTAATCCCCACAGCTTGCCTGGACCTGCAGAGTCTCACTAGTTGTCCTGTCTGGAGACAATACACATCTCTTTAACCTGTCTTAATGCTCTCTCCACTCACATTGTTTGTACCTTTAAGACTTGATTAGCTGTACGTATTCGCACTCCAACCATTATTCTGTAAATTGAGTCTGTGTCTTATATGCTCTGTTTGTGAACAGAATTCCCACTCACCTGAAGAAGGAGCTTAAGGCTCCGAAAGCTTGTGGCTTTTGCTACCAAATAAACCTGTTGGACTTTAACCTGGTGTTGTTAAACTTCTTACTGTGTTTACCCCAGTCCAACGCTGGCATCTCCACATCTTAAACTGCTGCCAGGTCACACTGGGCCCGATTTTACCATTTTCATTCTAAGTGTTGAATCTGGACGTAATGCAGATCCAACTTCGAAATCTGCTTTAAGGCGCCCCCATACGCACTCAGCCTGAAAAAAACATCTCCAGTTCCATTCGCGCTGTGGGCGGGGCTTAGCGCGGCCGAAATGATCAGAGCTCTGAACTGCGCATGCGCAGTTAGAACATAGAAAAGCTACAGCACAAACAGGCCCTTCGGCCCACAAGTTGCGCCGAACATGTCCCTACCTACTCGGCTTACCTATAACCCTCTATCTTAATAACTTCCAAGAACTTATCCAAAAGTCTCTTAAAAGACCCTATCGAATCCGCCTCCATCACCACTAACGGCAGCCGATTCCACGCACCCACCATCCTCTGAGTGAAAAATCGTACCCCTAACATCTCCTCTGTACCTACTCCCCAGTACCCTAAACCTGTGACCTCTTGTGGCAACCATTTCAGCCCTGGGTAAAAGCCTCTGAGAATCCACTCTATCAATACCTCTCAACATCTTATACACCTCTATCAGGTCACCTCTCATCCTTCGCTTCTCCAAGGAGAAAAGACCTAGCTCTCTCAACCTATCCTCATAAGGCATGCCACCCAATCCAGGCAACATCCTCGTAAATCTCCTCTGTACCCTTTCTATGGCTTCCACATCCTTTCTGTAATGAGGCGACCAGAACTGGGCACAGTACTCCAGGTGGGGTCTGACCAGGGTCCTACACAGCTGCAGCATTATCTCCCGATTTCTAAACTCAATTCCTCTATTGATGAAGACCAATATTCCATACGTCTTCTTAACCACAGCCTCTACCTGTGACGCTGCTTTGAGCGTCCTATGAACCCGGACCCCAAGATCCTTCTGGTCTTCCACACTGCCAAGTGTCTTACCCTTAATATTATATTCTTTCATCCTATTCGACCTGCCAAAATAAACCACCACACACTTATCTGGGTTGAAATCCATCTGCCACTTCTCCGCCCAGTCTTGCATCTTATCTATGTCTCGTTGCAACTGCTGACAACAGTTAGAAAAAAATTTGAAAAAGCGCGCCCGTGTCAGATCGCTCCCAGGCCGCAGAAAGCGGAGAATGCGGCCCGGGAGCGATGGCCCCCACACACAACCCCCTTATCCACCCCTCCCCCACTACCCACACACATCACTGTCCCCCTTTATCCACCCCCCCCCCACTACCCAGACCGATCACCACCCCTGACCCCCTCCCCCGATCTTCCGCAGAGTGGCAGCGGACCCCCTGTCCCCGCCACCGGAGTTATGAGTTCTCTACTCTCATTTACTACCAGGTTTATTATCCTAATAATTGTATGTACTCAGCCCTAGGAAACTTGCGATTCCATACATCCATTTGCTTTCTTACCCAAGCCATTAATTCTATTTCTATTTGTTGCTCTTTTTACACCTCCTGGACTTCTGTATCCCACTGTTATGCCTCCTTTCCCTGGTATTCTCAGGTGCTCTGAAATCCCTCTCCCAAACCATCATTACTGCTCAACCTTTTCTCTTTTCCTGGGTGACAGGACTCTAACTCTGTATGCAGCAACATGCACAAACTGAGCTGAATGGATCCGGTGCCCATAGTTCTCTTCAACATTGTCAGAACAAATGACAAGTTGTGTCACTGAGACATCAGCCACCCTCAATAGGGTGCAACTAAGAAGCTGCCATCACTGAGGAGCACAGCAGATTATGCTGGAAAAGGTGAAGGAGAGCAGCTTACTCATACATCCATCTACCAGAATCACAGTCTCCTTGTGAAGAGCAGGCATAAGATGTCTCAAATCTGTGGTGTTGTTGACTTTCATGAACTCATACCAACGGAGGAGGCAGTGCTTGACATTGCGCAAAATTTTTTTGAGGAGGTAACTAAGTGTGTTGATGAAGGTAGGGCAGTTGATGTCATATACATGGATTTTAGTAAGGCGTTTGATAAGGTCCCCCATGGTCGGCTTATGATGAAAGTGAGGAGGTGTGGGATAGAGGGAAAGTTGGCCGATTGGATTGGTAACTGGCTGTCTGATCGAAGACAGAGGGTGGTGGTGGATGGAAAATTTTCGGACTGGAGGCAGGTTGCTAGCGGAGTGCCACAGGGATCAGTGCTTGGTCCTCTGCTCTTTGTGATTTTTATTAATGACTTAGAGGAGGGGGCTGAAGGGTGGATCAGTAAATTTGCTGATGACACCAAGATTGGTGGAGTAGTGGATGAGGTGGAGGGCTGTTGTAGGCTGCAGAGACATAGATAGGATGCAAAGCTGGGCTGAAAAATGGCAAATGGAGTTTAAACCTGATAAATGTGAGGTGATTCATTTTGGTAGGACTAATTTAAATGTGGATTACAGGGTCAAAGGTAGGGTTCTGAAGACTGTGGAGGAACAGAGAGATCTTGGGGTCCATATCCACAGATCTCTGAAGGTTGCCACTCAAGTGGATAGAGCTGTGAATAAGGCCTATAGTGTGTTAGCTTTTATTAACAGGGGGTTGGAGTTTAAGAGCCGTGGGGTTATGCTGCAACTGTACAGGACCTTGGTGAGACCACATTTGGAATATTGTGCGCAGTTCTGGTCACCTCACGGTGACCAGTTGCAATTCACCTCATCGGCGGCACGGTAGCACAGTGGTTAGCACTGCTGCTTCACAGCTCCAGGGACCCGGGTTCGATTCCCGGCTCGGGTCACTGCCTGTGTGGAGTTTGCACATTCTCCTCGTGTCTGCGTGGGTTTCCTCCGGGTGCTCCGGTTTCCTCCCACAGTCCAAAGATGTGCGGGTTAGGTTGATTGGCCATGCTAAAATTGCCCCTTAGTGTCCTGGGGTGTGTAGATTAGAGGGATTAGCGGGTAAAATATGTAGGGATATGGGGGTAGGGCCTGGGTGGGATTGTGGTCGGTGCAGACTCGATGGGCCGAATGGCCTCTTTCTGTACTGTAGGGTTTCTATTCTATGATTTCTCACTATAAGAAGGATGTGGAAGTGCTGGAAAGAGTGCAGAGGAGATTTACCAGGATGCTGCCTGGTTTGGAGGGTAGGTCTTATGAGGAAATGTTGAGGGAGCTAGGGCTGTTCTCTCTGGAGCAGAGGAGGCTGAGGGGAGACTTAATAGAGGTTTATAAAATGATGAAGGGGATAGATAGAATGAACATTCAAAGACTATTTCCTCGGGTGGATGGAGCTATTACAAGGGGGCATAACTATAGGGTTCGTGGTGGGAGATATAGGAAGGATATCAGAGATAGGTTCTTTACGCAGAGAGTGGTTGGGGTGTGGAATGGACTGCCTGCAGTGATAGTGGAGTCAGACACTTTAGGAACATTTAAGCAGTTATTGGATGGGCACATGGAGCACACCAGGATGATGGGGAGTGGGATAGCTTGATCTTGGTTTCAGATAAAGCTCGGCACAACATCGTGGGCCGAAGGGCCTGTTCTGTGCTGTACTGTTCTATGTTCTAAGTACTATCAAGGTAGGTTATCAGTAATGGCGAGACTAGAAGCTGTGAAGAGCAGGGTCACTTGGTTGCTCTACCTTCAGGTTAAGGGTTATTAAAGATGAGATGTTAAATTGAGGTCCCACCTGCCTGCTCAGGGAAGCAAAAATGATTCCATGGCACTTTTCTCCTTAACCAACACGACCAAAAGAACAGACCGCTAATTGTTGCATGTGTTATTTCTGGAACATGCTGCGCACTAATTGACTGTTACTACTTCTGTGCAACAATAACATTCCAAATGAAAAATAATCTATGGCAATAATGCACTTTAGCACATCATGAAGATACAATTAGACATTATATAAATGTAGGCTATTCATTCACTCAAATTTTACATAGTTTTGGTGTTCAACATAAAAAGCTATATTTTAAACAGAGGCAATAACAATAGCCGCTCCCTTATAGTCAATGTATTGATTCATTTATATTTGAGTATATATATTTAAGAATATATATTTAATTATATGATTCCCAGGAATATTCAGAAGAACTCACCCCACTGTCGCTATCCACATTCTTCCAGTGGAGTCCCAACTGAATCTGCAATCTGATGTAATTAGATTTTTTAGACATTTTAAAGTTTTGATTTTGCCCATTTTGATTAATGGCAGCAACTTGACTCTGGGTTCCATTTTTATATTAAAAGGATAATTTAAATGCAGTTTTAGAAGTTATTTGCTTTGCTTCTTTAGAATGCTTTAACATTATTTGAACTCAAATAGAATACTCTAATAATATAACAAGCATCATGTTAATGCGTGGAACAAGTAACAGAACAGAAAAATAAAACTGGAAACTTTTCAACACAAATTATTTATTCCACATAACAGCTAACTGTTAAAATGAAACTTTCTCGATTGATCGTATTATTTACATAGATGAAAATCCAACATATACAATCATAAGAGATTAAACAATCTTAGATATCTGTGCTTAACAACACACTGAAAGTCCTTCTAATGTCAACATTAAGATTTGTCATATTTTAACACCAAATTCCATGTACAGTGTATTCTATGCAAAGTTGCAATTCACAGCAGGTGAAAGAGTACACCAAATACTCAACTGCAACAATATCCTGTTGCTAAAATTCAGTGAAATGAACATAACCAGAAATAAGGCAATAGAAATTATTAGTTGCATGATATTTATTTTGTCACTGGTTGATTTTGAATGTTTATGAACACTTTTGACTGTTGGCTAAATGTTTCTAGAAAAAAAATAGTCCACGTATCACGCACTGCCACTAAAATATTTGTAGACTATCAATTTGTTATACCTATATTTTCATCAGTTTGACACGTCATGACCATTTAAAATAGATATCAACCTGATTTGCTACATTTTAGCACCTGAGAAAATTCTAGGCCAGAAAGTCTAAATTTGTATGGGAACAAAAATGAACATGCACACAATAATCCAAAACACTGTACCTGTGAAATCCAAAACTCTACTCAGCAGTACTATTATTTCCTTACAAGAATGTGACAGCAACTACAGTGTGAAATGTTTCATATTTATGCTGGCAATGGGATTTTGTGAAAATCTGACAGTCCCCTATTTTTCATACTGAGTTCAGTGGTAAGCAGATCATGCACAAAGAAGCCGTTTGCATTTTATATTTGCTTGTGCAGGTATACATGCTCACAGCTTATCTGTCATCTGGCTGGGAAAGTGGCAATGAGCCAATTAAAACATCAGTTTGCAAAACAGGAGATGCAGCAATAATGAAGTATGCCCAAAGTCATAAAGAAACCAGATTTTCTCAGCCATTCCTACACTCCAAAAAGCAAAATATCAATTCCCATGCATTTGATGTCACAAACACACTAAAAAATTATTTCTCTGTTCTGAAGAGTTGAAAATTCCTAAGCATGTCATTAAAGCATATATTTAACCTCTTTTTAAATGCAATGAACGCACAATTCTGCACAATGATTTGAGCTGCCCAATGGTAGATATACTCCTGAACTGCAACATTCATTTCAATTAAATCTGCAATAAAAACTATAAATACTATTCAACTGTCCAAACCTATGACCAATGGGACAGTATGCTGCACATATAAAATACAAATATATCATTACAATAA
The DNA here is from genome assembly GCF_964213995.1 of Mustelus asterias. Taxonomy (NCBI): domain Eukaryota; kingdom Metazoa; phylum Chordata; class Chondrichthyes; order Carcharhiniformes; family Triakidae; genus Mustelus; species Mustelus asterias. The sequence goes on from NC_135810.1 coordinate 37,309,257, forward strand.
TTGTGTTTCATTGCTGCTTATATTCCTAGAGGTAAGGTTATGAAACATTAAAGAATGCTACTGGATACAAAAAAATGAACGATTTGTAGAAATTATGAAATACTTGAACAGTTTCGATAGGAATTAGCATTAAAGAGTGTTATATAAATGGGAAACATGATAGGAAAATACACAAAATTAACTTTGTGTCACAGAATATAAATTCAATCTCAAAATATGCTTGCCATTTACTTTTTACCAACTTGTATTAAATTTCAAACAAGGTATTTGGATATGTTGTTTTACAAGTTTTGCATCCAAGGTCAACTTAGCAGGAAAAAAGTGATTACAATCAATACCCATGACTGCATTATGCATGTTTGGCTTTTTGTTTCCTACAGTTGAAAAATTGCATTAACATGGAAACATTTAACAAAATACAGGATAAATGTCAGCTTGACCCAGTTTACATTTTACTTCCCTCCAAATCTGAAGGCGGTGGATTCTACACTCCAAGGCATGAGCATGTAATCAGAGCTGATGCATCCTTTGATGAGAATTAAACGCCATGCTGTGTCTATCTGTTCCAGTGATTCCGTTGGATAGAAAAAAGTCTTGAAAGCAACAAGATCGCCTGGTGTTAACCAACTCCACCAAAAACAAATTTAACTGGACATTCTTCCCATTTGCTGTGTGACCTTGTTTTGTGCAAGCTGCTTGTCAAATTTAGCAGTATAATAAGTGGCTGCATTTCAAAAGTGATTGATTGGTTGTGAGGTGCCTTGGGAGGTGCTGTATAAATGCAAATTCTTCTTTTGATTTATTACAATACACTCTTATTAGTTGTTACTGCTCCTGTCTAAATGACAATCAAACATTTAAAATATCTTCATGGTGTTGCACCTCAAATGCATTAGTGGGGCATATTCAGTGGCCTATGGTCACTTCAGACAGGGTTCTTCACTGGAAATTACAAAGTCAATTTATTTTTAATAATTGCTAACTTTAAACTGCTCACTTTCTTGGTCAGGAAATACCAACCAAAATACAATTTTATGACATCAGCCATTTTTTCCACCTTTAAACATTGTTCTAGCATTTCATTCCTAATATCAAATAAAGGACAGCTTCATTTTTGAATTAGTTACAGTAAGTGAAATATTTACTTAAAAAGGTTGGAACAGCCTCCATCCAACTCTCAAAAGGCACTGGAGAGAATATGCATTTCAGTAGTAACAGACAAAACTGTGGCAAATTGAATCAGAAGACGACATAGCTTTTATTCAGTGATTAAAGGAAATGGTATTTATTTTCTTAGTAAGAAGTCTCACAACACCAGGTTAAAGTCCAACAGGTTTATTTGGTAGCACAAGCCACTAGCTTTCGGAGCGCTGCCCCTTCATCAGGTCTGATCAGGTGATGAATCCCAGGGGGACCAATATCCTGGCAGGAAGGTTGGCTAAGGCTACTGGGGAGAGTTTACGATAGCACAGTGGTTAGCACTGCTGCTTCACAGCTCCAGGGACCTGGGTTCAATTCCCGGCTTGGGTCACTGTCTGTGTGGAGTTTGCACATTCTCCTCGTGTCTGCGTGGGTTTCCTCCGGGTGCTCCGGTTTCCTCCCACAGTCCAAAGATGTGCGGGTTAGGTTGATTGGCCATGCTAAAAATTGCCCTTAGTGTCCTGAGATGCGTAGGTTAGCGGGATTAGTAGGTAAATATGTCAGGATATGGGGGTAGGGCCTGGGTGGGATTGTGTTCGGTTCAGACTCGATGGGCCGAATGGCCTCTTTCTGTACTGTAGGGTTTCTATGATTCTATGATTCTAGATAGGTTGGGAGACTTTAATTTCACAAACATAGATTGGAATATCTCTAGGGTAAGGGGATTAGATGGGGAGGAGTTCGTTAGGTATGTTCAGGACACAGCATGTGGACAGGCCTACAAGAGGAGAGGCTGTACTTGACCTGATACTGACCAATGAACCTGGACAGGTGTCAGATCTCTCAGTGGGAGAGCATCTTGGGGATAGCAATCATAACTCTATCTCCTTTATGCTTGCATTGGAAAAAGAGAGGATCAGGCAAGCTAGGAAAGCGTTTATATGGAGTAAGGAGAAATATGAAGACATAAGACAGCAAATCAGAGGAGTAAATTGGAAGGAGGTATTCTCGGGGAAATGTACTGAAGAGAGGTGGCAGTTTTTCAAGGAATGTCTGTCTAGAGTTCTACAGGACAACGTTCCGAGCAGACAGGGAGGAGTTGGTTCGTTAAAGGAACCATGGTGCACGAAAGGTGTGCGGGACCAAGTCGAGAAGAAAAGGAAAGCGTACAAAAGGTTCAGAGAGCTTGGCAAAGATAGGGATCTAGATGAGTATACGGCTTGTAGGAAGGGACTAAAGGAGGAAATTAGGAGAGCCAGAAGGGGTCACGAGAAGGCCTTGGCAGGTAGGATTAAGGAAAACCCTCAGGCGTTCTATAAATATGTGAAGAATAAAAGGATGAGACGTGAAGGAATAGGGTCTATAAAAGGTGAAGGTGGGAAAATCTGTATGGAACCAGTAGAAATGGCAGAGGTGCTGAATGAGTATTTTGCCTAGGTTTTCACAGAGGAGAAGGACCTGGGTGGATGTACTGCGGGCGTGCGGTGAACTGAAAGGATTGAGTATGTGGACTTTAACAAAGAGGTTGTGCTGGAATCTTTGAATGGCATCAAGATAGATAAGTCGCTGGGTCCGGATGGGATGTACCCCAGGTTACTGTGGGAGGCGAGGGAAGAGATTGCAGAGCCTCTGGCGATGATCTTTGCCTCGTCGATCGAGACAGGAGAGGTGCCGGAGGATTGCGGATGTGGTTCCTATTTTCAAGAAGGGGAGTAGGGATAGCCCAGGAAATTACCGACCAGTGAGTCTAACCTCAGTGGTTGGTAAGCTGATGGAGAAGATCCTGAGGGACAAGATTTATGAGCATTTAGAGAGAGTGTGCTCAAGAATACTCAGCATGGCTTTGGCAAAGGCAGATCGTGCCTTACGAGCCTGGTGGAGTTCTTCGAAAATGTGACTAAACACATTGACGAAGGGAAAGTGGTAGATGTGGTTTATATGGATTTTAGCAAGGCGTTCGATAAGGTCCCCCATGCAAGGCTTCTAGAAAAAGTGAGGGGGCATGGGATCCAAGGTGCTGCTGCCCTGTGGATCCAGAACTGGCTTGCCCAAAGGAGGCAGAGAGTGGGTATAGATGGGTCTTTTTCTAAATGGAGGTCGGTCACCAGTGGTGTGCCTCAGGGATCTGTTCTGGGACCCTTGCTGTTTGTCATTTTCATAAATGACCTGGATGAGGAAGTGGAGGGGTGGGTTGGTAAGTTTGCCGACGACACGAAGGTTGGTGGGGTTGTGGATAGTCTGGAGGGATGTCAGAAGTTACAGAGGGACATAGATAGGATGCAAGACTGGGCGGAGAAGTGGCAGATGGACTTCAACCCAGATAAATGCGCAGTGGTCCATTTTGGCAGGTCAAATGGGATGAAGGAGTACAACATAAAGGGAAAGACTCTTAGTACTGTAGAGGATCAGGAGGACCTTGGGGTCCAGGTCCATAGGACTCTAAAATCGGCCCCGCAGGTGGAGGTGGTGGTTAAGGCGGCGTATGGTGTGCTGGCCTTTATCAATCGAGGGATTGAGTTTAGGAGTCCGGGGATAATGATGCAGCTATATAAGACCCTCGTCAGACCCCACTTGGAGTACTGTACTCAGTTCTGGTCGCCTCATTACAGGAAGGATGTGGAAAAGATTGAAAGGGTACAGAGGAGATTTACAAGGATGTTGCCTGGATTGAGTGGCATGCCTTACGAGGATAGGCTGAGGGAGCTCGGTCTTTTCTCCTTGGAGAGACATAGGATGAGAGGAGACCTAATAGAGGTATATAAGAAGTTGAGAGGCATAGATCGGGTGGACTCTCAGAGGCTTTTTCCCAGGGTGGAAATGGCTGCTACGAGAGGACACAGGTTTAAGGTGCTGGGGTGTGGGTACAGGGGAAATGTTCGGGGGAAGTTTTTCACACAGAGGGTGGTGGGCGAGTGGAATCGGCTGCCGTCAGTGGTGGTGGAGGCAAACTCAATAGGGTCTTTTAAGAGACTCCTGGATGAGTACATGGGACTTAATAGGATGGAGGGTTATAGGTAGGCCTAAAAGGTAGGGATATGTTCGGCACAACTTGTGGGGCCGAAGGGCCTGTTTGTGCTGTAGTTTTTCTATGTTTCTATGTAGCCCTCTCCCCATAACTGAAAGTTTTCCTTTACAAGTTTTTATTAAACTCTCTTTTGAAAGTTGTTGCAGAATCTACTGTGATCATTCCTTCAGGCAGAGCATTCTGGATAAGAACTTGCTGCGTCAATAAAAATTCCCATATTTCTCCTGGCTTTTTCAAAGGATCGGAATATGCATGATGAGCTGAATGGCTTCATTTTGTGCTGCATGATTCTTTCATGTCTCTCCTGAACTTATATCTGAAAGATACCCTGAAGAATTTAGAAATCATGGTACTTTTCCATCCAAAATTAGGAATTCCCTGAAACATTACTGCCCTCACTCCCAAAAGAGATTACCTCTGTGAAGCAGAATGATTAGTCATTCTTGACAAACAGAAATATATGGTTTTGATCTTAAACAATGAAAAATACAGAATCAATTCCATAAGCGAGCTCAGCTATGGGGTTCAATTGATTGTCGGTTTGATGCTGGGTTTTCAGGGACACAACCTATTAGGGCCCTCAAAGGAAATGTGATAAAACCATAGTATCCCTACAGTGCAGAAAGAGGACTAAATAGTTATAAATAGGCATATTCAGACATCATTAGTAATGCTTCAGGGAATTCCTCATTTGGGGGGGTAAAAGTACCATGATTTCTAAATAGTCATAGTGGCAGGCAGTAACTGGTGGGGTGCCACAGGGATCGGTGCTGGGACCCCAGCTATTCACAATATATATTAATGATTTGGATGAGGGAATAAAATGTAACATCTCAAAGTTTGCAAATGATACCAAGTTGGGTGGGAGGGTGAACTGTGACAAGGATGCAGAGTTCCTTCAGCATGATCTGGACAGGTTGGATGAGTGGGCAGATGCAGGATAATTTGGATAAAAATGAAGTTATTCATTTTGGAAGCAAAAACAAGGAAGCAGATTACTTACTACCTGAATGGTTGTAAATTGGGAGAGTGGAGCGTGCAGTGGGACCTGGGTGTCCTTGTGTACCAGTTGCTGAAGGTAAACATGTAGGTGCAGCAGGCGGTAAAGAAGACAAATAGCACGTTGGCCTTCATTGCGAGATATATAGAAGCAGGGATGTTTGTTGCAATTATACAGAGCCTTGTTGAGGCCACACCTAGGATATTGTGTGCAGTTTTGATCTCCTTTTCTGAGGAAGGATGTTCTTGCTCTCGAGGGAGTGCAGCAAAGGTTTACCAGGCTGATTCCGGGGATGGCGGGACTGACGTATGAGACGACATTGACTAGGTTAGGATTGTTTTTGCTGGAATTTAGACAAATGAGGGGGGGGATCTCATAGAGACTTAAAACATTCTAACAGGATTAGATTGGGAACATCCTCCCTGCATCTACCCTATGGTGGGTCTGTCCAGAACCAGGGGTTACAGTCTGAGGATTCGGGGTGGACCATTTAGGACGGAGATGAGGAGATACTTCTTCACCCAAAGAGTGGTGAGCCCATGGAATTCATTACCACAGGAAGTTGTTGATGCCAAAACAGTGAATGTATTCAAGAGATGCCTTCTTGAATACATTCACTGTTACATTCACTGAATACATTCACTCTGACTCTATGGCTAGATATAGCACTTGGGGCAAATGGGGTCAAAGGTTATGGGGAGAAAGCAGGATTAGACTATTGAGTTGGACAATCAGACATGATTGTGATGAATGGTGGAGCAGGCTCGAAGGAGCAAGAGGAGGCCATTTGGTCCTATCTTCTATGTTTCTATAATAGATGAGGAAACAAATAAAGCTGAGACCAGAACTTTTTTGGACAACTTGGAAGGAAAAGTCTGTCTGACCAGTATGGCAAACTCCTAAAATGGGAATTTATTCCATTTCAGACAGGAAGTAGCAATTTTCATGTGAAAAGAGAAAGTTGGATTTTCTCTTTTCCTTTATTAGAAAATAGCTCGAGTTAAGATAAACACATTTCACATGCACCATTCCCACCTGAGAAAAAATAATTTTCAAATGCAACTATAAATCACTGAAACCCAATAATATTGCACAATTTCATAGAACATAGAACAGTACAGCACAGAACAGGCCCTTCGGCCCACGATGTTGTGCCGACCTTTGTCTGAAACCCAGATCAAGCTATTTCCTCCCTATCATCCCGAAGTACTCCATGTGCCTATCCAATAGCTTCTTAAATGTTCCTAAAGTTTCTGACTCCACTATCCCTGCAGGCAGTCCATTCTCTGAGCCCCAACCACTCTCTGAGTAAAAAACCTACCTCGGACATCCTTCCTATATCTCCCACCATGAACCCTATAATTATGCCCCCTAGTTACCGCTCCATTCACCCGAGGAAATAGTCTTTGAACGTTCACTGTATCTATCCTCCTCATCATCTTATAAACCTCTCAAGTCTCCTCTCAACCTCCTCCGCTCCAAAGAGAAAAGCCCAAGTTCCCTCAACCTTTCCTCATAAGACTTACCCTCCAAACCAGGCAGCATCCTGGTAAATCTCCTTTGCACTCTTTCCAGTGTCTCCACATCCTTCTTGTAGTGAGGTAACCAGAACTGCACACAATATTCCAAATGTGGTCTCACCAAGGTCCTGTACAGTTGCAGCATAATCCCACGGCTCTTAAACTCAAACCCCCTGTTAATAAACGCCAACACACTATAGGCCTTCTTCACAGCTCTTTCCACTTGAGTGGCAACCTTCAGAGATCTATGGATATGAACCCCAAGATCTCTCGGTTCCTCCACATTCTTCAGAAACTTACCTTTGACCCTGTAATCCACATTTAAATTTGTCCTACCAAAATGAATCACCTCGCATTTGTCAGGGTTAAACTCCATTTGCCATTTTTCAGCCCAGCTCTGCATCCTATCTATATCTCTTTGCAGCCTACAACAGCCCTCCACCTCATCCACCAATCTTGGTGTCATCAGCAAATTTACTGATCCACCCTTCAGCCCCCTCCTCCAAGTCATTTATAAAAATTACAAATAGCAGAGGACCAAGCACTGATCCTTGTGGCACTCCACTGGTAACCGGTTTCCAGTCCAAAAATTTTCCATCCACCACCACCCTCTGTCTTCTGTTAGATAGCCAGTTACCTATCCAATCGGCCAAACTTCCCTCTATCTCACACATCCTTACTTTCTTCATAAGCCGACCATGGGGGACTTTATCAAACGCCTTACTAAAATCCATGTATATGACATCAACTGCACTACCTTCATCTGCACACTTAGTTACCTCCTCAAAAAATTCTATCAAATTTGTGAGGCAAGACTTGCCCTTCACAAATCCGTGCTGACTATCCCGGATTAAGCTGCATCTTTCTAAATGGTCATAAATCCTATCCCTAAGGACCTTTTCCATCAACTTACTGACCACCGAAGTAAGACTAACCGGCCTATAATTACCAGGGTCATTTCAATTACCCATCGTTGCCTCTTTTCAGATAAAGTCATAGCTCGGCATACATGACTAAACTGATTATTTAAAAATTTAGGGTGATTTTCAAGCTACAATGTTGATTATTCTTCAGTTTTGTTTCTGGGGTAAACTTGCAGGTTCTAAACACTGATGAGAAGCTCGTTTACTGGAAAGTGCACCAAATGCATTGGTGATCTTTGATGTCTGTGAAGCTAATCACATCATGATACCATGGTATTGCTGGGCACCAAATTAATTGCTAATTAATATTAATACCAATTAGGTTGACTATTGCTTCATCTTTTAAGATTGAAAATCTTAGCATCAAAAGTTTTGACACTCATATTGAAATGTGCACAAAGTCCACACTCACTCAAAATGGTGTTTTGACACAACCAGGCAGTTTGTATCAACAGACAGTAGCCAACTGAAAGGCTCTACTCAAGATATGCATGCTCAGATTTCTTTAGAATGGATTGCTTGTATTCATTTAGTTTCATTCACTCGTCAAGTTGCAAAACTGTGTGGGAGTGCTGAAATCAAACCATTTGAAGCTTTTACTTATTTGGTTTCCAAATCTTTGATTTTTATTAACTCTTCACGTGGAAACCCTGGTGTTGGTCTAGTTTTAAAAGGTTTGCAATTTTCTCGAGAACATGGTTGATGAATGCCAATAGAATTGATCATTTTCCTATAGTCAATATAGATTACTGGCTGTAAAGCAATTTGGCATGTCCTGAACTTTCTTTAAAAAAAGTACTTATTGGGATGAGGACACATTTGTTGGATCATCCCTAATGAAAAGTTCCATATACTTTCTCCTTAAATTTGTAAAAGTTTTTGCATCATGGAGGATCAAACTATCAGTATTTTCTTTTCAAGTAATTAAGGTATTAATAAAGCACTCTTTTATGAAGAATTTTAAATGATATTTTCATGCTGTTTATCACAAGCCTGTACATAATGGAAGCTAACTTTATTTTTTTCCCAACTGATGGGTTACTGTCAGGGAAATGGATGGCAGAAGACTATTGGGATAATGGGAAATATTGGAGAAAGCAATTTCTCTTCTCTCCAGTTTTAATTTATCATAGGTAATTGTCAAATTCATCCAAAAAGTATTGGTTTATCAAACAGAAACTTCACTTTGTAATTTGAAGTTGCATACAGCAGCATAGTGGTTGTTTACTGGACTAATAATCCAGAGGCATACAGGCTAATAATATGGAGAGATGCCAATCTGTGAATTTGAATGTTGTATAAATGGAGAACTTTAGCTATAGGGAAAGATTAGGAACTGTAGGTTGGGATTGTTCTATTTTAGAACCGGGGAGTGCTGTGGGGGGGGGGGGGGGGGGGGGGGGGGTGGTTGGCCGAGGCCACATGTGATTGAGTGTTTTTATAATTGATTCTAAATAGATTCAGAGGAAGGACCCCTATTTCCCTTAGCAGAGGGGGTAATAACTAGGCAGTGGAGATTTAAAGTATTTGGCAGAAGGATTAGAGAGAAATTGAGAATAAATTCTTCCAATTTAGAAGATGGTGGGGGATCTGGAAGTGAGTGCTTGAAAGGTTGTGGAGACAGAAAACTTCACCACAGTCAAGAAAATACTTGGATATGTATTTCAAGTGCCATAACCTGCAGGGCTGTGGAACAAGAACTGGGAAATTGGATTAGGTTGTATCAACTTTTTAAATTGGCAGATGAGATGGTCTGTGCCATATAGAATCATAGAATCTAGGGCAAGGAGACAGGCCCTTCAGCCCAAAATGGTCCACACGATCAAAATGCCCATCTAAGCTAACCCCATTTGCTGGCATTTGGCCCATATCCCTTTAAACTTTTCCTACCCATGTATCTGATAGAATCATAGAATCTACATGGCATGGAAATAGACCCTTTGGCCCAAACAAAACATATATTTTCTATGTTCTTAAATGCTGTTACCAATGATAATGATCACAAAGTTAGAAGACTGTCATAAGTACCAAATAGCTTCACTAAAGGAAAGGATAACCTGTTGTCCTTACCAGATCTAATCCCATCCCAAACAAAAATGGTTAACTCTCAACTGCATTCCAAAATGGCCTATCAGGCAACTCAGTTGTATCACCCTACAATAGAAAATGCAACTGGTCGGAACAATCAACTGCAATCTAAACATTGGCAAGGAGAAAGGCACATCCAGCCTAGTCAAACCTGTTTCAAAGTTGGAAGGGGTATCTCACAGACTTGTTCAGCAAAAGCCTGATAGAGCAATTCTCTCAGAATCACACCTATAAACAAATTCCCAAAGACCTCCTTCATCATCCTTGCCCCACAGAGCACCCGAATTAGGCTGGAGGAAACAGTGCTATACTATCCTACGGGAGTGGTCCTGGGAGTCTTAAACATTTGATTCCAGACATCATGAAATCTTATGGCTTTGGTTAAATATGGGCAAGGAAACGTCCTGCCGATTACCACCAAGCACCCTGCCTCATCTATGGATCTGTACTCTTCTATGGTGAATAGCACTTGAAGGAAGCCTCATGTTTGTCCCCAAAAGTGGCTCCATGGAATCACTTGAGAGAAAACCAGAAAATTCTAGACCAATTAGCCTAATATCTGTAGCTGAGAAATTACTAGAGTTTATAATTAAAGATAGGATGATTGAATATCCTGAAAACTATAACCTATCAGAGTATGAATCTGCAATGGTTGATCATGCTTGACAAACGTGATTGATTTTTCTTTGAAGAGGGCACTACAGCAGTTAACGAGGGAATGCCTATGGTGTTACTTATATGGTCTTCAGGAAACATTTAAGAAAGTCTCTCATAAGAGACTGTTAGCTAAAGTTGAAAAAGCCCTTGGAGTTCAGAGTAACTTGAGACCTGGTAATCATACTGGTTGAGTGGTGCAACTAGTGGTGTCCATAGGGATCTATGTTAGGGCCTTAAACTATTTTATTTATAGACAAGTCAAATGATGCATATAGCCATATATCCAAGTTTTGCTGATGACATAGATGGGCAGCATTGCAAAGAGTGCAGATGGAAGCATAAAGTTATAGAGGAAACATTGTGACAAATAGATTTTAATGTAATTGTGAGGTCATCCATTTGGATCTAAACAGGATCAGAGTACTTTTGTGAAAAACTAGAAGAAATGAAGGTCCAGAGAGACTTGAGGTCCATAGGGGCATACAGATCGTTGAAATGTCTTGGACAGATACAGAAAATTAATAAGGCTAGTGGAACTGTGGCTTTTATATCCAGAGACTGTCAGAAGTCATGCTAGAGTTAGGTAGATCACATCTGGTGAGAATACATCTTCGAAAGAAAACACTGGCTTTGAAGGAGATGTAGCACAAGTGGTAGTTACAGGACTTTTTTTTTGCTACATATAAATAACTTGGATCTTGGAATAACATTTAAAACTTCAAAATTTGCAGATGATGCCAAATTTGGAGGTTTGGCTAACAGTAAGGATGAAATCAATCGCCTGCATAAATGGGCTAGCAGAATAGGCAGGCAATTGGCATATGGAATGCAATAGAGAATGTGAAGTTTTGGCAGAAGGGAGAGGTGGTATATTCTTATCACAATTGTACAGACTGTGTAGAAACAGAGGAAACAGAAACAGGGCAGCACGGTAGCACAGTGGTTAGCACTGCTGCTTCATAGCTCCAGGGACCTGGGTTCGATTCCTGGCTTGGGTCACTGTCTGTGTGGAGTTTGCATAATTTCCTCGTGTCTGCGTGGGTTTCCTCCGGGGGCCCCGGTTTCCTCCCACAGTCCAAAGAGGTGTGGACTAGGTTGATTGGCCATGCTAAAATTGCCCATTCGTGTCCTGAAATGTGTAGGTTAGAGGGATTAGCGGGTAAATATGTAGGGATATGGGGGTAGGGCCTGGATGGGATTGTGGTCGGCGCAGACTCAATGGGCCAAATGGCCTCTTTCTGCACTGCAGGGATTCTATGAAACAGAGTGTGTGCGTGTGTCAATCTTTGAAGGTGGCAGGACGTATTGAGAGAGTGGTTCGCAAATCATGTGGGATCTTATGCTTTATAAATAGAGCTATTGAGTGCAGAAGGGAAGTTATGCTGTGCCTTTATAAAGCTCTAGTTAGACTCAAATAGAGCACTGTGGTCACCACACTTCAGGAAAGATGTGGAGGCCCTTGTGAAAATGCAGTGGAGATTTACCAGATTGGTTCAAGGGATGGTGGGTGGGGAGTTTAGTTACAAGGTTAGGTTGGAAAGGATGGAGTTTTGCTCAATGGAGTAAAGGAAATTGAGAGAAAATTTAATAGAGGTGTGAGCTAGACACGGAAAATGTTTTTCTATTAGCTATTGGTATAAAGACTTAAGATTTTGGTCAAAAAAATGCAGGGGGAATGTGAGGACTAATTATTTTACAGAGTGGGTGATAATGATGTGGAACTCACTTTCCAGGGGCAACAGAGAAGCAGAAGCAATCTGTGACTTCCAAAAGAAAATGCGATGGGCACGTGAGTGAAACAAACTCGCAGGGCAATGGGGTTAGAGTGGGGCAGTGGGGACTGACTAGATTGCTCCAGGTGGTGGCGGCACCGACTTGAATGTCCTACTTCTGAGTTGAAAATATCTCTGACAGATTTATTGGAATGACACTTGGACTCCATGAGTTAAATTATAAGGCAATGTTAACATTGACTGCATCAAATTACAGAATGACTTTCATCTTATTGTTGGGGGTTGATTTTTAACTATATCTTATGCACCAACAGTTACATAAACTGGGACTCTAATCCTGGGAATTTAGATGATTAAGGGGTGACTGATTAAAGTTTCTAAGCTATTAAGGGAATCTTATATGGTGGACAGAGAGAAACTCCTTCCACTGCTAAGTCTAGTGGACAAAGCCTATTACTAGAGGCAGGCCTTTTAGAGTGAAGTTAGGAATCACTTCAACATGCAGAAGGGTGGAAAATATATGGAACTTTTCTGCAAACTGTTGTTAATGCCAGGTCACTTGTTAATTTAAAATCAGAGATTGATAGTTTTTATTCACCTAAGATAATAAGGGATAGAGGTCACAGATCAGTCATGGCCTCACTGAATAAATTGTTTAGTATTGTTCTCATGTCCAGAGTGGAGGTGAGAGTGACTGCCATTTACATCAAAGCAATATACTAATAGGTATTGCGACAAGGTGTCTGAATATTTAGAAGTTAGTTGAGATCAAGGAAAACCTTTCCAAGGACTGTGACCGAATTTTCATCAATAACTTTCATAAGGTCATCATCAGGTCAGAAGTGTTCATTGATGATTGCACAGTGTTCAGCTTTATTCACAATTCTGATAGGGAAATAGCTCATGCTAACATGCAGAAACATGTAATATACATGCTGCACAAGTGTAGCCATTTCCTGCGGCATTCAATAGCATCACCAAATCACCCAACACAGATGTTAGCAACAGATCAGAACAAAGCTCTGCATTCCTGAATAGTGGTGGACAGTTAACAACTAGCTGGAAAAGACAGCTCCATAAACATCCAAATCCTCAATGCGGTGGAGCCCAGTATGTCATTGGAAAAGACTAGGCTGAAGAATTTGCAAACATCTTAACCAGAACCAGAATGGATGATGCACCTCGGCCTCCTCCTAAGGTCCCCATCATCACAGATGGCAATTTGATTCACACAAGGTGATATCAGGAAAGCATTTGGTACTGGATGTAGCAAAGACTATGGACTTTGATGGCAGCCTGGTTTAGGACTGAATTCTAGAATGAACCACACTTTGAGCCAAACTGATGTAATACAGTTATAAAACTGGCAGCTACCCAGAATCTCAGAATTGTTACAGCACAAAAGGAGGTTATTCAGCCCTATTTTCAATTTAGTGCCACTCCAAGCTTTCTCCCATAGCCCCACAGTCAGTCTTTTCAGATAACAATCCAATTCCCTCTTGAATGTCTCAATTGAATCTGCCTCCAATATACTCTTCAACCAGTGCATTCCGAAACCTAACCATAAGATGGCATGGTGTCACAGTGCTGCTTCCTCAGAGCACTAGGCACCCAGGTTCAATTTGGCCTTGGGTGACTGGCTGTGTGGAGTTTGCATTTTCTCCCCATGTCTGCATGGGTTTTCTCCAGGTGCTCCGGTTTCCTCCCACAGTCCAAAGCTTTGCAAGTTAGGTTGATTGGCCATGCTAAATTGCCCCTAAATCAGCTATTCCACCAACCTGTCTAAGTGTCCTCTCTTAGTCCCAAGATGTGTAGGTTAGGGGGATTAGCATGGTAAATAGGTGGAGTTATGGGGATAGTGCCTGGGTAAGATGCTGTCAGAGAATTGGTGTAGACCTGATGAGCCAAATGGTCTCCTTCTGCACTATCCTATGATTTGCTGTGTGGAAGTTATTCCTAATAGCACCATTGCTTCCTTTTGCCAATTACGTTAATTCTGTGATCCCTCTTTTTCGATCCTTCTGGAAGTGGGAGCAGTTTTTCCCTATCCATTCAGACCCGCCATGATTTTGAATATCTCTCACAAATTTCCTCTCAACCTTCTCTTCACCACGGAAAATAGTCCCAAATGAAGTTGCCCATCCCTCAAACCATTCTCACGAATCTTTTCCGCACTCTAATGCCTTTGCATCCTTTTTAAAATGTGACAGCGAGGACTGAATGTAATCCTAGTTGAGGCCAAAAATGTTCTATACTAGTTTAACATAATTTATTTGCTTTTGTACTCTATGTCCCTATTAATAAAGCCTTGGTTCCTGTATATTTTGATCGCTCTTTGAACCTGTCTTGCCACCTTCAGCAATTTATGCACATATATTCCCAGGTCCCTCTTCTTCTGAACTACTTTTAGAATTATATCTTTTATTTTATATTGTCTCTCTGCATTCTTCATACCAAAATGAATTTCACTTTACATTTCTCTGCGATAAATTATATCTTGCCAGTTCCCCGCCCATTCCACCAATCTATGTCCTCCTGAAGTTCTACATACTCTTCAGGGTTCACAATGCCTCCAAAATGCATATTATCTTCAAATTTTGAAATTGTGCCCTATACAGCAAGGTCTAGGTTATTAATATATTTCAGGAAGAGCAAAGGTCCTATTGGTTGGAGTCATACGTAGCACAAAGATCCTTATACTCTTTGGACGCCAATCATTTCAGCCCTAGGCCATTGCTGCTGAAGTTCTTGAGGAGGGTGTTCTGGGCTCAACCAACTTCAGTTGCTTCATCAATGACCTTCCCTCCATCATAAGGTCAGAAGTGGGGATGTTCACTGATATTTGCACAATGATCACATTCCCAACTCCTCAGATAGTGTTATGCTGCACAAGTGCCAGACAATGATTATCTCCAACAAGAAAGATGTTCAATGTCATTACCATTACTAAGTCCCCACCCACCAGCATTGGTGCTTGTTATTGACCAGAAAATTAACTGGCCCAATCACATAAATACTATGGCTCCAAAACCAGATCAAATACTGGGAATTCTGCTGCAAATAACTCATCTCTCGAGTTCCTATCCACCATCTAGAAGGCACAAATCAGACATGATGGAATGCTCTCTACTTGCCTCGATGTGCGCAGTTGCAACATCATCCAAGAAGCTTGATATGACTAAAAAAAAATCAGTCCGTTTGATCAACAAGTCTTTGTAACATCTACTCCATCCAGGGCATACTGTGGCATAGGATGCATTACAGCAACTTACTAAGGTTCTTTAACACTTCCCAGACCCACTGCCTCTACCACCTAGAAGGGCATGAGCAAGATGTGCATAGCATTATCACCTTCAAGTTCCATTCCAAATCTCACAGCATTTTGAATTGAATGGATAGCACTACTCCTTCATAATCACTGGATCAGAATTCTGGAACCCCTTATCTAACAGCATTGCGAATACACCTACACCATATGGACCATAGCAATTCAAAGTTGGAGTCCACCACCACTTTCTTCAGGACAATTAGGGATGCACTATAAATATCGGCTTTGCCAGCAATACCCATATTTCAGGAATTATTTTCTTTTTAAAAAAGTTTATTTAGGGATCAGAACTGCTAGATCAATGTAGCTAACTATAACTTTCCAAGCATCTAAGTTGATTAGCTATTGCTATTTCTGCAAGCAAGGGCGGTTTTGGACAGAAATTGCCTCCATCATAGAATACCTACAATGCAGAAGACCACCATTTGGTCCATCAAGCCTGCACCAACAACAATCCCACCCATGCCCTATCCCTGTAACAACACATATTTACCTTGCTAATCCCTCGACACTAAAGGGCAACTTAGCATGGAAGGAAACTGGAGCACCGGAGGTAACCCACGCAGACACGGGGAAGATATGCAAACTCCACACAGTCACCCAAGGCCAAAATTGAACCTGGGTCCCTGGCGCTGTGAGGCAACAGTGCTAACCACTCTGCCACCATGCTGTCCACCAGAGTATTTAGACATTTCCTTTATTGTCTTATCACTTTTGTTAGCCATAATAATTTTTCAGAAGTTTCTCTTCAGTCTAAGTTCAACCACTCTTAATCTTTTGGCTTGAATTTTGCAATCAGCAGTGCAGCAAGGACAATCAAATTGAAGCATTCATACATAGCAAAACACTTAAAATCCATCAATTTTAAATTAAATTTTCAGATAGCCAAATAAATGCAAGACTGCATTAAGATTGAAGCTAAATTGAAGATAAACAGACTTTTAAAACTTTGCTATGTTAACAAATGTGGATTGTAATATCATTGTGGTAGAATTTGACATTCAAATAAGCCCAGCCTAGATATTTAGTAAAACTTGTTTGGATATCTCAGACATCATCATAGAATCATAGAAACCCTACAGTACAGAAAGAGGCCATTTGGCCCATCGAGTCTGCACCGACCACAATCCCACCCAGGCCCTACCCCCATATCCCTACATATTTACCCACTAATCCTGCTAACCTACACATTTTAGGACACTAAGGGCAATTTTTTTTAGCATGGCCAATCAACCTGCACATCTTTGGACTGTGGGAGGAAACCGGAGCACCTGCAGGAAACCCACGCAGACATGAGGAGAGTGTGCAAACTCCACACAGACAGTGACCCAAGCCGGGAATCGAACCCAGGTCCCTGGTGCTGTGAAGCAGCAGTGCTAACCACTGTGCTACCGTGCTGCCCATGTTTTGACTTGAGTCCAAAACGGAAGACACTAGATGATCTCAAAAGTTATTCACTGCCGATATAACCACATGCACTAGTATAGTTAGTCCCTCAGCTGGATATATAAGTAATAATGGTAAATACTTTCCAACAGCTCAATGTCAGGCAAAAGATTTTGTCATGTACATGAACTCCATGAATAAACATAAGAACGAAAGCTTTTATAACAAATCTATAAAATCTGGACCAGTCAAGCGAAATTACCATGGTTTTCTTTCACTGGTGGACCTGCAAATTCATATATTCTGCATAAGTGCCATGAACAAAAATCAGGTTTCCACATGAAAATGAATATAGAGTTATTCAAGATCAATCTTATTAACAATGTTCATCCATAACTGGCAGAATGTGGAATCAAAATCTTTGAAAAAATTCCAGATCTTATAAATTAAATGCAGCATTTTTCATTACACCACAGAATTTCCAAATTATTGCACTGCAAGCTCATTTTAATGGGCAATGAAATAAATAGTGGAAAACACAATTTTTAAATTTCCAAACACCCTTCGAAACCCTGGAAACTGAACTTATTATTTCCCATAGGTCGATATTTTACATTTAACTCAGTGTTTCAGTTTGTTCAAGGAAACATAACTGGATTAATCTGTCTCAAATTAAGTTCTTGATTTACCATCAGAGATATCTTAAAATATCACCTTTCTCTATGAATTTAGAATATCAACAAGCAAATAAGCACAGAAACAGATTATGAACACAGTATTGATTGTCACAATGCGCATTAAGTTTTATACTGATCTATAAATCACCATCATAAAAAATGAATTGTGATCTAAATCAATAACAATTTATAATATGAAAGGTTCAATATGTCTTTTCAATACACAAATGGTTATGAAATTTTTTTTGGAACAAAAATCATATTTTGCATCAAAATGCAAAAATATTGAAGCATAATAGGACAGCACCAAAACCATTAAACATTGTATTTCAAAGCACTTTCTCAAGCTGTGCAGTCTTCATAGGCATTTTGAATGCAACATCACCTAATGAGCACAAAATAGTCAAAAGGCTAGAATACAACAACAAGACAATTGGTGAAAGCAAGTTGTAAGAATTTGAACCTTTTTGCCAGCTATTAAATTGACTGGATTAGTACATGAAGAACTGAAACGTCCGAATAGTCTCTCTTTCCTAGGAAAATGCCATACCTTTTCTTTTAGTGGAGCTCCATATTTAATAATGGATCCAAGATAAACACAGAACACATATTTAAATACTGAAATTGTTTCTTCACACCAGATTTTAAAAGTACATTGAAATGGATTGTGTAATGAACAGAATTGCCCAAATATACTTCAGTCTTCTTACATGGATTCATGAGTCCTAGATTTCACAGCTACTTATTGACATGCGTAGAGCCCTGCAAATACCACTTATCATTGGCACATACCCATTCAGTTAAGTAAAAATTGTAACACTTGGAATTTTTTTTCAGGAATGTTTGATTTAATAAAATCCTCTACCACCAATATTTTCAAATTATTCTTTTTCAGTTTTTAAATATTCATCTTGTATTTAGAAAATAGCAAAGAAATAAAATTGCACTGCATGCCCTGGACATCAATTCACAAGTGAACGCAAGTGCATAATTTAGAGTCAATCAACACTGAATTCACCAACTTGTGTGTAACCTTTCTCCTCCATCTTAAACTCTTTTTTAATGTCCCATTCATCGATTGTCCCAATGCAAACCCCTTACCCCAAATATGGGCCATCTGTCTCTTGTTCTGAAGGTTGCTACATCATGTTGCAATCTGTCCCAGCTACAGTTTAATATCAAACACATTTCTCCATCTCTTTAATTCTGAGGAAGAGCCAAAAAGTCTTGAATCGTTAACTCTGTTTTCTCTCCCTACAGATGTTGCCAGAGCTGCTGACTTTTTCCAACACTGTTGCATAATTTAAGAGTGATAAAGTCTTAGGTTTATGATATGCCATTGCTAATCACAAGTTATGGTTATTTAGTTTGTGTTCCATGTTTTAGCATGAAAAATTTGTGTTATGATTATTACAATCTCAAGGGCAATTAGGGATAGACAACAAACACTCATATCCCAGGAACAAATTTTTAAAAATGGAAAGGCTGAGGATACTAGCAGTCTCCAATCTGTCACATCATAAGTAACTCATATACCCTGGTTCTCATTTTAAAAATCCTCCAGACTGGAGTGAAGTTATAGCTGAACGCAACCATAGCTCCCAAAACATAATTTGAATTTGACACAGCTTTTAGGTTGAGGTTTGATTCCTTGCACCAATATATACGATGCTCGAGTCCAGTCCTTAGTTTCAATGCTCAACTATTGTGACCATCATGTCAACAATAAAATCATTTAATTTATCATTTAAGGATTCAATTAATAACAGAACTGGTCTATTATTTGTTTTAATTGGCCCTATTTAATCCTTCCATTATATAATGGTCATCCTTAACCACAGGACAATACTTGCTGTCAGTTTACCAGAATGTCAAAATTATAGAAGGACTGAGAAGTTACTGCCTGGAAATATCGGATTTTAGCTAAACAAAGAATAGGAATTGTGAATATATTTGGCCATAACGTCCTTGGGATGGCAATCAGCATCAAATTGTCACTCCGTGCCCACTTACCTACACCAAATCTCTTCTGTGCCTGTTGCATCTGACCTTCTGACTCAGGCCAGGTGAGATCCAGGCAGCGAAGCAGTCCAGCAGGATCTGATTCCAGAAGAATCATAGAATCATAGAAACCCTACAGTACAGAAAGAGGACATTCGGCCCATCGAGTCTGCACCGACCACAATCCCACCCAGGCCCTACCCCCATATCCCTACATATTTACCCACTAATCCCACTAACCTACGCATCTCAGGACACTAAGGGCAATTTTAGCATGGCCAATCGACCTAACCCACACATCTTTGGACAAGACCTCGTTTTCAAAACAGCAATAGCAGCCACAATGCAAGTAAGTGAAAAGGTCCAATTGAAATTAAAAGGCCAGGAAAGGTAAGTATTAAGTGGATAGGATTTGGTGAGTGGAGGAGATTGATTGGGGAGTGGCGAGTTTGGTCGGGTCATGGTGTGGGGGGGATCGGGTTGGAGATGAGAACCGGGCCTTTGGAGGGGCCCCAGGAAGTGGGGGGGCGGGGAGGGGGGGGGGGGGGGGGGGAGGTTGTGGGGAATACCATGGGAGTTTGTTAGTTAGTGGGGTGGAGAACACTCCCGGGGAGGTCAGGGGTTCCCATTGTCTTGGGTTACTATTCTTGATCTTTACAACAGTTATCCAGAAATTACAAGAGCTTTAAATCTTCTAACTTCTTCCGAATAATTATTGGTGCAACACAGTCGGAACCATCCGAAGTTTGAGATTTAATTTTCGGATGGTTCACAGCGCCTTGAGAAAGTTGGCACTTTTAGGTAATTGCTGAGAAGTTCTGAGATGGATTGCTCAACGCATCATTGGGGTTCTATGCTGCTCACCCCCCTCCCCCACCCAATCCGATGCTGGGGAGCCCAAAAGTTACAGCCCATTATTTGCTCCAAATTTAATTAAATGTGTTTCAGGATACAAACATCTTCTCAAGACAATTCCGAATTTAGTAAAACTAAATTACTGATATCTGTGGTGGCATCATTGAAACTGCCTTCATACTTCAAGAAAGCAATGTTACTGTATAACAAAACAGTCACAACAGCTGGGTACCTTGAGCACTTGATAGCCAAAGAACTAAGTTAAGTACATGAGCTATTCATCATACCAGCTCACTTGGTTCAGGTGTTTTCAGTAGGGAAGCAGGAAACCTGGGTTGCCAACTACTTCTTGAAATTGGCCGTCACAAGTCACAGTTTAAACAGAGTGAACTGCACTGTACTCAGTCAACCTGCTCACCAGTAATTTACACAGATCACCACTGGTGTCTCAGTCTGGTTAATAAAGAAAAGAAAACAGAAATCAAAGAATAGGCAACATCACATACCAACAAATTGTGCAAAATAACAAAGCCTGACCTTTTGCAGATTGCTCTCCTTCCACTAATTCTCAGTTAGAATCTCTTCCAGATTCAAGACTTCCCCCATTTTAATTGAAGGTTTCAACAATAATGAAGTTAGAACCATGCAATTAAGATTGGCAAATTCCAATAGATTACAGCATGAATAACGGTGCTGCATTCTATATTTTTGTCTTCTTAGAGGGCAATTACCAGCTAAAAATTTATTTGCAGCAAATTACGATTGATGCCAACAGAAATTGGTTTCATTAATTAAGTTCCCAAGTACCAGACATGACACTCTTCATAGTTCTTGTGTAGTTAAAATGACTTGACATTTTCCTTCATCTTATTTTTCCTTCAAAAAGAAAAATGCGCCTTTTTTTAAAAAAAGAAATAAATAGCACATTATGTACTGAGGTTTACTGTTTTGTGGCATGAGAAAATTCCAGCATTAAATAAAAAGTAGATTTGAGCATATCTTACAGCATTTTGCAGTGTTGGAATTGATAATTAAATCAAGTTAAAGGCAATTTAAGTTTTTTTCCACCAAAATGTATATTTCACAAACAGCATGTCAAATCAACATTGCACTAACTTTATAAAACAGATAAAGTACAAAAAGTACTGTACAGTAAATCTCTTTTGCATTTATATACATCAACACAAAGCTCAGAGCATTAATTAATTCTGCCCTATTGGAGAGTTTTCACCAGCTTTCTATGTGTACCATATCCACAATCTATTTCACAAGCTGTGCGGTTTTGTTTGCACACGTACAGGTGAGAAAACAATCTGTGTGTCTATGAACAAGTGATAACCAGCACTTTTGAACTAAAGTGCTTTCCAATGAAAAGGGAAAAGTTTAGGGCTGTATGAAGAAGCTCTTAAAACCAAAATGCTTGGCTTTAATTTTAAGAGATAAATATCTCACAGTGATAGAGAAAGAAATGTTAATCATCATCTACAGCCTCAACTTAAGTTTCAGAACACTGCACTGTAGATTCTGGCCTCAATTAATCGTATCATTACTCAAACATAACTATGATTTCAAAAAAGCTAATTATTTTAAGATCTAAATTACAGCCCACTACATCTGAAGGATGCAGTTGGTTTTCAATCTAATTTAAGATTCAGGCACGAATGCATTTAATTTTGCACTGGCCTATCAACTGTTTCTCTACACCCTGTGTTCTCGACAAGGCAGGTTTAGGAGTGCTCTTCAGTGTGCAGACAAGAAAACAAATCTTCATATTTTTCCTGACAAAATGCGATGAAAAACAAAAAGAGGAAGGAAGAATGTAAACACTTAAACAAGTGAACAATCTGACAAAAAAAATAATTGTAATGTTTTAAAAATACCAAAGCAGTTTCTTATTCAGCCAACTCCATATGCGTGAAATCTGTTATGCTCCATAATTACATGTAAAACAAAGTAAGCACTGGTCAGGTTGGCAGGGAACTCAATGGAAGGAGTGGATGAAAATGTCAGTAGTCTGTAGGCAGTAACTGCTTTTTTACCACCAAAACCCACTCAGAAATTGCCTCAGTTGTAAACAGTTACAGGATCTTTACACAGTTAAGTATGGAGGCCTTAAAAATTTGGATAATATTGACACTGTCAGTATAATTCTATAGTTTGGATTTCATTTTATGCTAGCTGCAAAACTAGTACAAAACCACAGTTCCATTTTCATCATGGAAAGCACAATTTGTTCTTTCTTTGGAAAACAAGGACACACACATGGAAATGTGGGGGAAAAACAAACAGATGGAAACCTAGTTGAATTGAAATCCCTCCCATGCCTCATGAACATTTATCAATAACCACTAGACATACCACTCCCGCCGAGAAATGATTGAACCATCTAAGTGTGAAACGAGGTCATCTTCATTTTCATCATAATAGTCATCATGTAGATACCGAGATGCATTGGGAATTTTTCGATCTTCATAATAGTCGACAGGTATCTCAACACCTTCAGTGTACCTGTTATTTATGTTGTCCTCACTTTGCCATTTACTTTTCTGCACCTCTATGGGATAATCCTGGAATATGTTATTTGGTTCAAGCTTCTGGTCACTTTTCTCATAATCAGTGTATGGCTCAATTCGATTTGATTGTAAAACATCCATTTGAGAGTCCTTCTGTATGTCTGCAGTTCCAGCAAACTGCTTTGTGTAGTAGTCCCCGCGGAAAGTACGCCGGTGTCTCAAGCAAAACATTATAATGATGATTACCACAAGCATGAGAAAGAGTGTGCCACCAACCACACCTCCAATGATGGTTCCTAAACTGTCACTCTTCACAGATTCCATGTTTTTTGAAGGAATTGGAAGCCTCTGGGTAAAAGCAGATAAACCTGAGATAGCCGCTGTTGAGTAAATTGGAGGTGCTGTTGTTGATAGCAGGGTAGTAGTGGGTGGATCTAATAGGAAGTGGGATAGGGATGGATAGAGACAGAAAAGCAATGAATACATTCGTATAAACAGCATCACAAGTTATTAGTTTATAATTCTCAAGCAACTAACTGCTTTTTTTAAACAGAACATGGAAAAACAACAACAGAACACTGATGATATCAGGCAAGTATGTTTGAAAATGCAACAACGCATTACAGGCATATCTTTCTTGGTGATAATTTAACTGCAGAACTTGCTATATACCAAATGTAGGTCTAGCATTCATTTCTTTACAGGATTTTTATTTTTCAATGTTCTTATTACATTAGGGCGGCATGGTGGTACTGCTGCCTCACAGCGCCAAGGACCCGAGTTCAATTCCAGTCTTCAGTGACTCAGTTCAATTCCAGTCTTCAGTGACATGTTCTCCCCATGTCCGCGTGGGTTTCCTCTGGGTGCTCCAGTTTCCTCCCAAAGTCCAAAGATGTGCAGGTTATGTGGATTGGCTATGTTAAATTGTTCCTTAGTGTCCCAAGATGTTTATGTTAGGGAGATCAGTGGGGTAAATACTTGGGGTTGTGGGTTGTAGGGTAGGAGTGGGCCTGCGTAAGATGCTTTGTTGGAGAGTTGGTGCAGACTCAATGGGTCTGGGTAAGATGCTCTTTCGCAGTGTCGATGCAGACTCAATGGGCCTCCTTTTGCACTGTAGGGATGTTATGATTCACTTGTGGCATTTGTGCTGCAAAGGCCAACTGAGATCTGAACAGTTCAGGTTTCCTACTATAGACTATGTTAATAGCCCAGGTATGGATTCCTGGAATTGGGTTGGCGGAAGAAACAAAAAAATTCAACTAAGTTTAACTCATACATCATCAATGTTTAGGAGAGCATGAAATTGGGAGGCATGGTGTCACAGTGGTTTACACTGCTGCCTCAACGTCAGGGATCTGGGTTCAATTCCGGCCTCTGGTCACTTTCTGTGTGGAGTTTGCACTTTCTCCCCGTAACTGCGTGGGTTTCCTACAGGTGCTCCTGTTTCCTTCCACAATCCAAAGATGTGCGGGTTAGGTGGATTGGCCGTGCTAAATTGACCCTAGTGTCAGGGAGATTAGCATGGTAAATGGGTGGGATTACGGGAATAGGGCCTGGGTGGGATTGTGGTCGATACAGACTGAATGGGCCAAATCCTTCTGCACTGTAGTGGTTCTATGATTCTAAGCCTACGCTATCAAATGTCAGCTCTCTCAAACTAAGAGCTAGGTAACTGTCATATCCCAAGATCATTCACTATCTGGACTACTGAATGACTGCAAATATTTCTGCACAATCCAAAACAAATCAAATATCAGAATAAGATCTAAAAACAATCAGTTAACAAAAATAGAAAGCTTTAAAATCTGAAAGTGTACATGAGGCATATTTTTATATTTTACTTTGTATATAATTTAAACAGGATTGTACAACATTTAAATGTTACATGATTTAGGTACTTTGTAAATTTCTAAGGATATAAAGTTTCCTCTTCAGATTTTAAAACCATATGTATACCATGTACCCAGAATAGGCAGAATCTTAGCACCCAAGAACTTGGTTAATGCTTGGAGGAGACACCAGTAATCCTTCTTACATCCAACTATGTTTTAATTTTGGCTAGTTAGCACCAACAGTATAGGCACATGCGATTCGGACTAATGCTCATGTGGAGGGTAAATGACAACATGGATTGGTTAATCCAAATAACTTCTTTGTGTTTTAATTTTATGTAATTCTATATTTTGTGGCCAAGATCAAAAAAGTAGGCATGGAGAAATTTTGTATCCCCATTGGCTACAGGTGAAGTTCCAGAGGACTGGAGAATAGTCAATGTTGTTCCATTGTTTAAGAATGGCAGCAGAGATAATCCAGGAAATTGTAGGCTGGTGAGCCTTACATCAATGGTAGGGAAATTATTGGAAAAGATTCTTAGGGACAGGATTTACTCACATTTGGAAACAAATGAACTTATTAGTGACAGCATGGTTTTCTGAAGGGGAGGTCATATGTCACTAACTTGATCGAGTTTTTCAAGGAAGTGACGAAGATGATAGATGAGGGAAAGGCAGTGGATGCTGTATACATGGACTTCAGTAAAGCCTTTGACAAGGTACCTCCTGGTAGACTGGTACGAAAGGTGAAGTCACACGGGATCAGAGGAGAACTGGCAATATGGATCCAGAAGGGCATAGAAGACAGAGGGTAGCTGTACAGGGGTGCTTTTCTGAATGGAAATCTGTGACTATCGGTGTTCCACAGGGATCAGCTCTGGGACCTTTGTTGTTCATAGCTTTTATAAATGATTTGCAGGAAAATGTAGCTGGGATATAGCTTTCTGATTAGTAAGTTCACAGGTGACACAAAAATTGGTGGAGTTGCGGATAGTGAAGAGGATCGTCAGAGGATACAGCAAGATACAGACCGGTTGGAGATTTGGGCGGAGAAATGGCAAATGGAGTTTAATCCAGACAAATGAAAGGTAATGCATTTTGGAAGGTCCAATGCATGTAGGAATTATATAGTAAATGGTAGAACCCTTAGGAATATTTGACAGGCAGAGAGATCTGGGCGTACATGCCCACCGATCACAGAGTGGCAACGCAGGTGAATAGGGTAGTCAAGAAGGCATACGGCATGCTTGCCTTCATCGGTTAGGGCATTGAGTATAAAAATTGGCAGGTCATGCTGCAGTTGTACCGAACCTTAGTTAGGCCTCATTTGGAATATTGTGCACAATTCTGGTCGCCACACTATCAGAAGGATGTGGATGCTTTAGAGAGGGTACAGAAGAGATTTACCAGCATGTTGCCTGGTCTGGAGGGTATTAGCTCCGAGGAGAGGTTGGATAAAGTTGGTTTGTTCTCACTGGAACAACGGAGGTTGAGGGGCGACCTGATAGAGGTTTACAAGATTATGAATGGCATGGACAGAGTGGATAGTCAGATGCTCTTTCCTGGGCTAGAAATGTCAAGTACTGGGGTTTAAGGTACATGGGGAAAAGTTTAGAGATGCGTGAGGCAAGTTTTTTTTCACACAGGGGGTGGTGAATATCTGGAATGTACTACCCAGGGAGGTGGTGGGAGCAGGTAGCGGCATTTAAGGGACATCTAGACGAATACATGAATAGGATGGGAATGGAAGGATACGGACTCTAAGTGCATACGGTTTTAGTTTAGGGCAGGCATCATGATCGGCGCAGACTTGGAAGGCCAAAGGGCCTGTTCCTGTGCTGTACTGTTCTTTGGAAGAGTATACTTGACCTAGTATTACATTACATACAGCTGCTTGTCTCAGTCAGTAGCATTCTCATCTCCAAGTCAGAAAGTTATGGGTCCAAGCCCCATTCCAAAGAGTGGAGCTTAAAAGAATCTAGGCTGACATCCTCAGTGTCGTACTAAGGCAATCTTTCAAATGCGATGTTAAAAGGAAGCCCCATCTGCTCATCGGCAGGAAATATCTTGTGGCACGATTTTGAAGAGGAGCAGAGAAAGAATTGCCAGCGTACTGGCAAATATTTATAGAATCATAGATTTTTACAGTAGAGAAGGATACCATTTGGCCCATCATGTCTACACTGGTCCAGAAAGAGCTCCTCAGCTAGTCCCACTCTCCAGCCTTATCTCTGTAGCACTCTAAATTCATCACTTTCAAATATGTCCAGTCCTCTTTTGAAATCTCCTATGGAATCCGCCTCCACCACTCTCCTAGGCAGCACATTCCAAATCACAACAACTCTGAGTAAAGAAGTTACTCCTCATCTTACTTCTAGCTCTCTTGTTGGCCATCTTGAAATTGTGACCCATAGTCACTGACATACCAACTAGTACAAACAGAATATCCTGCTTTACCTTGTCAAAATTGTTCATAATTTTGAACACCTCAGTAAGGTCACCTCTTAATCTTCTCTGCTCCAAGGAGAACAAGTCCAATTTCTGTAATTTTTCCTTGTATCCAAAATTCCTCATGCCTGGTATCATTCTAGTAAATCTCCTTTGCATTCATTTTCAGGCTTTAACAACCTTCCTTCAAATGAAGCATTTAGAGATGCAAGGACTGATTAGTCAGCATGACTTTGAGTGGAAAATCATGGGTCTCAAATTTGACTGAGTTTTTGGAAGGGGTAAGCAAGAAGGTAGACGAGGGCAGTGCAGTTGATGTTGTCTACATGGACTTTAGCGAGGCCTTTGACAAGGTACCGCATGGTAGGTTGTTGCATAAGGTTAAATCTCACGGGATCCAGGGTGAGGTAGCTAAATGGATATAAAATTGGCTTGATGACAGAAGCCAGAGGGTGGTTGTAGAAGGTTGTTTTTTAAACTGGAGACGTGTGACCAGCCGTGTGCCTCAGGAATCAGTGCTGGTCCATTGTTATTTGTCATTTATATTAATGATTTGGAAGAGAATATAGGAGGCATGGTTAGTAAGTTTGCAGATGACACCAAGATTGGTGGCATAGTGGACAGTAAAGAAGATTATCTCGGATTGCAGCAGGAACTTGAACAATTGGGCCAGTGGGCTGACGAATGGCAGATGGAATTTAATTTAGATAAATGCGAGGTGATGCATTTTGGTAGATTAAACCAGGGCAGGACTTACTCAGTTAATGGTAGAGCGTTGGGGAGAATTACAGAGCAAAGAAATCTAGGGGTACAGGTTCATAGTTCCTTGAAAGTGGAGTCACAGGTGGACAGAGTGGTGAAGGCAGCATTCAGCATGCTTGGTTTCATTGGCCAGAACATTGAATACAGCAGTTGGGACGTCTTGTTGAAGTTGTACAAGACATAGGTCAGGCTACACTTGCAATACTGTGTACAGTTCTGATCACCCTATTATAGAAAGGATATTATTAAACTAGAAAGAGTGCAGAAAAGATTTACTAGGATGCTACCGAGATTTGAATGTTTGAATTATAAGGAGGGGTTGGATAGACTGGGACTTTTTTCTCGAGGGTAGAAGGCTGAGGGACGACCTTATAGAGGCCTATCAAATATTGAGGGGTATAGATAAGGTAGAGAGTCAATATCTTTTCCCAAAGGTAGGGGAGTCTAAAACTAGAGGGCATAGGTTTAAGGTGAGAGGGGAGAGATACAAAGTGCCCAGAGGGACAACTTCTTTCACACAGAGGATGGCGAGTGCCTGGAACAAGTTACCAGAGGTAGTAGTAGAGGCGGGTACAATTTTGTCTCTTAAAAAACATTTAGACATGGGTAAGATGGGTATAGAGGGATATGGGCCAAATGCGGTCAATTGGGACTTGCTTAGGGGTTTAAAAAAAAGTGCGGCATGGACAAGTTGGGTCGAAGGGCCTGTTTCCAGTTTTGGACACCTCTATGAGGTGTCCAAAACTGAACACAATACTCTAAAAGTGGTCTGACCAACGATTTGTAGAGGCATAGCATCACTTCCTTGATTTTATACTCTATGCCTCTATTTATAAACCCATGGATCCTTTATACTAATTGATTCAACTTTCCTGGCCACCCACTGTACCGCCCCATTATGCTGCCCCACTGTGCCAATTATGCACTTGAACCCAGAGGTCCCTCTGCTCCTGTACTCCCCTCAAAGTTGTACCATTGAGCCTGTATTGTCTCTCCATGTTTCTTCTACCAAAATTGACTACCTCACATTTCGCTGTATTGAAATTAGTCTCAGTAAGAAGTTTAACAACACCAGATTAAAGTCCAACAGGTTTATTTGGTACCAAATAAACCTGTTGGACTTTAACCTGGTGTTGTTAAACTTCTTACTGTGTTTACCCCAGTCCAATGCCGGCATCTCCACATCTTGAAATTAGTCCGCCAGGTATCTGCCCATTTGGCCAACTTGTCTTTGAAGTCGCTCAGTCTCATCATTACAATTCACTATCCCCCATAGCTTAGTAACGCCTGCAAATTTAGAGATTTTGCCCTCAACATCCATTTCTAAATTATTTATATTAATCAGAAAAGACAAGGATCCCTGGGAAACACCACTTTCACCTTGTCCCCAGCCTGAGAAATGCCCATCAATACCTGCCCTCCGTATTCTATCTCTTTTAGCATGACACCTCGGTCAACATCTGAAATATAAGGAGTGCTCTGCCCCAAGACCTGTGGCTGCACTGAGACTTCACTGAAATGAAAAACCCAGCTCAACTACATTGAATCTTCACTGGCCACTTTTCACACTGGGAGTGGGGAACAAAACTTTAGCACTGCAAAAGCTTCTGCTCTCCAAGGCTAACTGTCCTGATCATTTCAAGTGTCCACATAGGTGCAGATGTCCCCACTTCAAGAGCCTTCTCCCTCTCCATCAATGGCCCAAGATGGCAGCCAGAAAGCACTCAAACAACAGAGCCATCATAATGGCTGCCATGGCAAATGCTTGGGACACTATCTGTGTGGAGTTTGCACATTCTCCCAATGTGCGTGTGGGTTTCCTCCGGGTGCTCTGGTTTCCTCTCTCAGTCTAAAGATGTGCAGGTTAGGTTGACTGGCCATGTTAAATTGACCCTAGTGTCAGGGAGATTAGGGAAATAAGTGGGGGTTAAGGGAATAGGGCCTGAGTGGGATTGTGGTCAGTGCTCAATGGGCCGAATGGCCTCCTTCTGCACTGTAGTGTGCTATGAGGCCCGGGCTTGAGTTGGCCTACCTCTTTCACACCTTTGTGGCCACTAAATCCACCTCCATATTAATTAGGGATCATCCCCATGGTACATTTCTGTTTCTTTCTGGGGCCAGGCTCAAGACCTGGAAATGGCCCCAAATTCTGATCCCCACTCCCAAAGTGAAAATCCAGCGTTCAAAGTTCTGGGAAGGATCGGCTTAGAGTTGGGAGATTTCAATGTGGTGACTTTAGAGAGTTAAAGGAGGTTGAAGATAGTGTGGTAATTTTCAAGGACAGATGGACCAAGGACTGTTTTTTTTGGAGGGGGTCCTGACAGCAGGTTCTAAAGTGTGCCTCAAAAGACATGCAGCTGGACCAGCAACCGGGTAAAAAACAAAACTGGAACAAACAAATCTTGCAGTTAGTATTCCCTTGCATACGCAACAATATATTAATCTTAAAGGAATCATGGAGTGCAACAAGCTGACAGAACAGAAGTTTGAAGCAATACTGGACATCCAGACAAAGATTTCTGGATTGAAGTGGTTACACTGTCTCTGCTATGACATGCTGAACCAAAGAATCCCTACAATGCAGGAGGAGGTATTTCAGCCCATCAAGTCTGTACTAACTCTCTGAAAGAGCATCTTACACAGGCCAAACCTCCCACCCCATCCCCTCAACCCCGCACATTTACCGTGGCCAATCCACCTAACCTACACATCTTTGGACTGTGGGAGGAAGCCGGAGCATCCAGAGGAAACCCACGCAAATATGGGGGGAACATTCAAACTCCACACAGACAGTCACCCAAGGACAGAATCAAACTGGGGTCTCTGGTTTGTGAGGCATCAGTGCTAACTACTGTACCATCCACAAGTGTTGAAGATTTACAGACAGGATACCAAACACAGTTAAATATTGTACAACAATCAAATCAATGATCTATATTGACGACTTGTTGCATTGGATCATCCTTCTCCTACCTTTAACTCATTATCCATTCCAGTTTTTTGCCCACACTCCAAAAACATGCTTTATTTTTATAATTGTGACTTCCCATCTCGTACAATTTTTCAGCCTGCCTTGGTTGCTTTTACTTACACCTCAAGTCCATGGATCTGAGCTCTATCTGGGGAAATCCTACAATACAACTGAAAACCCTTGCAATTGGAGTCATGATACCCCATTTTTGAGGGATGGCTGTGTAGTGCTAATATCCAGGTTAATGCACTGGGGACATGGCAACTGGCGGAATCTAAATTCAAATCATGAATAAATCTGGAATTAAAAGCTACTCTCAGTGAAGATCATAAACTATGAGGGGTGCAGGAGAGCATGCCATGATCAATACCAGGCACACTGAAAAATGAGGTGCCAACCTCGTGAAGCTATAATGGGACTACTTACAAACGTTATAAACAGAATGCTAAGAGCTAAATGCTCTTAAAACAGAATGCAAAGAGCTAAGTAATCCCACAAACAACAGATCAAATCCCTGCTGCATTCAGGTGTGAATGGTGATGGACAATTACACAACTGGTCAGAAGAAGGGCCCAGCACATCAGTGTAAAAGTCAAGGCTGAAGCATTTGCAATCATCTTCAGCCTGAAGTGCCAATGATCCATCTTGGCCTCCTACTGCAGTCCCCACGATCACAAATGCCAGTCTTCCACCAATTTGACTCACTTTCTCTGATTTCAAGAAACAGCTGAAGGCACTGGATTCAGCAAAACCTATCAGAGCTTACAATTTCCTGGCAGCAGTAATGAAGACTTGTGCTCCAGAACCAGCCACTCCTCCTTTCCGGTGGGCATTATCGAGTAAACATTAATACAAATCTTAGATAAATGAGAGGTGACGCATTTTGGTAGATTGAACCAGGACAGGACTTACTCAGATAATGGTAGGACTCGGGGAGAGTTATCGAACAAAGAGATCCAGGACATGTTCATAGCTCCTTGAAAGTGGAGTCAAAGGTGGACAGAGTGGTGAAGAACGCATTTGGCATGCTTGGTTTCATGGGTCAGAACATTGAATACAGGAGTTGGGACGTCTTGTTGAAGTTGTACAAGACATTCGTAATGCCACATTTGGAGTACTGTGTACAGTTCTGGTCACCGTATTATAGAAAGGATATTATTAAACTAGAAAGAGTGCAGAAAAGATTTACTAGAGTGCTACCAAGACTTGATGGTTTGAGTTATAAGGAGAGGCTGGATAGACTGGGACTTTGTTTTCCCTGGCGCGTAGGAGGCTTGGAGTGATCTTATAGATGTCTATAAAATAATGAGGGGCATAGATCATCTAGATAGTCAATATCTTTTCCTAAGTGTAGGAGAGTCAAAAACTAGAGGTTTAAGGAAAGAGGAAAGAGGTACAAAAGGGTCCAGAGGGGCAGTTTATTCACAGAGGGTAGTGAGCGTCTGGAACAAGCTGCCAGAGGTAGTAGTAGAGGCGGGTACAATTTTGTCTTTTATAAAGCGATTAGACAGTTACATGGGTAAGACGGCTATCGAGCGATATGGGCCAAATGTGGGCAATCAGGACGAGCTTAGTCGTTAAAAAAAGGCGGCACGGACAAGTTGGGCCGAAGGGCCTGTTTCAATGCTGTACACCTCTATGATTCTAGCCAAGCTATTCCAGTACAGCTGCAACACCAGCATCTGTTGGACATTGTGAAAAATCGCCCAGCTATAGAATGCATGAAAATATCCGTGTCAAGTTGTGGGTTTTTTTTCTGTGCTTGGAAAATATCGAGCCTCAAACACCCTTGAAGCTCACATATCATTAATTTAAATGAATCACCTGGGTTGAGGAGTCCGTTCACCCTGTTAACCTGGTTGTAACAGGCTAATAAACACACTATAATATTGACCATTCAAGGGGAAAAAACCTTTCCAAATATTCAGAAATATTCTCAAACACAT
This sequence comes from Mustelus asterias, assembly GCF_964213995.1. Classification (NCBI taxonomy): domain Eukaryota; kingdom Metazoa; phylum Chordata; class Chondrichthyes; order Carcharhiniformes; family Triakidae; genus Mustelus; species Mustelus asterias. The sequence goes on from NC_135810.1 coordinate 37,342,062, forward strand.
TATTTGTGTGCAATTCAAATTTTATTTTAAAAAATCAGTAATGTGACAGAATCAAAGAAAGTTAATGAGCTGTCAATTGGAAACAGCAGAAAGGTTCATAGAAGCTTGCAGCAAAGGAGGCCACCATTTGATGCATTTCATCTTTGCAAAATCTTTGCTAGAGTAACTAAAACTAAGACCAATTAATCAGTCTCTTTCTACTGTACTTTTTCCTACTTGGCTTCAGATTTTTATCCAATTTCCATTTTAAAGCAATGACCTGTCACATCCACTGTCTGTGTCAAAACATGCCACAATAACCCTCTGCATAAAGACATTTCTCCTAACCTTCTTCACACACAGACAATTTTAAATTGATGGCATGTCATCGATTCCAAACCAGATTAAATAAACTTTCTCTACTCACTCAATCAATGCAAGTCGTAATTCTAAAAAACTCCATCTCCTTCCCTGTTGTACAAAAAGCAGTTTCGTATGTCAGGTCTCTCCCATAGCTAGCTTCCCATCATTGGCATCATCCTGGTAAATCTACACTGTTTCTCTCTGGCTTTGACATCCTTTCTTACAACAGTGCACCAAAAATGCACACAGTACTCTAATTATTAAGCAATTACAAATGGTAACAAATGTGACACCCTCATCCCAATGAAAGAATATAAAAAGACAGACTCATCCTTCATTTAAAATTCATTTTACGGGATGTGTGTGTCACTGACTGAGTCAGCATTTATTGCCCATCCCCAACTGCCCTCCATTTCAGAGGGCATTTGAGAATCAACCACATTGCTGTGGATCTGGAATCATATGTAGGCCAGACCAAGTAAGGACATTAGTGAACCAGATGAGATTTTACGACAATCGATAATGGTTTCATAATCATCATTAGACTTTCTAATTCTAATTTCATTGAATTCAAATTTTAACATCTGCCATGGCAGGATTTGAATCTGGGCTCCCAGATCTTGCCCTGGATCTCTGGATTACTAGTTCAATGACAATACCACTGATCCACTGTCACCTTTCATCTTCACTGCTCAGTTCACCATACCACCATCATTCACGCACTATCAATAAATAGGCAACACCAACACTCATACGTCTTACCTCATTCTCATACACTTTGGCTTGCTGCATACTCAAAAGCCTCATACCCAAAATTTACAACTCACACACATTGGCAGTTATTCAACCTTAGCAGCCACGCCACCTATACTGCATCACCTAAATGTACTACACAGCATGCAATGACATTTTCGGACACTTTTTTCATTCTTGTTAAAAAGCAGTACAGACAGCAGAAATTAAAAAGGGGAGTGGCAGGTTTTAACATTCAAGGAGAAGACCATGCTGACCATTATATGGGCAGCATGTGGCAGGGACCCAGGTTTGATTCCCGGCTTGGGTCACTTGGATCTGTGCGGAGTTTGCACATTCTCCCCCTGTCTACGTGGGTTTCTTCCAGCTGCGCCGGTTTCCTCCCACAGTGTTGGTTAGGTACATTGGCCATGCTAAATTCTCTCTCAGTGTACCCGAACAGGTGCTGGAGTGTGGCAACTCGGGGATTTTCACAGTAACTTCACTGCAGTGTTAATGTGAGCCTACTTGAGACACTAATAAATAAACTTAAAGGGGCATCATGAGCACTGCAGTGCTGAAACAATTAACATGGGGATCAGCATGCTTAATTCTCTTAGTCTCATTCTGCTTCTAACTGAGAAGCTTCAAAGAAAGGAACAAAGAATAAAGAAAAGTACAGCACAGGAACAGGCCCTTCATCCCTACAAGCCTGTGCCAATCATGATGCCCTAACTAAACTAAAAAAAACCTTCTGCCATTACTCGGTCCGTGTCCCTTTATTCCCTCCCTATTCAGGTACCCATCCAGATGCCTGTTAAGTGTTGCTAATGTGCCTGCTTCTACCACCTCCTCTGGCAGCGCATTCCAGGCATCTACAACTCTGCATGAAAAACTTCCCCCACACATTTCCCTTAAACTTTCCCCCGCTTACCTTGAACTTGTGCCCCCTTGTAATTGACGCTTCCACCCTTGGAAAAAAACGCTGACTATCCACCCTGTCTATGCCTCTCATAATTTTGTAGACCTCTATCAGGTCTCCTCGCAGCCTCCATCTTTCCAGTGAAAACAATCCTAGTTTATTTAACCTCTCCTCATAGCGAATACCCTCAAGACCAGGCAAATCCTGGTGAACCTTCTTTGCACTCTCTCCAAAGCTTTCACGTCCTTCTGGTAGTGTGGTGACCAGAACTGCACACAATACTCCAAATGTGGCCTAACCAAGGTTTTATATAGCTGCAACATGATTTCCCAACTCTTGTACTTAATCACCTTGGGAACCTGTGATGCCTCTTTTAGGGAACTGTGGACCTGTATACCCAGATCATTCTGTACGTTAACGTTCCTAGGGATTCTGCCATTTACAATATAATTCATACCTAAATTTGATCCTCCAAAATGCATCACATTACATTTTTCCGGATTAAACTTTATCTGCCATTTCTGTGCCCAAGTCTCCAATCTATCTATATCCTGTTGTATCCTCTGACAATCCCCAGCAGTATCAGCAACTCCACCAATCTTTGTGTCATCTGCAAACTGACTAATAAGGTCACCCACATTTTCTTCCAAACCATTTATTTATACTACAAACAAGAGAGGCCATAAGAACTTAAGAACTAGGAGCAGGAGTAGGCCACCTGGCCCCTCGAGCCTGTTCCGCCATTCAATAAGATCATGCCTGATCTTTTTGTGGACTCAGCTCCACTTACCCGCCCGCTCACCATAACCCTTAATTTCTTTACTGTTCAAAAATTTATTTATCCTTGCCTTAAAAACACTCAATGAGGTAGCCTCAACTGCTTCACTGGCAGGGAATTCCACAGATTCACAACCCTTTGTGTGAAGACGTTCCTCCTCAATTCAGTCCTAAATCTGCTTCCCATTATTTTGAGGCTATGCCCCCTAGTTCTAGTTTCACCCGCCAGTGGAAACTTCCCTGATTCTATCTTATCTATTCCCTTCATAATCTTATATGTTTCTATAAGATCTCCCCTCATTCTTCTGAATTCCAATGAGTATAGCCTCAGTCTACTCGGTCTCTCCTCATAAGCCAACCCTCTCAACTCCGGAATCAACCTAGTGAATCTCCTCTGCACCCCCTCCAGTGCCAGTATATCCTTTCTCAAGTAAGGAGACCAAAACTGTACGCAGTACTCCAGGTGTGGCCTCACCAGCACCTTATACAGCTGCAGCATAATCGCGCTGTTTTTAAACTCCATCCCTCTAGCAATGAAGGACAAAATTCCATTTGCCTTCTTAATTACCTGCTGCATCTGCAAACCAACTCCTTGAGATTCCTGCACAAGGACACTCAGGTCCCTCTGCATAGCAGCATGCTGCAATTTTTTACTATTTAAATAATAATCCATTTTGTTGTTATTCCTACCAAAATGGGTGACCTCACATTTACCAACATTGTACTCCATCTGCCAGACCCTCACCCACTCACTTAGACTAACTATATCCCTTTGCAGACTTTCAGCATCCTCTGCACACTTTGTTCTGCCACCCATCTTAGTGCCATCTGCGAGTTTTGACACAGTACACTTGGTCCCCAACTCCAAATCAGCTATCTAAATCGTAAACAATTGCAGTCCCAACACTGATCCCTGAGGCACACCATTAGTCACTGATCACCAACCAGCAAAACACCCATTTACCCCCACTCTTTGCTTTCCATTAGTCAACCAATCCTCTATCCATGCTAATACATTACCCATAACACCGTGCACCTTTATCTTATATAGCAGACTTTGGTGCAGCACCTTGTCAAATGCCTTCTGGAAATCCAGATACACCACAGCCACAGGTTCCCCATTGTCCACTGCACATGTAATGTTCTCAAAGAATTCCACCAAATTAGTCAAACATGACCTTCTCTTCATGAACCCATGCTACATCTTACCAATGGGACAATTTATATCCAGATGTCTCGCTATTTCTTCCTTGATGATAGATTCAAGCATTTTCCCTACTACAGAAGTTAAGCTAACCGGCCTATAGTTACCTGCCTTTTGTCTACCTCCTTTTTTAAACAGTGACGTCACACTTGCTGTTTTCCAATCTGCAGGAACCACCCCAGAGTCCAGCGAATTTTGGTAAATTACCACTAGTGCATTTGCTATTTCTCCCGCCATCTCTTTCAGTACCCTGGGATGCATTCCATCAGGACCAGGAGACTTTAGCGCCATTAACTTGCCCCACACTGCCTCTTTCTTGATACTGATAGTTTCTAGGTTCTCACCTGCCATAGCCTTCCTGTCAACAATTTTTGACACGTTATTTGTGTCTTCCACTGTGAAGACCGACACAAAATATCTGTTCAATGCCTCAGCCATTTTCTCATTTCCAGTTATTACATCCCTTTTCTCATCCAATGTTTACTTTAGCCACTCTTTCTCATTTTATATATTTGTAGAAACGTTTGGTATCTGTTTTTATATTCTGAGCTAGTTTACTCTCATAATCCATCTTACCTTTCTTGATAGCTTTTTTCATGGCTTTCTGCTGACCTTTAAAGATTTCCCAATCCTTTAGGTTCCCACTAATCTTTGCCACTTTGTATGCATTTTCTTTCAATTTGATACCCTCCTTTATTTCCTTAGATATCCATGGCTGATTATCTTTTTTTCTACAGTCCTTCCTTATCACTGGTATATACTTTTGCTGAGCACTGTGAAAGGTCACTTTGAAAGTCCTCCACTGTTCCTCAATTGTTCCACCATAAAGCTTTTGCTCCCAGTCTACCTTAGCCAACTCCTCCCTCATCCCTTTGTAGTCTCCTTTGTTTAAGCACAAGACACTGGTATTGGATTTTACCTTTTCACGCTCCATCTGTATTTTAAATTCAACCATACTGTGATTGCTTCTTCCGAGAGGTACTGTACTCCCTAACTGCAAGATCATTAATTATTCCCGTCTCATTACACAGGACCAGATCTAGGATAATTGCTCCCTTGTCGGTTCCATTACATACTGTTCAAGGAAGCTATCGCGGACACATTCTGTGAACTCCTCCTCAAGGCTGCCTTGACCGACCTGGTTTGGCCAATTGATATGCAGATTAAAATCCCCCATGATAATTGCTGTATCATTTTTACATGCATCAGTTATTTTTTTGTTTATTTCTCGCCCCACCATGATGTCATTATTTGGTGGCCTATAGACACTGATTCCTGCAGAACACTACTAGCTACAGATCTCCATTCTGAAAAATACCCTTCCACCGCTACTCTCTGTCTCCTATAACCAAACCAGGTCTGTATCCATTTAGCCAGCCCACCCCGAATCCCATGTGATTTTAGTTTTTGTACCAGTCTGCCACGTGGGATCTTGTTAAACGCCTTACTAAAGTCCATATAAACTACATCCACAGCTCTTCCCTCATCAATTATCTTTGTCACCTCTTCAAAAAACTCAATCAAATTGGTGAGACATGTCCTTCCCCGTACAAAACCATGCTGTCTGTCACTAACTAGTCCATTTTATTTCAAACGTGTTCCTTAGTATCTTCTCCAAAAGCTTCCCCACCACTGATGTCAGACTCACCGGCCTATAATTTTCTGGATTATCCCTGCTTCCTTTCTTAAATAAGGGAACAACATTGGCTATTCTCCAGTCCTCTGGAACCTCACATGTGGTCAAAGAGGATGTGAAGGATGGGGCGGCACGGTAGCACAGTTGCTTCACAGCCTGGGTTCGATTCCCAGCTTGGGTCACTGTCTGTGTGGACTTTGCACATTCTCCTCGTGTCTGCGTGGGTTTCCTCCGGGTGCTCCGGTTTCCTCCCACAGTCCAAAGATGTGCGGGTTAGGTTGATTGGCCATGCTAAAATTGCCCTTAGTGTCCTGGGATGCGTAGGTTAGAGGGATTGGTGGGTAAATATGTAGGGATATGGGGGTAGGGCCTGGCTGTGGTTGTGGTCGGTGCAGACTCGATGGGCTGAATGGCCTCTTTCTGTACTGTAGGGTTTCTAAGATTCTAAGATATCTGTTAAGGCCCCCGCTATTTCTTCCTTTGCCTCCCACAGTAGCCTGGGATAGATCTCATCCAGCCCTGGGGACTTGTCTATCTTAATGCAATTTAGGATACTCAGCACTTCCTCCTTCAATATATTGACATTCTCTAGAGCATTCACACAACTATCCCTGACCTCTATATCCGACATGTCCTTCTCCTTGGTGAATACCGATACAAAGTACTCATTAAGGATCTCCACACATAACTTCCCTCTATTGTCCCTGAGTGAGCCTACTCTTTCTCTTGCTACCCTCTTGCTCCTAATGTATGCATAAAAAGCCTTGGGATTCTCTTTGACCCCATTTGCTAAATACATTTGGATTAAGATCAGCATACTTAATCCTCCTAGTCTCAGCTTGCTTCTCACTCATGCCCCAACCTCTTATAACCGAGAAGTTTCAGAGTGTGTTAAATACACACTTTTTTACTTTTGCCTCTCCCCATGTTCCTTTTTCACATCAGAGACTCGTGAACTGGAGCTTGCCCAGTCAGTGAAGGAAGAGGAAGATGACAGTGATGATGAGAGAAGCTGTCATACAGTTGCTGCCACCAGTTCTGATACCAACACTGCACATATCAATGATACAGAAGGGATCTGAACATAGTGAGATACCAGTCAAAAGTATACAAAAGGGAAGGTAAAGGTGGAGGGAATTATAGCATAAGATAGCTGCTGGGGGAAATTACTGCCCTGGTTGGTGTGAATATCACTATTCAAAGGGATTTCGAGGGGCTCATAGCAGTCCATCAATCTGTTCACTAACAGGTCAATAGAGGTATTCTCCTTGGAGTGTGGCTGTGGCTTGAGTACAAACTTACCATCCTCACTCAGAATGCATTCCTGCGCACAGTCCTGCCTCTCCAGTAATGAGCTGTCAGCTAGCTAGCCCAGACTGCAGCAGCCCAGGCTCAGAAGATACAGCCAGGAGATGGGCCTTCTAGACCCAAAGCTGTTCAGAGGCACCCAGCAAAGCCATCTGCAGTCCCTTCAATAGAAGGCCAGCAGTGTTTCAAGGAACTACGGTGATTATTTTAACTTTGTCTTTGCTGTGTCTTGACTCAATTTATAAGTTTGGATTGGAATGCACATTTTCAGCTTCTGCAGCACAAATTCTGGTACTCAGCAGAGCGAATATCAAAGAGTTCCTGCTGGACTGTCCAGGCTGAAGTGTTGTTTATGGATGCTGATGGTGTGCTATAATGCTCATTGTGCAGCATGGTTCTCATTATAAGTGTTGTGCAATTGTGCACAGGTTGGTGACCGGAGTCAGGGATCATATCATTGGATGGCCACTGTCGCTCTGTGGGAATTCTTTGATTTATGTTAGTTTAAATAACTCTGGTACAAAGGATCGTTAGTGAACGAAGGAACCATGACTACTGCACAGATAACAAACATTCATTTACTCATGCATTCCCTGTGGAATCCCTTTCATGTCATAAAGATGACAAGAGTTGACACGCAATGCACATGGACCTTGCACCATGGGGGAGTCTGCATTCCATACAAATGTATGGCTCTCTCTGTCTGCTGGTCTCTGGCAAGAGGGATTGCAACTGTTTGAATGGAATATCATCTCCCTAACGCAACTGTGTAATGTAGTATAATGCAAACCAGGATATTTGCTTTTTTCCAGCAATACACTGGAGCAAGCTAGACACAAAAGAGCCAAATTCATCTCGAGACCACAAAAAATTGGTGGCATTTGTCCTCAGTAAGAAGTCACAGTAAGAAGTTTAACACCAGGTTAAAGTCCAACAGGTTTATTTGGTAGCAAAAGCCACACAAGCTTTTGGAGCCCCAAGCCCCTTCAGGTGAGTGGGCCATATAGGGGAGGTCCCAGAAGATTGGAGAGTTGCCAATGTTGTTGCTTTGTTTAAAGACCACTTTATGGGGGCTACTGAAATTTTAAGCAACTAAAGGAAAGAAAATCAAAAATGTGTGCAATTACACCAGCAGCCAAAAGAAATAATCCAGTAACTTTCAAGTTGTTAATGACCTCTAAGTAGCGCTGGTGGTGGTTGGAGAGCCCATTCATGCAGTTTAACATCTTCTAAACATTGTTTAGCTGTGCGAGAATAACCAAGAGGTTCTGTAAGTAGAACAATCTCATTCTTGGAACAAAGGCAGGATCTCTAAGCTTAATCTCTTAAACATCATAATAACACAAGCATGGAAGCATTCACACAATAGACTGCAATTTCATCTGTTGCTGTTTGCACGTTGGTATATAAAGACACTTTTAAAACCATAAAACATAGGAGCAGAATTAGGCCATTCAGCCCATCGAGTCTGCTTAGAAGTTACAAATACATAGTGGAGGTTGAGTAAAGTACATGTGCCTTTAGAACACAGAACAGGAACAGGCTCCTCGGCCCACAATGTTGTGCCGAACATGACGCCAAATTAATCCTTCTGCCTGCCCTTGGTCCATATCCCCCTATTCCTTGCATATTCATGTGAATCATAGAATCATACAGCGCAGAAGAGGCCCTTTGGCCCAAAGAGTCTGCACCAACACATTAGAAACTGAACTCCTACCTAATTCCATCTGCCAGCACTTGGCCCATAGCCCTGAATGTTATGATGTGCCAAGTGCTCATCCAGATACTTTTTAAAGGATGTGAGGCAACCCACTCCTACCACCCTCCTAGACAGTGCCTTCCAGGCCATCACCACCCTGAGTAAAAAGACTTTTCCTCACATTCCCTTTAAACCTCCTGCCCCTCATTTTGAACCTATGTCTCCTCATGACTGACCTTTCAACTAAGGGAACAGCTGCTCCTTATCCACTTTGTCCATGTCTCTAATCTTGTACACCTTGATCAGGTCGCCCTTCAGGCTTCTCTGCTCCAAGGAAACAACCCAAGCCAAGCAACCTCTCTTCATAACTTAAATGTTCTATCTCAGACAACATCCTGGTAAATCTCCTCTGCACTCCCTCCAGTGCAATCATATCCTTCCGACAATGTGGCGATCAGAACTGCACACAGTACTCTAGCTGTGGCCTCACCAAAGTTCTGTACAACTCCAAAAAGATTTCCCTGCTTTTGTAAGCTAAATCTCGATTGATAAAGACAAGTGTCCCTTGTGCCTTTTTTACCACCCTACTAACATGTCCATCTGCTTTCAGAGATTTGTGGACAAACACGCCACGGTCTTTTTGTTCCACAGAACTTCCGACTGTCATACCATTCATTGAGTACTTTCTCGTCAAATTACTCCTTCCAAAGTGTATTACCTCAAACATTTCAGGGTTAAGTTCCATCGGCTACTTATCTGCCCATTTGACTATTCCATCTTTATCTTCTTGTAGCCCAAGACATTCCACCTCACTGTTAACCACCCGGCCATTCTTTGTGTCATCCACAAACTTACTAATCCTACCTCCACATAGTCATCAATATCATTTATATAAATGACGAATAATAGGGGGCCCAAGACAGATCCATGTGGTACACCACTGGACACTGACTTCCAGTCACTAAACCAGCCCTCTGCCATCACTCTCTGTCTCCTACAACGGAGCCAATTTTGAATCCATTTTATCAAATTACCATGTAGCCCAAGTGAATTTACCTTCTTTACAAGTCTCCCATGTGGGGATCTTGTCAAAGGCTTTGCTGAAAGCCATATAAACTACATCAACTGCACTACCCTTGCCTACACACCTGGTCACCTCAAAAAATTCAATCAAATTTGTTAAACATGCCCTCCCTCTTGATGAAGCCTTGCTGATGATCGAGCTTTGCCTCTCCAAGTGGAGATAGATTCACTCCTTCAGAAGTTACTCTAATAGTTTCCCTACCACTGACGTGAGACTCATTAGTCTTAGCTCTTTAGTTTCAAAGAATCATAGAATCCCTACAGTGCAGAACGAGGCCATTCGGTCCATTGAGTCTGCACCAATCACAATCCCACCCAGGCTCTATTTCCGTAACCCCACACATTTATGCTGCTAATCCTCTGATACCAGGGTCAATTTAGAATGGCCAATCAACCTAACCTGCACATGTTTGGACTGTGGGAGGAAACTGGAGCACCCAGAGGAAACACACGCACGCGGGGAGAATGTGCAAACTCCACACAGATAGTGACCCTAGGCCGGAATTGAACCCGGGTCCCTGGCGCTGTGAGGTAGCAGTGCTAACCACTGTGCCCCCATTTATCTCTATAATCCTTCTTAAATAGCGGAATCACATGAGCTGTTCTCCAGTCATCTGGTATCCCCCCGTGGCCCGAGGGGAATTGAAAATTTGGGTCAAAGCCCCTGCAATCTCCTCCCTCGCCTCCCACCATAGTCTAGGGCACAATTCACTTAGACCTGGAGATTCTCCATCTTTAAGGTTGCCAACAGCTCAAATACCTTGTCCTTCGCTATGTCAATTTGCTCAAGAACCTCACAGTCTCTCTCCCTGAATTCCATACCATCGTCCTCATTCTCTTGGGTAAAGACAGATGTGAAGTATTCATTCAACACTCTACCAACATCTTCTGGCTCCACCCACAGATTGCCCCCCTTGGTCTTTAATGGGCCCTACCCTGTTCCTGGTTATCCTCTTCCCATTGATATACTTCCAGAATATCTTGAGATTTTCCCTAACGTGCTTATCTAAAAGCCCCTGAAACACCCTATTGTATCTGCCTGTGCACTCCAGACACTTACCATTCTTTGTGTACTTTGGGGAATGACTGTGTAGCGTGGCCCCTTTAAAAGGACAGTCATGTGATCACTCCATGACATCACCAGGGCCTTCACAGGCCGCTGGCAGTTGGGGTTTGGACCTGTAGATTGTACACCACCTGTTGTTTTTATAAAACCTTGTAGGACCTCCTGAATGGAACTGATCTCTGCACCCCCAGTCACAGACAATGCAATAGTACATGGTACAGCACAAAAAGTACAGCTAGCAAGAATATTACTCAACCTCTATAGCATCAGTCCCCCATGCCCTTCATTTTAGAATAAAAACAAAATTGCGATCTTATATACTGCTTGCCTTATTTCCAAGAAAAGATACAATAAACCAAGATTTTTTTAACAGTAAAATGTACATTTGCCTTAATTTTCCTTCTAAACAATAATATTTGAACTTGAAAACAATACATTCACATTCAATTGCATCAAGTTTCTTAGCTTTTTAGAATTCTATCAGTCAGTGCTCTCCAAACTCAGGTATAATCCCATTCTAATGCTTCAGATTTGTGTGACCTCTGGGCTGAAAATCTGGGGTAAAAATTTGGGGGTAAGAGTTCGAACAAAGAACAAAGAAAATTACAGCAGAGGAACAGGCTCTTCGGCCCTCCAAGCTTGCACCGACTGAACCAAAACCCCCGACTCGTCCAAGGACCATATCCCTCTATTCCCATCCTATTCATGTATTTGTCAAGACACCCCTTAAAAGTCACTATTGTATCTGCTTCCACTACCTCCCCCGGCAGCGAGTTCCAACCACCCACCACTCTGTGCAAACACGTGCCTCGTACATCTCCTTTAAACTTTGCCCCTCGCACCTTAAATCTATGCCCTCTAATAATTGACTCTTCCACTCTGGGAAAAAGCTTCTGACTATCCATTCTGTCCATGCCCCTCATAATCTTGTAGACTTCTATCAGGTCGTCCCTCAACCTCCATCGTCCAGTGAGAACAAACCAAGTTTCTCCAACCTCTCCTCAGAGCTAATACCTTCCATACCAGGCAACATCCTGGTAAATCTTTTCTGTACCCTCTCCAAAGCTTCCACATCCTTTTGGCAGTGTGGCGACCAGAATTGAACACTATATTCCAAGTGTGGCCTAACTAAGGTTCGATAAAGCTGCAACACGACTTGCCAATTTTTAAACTCAATGCCCCCGTCGACGAAGGCAAGCATGCCATATGCCTTTTCGACTACCTTCTCCACCTGTATTGCCACTTTCAGTGAGCTGTGTACCTGTACACCCAGATCCCTCTGCCCATCAATACTCTTAAAGGTTTGGCCACTTACTGTGTATTTCCCAAAATGCATGACCTCACATTTGTCTGGAATAAACTCCATCTGCCATCTCTCCGCCCAAGACTCCAACCGATCTATATCCTGCTGAATCCTCTGACAGTCCTCATCGCTATCCGCAATTCCACCAACCTTTGTGTTGTCCGCAAACTTACTAATCAAACCAGTTACATTTTCCTCCAAATCATTTATATATATATTACAAACAGCAAAGGTCCCAGCACTGATCCCTGAGGAATGCCATTTGTCACAGCCCACTATTCAGAAACGCACCCTGCTACTGTTACCCTCTGTCTTCTATGGCCGAGCCAGTTCTGTATCCATCTTGCCAGCTCACCTCTGATCTCATGCGACTTCACCTTCTGTACTAGTCTGCCATGAGGGATCGTGAAAGACCTTACTGAAGTCCGTGTAGACACTCACCCTACCCTTAACCATCTTCGTCACTTTCTCAAAAAACTCGATCAAGTTAGTGAGACATGACCTCACCTTCACAAAACCACATTGCCTCTCACTAATACGTCCACTTATTTGCAAGTGGGAGTAAATCCTGTCTCGAAGAATCCTCTCCAATAATTTCCCTACCACTGATGTAAGGCTCATTGGCCTGTAATTACCTGGATTATCCTTGCTACCCATCTTAAACAAAGAACCAATATTGGCTATTCTCCAATCCTTTGGAATCTCCCCTGTAGCCAGTGAGGATACAAAAATTTATCTCAAGGCCCCAGCATTTCTCTCAAGGCCCCAGTTGTTGGGGGTTTTGGGGATTGGAGAAGTAGAGAGGCTTCAGTTGTTAAGTGGGGAGGAAAATGGAGTTGAGGTGTTCCCCCAAATTCCTCTCCTCTATCCCCATTTCCCTCTCTTCAGTGCCCATCTCCCTCTCAGGGAATTGATGAAAATAGAAACATAGAATGCAGCATTTCACCAAAAGAAGCAATCTATTCGGGCTCTTTTTTTGCAGCAGCAGCAGTCTGAGAGGGGCCTTGGGGAGTAGTCCATTAGGCCATTCGCACCAACAAAAAAACAGAGAGTTTAAAGGGGCCATACAGCAATCAGAAAGCAGTGCAAACTTCACTGCAGCCATTGATGCTCCAGAGCTTGTGACCACAATGTTTTATCTTGCGATCTCCACAGTTTGAAAAGCCCTGCTGGAAGTGACAAAACATGAATATTTCTTGCACAATTGTATGAATTAGCTCCAGATATGTTTGTAAAAATTAAGATTTGTGATGCAAAAACATTTCAATGATCAACCAGTTGTAAGTTGGCCAAACAACATAGGTATCATAAAAACATACCTCTTATTTGAACAATCTTTTGTTTTTTCCTACGTCCGTGAATGTTCACTACATCACAGATGTAGATGCCCGAATCGTTGTGGTTGAGTGGTCTGTTGAAAGTTAGTGTGTCATTTTCAATCTGCAAATCCTCCGGTAACTGTCCCTCCAACCTAGATGATTAAAAAGATAATTGGAAATACATATTTTTAAAACATCAAAATTATAAATCTTCCAGCAAGCCATCTCAAAGAGCTGGCTAATCTTCAGTTTACACAAGCTACAAATCAGCAACAAGTTCCTGTCATTTTCATATAAATTTTTATGGATCAACAATGCTCCACAAAAGATAAGGAAATGTGTTCAGCTGCATCTCTCACTTCCTTCCCTTTCTCTAGCCCACTGAGCCAAATTTGCCTTCAGGACTCTTAATTGTGATAAAGTCAGTGTAAATGTGCAGAGAATTATTAAAACTCATACAGATGGACTTTCCTAGCCAATGTGTAGCAAGGCCAACAGCAGAGGAATAGTTCTGGATTGAGTTTTAGGGAATGAAGCTGGGCAGATGCAAGAGGCATTAGTTGGGGAATACTTGTAAGCATAATTTTGTTAGAATGAGCATTGGTGTGGAAAATATTAAGATAGACCAAGAGTAAAAGTTTGAAATTGGGAAAGGCCAATTTACTAAACTGAGATTTGACTTGGCAAAAGTGGACTTGAAATGGCAATTTCAAGGTAAATTAACATCAGGGCAATGAAAGAGGTAACGGACAGGCCGAGAGAGTACCTTTCTGTTCCTCTGTTCCTTTCCTACTTCCACAATCAGTGAGCTTTTGAGAGGATGAGGAGTGTGTTTCTTGACCTGTCTGTGGACAATTTGAATAACTGATTGTAGACTTGTTTGTACGTTTAAAGAGGATTGTTTATTTGCACTCATGTTATGACACTCACTTTCACAGTCAAACAGTCAGGAAAGAACAGTAGAAGAAAATAGCGCACTTTTACAAATTATAAACAAAAAGAATAATTCATATTTCATGCAACGTCCTTTTCTGAAAAACGCATATTACAAACCTGATGAAAAGGAGGTCTTCGCTCCTGAAACACACATTAGGTTAGCTAGAGTCACGTGCCAAAGTAGTTTTCAGGATTCTCTACAAGACCTGGTCTTTTTGCAGGTCAATAGGTTAGTTGTTTGTAGTCTTACCAGGTCAGTTGTTAATTGGAGGAGCCAAAAAAGGAACAGGCTTAGCAATCTCATGATGCAACAGCCTATGGTTCTTAAGGCTATGGTTCTTAGATGTTACTGACCTTTCAGCTGCAGCTGTGCCTTTCAGGGTTACAAAGGAACGAACATGGCTACCGTACAATGAGGCTCATCGCAATTTCAGTTACTTTTCCAAATATGATGGTGACCTTCTGTTGATTCGCCTCAACCTGGTTTATTGTTAGAAGTCATTCATCCTGAAGGGGGTTGAGACAATCACCATCTTTGTTTCAGAAAGAAGCATCCAATTTAGGAATGTCTTTTGGATGGTGTCATGACATGGATGGTTGACCCGAGTCTGGAATGTATTCTTTTGTCCATGAGACAGGGTGGAACTTTTTTAATTCACAGATCAGGTCAGATGACCTTCAGTAGCTATCTTTTGCAGCACCTATTGTCCTTTTTAAAAAAAAATTCAGTTCCAAAAGACTGCACTGAGTAAAGTTAATATTTTAAAAGTCATTAATATGACATGCCTTTATTGGACACGAATGAACACCGCTCGACAATCACCAGGCAAGACTGTTCTCTTCCTGTTGGGGAGCACTTCAGCGGTCACGGGCATTCAGCCTCTGATATTCGGGTAAGCGTTCTCCAAGGCAGCCTTCACGACACACGACACCGCAGGGTCGCTGAGCAGAAACTGATAGCCAAGTTCCGCACACATGAGGACGGCCTCAACCGGGATCTTGGGTTCATGTCACACTATCTGTAACCCCCACAACTTGCCTGGACTTGCAAAATCTCACTAGCTGTCCTGTCTGGAGATAATACACATCTCTTTAACCTGTGCTTAATGCTCTCTCCACTCACATTGTCTGTACCTTTAAGACTTGATTAGCTGCATTAGCATTGATTAGCTTGATTAGCATTCCAATCATTATTCTGTAAATTGAGTTTGTCTCTCTGTATGCCCTGTTTGTGAGCACATCTCCCACTCCACCTGATGAAGGAGCAGCATTTTCCGAAAGCTAGTGGCATTTGCTACCAAATAAACCTGTTGGACTTTAACCTGGTGTTGTTAGACTTCTTACTGTGTTTACCCCAGTCCAACACCGGCATCTCTACATCTTTACTGGACATGACAGGCGTATTGAAGGAGACAGAAAGTTTAGAACAATATGTTCCCGTCAAGTAAAAAAGATGGGACTCTGAAATCTAGACTCCACTAATTTCAAAGAGCACAATACTATGGGACAGGAAAAAGAGAAAGCTTGTGTCAGGCACCAAGAGTTCAATACGACAGAAAACCCAGAAGTATAAAAAGTGCAGGCATGAAATTAAAAGGGAAATCAAAGAGAGTACATGAAAAAATATTCTCAAGGAAAATCAAGGAAAACTGCAAGATATTTTGTAAATAAAGAGGAAGATGATACTGAAGGAAAACGTCGGCTGATGAGAGATGAAAATGGCAATGTCAACGGAGGTGCAAGACATGGGAAAGGTTGTGAATTAATAGTTTGCACACGTTTTCATAAAAGACTTGGAATGATCGATGAGTTGACCGTTGAAGCCTCCAAAATACCTTCTCAAAATGTTGATCGACGTATATACCAAGTATTAAATGTAAATGCAGGGTATGGGCAGTTGCCAATTTGAAATGTGAAAGAAAAATGTAATAATATTAGCAAGGCCAATATGTCATCACCATCACCCTTTATTTATAATGTGCTCAAAGTGCCGCTCAGCGACTACAGAGTGCAGGCCCCAGTGGAGCCAGTTGGTTTGGAACCAGGCCCCTCACCTTCCTTCCCTATTGGACGAGCCTCCACTCATCTCATAGGGGAGCGCATATTTTACGAGGCCCATGGGGAAATCTATTGACGATCCTCTGTAGTCATCATCACATACCCCCCTCCCTCAAATCCATTTCTTCCCCAACATCTCCGCTGCGGGAGGGCCTTTTCTGCTGTTTAGCGATCGGCCTGGAGGCAAGAGGCAGTGCTCCAGGAGGTATCCAGGATCAGGGGGTGTGAAGTAGATTGAAGACCATTGCTTCCAAAGGAAGTGCTGTAAAGCCATTGACACTATCTTCCTGAGGTTGTACTTTAGTTGGGGCACTGTTGCCTTTCGCTTCCATCTCAGAAACCGTGTCCTCATCATCCGGAGGGGCAGGCTTAAGGTCGACTTCTAGTTGTGGCTCAACACTGGAAGTGGTCATCTGCATGGCTGGTAATGAGGCCTGCACTGGAATGGGCGCCCTACTCCTCAGATGGTCCAGGTACTTCCTGACAATTTTGCCCTGCATTTGGACCTTATAAGACTTAAGTTTTTTCTATTATGATCGTAGGATCCCAACCCCGAAGGTCCTCACGTGGACTAGGTCGATGGTTTTGAATCTTCTTCTATCCTTGCAGAATCACAGTTCTTCTTCTGGTTCTCTTATTGGGACTCCACCCTCTGTGCCACGTTTGGGAACAGTAGGCTTAATCTCTGTTCCATTAGCAATTTGTTGGAGCGAGTCCTGTTGTGATGCGAGGGGTAGTCCTATAATCGAATAAACATCGCATCATCTTCGAAATCCCAGGGTAGCCATGGTGTAATTCCGTAAGTATTGGACGTCACCCTGGGCAAGAGACAACTACACAGGAACCCCAGAGGATAATGCCATCTTCAACATTGAGCTGTCTTTTTTCCTTAAGTAGTTTTTCATTTTCTTTGAGGGCTGTCCTCTGAATCCACCATATAATATGTTTTAATATAGATGGGACTTGGTCCTTTTGCATTCAGGCCTTGATTTGATTTGCCTTGCCGACATTGGCAAGGTGTCCAAAAGATTGAGGGTCATCACTACCTTTTCCACAGCTGATAATGAAGCTTTGCAACTCAGTGCAAGGATGTAAGCAAAGTCCCAGCAATGGTTTCTGATCAGGTATTATAATGAAGCATCTACAGTAGACATATTGATGGAAATTCTTAATGCCGAAGACAACTGCCAACCCCACTTCTCGATCTGAGAATACCTCCGCTCAGCGTCTTGAGTGTGTTCTAGGTGCATACACAATAGGTGTCGCCATTTTATTTTTACAGTAATGTGCCAATACCACCCCAACCCCATAAGGGGAGACATCCCATGTCAAGATACTATCCTTTTTGGAGTCACAATGGGCCAATAAATTAGAGGACAATGGTTTCTGTTTAACACTGTTCATAGCCTACAGCTGTAGTGCCGCCCACCCCCGCAAGACTACCTTTGATGTTTCCATGGTAGGGGCATGCAAGGGGGCTAGTAAAGAAGCTAAATTCAGAATAAACTTCCCATAATGATTCACTAACTCCAGGACGGATTTCAATTTTGTGGGATTCCTTGGAGTTGGCGCTTCCTTAATAACCCTTACCTTGCCCTTCACAGGATGAAGGCCCATGCAATCCACCCGATAGCCCAAATAGATCATGGCACTTGCTTGGAAGACACATTTTTCCCTTTTCAACTGTACCTCGATCTCCGATAATCGTCATAACACCTCTTTCAGGTTTGCTGGTGTTCGTATTCCAAAGTTCCTGTGACCAAGACATCATCCAGGTACAATGCTACCTGAGGTAACCATTGGAGTATGTTCTCCATGACCCATTGAAAAATGGTGCATGCAGACAAGACCCTGAAAGGCCTTGAGTGTCATATAGGCCTTTGTGCAATTTAACTGTCACGTACTTTCGGGAAGGCTTGTTTAATTCAAGTTGGAGATATGCATGACTCATTTCCAACTTCGAAAATGCTTGGCCCCCAGTTAACCTGGTGTAGAGGTCTTCAATTCAGAGCATGGGGTATCTGTCCAAGTTTAGAAACCAGTTGACAGTAAGCTTATATTCCCCACAAAGTCAGACCGAAATCATCTGGCTTAAAAACAGGAACAACAGTTTCGGCCCACTCTGTGAATTGTACGGGTCTTATTATGCCCAGCTTCTCCAGGCGTTCCAGTTTCAACTCTACTTTTTCTAAAAGGGAGTATGGAACTGGTCTCGCTTGAAAATACTTTGGCATAGCATCGGGATTGACGTAGATCTTAGCTTTGGCTCCCCTTATTTTTCCGAGCCCTTCCAGAAAAACTTCAGGGGAATTATTGATGACTTTGTACATTCTCCCCATGCCCAGTCTGAAGATCTCCAGCCAGTTCAGTCTGGCTAGAGATTCAGTTGGAGCAAATCGCTCCCCAAAAGACTAGGTCCTCATTCCTGTACAATGACGAGCGGAAGGCGAGCTGACTACTGCCCGTAAGTCATTCTGGTCGCTGCGGTGCCCTTAATCTGCAATGGTTCCCCGTGTAGGTGGCCAGCCTGGCCTTTGTGTTTAAGTTCAGGAGCTGAATACCAGCCTGGAGGTGATCATAAATTTGTTCCTCGGGTGCTCCGGTTTCTACCCACACTCCAAAGATGTGCAGGTTAGGTGGATTGGCCATGCTAAATTCCCTTTAGTGTTAGGGGGACTAGCTAGGGTAAATGCATGGGGTTATGGCGATAGTTCATGGGTGGGATTATGGCCAGTGCAGATTCGATGGGCCAAATGGCCTCCTTCTGCACTGTAAGATTCTATGATTCTATGTGTCTATTATAACTGAGACCACAGCCCCCACACACACTTCCATTTTTAATGGGTAACCATTTACTAACAACTCCACCAATAGGGGCAACCTTTGCCATGGAGATGCAATTTAATTGCACTGTCCCTGGGTTATGGGCACACAGGGTCTGGTACTGGCCTTGGCCCTTTTCTGAAATAGCACACATTTTAACTGAGCCTATATCATTGTCTCAGGTCTTCTGCAGCACTTGCTCTGACCAAGACCGCAAGAAACAACAAAGGGTTGTGATTGTAGTCTAGTCCATCATGCAAAGCAACCTCCCATCCATTGACTCTGTCTACACCTCCCGCTGCCTCGGGCGGCACGGTAGCACAGTGGCTAGCACTGCTGCTTCACAGCTCCAGGGACCTGGGTTCGATTCCCGGCTCGGGTCACTGTCTGTGTGGAGTTTGCACATTCTTCCTGTGTCTGCGTGGGTTTCCTCCCACAGTCCAAAGATGTGCGGGTTAGGTTAATTGGCCAGGCTAAATTGCCCCTTAGTGTCCGGGGATGTGTAGGTTAGAGGGATTAGTGGGTAAATATGTGGGGATATGCGGATAGGGCCTGGGTGGGATTGTGGTCGGTGCAGACTCGATGGGCCGAATGGCCTCTTTCTGCACTGTAGGGTTTCTATGATTTCTATGATTCTATGAAAACAGCCAGCATAATCAAGGACCCCATCCACCCCGAAATATGATCTTCCGTCAATAAATTCCGTCAGGAAAAAGTACAAAAGTCTGAAAATAAACAGATTCAAGAACAGCTTCTACCCTGCTGTCGTCAGACTTTTGAATGGTCCTATCATATATTAAACTGATCTTTCTCTTCATCCTACATGTAACTGCAACACTATATTCTGCACCCTATCCTTTCCTTCTCCCCATGTACTTTATGAATGTTAAGTTTTGCCTGTATAGTGCACAGAAAACAATACTTTTCACTGTCGCGCAGTACACGTGACAATAATTAATCAAATCAAATGTCTACCACTTAACATCTACAACCTTCTGGAATATGCTCCCTCGGAATCTGAAGGCTGCCCCTGACCTTCCTTGGCTGCCTGGTGATGCGACTTGGGCTCCACCCCTGCAAGGGATTCGGTGATATTTTACCAACATCATTTGCTTTCAGCTGAGGGATGGATGATGCACGAGGCCCCTTCCCCCCAATTGGAGGACAGTGCTTTTTGATGTCCCCCGTAGTTCCTGAGCTTCTTTCTCTGCACTCTCCAATGACAGAGCTACCTCAATAGCCTTCTTTAGATTCAAATTGAGTTCTGCCAATAATTCTTTTGGACTGTCACATTGTTAATTCCACTCTACAACATGTCATTCAGGTGTGCCCCGCCAATTTTTGTTACCTGGTCAGAAATTTGGTGACGGATTCCCCAGGGTTCGCCCTGCCATGTTAAAGCGGTATCTCTGATGTATTATGGAGAGTTTGGGGTTATTATAGCCTTTAACCAAGTCTACCAATTCATTAAAAATTTTGGAGTAAGGGACATCTGGGTAGGTCAGATTTTTTATTCCACTGAATGACGGGACCCTGCGTGCCATCAACAGGATCACTTTCTGCTTCTCGTCCCCGTCAATATTGTTGGTTCAAAAAAAGTAATACGCGCACTGCATATTGGGCTTAGTCTTCCATGCTTACATCACAGGCTTCACATTTACGAAAAAGAGGCATTTTTCTTACTGGAGGATTACTTGACCCGATAGTAAAGATGGTCCGGAGGGAAAAAAACTCACTTTACTCCTCGTCGTCAATCTTACCGAGGCCCTTGCTTTCACTCTTTCTTTATAACACTCTCAAAGTGCCGCTCAGTGGCTACATGGTACAGTAAGAAGTTTAACAACACCAGGTTAAAGTTGTTAAACTTCTTACTGTGTTTACCCCAGTCCAACGCCGGCATCTCCACATAGAACCATAGAAAATTACAGCTCAGAAACAGGCCTTTTGGCCCTTCTTGTCTGTGCCGAACCATTTTATGCCTAGTCCCACTGACCTGCACTTGGACCATATCCCTCCACACCCCTCTCATCCATGAACCCGTCCAAGTTTTTCTTAAATGTTAAAAGTGACCCCGCATTTACCACTTTATCTGGCAGCTCATTCCACACTCCCACCACTCTCTGCGTGAAGAAGCCCCCCCTAATATTCCCTTTAAACTTTTCTCCTTTCACCCTTAACCCATGCCCTCTGGTTTTTTTCTCCCCTAGCCTCAGCGGAAAAAGCCTGCTTGCATTCACTCTATCTATACCCATCAAAATCTTATACACCTCTACCAAATCTCCCCTCAATCTTCTACGCTCCAGGGAATAAAGTCCCAACCTATTCAATCTCTCTCTGTAACTCAGCTTCTCAAGTCCCGGCAACATCCTTGTGAACCTTCTCTGCACTCTTTCAATCTTATTTACATCCTTCCTGTAACTAGGTGACCAAAACTGTACACAATACTCCAAATTCGGCCTCACCAATGCCTTATATAACCTTACCATAACACTCCAACTTTTATACTCGATACTCCGATTTATAAAGGCCAATGTACCAAAGGCACTCTTTACGACCCTATCCACCTGTGACGTCACTTTTAGGGAATTCTGTACCTGTATTCCCAGATCCCTCTGTTCAACTGCACTCTTCAGAGTCCTACCATTTACCCTGTACGTTCTACTTTGATTTGTCCTTCCAAAGTGCAATATCTCACACTTGTCTGCGTTAAATTCCATTTGCCATTTTTCAGCCATAGAATGGTACAGGTCAGCCCCGAAGTCTTTCAACTGCTGGTCTGAGTGGAACCAGTTGGTTTTAAACCCCTGCTGCTTCTTCTCAATTGAGCGAGCCTCCATTTGCCTAATAAAGGAACTTATATTCTACAAGGCCCACAGGGACATTTATTGACGAACCCCTGTGCCATCATAACACATGATGTTGCTTACCTGATGCAGCGGCAACGCTCCGAAAGCTCGTGCTACCAAATAAACCTGCTGGACTTTAACTTGGTATTGTGAGACTACTTACTGATCATAACAAAAAAGCAAGACACTGGTAAGCATATTACATTAATGTGGTTCAATTTATTGAATGAATAGGAACTAACGGCGTGAAGATGTAACCACAATCAAAGAGTCTTAAAATCATAAAATTTGTTGTCCTCAGCATCTGACACAATGAGTTTATCGAATTCATCTGGAGTCACTTTGGCTACAGCATCATCTTAAGGATCATATTCTGGATTAGATTTGCCACTTTTGCTTTTGGAATCGTCCCCAAAACAAATCAATTTCCTCTCCATCCATTGAATTGAATATTCTGCATTGTTTGAACAATCTGATGACACTTGGTGCACTAAAAGCATCACATGATTTGATAATGAAACCACATAGCCTCAAATTGATAGTGAGCATATTTCCATTCTCTAACCACCCACCTCTTCCATTCACATAAACATGACCCTTGAATGGCTTGAGCTCACATTCAAAGGTTGAACTACTGACGCTAGACCTCCAATATAACTACAATTTGGGTGTTATTCCTTTTCAGGCATCTCTTGATCTCACTTTCTGACCCTGTCCCACACTAAAAAGTTGCATTTTTAAATGCAAGTCACCAGGATGCCTATTTCACACATTATCAATGCATGGCTTCACACCTTGAAAAAATGTTAGCAAGTAAAATAACGTCTTCTTTCCTTTCCTTTTTAATTTCATCCTCTACTTTCCATATTTCTCTAAGGTTTCTACAGTTTTGAACTCTTGGTGTCTGACACAAGCTTTCCCTTTTTCCTTATCCTCCAGTTTTGTCATGGACATGCCCAAAATCTGACACCTGATTTTTGGCATGATTTTACATTTGAAAATTATAATAGGTTTTAATTTTGTTCCATCAGCCCGACAAGCTAGTAGCGCCGTGCCTTTTCACTAGAATGGAGTTTGACTGCTGGGTACATTTAACTTCATGGGCACTTCATCTGTGTTGCCAAAGTGACTTAATAGGTACTGTGCAGGAAGGTTTTTTGACTCAGTATGTAGACAGGCCAACTAGAGGTGAGGCTATATTGGATCTGGTGCTGGGAAATGAGCCAGACCAGGTGCTAGACTTGGAAGTTGGTGTGCATTTTGGTGATAGTGACCACAATTCGGTTACGTTCACCTTAGTGATGGAAAGGGATAGGCATGAACCTCGGGCCAGTGGTTTTAGCTGGGGGAAGGGTAATTATGAGGCTATTAGGAGAGAATTAGGAAACATAGGTTGGACTAGGAGATTACAGGGACTGGGAACGTCCGACATGTGGAGTTTTTTCAAGGAGCAGCTACTGCGAGTCTGTGATAGGTATGTCCCTGTCAGGCAAGGAGGAATTGGTAGGGCTAGGGAACCGTGGTGCACCAAAAAAGTTTCTTTGTTGGTTAAAAAGAAAAAGGAGGCTTATGTTCGGATGAGACGTGAGCACTCGGGTAGTGCACTAGAAAGCTTTAGATTGGCTAAGAGGGAGTTGAAGAGCGAGCTTAGAAGGGCTAAAAGGGGACATGAGAAGACTTTGGCGGATAGGGTTAAAGAGAATCCTAAGGCGTTCTATAGGTATGTCAAGAACAGAAGGTTGGTTAGGGCAAGTTTAGGGCCAGTTATAGATGGCAGAGGGAAGTTATGTGTGGAACCGGAGGAGATTGGTGAAGCATTGAACCAATATTTCTCTTCGGTGTTCACGCAAGGGGACATGAATATAGCTGAGGAGGACACTGGGTTGCAAGGGAGTAGAATAGACAGTATTACAGTTGATAAGGAGGATGTGCAGGATATTCTGGAGGGTCTGAAAATAGATAAATCCCCTGGTCCGGATGGGATTTATCCAAGGATTCTCTGGGAGGCAAGAGAAGTGATTGCAGAGCCTCTGGCTCTGATCTTCAGGTCGTCGTTGGCCTCCACGAAGATTGGAGGTTAGCGAATGTTGTCCCATTGTTTAAGAAGGGGAACAGAGACTTCCCCGGGAATTATAGACCGGTGAGTCTCACTTCTGTTGTCGGCAAGATGTTGGAAAAAATTATAAGGGATAGGATTTATAGTTATTTGGAGAGTAATGAATTGATAGGTGATAGTCAGCATGGTTTTGTGGCAGGTAGGTCGTGCCTTACTAACCTTATTGAGTTTTTTGAGAAAGTGACCAAGGAGGTGGATGGGGGCAAGGCAGTGGACGTGGTATATATGGATTTTAGTAAGGCGTTTGATAAGGTTCACCATGGTAGGCTTCTGCAGAAAATGCAGATGTATGGGATTGGGGGTGATCTAGGAAATTGGATCAGGAATTGGCTAGCGGATAGGAAACAGAGGGTGGTGGTTGATAGTAAATATTCATCATGGAGTGCGGTTACAAGTGGTGTACCTCAGGGATCTGTTTTGGGGCCACTGCTGTTTGTAATATTTATTAATGATCTGGATGAGGGTATAGTTGGGTGGATTAGCAAATTTGCTGATGACACCAAAGTCGGTGGTGTGGTAGACAGTGAGGAAGGGTGTCGTAGTTTGCAGGAAGACTTAGACAGGTTGCAAAGTTGGGCCGAGAGGTGGCGGATGGAGTTTAATGCGGAGAAGTGTGAGGTAATTCACTTTGGTAGGAATAACAGATGTGTTGAGTATAGGGCTAACGGGAGGACTTTGAATAGTGTGGAGGAGCAGAGGGATCTAGGTGTATGTGTGCATAGATCCCTGAAAGTTGGGAATCAAGTAGATAAGGTTGTTAAGAAGGCATATGGTGTCTTGGCGTTTATTGGTAGGGGGATTGAATTTAGGAGTCGTAGCGTTATGTTGCAACTGTACACAACTCTGGTGCGGCCGCACTTGGAGTACTGTGTGCAGTTCTGGTCCCCACATTGCAGGAAGGATGTGGAGGCTTTGGAGAGGGTGCAGAGGAGGTTTACCAGGATGTTGCCTGGTATGGAGGGGAGATCCTATGAGGAGAGGCTGAGGGATTTGGGATTGTTTTCGCTGGAAAGGCGGCGGCTAAGAGGGGATCTTATTGAAACATATAAGATGATTAGAGGTTTAGATAGGGTGGATAGTGATAGCCTTTTTCCTCTGATGGAGAAATCCAGCACGAGGGGGCATGGCTTTAAATTGAGGGGGGGTAGTTATAGAACCGATGTCAGGGGTAGGTTCTTTACCCAGAGGGTGGTGAGGGATTGGAATGCCCTGCCAGCATCAGTAGTAAATGCGCCTAGTTTGGGGGCGTTTAAGAGATCCGTAGATAGGTTCATGGACGAAAAGAAATTGGTTTAGGTTGGAGGGTCACAGTTTTTTTTTTAACTGGTCGGTGCAACATCGTGGGCCGAAGGGCCTGTTCTGCGCTGTAATGTTCTATGTTCTATGTTCTATGTATTTTTGCCCAAATCTAAGAAGAACAGTTGGAAACTGGTTATTTTGGTATTGAGGTCTCTTTCTTAATTCCAGATTTTTTTTTATTGAATTCAAATTCCACCATCTGCCATGGCGGGATTTGAACCTGGGTCCCCAAACATTAGCTGAGATTCAGCACTAATAGTCTAGTGATAAGACCACGAAGGCCATCGCCTCCCACTCAGTCACAACATTCAACTGTTGCATTCCATAAAGCAGCTACATCAACTAGCTGATACTCCATAATCGTTGCTAGACTCAGGTTCATTTGGGTCATTTAAGTGCATATATACGCATTGCATTTATTGCATTTCTGGTGACAATGTAACCACTGACACTGTTTACACTACCCGCTGCTTTAGAAAAGCAGCCAGCATAATCCAGTAACCCACGCACCCCGGACATACTCTCTTCCACCTTCTTCCGTCAGAAAAAAGATACTGAAGTCTGAGGACATGTACCAACTGACTCAAGAACACCTTCTTCCCTGCTGCCATCAGACTTTTAAATGGACCTACCCCTTAAGTTGATCTTTATCTACACCCTAGCTATGACTGTAAAACTACATTCTGCACCTTCTCCTTTCCTTCATAGAATCATAGAAACCCTACAGTGCAGAAAGAAGCCATCTGGCCCATCGAGTCTGCACCGACCACAATCCCATCCAGGCCCTCCCCCATATATTTACCCGCTAATCCCTCTAACCTATGCATCTCAGGACACGAAGGGGCAATTTTAGCATGGCCAATCAACCTAACCCGCACATCTTTGGACTGTGGGAGGAAACCGGAGCACCCGGAGGAAACCCACGCAGACACGAGGAGAATGTGCAAACTCCACACAGACAGTGACCCAAGCCGGAATCGAACCCAGGTCCCTGGAGCTGTGAAGCAGCAGTGCTAACCACTGTGCTACCGTGCCGCCCTTCTCTACGTACGGTATGCTTTGTCTATATAGTGCAAAAGAAACAATACTTTTCACTGCATACTAATACATATGACAATAATAAATCAAATCAAATTGTATTAACAGGGGGTTGGAGTTTAAGAGCCGTGGGGTTATGCTGCAACTGTACAGGACCTTGGTGAGACCACATTTCGAATATTGTGTGCAGTTCTGGTCACCTCACTATAAGAAGGATGTGGAAGCGCTGGAAAGAGTGCAGAGGAGATTTACCAGGATGCTGCCTGGTTTGGAGGGTAGGTCTTATGAGGAAAGGTTGAGGGAGCTAGGGCTCTGGAGCGGAGGAGGCTGAGGAGAGACTTAATAGGAGATTTATAAAATGATGAAGGGGATAGATAGAGTGAACGTTCAAAGACTATTTCCTCGGGTGGATGGAGCTATTACAAGGGGGCATAACTATAGGGTTCGTGGTGGGAGATACAGGAAGGATATCAGAGGTAGGTTCTTTACGCAGAGAGTGGTTGGGGTGTGGAATGGACTGCCTGCAGTGATAGTGGAGTCAGACACTTTAGGAACATTTAAGCGGTTATTGGATAGGCACATGGAGCACACCAGGATGATAGGGAGTGGGATAGCTTGATCTTGGTTTCAGATAAAGCTTGGCACAACATCGTGGGCCGAAGGGCCTGTTCTGTGCTGTACTGTTCTATGTTCTATGTATCCCAGGATGGTGAAAAGGGAAGAAATAACAGAGACTGTGCCTATCAATTTCTAATCCTCTAGGGCTATAGGATGGTGCAAAACTACTGTTAACATACAGTTGTTTGAAACAAGAAGGGATAACCTGAGCAATTAGCTTAACCTTGGTGATAGAATTTTATTCAATACTTTGTCTGAGGCACAGTATCAGTAATCATTTAGAAAAGCATGGATTAATTGAGGACAAGTGAGCATGTACTTGGGTGGCATGGTTAGCACTGCTGCCTTCGATTCCTGGCTTGGGTCGCTGTCTGTGTGGAGTCTGCACGTTCTCCTCATGTCTGCATGGATTCCCTCCGGGTGCTCCAGTTTCCTCCCACAGTCCGAAAGGTCTGCTGGTTAGGTGCCTTGGCCATGCTAAATTCGCCCTCAATGTACCTGAACAGGCACCGGAATGTGGCGACTGGAGAATTTTCACAGTAACTTCATAGTGTTAATGTAGTTCCCTGGTTTCATAGAATCCCTACAGTGCAAAAGGAGGCCATTCAGCCCATCGAGCCTGCATCGGACATAATCCCACCCAGACCCTATTCCCATAACCCCTCATATTTACCCTGCTAATCCTCCTGACACTATGGTTAATTTAGAATGGCCAATCAACCTAACTCGTACATCTTTGGACTGTAGGAGGAAACCCACGCAGACGGGGAGAATGTGCAAAGTTCACACAGACAGTGACCCGAGGCCAGAATTGAACCCACGTCTCTGGCACTGTGCCACCATGCCGCCCTTTTCTTTTTTTCATTCCGCAAGCAAAAATTACTTGTGACACTAATAAACAAACTTCAAAACTTCAAAATTCATTTGTTGATGGAAGTGCATGTCTGACTAGGTTTACTGTAAGTGCTTGATGGGATAACAGGCAAAGGTTACATTTGGCACAACTTGGGAAGCCAGAAAGAACACCTAAACCGGTCCACAAACCCACTGTTTTCCGGCTGGTACGCGTGACTCAGACAATGCCAAAAAAAGTCACAACCTGAAATGGTAACTCTGTTTTTCTCTCTCCACAGTTTTGTTTCACAAAGATATCCTTAATGGCATCGTCCCATATATGTGACTGACCAACCAATATGTTTTGCAAGCTTGCCTGTCAAAAAGCATTACATGCTCCTCAAGACTAAATTCATTCATCAACTTCAACCCAGACAGTGCATGCTTATCAGGCCACAATAGGCCATGTCCATTCTGTTTGTGATCTTCAGACGCTGTGAGCCTTTCTGGATCATTGGACTCTAGGCCACTGAGAGCTGCCAAGTACGACCACACTAGTGACTCATTCAGATTTAGGGCTGTTAACCAAATACTCTGGCTCAGGCCCTTCTATCCCCACAAAGGCCAACTGGCTATCTGGAAATTTTCCCCAGAGTGTCTCACCACCATCACAACCCTCTAACTGATGAATTTCACCTTCTGAAGCTCAGACTCTCTCAGAAGCTGTGACCTTGCTTGGCTCCTCCCCCACCTCCAATGCTCCCCTTTCTTACTCTATGGAGCTCACTGCTCTTCTTATCCCCAATTCCCTCAATCCGATTGCACTGGTAAATATACTTCCAAGTACTTCATTGGCTGCAAAGCGCATTGAGACATTTGGTGATAGTGAAAAGTTATAATTAAATACAAGTCTTTCTTTTTTTCAATTATCCCTTTCTCTTGCGTGGTGCTTCTCCAGTTTCCTGCAATTGTGTGTCTGGGTTTGATGCTCGCCCCCTGTCCCCACCGCTTGAGTTCACTGTTGCAAGCAGCCTGTGTATTCTAATGCATAGCATATTACACATAGTTACATGATCATGGACATGCATACGCAGACATTCGAGGGAAAATTGGTCCCCCTTCAAAAATCCCTTTTCCAGGGGAAAAAACCCATTCCTCGTTCAAAACTACCCCTCTAAAGTTCTTCAATGTGTCCTCACCTCCAAAATTTAGGCCTGTATTTTCCAGAGCTCTATATCACACCTAAACATTAAGGACTGAGTGGCCCCGAGTCTTGGAGCAGTACCATGGACTTGCATGTTTTGGGATGGGTAGGGGGACACTGTTCCAGACAGGGCAAAATTCTGGAAATTCTCTGGGAGTTTATCCAACTCAGAATTGTGCCATGCCCTCCAAAGGGCAAGTCTCTTGTAGTGAGTGTTGCCCTTGAACTAAAAATGCCCAGATATCTGAGGCTCATTTTAGCTGTCCTGCGCAATTTTCTCAAAAGTGGCAAAAAGTGGCACTCTCTTCAAATATGGGAATAAATCTAACACACTTATAGGGTCAGAGAGACAAGGGGTGCTGCTGGGTAGAGAGTGCCACTTTCAATTGTCTGGTCTCTCCCTTTGAATTGCTAGCTCCACTTCCAATTTTTGGTGCTGGAATTCGTTTTCCCTTTCCTGTTCTCTTGCTCTCTCTCTTTCCTGAACTTCTTCCTCTCTCTCTATTACTGGAAATTCCCTTTCTCCCCCTCATTCTTGAGCTTCTCTTTCTTTCTCTCTTTCCCCCTCCTGAAATTCTAGCTGTAACCTGAGCTGTTCCAGTTCAAAATTGACGAGGGATATGGACTTGGGAGTCATGATTGAACTCTACATCTAACTATTCTATTGAGAGGCAAATATTCTACCAATGATTGGCTCAGTTCACTTCTTTTGCTAGGCAATTTTATCAGCACCTCCCCAGCTACAGCTTTCAGTTGTGTTTGTGCCAAGAGCCGCTAAACATAGAAACATAGAAAAACTACAGCACAAAACAGGCCCTTCGGCCCCACAGGTTGTGCCGAACATATCCCTACCTCTTAGGCCTACCTATAACCCTCCATCCTATTAAGTCCCATGTACTCATCCAGGAGTCTCTTAAAAGACCCTACTGAGTTTGCCTCCACCACCACTGACGGCAGCCGATTCCACCCGCCCAACACCCTCTGTGTGAAAAACTTACCCCTAACATTTCCCCTGTACCTAACCCCCAGCACCTTAAACCTGTGTCCTCTCGGAGCAGCCATTTCCACCCTGGGAAAAAGCCTCTGAGAGTCCACCCGATCTATGCCTCTCAACATCTTATATACCTCTATTATTATATACCTCTATTAGGTATAAAGTTTCACCTTACGAATTAGCAGCAGGAGTAGGCCACTCAGCCCCTTGAGCCTGCTCATGGCTGATCTGATTGTAACTTCAACCCCACATTCCTGCATACCCTTGATAACCTTTCACCTCCTTGTTAATCAAAAATCTATCTTTCTCTGCCTTAAAAATATTCAAAAACTCTGCTTCCACTGCCTTGAGAAAGAGCTCCAGAAAGTCATGGCCCTTAGAGAAAAAAAATCTTGATCTGTGTCTTAAATGAGCGACCTTTGTTTTTAAGAGTGGCCCCTAGTTCTAGATTCTCCAACAAAGGGGATGTCCTCTCCCTATTCACCCTGTCTATAGTCCTCAGGATCTTAAATGTTCTTATCAAGTCGCCTCTTACTCAAGTGGGTACAGACCTAACCTCTCTCAGCCTTTCCTCACATAACCTGGTAAACCTTTAAATTCCTTTGTTGAACAAACATCTGGGATCAAACGTTAACAGTTTCTTAGTGTTAGGGAGAAAGAATTTGCTGTGGTTAGTTACGTGTTTAAAAATATGTTCCAGCCACTAAGCTTCCAAGTGGCTCTTTTGTACCATATTTGGTTCGTCACCAGCTTAGACTTTGATCAAATTCAAATTTGGCTTTCCCAGACTTGAGCTCTCAATGGCTGTTACAGACAGGAGGGGATTGAATTCAAAACAACCATGATTTCCCACTTCACCATAGAGATAGAGGCAGAGGGATAAAAGCTGGGGGGGGTGGCATTGTTGGTCAGGGAAAATGTTACAGCGGTACTCAGGCAGGATAGATTAGGGAGCTTGTCTACAGAGGCCCTATGGGTGGAGCTGAGAAACAGGAAAGGTATGACCACGTTAATGGGGTTGTATTATAGACCAGCCAATAGTCAGCGAGAATTGGAGGAGCAAATCAGCGGAGAGATAGCTGACAACTGCAAGAAACACAAAGTTATGATAG
Source organism: Mustelus asterias (assembly GCF_964213995.1). NCBI lineage: Eukaryota > Metazoa > Chordata > Chondrichthyes > Carcharhiniformes > Triakidae > Mustelus > Mustelus asterias. The sequence goes on from NC_135810.1 coordinate 37,373,331, forward strand.
TAGGGGATTTTAATTTTCCACATATAGATTGGGACTCGCATACTGTTAAAGGTTTAGATGGGGTAGAGTTTGTAAAATGTGTTCAGGTGAGTTTTCTACATCAGTATATAGAGGTGCCAACTAGAGAGGATGCGATATTGGATCTCCTATTGGGAAATGAGTTAGGGCAGGTGATGGATGTGAGTGTGAGGGAACACTTTGGATCCAGTGATCATAATGCCATTAGTTTCAACCTGATCATGGATAAGGATAGATCTGGTCCTCGGGTTGAAATTCTGAACTGGAAAAAGGCCAAATTTGATGAAATGAGAAGGGATCTGGGAAGTGTGGATTGGCACAGGCATCTGGTAAGGATGTAAATGGAAAGTGGGAGGCCTTCAAAGGAGAAATTTTGAGAGTGCAGAGTTTGTATGTTCCTGTCAGGATTAAAGGCAAAGCAAATAGGAATAAGGAATCTTGGTTCTCGAGGGAGATTGTAACACTGATTAAGAGGAAGAGAGAGTTGTATGAAATGTACAGGCAGCAAGGAACAGATCAGATGCTTGAGGAGTATAAAAAGTGCAAGAAGCTACTTAAGAGGGAAATCAGGAGGGCTAAAAGAAGACATGAGGGTGCTTTGGCAGACAGAATGAAGGAAAATCCAAAGAGCTTCTATAGGTATGTTAGGAGCAAAAGGATAGTGGGGGATAAAATTGGTCCTCTTGAAGACCAGAGTGGTAGACTGTGTATGGAACCAAAAGAGATGGGGGAGATACTAAATGGTTTTTTTGCATCCGTATTTGGAGTGTTATGGTAAGGTTATATAATAAGAAGTCTCACAACACCAGGTTAAAGTCCAACAGGTTTATTTGCATCCGTATGTTTTGCATCCGAATCGGGCATGGAGTCTACGGAAATAGGGCAAACAGGTAGGGAGGTCATGGAACCTTTACAGATTAAAGGGGAGGAGGTGCTCGCTGTCTTGAGGCAAATCAGAGTGGATAAATCCCCAGGACCGGACAGGGTATTCCCACGGACCTTGAGGGAAGCTAGTGTTGAACTTGCAGGGGCCCTGGCAGACATACTTAAAATGTCAGTATTCACGGGGGAGGTGCCGGATGATTGGAGGGTGGCTCATGTTGTTCCGTTGTTTAAAAAAGGTTCCAAAAGAAATCCGGGAAATTATAGGCCAGTAAGTTTGACGTCGGTGGTGGGCAAGTTATTGGAAAGTGTGATAAGGGATAGGATCTACAAATATTTGGATAGACAGGGACTTATTAGGGAGAGTCAACATGGCTTTGTGCGTGGTAGGTCATGTTTGACCAATCTATTAGAGTTTTTCGAGGAGGTTACCAGGAAAGTGGATGAAGGGAAGGCGGTGGATGTTGTCTACCTGGATTTCAGCAAGGCCTTTTACAAGGTCCCTCATGGGAGGTTAGTTAGGAAGGTTCAGTCGCTAGGTATACATGGGGAGGTAGTAAATTGGATTAGACACTGGCAGTTCCGAAAGCTTGTGTGGCTTTTGCTACCAAATAAACCTGTTGGACTTTAACCTGGTGCTGTTAAACTTCTTTCAATGGAAGAAGCCAGAGAGTGGTTGTGGAGGATTGTTTCTCTGAGTGGAGGCCTATGACTAGTGGTGTGCCGCAGGGATCGGTGTTGGGTCCATTGTTGTTTGTCATCTATATCAATGATCTGGATGATAATGTGTTAAATTGGATCAGCAAGTTTGCTGATGATACAAAGATTGGAGGTGTAGTGGACAGTGAGGAAGGTTTTCAAAGCTTGCAGAGGGATTTGGACCAACTAGAAAAATGGGCTGAAAAATGGCAAATGGAATTTAACGCAGCCAAGTGTGAGATATTGCACATTGGAAGGACAAACCAAAGTAGAACGTACAGGGTAAATGGTAGGACTCTGAAGAGTGCAGTTGAACAGAGGGATCTGGGAATACAGGTACAGAATTCCCTAAAAGTGACGGCACAGGTGGATAGGGTCGTAAAGAGTGCCTTTGGTACATTGGCCTTTATAAATCGGAGTATCGATAACCTGGTGTTGTGAGACTTCTTACTGTGTTTACGCCAGTCCAACGCCAGCATCTCCACATCAAGGTTATATAAGGCATTGGAGAGGCCAAATCTGGAGTATTGTGCACAGTTTTGGTCACCTAGTTACAGGAAGGATGTAAATAAGGTTGAAAGAGTGCAGAGAAGGTTCACAAGGATGTTGCCGGGACTTGAGAAGCTGAGTTACAGAGAGAGATTGAATAGGTTGGGACTTTATTCCCTGGAGCGCAGACGATTGAGGGGAGATTTGATAGAGGTGTATAAGATTTTGATGGGTATAGATAGAGTGAATGCAAGCAGGCTTTTTCCGCTGAGGCTTTAACAATGGCTTTTAACATTTAAGAAAAACTTGGACGGGTTCATGGATGAGAGGGGTGTGGAGGGATAAGGTCCAAGTGCAGGTCAGTGGGACTAGGCAAAAAATGGTTCGGCACAGACAAGAAGGGCCAAAAGGCCTGTTTCTGAGCTGTAATTTTCTATGGTTCTATCACCCATCAATAGACAGAAGGGTGATTTCCCCTTTTTGGGGGTTGGCATTGATGTAGTTTAAATAGATTTAGGTCCATGGGTGGATCTTGGGGTACTTATTCACAGATCCCCGAGGGTGGCAGAGCATGCGAATAGGGTAGTTAAGGAGGATATGGTCCACATGGGAGACTGATTAAGAAGTTTGAAGCGAATACAATTCAGGTATGCTTGGTGAGACGGATCCGAAACTGGCTTAGTAATAGGACACAAAGAGTGGGGGTAAAAGGCTGTTTATAGAGTCATAGAGGTTTACAGCTTGGAAACAGGCCCTTTGGCCCAACTTGTCCATGCCGCCCTTTTTATTTTTAAAACCCCTAAGCTAATCCCAATTGCCCGCATTTGGCCCATATCCCTCTATACCCATCGTACCCATGTCACTATCTAAATGCTTTTTAAAAGACAAAATTGAACTCGCCTCTACTACTACCTCTGGCAGCTTGTTCCAGACACTCACTACCCTCTGTGTGAAAAAATTGCCCCTCTGGACACTTTTGTATCTCTCCTCTCTCATCTTAAACCTATGCCCTCTAGTTTTAGACTCCCCTACCTTTGAGAAATGATATTGACGATCTAGCTGATCTGTGCCCCTCATTATTTTATAGACCTCTATAAGATCGCCCTTCAGCCTCCTACGCTCCAGAGAAAAAAGTCCCAGTCTATCCAGCTTCTCCTTATAACTCAATCCATCAAGTCCCGCTAGCATCTTAGTAAATCTTTTCTGCACTCTTTCTAGTTTAGTAATACCCTTCCTATAATAGGGTAACCAGAATTGCACACGGTATTCCAAGTGTGGCCTTACCAATGTCTTGTACAATTTCAACAAGACGTCCCAACTCCTGTATTCAGTTTTCTGACCGATGAAACCAAGCATGCCGAATGACTGAGCGACTGGAGGCCAGTATCCAGTCGCGTACCACAAGAACAAAGAAAACTACAGCACAGGAACAAGCCCTGCGGCCCTCCAAGCCTGCACCGACCATGCTGCCCGACTTAACTAAAACCCCCTACCCTTCTGGGGACCATATCCCTCTATTCCCATCCTATTCATGTATTTGTCAAGATGCCCCTTAAAAGCCACTACCGTATCTGCTTCCACTACCTCCCCCGGCAGCGAGTTCCAGGCACCCACCAATCTCTGTGTACAAAATCTGCCTCGTACATCTTCTTTAAACCTTGCTCCTTGCATCTTAAACCTGTGCCCCCTGGTAATTGACTCTTCCACCCTGGGAAAAAGCTTCTGACTATCCACTCTGTCCATGCCTCTCAATCTTGTAGACTTCTATCAGATCACCCCTCAACCTCTGTCCTTCCAGTGCGAACAAACCAAGTTTCTCCAACCTCACCTTAGAGCTAATGCCCTCCATACCAGGCAACATCCTGGTAAATCTTTTCTGTACCCTCTCCAAAGCCTCCACATCCTTCTGGTAGTGTGGCGACCAGAATTGAACACTATATTCCAAGTGTGGCCTAACTAAGGTTCTAGAAAGCTGCAAGATGACTTGATCAATGCCCCAGCCGATGAAGGCAAGCATGTAATATGCCTTCTTGACTACCTTCTCCACCGGCGTTGCCACTTTCAGTGACCCGTGTACCTGTACATCCAGATCCATCTGCCTATCAATACTCTTAAGGGTTCTGACATTTACTTATCGGTATTAGATCTTCCAAAATGCATTATCTCACATTTGTCTGGATTAAACTCCATCTGCCATCTCTCCGCCCAAGTCTCCAACCGACCTATATCCTGCTGTATCCTCTGATGGTCCTCATCGCTATCCACAAATCCACCAACTTTTGTATCGTCCGCAAACTTACTAATCAAACCAGTTACACTTTCCTCCAAATCAGTTATATATATTACAAACAGCAAAGGTCCCAGCACTGATCTCTGAGGAACACCACTTGTCACAGCCCTTCATTCAGAAATGCACCCTTCCACTGCTACCCTCTGACTTCTTTGACTGAGCCAGTTTTGTGTCCACCTTGCCAGTTCACCTCTGATCCCATGCGACTTCACCTTCTGCACCAGTCTGCCATGAGGGACCTTGTCAAAGGCCTTACTGAAGTCCATGTAGACAACATCCACTGCCCTACCCTCATCAATCATCTTCGTCACTTTCTCGAAAAACTCAATCAAGTTCGTGAGACACGACCTCCCCTTCACAAAACCATGTTGCCTCTCATTAATAGGTCCACTTATTTCCAAGTGGGAATAAATCCTGTCTCGAAGAATCCTCTCCAATAATTTCACTATCACTGATGTAAGGCTCACCGGCCTGTAATTACTTGGGATTATTCTTGCTACCCTTCTTAAACAAAGGAACAACATTGGCTATTCTCCAATCCTCTGGGACCTCCCCTGTAGCCAGTGAGGATACAAAGATTTCTCTCAAGGCCCCAGCAATTTGCTCCCTTGCCTCTCTCAGTAAGGATCAGTGTTAGGTCCCTTATTGTTTGTTATACACATAAATGATAGATGATAATGTTGGGGAAATGATAAGTAAGTTTGCAGATGACACCAAGATTGGTAGGGTGCTTAATATTGAAGAAGGTCATAAGTTACAGGAAGATATAGATAGGTTGGCCAGATGGGCAAAGCAGTGGCAAATGGTATTTAATTCTGATAAATGTGAGGTTACTTGGGAGTATTTAGTGAATGGCAGGACACTCGGAAGCTTAGAGGAACAGATGGATCTTGGGGTACTTATTCACAGATCCTTGAAGGCAGCAGAACAGGTGAATAGGGTAGTTAAGAAGGATATGGGACACTTGTTTTTACCAGTTGTGCCATAGAGTATAAGGGCAAAAAGATGGAGGAAGGATGTGATTGTATGAGAGGAGATATACCACGATTTTGCCTGGGATACAGCATTAGATCTGCGAGACTGGATCAGCTTGGATTGTTTTCTTTCATAGCATCATAACATTCCTACAGTCCAGAAAGAGGTATTTTGGCCCATCGAGACTGTACTGACAACAATCCCACCCAGGGCCCATACCCGTAATTCCAAATATTCATTCTAGCTCCCCCCTGACACTAAGGGGCAATTTAGCATGGTCAATCAACCTCACCCACCCATCTTTGGACTGAGGGAGGGAACCGGAGCACCTGGAGGAAACCAACGCGGACACGGAGAGAATGTGCAAACTCCACACAGTCACCCAAGGCCGGAATTGAACCCGGGTCCCTGGGGTTGTGAGCCAGTAGTGCTAACCACTGTGTCATTGTGCCGCCCCTGAGAAGAGCAGAGAAGGCTGAGGGGGGGACATAAGCCAGTTAGTCTTACATCGGTGGTAGGCAAATTGGTAGAATCAATCCTGAGAGATAGGATTAACTGTCACATAGAAAGACATGGACTTGTCAGGGAATGGTCAGCATGGATTTATTAAAAAAAGGTTTTTCCTCAAAAACTTGATTGAATTCCTTAAGCAAGTAACAAGAAGGGTTGATGAAGGTAGTGCAGTGGAAGTTGTGTACATGGATTTTACGAAGACGTTTGACAAGGTCCCACGTGGCAGATTGGTCAAAAACGCAAAGGCCCAGGGGATACAGGATAATGCGGCAAACTGAATCAAATGTTGGCTTTGTAACAGGAAACAAAGGGTAATGATCGATGGATGTCCTTGCGAATGGCAAGTTGTTTCAAATGGTGTTCCACAGGGTTCGGTGTTGGGACCTTGCAGATTGCATTATATGTTAACAATTTGGACGTGAGCATGGAAGACACGATTGGGAAATTTGCAGACGACACAAAATTGGCCGAGTAGTGAATAGTGTAGAGGATAGCTATAATCTGCAAAATGATATCAATGGGTTGGTGGAGTGGGCAGTAAAGTGGCAGATGGATTTTAACATCTGGGCGGCACAGTAGCACAGTGGTTAGCACTGCTGCTGCACAGCTCCAGGAACCTGGGTTCGATTCCCGGCTTGGGTCACTGTCTGTGTGGAGTTTGCACATTCTCCTCGTGTCTACGTTGGTTTCCTCCGTGTGCCCCGGTTTCCTCCCACAGTCCAAAGATGTGCGGGTTAGGTTGATTGGCCATGCTAAAATTGTCCTTAGTGTCCTGAGATGCGTAGGTTAGAGGGATTAGTGGGTAAATATATAGGGATATGGGGGTAGGGCCTGGGTGGGATTGTGGTCGGTGCAGACTCGATGGGCCGAATGGCCTCTTTCTATGCTGTAGGGTTTCTATGATTTCTATGAACATAGTGAAGTATGAGGCAATACATTTAGGGAGGTAAAACAGTTAGAGAATACACAATAAATAGGAATATACCAAGAAGAATAGATGAATTGAGAGATCTTGACTTACAAGGACACAGGTCCCTAAACGCAGCAGTTCAAGTAGACAAGGTTGTAGAGAAGGCATATGGAATGCTATCCTTCATTGGCAGAGGTATAGAATGTAAAAGTAAGGATATAATGTTGGAATTGCATAAAGTAGAACTGGAATAATGTGTGCAGTTTTGGTCACCATATTACAGGAAGGACATAATTGCTCTGGAGAGAGTGCAGAGGAAGTCTACAAGAATGTTGTCAGAGCTAGGAAAGTGCAGCTATGAGGAGAGATTGGATCGGTTGGGGTTATTTTCCTTGGAACAAAGGTGGCTGAGGGGTGATTTGACAAATGTGTACAAAATTATGAATGGAAGAGATACAGTGGACAGGATAAAATTGTTTCCCTTCGTGGAGAATTCTAGAACCAGGGCCATAGATTCAAGATAAGCCTAACGTCAGATCTGGGGAAGTTGCTAGAGTCCATTATCAAGGATTCATAACTCAGCATTTGGAAAGCAGTGGTATAATCAGAAAGTCAGCATGGATTTACAAAGGGGAAATCATGCTTCACAAATCTATTGGAATTCTTTGAGGATGCAACATAGTAATTTGTTGGTGCAGGCTTGGAGGGCCAAAGGGCATGTTCCTGTGCTGTAATTTTCTTTGTTCTTTGTAACTAGTAGAGTTGACCGTGGAGAACCAGTGAATGTGGTTTACTTAAGACTTTCAGAAGGCTTTCGACAAGGTCTCACATAACAGACTACTATGTAAAGTTAAAGCGCATGGGATTGCAGGTAATGTCTTGAGGTGGATAGAAAGCTGATAGGAAGCAGCCAGGAAGTAAAGAGTTGACATAAATGGGTCTTTTTCTGATTGGCAGGCAGTGACTAGTAAAGTACCGCAGGGATCTGTGCTAGGACCCCAACAATTCACATTATAAAATAATGATTTGGAAGAGGGAACTGAGTGTATTATCTCAAAATGTGCAGATGATACAAAGTTGGGTGGGAGGGCGAGCTGTGAGTAGGATGCAGGGATGCTTCAGCGTGATTTGGGCAGGCTGAGTGTATGAGCACATGCATGGCAGATGCAGTATAATGTGGATAAATGTGAGGTTATCCACTTCAGTAGCAATAACAGGAAGACAAATTATTACTTGAAAGGTTGTAAATTGGATGTTCAGCAAAACCTTGGAGTCCTCGTGCATCAGTCACTGAAAGTAACTGCGCAGCTACAGCAGGCAGTAAAGAAGGCAAATAGAATGTTGGCCTTCATAGCCAGAGGATGAGAGTACAGGAATAAAGATGTTTTCTTGCAATTGTATAGGACATTGATGAGGTCACACCTAGAGTGTTGTGTGCAGTTTTGGTGTCCATGCCTGAGGAAGGATGTCGTTGTGGAGAGAGTACAGTGAAGGTTTACCAGGCCAATTCCTGGGATGGCACGTCTATCATATGAAGACAGACTAATTTGGTTAGGATTGTACTCATTGGAGTTTAGAAGTGAGAGAGAGGATCTCACAGAAACTTATAAAATTCTAACTGGCTTAGACAGGGTAGATTCAGAAAGAATGTTCCCGATGGTGGAGGAGTCCAGACCTAGAGGTCATAGCTTGAGGATAAGGTAACTTTTTAGAACTGAGGTAATGAGAAATTTCTTCAGCCAGGGTAGTGAATGTGTGGAATTCACTACCACAGAAAGTAGTTGAGGCCAAAACGTTATGTGATTTCAAGAAAATATTCAATAAAGTCCTTGGGCCTAAAGGGATCAAGGGATATGTAGGGAAGGTGGGTATCAGGATATTGAATTTGATGATCAACTATGATCATGATGGTGGAGCAGACATAAAGGGCCAAATGGCCTACTCTTGCTTCTAGTTTCTATTTTTCTGTCAGTGGTAGGAGGCGTGGAGGAGACATAAGGAAGAACGTTTTTTTTACACAAAGGATGGTGGGTGTCTGGAATTCGCTGCCTGAGTTGGTGCTAATCCTAAATTCTTTTAAAACGTACCTGTATCTACACTTTAAGTGCTGTAAGCTACAGGACTATGGGCAAGGTGCAGGAACATAAGAACATAAGAACATAAGAAATAGGAGCAGGAGTAGGCCATCTAGCCCCTCGAGCCTGCCCCGCCATTCAATAAGATCATGGCTGATCTGACGTGGATCAGTACCACTTACCCGCCTGATCCCCATAACCCTTAATTCCCTTACCGATCAGGAATCCATCCATCCGCGCTTTAAACATATTCAGCGAGGTAGCCTCCACCACCTCAGTGGGCAGAGAATTCCAGAGATTCACCACCCTCTGGGAGAAGAAGTTCCTCCTCAACTCTGTCTTAAACCGACCCCCCTTTATTTTGAGGCTGTGTCCTCTAGTTTTAACTTCCTTACTAAGTGGAAAGAATCTCTCCGCCTCCACCCTATCCAGCCCCCGCATTATCTTATAAGTCTCCATAAGATCCCCCCTCATCCTTCTAAACTCCAACGAGTACAAACCCAATCTCCTCAGCCTCTCCTCATAATCCAAACCCCTCATCTCCGGTATCAACCTGGTGAACCTTCTCTGCACTCCCTCCAATGCCAATATATCCCTCCTCATATAAGGGGACCAATACTGCACACAGTATTCCAGCTGCGGCCTCACCAATGCCCTGTACAGGTGCATCAAGACATCCCTGCTTTTACATTCTATCCCCCTCGCGATATAGGCCAACATCCCACTTGCCTTCTTGATCACCTGTTGTACCTGCAGACTGGACTTTTGCGTCTCATGCACAAGGACCCCCAGGTCCCTTTGCATGGTAGCATGTTTTAATTTGTTTCCATTGAGATAGTAATCCCATTTGTTATTATTTCCTCCCAAGTGTATAACCTCGCAGGAAGGTGAGATTAGGAAGGGCACCTGGGTGTCCTTGGGCTGGCATGGACAAGATGGGCAGAATGGCTTCCTTCTGTACTGTAACTTTTCTATGGTTCTATGATTGTGTACAAGATTATGAGGGGTATGGACAGGTAATAGGAAGCAGCTGTTCCCTTTTGTTCAGGGGTCAATCGTGAGGGGCATAGTTTTACGGTGAGTGGGCATAGTTTCAGAGGGGATTTGAGATAAGTTCATTTAGAGGATGGTGAAAATCTCAAAAGCAATATCTGGGAAGCCAAAAACCTTCACAAACTTTAAAAAGTATTCGGATGAGCACTTGAAATATCAGGAGGATTAAAGGGTATGGGATAAGTGCTGGAAAATGGAATTAGCGTGACTTTAGTCATAGCTGTTGGTGCAGACTCAATGGGCCAAAGGATCTTTTCTGCGCTATACGACTCTATGGATAGACTATGAAGCTAGACTATGAAGGATAGACTATGAAGCTAGGCTAGCAATTAATATAAAAAATGATAGTAAAAGTTTTTATAAATATATAAAAAGGAATAGAGTGGCTAGAGTGAATGTTGGACCCTTGGAGGACGAGAGGGGGGAGTTAATAGTGGGAAATGAGGATATGGCTGAGTCTTTAAATAAGTTTTTTGTGTCGGTCTTCACGGTGGAGGACACAAATAGTTTGCCAAATATTAACGATAGAGGGTTGGCAGCAGGAGAAATACTTAATACAATTAATGTTACCAGAGAGGCAGTGCTGGGTAGACTAATGGGACTGAAGGTGGACAAGTCCCCGGGTCCGGATGGAATGCATCCCAGGGTATTGAAAGAAATGTCAGAGGTAATAGTGGATGCGTTAGTGATTATTTATCAAAACTTGTTGCATTCTGGGGTAGTGCCGGTTGATTGGAAAACGGCTAATGTTACGCCGCTGTTTAAAAAAGGAAGGAGACAAAAGGCGGGTAACTATAGGCCGGTCAGCTTAACATCTGTAGTAGGGAAAATGCTGGAATCCATTATTAAAGAGGAGATAGCAGGGCATCTGGATAGAAATGGTTCGATCAATCAGACGCAGCATGGATTCATGAGGGGAAAGTCGTGCTTGACGAACATGTTGGATTTTTATGAAGATGTGACTAGGGCGGTTGATGGAGGAGAACCGGTGGATGCGGTGTTTTTGGATTTCCAAAAGGCGTTTGATAAGGTGCCCCATAGAAGGCTGCTGAAGAAGATTAGGGCACACGGAGTTGGGGGTAGTGTGCTAAAGTGGATTGGGGACTGGCTATCCGACAGGAAGCAAAGAGTCGGAATAAATGGGTGTTTTTCCGGTTGGAGGAAGGTAACTAGTGGCGTGCCGCAGGGATCGGTACTCGGGCCGCAACTATTTACCATTTATATAGATGATCTGGAGGAGGGGACGGAGTGTAGGGTAACGAAGTTTGCAGACGACACAAAGATAAGTGGAAAAGTGAATCGTGTGGAGGACGGAGAAGATCTGCAGAGAGATTTGGACAGGCTGAGTGAGTGGGCGAGGATATGGCAAACGGAGTATAACGTTGATAAATGCGAGGTTATACACTTTGGAGGAAATAATAACAAATGGGATTACTATCTCAACGGAAACAAATTAAAACATGCTACCGTGCAAAGGGACCTGGGGGTCCTTGTGCATGAGACGCAAAAGCCCAGTCTGCAGGTACAACAGGTGATCAAGAAGGCAAATGGGATGTTGGCCTATATCGCGAGGGGGATAGAATATAAAAGCAGGGATGTCTTGATGCACCTGTACAGGGCATTGGTGAGGCCGCAGCTGGAATACTGTGTGCAGTATTGGTCCCCTTATATGAGGAAGGATATATTGGCATTGGAGGGAGTGCAGAGAAGGTTCACCAGGTTGATACCGGAGATGAGGGGTTTGGATTATGAGGAGAGGCTGAGGAGATTGGGTTTGTACTCGTTGGAGTTTAGAAGGATGAGGGGGGATCTTATGGAGACTTATAAGATAATGCGGGGGCTGGATAGGGTGGAGGCGGAGAGATTCTTTCCACTTAGTAAGGAAGTTAAAACTAGAGGACACAGCCTCAAAATAAAGGGGGGTCGGTTTAAGACAGAGTTGAGGAGGAACTTCTTCTCCCAGAGGGTGGTGAATCTCTGGAATTCTCTGCCCACTGAGGTGGTGGAGGCTACCTCGCTGAATATGTTTAAAGCGCGGATGGATGGATTCCTGATCGGTAAGGGAATTAAGGGTTATGGGGATCAGGCGGGTAAGTGGTACTGATCCACGTCAGATCAGCCATGATCTTATTGAATGGCGGGGCAGGCTCGAGGGGCTAGATGGCCTACTCCTGCTCCTATTTCTTATGTTCTTATGTTCTATGGGCGGTATTTTACGGGCACGACGTGGTCGCAAAGTGGAGCATAAAGCAAATAGAGCGATTGATGCCGGTTTTCACGACCGGTGCCATTATACGAGCGCAGAATATCCAGCGCAGCCATCCTCCCGTCAGAAATGGGCGAGAGGCTGATCAATTTATTTAAATTTATTAAAATGATGTTTTAATGTGTTTAGCGAGTCTGGCGCTCAATCGTCCGGACTCGCTCGCCTTTAGGCCTCGCCGGCAGAGGTTCTTGCCGGCGAGGAATAGACATGCTCCCCATAAATGCAGTCGACTTGGCCTAACTGGTGGAACCGGAGCCATTGAGGCCTCCCCAGACAGGCCGATGGCAAGGCGGGTGCCCCCTTGGGCAGTGCCAAACCTGCAGGCCACCCTGGCACCTTGGGCACATGGGCAATACCCACTGGGCAGTGCTATGGAGCATGGCCAATAGGGAGAGGAGGCCCGCTGCCACTCTGCAGTGATTGGCGGGGGGCGGGGGCAGGGGGGCGCACGGCCACTCTGCAGCGATCAATGGGGGGGGGGGAGGGGAGGCTTTGATTGGTGGAGGAGGGAGGTTTTTGATCGGTCGGCAGGGGGCTGCATCTCGGGCCACGGGCCCCGTAATTTTGGGGGGGGATGGTTTTAGCTACTTCAGGCTGCCTGCAGTAACAGAGGCTTGACAGCTCTCTCTCTATCTGTCAGACCCCTGCTACTGCAAATGCGCATGTGCAGCATCAGAGGTCTGCACATGCGCACTACCTCCCTCTGCAGGCTTTCAGGCGTGTTAAGCCCCGCCCACAGGCTTCTGTAGCAAGCAACAGACTTGTTCAAAATTTCCCGATGTCCCGAGGCATGGTACATTGGGGAAACTATGCAGACGCTGCGACAACGGATGAATGAACACCGCTCGACAATCACCAGGTAAGACTGTTCTCTTCCTGTTGGGGAGCACTTCAGCGGTCACGGGCATTCGGCCTCTGATATTCGGGTAAGCGTTCTCCAAGGCGGCTTTCGCGACACACGACAGCGCAGAGTCGCTGAGCAGAAACTGATAGCCAAGTTCCGCACACACGAGGACGGCCTCAACCGGGATATTGGGTTCATGTCACACTATTTGTAACTCCCACAGTTGCGTGGACCTGCAGAGTTTCACTGGCTGTCTTGTCTGGAGACAATACACATCTTTTTAGCCTGTCTTGATGCTCTCTCCACTCACATTGTTTTGTTTCTTAAAGACTTGATTAGTTGTAAGTATTCGCATTCCAACCATTATTCATGTAAATTGAGTCTGTGTCTTTATAAGCTCTGTTTGTGAACAGAATTCCCACTCACCTGAAGAAGGGGCTTAGAGCTCCGAAAGCTTGTGTGGCTTTTGCTACCAAATAAACCTGTTGGACTTTAACCTGGTCTTACTGTGTTTACCCCAGTCCAACGCCGGCATCTCCACATCAAAATTTTGCAGCCAGACTGCGTATGGGGGAGCCTGAAAACAGGCCAAAAAGCAGATCTGAAACTCTCCAAATTCCACGCCTGCCCAGCACTTAGAAGTTTCATAGAATCCCTACAATGCAGAAGGAGGACATTCAGCCCATTCGAGTCAGCACCGACCGCAATCCCATTCAGGCCCTATCCCCGAAATCCCACATATTTATTGGTAGGGGGATTGAATTTAGGAGTCGTAGCGTTATGTTGCAACTGTACACAACTCTGGTGCGGCCGCACTTGGAGTACTGTGTGCAGTTCTGGTCCCCACATTACAGGAAGGATGTGGAGGCTTTGGAGAGGGTGCAGAGGAGGTTTACCAGGATGTTGCCTGGTATGGAGGGGAGATCCTATGAGGAGAGGCTGAGGGATTTGGGATTGTTTTCGCTGGAAAGGCGGCGGCTAAGAGGGGATCTTATTGAAACATATAAGATGATTAGAGGTTTAGATAGGGTGGATAGTGATAGCCTTTTTCCTCTGATGGAGAAATCCAGCACGAGGGGGCATGGCTTTAAATTGAGGGGGGGTAGTTATAGAACCGATGTCAGGGGTAGGTTCTTTACCCAGAGGGTGGTGAGGGATTGGAATGCCCTGCCAGCATCAGTAGTAAATGCGCCTAGTTTGGGGGCGTTTAAGAGATCCGTAGATAGGTTCATGGACGAAAAGAAATTGGTTTAGGTTGGAGGGTCACAGTTTTTTTTTTTAACTGGTCGGTGCAACATCGTGGGCCGAAGGGCCTGTTCTGCGCTGTAATGTTCTATGTTCTATGTTCTATATTTACCCTGGTAATCCCCTGACACTAAGGGGCAATTTAGTAAGGCCAATCAACCTAACCTGCATATCTTTGGACTGTGGGAGGAAATCGGAGCACCTGGAGGAAACCCACGCAGACACGGGGAGAATGTGCAAACTCCACACAGAGACCCGAGGCCGGAATTGAACCCGGGTCCTTGGTGCTAACCACTATGCCACCGTGCCGCCCCTTAGAAATAAAATGGTACAATTTCAGAGTATGACCCTAAAGACCATAGACATAATAAGACCTACTATTTCATCAAGTGGTGTCATCCTTCAGAGAGATTAGCAGGCTGAAGCTGATATGGGGTATTCCACTTTTCCAGTCTTGCTGACTTCCATGGTGGGAGAAGCACATAGAGATCAACTAGTCTTGTATAAGCACTTGTACAGAAGTTTCAGATGTTCCAGTAGAGACAACGTAGAAGAGGACCAGGCAACTTAAACCTGGTTCTACTGTTGTTCTATTGATGAAAGATGGCAGACATCCTCCTTTAGTTTCAAAAGGTAATATTACATTTTTAGCAGTTTGTGGAGAGATGGTGTTGTTGAGAGGGGTCATAACTCCCATTTCTAGCCCTTGGATTGGACAAAGGATGCATAACGGTCTCAGGAATCGAGACCCCAAAACCTGTTTCATCCATTGATATGTTTACCAGAAGTTTCAAGGTCCTTTGTCTTTGCAGATAGATCATCTCCATTTGTTTCAGAAATGAAAAGGAGACTGTGCATTTCCTTGGAATTTTATTTCTGCAGTCACATGGGGCATTAATACATCTTTAGAGAGAATGAGTTTGCTGTAGCTTTCTGAAGACTAGAAATCTCTTTTGTATGAGTCCTTGCCAGTCATAGCTTCAGAGAGTGTAAAACCTTTGTCCATTAACCCATCGATTCTATCCCTATCCCTGGTAACTGAGGCTGAGCCAGAACATTCACAACCTTGGTATCATATTTGATACAGAGATGAGGTTCCAAACATGCATCTGCTCCATCACCAAAACCATCCTGACACCAACCTAACATTGTGCCAGCAGAGAAGACCAGAAATTGTAAAAATGGTAAAAGGACAGTTAAAGGCTCCACATCTGAATGCACAGTGTTTATAATTAAACAGATGAAATGACAGCTCAAATTGAAAAGCATAAGATCTTATGGTCATTAACATGGCTGCAAGATGACAAAGAACAAAGAAAAGTACAGCACAGAAACAGGCCTTTCGGCCCTCCAAGCCTGCACTGATCACGATGCCTGCCCTAAACTAAAACCGTATGCACTTATGGAGTCCGTACCCTTCGATTCCCATCCTATTCATGTATTCATCTAGTTGCCCCTTAAATGCTGCTATTGTACCTGCTCACACCATTTCCTCTCCAAAGGCGGAGAGACCTGAATATTCAAGGTTACGTGACATTTCAGAAAGAAAGAAAGCTAGGAAAAGATGGAGAATGGCATTAGTACTATAGAGAGAAATCACCTTTGCTCTAAAGATCAAGATGTAGAATTAGTTCAGGTAGAGATGAGGAGTAGAATATGTAGGAAGTCATTTGTGGGAACAGTTTAGATAAATGATTTGATTTATTGCCATGTATTGGGGTACAGTGAAAAGCGTTGTTTCTCGTGCGCTTTACAGACAAAATATACCATTCATAGAGTACATAGGGGAAAAGGAAAGGAGAGGGTGCAGAATATAGTGTTACAGTTACAGATAGGTTGAAGAGAAAGATCAGCGTAATATATGATAGGTCCATTCAAAAGTCTGATGGCAGCAAGGAAGCTGCTGCTCTCGAGTCGGTTGGTATGTGTTCTCAAACATTTGTATGTTTTTCTCGACGGAAGAAGGTGGAAGAGATAAGTCCAGGGTGTGTGGGATCCTTATGCTGGTTGCTTTTCCGAGCCAGCGGGAAGTACAGACGGAGTCAATGGATGGGAGGCTGGTTTACTTGACTGGGTTATGTTACAACTCTTTGTAGTTTTTGCGGTCTTGGTCAGAGCAGGAGCCATACCAAGCTGTAATACATCTGGAAAGGATGCGGTCCGTGGCACACCCGGAAAGGATGCGGTCCGTGGCACACCCGGAAAAGCTGGTTGGGGATGTACCATAGCACTCATATCACACTTGCTTAGCCTTGAGAAAATAAAGGCATTGGTGGGCTTTCTTAACTACAGCATGGTGTGGAGGGACCAGGACAGATTGTTGTTGGCGATCTGAACAGTAGAAACCTGAAGCTCTCAACCATTTCCACTTCACCACCATTGATGTAGACAGGGGCATGTTCTCCACAACGTTTCCTGAAATGAATAACTATCTCCTCCTTTTACTGACATTGAGGGAGATCATCACACCATTTCACCAGATTCTCTATTTCTTTCCTGTACTCTGTCTCGTCATCGTTTTGAGATCCGACCCACTACAATTACTTATCCAAAAGCCTTGAAATTGTTCATTTAATACCACATAGGGTGCAAAGATTCAAGGAAGCGTTTAAACACCACTTTCTCAAAATAAATTTTGATTATCTGCTCAAGGGTGGCACGGTGGTTGGTGTTGCTGCCCCATGGTGTGTTCGGTTCCGGCCTTGGGTCACTGTTTGTGTGGAGTTTGCACATTTCCTCCGGGTGCTCCGGGTTTACTCCCACAGTCCAAAGATGCGTGATTGGGTTGATTCGCCATGCTAAATTGCCCCTTAGAGTCAGGGGGATTAGCAGGGTTAAGGGGATAGGGCCTTGGTGGGATTGTTATCGGTGCACTCGATGGGCCGAATGGCCTCCTTCTGCACTGTAGGGATTCTATGATTTTTAGTCATAGGAGAAGTCGGGCCCTTGGCCATGAAGTTTGGAGATGGGTTTTGTTGGGATAATGATGTTAAGTCTGAGCTGTAGTCAATAAATAGAAGTCTGACTTAGGTGTCCTTGTTATCCAGGTGTGCCAGAGTTGAGTGTAGAGCCATGGAGATGGCATCTGCTATGGATCTGTTATGGCGATAGGCAAACTGTAGGGAATCCAGGCAATCTGGGACACTGGAGATGGCACGTGCCATGACTAACCTTTTGAAGCACTTTATAATAATTGATGTCAGAGCCACCAGTGGTGGCAGTCATTAAGACACGCTGCCTGGCTTTTGTTTGGCACAGGGATGATGGTCATCGTCTTGAAGCAGTTAGGAACCTCAGATTGGAGTAAGAGGTAAAAGAAATGTCTGCGAATATCCTCGTCAGCTGGTCCACACAGCATCTGAATGCTCATTCAGGTACTCCATCTTAGCCACTCACTTTCTGTGGGTTAACTCTGACATCCATGATGGTGAGCTCTGATACTGGTTCAACCGAGGCTTCTGAAGCCGGATAACATCCACTTGCTGACCTTTTGCTCAAAGCAGGCAGAGAATGCATTGACCATCAAGGAGGGATGCATTGTTGCCAGCGATTCAACACGTTTTCACCTTGTAACCTGTTATGTTGTGTCGACCTTGTCATAATCGGTGGGGTTTTCGTGTGGCTCGGCTAGGACTAAGCTTGGCCCAGTACTGTCTCTTGCCATCTTTGATGGTTCTCTGTAGATCGTATCTAGATTACTTACATAGGTCAGGGTCACCCGACTTGAACACCTCAGACCTGGACTTCAGTAAGTAGTGGATGTCCCTGTTCATCCATGGTTTCCAGTTGGGAAACATATGGGTTTGCTTCTTTGGCATACAGTCTTCTAGCACTTATTAATGAAGTCCATTATTGTAGTGGTGTACTCTTTTAGATTGGTCCCCGAGTTCTTAAGTATTGACCAGTCCACCGACTCAAAGCAGTTCCGCAGGAGATCATCCAATTCTTCATACCAACATTGCAGGACTATTGAACTGTCCTGCTTCAGTTTTTGCTTGTAAGCTGGGAGCAGGAGCACAGCCTTGTGGTCTGATTTGTCAAAGTGTGAACAGGCAATAGAGCCGTTGGCACGTTTCATGTTTGTGTAGCAGTGGCTGAGGATCTTTGGGCCGCTGGTGGGACAGGAGACGTGTCAACGAGAAGTGATCTTACTGAAGTATATAAGATCCTGAGTTTCTTAGGCAAAAATACTTGTTTGAATTTAAAGGTGGTTTTGATGTAGAGATCGGAGCAGAGGAAATCATTTAAAATGTCAACTAGTATGGGATTAGGAATAAATAGTGGAGCAGGCTCAGGGGGCTGAATCATAGAATCATAGAAACCCTACAGTGCAGAAGGAGGCCATTCGGCCCATCGAGTCTGCACCGACCACAATCCCACCCAGGCCCTACCCCCACATATTTTACCCGCTAATCCCTCTAACCTACGCATCCCAGGACTCTAAGGGGCAATTTTTTTAACCTGGCCAATCAACCTAACCCGCACATCTTTGGACTGTGGGAGGAAACCGGAGCACCCGGAGGAAACCCACGCAGACACGAGGAGAATGTGCAAACTCCACACAGACAGTGACCCGAGCCGGGAATCGAACCCGGGACCCTGGAGCTGTGAAGCAGCAGTGCTAACCACTGTGCTACCGTGCCGCCCCAAATCTGACTCGTGCTCTTAATTTGTATGTTTGAATGGCTCTGCTCATCGACAACTGAAACCTTCACCCATGTTTTTGTTGCCCCAAGATTGGACTGTTCCAATGCTCCCCTGGCCAATCCACCATCCTCCACTCTACATAAAATAGAGCTCATTCTGCTGCCTGTATCTAACCCACAAGAAGTCCCAATCATCCATTGCCTCTAGATTGGTTCCTTGTCTTGCAATGCCTCAATTTTAAAATCATAGAACCCCTACAGCACAGATGGAGGCCATTCGGCCGATTGTAGTCTGTACCGACTATAATCACACCCAGGCCCTATTCCTGTAGCCTCACATTTACCCAGCTAATCCCCCTGACACTAGGGTCAATTTTACATAGAACATAGAAAAAGTAGAGCACAAACAGGCCCTTCGGCCCACAAGTTGCGCCGGTCATGTCCCTACCTACCTAGGCTTATATATAGGCTTACCTATAACCCTCAATCCTACTAAGTCCCATGTACTCATCTAAAAGTCTCTTAAAAGACCCTATCGAATCCGCCTCCACCACCGTTGCTGGCAGCCCATTCCACGCACCCACCACCCTCCAAGTGAAAAATTTACCCCTGACATCTCCTCTGTACCTACTCCCCAGCACCTTAAACCTGTGTCCTCTTGTGGCAACCATTTCAGCCCTGGGAAAAAACCTCTGACTATCCACTCGATCAATACCTCTCAACATCTTATACACCTCTATCAGGTCACCCCTCATCCTTCGTCTCTCCAAGGAGAAAAGGCCAAGCTCACTCAACCTATCCTCATAAGACTTGCTCCCCAACCCAGGCAACATCCTTGTAAATCTCCTCTGCACCCTTTCTATAGCTTCCACATCCTTCCTGTAATGAGGCGACCAGAACTGAGCACAGTACTCCAAGTGTGGTCTGACCAGGGTCTTATATAGCTGCAACATTATCTCTTGACTCCTAAACTCAATTCCTCGATTGATGAAGGCCAGTACACCATACGCCTTCTTAACCACAGCCTCAACTTGCACAGCTGCTTTGAGCGTCCTATGAACTCGGACCCCAAGATCCTTCTGATCTTCCACTCTGCCAAGAGTCCTACCATTAATATTATATTCCGCCATCCTATCTAACCTGCCAAAATGAACCACCTCACATTTATCTGGGTTGAACTCCATCTGCCACTTCTCCGCCCAGTCTTGCATCCTATCAATGCCTTGCTGCAACTTCTGACATCCCTCTACACTATCCACAACACCTCCAACCTTTGTGTCATCAGCAAACTTACCAACCCATCCCTCCACTTCCTCATCCAAGCCATTTATAAAAATCACAAAGAGTAAGGGTCCCAGAACAGATCCCTGGGGCACTCCACTGGTGACCGAGCTCCATGCAGAATATGACCCATCTATAACCACTCTTTGCCTTCTGTGGGCAAGCCAGTTCTGGATCCACAAAGCAATGTCCACTTGGATCCCATGCCCCCTCACTTTCTCAATAAGCCTTGCATGGGGCACCTTATCAAATGCCTTGCTGAAGTCCATATATACTACATCTACTGCTCTTCCTTCATCAATGTGTTTAGTCACATCCTCAAAAAATGCAATCAGGCTCGTAAGGCATGATCTGCCTTTGACAAAGCCATGCTGACTATTCTTAATCATATTATACCTCTCCAAATGTTTATAAATCCTGCCTCTCAGGATCTTCTCCATCAACATGTTGCACAATATGCCTTTGACAGTAAGTGGAAAAATTTTCTCTCTTCTTGTGTTAATTTCCTGTAATCACAACTGAGTGCACTACTTCCACACAGGGGTAAACTAGCCATTGTTAAAAGATGAAGCTGATTGGATTTTGCAGTTACCAGGGCTTTGCCAATAGCCGATTAAGGACAGCTTAATCCAGAATGGCAAAGGAGGAGGAAACTGGTCATGATTAGCATGCAGCTTTTCTAACAGGGTAAGCCAAATCCAATGGGTCTTTGAAAGATGGCCAACTAAATAAGAATGTGGCAAAGCACACGATACCCCGAGGAAAAGACAAACCTCATTACACCCAAAATGAACGTAGTTCCTGAAGTAAACTTGCTCATGTGTCACTCTCTTCCTTCCAATCTTACTACAAAAGACTCAAAACTACTTTCTGTATCATTAATATAAATTAGTCAAATTTGCAGATGATATTAAATTAGGGGCAGAGGGGCATGGTTTAGTCAAGTCAGAAACTCAATGAACTGCAAAAGTAGTTAAAAGAAACTAATAGGGATAAGTAACAGATAAAGTTCAACGCAAACCAATGGAAGAATTACATATTAAAAAGAAAAATTGGCTTTATCACCCACCAATTGTACAGAAATAACACTAGAAAAGTTGGAAGTCATACCAAAGTGTTAAATCAATGGGTGAAATCATTCTGCAGCTGCATCACAAAATGAATAGAAAGTCAAATTAAATAACTAGATCAGCATTGTGCAAGTCAGTCTTCTACCTGTTCCTAGAAAGAATGACTTATTTTATATAGCACCTTTAATAACCTCAGCAATGAAGGCAATTACATGCTTTTTATGTGTAGTCATTGTTCTGACTCGGCAAACCAGCAGTCAAAATGCACAGAACAAGGCTTCACAAACAGCAATTGTATGACTGGTTTTCATGGAGGAAATGCCCATCATAAGTCCAAACTTTCCAGACAATTCCTCGGAAGTCAATGTGTCGTGACTTCTGCGAGGTCTCAAGATGCACTGGAACATGCAGACTGGAAGATCGGGACAAGTGTAAACTTGGACTGAGTGTATGGTACTCAGACTGTTGCTTACACTGATTTATTTAGGGCTGCCACTAAGGACAGCACCCCGCCCCCCCCCCCCCCTCCCCAACCCACACTCACCATGGCAATGGATATAATGGATCTAATTTGGGGCCAGGAGAGGAAGTTCCCCTTGCAGCCTATGAAGTAGGTTAAGAGCATAATTTAAAATGCAGCCAGCAGCATACACCTCTGCTTCGCTGCTGACAGCAAAGTCTGGGCTGATAATAGTTCTTGTTGCCTGGTTAAGAAATGATGTGGTAACAATGTCAAGCGGCATCTAAAAATAAAAAAGTCCTTTTCTCACATAACTGTGAAAAATGTTTTATAGATCAAAGAGTAACATTTAAAAGTCTAATAGGATTCTTAGAATCCAACTCTGTAATGAAGGATCAACTGTACCATGTGCCAGAACAACAACATCTCCAAGAAATACGTTTGTATTTCATCATGCGCTTGTGAATGAAGATAGACTACACAGCAGGTCAGGTTGATGGAGATAAAGATTTGTATTAATATTAAAATATTAAAACACAATTCATAACAATCTAAGTTTTCATCCAAGTTTTATTCTCAATTTGAGTTAATTTATCTGCGGCACAAACAGAATACAAGGAAAACTGGACAAAATGTCTGACACTGACTACACCTTCTTAACAACGATAAGCTTCTGGGTTATTCTGCAGATATAAATCACAAACTCTTGTTCAAATATTTCTGTGATCTATTGTAATCATGTGCTATCACATTTTAAATACCTGCAGATTTGTCAGAGGTATTTAATACCATACAAATGAAATACATACATACCTGCTCCATATATATGCGGAGGGTGATGGGTTTGCATCAGCTTTACATCTGAGTTGTACATTTTGTCTGCCAACAAACCAGTTTCCATCATATCCCATCACAGTAACTTCAGGGGCATCTGGAACAAATCAGCATACATTGGCTGCTGGAACCAGTATCTCCTATAATTAATTATATGCTTGCTATAGTTACATAAGAACATAAGAACATAAGAAATAGGAGCAGGAGTAGGCCATCTAGCCCCTCGAGCCTGCCCCGCCATTCAATAAGATCATGGCTGATCTGACGTGGATCAGTACCACTTACCCGCCTGATCCCCATAACCCTTAATTCCCTTACCGATCAGGAATCCATCCATCCGCGCTTTAAACATATTCAGCGAGGTAGCCTCCACCACCTCAGTGGGCAGAGAATTCCAGAGATTCACCACCCTCTGGGAGAAGAAGTTCCTCCTCAACTCTGTCTTAAACCGACCCCCCTTTATTTTGAGGTTGTGTCCTCATGGTCCATATGGTTACAAACACCATATTTTTGTGATTATAGTAAAATATTATAGTAGGTACATAGGGACAGGTGTAGGCTATTGAGTCCCTCAAACCTGTTCTTCCATTCAATCAGATCATAGTTGATAAGCAAACTAACTCAACATACCCACATTTGTTCTGATCTCTCAATTCCTTTGGCTAACAAAAATCCATCAGTCTCTTCTAAAATTAACAATTGACCTCTATGCAATTGCCATTTACAGAAGAGAGTTTCAAATATTTGCTGATCTTTTTTAATTGCAAGTATTTCCTAATTTCACTCCAGAAAAGTCTGACTCAATTTTTTGATGATTTCCTAGTTTTATATTTCCAAAAACAACTAGAAATAGTTGCTGCTTATCTACCCTATCTGTTCCATTTAATATTTTAAAAACTTCAATCAAATCACCCCTTAAATCATCAAAATTCCATGGAATGGACCCAGTTTGTTTGATCTGCCCATGAGCTTAAGCCTTGCTGTCCAAGTATCACTTCCTCTAAAGTCAATATAACCTGCCGAAGACATGGTGCCCAGAACTGCTCTCAATACTCCAGGTATGGTCTAACCAGGGCACTGTTTAGCTGAAGCATGAGTTGTACTCTGGACCGGTAGCTATAAAGGCCAGCATTCCAGTAAGCCGTTTTGATTATTTTGCATACCTGTGCACAGCAGGTTAATGATATATGTACCTGAACCGCCAAAACTCTTTGGACTTCCACTGTTCCTAGTTTTCGACGTTTAGAAAATACCCTGTCCTATCTATTTTTTTAAAAGTCCAAAGTGGATGGATCTCATATTTACCTGCATTGAAATCCATTTGCCAATTTTGTCAATTCACTTAATCGATCAATAAACCTCTGTAATTTGAAACTTCCAACTACATTGGCTTATAATAGTCCATTTTTGCGTCATTGGAAAATCTGGATTTGTGGCTTTCTATACCAGCAATTAAATCTTGAAAGAGTACAATGACTATTGAGGTTCTAAACCAAATCCTAGCAGGACCTCAAGTCACATCCTGCTAATCTGAACAGAAAAGCAATTCTAATGTTAATTTCAAGTTAAAATGGGCCAATCTAGAAAAGTAGCTCTTAATTAAAGACAAGTTTGGAAAATTCATAGGAGAATCATAGAATCCCTACAGTGTAGAAAGAGGCTATTCGGCCCATCAAGCCTGCACCGACAACAATTCCACCTAGGTCCTAACCCCATCATAGAATCCCTACAGAAATTGTAATTAGGGTATCTGCAATGTCCCCAACTACTACATTTTAAGATCCAGTAAAGAGAAACCATCTGTCCCTGAGGATCTGGCAATCTTTAATGACCATTAATTTCTCCATTACTGTAATTTCTCCATTACTGTTGTTTTGCTTATGTTAATTCTGTTGAGACTCTAGGGCTGGATTTCCAGGGAAGTTAAGTCAGGTAATTTGTCAACTCATCAGATCTGTCTCCAATAAAAGGGCACCTGCCCACTTACTTTCATTCCAGGGAGATGGGGGCAGAATGAAATCAGGTCTACCACCAACTGAGGCACTTCGAAGATTGCCTCGGAGGCGGGTGAGTGCCAAGACGGGCTGGTTAGAAGGCCTGCTTGGGTTCTCTGAGACTTTGGCTCAGTTATATTAAAGATTGGCTTTTAGCTCTCACTCGACCTATCCTTTATGCCACCTTCTTGCCGCCTCACACCCCCACACTACCTCCATGTCCATTCATACACACCAGGCCCCCTTCATTGCCACTGACCCAGTATCCAATGTGGGTACACCTCAGGAGCCATATCATAGAAATCATAGAAACCCTACAGTGCAGAAGGAGGCCATTCGGCCCATCGAGTCTGCACCGACCACAATCCCACCCAGACCCTACCCCCACATATTTACCCACTAATCTACGCATCCCAGGATTCTAAGGGGCAATTTTTAACCTGGCCAATCAACCTAACCTGCACATCTTTGGAGGTGAAAAAGAAACTTCTAACAATCTATACGAGCTATCACTCACACACAGTTGATACTAATAAAAAAAAGCTCTCAAGTCACGAAACACATTCAAAAAAATGTAATGCCCAAACAAGGGGAGAGGGGGTACGGGCAGCTCTGTGGGGTGCAGTTACCACAAAGGGGGCAGCTGTCGGGGGTTTGCAATTGACCACAGTGGTCACTAAGTCCATTCGTGGGACTCTGAGGGCAGCACGGGTCTTTGAGGGCAGAGTAGGTGGAAGAGCCAATAGATGGCAAGAGGGGGGATTTGTTTAGTGCCATGTAGCCTGGCCAAATGGACTGGGTGGCTGAGATAATGCCATGGAGCCCCCTCCTTGGGGTGTAGGGCTGGCTAACTCCGGCTGAGGAATAATTATGTTGCGACTTAACAGAGGGGAATGGTAGCTATGAGCTCCCTGATGGCCTCCGCTTGTGTAACCAGGGTGCCTATTAGCACTGCTAAGCCCTGCTTAAGTCCTGAAGGAGGAACTAATTATGCCCAGTTGTATACTGCGATTAATGCTTCTAACACTGACTGGCCCTCAGGAATTAGGAATTTTCGGGTTTTTTTAGAATTACTGCCCTTAGCACCATCCGATATCCACTGTTAAATCCAAGGCTGAAACTCAGCTCTCAGTGTCATGGCTGGCAGCTCGTACCTCGGGAACAAGGGTCAAAGGGCTCACAGCTGCAGCCAATGTTTCTCAACTGGTTGCGCCCAGGTAAAGATGGCCAATGGGTGAGGGCATGGCAATGACCCATGAATGGAAAACACCTCTCTCTCTCTCCCCTCACAGGTTTATTGCAGATTTTGCAATGGAACCAGTGGAGCTAGCGGTGATATTGATCACAGCAGTTGGGGAGGAGAGACTCCAGCATCAACATATAGCTGTTGACGTGTGTCACTATGAGGACCAAGGGATTGTAGACAAAGATCAGCAGATGGAGGCCACAGCAGCCAGAGAGGGAGCGCAAAGGCAATGAAGAAAGCCAAGAGTCTGTTGTTATAGGCTCTCTTTCACTGAGCTGACAGGGACTTTGGCTTACCCAGGAGATGATGAGGTACCTTTGCCATGTTCCCATGTATTTGGCCCTAAGTGGTGCTGGAGGACACCCACTGCCTGTGATGAAGGTTATGGCAGCACTTAATTTCTCTGCCTCTGGATCCTGCCAGGGGTTCCACTAGGGACCTTTGTAGGATTTGCAGGCATTCACCTGCAAGTGCATCTGAGGTGTCACAGATACACTCTTCACCAGAAGGGACTATATTATTTCAAACCGGACCAGGCTGGACAGGATGAAAGATCCACGGGATTTGGGCAGATAGCTGGTCTGTCACGGGTATGATTGATTGCATCTTTGCGTGAATGCACTGAATTGCAATCATAGCACCAGGGAGTTCCCTTCATAAACTGAAAAGTATTCCAGTCCCCGAATGTGCAACTGCCCTGTGACCATAAGCATAAAGCAGTGTGAGCCCATTTCCCAGGGAGCATCCAAGGCAGTTTCATCCTTGGCCTGTCCCAGATCCCAGAACTTTCAGGGACACCCAAGGCTACAGGATGGCTCCTCAGGAACAGGGGTTACCCCTCCAGGGTGTGGCTGATGTCCGGAAGCCACGCATTCCTACGGAGAACCGATGCAAAGAGGCACACATTGTGACTCATGCAGTGATTAAGCAGACTACCGGTATTCTCAAGATGCATTTCCAATGCATGGACAGATTTGGTGAAGCCCTGCATTAGAACCCCTAGAGGGTCTCCTATGTAGTGGTGGTGTTCTGTGCCCCCCCAAAACCTGGCTCTACAACATGGTAAGGAGGTTGCAGAAGAGGGTCTGGAGCTGCTAGATATTTTCTTGGATGAGGAGGAAGTTTAGGTATGCGCCAAGAAGGAGCCTGCAGAGGAACCAGAGGAAAGTGGTCATGTGCGCAAGGGTGCGCATGGGCAGGAGGGCCAGACACATACTCATCATCGCATGGTTCCTGGAGGACCATGATTCGGGAGTACCCCTTCAGTTTGTGGCCAGAACAATTTAAGAACATCCAAAATCTTATCAATTTTGTTTCAGTGTAACAGATGTTCAATGCAAGTAGGATGACTGATTTTTAAATGTATTTTGCTAGATTTGTTTTTAGGATACACTTCAATTTTGAGCAAGGGCAAGAAAACTAAAATAATGTCAGCAGGGGAATGTTATTTGTCTAACCTACTGAGATCATTAGATTCATGCTTATCATGACTTTAATTATACAATACATTCAGGCTTCCACATCAGGTACTTACATTGTACATCTAAGATATATGGGATTCGAGTAGTGGTATTCAGCGGTGGATGCACCACTATGCAACTGATCGGTCTCTTCCTCACAAATCGGGATGGAACAATCTTGAACCGATTTATAACAGTCACAGTTTCATTTGGGGCAGAAATCTTTGTCTGCTCCTGTTCTCCAATGAGATCTGTTTCCCAGAAAACAACTGCTGCAGGTTTTCCATTGGCTGCTGTGCATACTGCTGCAACTGTTTCGTTGGCACCATCTACAAGTGGTTCAGGGCCACCTCCCACAGTAATTGTAGGTTCAACTATAAGAGCAATAAAAAAGTAGTCGACTATTAGACATTAGCTACAGTATATACCAAAAAAAGTTAATGCTAAGTTCATTTTACTGGGACTTGCTTAAGATTTCATTTCATAGAAACAAGGCTAGTGGGATAATTACTTTTAGGTCATGCTGGTTAGCTTGAACAAAGGGCCATAGTTGGATAAATGCATTAATAGATAACTGTTGTTAGAGCTGTGCTAGGATTTTCATTTAAGCATGTTTAATTAAGATGCTTGCTGAAGTACACAAATTCATTAGTAAGTGAAAGAATAATAAAAATCGCATTAGTGAAAAATACCATGGCTCAATAGCCAGATAAGGAATAGGAACAGCTGAACTGAATGGCCATGATCAACTCTTGTTAATAGGTCTTGTGAACAGCCTTGGACCTAAATAACAGATAGTGCAATAGATTCAAATAATGAAACTTTACAACTTAGCTCTGAATGCTGGAGATGGAACATTACTAGGAATATGCAACTAGTCAGAGATGTGGGCAAGCGTGAGATGACAGTGATAGATCAATGCCAGAAGATACTTGTGAAAGCTCATGAAGCTAATGGCAGGTGAATGGCATTAAGTTCAAGCATCTGACATCATATTCAGGTTATACTTTATATATTTACAACATAAATTCAACTTGTTGCTAAAGCTATACATGCTTCAATTGCATTGTACAAGAAACTTGAAGCTAAAGAAGGGAAAAGTAGACAGGACATCTTGCTGTTCAGTTGCACATGGAAAGCATAAATTTGAATGCTGAGTGGGGCGGCACGGTAGCACAGTGGTTAGCACTGCTGTCTCACAGCGCCAGGGACCTGGGTTCGATTCCCGGCTTGGGTCACTGACTGTGTGAAGTTTGCACATTTTCACCGTGACTGCATGGGTTTCCCCTAGGTGCTCCGGTTTCCTCCCACAGTCCAAACATATGTTGGTTAGATGGATTGGCCGTGCTAAATTGCCCCTTAGTGTCAGGGGAACTAGCTGGGGTAAATGCATGGGGTTAGGGCCTGGGTGGGATTGTGGTTGGTGCAGGCTGAATGGCCTCCTTCCGCACTGTAGGATTCTATGGAGTGGGAACAGGATGAAGCTCAGATCTGGTGCCTCTTCTGGTTCAATAACCCATTGCTGACTTTTAAGCTCACATATAGACACCAAAGATGAAGAACCGGTTTAATTTTTATTTTTGCTGCCTGGATTCTCAAAGTTCATTAACACTGTGTAGATAGACCTTAACAACGTTAGGCAGTATAAGATCACACTCAAGACTGGATTATCCTTATGTCATTACTCAACACTATAATTACAGAGATAGAAAAGTTATTTAATTTGTGAGGCATGTTCAATGCAAGTATTATTTTCCTTGAACAGATTCAAAAGATAAACTTTCTATCAGTAAGGTAGCCATGTTTGTTACTTGTGTTTTTCAACTAAAAGCCACCTCTCAGCTTACTGAGAAATGATCTGCTTTAAAAGACTTTCACTCCAGCTGAAGCTCAAGAAACCACAGGTCTGTGCTATGAAAGAGGCTGAAGTAATTACTACATGTAATTATATTGCTTCTTTTATTTACCTGTATCTAATATTTTGTGTGTAGGCAAATGTATGCTAATAAATATTTTTTAAAATCACTCCAATTTTAAAAAAACATAAAAAGTTGTTCCACTGTGCTGAAGTCAAAGGGGTCACTGAGTGGTTTCAGGACATTTTTATGGAAGACGGTAAACAGCTAGAGGTTATGGTCCATATTAGTACCAAAGATATAGCTAGAAAAAGGTATGAGGTCTGAAAGTTATTTGAGGGAGCTAGGAAAGATTTTAAAAAACAGGTCTCCAAAGACAGCAATCTCAAGGTTACTGTCAGTGCCAAGTGCAAATGAGTATAGAAATAGGAAGAGAGAGCAAATAAACAGGTGGCTGTTGTGATGAAAGGTGGGGACTTGTGTGCTCTAGATTTTTGAGGCACCAGTTCTGGGGCAAGTGGTATCTGAACAAGTGGACATTTTGCAACTTAGCAGGACTGGAACCAAGACACTTGTAGACAGATTGCTAATGCTATTGAGGAGAGTTTAACTTGGCAGGGGGATGAGAACCAGAAAGGAATTCAAATAAAAGGGAAACAAAGCTTGAAATGGTAGGGTGTAAGAAGTGAAATTGAAAGACATCTGTTATAAAAGGGAGATTGATCCCCACCTTGAGAGAAAACACCAAAACCCCCAAAGAGGACCTCACTTCATAATCTGTTAAAATTGTGTTTAAAGCGCTACGATCCTGTGGTTAAGTCAAATTAACTCCCTGACACACACTCTAAAAATCAACAAATAACACTTTATTTATCTAACAGTGAACAAGTTAACTAAACCATTAACAAACCGAATAAAACACGATTCTAATGGTATGCTGTTCAGATAAATACAATTCTCATTCATTTACAAAAAAAAATAGAATTTTAGTCACTCTCTAAATTACAACCAGGTTCTGGAACCTTCTAGGTCTTTTCTGTTGAATCTTGTTTCTGGACTTTTTTCTTCTTTGCTATCTTTGGTACCTTGGCTATCAAGATGATGCTTTCTCTCGAGACATAAATGTAGCTTTGAGAACCAGCAAGTCTCTCTCTCTAAAGCTGAGATTTTGTTTATATATCCAATTTAATCCAATCAAAGTTCAATTCAGAGCCTCATCAAGTGAGACATTCCCGACCCAAGCTGACAAGACAGACCTCTCGCCTCCTGTCTTGGGCTTGATCTATATGATCCAAGCTAATTGGAGAAGGCATTGCACCTCCTCCAAGGCTTGATCTCATTTGTATCTTAGCCAAAAGGCCTAGATGCCGCTTTTAAAAATTGCTTCAAAAGAAGCCACAATGTAACCTTATGACTTCAACCAAGTACAGCATGTCGATACTACACTTGATCTTAGCCAAAAGGCCAAGAAGCTGAGAGATGTGATAGATGGCAGAAGCTCTCCTAGTTTGTCTCACTGATGCCCACCCCACCCCCGTCTTTTATACCCCTCATGGCATATCAATATTTCCCACAATGGGATTGGTTCTAGGTTGCCAAACCCATCAATTTCAAATTCAATAAGTGCCTAATTCAAACTGATTGGTTAAATTCAAAAACAGCCTGTTGGCTTGGCAACACTGTTGCCTGGCCTCTTGAAACAAATGTTTCAATTTTGGCTCTCCATGCACCGGACCCTTTTTTAAAACGCTAAGCACAGAAAAAGCACTACTTTTTAAAGGGACCATGCACTGTTTTCCATTCTAGCAATTTACAATTTCACAAACACCAAATTGTAACATTCTAAACTCCCAATCTACAATTACTCTACCCAACTACGCAACACAGCAGAAACAAAAGCCAGCATCAAATAGGATCAAAGTACAATAAAATAATTAAAGGCATGCAGCATTCATAAATGAAATGATGGCATAAATAGAAGTAAACGGGTAGGATCTAATTGCATTACAGAGGCATGAATCCAGGGTGATCGAGGTGGGAACTGAATGTTCAACAGTATTTAACATTTAGGAAGGTTAAGCAAAAAGGAAAAGGAGGTGGGTAGCACAATTAATAAAGAAAGTCAGTACCTTAGTGAGAGGGGATCTTAGATGGGAAGATCATGATGTAGAATCAGTTTGTATGGAGCTAAGAAACAGCTTTGGCGGGAGTTATTTTTAGGCCACCAAGTGATAACGTAGGGCATGGTATAAATCAGGAAATTAGAGATGCATGCAAGAAGGGCAATACAGTAAACATGGGGGACTTCAATTTAGAAACAAACTAGGTCAATTTAATTAGCACTAATGCTGTGGATTACAAATTCCTGGATTGTGCATGGATAGTTTTTACTGAACAGTATGTTAAGTAACCAACTAGAGAACAGACTATTTTAGATCTAGTATTCTATATTGAGAAAGGGTTGATCAATAATCACATCATAAAGAAGCCTTTAGGGACAAGTGATATGATGTGTTAGAATTTTACATTAAATTTTAAAGAAATGTAACTCAATCTAAAACTAAGATCTTAAATCTAAACAAAGGAAACTATCACTCAAAACCAATGGTGCTAATGCAGCAAAAAATAATAATTCGACATTGAGAAACCCAGGGTAAAACGTTACCAGCGTTCAAGGCAGGCACACTTAAGGCAGTTAGCTGAACAATGTGAATTTGGAAAGACGCTCAACAAGATGTTAACAGATGATTTGGTTTGTGGTGTGAACAACTTCACCACATGACAAAAATTATTAGCAAAGACAGAACTTACCTTGGCAAGAGCATCAGAGATTGCTCAGGCAACAGGAAGCGCTGAAAAGGTACATTCGAATTACAAAGCACACAGTGAGGCAAGGCCAACCAAGCTGGATTTGAATCTCAGGGAGTCGTGGCACCAGGGAGGAGGGCACTGAAAGCTGAGAGTTAAAGAGCAGCAAGCAAGACAGGGACAGAAATTCAGAAATTTCAGTCTGCAGACGAAGAAGTTATTTTGGTGCAGGGAAAAACACTCCCAAGAGAGGTGTAAATGTAAAAATGCAACTTAGAGGGGGCAGATTAGGATTAAATGCAGAACCAAAAAAAGCCAACCAAGGGCCAACAAAAAAAAATACAACGCCAGGGCAGAGTTTAGAAAATGATTCCAAAGTAGAATCTGAAGTTTACAGAATAAACAATATTAAAGTGAGCAAGTCAACCACAATTGTAATTGCGTTGTGAACAGACGATCACTAAAAATGGGGATGGATACAGGAGCCTCTGCCACCGTCATTGGAGAGCAGACTTATCGTATTAGCAGGGTAGGAACCCTTGAATTAAAAAGCGCAACAGCCAGGCTGGCCAGCTAAACTGGAGAAGCCTTGAAAGATCCTCAGTATCACAACAGCACCAGTAACCTACCAACATCAATCAGCTCAGTCACCAATCATCATGGCCAAAGACAATCAGGATATGTGGAGATAATAAGATAACCATTAACCAAGCAGCAAAACTGGATAGGTATCCTATACCGAAAATCGAAGATCTGTAACCCACGTGGTTACAGGGATGGTGCAGGAGGGAGGGATTCAGATACCTGGACAATTGGGGCTCTTTCTGGGTAGGTGGGACCTCTACAAACGGGATGGTCTGCACTTGAACCAGAGGGGTACCAATATCTTGGGGGGGAAATTTGCTAATGCTCTTCGGGAGGGTTTAAACTAATTCAGCAGAGGGGTGGGTACCTGAATTGTAGCTCCGGTGTACAGGAGGTTGAGAGTAGTGAGGTCATGGATGAGGTTTCAGAGTCGCAGGAGTGTACTGGTACACAGGAAGGCGGTTTGAAGTGTGTATACTTCAACGCCAGGAGCATCCGGAATAAGGTGGGTGAGCTTGCAGCATGGGTTGGTACCTGGGATTTCGATGTTGTGGCCATCTCGGAGACATGGATAGAGCAGGGACAGGAATGGTTGTTGCAGGTTCCGGGGTTTAGATGTTTCAGTAAGTGCAGGGAAGGTGGTAAAAGAGGGGGAGATGTGGCATTGTTAGTCAAGGACAGTATTACAGTGGCAGAAAGGACATTTGATGAGGACTCGTCTACTGAGGTAGTTTGGGCTGAGGTTAGAAACAGGAAAGGAGAGGTCACCCTGTTGGGAGTTTTTTATAGACCTCCGAAAAGTTCCAGAGATGTAGAGGAAAAGATTGCAAAGTTGATTCTGGATAGGAGCGAAAGTAACAGCGTAGTTGTACTGGGGGACTTTAACTTTACAAATATTGACTGGAAAAGCTATAGTTTGAGTACTTTAGAGGGGTCGGTTTTTGTCCAATGTGTGCAGGAAGGCTTCCTGACGCAGTATGTAGATAGACCAACAAGAGGCGAGGCCACATTGGATTTGGTACTGGGTAATGAAACAGGCTAGGTGTTAGATTTGGAGGTAAGTGAGCACTTTGGTGACAGTGACCACAATTCGGTTATGTTTACCTTAGCAATGGAAAAGGATAGGTATATACCAAAGGGCAAGAGTTATAGCTGGGGGAAAGGAAATTATGATGCAATTAGGCGAGATTTAGCTGGCATAGGTTGGGGAAGGAAACTGCAGGGGATGGGCACAATTGTAATGTGGAACTTGTTTAAGGAACAGCTACTACGCATCCTTGATAAATATGTACCTGTCAGGCAGGGAGGAAGCAGACGTGTGAGGGAACCATGGTTTACTAAGGAGGTTGAATCTCTTGTGAAGAGGAAGAAGGAGACTTATGTTAAGATGAGACGTGAAGGCTCAGTTAGGGCACTTGAGAGTTACAAGTTAGCCAGGAAGGACCGAAAGAAAGAGTTAAGAAGAGCCAGGAGGGGACATGAGAAGTCTTTGGCAGGTAGGATCAAGGAAAACACTAAAGCTTTCTATAGGTATGTCAGGAGTAAAAGAATGACAAGGGTAAGATTAGGGCCAGTCAAGGACAGGAGTGGGAAGTTGTGCGTGGAGTCTGAAGAGGTAGGAGAGGCACTAAATGAATATTTTTCGTCGGTATTCACACTGGAGAGGGACAGTGTTGTCGAGGGCAGTACTGAGATGCAGGCTGTTGGACTGGATGGGATTGATGTTCATAAGGAGGAGGTGTTAGCAATTCTGGAAAGGGTAAAAATAGATAGGTCCCCTGGGCCGGATGGGATTTATCCTAGGATTCTCTGGGAGGCTAGAGAGGAGATTGCAGAGCCTTTGGCTTTGAACTTTGTGTCGTCATTGTCTACAGGAACAGTGCCAGAAGACTGGAGGATGGCAAATGTTGTCTCCTTGTTCAAGAAGGGGAGTAGGGACAACCCTGGTAATTATAGACCGGTGAGCCTTATTTCTGTTGTGGGCAAAGTATTGGAAAGGATTCTCAGAGATAGGATTTATAATCACCTAGAAAGGAATAATTTGATTAGGGATAGTCAGCATGGTTTCGTGAAGGGTAGGTCGTGCCTCACAAACCTTATTGAGTTCTTTGAGAAGGTGACCAAAGAGGTGGATGAGGGTAAAGCGGTTGATGTGGTGTGTATGGATTTCAGCAAAGCATTTGATAAGGTTCCCCATGGTAAGCTTTTGCAGAAAACACGGACACATGGGATTGAGGGTGATTTAGTGGTTTGGATCAGGAATTGGCTAGCTGTAAGAAAACAGAGGGTGGTGGTTGACAGAAAATAATCATCCTGGAGTTCAGTTACTGGTGATGTACCGCAAGGATGTGTTTTGGGGCCACTGCTGTTTGTCAGTTTTATTAATGGCCTGGATGAGGGCATGGAAGGATGGATTAGTAAATTTGCGGATGACACTAAAGTTGGTGGAGTTGTAGACAGTGCGGAGGGAAGTGGCAGGTTACAGAGGGACATCGATAAGCTGCAGAGTTGGGCTGAGAGGTGGCAAATGGAGTTTAATGCGGAAAAGTGTGAGGTGCTTCACTTTGGAAGGAGTAACAGGAATACAGAGTACTGGGCTAATGGTAAGATACTTGGTAGTGTGGATGAACAGAGGGATCTGGGTGTCCATGTGCATAGATCCCTGAAAGTTGGCACCCAGGTTGATAGGGTTGTTAAGAAAGCGTACGGTGTGTTAGCTTTTATTGTTAGAGGGATTGAGTTTCGGAGCCAGGAGGTCATGCTGCAACTGTACAAAACTCTGGTGCGTCCGCATTTGGAGTATTGCGTACAGTTCTGGTCGCCGCATTATAGGAAAGATGTGGAAGGGTTGGAAAGGGTAGAGAGGAGATTTACCAGGATGTTGCCTGGTATGGTGGGAAAATCGTATGAGGAAAGGCTAAGGGGCTTGAGGTTGTTCTCGTTAGAGAGAAGAAGGTTAAGAGGTGACTTAATAGAGGCATACAAGATGATCAGAGGATTAGATAGGGTGGATAGTGAGAGCCTTTTTCCTCGGATGGTGATGGCTAGCATGAGGGGACATAGCTTTAAATTGAGGGGTGAGAGATATAGGACAGATGTTAGAGGTAGGTTCTTTACTCAGAGAGTAGTAGGGGCGTGGAATGCCCTGCCTGCAGCAGTAGTGGACTCATCAACATTAAGAGCATTCAAATGGTTATTGGATAAACATATGGATGATATTGTAATAGTGTAGATTAGAGGGGCTTTAGATTGGTTCCACTGGTCGGCGCAACATCGGGGGCCGAAGGGCCTGTACTGCGCTGTAGTGTTCTATGTTCTATGTGTGCCAAGTTAGCTAGCGGGTTAACTTATATGAAACTTGACATGAGTCACGCTTATCTACAGATAAAGTTAGATGAGGCTGCATCCACAAAGGCTTATATCAATATACCCAGCTGCCAGTTGGAGTATCTTCGGCATGCGCCATATTC
Source organism: Mustelus asterias (assembly GCF_964213995.1). NCBI lineage: Eukaryota > Metazoa > Chordata > Chondrichthyes > Carcharhiniformes > Triakidae > Mustelus > Mustelus asterias. The sequence continues at coordinate 37,409,300 of NC_135810.1, forward strand.
CAACATACTATGCAAAGCTCGTTACAACAAGGACTGTCCAAGGTAGTTGTCTAGTGTCAAGTGTATTAATTACTGGAGTTTCTGAAGAAGACCACTTGACAAATTTGGAGAAAGTGTTGAAAACATTAGAAGCAGGGGAAGCTCAAGGAAGAGAAACGCACATTTCAAGCCCATGCAGTAACACATTTGGGATTAAGGGACAATGCTCAAAGACTGCATCCCGTGGAGGAGAAGGTGGATGGCACGGTGGTTAGCACTGCTGCCTTACTGCACCAGGGGCCCGGGATTGATTCCCGGCTTGGGTGACTGTGCGGAGTCTGCATGTTCTCCCCGTTTCTGCATGGGTTTCCCCCGGGTGCTCCGGCTTCCTCCCACAGTCTGCAAGACTGTGCATTGGCCATGCTAAAATTCTCCCTCAGGGTACCTCAACAGGCGCTGAAGGGGATTTTCACAGTAACTTCATTGTAGTGTTAATGTAAGCCTGCTTGTGACATTAATAAATAAACTTAAACTTAAACCTTAGGTTAAAGGCAATCCAGGGAGCACCAGCCTCCAGAAACATATTGGAACTTAAATTATTCTTGGGAAAGGTGAATTATTATGGATGATTTATCCCCAACCTGTCCACATTTTTGGCACCTTTCCATTAGCTTCTCAGAGTGTACCAAAGGTGGCACTGGGATAAACATCAAAAAGGAACCATTTGAGCGAGTTACAATGACATTGCTGTCTTCAAACCTCTTGGTCCATTTTGATCCTGCATAAGAAATAGTGCTGACCTGTGTTGCCTCACCCCACAGAATAGGTGCAGTATTGTCCCACAGACTTGGATGGTGTAGACAGTAAGAGACACAGAGGGCCTAATCTCAGACTGAAAAGGAAGGTTTGGCTATTACTTATGGGGTGAAAAAATTTAATCAGTACATTTATGGACATCACTTTATGATAATTGACAACCATAAGCCACTTTTAGGGCTGTTGAGAGGGGACAAAGCCATTCTCCACATTTCTTCAAAGACGGTCCAATGTTGGGACCCTCAATATTGGATCCCAACAGTGGCACATGACTATGTTTTAACATAAGCCAAGCACCCACGGTGCCAATGCGGATGCTTTAAGCCGCCTTCCTTTGCCACAAAATATTCCACCACCACCAGTGCCCCAAGAAATTGTGCTCACTGTCAACTTTCTATACACATTACCTGTATCAACACGAAAGGATATCATTTTATCTAAAGTCAAAAATTGGTCCTTCACAGTTGGCATTATGACAGGTCTGGGCAATTTCAACCTTTCCAAATCAGGAAGGATGATCTGAGTTGGAAAGATGGGGAGTACTGTTGTGGGGAGCCAGGGTGGTCGTTGCTACTCCTGCTTGGACAATGCTATTACAAGAATAGCACATCCCTGTATGACGAAAATGAAAATATTAGCTCGGAGTTACGTGTGGGTGTGTGAAATTGATAAAGACATCAAAGACTTTGGTAGACACTGTGACCAGTGTCAAGTACAACAAAAGTTACCACCCTTGGCTCTTCTGCACCCCATCGGATTGGCTAGGCAAGCTGTGGATGTGACAATGTTGATTTTACAGGCCCTTTTACGGGCGGCATGGTTCTCCTCATTACGGACACTCATTCAAAATGGATGAACATTCAGGAGATGAAAACCACGATATCCTTAGCCACAACTGATTAACTACGGCAAACGTTTGCCATACATGGGTTACCTGAGTGCTGGTCTCTGACAATGGGACTGCGTTTTCATACAAACCAGTGGGATTCAGCATGTGAGAACAGCCCCCTACCACCCGACCTCAAATGGATTATAGAGCCATAGATGTTTACATCACGGAAACAGGCTCTTCAGCCCAACTTGTCCATGCCGCCTTTTTTTTAAAAAAAAGCCTAAGCTAGTCCCAATTGCCACATTTGGCCCATATCCCTCTATACCCATCTTACCCATGTAACTGTCTAAACGCTTTTTAAGACAAAATTGTACCCGCCTCAACTACTACCTCTGACAGCTTGTTCCATACACTCACCACCCTGTGTGTGAAAAAAGTGTCCCTCTGGACACTTTTGTATCTCTCCCCTCTCACCTTAAACCTATGCCCTCCAGTTTTAGACTCCCCTACCTTTGGGAAAAGATATTAACTATCTCGCTGATCTATGTCCCTCATTATTTTATAGACCTCTATAAGATCACCCCTCAGCCTCCTACGCTCCAGAGAAAAAAGTCCCAGTCTATCCAGCCTCTCCTCATTACTCAAACCATTAAGTCCTGGTAACAACTGAGTAAATGTATTTTGCACTCTTTCTACTTTAATAATATCCTTTCCATAATAGGGGTGACCAGAACTGTACACCGTGGCCTTATACAACTTCAACAAGACATCCCAACTCCTGTATTCAATGTTCTGACCAATGGAACCAAGCATGCTGAATGTTATATTGTTATTATGAATGCCTTTTTCAGCACTCTGTCCACCTGTGACTCCACTTTCAAGGAGCTATGAACCTGTATTCCTGGATCTCTTTGTTCTGTAATTCTCCCCAACACCCTACCATTAACTGAGTAAGTCCTGCCCTGGTTCAATCTAGCAAAATGCATCACCTTGCATTTACCTAAATTAAACTCCATCTGCCATTCATCAGCCCACTGGCCCAATTGATCAAGATCCCGTTGCAATCTGAGATAATCTTCTTCACTGTCCACTATGCCACCAATCTTGGTGTCAACTGCAAACTTACTAACCATGCCTCCTATATTCTCATCCAAATCATTAATATAAATGACAAATAACAGTGGACCCAGCACCGATCCCTGAGGCACACCGCTGGTCACAGGCCTCCAGCTTGAAAAACAACCCTCGACAACCACCCTCTGGCTTCTGTCACCAAGCCAATTTTGTATCCATTTAGCTACCTCACCCTGGATCCCATGAGATTTAATGTGATGCAACAACCTATCATGCGGTACCTTGTCAAAGGACTTGCTAAAGTCCATGCAGACAACAATAACTGCACTGCCCTCATCTACCTTCTTGGTTATCCCTTCAAAAAACTCAATCAAATTTGAGACACATGATTTTCCACTCACAAACCCATGCTGACTGTCCCTAATCAGTCCTTACGCCTCTAAATGTCTGTAGATCCTGTTTCTCAAAATACCTTTCAACAACTTACCCACTACAGATGTGAGGCTCACAGGCCTGTAGTTCCCAGGCTTTTCCCTGCAGCCCTTCTTAAACAAAGGCACAACATTTGCCACCCTCCAATCTTCAGGCACCTCACCTGTGATTATCGATGATTCAAATGATCTCTGCTAGGGGACCTGCAATTTCATCCCTAGCCTCCCACAATGTCCTGGGATAGACTTCATCAGGTCCCGGGAATTTATCTACCTTGATGGGCTTTAAGACTTCCAGCACCTCCTTCTCTGTAATATGTACACTCCTCAAGACATCACTATTATTTCCCCAAGTTCCCTCACATCCATACTTTTCTCAACAATAAATACTGATGAGAAATATTCATTTAGGATCTCACCCATCTCTTGTGGATCCGCACATAGATGACCTTGTTGATCCTTAAGAGGCCCTACTCTCTCCCGAGTTACTCTTTTGCCCTTTATGTATTTGTAGTAGCTCTTTGGATTCTCCTTTGCTTTATCTGCCAAAACAATCTTGTGTCCCCTTTTTGCCCTCCTGATTTCTCTCTTAACTCTACTCCTACACCTCCAACGCTCTTCAGGGGATTCACTTGATCCCAGCTGCCTATGCATATCATGTGCCTCCTTCTTCTTCTTAACCAGGCCTCAATATCCCAAGTCATCCAGGGTTCCCTACTTCTACCAGCCTTGCCCTTCACTCTAAGAGGAATGTGCTTACCCTGAACCCTGCTTAACAGACTTTTGAAAGCCTCCCACTTACCAGACGTTTTTTTGCTTTCCCACAGACTCCCCCCAATTAACTCAGAGAAATCAGAGAAACCCTACAGTACAGAAAGAGGCCATTCGGCCCATCGAGTCTGCACCGACCACAATCCCACCCAGGCCCTACCCCCATATCCCTACATATTTTACCCACTAATCCCTCTAATCTACGCATCCCAGGACACTAAGGGGCAATTTTAGCATGGCCAATCAACCTAACCCGCACATCTTTGGACTGTGGGAGGAAACCGGAGCACCCGGAGGAAACCCACGCAGACACGAGGAGAATGTGCAAACTCCACACAGACAGTGACCCAAGCCGGGAATCGAACCCAGGCCCCTGGAGCTGTGAAGCAGCAGTGCTAACCACTGTGCTACCGTACCGTGTTGTTGAAAGTTCCTGCCTGATACCATCAAAATTGGCCTGGACCCATTTTAGAATTTTAACTTTTGGGCCAGACCCATCATTCTCCATAGCTATCTTAAATCTAATAGAATTATGGTCACTGGTCCCAAAGTGATCCCTCATTAACACTTCTATCACCTGCCCTTTCTTATTTCCCAAGGAGATCAAGTTTTGCCCCCTCTCTAGTTGGGACATCCAGATACTGAATGAGAAATACCTCCTGATTACACTCAACAAATTTCTCTCTATTCAGCTGAAAAAAAAAGGTTTAAATGTTTTGAAAAGAACAGCTCTCTGCACCTTTACATCTTCGAATAGCCCATTTTCTACTAACATACCAAACATCATGCCACTCCTGGAGGCATCCCTGCTGAACTGCCCATGGGAAGATCCCAGAGAATCCCTACAGATGTGCAGAAGGAGTCCATTTGGCCCATCGAGTCTGCACCGACTCTGCAAAAGAGCATCTTATCCAAACGTACTCTCCTATTATCATGGCTAATCCACCTGACCTACATACACATCTTCAAACGCAAGGGACAATTTAGCATGGCCAATCCACCTAACCTGCACATCTTTGGACTGACAGGGTAAACCGGAGCACCTGGAGGAAACCCACACAGACATGGGGAGAAAGTGCAAAACTCCACATTCCATTTAACTTAGATGACAAGAACATCAAGAGCAGCTAGTATACCATAGATGCTCTGCACAGGCCTTTCCACCATCCTGAAAGTAGATGCCCAGGAAATGAATTGATGGAAAATGAGAGATTTAGGATGGCAGCTCTTTGAAGTCTCTGTCTTGGGAGCATAACATGATACATCTGATAAGTATGGAAGCTTGATATCTACTCCAGCATAAAGGAAAATGATTCTTAAAAAGTTAGAAGTACTGTCAAAAATATTGTTAATTTACATATTGTAAAAGGCCACACAGTAAAGGATAGATTATGATAGCAATAAGAACCAGCTAGAAATGAGATGGGAGCGATTAGAAATTGTTTCAACATTTGCCTACTAAATTTGAATTTAGGTTTCCAAGTTAATAAGACTTTAAGCTCCACAGCAATTGCTCTAACCCTGGCTTTTGTGTTCTGATGGTGCTATCTCACCAAGAATGTTCATGTCTACTCTCTAAGTCATAACTTATTATGCTGATGCAGACTCACATGATCGTCATAAGCAGATGGCCTGGCTACAATAGAATTCCATGTTGCATGACAACGGTGTGGATCAAAATACTTGGAAGCCTTCTTGAGAAGCTTGAGCCAACTATATAAGTATTTAACTTCCATTATGGCATCAGTTAATGTAAACCTTTGATTTCCAAATGGGTGGCACGGTGGTTAGCACTGCTGCCTCTCAGCGCCAGGGACCTGGGTTCGATTCCCAGCTTGGGTCACTGTCTGTGTGAAATTTACACATTTCCCTCGTGTCTGCGTGGGTTTCCTCCTGGTGCTCCAGTTTCCTCTCAGTTCAAAGATGTGCAGGTTAGGCGGATTGGCCATTCTAAATTGCCCCTTAGGGTCAGGGGGACTAGCGAGGGTAAATGCATGGGGTTATGGGGATAGAGCCTGGGTGGGATTGCGGTCGGTGCAGACTCGATGGGCCGAATGGCCTCCTTCTGCACTGTAGGATTCTATGAATCTACATACGAATTGGTTATGCATTTACGAATTCAGATGTCGCATTTCTGTTCGAAGGCAAGAAGTGGGGGTGTGAGGATGGCCTTGGCGAGATGTTTGTCTTCATCAATGACATGTTGAAAGCTCCGGAGATGTCGTAGCTTCTCCACTCCGGGAAGTACTGGGTGAGGAAGGGTACTCTGTCTGTTGTGTCCCGTGTTTGTCTTCTGAGGAGGACGGTGTAGTTTTTCGCTGTGGCACGTCGGAACTGTCGATCGATGAGTCGAGCGCCATATCCTGTTCTTATGAGGGCATCTTTCAGCGTCTGGAGGTGTCTGTTGCGATCTTCCTCATCTGAGCAGATCCTGTGTATACGGAGGGCTTGTCCGTAGGGGATGGCTTCTTTAACGTGTTTAGGGTGGAAGCTGGAGAAGTGGAGCATCGAGAGGTTATCCGTGGGCTTGAGGTACAGTGAAGTGTTGAGGTGACAGTGACCATCAACCCTAACCCTCTGTAGACACAGGATCTGCTCAGATGAGGAGAATCGCAACAGACACCTCCAGACGCTGAAATATGCCCTCATAAGAACAGGATATGGCGCTTGACTCATCGATCGACAGTTCTGACGCACCACAGCGAACAACCGCACCGACCTCCTCAGAAGACAAACAAGGGACACGGCGGACAGAGTACCCTTCGTCGTCCAGTACTTCCCCGCAGCGGAGAAGCTACGACATCTTCTCCGGAGCCTTCAACATGTCATTGATGAAGACGAACATTTCGCTAAAGTCATCCCCACACCCCGACTGCTTGCCTTCAAACAACCGCATAACCTCAAATAACCATTGTCCGCAGCAAACTACCCAGCCTTCAGGAGAATAGTGGCCACAACATCACACAATCCTGCCACAGCAACCTCTGCAAGACATGCCGGATCTTCGACACGGATGCCATCATCTCACGTGAGAACACCATCCACCAGGTACACGGTACATATACTTGCAACTCGGCCAACGTTGTCTACCTGATACGCCGCAGGAAAGGATGTCCCGAGGCATGGTACATTGGGGAGACCATGCAGGCGCTACGACAACGGATGAATGAACACCGCTCGACAATCACCAGACAAGAGTGTTCTCTTCCTGTTGGAGAACACTTCAGCGGTCACGGGCATTCGGCCTCTGATCTTTGGGTAAGCGTTCTCCGAGGCAGCCTTCACGACACACGACAGTGCAGAGTCGCTGAGCAGAGACTGATAGGCAAGTTCCGCACACATGAGGACGGCCTCAACCGGGATCTTGGGTTCATGTCACACTATCTGTAACCCCCACGACTTACCTGGGCTTGCAAAATTTCACTAACTGTCCTGGCTGGAGACAATACACATCTCTTTAACCTGTGCTTAACCCTCTCTCCACTCACATTGTCTGTATCTTTAAGACTTGATTAGCTGTCAAGACTCGCATTCCAACCATTATTTTGTAAATTGAGTTTGTGTCTTTATATGCCCTGTTTGTGAACAGAACGCCCACTTACCTGATGAAGGCACAGCGCTCCGAAAGCTAGTGGCTTGTGCTACCAAATAAACCTGTTGGCCTTTAACCTGGTGTTGTGAGACATCTTACTGTAAAAAATTTACCTCGTATCTCCTTTAAACATTCAATTTTTCTAACGTATAATAAATGTTTTTTTTAAATAAACTATGGCTTGCGGCTGGTTTCATCTACATCATTAACTGGGGTAGTCATAGTGTAAAAGTTTAGAAGGACTGGAATTCTTTTAATGCATCCCAGAGAACTTAAACCAGTCTGGCAAAGGTCCTACAAGAGAGGAGGCTGTCCTGGACTTAATTTTAGATGACGAAGCTGGGCAAGTGGTTGAAGTATCAGTGGGGGAAGCATTTTTCAGACAGTGTTTATAACTCAGTTAAATTCAAGACTATTATGGAAAAGGACAAGGTTGGGTCTTAAATTGTAGTTGTAAATTGGGGGGAAGACTAATTTAACAAGATACGATTTGACCAGAGTGGACTGGAAACAGTCACTTTTAGGTAAACCTGCGATGGAACAGTAGGACGCATTCAAGAAGGAAGTAGGACGCGTTCAGGGCCAACAGGTCCCAGTAAAGAAAAAGGGAGAGACCAACAAATCCAGTGAACCCTGGATACTGAGGGACATATAGGCGTCTTTAAGTATGAACAAGGTCATCTATGTGCAGATCCACAAGAGATGGGTGAGATCCTAAATGAATATTTCTCGTCAGAATTTACTGCTGAGAAAAGTGTGGATGTTAGGAACTTGGGGAAATAAATAGTGATGTCTTGAGGAGTGTACATATCACAGAGGTGGTGGTGCTGGAAATCTTAAAGTGCATCAAGGTAGGTAAATTCCTGGTACCTGATGAAGTGTATCCCAGGACATTGTAGGAGGCTAGGGAGGAAATTGCAGATCCCCTAGCAGAGATAATTTGAATCATCGACAGCCACAGGTGAGGTGCCTGAAAATTGGAGGGTGGAAAATGTTGTGCCTTTGTTTAAGAAGGGCTGCAGGGAACTACAGGCCGGTGAGCCTCACATCTGTAGTGACTAAGTTGTTCGAAGCTATTCTGAGAAACAGGATCTCCAGGCATTTGGAGAGGCAAGGACTGATTGGGGCAGTGAGCATGGGTTTGTGAGTGGAAAATCATGTCTCACAAATTTGACTGAGATTTTTGGAGGGGTAACCAAGAAGGTAGATGAGGGCATTGCAGTTGATGTTGTCGACATGGACTTTAGCAAGGCCTTTGACAAGGTACCGCATGGTAGGTTGTTGCATCAGGTTAAATCTCACGAGGTCCAGGGTGAAGTAGCCAACTGAATACTAAATTGGCTTGATGACAGAAGCCAGAGGGTTGTTTTTCAAACTGGAGCCCTATGACCAGCAGTGTGCCTCAGGGATCGGTGTTGGGTCAATTGTTATTTGTCAATTGTAATTATATTAATGTCAATTGTAATTATATTAATGATTTGGACGAGAATTTATAAGGCATAGTTAGTAAGTTTGCAGATGACACCAAGGTTGGTGGCATAATGGACAGTGAAGAAATTTTTTTTTGATTGCAACAGAATCTTGATTAATTGGGCCAGTGGGCTGATAAATGGCAGATGGAGTTTAATTTGGATAAATGCGAGGTGATGCATTTTGATAGATCAAACCAGGACAGGACTTACTCAGTTAATGGTAGGGTGTTGGGGAGATTTAGGGAACAAAGAGATCTAGGGGTACAGGTTCAGAGCTTCTTGAAAGTGGAGTCACAGGTGGACAGAGTGGTGAAGGCGGCATTCAGTATGCTTGGTTTCATTGGTCAGAACATTGAATACAGGAGTTGGGACGTCTTGTTGAAGTTGTACAAGACATTGCTAAGGCCACACTTGGAATACTGCATACAGTTCTCGTCACCCTATTATAGAAAGGATATTATTAAATTAGAAAGAATGCAGAAAGAATTTACCAGGATGCTACCAAACGTGATGGTTTGATTTATAAGGAGAGGCTGGGTAGACTGGCACATTTTTCCCCTGGAGCGTAGGAGGTTGAGGGGTGATCTTATAGAGGCCTATAAAATAATAAGGGGCATAGATCAATTAGATAGTCAACATCTTTTCCCAAAAGGTAGGGAGGTCTAAAACTAGAGTGCATAGGTTTAAGGTGAGAGGGGAGAGATACAGAAGAGTCCAGCAGGGCAATCTTTTCACACAAAGAGTGGTCAGTGTCTGGAATAAGCTGCCAGAGATAGTATGAGAGACAGGTACAATTTTGTATTTTAAAATGCATTTAGACAGTTACATGGGTAAGATGGGTATAGGGGGATACGAGCCAAATGTGGGCAACTGGGATTAGCTTAGTGGTAAAAGGGCGGCATGGACAAGTTGGGCCGAAGGGCCTGTTTCCATGCTGTAAACCTCTATGATTCGACAGCATTGGATAAAGAGAAAAAGGGAGGCTTATAGCAAACATCAAGGGCTCAAAACAGTAGAACCCCTGGAGGAGTATAGAATAGAGGGATATAGGCAATCAAAAAGGGACATGAAAGGATACTGCAGATAAATAAAGGATTATCCTAAATTGTTTTACAAGTACAATAAGAGTAAAAGGATAACTGGGAAAGAATATAGAACATAGAACATAGAACAGTACAGCACAGAACAGGCCCTTCGGCCCACGATGTTGTGCCGAGCTTTATCTGAAACCAAGATCAAGCTATCCCACTCCCTATCATCCTGGTGTGCTCCATGTGCCTATCCAATAACCGCTTAAATGTTCCTAAAGTGTCTGACTCCACTATCACTGCAGGCAGTCCATTCCACACCCCAACCACTCTCTGCGTAAAGAACCTACCTCTGATATCCGTCCTGTATCTCCCACCACGAACCCTATAGTTATGCCCCCTTGTAATAGCTCTATCCACCCGAGGAAATAGTCTTTGAACGTTCACTCTATCTATCCCCTTCATCATTTTATACACCTCTATTAAGTCTCCCCTCAGCCTCCTCCGCTCCAGAGAGAACAGCCCTAGCTCCCTCAACCTTTCCTCATATGACCTACCCTCCAAACCAGGCAGCATCCTGGTAAATCTCCTCTGCACTCTTTCCAGCGCTTCCACATCCTTCTTATAGTGAGGTGACCAGAACTGCACACAATATTCCAAATGTGGTCTCACCAAGGTCCTGTACAGTTGCAGCATAACCCCACGGCTCTTAAACTCCAACCCCCTGTTAATAAAAGCTAACACACTATAGGCCTTCTTCACAGCTCTATCCACTTGACTGGCAACCTTTAGAGATCTGTGGATATGGACCCCAAGATCTCTCTGTTCCTCCACAGTCTTCAGAACCCTACCTTTGACCCTGTAATCCACATTTAAATTTGTCCTACCAAAATGAATCACCTCACATTTATCAGGGTTAAACTCCATTTGCCATTTTTCAGCCCAGCTTTGCATCCTATCTATGTCTCTTTGCAGCCTACAACAGCCCTCCACCTCATCCACTACTCCACCAATCTTGGTGTCATCAGCAAATTTACTGATCCACCCTTCAGCCCCCTCCTCTAAGTCATTAATAAAAATCACAAAGAGCAGAGGACCATGCACTGATCCCTGCGGCACACCGCTAGCAACCTGCCTCCAATCCGAAAATTTTCCATCGACCACCACCCTCTGTCTTCGGTCAGACAGCCAGTTACCTATCCAATCGGCCAACTTTCCCTCTATCCCACACCTCCTCACTTTCATCATAAGCCGACCATGGGGGACCTTATCAAACGCCTTACTAAAATCCATGTATATGACATCAACTGCCCTACCTTCATCAACACACTTAGTTACCTCCTCAAAAAATTCTATCAAATTTGTGAGGCACGACTTGCCCTTCACGAATCCGTGCTGACTATCTCGGATTAATCCGCATCTTTCTAAATGGTCGTAAATCCCATCCCTAAGGACCCTTTCCATCAATTTACCAACCACCGAAGTAAGACTAACCGGTCTATAATTACCAGGGTCATTTCTATTCCCTTTCTTAAAGAGAGGAACAACATTCGCCATTCTCCAGTCCTCTGGCACCATCCCCGTGGACAGCGAGGACCCAAAGATCAATGCCAAAGGCTCTGCAATCTCATCCCTTGCCTCCCACAGAATCCTAGGATACATTTCATCAGGCCCAGGGGACTTATCGACCTTCAGTTTATTCAAAACTGCCAAGACATCCTCCCTCCGAACATCTATTTCCTCCAGCCTATTAGCCTGTAACACCTTCTCTTCCTCAAAAACATGGCCCCTCTCCTTGGTGAACACTGAAGAAAAGTATTCATTCATCACCTCGCCTATCTCTACTGACTCCATACACAAGTTCCCACTACTGTCCTTGACCGGCCCTAACCTCACCCTGGTCATTCTTTTATTCCTCACATAAGAGTAAAAAGCCTTGGGGTTTTCCTTGATCCGACCCGCCAAGGACTTCTCATGTCCCCTCCTAGCTCTCCTTAGCCCCTTTTTCAGCTCATTCCTTGCTAACTTGTAACCCTCAATCGAGCCATCTGAACCTTGTTTCCTCATCCCTACATAAGCTTCCCTCTTCCTTTTCACAAGACATTCCACCTCTTTTGTGAACCATGGTTCCCTCACTCGGCCATTTCCTCCCTGCCTGACAGGAACATACCTATCAAGGACATCCAGTATTTGTTCCTTGAAAAAGTTCCACTTTTCATTAGTTCCTTTCTCTGACAGTTTCTGTTCCCAACTTATGCCCCCTAATTCATGCCTAATCGCATCATAATTACCCCTCCCCCAATTGTAAACCTTGCCCTGCCGTACGGCCCTATCCCTCTCCATTGCAATAACAAAAGACACCGAATTGTGGTCACTATCTCCAAATTGCTCTCCCACAACCAAATCTAACACTTGGCCCGGTTCATTTCCCAGTACCAAATCCAATGTGGCCTCACCTCTAGTCGGCCCATCCACATATTGTGTCAGGAAACCCTCCCGCACACACTGCACAAAAACTGCCCCATCCAAACTATTTGACCTACAAAGGTTCCAATCAATATTTGGAAAGTTAAAGTCCCCCATGACAACTACCCTGTGACCCCCACACATATCCATAATCTGCTTAGCAATTTCTTCCTCCACATCTCTATTACTATTTGGGGGCCTATAGTAAACTCCTAGCAACGTGACCGCTCCTTTCCTATTTCTAACTTCAGCCCATATTACCTCAGTGTGCAGATCCCCCACGAAGTGCCTTTCCGCAGCCGTTAAACTATCCTTGATTAACAATGCCACTCCTCCACCTCTTTTACCAGCTTCCCTACACTTAGTGAAACATCTATACCCAGGGCCCAGTAAGGATTTCATTGGTAATTTCTGTGTGGGGCGGGAGAATGTATGTAGAGTTCAAATGGAATACTGTGTGTCAGTTTTCGCGAGTGAGGAAGATGATGTCGGAATAGATATCATGCATAAGGACTGCGATTTAATTAAATAAATTAACATAGAGAGAGAGGAATGGTCTGGCAGGCTTAAAATTAGATACATCTTCAGAGCCGGATGAAATGTATCGCCGGTTGTTCAGTGAGGCAAGGGAGGAAATAGCAGGGGCACTGGCAATAATTTTCAATTTGACAAGGTACCACACGGTAGGTTGTTGCAAAAGGTTAAATCTCATGGGATTCAGGGCGAGGTATCTAAATGGATACAAAATTGGCTTCTGTCGGTGGTTGTAGAGAGTTGTTTTTCAAACTGGAGGCCTGTGACCAGCGGTGTGCCTCAGGGATCAGTGCTGGGTCCACTGTTATTTGTCATTTATATTAATGATTTGGATGAGAATATAGGAGGCATGGTTCGTAAGTTTGCAGATGACACTAAGATTGGTGGCAAAATGGACAGTGAAGAAAGTTATTTTCAATTGCAATGGGATCTTGATCAATTGGGCCAGTGGGCTGACGAATGGCAGATGGAGTTTAATTTAGACAAATGCGAGGGGTGATGCATTTTGGTAGATTGAACCAGGGCAGGACTTACTCAGTTAATGGTCGGACGTTGGAGAGAGTTACAGAATAAAGAGATCTAGGGGTACATGTTCATAGCTCCTTGAAAGTGGAGTCACAGGTGGACAGAATGGTGAAGGCGGCATTCAGCATGCTTGGTTTCATCGGTCAGAACATTGAATACAGGAGTTGGAATGTCTTGTTGAAGTTGTACAAGACATTGGTACAGCCACACTTGGAATACTGTGTGCAATTCTGGTCATCCTATTATAGAAAGGATACTATTAAGCTAGAAAGAGTGCAGAAAAGATTTACTAGGATGCTACCGGGACTTGATGGATTGAGTGCTAAGGAGAGGCTGGATAGACTAGGACGTTTTTCTCTGGAGCGTAGGAGGCTGAAGAGTGACCTTATAGAGGTCTATAAAATAATGAGGGGCACAGATCAGCTGGATAGTCAATATCTTTTCCCAAAGGTAGGAGAGTCTAAAACTAGAGGGCATAGGTTTGTGAGAGGGGAGAGATACCAAAGTGTCCAGAGGGGCAATTTTTTCACACAAAGGGTGGTGAGTGTCTGGAACAAGCTGCCAGAGGTAGTAGTAGAGGAGAGTACAGTTTTATCTTTTAAAAAGCATTGAGATAGTTACATGGGTACGATGGGTATAGAGGGATATGGGCCAAATGCAGGCAATTGGGATTAGTTTAAGGGGTTTTTTAAAAAAAGGGCAGCATGGGCAAGTTGGGCCGAAGGGCCTGTCTCCATGCTGTAAACCCCTATGACTCTAATTCCTCTCTGTCCACAGAAGAGGTGTCGGAGGACAGCCAAGGTGGTACCATTATTCAAGGGAACCTCAGTGGTGGGGAAGCTATTGGAAGTAATTCTGAGGAACAGAATTAATCTATAAAGAGGCAGGCATTAATCTAGAACAGGGCTCTGTACTGGGACCTCTGCTATTTGTGATATATATAAATGATTTGGAAGAAGGTGTAACTGGTGTTATCAGCAAGTTTGCGGATGACACGAAGATGGCTGGACTTGCGGAGAGCGATGAACATTGTCAGACAATACAGCAGGATATAGATAGGCTGGAAAATTGGGCGGAGAAATGGCAGATGGAATTTAATCCAGATAAATGCGAAGTGATGCATTTTGGAAGAACTAATCTAGGGGGGAGTTATACAATAAATGGCAGAGCTATCAAGGGTATAGAAACACAGAGGGACCTAGATGTGCAAGTCCACAATTCCTTGAAGGTGGCAGCACAGGTGGAGGTAGTGGTGAAGGTGCCATATGGTATGCTTGCCTTTATAGGACGGGGTATAGAGTATAAAAGCTGGAGTCTGATGTTGCAGCTGTATAGAACGCTGGTTAGGCCACATTTGGAGTACTGCGTCTAGTTCTGGTCGCCGCACTACCAGAAGGACGTGGAGGCTTTAGAGAGAGTGCAGAGAAGGTTTACCAGGACGTTGCCTGGTATGAAGGGTCTTAGCTATGAGAAGAGATTGGGTAAACTGGTTGTTCTCCCTGGAAAGACGGAGAATGAGGGGAGACCTAATAGAGGTGTACAAAATTATGAAGGGTATAGATAGGGTGAACAGTGGAAAGCTTTTTCCCAGGTCGGAGGTGACGATCACGAGGGGTCACTGGCTCAAGATGAGAGGTAAATCAACCTCAGATTTACACTCAATGATGGAGCATCCACAACCTTACGGGTTCAAGAATTCCACAGATTCACAACCTTATGAGCCAAGAAATTTTTCACATCAGTCCTAAGTCATCAACTGCTTATCCTGAGACTGTGCAGCTGTGTTAGATTGCCAAGCCAACGGAAATAACCTGTGTTCACCATCAAACCCCTTCAGAAATATGCATGTTTCAAGTTTAATTCTTCTAAACTCCATGGAGTCTAGGGCCCAATTTACTCAGCCTCTTATCACTGGACAACCCTATCATCCCAAGAACCAACCTACTGAGTCTTTGCTGTGCTGCCTCCAATGCGAGCATATTCTTCCTTTGATATTGCAGACTAAAACTATGCACAGCACTCAGATTATGGTCTCATCAAAGGCCTATACAATTATGGCAAGACTTCCTTAGTCTTATGCTACAATTCCCTTGCCAGAAAGGACAGTATTCCATTTGCCTTTCTAATCGTTTGTTGCATGAAGGGTGCAGAAGAGGTTTACCAGGATGCCATCTGGATTAGAGGGTGTGAGCTATAAGCAGAGGCTGGACAAACTAGGGTTGTTTTCTCTGGAGCGGTGGAGACAGAGGGGAGACCTGATAGAAGTCTATAAAATTATGAGAGGCATTGATAGGATTGACAGTCAGAATTTTTTTCCCCAGAGTGGAAGTGTCTAATACTAGGAGCCATGCACTGAAGGGGAGAGGGGGGAAAGCTCAAAGGAGATGTGAGGGGCAAGTATTTTTACACAGAAAATACTTTCCAGGTGTCTGGAACGCGCTGCCAGGGGTGGTAGTGGAGGCAAATACAATGGCAGTGTTTAAGGGGCTTTTAGATAAACACATGAATATGCAAAGAATCGAGGGATATGGACCAAAGACAGGCAGAAGGAATTAGTTTAATTTGGCATAATGTTCGGCACAACATCGTAGGTCGAAGGACCTGTTCCTGTGCTGTACTGTTCTATGTTCTATCCACCTGTGAACATTCTGTGTACCGAGTATGAGTACGCCCAAACCTCTCTGAACATGAATACTTAGAAGTGTTTAAAAAAAAAAAATTGATTGCGTTTTCCAATTCTTACTGTCACTACCTCACACCTTTGCACATTATAGTCCATCTAACACCTTGGTCCCAATCACTTAGCTTTGCAACCTCTGTCTTCCTTACAGTTTACATTACCACCTAATTTTGCAACATCAGAAAACTTGGAGTCATTGTCTAAGTCATGAGCATAGATTGTAAATAGCTGAGGCTCCAGCACTCATTCTTGTGACACTCCACTAGTTTCAGCCTACCAACTTAAAACTGTCCCATTTATCCCTACACCCTGCTTCCTGTCCAGTAATATGCCAGCATATTACCAACTCCATGGGCCCTTACCTTGTCTAACAATTTTTTTCTGTAGTGCTTACTGGCTCTCCTTTAACTGAACCTCCCAACTTCCTCCTCAAACAACTTAAATAAATTTGTCAAACCATATTGACGTAGAAAATTAGAGTATGATGAAGCAAAGTATTTGGTTAAGCCTTCCTAAATTATAGATTCCAGCAGTTTCCCCTTTTCTGTCTGCCTCCTTTTTTTGAATGGCATTGTTACATTTGCTATTTTCCTACCCGCTGGGGAACATCCTCGAGTCTACAGAACTTTGGAAAATTGTAACTACTGCATCCATAGCCTCTTTTAGCTACTTCTTTTCGAACCACAGGACATAGGCCGCCTCTTAGGTTTCTCCAATCACTTTTTCCGCTGCTATTAATTACTCAAGTTCCCCATTCATATTAATCCTCTATTTCTGGCATGTAAATTGCATCTTCTACTGTGAAGATAAAATATTTGTTCAGCATTTCTGTCTTTTCTTCATTTCCCTGTTTCTCTTGTCTCTGCCTCTAAAGAACAATTGGTTATTCTTCTTTTTATATATTTGTAAAAGTTCCTTTAATCTGTTTTTATATTCCTGGCTAGTTACTCTCAAGCTATTTTTGTCCATTTTTATCCATATTCTGGTCATCTTTTGCTAGTTTTTTAAATTCTCCCAATCCTCAGGCTTCCAACTATTCTTTGCAACATTATAAAACTCCTCTTTTAATATAACACTACGGTTAATTTCCTTTGTTAGACACTGATGGAGCTCCCAGCCCAATTTTTTGCTTTTTTAATATAATATATTTTTGTTAAACATTTTAAAGCTTTTCATTAAATTTCTCTGTTAATTCACAGCCATACTTTTTAGTCTATATATCAAATCTAGCTTAGCCAGTTCTCTATACTTACGTAATTGACTATAAATTAAAGATTATGCTGAACTCTCAACTCTCCAAAAAGTGACTGATTGTAGGAGGATGCGGTGCAAAGCGCGCCTGAGAGACTGGTGCGAATCTCTCCATTACTCTCGCCGTGATGACACTTCGATTTTTTTTGCAGAGAATTCCATCCAATAACTCTTTTCCCTTTGTCTTTGCTCTCTTTCTCTATCCTACCTTTACTGTATAAGTGAAAAGGAGGCCATGTGGCATCTCTCCTCCTGCGTTTGTGTGTGCAAATAGACCAACCTTCTGAGTTTTGCTGTGGGGTCATTAATATAAAATTGAATCACCAACAAAACTGAGGAGTTGGGAAACATTATCACTACTTCTACAGGGGAAAGAAAATCAAAACATCTTTCAGTTAACGGACAAGTGGTGAGAGGAGAAATCAGGGCTGATTAAGTTAACCCCATCTCCTGTCCGTGACAACCCTAAATAGAAGATTGACACCAATAAATCCAATTGGAAATTCAGGAGAAACCTATTTACTCAGAGTGGTTAGAATGTGAAACCTGGGAGTAGCTGAGGCAAATAGCATAGATTCACATTAAGTAGCTAATATAAGCACTTGAGGGAGAAAGGAACAGAAAGATATATTGTTAGTATATCTGGAAGCACAAAATCTCAACTGCTTAATCTCGAATTCCATATTGGTAACTTGCCTCTCTTAACCAATCAGTTGACATAAATCACAATTACTACCCAGCATTTGTAATTGGAAAAACAACAACTTTAGATGAATTTCTTCAGTGGCAAATCAATGTTAATACATTGGATAAATAGGAAAAATTCCACAACTAATCTTTCAATTTTTAGCATTAGAAGATTTTAATATATTTTATATACATACCAATCACAGTCACAATGCTTGTTTCTTGGTAATTTCCCAATGGGAAAGTGACCACCTTGCAGATGTAGTTTCCGGAATCTGAAAATCCAATTCTGGTAATAAGAATTGTTGCGTCTTTCAAAGATGGGTTTGTGAATACAGCTCTTCCTTCATAGTTCCCTTGGATTGAGGTTCCATAAAGAGGATGAAATACTGCAACAGTATCGGAGGTCCCATGTTCTTGCTTCTCCCAGGAGATCTGAGTTACAGTTTCTTTCACCATAACCAAACACTTTAAGGTGACATTTTTGTCCAAAATTGCAGACACCTTCTGATCAACAACAACTGGTCCAGCCAAGGTACCTATTAAAAAAAATACATAATAAGTTTTTAGAGCAAAAATTCTCTTCCCCACACTTCCTTTAAAAAAAACCTAATGGCTTAATGAAGAGACATCTCGAGTCTCAAAAATCAGAAAGATTTTAAATTCAAATTCTGATCTCTATCAGTTTGATCTTTCCCAGAACAATGTTGAGGGCTCCAACTGAAAATGCCTTAGGTGAAGGAAAGAAAATGCAACAAAGTTCGCAAAGTATCAACAAAACCATTATAGAAAATTGAGATGATGTCCCTTTGGTGAAAACAGGATTCAACTTGACTGTAGCCATCCAACATCCGGAAGTATGAGCTTCCTTTTGGGAAAAAAAACCTCTTGCAGTGATTACAAATAGAATAAAAAGGAGTAGAGCCTGAAACACCACTCAGATACTTTCTTTATTAAAACATGGAATACATCATTATGCCCCTAGCTTCCAATCAAAGTTAACCTCTTCAACCAATACATCAAGGAAAAGAGGAAAAAAAAAGAGTGGCAGCAAGTGAGCCATGTTTATTAATGGTGGTAACCAGCATCATAGAGTCATAGAGGTTTACAGCATGGAAACAGGCCCTTCGGCCCAACTTGTCCATGCTGCCTTTTTTTTTAAACCCCAAAGCTAGTCCCAATTGCCTGCATTTGGCCCATATCCCTCTATACCAATCTTACCCAGTAACTGTCTAAATGCTTTTTAAAAGACAAAATTGTACCTGCCTCTACTACTACCTCTGGCAGCTTGTTCCAGACACTCACCACCCTCTGTGTGAAAAAATTGCCCCTCTGGACCCTTTTGTATCTCTCCCTCCTCACCTTAAACCTATGCCCTCTAGTTTTAGACTCCCCTACCTTTGGGAAAATATATTGAATATCTAGCTGATCTATGCCTCTCATTTATTTTATAGACCTCTATAAGATCACCCCTCAGCCTTCTACGCTCTAGAGAAAAAAGTCCCAGTCTATCCAACCTCTCCTTATAACTCAAACCATCAAGTCCCCGTAGCATCCTAGTAAATCTTTTCTGCACTCTTTCTAGTTTAATAACATCCTTTCTATAATAGGATGACCAGAACTGTATACAGTATTCCAAGTGTGGCCTTTCCAATGTCTTGTACAACTTCAACAAGATGTCCCAACTCCTGTATTCAATGTTCTGACCATTGAAACCAAGCATGCTGAATGCCGCCTTCACCACTCTGTCCACCTGTGACTCCACTTTCAAGGAGCTATGAACATGTACCCCTAGATCTCTTTATTCTGTAATTCTCCCCAACACCCTACCATTAACTGAGCAAGTCCTGCCCTGGTTCAATCTACCAAAATGCATCACCTCGCATTTATCTAAATTAAATCTGCCATTTGTCAGCTCACTGGCCCAATTGATCAAGATCCCGTTGCAACCCGAGATAACCTTCTTCACTGTCCTCTATGCCACCAATCTTGGTGTCATCTGCAAACTTACTAACAATGCCTCCTATATTCTCATCCAAATCATTAATATAAATGACAAATAATAGTGAACACAGCACTGATCCCTGAAGTACACCGCTGGTTACAGGCCTCCAGTTTGAAAAACAACCCTCTACAACCACCCTCTGGCTTCTGTCATCAAGTCAATTTTGTATCCATTTAGATATCTCACTCTGGATCCTGTGAGGTTTAACCTTATGCAACAACCTATCATGTGGCATCTTGTCAAAGGCCTTGCTAAAGGCCATGTAGACAACATCAACTGCACTGCCCTCATCTACCTTCTTGGTTACCCCTTCAAAGAACTCAATCAAATTTGTGAGACATGATTTTCCACTCACAAACTCATGCTGACTGTCCCTAATCAGTCCTTGTGTCTCTAAATACCTGCAAGGATTTGGAAAACTTTCACCTGTCCATCATTGAGATTGTTAAATGGAGCATGGCACCAGGAGATGCAAGAGATGGAGACTGGATTTTCCACCCCTCCCACCCATGGTATGTTCACTTGTGGCGGAGGCGGCTCACCACTGGCCACCAGTGGGATCTTGCGGTCCTGCCAAAGTCTATGGCATTTTGCATGGGGATTCTACCGCGAGAGGTTACCTTCATTGGGACCAGTAGATCTTGCCAGCAAGGAGGGCTGGAAAATCCTACCCAGGTGTAATCTATCTCAGGATTTCAAAACAGTCACTGGACCTTCAAGGTTTGAGATGGTTATCACATTTTTGTCCTTCCCCATCTGATGTCTATATGTTTCCATATTTGTTGACTAGCTTTCTTCAATACAGCACTGCTTTCCTTTGATCATAGAAATCATAAAAACCCTACAGTGCAGAAAGAGGCCATTTGGCCCATCGAGTCTGCACCGACCACAATCCCACCCAGGCCCCACCCCCATATCCCTACATATTTTACCCGCTAATCCCTCTAACCTACGCATCTCAGGGCTCTAAGGGGCAATTTTTTTAACATGGCCAATCAACCTAACCCGCACATCTTTGGACTGTGGGAGGAAATCGGAGCACCCGGAGGAAACCCACGCAGACACGAGGAGAACGTGCAAACTCCACACAGACAGTGAGCCAAGCCGGGAATTGATCCCAGGTCCCTGGAGCTGTGAAGCAGCAGTGCTAACCACTGTGCTACCATGCTGTGGCTGAGGCTGCCTTTTATTTGAGATATGTTATCTCAGTGTCAATATTTGCCAGAGAACCCAACAGATTAAAACTGTTACAATGGCCTCAAACTAATGTACCTATTTAAGAAAACAGCTAAAAGGTTTAATCTGCAGACTACATTCATACTGATAGATAGCCTTGAACACTGCATTCCAAAGATGTGCAAAGGCTTAGCCACGAGTTAATTTCAGCAGAGAAAGCCTCACACAGTACTTCACCAAATGTCCACCCCCATTTGCTGACCAAGGAAAACAATTAAAGGCACATTCTGTTTCGTCTTACCATTTTTGCAACAAATGCACAAAAAGATTAAGGTGCATATGCATATTCTGCGTGAATATGAGCAAAGATCCCACAAGTAGAGATCCCATACCTAGTGACACTGTTTATTGCTCACCTTTATTTCCTAAACAGAACAATTAGCCACATCTGGATTCACAATTCACCAAACGTGGCTAATGACTTATGTACTGGAAAACACTGGCCTAGTATTTTTCATTAACGTGCTAATAAGATATGCCTGTTTCAAAGTCTGGTGAGTGGAAGATCTGCTCACAAACAGCAAACAGGGCATATAAAGACAAACTCAATTTACAGAATAATGAATAATGATTGGAATGCGAGTCTTACAACTAATCTAGTCTTAAAGGTACAGATAATGTGAGTGGAGAGAGCATTAGCACAGGTTAAAGAGATGTGTATTGTCTCCAGACAGGACAGCCAGTGAGACTTTGCAAGTCCAAGCAAGTTGTGGGAGTTACAGATAGTATGACATGAACCCAAGATCCCGGTTGAGGCCATCCTCATGTGTGCGGAACCTGGCCATCAGTCTCTGCTCAGCGACTCTGCGCTGTCGTGTGTTGTGAAGGCCGCCTTGGAGAACGCTTACCCGAATATCAGAGGCCGAATGCCCGTGACCGCTGAAGTGCTCCCCAACAGGAAGAGAACAGTCTTGCCTGGTGATTGTCGAGTGGTGTTCATTCATCCGTTGTCACAGCGTCGGCATGGTTTCCCCAATGTACCATGCCTCGGGACATCCTTTCCTGCAGCGTATCAGGTAGACAATGTTGGCCGAGTTGCAAGAGTATGTACCATGTACTAGTGGATGGTGTTCTCACGTGAGATGATGGCATCTGTGTCGATGATCCGACACGTCTTACAGCGGTTGCTGTGGCACAGTTGTGTGATGTCGTGGTCACTGTTCTCCTGAAGGCTGGGTAGTTTGCAGTGGACAATGGTCTGTTTGAGGTGGTGCGGTTGTTTGAAGGCAAGAAGTGGGGGTGTGGGGATGGCCTTGGCGAGATGTTCGTCTTCATCGATGACATGTTGAAGGCTCCGGAGGAGATGTCGTAGCTTCTCCGCTCCGGGAAAGTACTGGACGATGAAGGGTACTCTGTCCACCGTGTCCCATGTTTGTCTTCTGAGGAGGTCGGTGCGGTTTTTCACTGCAGCGCGTCGGAACTGTCGATCGATGAGTCGAGCGCCATATCCTGTTCTTATGAGGGCATCTTTCAGCATCTGGAGGTGTCTGTTGCGATCCTCCTCATCCGAGCAGATCCTGTGTATACGGAGGGCTTGTCCGTAGGGGATGGCTTCTTTTACGTGTTTAGGGTGGAAGCTGGAGAAGTGGAGCATCGTGAGGTTATCCGTGGGCTTGCGGTACAGTGAGGTGCTGAGGCGACCGTCCTTAATGGAGATGCGTGTGTCCAAGAATGCAACCGATTCCGGAGAGTAGTCCATCATGAGTCTGATGGTGGGATGGAACTTGTTGATGTCATCATATAGTTGTTTCAGTGATTGTTCGCCATGGGTCCAAAGGAAGAAAATGTCATCAATGTATCTAGTGTATAGCATCGGTTGAAGGTCCTGTGCGGTGAAGAAGTCTTGTTCAAGCCTGTGCATGAAGATGTTGGCATATTGAGGTGCGAATTTGGTCCCCATGGCTGTTCCGTGTGTCTGGATGAAGAACTGGTTGTTGAAGGTGAAGACATTGTGGTCCAGGATGAAGCGGATGAGTTGTAAAATTGCATCTGGCTTTTGACATATACATGTTAATTTCCTTAATCATAGAAGAAATCATAGAAACCCTACAGTGCAGAAGGCCATTCGGCCCATCGAGTCTGCACCGACCACAATCCCACCCAAGCCCTACCCCCACATATTTACCCGCTAATCCCTCTAACCTACACATCCCAGGACTCTAAGGGGCAATTTTTTTTTAACCTGGCCAATCAACCTAACCCGCACATCTTTGGACGGTGGGAGGAAACCGGAGCACCCGGAGGAAACCCACGCAGACACGAGGAGAATGTGCAAACTCCACACAGACAGTGGCCCGAGCCGGGAATCGAACCCGGGACCTGGAGCTGTGAAGCAGCAGTGCTAACCACTGTGCTACCGTGCCGCCCCACTGTTCTACCGTGCCGCCCCTCCTCTCGCATTAACTCTACACTTTGAAGTTACTTCTTCTATACCCCATTGTTTTCGCCTAGTCACATAGGTAAACACTTGCTTTTCTCACTGATGTGCTAATTCACATAGAATCCCTACAGTACAGAAGGAGGCCACTCAGACCACCGAGCCTGCACCGACAACAGTACCACCCTAATTCCCACTCAAATTCCATTCAAATAGCTGCCTTTATCAATTCCCTTTATCTCATTTTAACCCAATAATCTTAATTTTCCTCAGTTCTTAACAAGTGCTTATTTGGAAGCACAAACTGCATCTACTGCATTAATAGCATCTTCTATGAAATGGCAAAGTACTTCAAAGATGGCTCTGGGCTCATTGATTGAAAGTGATTCAGAGGTTCTTCCATTGCAAGAGGTCTATCCTTCAGTATATCACAGATCCGCCTGAACAGACACCCTGAGAGTGTTTAGCAAAAACCTACTGACTTCTTTAAGAATGGTGGTGTTGTGAAGTGGGGTTTGTAAAATTGCATGGTCCATTTAAAAAGGTGGTTTTCTGTTCAGAAAGTTTTTAAAAATGCAGGTGTAAATACAGTACACAGACCGAAACATTTGTATCAAAGGCCAAACAACAAGGTTGCCTTGGTAACAGGCTTCAGCCATTTGGATGTTTTGAATTTAGCCTATCAGATTAAATTAGGCACTTAGATACCAGCAACCTATTAGATTTGAAATTGATGTTTTGGTAACCTGAGAACCGCCTTTATAAAACTTCCGGTAGCTGGCGGAGAGGAGGACCATGGATGCTGGGGTGACCAGAATCAGGGATGTGCTGGGTGGTGGAGGAGTGGTCTGGATGACGCCCCACGAGCTCACTGAGCATGTGGGGGTGAACGCCCGGCGCACAGCCAATGCCATCCAAGACATTAGGATGGTTGTGCTCAGACTCAAAGGCACATGTGGTCTCGGAGGCGCAACCATGCGGTGGGATCCCACCCAAGCGTACTCCTGCTCTGACGGAATTCCACACTGGTCCCAAGCCTAGGCCTCCCTTTCCGGATCAGGAGCCCCACAGCTTAAGCCGCCTCCAGGAAATGCCCTCCATGCCAAAGATGCAGTCCAAAGATGTGCGGGTTAGGTTGATTGCCCATGCTAAATTGTCCCTTAGTGTCCTGAGATGTGCAAGTTCGAGGCGTTAGTGGGTAAATATGTAGGGATATCGGGATAGGGCCTGGCTGGGATTGTGATTGGTGCAGTCTTCATGGGCCAAATGGCCTCCTTCTGCACTGTAGGGATTCTACTCTATGCCCTCTGTCACTGCATGGAGGCATTGCCTGTATAGGCTGCTACTGCACCTTCCACTACCGCATCCTCGCCTGGATACACCTTGGTGGGCCCTGTTGCCATCCACTAGCGGGGGTCCCCAGTGGAGGTCTTTCTATGGAGGGATCCTCCCCCATTATCTTGGGAACCTGGGGTGGAGGGCGGTGCATGCAGCAGTACCATGCAATCATAGGTTGCACTGGTTCACGGGCTCCCAAGAGACTTGCCCTTTTTGCAATCTTGTGGTGTCCGTGGACCATGTCTATGTCTCATGATATAGACTGCACAACCTTTTTTATTTCCTTAAGAACCTTTTGTTGATGTTTTGTTTGAATTTCAGTTCCACGCTGCTGATCTACAGACACCTGGTTTGGCGGGAGGGCGGGGGGAAGAAAGAGTGCGGGGAAGGCAGACGACCTCTTCATGAACCCTCTCCTAGGCCTGGCAAAACTCGCCATAAACAGATCCAGGCAGTGGGTGAACGAGGGGGTCATTTGACCCGACTGTCTGCCCCTCTACCGTGGCTACATTCGGGCCGGGTTTCCCTGGAGAGGGAGCATGCGGTGTCCAAGGGCACTGTGTTAACGCCTTCCGTGCCTGCTGGGCACCGCAGGGACTGGGGTGCATTATTGACCTCTTTAATCACATTTGGATTTGGTGCTTTAAGTTTCCTTTCCACTTTGTCCTGTGATTTGGGTGGTTTCCCTCCTTTTGGGAACTGCTCCTTTTAATTTGTCCCTTAGTTAGTTTGATTTAATTTATTTGGTTAGCCAAAAAGAACGAGAACCAATCATACTGCAGGGGATGTGGATGTCATCACAGGTATAAAAGAACAGGCAGTGGGACAATAGCAGAGACAGCAACTGCCCTCTGCCACAGCTCATAGCTTTGAGCTCAAAGCCTCATGGAGATAGCAAAGAAGAAGATAGAATTTTCCGGAAGACGACAAACCTGGTTGTAATTTAGAGAGTCACTAAAATTCTATTTTTTTGTTAATAAGTGGGAATTGTATTTAGAATCATGTTTTATTCAGTTTGTTAATAGTTTAGTTAACTTGCTCACTCTTAATTAGATAAATAAATTGCTACTTGTTGATTTTTAGAGTGTGTGAGGGAAGTTGCTGAAGCACAGATATTACCACTTCACACTCACTTTAACAGATTATGACGCAAAGTACTCCTGAGTGGTTCAGCGTTAGTTCTCAGAGGGGAAACTCCGCTTCATAACAGTAGCATTCTTGCTTGTCCACCTGCCAATCATCTTTGCCCTTAAATCAGGTGACCCAAATGATTAAGTCCCTGAAGTGGCACAGCCTGAGGCCTACAATCTTTTTAGGGCATCTTAGGGCTGTTCTCTCTGGAGCGGAGGAGGTTGAGGGGAGACTTAATAGAGGTTTATAAAATGATGAAGGGGATAGATAGAGTGAACGTTCAAAGACTATTTCCTCGGGTGGATGGAGCTATTACAAGGGGGCATAACTATAGGGTTCATGGTGGGAGATATAGGAAGGATATCAGCGGTAGGTTCTTTACGCAGAGAGTGGTTGGGGTGTGGAATGGACTGCCTGCAGTGATAGTGGAGTCAGACACTTTAGGAACATTTAAGCGGTTATTGGATAGGCACATGGAGCACACCAGGATGATAGGGAGTGGGATAGCTTGATCTTGGTTTCAGATAAAGCTCGGCACAACATCGTGGGCCGAAGGGCCTGTTCTGTGCTGTACTGTTCTATGTTCAAAGAGTCTTAAGATTTACAACAAAAATTCACTGTGTGCTGTTGCCACTCGAGTTGCATTTCACCTGGAATACTGTGTGAAATTTTGTTTCCATATTTAAGGATGTATTTAAATAAATGCAGTAAAGGTTTACTAGATTCTTCCATGATGACAGTATGAATAAATTGGGTCTACAATAAGGGGCACAGTTTCAGGATAAGGGGTCAATCATTTAGGAATAAGATGAGGAGGAATTTATTTACTCAAAAAGGGTTGCGAATCATTGGAACTCTCCACCCAGAGGGTTGCGGATGCTCCATTATTGAACATTTTTAAGGCTGAGATAGATTTCTGATCTTTCAGGCAAAGAGCTATGTGGAGCAGGCAGGAAAGTGGAATTGAAGTTCAAGACTGGTTCAATAAGCTTACTATTCCAAGTTCTTTTCTAGAAGCACTAGAGAAACAGAAAATATTTTGGTTACATAATTAGAGCACACAGCAGAGAGACAATTATTAGAAGGAAAGATTGACAGAAAACATAGGAGAAGGAAAATGAATGAAATAAATTCTATAGGGAATGTCTAAGGGTAGCAGAGCTCAGACAGAGGAAGCACCAGAATAGGCAAGAGCACTTCTAGGATACCCTTTAAGGATAAGCATCAGGGTGAATAGTCTAATATTTGCAATTTTTATTGGTGACACTAAGATTTCCATAGCTCATTTTCCAGTTAAAGAGCGATTATGGTAATTGGACTGTGCTGAAATTGTTTTCACGGGCAACAAGTTAAAAGGAGTGGGTACGAATGGCGAACTTCTTGATGGATCTCGAGTTCTGGAAAATTATGCATTCATCATCAGTTCATGAATTATGACCATTGCTGGTAAGATCAGCAATTATCGGACATCATAAATTGCCTTTGAGAAGATGGTGGCTTGTCCCTTTCTTGAACTGCTGCGATCCGTGTCCAGCAACAGTGAAAAAACAGCAATATAATTCCACAAAGAACAAAGAAAATTACAGCACAGGAACAGGCCCTTCGGCCCTCCAAGCCTGCACCGACCATGCTGCCTGACTTAACTAAAACCCCCTACCCTTCCGGAGTCCATATCCCTCTATTCCCATTCTATTCATGTATTTGTCAAGACATCCCTTAAACGTCACTACCGTATCCACTTCCACTACCTCCCCCGGCAACGGGTTCCAGGCACCCACTACGCTCTGTGTAAAAAATCTGCCTCGTACGTCTCCTTTAAACCTTGCCCCTCGCACCTTAAACCTACGCCCCCCTAGTAATTGACTCTTCCACCCTGGGAAAAATGATCCACTCTGTCCATGCCTCTCATAATCTTGTAGACTTCTATCGGGTCTCCCCTCAACCTCCACCTCTTCAGTGAGAACAAACCAAGTTTCTCCAACCTCTCCTCATAGCTAATGCCCTCCATACCAGGCAACATCCTGGTAAATCTTTTCTGTACCCTCTCCAAAGCCTCCACATCCTTCTGGTAGTGTGGCGACCAGGATTGAACACTATATTCCAAGTGCGGCCTCACTAAGATTCTATAAAGCGTCAACATGACTTGCCAATTTTTAAAACTCAATACCCCGGCCGATGAAGGCAAACATGCCGTATGCCTTCTTGACTACCTTCTCCACCTGTGTTACCACTTTGTGGCCTGTGTACCTGTACACCCAGATTCCTTTGCCTATCAATACTCAAGGGTTCTGCCATTTACTGCATATTTCCTATCTGTATTAGGCCTTCCAAAATGCATTACCTCACATTTGTCCGGATTAAACTCCATCTGCTATCTCTCCGCCCAAAGTCTTCATCTGATCTATATCCTGCTGTATCCTCTGATGGTCCTCATCGCTATCCGCAAACTATCGTCTGCAAACTTACTAATCAAACCAGTTACATTTTCCTCCAAATCATTTATATATATTACAAACAGCAAAGGTCCCAGCACTGATCCCTGAGGAACACCACTTGTCACAGCCCTCCATTCAGAAACGCACCCTTCCACTGCTACCCTCTGTCTTCTTTGACCGAGTAAGAAGTTTAACAACACCAGGTTAAAATCCAACAGGTTTATTTGGTAGCAAAAGCCACACAAGCTTTCGGAGCCCCAAGCCCCTTCTTCAGGTGAGTGGGAATTCTGTTCACAAACAGGGTATGTAAAGACACAAACACAATTTGTATGAATAATGGTTGGAATGCGAATACTTACAGCTAATCAAGTCTTTAAGATACAAACAATGTGAGTGGAGAGAGCATCAAGACAGGCTAAAGAGATGTGTATTGTCTCCAGACAGGACAGCCAGTGAGACTGTGCAGGTCCAGGCAAGCTGTGGGGATTACAAATAGTGTGACATGAACCCAATATCCAACTTGAGGCCGTCCTCGTGTGTGCGGAACTTGGCTGTCAGTTTCTGCTCAGCGACTCTGCGCCGTCGTGTGTCGTGAAGGCCGCCTTGGAGAACGCTTACCCGAATGTCAGAGGCCGAATGCCCATGACCGTGACCGAGCATAGAAAATCCACCTAACCCGCACATCTTTGGACTGTGGGAGGAAACCGGAGCATCTGGAGGAAACCCACACAGACATGAGGAGAATGTGCAAACTCCACATAGTCAGTGACCTGGATCCCTGGTGCTGTGAGACAGCAGTGCTAATCTCTGTGCCACTGTGCCTCCCTATCACGGAGAGGCATGAATCATTTTTTTAAAGTCTGAAGAATAACCTGCAGGCATATCAAAACTACCGTATAGTGTGACCGTATTGACCCAGGAAGCCATTTGGTCAGTCACACTTATTCATGAATTATCTACCGATAAAAATGCTGGATTTATTTTAGTGATAGTGTCAATTATGTTCTTTGCGATAGCCACATTAGTGAAATTCATTGAACTGCTTAACTTTATTTTCTACTTCTCTGGAATGGGGAACCAAGCAAGTACAATCCTACCCAACTGGACAATGGTGGAGAGGTGTTGGAAGAGGATAGTGTTGTCAACTGGATCTAAAACTACAGGCAGGTTGAGAAAGACAAGGGGTATTTGCTCCCCGCAGTGAGTAGTCACATAGAATGTCATTTCTGACTTTGATATGAGCCTCATCAGTACTTCGGCAGTATATAAATGCAAGTTGCTATTTCTGAATCCAGATTATACACATTACAAATAGTAGAAACATTAACAACAACATTCTCTGGGGGATTAAACTAATTACATTTCTCCAGTCTACTTTCACTCATTATTCTACTGGTCATATGGTACAGACTTCAAGAAGATTGGAGTATAATTGTTCCCTGTCCATTTAAACTCCCTTTCTGCTATTTTCCACAGTGACCATTTAGGTTTTATTTTCTACAACCATTTACTCCTACCATGTTAGAACATTGGTAGGCAGACAGTGAAGAACGTAATGCTGGAACCAAGTACATACACAGTTAAAAGTTTTTACTCACGTATGCAAAATACATGTTATGCTCCTCCAAGTATCACCTATTTCAGTCTGCTCTTCTATAATCTTTTGAGCTAAACAGTTTACCAATTAAAATCAAACAAACTGAGTGTTAAATCAAAAGAGCAGTTTCTTAACAGGATACTGCATCATCCAAAAACAAATCACATAAAAAACTTAAAGCATTAAATCAAAATGTGATTAAAGGGTACGATAAAACATCCCCATCTCCTCAATGCTCCCTGGGCATGGAAGGCCCCAATGGCGCCACAGACACTACATGCTCTCTATCCAGGGACACCCAGTCACGAACATCTGCTCCTATTTACATGAGTGCAGGCGATTTCTCAATTAATCCCCATCACCTGATTACAATTAATTTCCATTAGGCACGATACCAGATTTTCCAAACTGCTTGGTTGGGCAGGATATTTTGGATGCATGAGACAAAGCTGTTCTGTAAATAAAACTAGTGGAAAAGTTGCAGAATACAAGTAATTAATGGAAACCACAATTTCAGTCACTCCGGACATTAGTTTCCTTAATATTATTTAATTTCCTTCAGCAATTGGAGATTTGTGCTCATACAGCGCTATGTTCATTTATCCTACTGATAACTAAATGTAGAACAGTGTCAGTGCCAGCTAATCCGTACAAAAATAATCTACAGTAATTTAGGCAATGGTAGGACATTTATGCCATGTTTTTGTTTTATTAGGCAAATTCCATGCGACAAAACATTAAGCTATAATATTTAAAGATTATAATCTCTCTTTTTCATAATAATACTTCAGCATGTAGCTGCATCATGGTGCTGCAGTATAGGACAATATGGTTACTAGAATATCAGTATCAACAAAGGTCGATTTATAATTTAGAAAGTAAGGCAGAGAATATGATTATTATAAATGTTTCTGAATAAAAAATATCCAAATTCAATTGCCTAAATGTATGGGCAACCAAATCTTTGTCACAAATATCATAGAATCTCTACAGTGCAGAAGGTGGCCATTTAGCCTATCAAGCCTGCAATGCCAACAATTCCATCCAGGCCCTATTACCCCATGTATTTACCCTGCTAATACCCCTGACATGAAGTGTCAATTTAGTATGGCCAATCAACCTAACCCGCACACCTTTGGAGTGTGGGAGGAAACCAGAGCACCCGGAGGAAACCCACGCAGACATGGAGAGAATGTGCAAACTCCACACAGACACCCGAGGCTGCAATTTAACCCGGGTCCCTGGTACTATGAGGCAGCAGTACTAACCACCGTGTCACCATGCTGCACCATTCCAGATATCCAAGTCATCACAATGACAATAACAACAAAATGTAAATTAGGATAGATGTGCACAATAACAGAATTGTTTTAATGTTTTTGTTTTGGCAACATTTATATTTGTATGTGAAAATAAACTGACTACACTCATCACCAACAGCAGTACACAGCTCTTGCCTCAATTTCTTTGAGGTTAGAGCAATAGCTTTGTTATGAATTACAAAGCAATGAAAAAGGTGAAAATACAGTTTCAGCTATTTACAAAATTGATTAAGAAATCTTAGAAACCCTACAGCACAGAAAGAGGCCATTCGGCCCATCGAGTCTGCACTGACCACAATCCCACCCAGGCCCTACCCCCATATCTCTACATATTTACCCACTAATCCCTCTAACCTATGCATCCCAGGACAATTTTAGCAGGGCCAATCAACCTAACCCGCACATCTTTGGACTGTGGGAGGAAACCGGAGCACCCGGAGGAAACCCACGCAGACACGAGGAGAATGTGCAAACCCCACACAGACAGTGACCCAAGCCGGGAATCGAAACCAGGTCCCTGGAGCTGTGAAGCAGCAGTGCTAACCACTGTGCTACCGTGCCGCCCTAAGTAACAAAGAAGTAAGTAACAAAGAAATAAAACCATAGACATAATTTTGCAGTACAAATAAGAGATTAGAGAAAAATATAGTCTGTGTAATAAAAGTCTGAAGCAGGGAATCCTGCAGCATGCATATTTAGGCTTCATTATAATCTTCAGGTCACATCATCTTTGCATCTTAATTTACAAAGCGTGATCTGATACTTGCACAGTGAAGGCAATGGGGCTTCTGGGACATTAATTAAACCAGGGTCAATTACATATTTCTTTAATGAGATTTAAGGATAGAGAGAAACAGGAATACATGAAGGAGAACGGTGAATCAAATCAGGTATGAAAGAGATAAAAAGGTCTGGATTTCAACACCTGTCATCCACAAAAACTGAAAGCCATTTCAGGAGTCCACACATGTGCAAACTAACGCAGAAATTGCTATCAATTATTTTATGCTTCTCCAGAAGTGCACTGTTGAGGACGTCCCAGACTCCAGTCAATCGAAATTCTTAAACTCATGAGACCATTTGTGAGCTGTAAAAGCCCTTCAAAAATCTACACCTTGTTGAATGAAGCATTTTTAGTGATATACTAACTTCATAATTAGCACGAAACACACTTACTGACCCTGAAGCTTGTTATATTTCTGAAATGTCAGATTTCTCCACTATTAAAAGATGCACGATATAAAATGCATTTTTCACATTTATTTTTATTTTAGTTCCAACCTTAATCCAATCATAATCTTTATTTACAATCTAAAATTTTTAATTAAGGTTAAAGGAGCTCGTGACTTTAACTTACTGATCTGATGTGAGAACACTTCAATGCAACTGGTTGCTTACCCTGCTTGTTGACCTCACTGCTGCTCCACGCTGGAGATCCCCTCGATTTGGGGTGATATTTAAACTGACAAGCGGAAAGAGGAAGTCCACGCCACAGAGATCGCTAGATCTTTATGGGCAGCTTTCTTCGAGGTTAGTGGCAAGCTCCATTGCTTTGCCACTGACCATAAAATCCGGGCCAATGATAGGCAAAGAACGGCTGGATTATGAAGGAGAGAAAAAAGAGACAGAAAGGAAAAGTACAAAGTAAAATCTAAAATTTAAAATTTTTAAAAATTCTAACCATGCAGGAATGAGATTGAAAACTTTAAATTGCCCCATTCTGGGTGAAGAGCGTTAAGGGCAGCATGGTGGCTAGCACTGCTGCCTCACAGCGCCAGGGACCCATGTTCAATTCTGGCCTCGGGTGACTGTTTGCGTGGAGTTTGCACGTTCTACCCATGTCTGCATAGGTTTCCTCCAGGTGATCAGGTTTCCCTCCACACTCCAAAAGGTGCATGAGCTAAGCTGCGTGGCCAAGCTAAATTGCCTCCAGAGGGATTAGCAGGGTAAATGCGTGGGGCTACTGGGAAAGGCCCCGAGTGGGATTGTTATTGGTGCAAGTTTGATGGGTTGAATGGCCTCCTCCTGCACTGGTGGGATTCTGTGATTCTACGAACTGGCATTTCAGTAACAATTCTGCTGTTAAGATAGTTACATTTTTAATTACTAGACTTAATGTATTATTACCTTTACTGGGCAATTTGTGTAAATCCAGCAAAATGACAAGGATGCCAAGTCCAGCATACTGTTTATATGAAGCAAAGGAAATTGACAATGAAGTTCCAGAGTTTTAACAATTAATGCCATTTTCCCTAATTTGCCCCCTTGACTTTACTAAACAATCTGCACATTAACAATTGTGTTTGTCATTAACATGTTATCTTTCTAGCAAATTCCACCTGATTCTGTTATTAACATCCTGCAGAACTACTGCTTGTAAGTAACTAACCTCTCTGAGTCACTTCAGATAAACAGCTTGGGATAGATTCAATTAAGCTAAGCAGGTTCACCATTCCACAATTTCCTGACCAGAAAATAGAACAAAGAACAGTACAGCAAAGGAACAAGCCTTTCAGCCTACCAAGCCTGTGCCGACACATGACGCCTTTCTAAATGACGACCTTCTGCCACAACGCAGTCCGTATTCATCTATTTCCTGCCTATTCATGTATCTGTCAAGATGTCTCTTAAACGTTGATATTGTACCTGCTTCTACCACCTCCATGGCAGTGCATTCCAGGCTCATGCCACCCTCGTTGTAAAATAACTTGCCTCTCACATCTCCTTTAAACTTTAACCTATGTCCCTGAGTAATTGACATTTCTACCCTGGAAAAAAGACTTTACACATTCTATCCATGCCTCTCAATTTTGTAAATTTCTATTAGGTCGCCCCTCAGTATCTGACATTCAAGTGAAAGCAAGCCAAGTTTTTCCAATCTCTCCTCATAGCTAATACCCTCCAAAACAAACAACATACTGGTAAACCTTTTCCGTACTCTCTCCAAAGCATCCATATCCATACTTACCTTCGAGGTTTCGACCTCATTGTTCCAGAGGAGCAGCTAGAGGGGTGATTCAAGTGAGGAAAGCTAGTAGGAAAGAGGGATTTATAACTTAATTTTTTTTTCTTTTTTTCAGAGTTTTTGTAAGGCAGCCGGAAGTCTAAAACCAGAAATAGGCCCCAGTGAGACCTGGGAAGTTTTTTTTTCTCTGATGTCAGCCAGTAGCGCGCAGAAGGTTTAAAAAGCAGGCCGCTCTATCCAGTGGGCAGCATTGTGAGCGGGTGGCGGAGTGAGAGGGAACAGAGTGGGACGGCTTTGGCTCAAACAGGCTTCGGCGTGAACAGGCAGAGGCGAGGGTAGGTTCCGGAAAATTGTTACTGTTTCTTCAGAGGGGAAAGAATGCCAGGCAGGATGTTGGAATGCATCTCTTGCAGGATGTGGGAAGTCAGGGAGACCTCCGGTGTCCCTGACAACGACACCTGCAGGAGGTGCATCCAGCTGCAGCTCCTAGGGAACTGGTGCAGGAGCTGGATGACCTCCGAATCATTCGGGAGAATGAGGAGTTTATAGATAGTAGCTTCAGGGAGGCAGTTACGCCAAAGGCACAGAGCACTAGTAATTGGGTTACCGTCAAGCGAGGGAAAGGGAAAGAGCAGGCAGAGCTGGGTTTCCCTGTGGCCATTCCCCTCCACAACAGGTATACCAATTTGGATACTGTTGTGGGGGTGCTTTACCTGGGGCAAGCTGCGGCAGCCGGATCTCTGGCACTGAGTCTAGCTCTGCAGCGCAGGAGGGAGGGTGGAAGAAGAGGAGAGCGGTAGTGATAGGGGACTCGATAGTCAGAGGTACAGACAGGAGGTTCTGTGGTCGTGACAGAGACTCCCGGATGGTTTGTTGCCTCCCGGGAGCCAGCGTCAGGGATGTCTCTGATCGAGTGCACAGCATTCTGAAGTGGGAGGGTGATCAGCCAGATGTCATGGTACACATTGGTACCAACGACATAGGAAGGAAGAGTGAGGAGGTCCTCAAGAGTAAGTATAGAGAGCTTGGTAGGAAGTTAAAAAGCAGGACCCCGAGGGTAGTAATCTCAGGATTGCTACCTGTGCCACGTACCAGTCAGGGTAAGAGTAGGATGCTTGGGCGGATGAACACGTGGCTGAGGAACTGATGTAGGGGGCAGGGTTTCAGATTTCTAGATCATTGGGAGCTCTTCTGGGGCAGGTGGGACCTGTACAAGAGAGACGGGTTACACCTGAACTACAAGGGGACCAATATACTTGCAGGGAGTTTTGCGAGTGTTATTGGGGAGTGTTTAAACTAGATTTGTAGGGTGATGGGAACCAGAGTGCCAGAGCAGATAGTGGAGCGGGGGTGAAAATAAATGATGCTAATAGTTCATGCCAAATCACAAATAGAAGGGTTGTGTGTGGTGGTAATAATCTTCTGAGGTGTATCTATTTCAATGCCAGGAGTATTGTGGGGAAGGCAGACGAGCTGAGGGCGTGAATCGACACATGGAAATATGACATTATAGTCATTAGTGAAACTTGGCTACAGGAGGGGCAGGACTGGCAGCTCAATGTTCCAGGGTTCCGATGTTTCAGACGTGACATAGGCAGAGGGATGAAGGGTGGGGGGGGTGGCATTGCTAGTCAGGGAAAATGTTACAGCAGTGCTCAGGCAGGACAGATTAGAGGGCTTGTCTACCAAGGCCATATGGGTGGAGCTGAGAAACAGGAAAGGTATGACCACATTTATTGGGTTGTATTATAGACCACCCAATAGTCAGCGAGAATTGGAGGAGCAAATCTGCAGAGAGATAGCAGACAACTGCAGGAAACAAAGTTGTGATAGTAGGGGATTTTAATTTTCCACATATAGATTGGGACTCCCATACTGTTAAAGGTCTAGACGGGTTAGAGTTTGTAAAATGTATTCAGGAAAATTTTCTAAATCAATATATAGAGGTACCAACTAGACTGGATGCAATATTAGATCTCTTATTAGGAAACGAGTTAGGACAAGTGACGGAAGAGTGTGTCGGGGAACACTTTGGTTCCAGTGATCATAACGCCATTAGTTTCAACTTGAACATGGATAAAGATAGATCTGGTCCTCGGGTTGAGGTTCTAAACTGGAAAAAGGCCAAATTTGAAGAAATGACAAAGGATCTAAAATGCGTGGATTGGGACAGGCTGTTCTCTGGCAAGGATGTGATCGGTAAGTGGGAGGCCTTCAAAGGAGAAATTTTGAGAGTGCAGAGTTTGTATGTTCCTGTCAGGATTAAAGGTAAAGTGAATAAGAATAAGGAACCTTGGTTCTCGAGGGATATTGGAACTCTGATAAAGAAGAAGAGAGAGATGTATGACATGTATAGGCAACATCGAGCAAATAAGACGCTTGAGGAGTATAGAAAGTGCAAGAAACTACTTAAGAAAGAAATCAGGAGGGCTAAAAGAAGACATGAGGTTGCTTTGGCAGACAAGGTGAAGGATAATCCTAAGAGCTTCTACAGGTATATTAAGAGCAAAAGGATAGTAAGGGATAAAATTGGTCCTCTTGAAGATCAGAGTGGTCGGCTATGTATGGAACCAAAAGAAATGGGGGAGATATTAAATGGGTTTTTTGCATCCGTATTTACTAAGGAAACTGGCATGGAGTCTATGGAAATAAGGCAAACAAGTAGGGAGGTCATGGAACCTATACAGATTAAAGGGGAGGAGGTGCTTGCTGTCTTGAGGCAAATCAGAGTAGATAAATCCCCAGGACCGGACAGGGTATTCTCTCTGACCTTGAAGGAGACGAGTGTTTGAAATTGCAGGGGGCCTGGCAGATATATTTAAAATGTCGGTATCCACGGGTGAGGTGTCGGATGATAGCTCATGTTGTTCCGTTGTTTAAAAAAGGCTCAAAAAGTAATGCGGGAAATTATAGGCCGGTAAGTTTGATGTCAGTAGTAGGAGTACTAAGAGATAGGATCTGCAAATATTTGGAGAGACAGGGACTTATTAGGGAGAGTCAACATGGCTTTGTGCGTGGTAGGTCATGTTTAACCAATCTTTCGAGGAGGTTACCAGGAAAGTGGATGTTGTCTACATGGACTTCAGTAAGGCCTTTGACAAGGTCCCGCATGGGAGGTTAGTCAGGGAGGTTCAACCGCTAGGTATACATGGAGAGGTAGTAAATTGGATTAGACATTGGCTCAATGGAAGAAACACAGTAAGAAGTTGAACAACACCAGGTTAAAGTCCAACAGGTTTATTTGGTAGCAAAAGCCACACAAGCTTTCGGAGCCCCAAGCCCCTTCTTCAGGACTCACCTGAAGAAGGGGCTTGGGGCTCCAAAAGCTTGTGTGGCTTTTGCTACCAAATAAACCCGTTGGACTTTAACCTGGTGTTGTTAAACTTCTTATTGTGTTTACCCCAGTCCAACGCTGGCATCTCCACATCAATGGAAGAAGCCAGAGAGTGATAGTAGAGGATTGCTTCACTGAGTGGAGGCCTGTGACTAGTGGTGCGCATGATGTGGAGATGCTGGCGTTGGACTGGGGTAAACACAGTAAGAAGTTTAACAACACCAGGTTAAAATCCAACAGGTTTATTTGGTAGCAAAAGCCACAAGCTTTCGGAGCCTTAAGCCCCTCTTCAGGTGAGTGGGAATTCTGTTCACA
The DNA here is from genome assembly GCF_964213995.1 of Mustelus asterias. Lineage (NCBI taxonomy): Eukaryota > Metazoa > Chordata > Chondrichthyes > Carcharhiniformes > Triakidae > Mustelus > Mustelus asterias. The sequence continues at coordinate 37,447,493 of NC_135810.1, forward strand.
AACAGGGCATATAAAGTGGTGTGTCACAGGGATCAGTGCTGGGTCCATTGTTGTTTGTCATCTATATCAATGATCTGGATGATAATGTGGTAAATTGGATCAGCAAATTTGCTGATGATACAAAGATTGGAGGTAGAACATAGAACAGTACAGCACAGAACAGGCCCTTCGGCCCACGTTGTTGTGCCGAGCTTTGTCTGAAACCCAGATCAAGCTATTTCCTCCCTATCATCCCGAAGTACTCCATGCGCCTATCCAATAGCTTCTTAAATGTTCCTAAAGTTTCTGACTCCACTATCACTGCAGGCAGTCCATTCCACACCCCAACCACTCTCTGACTTAAAAAAAACCTACCTCGGATATCCTTCCCATATCTCCCACCATGAACCCTATAGTTATGCCCCCTAGTTACCACTCCATTCACCCGAGGAAATAGTCTTTGAACGTTCACTCTATCTATCCCCCTCATCATCTTATAAACCTCTATCAAGTCTCCTCTCAACCTCCTCCACTCCAAAGAGAAAAGCCCAAGTTCCCTCAACCTTTCCTCATAAGACCCACCCTCCAAACCAGGCAGCATCCTGGTAAATCTCCTTTGCACTCTTTCCAGTGTCTCCACATCCTTCTTATAGTGAGGTGACCAGAACTGCACACAATATTCCAAATGTGGTCTCACCAAGGTCCTGTACAGTTGCAGCATAACCCCACGGCTCTTAAACTCAAACCCCCTGTTAATGAACGCCAACACACTATAGGCCTTCTTCACGGCTCTATCCACTTGAGTGGCAACCTTCAGAGATCTATGGATATGAACCCCAAGATCTCTCGGTTCCTCCACATTCTTCAGAACCCTACCTTTGACCCTGTAATCCACATTTAAATTTGTCCTACCAAAATGAATCACCTCGCATTTGTCAGGGTTAAACTCCATTTGCCATTTTTCAACCCAGCTCTGCATCCTATCTATATCTCTTTGCAGCCTACAACAGCCCTCCACCTCATCCACTACTCCACCAGTAGTCATCAGCAAATTTACTGATCCACCCTTCAGCCCCCTCCTCCAAGTCATTTATAAAAATGACAAATAGCAGAGGACCAAGCACTGATCCCTGTGGCGCTCCGCTGGTAACCGGTTTCCAGTCCGAAAATTTTCCATCCACCACCACCCTCTGTCTTCTGTTAGATAGCCAGTTACCTATCCAATCGGCCAAACTTCCCTCTATCCCACACATCCTTACTTTCTTCATAAGCCGACCATGGGGGACTTTATCAAACGCCTTACTAAAATCCATGTATATGACATCAACTGCACTACCTTCATCTACATACTTAGTTACCTCCTCAAAAAATTCTATCAAATTTGTGAGGTGTAGTGGACAGTGAGGAAGATTTTCAAAGCTTGCAGAGGGATTTGGACCAGCTAGAAAAATGGGCTGAAAAATGGCAGATGGAGTTTAATGCAGATAAGTGTGAGGTATTGCACTTTGGAAGGACAAACCAAGGTAGAATGTACAAGGTAAATGGTCGGACACTGAAGACTGCAGTAGAACAGAGGGATCTGGGAATACAGATACATAATTCCCTAAAAGTGGCGTCACAGGCAGATAGGGTCGTAAAGAGTGCTTTTGGTACATTGGCCTTTATAAATCAAAGTATTGAGTATAAGAGTTGGAATGTTATGGTGAGGTTGTATAAGACATTGGTGAGGCTGAATTTAGAGTATTGTGTGCAGTTTTGGTCAGCTAATTACAGGAAGGATATTAATAAGGTTGAAAGAGTGCAGAGAAGGTTACAAGGATGTTGCTGGGACTTGAGAAACTGAGTTACAGAGAAAGGTTGAATAGGTTGGGACTTTATTCCTTGGAGCGTAGAAGAATGAGGGGAGATTTGATAGAGGTGTATAAAATTATGATGGGTATAGATAGAGTGAATGCAAGCAGGCTTTTTCCACTGAGGCTAGGGGAGAAAATAACAAGAGGACATGGGTTAAGGGTGAGGGGGGAAAAGTTTAAAGGGAATATTAGGGGGGGCTTCTTCACACAGAGAGTGGTGGGAGTTTGGAATGAGCTGCTAGATGAGGTGGTGAATCACTTTTAACATATAAGAAAAAGTTGGACAGGTACATGGATGAGAGGGGTGTGGAGGGATATGGTCCAGGTGCAGGTCAGTGGGACTCGGCACAAAAATGGTTCGGCACAGGCAAGGGCCTGTTTCTGTGCTGTAATGTTCTATGGTTTTATGGTTCTATATCCTTCTGGTAGTGCAGCAAGCAGAACTGTACGCAATATTCCAAATGTGGCCGAACTAAAGTTCGATAGAGCAGCATCATGACTTGTCAATTTTTATACTCTATGCCCCGACTGATGAAGGCAAGCATGCTGAATGCCTTCTTGACCACCTTATCCATTTGTGTTGCCACTTTCATGGTAATGTGGACCTGTATGCCTAGATCCCTCTGTAGTTAATGTTTCTAATGTTTCTAAGGGTTTACTGTCTACTTTCCTTCTGCATTAGGCATTCCAAATGCATCACCTCGCATTTGACCGGATAAATTCCAGCTGTCATTTCTCCACCCAAATGTCCAGCCTATCTATATCCTGCTGTATTGTCTAGCAATCCTCCTCACTATCCACTGCTCCCCAATCTTTATGTCATCCACAAACTTACTAAATCAGACCACATACATTCTTCTCCAAATCATTTATATATGCTCCGGTCCCTGCGGAACACCACTGGTCACAAATCGTCAGTCAGGAAAACACCCGTCCACCGCTACTCTGTCTACCAAGCCAGTTCCGAAGCCATCTTTCCAGCTCACTGCAGATCCCATGTGGCTTCACGTTCTGTATAAGCCTGCCATGAGGGACCATGTCAAAGGCCTTGCTAAAGTCCAGGAAGGCAACATCCACCACTCTGCCCTCAATCATCTTTGTCACTTCCTCAAAAAAACTCAATCAAGTTTGTGAGACACGACCTCCTCCACACAAAGCCATGCTGCCTATCGCTTATAAGTCCATATTTTTCAAAATGCGAGTAAATCCTGTCCTGAAGAATCCTCTCCAATAATTTCCCAACCACTGATGTAAGGCTCACTGACCTGTAATTTACGAGATTATCCCTGTTACCCTTCTCAAACAAAGGAACAAGATTAGCTATTCTCCAGTCCTCTGGGACCTCTCCTGTGATCAAAGAGGATACAAAGATATCGTACAAGGCCATAGCAATTTCCTCCCTCCCATCAGGTCTCGGGGACTTGTCTACCCTTAATACTTTTCTAAACACCCGAACACTTTTTTATATCAACATGCCCTAGAATATCAATATACTCCTCTCTGGACTCACCATCCATTGTCCTTCTCATTGTCCTTCTCATTTGTGAATACCGACACATAGTATTCATTAAGGACTTCACCCATAAATTCCGTCCTTTGTCCTTAAGTGGACCTACCCTTTCCCTAGCTACCCTTTAGCTCCTTAGGAGTTTCCTTAATCCTGTTCGCTAAAGACATTTGATGGCCCCTTTTCGCCGTCCCAAGTCCATTTTTTATGTTATTTCCTGCTTTATTTATATTTTTCAAGGGCCCTGTCTTCAGTTTCCTATGCCTCCTTTTTATTGCATATGCCTCCTTTTTATTTTTGACTAAGCTCACAATTTCATGTCATCCAAGGTTCCTGAATCTTGCCATCCTTATCCTTCATTTTCACAGGAACATGCTGGTCCTGAACTCTAATCAGCTGCCCTTTAAAAGATTTCCACATGATAACCACCCCCAATCTATGTTCCCCAGTTCCTGCCTAATATTGTTCTCTTAGAATCTCTTCACTGCAGAAGGCGGCCATTCAGCCCATTGAGTCTGCACCGACCACAATCCCACCCAGGCCCTAATCCCATAACCCCACATATTTACTTTACTAATCCCTCTGACGCGAGGATCAATTCAGCATGGCCAATCAATCTAACTCACACACCTTTGGACTGTGGGAAGAAACCAGAACACCCGGAGGAAACCCACGCAGACATGGGGAGAATGTGCAAACTCTACTCAGACAGTGACCTGAGTCCGGAATAGAGGGACCTTGGCGCTGTGAGGCAGCAGTGTCAATCACTGTGCCATCCCAGTTGTCCTAGTTAGCCTTCCACCAATTTAGTACTTTCACCCGAGGACTACTCGTCTTTATTCACAAGCAACTTAAAACTTATGGAATTGTCACTGTTCCCAAAATGCTCCCCCACTGAAACTTCGATCACCTGGCCTAGCTCATTCCCCAATACCAAGTCTAGTATGGCCCCTTCCCTATTTGGACTACAGGGAGTCCCAGTTAATACAGGGGAAGTTAAAAATCACCCACCAACCCTATTGTTTCTACATTTTTCTGTAATCTGTCCACACATCTGTTCCTGCTGGATGTTGCCAGGCCTGTAGTACAACCCCAAAGTGATTGCACCCTTCCTATTCCTGAGCTCTACCCACATCGCCTTGCTGGATGAGCCCTCAAAGATGTCCTCCCTCAGTTCAACTGCACTATTCCCCTTAATCAGTAACGTAACTCCCTCACCTCTTTTACATCCCTCTCTGTCTCACATGAAACATCTAAATCCCGGAACGTTAAGCTGTCAGTCTTGTCCTTCTCTCAACCAAGTATCTGTAATAACTACAACAGCAGAGTTTTATGTACTCTTTCATGCTCAAAGCTCATCTGCCTTCCCTGTCATGCTCCTCATCTTAAAACAAATACAAGTCAAACCACCAGTAACCTCTCTGTCTGTTCTCTTAACCTTACTGATTTTATTCTCTAACAGCACAGTGGCAAGCACTGCTGCCTCACAGCGCAGGGATCCGGGTTCAGTTCCCGGCTTGGGTCAATGTGGAGTTTGCACGTTCTCCCCGTGTCTGCGTGGGTTATCTCCGGGTGCTTTGGTTTCCTCCCACAGTCTGAAAGACATGCTAGTTAGGTGCATTGGCCATGCTAAATTCCTCCCTCCGTGTACCCGAATAGGCGCCGGAGTGTGTAACTTCATTATAGTACTAATGAAAGCCTACTTGTGACACTAATAAAAAATTTTTTAAAACTTAACTCCTCCTTGGTCATTTCACTTGCTGACCTCCTGCTCTGGTTCCCAGCACCTGCCACATTAGTTTAAACCCTCTCGGGTTATACGAGCAAACCTCCCTAGCAGGACATTGGTGCCCCTCCGACTTAGGTGCAACCTTTCTTTCTTCTACAGGCCCCACTTGCCCTCGAAGACATCCCAATAATCCACATATCTGAAGGCCTCCCTCCTAACCAGCTCATTAGCCACATATTTAATTGCACCATCTTCCTATTCCTAGCCTCACTGGGCCAGGGATTAATCCCGAGATTACAACACTAGAGGTCCTGCTTTTCAATTTACCGCCCAACTCCCTAAACTCCCTTTATAGGAGCTCATCACTCTTCCTGCTTATATCATTAATAACAATGTGTACCATAACTTCTGGCTGCTTACCCTCCCTTTTGAGAATGTCCCACGCCCACTCAGATGAGAACATAGAACATAACAGCGCAGTACAGGCCCTTCAGCCCTCGATGTTGCGCCGACCAGTGGTACCAATCTAAAGCCCCTCTAATCTACACTATTCCAATATCATCCATATGTTTATCCAATAACCATTTGAATGCTCTTAATGTTGACGAGTCCACTACTGCTGCAGGCAGGGCATTCCACGCCCTTACTACTCTCTGAGTAAAGAACCTACCTCTAACATCTGTCCTATATCTCTCACCCCTCAATTTAAAGCTATGTCCCCTCGTGCTAGCCAACACCATCCGAGGAAAAAGGCTCTCACTATCCACCCTATCTAATCCTCTGATCATCTTGTATGCCTCTATTAAGTCACCTCTTAACCTTCTTCTCTCTAACGAAAACAACCTCAAGCCCCTCAGCCTTTCCTCATACGATTTTCCCACCATACCAAGCACCATCCTGGTAAATCTCCTCTGCACCCTTTCCAACACTTCCACATCGTTCCTATAATACGGCGACCAGAACTGTACGCAATACTCCAAATGCGGCCGCACCAGAGTTTTGTACAGTTGCAGCATGACCTCCTGGCTCCGAAACTCAATCCCTCTAACAATAAAAACTAACACACCGTAAGCCTTCTTAACAACCCTATCAACCTGGGTGCCAACTTTCAGGGATCTATGCACATGGACACCCAGATCCCTCTGTTCATCCACACTACCAAGTATCTTACCATTAGCCCAGTACTCTGTATTCCTGTTACTCCTTCCAAAGTGAAGCACCTCACACTTTTCCGCATTAAACTCCATTTGCCACCTCTCAGCCCAGCTCTGCAGCTTATCTATGTCCCTCTGTAACCTGCCACTTCCCTCCGCACTGTCTACAACTCCACCGACTTTAGTGTCATCCGCAAATTTACTAGTCCATCATTCCATGCCCTCATCCAGGTCATTAATAAAAATGACAAACAGCAGTGGCCCCAAAACACATCCTTGCGGTACACCACTAGTAACTGAATTCCAGGATGAATATTTCCCATCAACCATCAACCACCACCCTTTATTTTCTTACAGCTAGCCAATTCCTGATCCAAACCACTAAATCACCCTCAATCCCATGTGTCCGTGTTTTCTGCAAAAGCTTACCATGGGGAACCTTATCAAACGCTTTGCTGAAATCCATACACACCACATCAACCGCTTTCCCCTCATCCACCTCTTTGGTCGCCTTCTCAAAGAACTCAATAAGGTTTGTGAGGCACAACCTACCCTTCACAAAACCGTGCTGACTATCCCTAATCAAATTATTCCTTTCTAGGTGATTATAAATCCTATCTCTGAGAATCCTTTCCAATACTTTGCCCACAACAGAAGTAAGGCTCACCGGTCTATAATTACCAGGGTTGTCCCTACTCCCCTTCTTGAACAAGGGGACAACATTTGCTATCCTCCAGTCTTCTGGCACTGTTCCTGTAGACAATGACGACACAAAGATCAAAGCCAAAGGCTCTGCAATCTCCTCTCTAGCCTCCCAGAGAATCCTAGGATAAATCCCATTCGGCCCAGGGGACTTATCTATTTTTACCCTTTCCAGAATTGCTAACACCTCCTCCTTATGAACATCAATCAAGATAAGTCCTTGACCCTGGCACCACACCATCCTGGAGTCTCTTTTGCAGCCAGAAATGCCTATTTGTGCACCAGATTATAGAGTCCTCTATCACTACTGCTCTTTGACTCTCCCTGCTGTGCGACAGAGCCAGCTGTGATGCCACCGCTCTGGCTGCTGCTGTCGCCATCCCGATAGGCAATCCACCCCAACAGAACCGAAACTGTATACTTGTTAGAGAGGGGGATAGCCACAGGGGACTACTGCACTGACTGCCTGCTCTTTTTAGCGGTCACCCAACTATCCGCCTGAACCTTGGTTGTGACCACGTCTCAAACTTCTGTCTAAGATGTTTCCCGCCTCCTGCATGCTCTCAAGTGTGTCCAACTGCCACCCCAACCGATCCATGCGGTCTGACAGAAGCTGCATTGGACACATTTCCTGCAACTGCACTCGTCAATAGAACCAACAGTAAACTGGGGTAATACAACAGTTTACCTGGAATCTAGGATAACTAGCTCCTTAGGAGGGAAGTAGAAGAGTGAATTTGTGTTCAACATAAATAAATTGCATTTTCCATTAGTTCAAATTGCAAACGGACAAAAATGTGATAAATGCACATTTCTTCATGCCCTCCATCTCCTTCAGACTGTTATGTGCAATCTGTTCTTTTTGGAATTTTATGGTTGTGTTGACATTAACACAGTGTAACCGTTACTGCCATTAAACAACACCATTTAGAGAAAAAAAGGAACGTCCAAGTGAAACTTAATACTACGCTGTCCATATCGGACAAGAATACTGCAGCCTTTTTCAATTTCCCGTTCACAGACGTGTTCGTGGTCATATGGTGGCGGCAATTTTCAATAGAATAATCAGATTTCTGTTGCAGTGAGGACTGTACTCTAAAGGTTTACTCAAAATAAATCAAGAGGAGGAGCTTATTATATTTAATACAAATAATAAATTGGAAATGGAGAAAATAATGATAGTGCAGGCAGAACCATTTCCAAGGATTCAGCTCTGACGAAGGGTCACCCAGACATGAAACGTTGACTCTATTCTCTCTCCACAGATGCTGTCAGACATGCTGAGATTTTCCAGTGTTTTCTATTTTTGTTCCATTTCCAAGACCTGACTTGAGGAAATTGCAAATGTTGTAGTCACAATCTTCCAAAGCTCCCCTGATTCAGGAATTGGCCCTTAAATAAGAGTGACTTTGGCATTTTTCTAAAGAAAGGAGAGATAAACTAGGAAATAGAATCATAGAGGTTTACAGCATGGAAACAGGCCCTTCGGCCCAACTTGTCCACGTCACCCTTTTTTTTTAAACCCCTAAGCTGGTCCCAGTTGTCCACATTTGGCTCATATGCCTCTATACCCATCTTATCCATGTAACTGTCTAAACCTCTGGTAACATGACACCCTCAATTATTACCATTATTGGATATTGTAGGTTTGGCCCAAATCCACAACAAAGAAATTGAAGAAAACATGCTTTTTAAAAGACAAAATTTTACCCGCCTCTACTACTACCTCTGGCAGCTTGTTCCAGACACTCACCCTCTGCGTGAAAAAGTTGCCCCTCTGTACACTTTTGCATCACGTCCCGGTAGCATCCTAGTAAATCTTTTCTGCACTCTTTCTAGTTTAATAATATCCTTTCTATAATAAGGTGACCAGAACTGCACACAGTATTCCAAGTCTTACCAATGTCTTGTACAACTTCAACAAGACGTCCCAACTCCTGTATTCAATGTTCTGACCAATGAAACCAAGCATGCTGAATGCCTTCTTCACCACTTTGTCCACCTGTGACTCCACTTTCAAGGAGCTATGAACACGTACCCCTAGATCTCTTTGTTCTGTAACTCTCCCCAATGCTCTACCATTAAGTGAGTAAGTCCTGCCCTGGTTCAATCTACCAAATGCATCACCTCGCATTTATCTAAATTTAACTCCATCTGCCATTTGTCAGCTCACTGGCCCAATTGATCAAGGTCCCATTGCAATCCGAGTTAACCTTCTTCACTGTCCTCTATGCCACCAAACTTGGCGTCATCTGCAAACTTACTAACCATGCCTCCTATGTTCTCATCCAAATCATTAATGTAAATGACAAATAACAGTGGACCCAGCACCGATCCGAGGCACACTGCTGATCACAAGTCTCCAGTTTGAAACACAACACTCTGCAACCACCCTCTGGCTTCTGTCATCAAGCCAATTTTGTATCCATTTAGCTACCTCATCCTGGATCCCGTGAGATTTAACCTTATGCAACTACCTACCATGCGGTACCTTGTCAAAGGCCTTGCTAAGTCCATGTAGGCAACATCAACTGCACTGCCCTCATCTACCTTCTTGGTTACCCCTTCCAAAAACTCAATGAAAATTGTAGCACAGAATTGAGAATGAGAATAACTGCGAGGCTAAAGTCACCCTTACAATGAAGCAAATCATACAGCAACTTCTGGAATATGCACGTGTAATTGATTTTCAGAAGTTGTCAGAGATATTGTTTCTCCACAGGGTGCACTGTTGCAGTACTCGCTGATAAACTCATCAACTAGTTCTGTTCATTCAAAAAGCTGAAAAGGTAGGTTGCTGCATTCAAGGGATGTGCTTTTCTTAAAAAGTGGCATAAGTACTAATTACTTAAATAACTTCCCTGGTCCTAAAAAAGTAGAATCTCATTCCCTCAGAAGAAAATGAGTGGTAAAGGTTTTTAACAGCTTTCTTTAAGAAAAGCCATTTCTGTCTTTTTGATCTCTTTCCCCCTTAATCCTATTTGTATTTACCAATCTTTTGCTTTCATTATATAAAAGAGCAATACAGCACAGGAACAGGCCATTCAACCTACCAAAGCTGCACCAACACATGACACCTTTCTAAACCAGTCCTTTTGTCTCTTTGCAGTCTGTATCCCTCTATTCCCTGCCTATTTATATATCTGTCAAGACACCTCTTAAGCATTGCTATTGTATCTGCTTCATTTAATTAAACATCATTTAATTCTAATTTTTATTTCCTACTTTATACTTCCTGATTGCACTCTATTGGCTGAATTTGAACCAATTAAAATGTAAGTTTAGGCTGGAACAGGATCAAAGTCAAAAATAGCTCTTTCCCAACCCAAAATTATTCATTTCCAGCTATAACTGAGCCGGAAGTTGAAGGGGCAGCTAAACCATTCCAAGGAGTTGAGCTGGACTTTAAGCAGGATAATGAGGCTACAACTCTCATTGTCTGCAGGTTTTAGAATGTAATTGCTGCCAGCTGGTTTAGCTGAGCATTGGGGAATTTGCTTCATCAAGGCAAGGCTTTGATGGGTTCAGAAGTTACACCTATCTTCTGTACAAGTGTTGTTGTTTAATTGTTTGAGGGGGTAATTAACATGGGAGATAAATCTCAATGTTGAAAAGGCTGGCATACAGTGTGTTAGCTTTTATTGGTAGAGGGATTGAGTTTCGGAGCCATGAGGTCATGATGCAACTGTACAAAACTCTGGTGCGGCCGCACTTGGGAGTATTGCGTACAGTTCTGGTCACCGCATTATAGGAAAGATGTGGAAGCATTGGAAAGAGTACAGAGGAGATTTACCAGGGTGTTGCCTGGCATGGTGGGACGATCGCATGAGGAAAGGCTGAGGGACTTGAGGTTGTTTTCGTTAGAGAGAAGTTAAGAGGTGACTTAATAGAGGCATACAAGATGATCAGAGGATTAGATAGGGTGGATAGTGAGAGCCTTTTTCCTCGGATGGTGATGGCTAGCACGAGGGGACATAGCTTTAAATTGAGGGATGAGAGATATAGGACAGATGTTAGAGGTAGGTTCTTTACTCAGAGAGTAGTAAGGGCGTGGAATGTCCTGCCTGCAGCAGTAGTGGACTCGTCAACATTAAGAGCATTCAAATGGTTATTGGATAAACATATGGATGATATTGGAATAGTGTAGATTAGAGGGGCTTTAGATTGGTACCACTGGTCGGCGCAACATCGAGGGCCGAAGGGCCTGTACTGCGCTGTTATGTTCGATGTCTATGTTATGTTTACATTGGTAAGATTCCACATAAAATTGACTGCTATTCTGTGGAAAGATCTGAAAATCTGAAATAAGAATAGAATTTTCTGAAATGTTAACTGTATTTCTCTTTAGAGATACTGTCTGACGTGCTGAGTACTCCAGCATTTCTTGTTCTATTAATTTGTGTAGATAGTAAGTCGCTGATAGAGAGTAGAGATAACAGCTGGTTATCTAAATGGGACAAAGTGAGAAATCCCAGAAATTTGTATTGGGGTTTTTCACTAGCGCAGCGGGCCGGGAGATTCAAGCGGAGCCCGATGCACAGGTTCCGCACTAGGCATCCCACCACGATAGGATTTCCAGCGTCAGCTCCGCACCAGAAATAGGCACGGAGCCGCATTATACGTGCAAATGAGCATGTAAATATGATTTAAATATAATTAGCACACGAGGCTCTTCCCCACCCCCCGCCAGGAGTATTTCACTCCAGTGGGGTTTACAATAGCTCCGTACTTTTGAGGGGCTGGCAGCCCAACCCCGCTGGAGTGAAGGGGGATTGGATCCCCCAGAGGGTCAGGCATGGGGTGTGGTGGCCCCTGGGCATTGACACCTTAAGAGTTTTAACAATACCAGGTTAAAGTCCAACAGGTTTATTTGGTAGCAAATGCCATTAGCTTTCGGAGCGCTGCTCCTTCGTCAGATGGAGTGGATATCTGCTCTCAAATGCCAGCATCTCCACATCATTGACACCGTGGCAGTGACAGGCTGGGCCCCTTGGCACGGCCTAAGGGGCAAAGTGCCAATGCCCAGGAGGCACCTTGGCACTGCCAACTGGGTATAGGGCAGTGCCAAAGGGCAGCATCTATAGGACAGGGCCTGATGGCGAGTGGGGCCTCTGGGGGTGATGCCACTGCCATTCTGCATTTGGGTTGAGAAGGGAGAGAAGCCAGTGATCAGGGCTGACCATCAAGGTGGGAGGTCAGCCTGCTTTGGAGTGGGGGGGGGGGTCGATAGGTCAGCGTAGCAGGGTCGTGGGTCTGGCCAGCGATTGAGCTGGCCAGCAATCGGGAGGCCAGCAGCGTGGGCCTACTGCGCATGCGCCATTCTCAGCACTGACAGATTGGTGCATGCGCAGTGGCATGCTCAGTGCTATGCTGCCAGCTTCTCGGGGAAATAGGCCCCACCCCCTCATTTTCAGCGTTAATCATTCTAGTGCACCTTGCATTGCACAGAGTGTGGGAAATTCATTTTTAAACTCCCTCTGAAAAAAAGCAACGTGATTTACTCCAGTTTCCGCACAAATTCGACACTTAAAAATTTTTTTGAGAGAATCCCGGCCTATATCTTTGATGGAGGAATAGAGAGCTGATAACACCAAGTTAGATGGTACAATAGTGGAGCTTGGACCAGAAAACTTGAGAGGTATTGATAGATTAATGAATGATCACAAGTAATACAGGAGTTCAACATGAGGCAGAATGTGACCATCCATCTTCTCAAAGGAGACACCTTAGCATTTACTTTAATGGTGAGATGCTACGAACTATGTGGAACAAAGATCAAAGCATCTAAGGACATAAATAATTGAAAGCTAATGGGCACAGACAGAAAAGAAAAAGCTTTCCATTTATTGGGTATTCATTTGTTTTGTTTACCCTCCCCAAATACATTACCCCACACTCTCTGGATTGAATCTGTTTTGTCTTGGCTGTGGTTTCTTTCAGGTTTGCCAGTTAAAACAATTAGTGTTTGTTTATAGATTTATGTACATCTCAATTCAAGGGGTGGGGGAAATGTTGCAGTTATAAAAAGCTCTGTTTGGGCCCCATTTAAAGCACTGCATTCAGTTCTGGGTATCACACCTCACTTTTCTACTTTTCAGCTCTTGATCCATTGTCCCTTGGGTTATAGCACTTCACAAGCATGTCGCCTTTTTTGGAGTGTTGAGGATTTTTGCCTTTACTACCTTTTCAAGCAATGAGAACCAAACCTCCACCAACCTGCAGTTAAAAGAAATTCTCAACATCCCTCTCAACCTCCTGTAAATTACTTTAAATCTATATCCCCTGGTATTGACCTCTCTGCAAAGGGAAATACACCTTTCCCATCCACTTTAACTAGGCTCCTCAAAAGTTTATACACTTCAATTAAATCTCCCCTTAGTCTAGTGTTCCAAAAAAGAAAATCTCAATCTTTCTTGCTAGCTGCAATTCTGCATTCCTGCTGGCATACTCATAAAACTCCTCTGTACACTGTCTCCTGCAATCACGTCCTTCCTGTACTAGAACATGTTGGAGCCAAAATTGGCTTTGTGGCAGGAAGCAAAGGGTAATGATTGACATGTTTATATGGTTGGAAGGTTGTTTCCAATGGTGTCCCACAGGGTTCAGTACCAGCACCCTGTTTTTTTCTTCTGGTGCCTCTCAAAGATTTGGACTTAATTATGTCTTAAAATATTTAAGAAGTTTGCAAATGATACAAAATTGGTTGTGTTTATAATGAAAAGGCTGCAAACTGCAGGAAAATATTAAAGGAATGGTCATAGAACATAGAACAGTACAGCACAGAACAAGCCCTTCGGCCCACGATGTTGTGCCGAGCTTTATCTGAAACCAAGATCAAGCTATCCCACTCCCCATCATCCTGGTGTGCTCCATGTGCCTATCCAATAGCCGCTTAAATGTTCCTAAAGTGTCTGACTCCATTATCACTGCAGGCAGTCCATTCCACACCCCAACCACTCTCTGAGTAAAGAACGTACCTCTGATATCCTTCCTATATCTCCCACCACGAACCCTATAGTTATGCCCCCTTGTAATAGCTCCATCCACCCGAGGAAATAGTCTTTGAACGTTCACTCTATCTATCCCCTTTATCATTTTATAAACCTCATGTGGACAGAAAAGTTGCAAATGGAATGGGACTCTAGCTGTGTTGTAATCAGTGTTTTATAGTGTTCTAGCATAACCTCCCTGAGCTTATTATCAATGCAATATCATGTTTTTTTAAAAACCATGTAATCTACCTGTTTTAATACCTTCAAGCATCTGTGGATATACACATCTAGGAGCCTCTGTTCCTCAATGCTTCAGTGTCCTCCCATTTATTGGGTATTCATTTGTTTTGTTTACCCTCCCCAAATACATTACCCCCACACCTCTCTGGATTGAATCTGTTTTGTCTTGGCTGTGGTTTCTTTACGGTTTGCGAGTTACCCGCAGAATACTATTACAGACTGTTTTTTGTAAAAACAATTAGTGTTTGTTTATAGATTTATGTACATCTCAATACTCTACACAAGGGTGTATTTCTGCTTTCCACCAGATCACGGTTACATGTGACATTGCATTATAGCTACATCAGTAGTTAAAACTTTCAGGTACTCCTGATGTTAATCCCTGACTCTACATATTCCATTTGCCCACAGTGTGCCTACTTTTGAGTCACAGTATTTATGTGGCTGATACAAACTGCATGCTTATTTTCTAACTAAACGTATGATTTATATGTACTCTGCCTAACAACGATAATAAAGTGGATTACTAATTGAGATAGACCTGACTCCTCTCCTCTTTGGACCGAGCCAATAATCATTGCTGGTAAATTAAGGTCAACAGCACAGATTCTTGCTCTGACTAAGACCACAAGAAACTACAAAGGGTTGAGGTATGCAAAACAGCCTCCCATTCAACACAGCCAAAGGCTTTGCTCAAATTAATCACATTTTCTCCAATACTTCACCCCCTCTGCTGGATATAAATGCAATTACATTCTTGTGTCAAGTGAGCATTTAGTGTATTCGGGCAAAAAAATCCTTCTGCTGTCAATTCAGTGCTAAGTGATAATTGTATTGCAGTACCTTACGGTAATATCCTTAAAAGAACAGCAGCAAAATCAGAGCTAAGGCATTGAAAATAGCAAAAGAGCTGGAATAATTGACTTTAATTTGCTTTTTTGGTGACAATAGATAATCCTTTAAGGTACCATCTTGAATGTTCTCCAGAGGATTGCTAATTGATTGAAGCAGGTGTGGGAAAAGCAGTTCAAAGTCCTGAAAATTCAAATACAAACTTATAAACACCAAGAGATTTAAAAATGAGTGACATTTATTTTAAAGACTAAATATTAAAGTTCTCTTTCTACATATCAATTGCATGGTCTCAAAGTGGGGAACTGATAGCTTATCAACAGAGCATTGATGCCTGCCTCCAAGGGAGTTACACTATGATGTGAGAAGCAGCACAAAAATTCTAAATATTCAACTTTTAGCTTCCCTAGAGCAAAGGCCAATCAATTGAAACCGTTCTTTAAGAGTAGAGAATTAACTGACAATGTCACTTGCTGTTTGTTGGTAGTTCTGAATGATTGCTTCATATTCTGAGTGGAAGGAATATTGTTCAGATTATGTAATAGAAAGATCCTCACCCTTTCTTTCAATTTTGCTATCAAGAATAAATTAAGCGGGCGGGGAACGGGGCTCCGGCCCCAGAGCGAACCAGAATGCGGCTCTGCCCCATCAAATCAATGAGTATCCAGCTCTGCCCCATCAGGTAAATGAGTATACAGTTCTGTCCCATTGGGTATATGAGTATACAGCTCTGCTCCAGAGTGAATGAATATACAGCTCTGCTCCAGAGTGAATGAATGAGTGTACAACTCTGCTCCAGAGTGAATGAATGTGTACAGCTCTGTTCCAGAGTGAATGAATGAGTGTTCAGCTCTGTTCCAGAGTGAATGAATGAGTATACAGCTCAGCTCCAGAATGAATGAGTATACAGCTCTGCTCCAGAGTGAATGAGTATACAGCTCTGCTCCAGAGTGAATGAATGAGTGTACAGCTCTGTTCCAGAGTGAATGAATGTGTACAGCTCTGTTCCAGAGTGAATGAATGAGTGTTCAGCTCTGTTCCAGAGTGAATGAATGAGTGTACAGCTCTGCTCCAGAGTGCATGAGTATACAGCTCTGCTCCAGAGTGAATGAATGAGTGTACAGCTCTGTTCCAGAGTGAATGAATGTGTACAGCTCTGTTCCAGAGTGAATGAATGTGTACAGCTCTGTTCCAGAGTGAATGAATGAGTGTTCAGCTCTGTTCCAGAGTGAATGAATGAGTGTACAGCTCTGCTCCAGAGTGAATGAGTATACAGCTCTGCTCTAGAATGAATGAGTATACAGCTCTGTTCCAGAGTGAATGAGTATACAGCTCTGCTCCAGTGAATGAGGATACAGCTCTTTTCCAGAGTGAATGAGTATACAGCTCTGCTCCAGAATGAATGTGTACAGCTCTGTTCCAGAGTGAATGAATGAGTGTACAGCTCTGTTCCAGAGTGAATGAATGAGTGTTCAGCTCTGTTCCAGAGTGAATGAATGAGTGTACAGCTCTGTTCCAGAGTGAATGAATGAGTGTACAGCTCTGCTCCAGAGTGCATGAGTATACAGCTCTGTCCCATCAAGTGAAAATTTCAACGAATGAGCAGTACAGGTGTACAGTTCCTGGTCATATTTCATTATCACTACTAATGCTTGTTCTTCAGCTTTTCATTATACATTTTGCTTGGCGTTGTGGGACATTTGTTACACTGAGATTATATTGGATCCTCTTGGTACCCATCCTGCTTTGATAAGATCTGTCAGGCTGCATTCTGGGATAAGTAACTACTTAGCAGTGTTGGGTGAGTATTGCTCAAGGCATCACTGCACCAAAAATCACCAAGGAAAGTGCTATAGTGGCACAGTATCAATATTGATGTCTGTAAGAGTCAAGTTGCATCGAGAAAGAAAGTCCACAAGAAGCAGAAACATTACATGTGCAAAACATTCCTGGTAGAATAATGATCCTTTCAAGAAAGAGGAAGCCTGCATTGAGTTTGAACAGCATAAAACTGTTGTCAACATGGAGATTTGATGCACCATGTATAAATGACGAAATTGAATTGGTCAGAAGAGAAAACTCCAGGAAAAATTGCAGGTATATTAAATCAAAAAGAACAATAACAATTCTGTATGTAGGGGATATCCCAGAATGCAGCCTGACAGATCTTATCAAAGCAGGATGGGTACCAAGAGGATCCAATATAATCTCAGTGTAACAAATGTCCCACAACGCCAAGCAAAATGTATAATGAAAAGCTGAAGAACAAGCATTAGTAGTGATAATGAAATATGACCAGGAACTGTACACCTGTACTGCTCATTCGTTGAAATTTTCACTTGATGGGACAGAGCTGTATACTCATGCACTCTGGAGCAGAGCTGTACACTCATTCATTCACTCTGGAACAGAGCTGTACACTCATTCATTCACTCTGGAACAGAGCTGAACACTCATTCATTCACTCTGGAACAGAGCTGTACACTCATTCATTCACTCATAATGGATGATGAGGAATTCTAAGCTCACAATTCCAGGGTGTCTTCAAGGATAGAATCAGAGTCAACCGAGTATGAATCTGTAGTACAGGATCAGGCTAATAAGATGATGCCTAATATTTTAATTACAGTAAAAGGAGTTGAGAAACTCCTCGATAACAATCATTCTAAAGCTTATGGTCCTGATGACATCCCAATCCATGCATTTAGAATGACAGCGAGTGAGTTTGCACCAATGTTCCACTTTTCAACGATACGTAAACATGGGACAGCCATGAGTCTCTCCAAGAAATAACCCCTTAATGATTAAGCAAATTGCTGACCTATTTCACTTACTCGTGTTTGATGTAAATTATTAGAACATATAATTGATATTCAGATAATTAGACAGCTTGAAGAACAGAATACCCTTCTATTGTAAAGTCAGATCAACGGAATCAAAACTCACCCTTATCCGCATGATCTGACCTATAACCTTCACAATCACATCACCACAGATCTAGCCATTTTAGATGTTTCCAAGGCTTTTAAAGGATGTATTACATATGAAGCTACTGGACAAACTTGATCATTGTAGAGTCAAAGGAAATACAAAACAATAGATAAAAACATTTCTTACTAAATGGCAACAAAAGGTTACAGTGAATGTGGAAGCCTTAAACTGGAAACCAGTCTTAAGCCCCAAGGTATCTTCCAGGACCCACATTAGTTTATTTTCTTAATAAACAACTTCTAGTATAGAATATCAAGCCACATCAGAGTCTTCGCAGATGGCTGCATAGTTTGCAGATTTATTACTGAATCAGTAGACAAGGTTAACCTCCAGGAAGATCTAAATAATCTTGTCAAATGGGTCAATATATGGGAAATGAAATTCAACACAGAGAAATGTAACATCATGCAAATCAGCAATACTCAATATTTATCAATACTCAATTACACAATGCCTGAATTCCCTTCCTAAAGTTCCTATAGAATGTCCTTAGTTAGGAATCCAAATCCAACATAATTTAAAGTAGAATGCACAAAGTCCATTCAGCTTTCAAGGTATCCAAAGTGCTTGGGTTCAATAGATAAGAATTGCCATCACTCTGCAACTGCAGTGAATTAAATGCGATACCGTAACTCAACGAGTGGACGGTATAGAAACATAGAAAAACTACAGCACAATACAGGCCCTTCAGCCCACAAAGTTGTGCCGAACATGTCCCTACCGTAGCGATTACTAGGCTTACCTATAACCCTCTATCTTACTAAGTTCCATGTACTTATCTAAAAGTCTCTTAAAAGACCCTATCGAATCCGCCTCCACCACCGTTGCTGGCAGCCCATTCCACGCACCCACCACCCTCCAAGTGAAAAATTTACCCCTGACATCTCCTCTGTACCTACTCCCCAGCACCTTAAACCTGTGTCCTCTTGTGGCAACCATTTCAGCCCTGGGAAAAAGCCTCTGACCATCCACTTGATCAATACCTCTCAACATCTTATACACCTCTATCAGGTCACCCCTCATCCTTCATCTCTCCAAGGAGAAAAGGCCAAGCTCACTCAACCTATCCTCATAAGGTTTGCTCCCCAACCCAGGCAACATCCTTGTAAATCTCCTCTGCACCCTTTCTATAGCTTCCACATCCTTCCTGTAATGAGGCGACCAGAACTGAGCACAGTACTCCAGGTGTGGTCTGACCAGGGTCTTATATAGCTGCAACATTATCTCTTGACTCCTAAACTCAATTCCTCGATTGATGAAGGCCAGTACACCATATGCCTTCTTAACCACAGCCTCAACCTGCACAGCTGCTTTGAGTACATAGAACATAGAACAGTACAGCACAGAACAGGCCCTTCGGCCCACGATGTTGTGCCGAGCTTTATCTGAAACCAAGATCAAGCTATCCCACTCCCTATCATCCTGGTGTGCTCCATGTGCCTATCCAATAACCGCTTAAATGTTTCTAAAGTGTCTGACTCCACTATCACTGCAGGCAGTCCATTCCACACCCCAACCACTCTCTGCGTAAAGAACCTACCTCTGATATCCGTCCTGTATCTCCCACCACGAACCCTATAGTTATGCCCCCTTGTAATAGCTCCATCCACCCGAGGAAATAGTCTTTGAACGTTCACTCTATCTATCCCCTTCATCATTTTATACACCTCTATTAAGTCTCCCCTCAGCCTCCTCCGCTCCAGAGAGAACAGCCCTAGCTCCCTCAACCTTTCCTCATATGACCTACCCTCCAAACCAGGCAGCATCCTGGTAAATCTCCTCTGCACTCTTTCCAGCGCTTCCACATCCTTCTTATAGTGAGGTGACCAGAACTGCACACAATATTCCAAATGTGGTCTCACCAAGGTCCTGTACAGTTGCAGCATAACCCCACGGCTCTTAAACTCTAACCCCCTGTTAATAAAAGCTAACACACTATAGGCCTTCTTCACAGCTCTATCCACTTGACTGGCAACCTTTAGAGATCTGTGGATATGGACCCCAAGATCTCTCTGTTCCTCCACAGTCTTCAGAACCCTACCTTTGACCCTGTAATCCACATTTAAATTTGTCCTACCAAAATGAATCACCTCACATTTATCAGGGTTAAACTCCATTTGCCATTTTTCAGCCCAGCTTTGCATCCTATCTATGTCTCTTTGCAGCCTACAACAGCCCTCCACCTCATCCACTACTCCACCAATCTTGGTGTCATCAGCAAATTTACTGATCCACCCTTCAGCCCCCTCCTCTAAGTCATTAATAAAAATCACAAAGAGCAGAGGACCAAGCACTGATCCCTGCGGCACACCGCTAGCAACCTGCCTCCAATCCGAAAATTTTCCATCGACCACCACCCTCTGTCTTCGGTCAGACAGCCAGTTACCTATCCAATCGGCCAACTTTCCCTCTATCCCACACCTCCTCACTTTCATCATAAGCCGACCATGGGGGACCTTATCAAACGCCTTACTAAAATCCATGTATATGACATCAACTGCCCTACCTTCATCAACACACTTAGTTACCTCCTCAAAAAATTCTATCAAATTTGTGAGGCACGACTTGCCCTTCACGAATCCGCGCTGACTATCTCGGATTAATCCGCATCTTTCTAAATGGTCGTAAATCCCATCCCTAAGGACCCTTTCCATCAATTTACCAACCACCGAAGTAAGACTAACCGGTCTATAATTACCAGGGTCATTTCTATTCCCTTTCTTAAACAGAGGAACAACATTCCCCATTCTCCAGTCCTCTGGCACCATCCCCGTGGACAGCGAGGACCCAAAGATCAACGCCAAAGGCTCTGCAATCTCATCCCTTGCCTCCCACAGAATCCTAGGATACATTTCATCAGGCCCAGGGGACTTATCGACCTTCAGTTTATTCAAAACTGCCAAGACATCCTCCCTCCGAACATCTATTTCCTCCAGCCTATTAGCCTGTAACACCTTCTCTTCCTCAAAATACATTGGGAGAGTGGAAGATCAGAAGGATCTTGGTGTCCAAGTTCATAGTGTCCTATGAACTTGGACACCAAGATCCTTCTGATCTTCCACTCTCCCAAGAGCCCTACCATTATTATATTCCGCCATCCTATTTGACCTGCCAAAATGAACCACCTCACACTTATCTGGGTTGAACTCCATCTGCCACTTCTCCGCCCAATCTTGTATCACACAGTTTGCTCGGTGCAGCGGGCCAGTTGGCTCATGTTTTACTCTGTGTTGTTGGGACATTTCTGTTATGGGACATTTGTTATGGAATGCTTGTAATCTAAACACGAACAATTGACTTATTTAAATTTTTTTTGTCTTTTTATAGTATAATTTTATTTATAAAATATTTCCACTTTAGCTGGCTTTATTCTGCACTAAGTTGCTCTGGCATGATCCTAATGATGTGCCAGAATCACCAGGGTCAATGATAGCCAGTGTGCACAATCAAGCTGTACCCACTTCCATGTTGATGCCACTGTAGTGATGCACACCAATTTTCACTAACATAGCATAGTACTCAATCTCTGACTTCAAGGCTGGAGAGCTGTTGGCAAGAATAACCAGTTTAAAGTTTATTAATTAGTGTCACAAGTAGGCTTACATTAACATTGCAATGAAGTTACTGTGAAAATCCCTAGCTTGGCTTTGCCTTGATGAATCATTTTCAAAATCTGTTTGTAGCCCAACATGTATTTGCCACATTTCATAACCAAATAGAGCTTGTGGACTCAAATTACTTTTTTGTCTTTTCGCTGCAGCCATCTCCGCTGCTGCCCCTGCTGCCTTAGCGTGAAGAACACTGCAAATTATTGCACCAGAATGTGTGAGGAATGCAACAGGGCGGGTTTAAACACCGCTAAAGGAGCAGCAGCAGTGCCAGCGAGGTGATTAGAGGGGGTATTGCTTCAAAGAAAAACTTGTATTTTACGATGCTGATCCTGCTGGCAGAGGGGTGGAAAAGCAAAGGACCCCAATTTATGATAAACAGTAGAACCAATAGCAATACAAAAATATCTTTGCACAATAAGTGATTAGGTGCAATTTAGACAGATTCAATCATGGCCTCCAAAACGGAATTGGAGATAAGCACTTGAGAAAAAAAAATGCAGGGCAATGGGAAGTAGAGTAGAACTAGCTGAGTTGCTCTTGCAGAAAGTTGATACAGACATGACAGTCCAAATGGCCTCCTGTGCTCCAACTCTTGATTCTTGGCATTTTGTTTGTGCATTTGTTTAATTGGAAAAATGTATTTGGCTGCAATATTCACTTGCAGCTCCTCAACTCCCAAGTTCCAATCTATATAGTTTATTAAACATCTTGTACATGTACGTACTTCACTCAGTTTCTGATGTTGTCTGTTTTACATAATCTCTGCCGTCAAATTTTACTCACTCGTGAACCACATTTAAAATGGAAACCACCAACATAAACTGGCGCCCGACACAATATTCTCACAAATCACTCAAAATTGTTGTTGAAAAATATTTCATCTATCTTTTCTCCTCAAATTGAAATGTCTAAAGTCCAAATCAAGATTACAAAATAAATGAATAAAATACATATTTCACAAGAAAATTTCACGAGAATATAGGAGGCATGGTTAGTAAGTTTGCAGATGACATCAAGATTGGTGGCATAGTGGACAGTGAAGAAAGTTATCTCCAATTGCAACAGGATCTTGATCAATTGGGCCAGTGGGCTGATGAATGGCAGATGGAATTTAATTTAGATAAATGAGAGGTGATGCATTTTGGTAGATTGAACCAGGGCAGGACTTACTCAGTTAATGGTAGGGCATTGGGGAGAGTTACAGAACAAGAGATCTAGGGGTACATGTTCATAGCTCCTTGAAAGTGAAGTCACAGGTGGGCAGAGTGGTGAAGAAGGCATTCAGCATGCTTGGTTTCATTGGTCAGAACATTGAATACAGGAGTTGGGACGTCTTGTTGAAGTTGTACAAGACATTGGTAAGGCCACGCTTGGAATACTGTGTGCAGTTCTGGTCACCCTATTATAGAAAGGATATTATTAAACTAGAAAGAGTGCAGAAAAGATTTACTAGGATGCTACCGGGACTTGTTGGTTTGAGTTATAAGGAGAAGCTGGATAGACTGAGACTTTTTTCACTGGAGCGTAGAAGGCTGAGGGGTGATCTTGTAGAGGTCTATAAAATAAAGAGGGGCACAGATCAGCTAGACAGTCAATATCTTTTCCAAAATGTAGGGGAGTCTAAAACTAGAGGTCATAGGTTTAAGATGAGAGATACAGAAGTGTCCAGACGGGCAATTTTTTCATACAGAGGATGGTGAGTATCAGGAACAAGCTAAGCTGCCAGAGGAAGTAGTAGAGTCGGGTACAATTTTGTATTTTAAAAAGCATTTAGACAGTTACATGGGTAAGATGGGTATAGAGGGATATGGCCAAATGCGGGCAATTGGGATTAGTTTAGGAGTTTTTTTTAAAAAGGGCGGCATGGACAAGTTGGGCCGAAGGGCCTGTTTCCATGCTGTAAACCTCTATGACAATAGATTAACCATTAAATTATCATTTCTGTTTTTTTATTGCAATCACAGTTTTTATTTGCAGACCTCGGCGTCACAAAAACATCAGAAACACCTGGGTTTAGACTTGATATTATTGCTTGGACCTTTAATCAAAGCTAAACCCTGATTATTTTCTAAGGACGCAATCTTATGGAAAAAATTCTAAGTTCTGAACGAGTTAGAAAACTGGAGATGGTCCTGCTTTTTGGGCGATTTTGAAAATGCAATCTTATGATATTCTTGTTACTTTTTTTGGACAGAAATGCAATTCTCACTAGTAGGGGGCGGGGGTGGAGCCTAAGATCATCAGTGAAGCTGGCTGCACACTGTTTGGGGTGCCATTGCGCAGGCACCCAATCTCCCAATGAAGACAAAGAATCGACCCTAATTATTCTGAAAAGTTTATGCATCCTATAACTGTCATTATTCTTAAAACTAATGAAATTGCATTTTTACACTGGTGATAAACACATTGAAAAAGAATCGGTAATACCACCTTGAGTGCAAAAATGTGGAACATAAACTCTACATCATTAATCTTGTGACATTAGTGAGCCTTTAAGAATTATTTAAAATCATATTTTCTGCAGTTTAAAAGCACTCCTTTTGGTTTCATTTTGGCACCTTTTTCGAAGTCCTTTTATTGCTGCTTCAATGGTTTAAATTGGGTTTCGTTTATTTTTACTCTGGGCTTCATGCAGTGTCCGGGATTTTAAGACCTTTTGCATTGTGAGGGGGAAAATTGATTAACGAGTCAAAATCAGGTGGTTCCTCCCCAGAAGAATCCAAGGAGTCATTTTCAGTTTTAATTTGGAGTCAGAAGCTGTCCTGATTGTCAAGTTGTGGAGATGCCGGCGTTGGACTAGGGTAAACACAGTAACAGTTTTAACAACACCAGGTTAAAGTCCAACAGGTTTATTTGGTAGCAAATACCATTAGCTTTCAGAGCGCTGCTCCTTCGTCAGATGGAGTGGAAATGTGCTCTCAAACAGTGCACAGAGACACAAAATCAAGTTACAGAATATTGATTAGAATGCGAATCCCTACAGCCAACCAGATCTTAAAGATACAGACAATGTGGGTGGAGGGAGCATAGAAGCCATGATGTGGAGATGCCGGCGTTGGACTGGGGTAAACACAGTAAGAAGTCTCACAACACCAGGTTAAAGTCCAACAGGTTTATTTGGTAGCACAAGCCACTAGTTTTCGGAGCACTGCCCCTTCATCAGGTGAGTGGGAGTTCTGTTCACAAACAGGGCATATAAAGACACAAACTCAATTTACAAAATAATGGTTGGAATGCGAGTCTTTACAGGTAATCAAGTCTTAAAGGTACAGACAATGTGAGTGGAAAGAGGGTTAAGCACAGGTTAAAGAGATGTGTATTGTCTCCAGCCAGGGCAGTTAGTGAGATTTTGCAAGCCCAGGCAAGTCATGGGGGTTACAGATAATGTGACATGAACCCAAGATCCCGGTTGAGGCCATCCTCATGTGTGCGGAACTTGTCTATCAGTCTCTGCTCAGCGACTCTGCGTTTGTCGTGAAAGCCGCCTTGGAGAACACTTACCCAGAGATCAGAGGCCGAATGCCCATGACCGCTGAAGTGTTCCCCAACAAGAGGAGAACACTCTTGCCTGGTGATTGTCGAGCGGTGTTCATTCATCCATTGTCGTAGCATCTGCATGGTCTCCTCAACGTACCATGCCTCAGAACATCCTTTCCTGCAGTGTATCAGGTAGACAACGTTGGCCGAGTTGCAAATATATGTACCGTGTGCCTGGTGGATGGTGTTCTCACGTGAGATGATGGCATCCGTGTCAATGATCCGGCACATCTTGCAGAGGTTGCTGTGGCAGGATTGTGTGGTATCATGGTCACTGTCCTCCTGAAGGCTGGGTGGTTTGCTGCGGACAATGGTCTGTTTGAGGTTGTGCAGTTGTTTGAAGGCAAGCAGTGGAGCTGTGGGGATGGCCTTGGCGAGATGTTCGTCTTCATCAATGACATGTTGAAGGCTCCGGAGAAGATGTCGCAGCTTCTCCGCTCCGGGGAACTTCCTGGTTGGAGACTTGGGTGGAGAGATGGCAGATGGAGTTTAATCTGTACAAATGTGAGGTAATGCATTTTGGAAGGTCTAATAAAGATAGGAAATATGCAGTAAATGGCAGAACCCTTAAGGGCATTGATAGGCAGAGGGATCTGGGTGTACAGGTACAGAGGTCACTGAAAGTGCAAACGCAGGTGGAGAAGGTACTCAAGAAGGCATACGGCATGCTTGCCTTCATCGGCTGGGGCACGGAGTTTAAAAATTGGCAAGTCATGGTGCAGCTTTATAGAACCTTAGTTCGGCCACACTTGGAATATAGTGTTCAATTCTGGTCGCCACACTACCAGAAGGATGTGGAGGCTTTAAAGAGGGTACAGAAAAGATTTACCAGGATGTTGCTTGGTATGGAGGACATTAGTTATGAGGAGAGGTTAGAGAAACTTGGTTCGTTCTCACTGGAACGACAGAGGTTGAGGGGCGACCTGATAGAAGTCTACAAGATTATGAAGGGCATGGACAGAGTGGAGAGTCAGAAGCTTTTTCCCAGGGTGGAAGTCAATTACTAGGGGGCATAAGTTTAAGGTGCGAGGGGCAAGGTTTAAAGGAGATGTACGAGGCAGGTTTTGTTTTACACAAAGGGTGCTGGATGCCTGGAACTCAGTGCAAGGGGAGGTAGTGGAAGCAGATACGATAGTGGCTTATAAGGGGCGTCTGGACAAATACATGAATAGGATGGGAATAGAGGGATATGGTCCCCGGAAGGGCAGGGGGTTTTAGTTCACTCAGGCAGCTTGGTCTGTGCAGGCTTGGAGGGCCGAAGGGCCTCTTCCAGCGCTGTAATTTTCTTTGTTCATCAAAGGAGAGAGAAAAACTTAACGTTTAAAGTCCAATCTGACATTTCTTCACCAGAGTAAACTTGTTGAAAAATAAACAACTGTCAACAACAAATTATATCACACCGAACAGAAAATTTGAATCCTGATCAATTTATGTCACTGCATCAACAATATCTAAGAAAGTGTACCAACATACGCAAATTATTTTACGAAGAATAAGAGCATCTTTAAAGTTTTCTTCATAATTTATGTCCAGTTTACATTTATATTTTCACAATGTACAACTTTTAAAAATGATTAGGCCTGATCAGACAAAAACTTGTCACGTGAATGTACCTTTAAAAAAGATTTTTTAAAAATCATGCAGCTTACAGCTTCAGCGATATCATTGGGGTGGAGCCAAGTTGTGGCACTCAGGTGATAGGGCTTTCAGTTTCATTTGTGGAATTAGGTGACAGGGGTTTTTTTCCTTTGGGTTTTCAGTTTCGTTTTGGGGACTGTGTTAGAAGCAGTTTAGCAGCAAGCTAAGAAGCAGTCTCTCTCTCCGTGTTCTTCTCTTTGTTTGGTTTTGAAACTCAGTTGCTGAAGGAGAGGCTTATTGCCATCCTGCCTTAAAGAAGCTGTGCTTTGGGAAACAAATTCAACTACAACCTCTTCTGAGTTTCTTCACAAGGGATTTTCAGCATTCAACCCAGGAGGCTGGATTCTTGTAACAAGTGGGTATTAACCTATGCTGTATTGTGCTTATTTGGAGGATTGTGTGTATTGGATGTTGGCTTTGGTTGGAACATGAGGTATTTCTTAAGATTTATACATTATCATAGAAATCATAGAAACCCTACAGTGCAAAGAAAGAACAAAGAACAATACAGCACAGGAACAGGCCCTTCGGCCCTCCAAGCCCGCGCCGCTCCCTGGTCCAAACTAGACCATTCTTTTGTATCCCTCCATTCCCACTCCGTTCATATGGCTATCTAGATAAGTCTCAAACGTTCCCAGTGTGTCCGCCTCCACCACCTTGCCCGGCAGCGCATTCCAGGCCCCCACCACCCTCTGTGTAAAATACGTCCTTCTAATATCCATGTTAAACCTCCCCCCCCCCTCACCTTGAACCTATGACCCCTCGTGAACGTCACCACCGATCTGGGAAAAAACTTCCCACCGTTCACCCTATCTATGCCTTTCATAATTTTATACACCTCTATTAGGTCACCCCTCATCCTCCGTCTTTCCAGTGAGAACAACCCCAGTTTACCCAATCTCTCCTCATAACTAAGCCCTTCCATACCAGGCAACATCCTGGTAAACCTCCTCTGCACTCTCTCTAAAGCCTCCACGTCCTTCGGGTAGTGTGGCAACCAGAACTGGGCGTAGTATTCCAAATGCGGCCGAACCAACGTTCTATACAACTGCAACATCAGACCCCAACTTTTATACTCTATGCCCCATCCTATAAAGGCAAGCATGCCATGCAGAAAGAGGCCATTTGGCCCATCGAGTTTGCACCGACCACAATCCCACCCAGGCCCTACCCCCATACTCCTACATATTAACCCGCTAATCCCTCGAACCTACACATCTCAGTACACCCAAGGGGTAATTTTAACATGACCAATCAACCTAAGCCGCACATCTTGGGACTTCTGGTTATCGTGATTATCTGATTATCGTGGTTGTTATGTTTCTTGTTCATAATTGTTAAACGTTCTTGCTAATTGTGTTACTATACATAGAGTCATAGGAGGTTTACAGCATGGAAACAGGCCCTTTGGCCCAACTTGTCCATGCCGCCCTTTTTTTAAACCCCTCAGCTTGTCAACATGCTCAACAATATTCTTAATTAGAACATAGAACATAGAACATTACAGCGCAGAACAGGCCCTTCGGCCCACGATGTTGCACCGACCAGTTAAAAAAAAAACTGTGACCCTCCAACCTAAACCAATTTCTTTTCGTCCATGAACCTATCTACGGATCTCTTAAACGCCCCCAAACTAGGCGCATTTACTACTGATGCTGGCAGGGCATTCCAATCCCTCACCACCCTCTGGGTAAAGAACCTACCCCTGACATCGGTTCTATAACTACCCCCCCTCAATTTAAAGCCATGCCCCCTCGTGCTGGATTTCTCCATCAGAGGAAAAAGGCTATCACTATCCACCCTATCTAAACCTCTAATCATCTTATATGTTTCAATAAGATCCCCTCTTAGCCGCCGCCTTTCCAGCGAAAACAATCCCAAATCCCTCAGCCTCTCCTCATAGGATCTCCCCTCCATACCAGGCAACATCCTGGTAAACCTCCTCTGCACCCTCTCCAAAGCCTCCACATCCTTCCTGTAATGTGGGGACCAGAACTGCACACAGTACTCCAAGTGCGGCCGCACCAGAGTTGTGTACAGTTGCAACATAACGCTACGACTCCTAAATTCAATCCCCCTACCAATAAACGCCAAGACACCATATGCCTTCTTAACAACCTTATCTACTTGATTCCCAACTTTCAGGGATCTATGCACACATACACCTAGATCCCTCTGCTCCTCCACACTATTCAAAGTCCTCCCGTTAGCCCTATACTCAACACATCTGTTATTCCTACCAAAGTGAATTACCTCACACTTCTCCGCATTAAACTCCATCCGCCACCTCTCGGCCCAACTTTGCAACCTGTCTAAGTCTTCCTGCAAACTACGACACCCTTCCTCACTGTCTACCACACCACCGACTTTGGTGTCATCAGCAAATTTGCTAATCCACCCAACTATACCCTCATCCAGATCATTAATAAATATTACAAACAGCAGTGGCCCCAAAACAGATCCCTGAGGTACACCACTTGTAACCGCACTCCATGATGAATATTTACTATCAACCACCACCCTCTGTTTCCTATCCGCTAGCCAATTCCTGATCCAATTTCCTAGATCACCCCCAATCCCATACATCTGCATTTTCTGCAGAAGCCTACCATGGTGAACCTTATCAAACGCCTTACTAAAATCCATATATACCACGTCCACTGCCTTGCCCCCATCCACCTCCTTGGTCACTTTCTCAAAAAACTCAATAAGGTTAGTAAGGCACGACCTACCTGCCACAAAACCATGCTGACTATCACCTATCAATTCATTACTCTCCAAATAACTATAAATCCTATCCCTTATAATTTTTTCCAACATCTTGCCGACAACAGAAGTGAGACTCACCGGTCTATAATTCCCGGGGAAGTCTCTGTTCCCCTTCTTAAACAATGGGACAACATTCGCTAACCTCCAATCTTCTGGTACTATACCAGAGGCCAACGACGACCTGAAGATCAGAGCCAGAGGCTCTGCAATCACTTCTCTTGCCTCCCAGAGAATCCTTGGATAAATCCCATCCGGACCAGGGGATTTATCTATTTTCAGACCCTCCAGAATATCCTGCACATCCTCCTTTAATTAAACTTTGTTTTTGATAAAAGCTCATCGTGGACCAGTTGAATCACACATGAAGTGAAACCTCTCATGCTCATCCTAGCCAAATTCAATTTAAAATGTTATGGGTCAGGTGAGCTTCATGGAACACCTTGAAGTATCCATCTTGACTTGTAACACTTGACATTAACCTTCCATGGATTTTTGAGGATCCTTTACACCCAACCCAGTGCAGCAAACCCCATAGAGAGCAACATGGAGGATCTGTGCCAAAATCATGCCCTCTTTTTACATCACGAGCTGAAGTATTCTCAAGGCTGCTCTGAAAACAGCTAAGGAGAGAAGTTCAGTGTGTGAAAGAGTAGAGTGGATATGGGGATTGAGCAGGTAAGTTCCATGCAGCCAAATACGAGTCCAGATGGCTGGGTTGCCTGCCAGGATTCAGGACATCTGCTCATGGTGGGAGAGGAACTTGCTGTGGGAGGCGGAAGGATCTAGTAGTCATGGTCCATGTTGGTAGAAATGGCGTAGATAGGACGAGGAAAGATATTCTGCTTAGGGAGATGAATGCGTAACTCAAGACTGCTGTGGGAGAAACGGGCTTCAATTCATGAGGCACTGGCACTAGTACTGGGGGAAGTAGGAACTGCACTCCTAGAACTGTCTTCACCTGAACCGTACGCTGGGATCAGTGTTCTGGCAGGCCATATGACGAGCGTGGTAGAGAAAGCTTTAAACTAAAATGGGGGTTAGGGAATATAAGAGAGGAGATGTAGCAAATCAAATAGAAACAAGGTAATAGAGCAGAGTAGTGTGGCAGGAAGGGACAAACAAGCTGGGTGGTAAAAAGATAAGTTTAAGGCTCTGTAGCTAATGGATGAAGTGTTAACATTGAAATAAATAGATATGACCTGATAACCATTACAGAGACATGACTGCAGGGTGACCAAGGCTGGGAAATAAATATTGACAGATATTTAACATTTTGAAGAGAGGAAGTTAGGAACAGATAGTGCGATAACTCCATAAATTAAAATAAATCTATGTACAGAGGACCAGAGAGACCTTGTAGTGCATGTCCAAAAGAACCTTGAAGGTAACAGGACAGGTAGATAAGGTGGTAAGGCGGCATATAGGATACTTGCCTTTATTAGGCGAGTCACAGAATACAAGAGCAGGGAGGTTATGATGGAACCAAAAGAGAAAATGCTGGAAAATCTCAGCAGGTCTGGCAGCTGCTTTGACAAAGGGTCATCTTGACTCGAAACATCAGCTCTTTTCTCTCCTTTCAGATGCTGCCAGATCTGCTAAGATTTTCCAGCATTTTCTCTTTCGGTTTCAGATTCCAGCATCTACAGTAACTTGCTTTTATCCAGGTTATGATGGAGCTGTATAAAACACTCGTTAAGCCACAACTAGAATACTGTTTGCAGTTCTGGTTGCTACATTATAGGATGGAAGTGATTTCACTAGAGGATGCAGAGGAGATTCACCAGGATGTTGCCTCGGCTAGAATGCTTCAGTTATGAAGAGACATTGATTAAGCGGAGGTTATTTTCCTCGGAGAAGGCTGAGGGAGGATCTGATCGAGGTGTACAAAATTATGAGGGACATAGATATGGTAGGAAGGAACTTTTCTCCTTAGAAGGTCAATACCTATGCCTTTAGTAAATGGGCATAGATTTAAGAGATTTAGAGGGGATTTGAGGAAAACCTTTTTTGTGGGAATCTAGAACTCAAAGGGTGGTAAAGGTGGGAACCCTCAACGTTTAAGCAGCATTTAGATGAGCACTTGAAATGCAATAGCATACAAGGCTATGGGCCAATAGGTGGAAAACGGGATGAGCATAGATAGGTGCTTGATGGATGGCGCAGACACAATGGGCCAAAATACCTCTTATTGTGCTGTAAAAAGTATGATTTCTATGACTCCAAACCACTGGTTATGTTCATCTTTAGTTATTTCATCTGCAGCTTGGTTTCAAACCAAAAAAGGCGAGATCTGATATCAAATTAAATATCGAGGCCCTTTGCATTGGGAAAACCAGAAAGTAAAGAAGTAATTGGAATTTCATGCAGGTGACTTGGTTTTCAAAATCTCTACCAGTTAAAATCAGTTAAACATCTGGTGAGTGAGCAGTTACTTTTAATCCTGATATACGATAGATGCAAAACGGTGTTCAACTACCAATTCATTTCAACCTCAGCTCTGCATTCTGGCTTCCACCTCTATTCCTGTCCAATATAAAGCCCCTGAACGTTCACTGACCCACCCCAATTCCAGTCTTCAACAAGTCTGCATGGTTAAAACGCACATTGCTTACCAGAATGTGTTACAGCACCCTAAGACTTCTTTACAACTCCTTCCAACTCACGATCACAAGAACAAGGGCAGCTAAGTGCATTACAGCACCAGCATTTCCAGGTTCCAGTCCAAATCTCTTACATCCCAATTTGGATAGGTATCACTATTCATTCATCATCACAAGGTCAAAATCCTGGAACACCCGCTACCTAACATTGTGGGAATCTTCACCAAAGGATATCGAGCAGTTCAAGTTGATGGCTCACTGCCACCCTCTTAGGTGCAACAAGAGATTGGAAACTAGTATTGGCCTTGCAAACAATACCTATAATTCCATGATTTTTTAAAAATTTAGATTCAAAGGAGCATTTTCATAATTCTCATATCCTATGTTGCATTTTGCATTTGTATTTGAACAAGTTGCTTTAATTAGAGCAATGCAATTCAATTTCACCAAGAAAGGCAAAAGCAAACAATTCTACATTTCTACCAACCTCAAAATGACCCGATTGAGATATTAAAGGCAGTTACAGAACATGGACAGATGCAAAGGTATAATGTGAATTACCAACCACCTCCATCAGCTCATTTACTCAATTCTTTAAAACAATTTGCAAACAAAATTTCTTTATTCTTGAAGCCAAAAAAAATCAAATAAATTCCAACATTTCTAGATCATTTAACCATTGTTATTCCCCACCCTGCTGCTTTTGTCTGAAAGTCAAGTCTCTTTCTCATTAACAATGTTCTAAGTTGGACAGACCACTGTGAATTGGTGCAGTGCCCAAGTGCAGCTGTCAAACATTGTAAAGAATTCCCTTTAGTCAGCCCTTGCCATGTTTTCCAATCGGTTACGCATGTTTGCTTTTCTTAATTGTGCTGAGGAAATACACCATACTGAGACCTAAAGCTGTCATGATTATTTTGCAGTGAAGTATGTGTATTGTTACATGGAAAATGCAGTTGAAGTTGTTTCTTCCCCGCATACAATAGAATGCGTCAAAACCAACAAACAAATATATTTACAATGTTACAATCAGGGAAGACATATGTTAGGATTTATCCTTCCATTCCCACTCCTTGATTGATCATGAGGGTTTTTTACAAATTAGAAGGATGAATTTTTAAGGAGGCCATTCAGCCCATCGAGCTTGTACTGACAACAATCTCACCCAGGCCCTACCCACATAACCCCATGTATTTACCCTCCAAATCCCCTGACACTAAGGGAAAATTTAGCATGGCCAATCAACCTAACCCACACATCTTTGGACTGGGAGGAAATCAGAGCACCTGGAGAAGGTCTTAGTAATTCATTATGCTTATCCATTTATATCTTGATTGCAAAGAAACCAGTCTCATAGGCTTTCTTCAATTAACACGAAGGGGTTACTCAGGTAAAGATATAAAACTATTTAACACACACACACTAACACGCAAGAATTATCTGTTTATGAGTACTTCGCTGGTTGAAGCACATTTCTCTAATGATGGTCTTCAAATTCCAGTGGAGTTGAAGCTCATGTAAACTGCAATTTCTGCAGACAGTTTCTTTAAAAAAAACATAATCTGTCTTTTCCAAGTGTATTGGACCGGAGATCCCTTCGGATGGAAACTCTCTCTCCCTCTCTCTGGTGACTTAAATATATCAGAGATAAGGCCTTGAATTGGCGAGAGAAAGTTACTGCTCCCTTGGCAGATTCTTCCAGGCTCCAGGCTTTTTTTTTAAAAAGCAGGTTAGGTGTTGCAATAAAGTACATTTAAAAATTGTTATTCTAGTCAAAGGACGTCCCTCCCCATAGTGATGGTAGTCGGTAATTGGCCCCTGAGTGGACAAACTTTGGCTATTGTTTTATGGCCAAGGTGATTAGATTCTGTAACGTCCAGCCATTAACTCCCAAATGATCCATCCTCCATTTTGATGAGATTGGAAGATGACCCATATAGTGATTGTCTCCACTTGAAAGGTAGCTTGACAGAAATGAAAATGGTGAGGTCCAATACAGTTTCAGTTTATCCTCTGAAGTAGTTCTTGATCTCAGCAAGTGTGGAATTCCACACTAGTGGCCCAGGTATTTCTGGTTTGTAATTGACATTACCCATAGAAAAGTTACAGTGCAGAAAGAGGCCTTTCAGTCCATTGTGTCTGTGCCAGCCAAAATAGAAAAGAAACTAGCTGCTCACTTTAAACCAATTTTACAGCAGCTCGTCCATAGTCTTGCAGTTTAGAACATTTCAGATGCAGATCCAAGTACCTTTAAATGAATTGAGCATTTCAGCCTCAACCACCAACTTAGGCTGTGAATTCCAGATTCTCACCACCCTCTGGGTGAAAATGTTTTTCCTCATTTTCAGCTCAAATTTATGCTCCCTGCTTATTGACCCCACAACTAAATGAAATAAGTCTTTTATGTCAACCCTGTCTTGGCTCCTCATAATTTTGTTCACCTCATTAGGTCACTTTTAACCTCCTCTAAGGAGAAGAAACCTAACCTATCCAATCTTTCCTCCCAGCTGCAATTTTAAAGTCCTGGCAACATTCTTATAAATCCCCTCTGCACTTTCTCCAGAGCAATTGTGTCCTTCCTGTAATGTGGTGACCAGAACTGCACACAAAACTCCAGCTGTGGCCCAACCAGCATTTCCATCATTACATCCCTACTTTTGTACTCAATACCTTGCCAAATAAAAGAAAAGCATTCCATATGCTTTCTTCACCACCTTGTCCACTGGTCCTGCCACCTTCAAGAACCTGTGGACATGCAGTCCAAGGTCTTTCACATTCCTCAGCCCCTTTCAATATTTTCCCATTTATTGAGGGCTCCCTTGCTTTGTTTGCCCTCCTCAAAAATGCATCACCTCGCACTTTTCCAGATGAAATTCCATGTGCTACTTTTCCACCCATTCAACCAAAACATTTCATTCTAAAGTCTGCAGGTATCCCTATCTCCATCAAGAACACGGCCAATATTCGTGTCTACAATTTTGCAATCATACCACTCACATTTAAGTCTAAATCATTAATATATACAACAAACAGCAAGGACTCCAACAGTGAGCCCTGTGGAACATTGTTTTCCATGGTAGGCTTCTACAGAAAATGCAGATGTATGGGATTGGGGGTGATCTAGGAAATTGGATCAGGAATTGGCTAGCGGATAGGAAACAGAGGGTGGTGGTTGATAGTAAATATTCATCATGGAGTGCGGTTACAAGTGGTGTACCTCAGGGATCTGTTTTGGGGCCTCTGCTGTTTGTAATATTTATTAATGATCTGGATGAGGGTATAGTTGGGTGGATTAGCAAATTTGCTGATGACACCAAAGTCGGTGGTGTGGTAGACAGTGAGGAAGGGTGTCGTAGTTTGCAGGAAGACTTAGACAGGTTGCAAAGTTGGGCCGAGAGGTGGCGGATGGAGTTTAATGCGGAGAAGTGTGAGGTAATTCACTTTGGTAGGAATAACAGATGTGTTGAGTATAGGGCTAACGGGAGGACTTTGAATAGTGTGGAGGAGCAGAGGGATCTAGGTGTATGTGTGCATAGATCCCTGAAAGTTGGGAATCAAGTAGATAAGGTTGTTAAGAAGGCATATGGTGTCTTGGCGTTTATTGGTAGGGGGATTGAATTTAGGAGTCGTAGCGTTATGTTGCAACTGTACACAACTCTGGTGCGGCCGCACTTGGAGTACTGTGTGCAGTTCTGGTCCCCACATTACAGGAAGGATGTGGAGGCTTTGGAGAGGGTGCAGAGGAGGTTTACCAGGATGTTGCCTGGTATGGAGGGGAGATCCTATGAGGAGAGGCTGAGGGATTTGGGATTGTTTTCGCTGGAAAGGCGGCGGCTAAGAGGGGATCTTATTGAAACATATAAGATGATTAGAGGTTTAGATAGGGTGGATAGTGATAGCCTTTTTCCTCTGATGGAGAAATCCAGCACGAGGGGGCATGGCTTTAAATTGAGGGGGGGTAGTTATAGAACCGATGTCAGGGGTAGGTTCTTTACCCAGAGGGTGGTGAGGGATTGGAATGCCCTGCCAGCATCAGTTGTAAATGCGCCTAGTTTGGGGGCGTTTAAGAGATCCGTAGATAGGTTCATGGACGAAAAGAAATTGGTTTAGGTTGGAGGGTCACAGTTTTTTTTTTAACTGGTCGGTGCAACATCGTGGGCCGAAGGGCCTGTTCTGCGCTGTAATGTTCTATGTTCTATGTTCTATTCACAAAAACATCCATTGACCATTACCCTTTGTTTCTAGTCACTGAACCAATTTGGGATCCAACTTGCCATCTTTCCTTGTATCACATGCGATCTCACTTTTCTGACCAGTCTGCCAAGTGGGATCTTGTCAAATGTCTTACTGAAATTCATGTAGACAATATCCACTACACTACCCTCATCAACCCCTCTTGTTACTTCCTCAAAAAATTACATTAAGTTAGTCAGACACGATCTTCCCCTAACAAAACCATGCTGAGCATCCCTGGTCAATCCATGCCTATAGTTCACTGGCCTATCCCTCGCACCCTTTTTAAATAATGGTACAATGTTCACTGACTTCCAATCCTCTAGAACCTCACTTGTATCTAGGGAGGATTGGAAAATTAGAACCTTCCAGAAATTAGTCAATTTGTTTTACCAGAAACGTGATTTGTGGCAGCCATCTTAAGCTAGTATCTTTGCTTGCTTTTCAAAAGTACTTTTAAAGCAGTTAAACATATATTTGATCAGCGGATTAAACTTAAGATTAATATCACACGTGCACATCATATTATGACAACAGTCAAGAAAGGGTTAGTAAAAAAAAAATCAATCTCAAAGCAAAAGGAATTGATACTGTAAACTTGACAAAACATCAAATTTAACAATATACATTTGTATTTAAATCAAATTGATAGAAATCAGCAGAATCTGAAGGACTATGAAAGTACTCTGAACTTTGCAATCAATTAAAATCAGCAAATCGCGCTATACTTTGTAACTACCATGGTAGTTTGGCCGAACTTTGAGGCTTATTTCAAGTAGCTCTCATACAAAAAGTTTGAGACTTGTAAAGTTCACTTTTTAAAAAAAGAATCTGAATGCAATATTACTTTGTTCCAAATTTTTATGACCCCAATACAAAAAGCAATTTTATTTTAATAAGCATGAATTGCTGTCATGTCGCAAAATTTTATAAGATTCCTTCCATTTTTTAAAATTTGAAATCTTGCTCATGAACCCAAATACTAAAGCATATCAGGCTGGACATTTCCATGTTTTAGTCCTCATTCAAAAAATTGCATTACCAGAAACGCTAGCTTGTAAGCAAGCACACAGAAAAGCTCTTGGCCATTGGTCACAAAACTAAATAAAATCTAATATTTCAACTAGCCTTGGGATTGATATTATATACTATTCTGAAACCCTCAGCAAGCAAGTCCCAAACTTCATACAGTGCAAATTTTGAATTTCAGCTTCAACTGGGGTATATACAATAGAGACGTCCAAGTGAATGACTTGAGGTATCAAGTGGATGTATTGGTGATCAACTTCCAAAATTCTAAACATTCTGGATCTTCCATCAGATTGTAAGGTAGTAAATATAACGCCATTATTTAAGAAAGGAGGGAGAGAGAAAACAGAGAACTACGGACCTGTTGAATGGCAGATAACTAACTAGTTCCTGTTTTCTATGTTCCTCTGGGGACATATGTCATTCTCCCACATCTCAGTACTAAGATATAGGGTCGTACTGTCAGATCCGATAGTACATTGAAAGGATAAGGACTGCAGCAATAATAATCTTTTCTGATCAACGTTTGCTTTTCTTACCTAAACTTGTATGTCACGGGTAGACAGAGTGGCCTTCATCAGTCAGGGCATTGACTATAGGAGTTAGGACATTATGTTGTATAAGTCGTTGGTGAGGCCACAGTTCGTGTACAGTTTTCGTTACCCGGTTATAGGAAAGACATTAATAAACTACAAAGAGTGCAAAAAAGATTTGAGAGGAGGTTGCTGGGACTAGTGGGCCTGAGTTATAGGGAGTGGTTGGCCAGAGTTGGGCTTTATTCCTTGGAACATAGGAGAATGAGGGGTGACCTTATTGAGGTGTATAAAATCATGAAGGGCATAGATAGGATGAACATACAGTCTTTTTCCCAGGGTAGGGGAATTGAAAACTAGAGGGCATAGGTTGAAGATGAGGGGGGAAAGATTTAAAAGGGACCAGAGGGGCAACTTCTTCACTCAGAGGATGGTGCGTACATGGAATGAGCTGCCAAAGTGGTTGAGGCAGATTCAATATGCAACATTTAAAAAGCATTTGGATAAGTACATGGATGGGAAAGTATTAGAGGGATATGGACCAAATGCAGCCAATTGGGACTAGCTGGGAGGGCGAGAGCTGTGAAGCGATCACAGTATGATTGAATTTAAAATACAGATGGAGCGTGAGAATACCAATGTCTTGTGCTTAAACAAAGGAGACTATAAAGGGATGAGGGAGGAGTTAGCTAAGGTAAACTTGGAGCAAAAACTTTATGGTGGGACAATTCAGGAACAGTGGAGGACTTTCAAATCGATCTTTCACAGTGCTCAGCTAAAGTATATATCAGTGATGAGGAAGGAGTGTAGAAAAAGAGATAATCAGCCATGGATATCGAATGAAATAAAGGAGGGTATCAAATTGAAAGAAAATGCATACAAAGTGGCAAAGATTAGTGGGAATCTAGAGGATTGGGAAATCTTTAAAGGTCAGCAGAAAGCCACAAAAAAGCTATAAAGAAAGGCAAGATGGATTATGAGAGTAAACTAGCTCAGAATATAAAAAGATAGCAAAAGTTTCTACAAATATATAAAACGAAAAAGAGTGGCTAAAGTAAACATTGGTCCTTTAGAGGACGAGAAGGGGGATGTAATAACTGGAAATGAGAAAATGGCTGAGGCATTGAACAGGTATTTTGTGTCGGTCTTCACAGTGGAAGAGACAAATAACATGCCAAAAATTGATGACAGGAAGGCTATGGCAGGTGAGAACCTAGAAACTATTATCACAAAAGAGCTAGTATTGAGCAAGTTAATGGA
Source organism: Mustelus asterias (assembly GCF_964213995.1). NCBI lineage: Eukaryota > Metazoa > Chordata > Chondrichthyes > Carcharhiniformes > Triakidae > Mustelus > Mustelus asterias. Next base: position 37,486,702 of record NC_135810.1, read on the forward strand.
GCTAAAGGTAGACAAGTCTCCTGGTCTTGATGGAATGCATCCCAGGGGACTAAAAGAGATGGCGGGAGAAATAGCAAATGCACTAGTGGTAATTTACCAAAATTCGCTGGACTCTGGGGTGGTTCCCACAGATGTGACGCCACTGTTTAAAAAAGGAGCTAGACAAAAGGCAGGTTAGCTTAACTTCTGTAGTAGGGAAAATGCTTGAATCTATCATCAAGGAAGAAATAGCGAGACATCTGGATATAAATTGTCCCATTGGTAAGACGCAGCATGGGTTCATGAAGGGCAGGTCATGTTTGACTAATTTGGTGGAATTCTTTGAGAACATTACATGTGCAATGGACAATGGGGAACCTGTGGATGTAGTGTAGCTGGATTTCCAGAAGGCATTTGACAAGGTGCCACACCAAAGACTGCTACATAAGATAAAGGTGCACGGTGTTACGGGTAATGTGTTAGCATGGATAGAGGATTGGTTAAGTAACAGAAAGCAAAGAGTGGGGGTAAATGGGTGTTTTTCTGGTTGGCGATCAGTGACTAGTGGTGTGCCTCAGGGATTAGTGTTGGGACCGCAATTGTTTGCGAGTTACATAGATGATTTGGAGTTGGAGACCAAGTGCAGTGTGTCAAAATTCGCAGATGACACTAAGATGGGTGGAAGAGCAAAGTGTGCAGAGGATGCTGAAAGTCTGCAAAGGGATATAGATAACCTAAGTGAGTGGGCGAGGGTCTGGCAGATGGAGTACAATGTTGGTAAATGTGAGATCATCCATTTTGGTAGGAATAACAGGAAAATGGAGTATTATTTAAATGGTAAAAAATTGCAGCATGCTGCTGTGCAGAGGGACCTGGGTGTCCTTGTGCGGGAATCTCAAGGTACAACAGGTAATTAAGAAGACAAATGGAATTTTGTCCTTCATTGCGAGAGGGATGGAGTTTAAAAACAGCGAGATTATGTTGCAGCTGTATAAGGTGCTGGTGAGGCCACACCTGGAGTACTGTGTACAGTTTTGGTCTCCTTACTTGAGAAAGGATATACTGGCACTGGAGGGAGTGCAGAGATTCACTAGGTTGATTCTGGAGTTGAGAGATTTGGCTTATGAGGAGAGACTGAGTAGACTGGGGCTATACTCATTGGAATTTAGAAGACTAGGGGGAGATCTTATAGAAACATATAAAATTATGAAGGGAATAGATAAGATAGAAGCAGGGAAGTTGTTTCCACTGGCGGGTGAAACTAGAACTAGGGGGCATAGCCTCAAAATAAGGGGAAGCAGATTTAGGACTGAGTTGAGGAGGAACTTCTTCACACAAAGGGTTGTGAATCTGTGGAATTCCCTGCCCAGTGAAGCAGTTGAGGCTACCTCATTGAATGTTTTTAAGGCAAGGATAGATACATTTTTGAACAGTAAAGGAATTAAGGGTTATAGTGAGCGGGTGGGCAAGTGGAGCGGAGTCCACAAAAAGATCAGCCATGATCTTATGGAATGGTGCAGCAGGCTCGAGGGGCCAGATGGCCTACTCCTGCTCCTAGTTCTTATGTTCTTATGTCAGCATGGATCAGTTGCGCCAAAGGACCTGTTTCCATGTTATATTGCTCTATGATTCTAAGCATCTAATTTAGATAAATTAGAAACAATGAGGCCTCTGCTACCACCATCGAGTCACATGAAGGCAGGAAGAAGTCACCCATTGGCTCGTTGTCGAGCGATCCAGTTCGTCCCACTTCCCCATTCTATCGCAGTAGCTTTACAAGTTCATTTCCTTTAATTGCCCATCCAAATTTATTTTGAAATCATTGATTAGTTTCAGTCTCTGTTTCCACCACGCTCGTAAGCAGAGAGTTCCAGGTCCTCACCACTAGCTGCAGAAAAAAATCCTCACAGGTCCCCACATCAGCCAGTGGGCTGACGAATGGCAGATGGAGTTTAATTTAGATAAATGCGAGGTGATGCATTTTGGTAGATTGAACCAGGGCAGGACTTACTCTGTTAATGGTAGGGCGTTGGGGAGAGTTACAGAACAAAGAGATCTCGGGGTACATGTTCATAACTCCTTGAAAGTGGAGTCACAGGTGGAAAGAGTGGTGAAGAAGGCATTCGCCATGCTTGGTTTCATCGGTCAGAACATTGAATACAGGAGTTGGGATGTCTTGTTGAAGTTGTACAAGATATTGGTACGGCCACACTTAGAATATTATGTACAGTTCTGATCACCCTATTATAGAAAGGATATTATTAAACTAGAAAGAGTGCAGAAAAGATTTACTAGGATGCTACCGGGACTTGATGGTTTGAGTTATAAGGAGAGGCTGGATAGACTGGGACTTTTTTCTCTGGAGCATAGGAGGCTGAGGGGTGATCTTATAGAGGTCTATAAAATAATGAGGGGCACAGATCAGCTAGATAACCAATATCTTTTCTCAAAGAAAAGTCTAAAACTAGAGGGCATAGGTGAGAGGGGAGAGATACAAAAATGTCCAGAGGGGCAATTTTTTCACACAGAGGATGGTGAGTGTCTGAAACAAGCTGCCAGAGGTAGTAGTAGAGGCAGGTACAATTTTGTCTCTTAAAAAGCATTTAGACAGTTACATGGGTAAGATGGGTATGGAGGGATATGGGCCAAGTGGGGGCAATTGGGATTAGCTTAGGGGTTTAGAAAAAAAGAGCGGCACGGACAAGTTGGGCCAAAGGGCCTGTTTCCATGCTGTAAACCTCTATCTCTTCTCCAAACACAAATATGTGTCCCTTATTTTTTTAAATTCATTTATAAGTCGGCGGCATTACTGACTAGACCAGCATTTATTGCCCATCCCTGGTTGCGCTTCAAAAGATTATGGTAAGCTGCCTTCTTGAACCCCTGCAGTTCCTAAGGTGTAAGTACACCCACAATGCTGTTAGGGAGTGAATTCCAGTATTTTGACCCAGCGACAATGAAGTAACGGTGATGTGTTTCCAAGTCAGGATGGTGAATGACTTGGAAGGCAACCTCCAGATGGTGGTGTTCCCAGGTATCTGCTACCTTTGTCCTTCTAGATGGTAGCAGTCATAGGTTTGGAAGGTGCTGTCTAAGAGCCTGGGTAAGTTCCTGCAGTGCATCTTGTAGCTAGTACACTCTGCTGCCACTATTCATTGGTGGTGGAGGGATTGAATTATTGTGAAAAGGGTACCAATCAAACAGGCTGCTTTATCCTGGATGATGTCGAGTTTCTTGAGTGTTGTTAGAGCTGAACTCATACAGGCAAGTGGAGAGTATTCCATCACACCCCTGACTTGAACCTTGTAGACGGTGGACAGATATTGAGGAGTCCGGAGCAAGTTACTCACCACAGGATTCTTAGCCTCTGACCTGTTCTTGTAGCAACAATATTTATATGGTTGGTCCAGTTAAGTTTCTGGTCAACGGTAACCCCCAGGATTCTGATAGTGGGGGGGTTCAGCGAAGGTAATGTCATTGAATATCATGGAGTGATGGTTAGATTCTCTCTTGTTGGATATGGTGATTGCCTGGCATGAGTGTTACTTGCCGCTTGTCAGCCCAAGTCTGGATATTATCCAGGTTTTGCTGCATTTGGGCATTGACTGCTGCAGTATCTGAGGAGTCGTGTATGGTGCTGAACATTGTACAGTCATCGGTGAACATCCCCACTTCTGACCTTATGATGGAAGGAAGGTCATTGATGAAGCAACTGAAGATGGCTGGGCCTAGGATAGTACAGTAAGAAGTTTAACAACACCAGGTCAAAGTCAAACAGGTTTATTTGGTAGCAAAAGCCACAACCACAAGCCAGGATAGTACCCTGAAGAACACACAATGATGCCCTGGAACTGAAATAATTGACCTCCAACCACCACAAAAATCTTCCTTTGTGCCAGGTATGATTCCAACCAGTCAATGATTCCTACTGACTCCAGTTTTGCTTGGTCTTCTTGATGCCATAGAAATCATAGAAACCCTACAGTACAGAAAGAGGCCATTCGGCCCATCGAGTCTGCACCGACCACAATCCCACCCAGGCCCTACCCCATACTCAATCAAATGCTGCTTTGATGTGAAGGGCAGTCACTCTCACCTCACTTCTGGCATCAGCTCTTTAGTCCATGTTTGCACCAATGCTGTAAAGAGGTCAGGTGCTGAATAACCCTGGCAGAACCCAAACTGAGCATCTCTATATTAAATGTAATCTACCATTAGACTGCGCATTCTGCTACCCTATGTTCTCATGCATTCAATTTGTACCATTCTCACCGTGTCACATTTCACTGATATCAAGAAATTTTGAAATTTCAGCCCACATTATGATATCCAATTCATTTGAACGCCTCTAGCAAGTGCTCCTCACGCTGAATGTTGGGAGAACACCATTGTCACCAATCTTCCAGTCTGAAAAACAAGCATTTATCACAACTTGCTGTTTTCTGTCCTGTCTTTTTTATCCAAGTTGATACTACCTCTTAAATTCCATGAATCACAATTTTGCTATCCAGCCTTTTATGGGGTACTTTGTCAAACGTTTTCTTAAAATCAACATAGACCACATTTATTGCATTTTCTTCATCAATCTTCTGTTAATTTATTGAAAAAATTCAATTAGATTGATCAAACATGATCTGTCTTTTACAGATCTATGCTGGCTCTCCTTTATTAATCAAAACCTACCAATTGCCTGTTATTTTTTCCCCCAATAATTGTTTCTAAAGCCTTATCCACCACTGGTGTTAAACTAACTAAATTGTAATTACTAGGAATGTTCTTATACTGTTAATAGTGTCATATTTACCACACTCAAATCCCCCTAGCAACTCACCATTATTGAGAAAAGATATTATGGCAAGCCCTTCCACTATCTCCAACCCCAGTATCTTCAGCAACCCAAGAGGCAAGCCATCCAGACCAGGCAACTTATCCTCTCTAAGCATAGCCAGAATTTCCAGTATATCCCATCTATTTTAATCCTCACCCATTACCTCTATTATCTCAGTTTCTATCAAAATATTATCCACAATCTCTTCCTTTGTTAAAAGAAGTGAGGAAATTAATATGAGAAAATGTATCAGAGAAATTTAAGGGACTAAAATCTGATAATCCCCAGGACCTGATAGACTACACCCATAGACTTCTTGTCGAGATAGTGGATGTGCTAGCTTATGATTTTTCCAAAATTCCTCAAATCGGGGAACAGTGCCATCAGATTGGAAAGTGGAAAACATAACACCACTTTCAACAAAGGAAGGAGAGAGAAAACAGGGAACTACAAGATAATTTGCATAATGTTAGGAAAAGGCACCTTAACAACGCATTTAGTAAAGTATACAATAATTTCAAAAAGTCAAAATGGTTTTACAAAAGGGAAATGCTGTTTGATGAGTTTTTTTCAGGATGCAACAAATAGGCATAGAATCCCTGCAGTGCAAAAGGAGGCCATTCAGCCCATTGAACCTGCACTGACACTCTGACAAAATATCTTATCCAGATACTCTTCCCCATCTCCATAACCCCAAACATGGCTAATCCAAGTAAACCTACACATCTTTGGATACTAAGGGGGAGTTTACCAGGCCAATCCACCTAACCTGCAAATCTTAGGATTGTGGGAAGAAACCAGAGCACCTGGAGCTGTGAGGCAGCAGTGCTAATCTCAAAGAACAATGAAAAGCACAGCACAGGAACAGGCCCTTCAGCTCTCCAAGCCTATGCTGATCATGATGCCTAACTTTAAAAACCTTTACCAGTCCGTATCCTTCTCATCCCTCCTTATTCATGTATCTATCCAGATGCCTCTTAAATGTTGCTAATGTGCCTGCTTCCACCACATCCTCTAGCAGTGTGTTTTAAGCACCCACCACTCTCTGCGTGAAAAATCTTCCACTGCACATCTCCCTCTCACCTTGAACCTGTGCCCCCTTGTAATAGACACTTCCACCCTTGTAAAAAGCCTGACTATTCATGCTGTCTATGCTTCTCAATTTTGTAGACCTCTATCAGGTTACCCCTCAGCCTCCGTCTTTCTAGTAAAAATAATCCTAGTTTATTCAACTACTCCTCCCAGCCTCCACCTGGAGGAGGGGAGGAGTAGAGACCCTTGAGACCAGGCAACATCCTGATGAACCTTACCATAGAACCATAGAAAATTACAGCTCAGAAACAGGCCTTTTGGCCCTTCTTGTCTGTGCCGAACCATTTTATGCCTAGTCCCACTGACCTGCACTTGGACCATATCCCTCCACACCCCTCTCATCCATGAACCCGTCCAAGTTTTTCTTAAATGTTAAAAGTGACCCCGCATTTACCACTTTATCCGGCAGCTCATTCCACACTCCCACCACTCTCTGCGTGAAGAAGCCCCCCCTAATATTCCCTTTAAACTTTTCTCCTTTCACCCTTAACCCATGCCCTCTGATTTTTTTCTCCCCTAGCCTCAGCGGAAAAAGCCTGCTTGCATTCACTTCTGCTTCTTTGTACTCTCTCCAAAGCTTCCACATCCTTCTGGTTGTGGTGACCAGAACTGCACATAATACTCCAAATGCAGCCTAACCAAGGTTTTATATAGCTGCAACATGATTTCCCAACTCCTGTACTCAATGCCCCAGCTGATGAAGGCAAGTATGCCATATGCCTTCTTAATCACCTTGGCCACCTGTGTTGCCGCTTTTAGGGAACTGTGGACCTGCACATCCAGATGCCACTGTACGTGTAATATTCCTATGGGTTCTGCCATTTACAGTATAATTCACACCTAAATTTGATCCTCCAAAATACATCACCTCGCATTTGTCTGGATTAAACTCCATCTGGCATTTCTGTGCCCAAGTCTCCAATCTATCAGTATCTCCACCAATCTCAGACCACCCACATTTCCCTCCAGATCACTTATATATGTTACAAACAGAGATCCTAGCACTGATCCCTGCGGAACACCACTAGCTACAGATCTCCATTCTGAAAATCACCCTTCCACTGCTACTCTCTGCCTCCTATAACCAAGCCAGTTCTGTATCCATCTAGTCAGCCCACCCAAATCCCGTATGATTTCTGTTTTTGTACCAGTCTGCCATGTGGGATCTTGTCAAACGCCTTACTAAAGTCCATATAAACCTGATCCACAGCCTTCCCGGTCAATTTCCTTTGTCACCTCTTCAAAATACTAATTCAGGTTGGTGAGGCATGACCTTCCCCATACAAAACCATGCTGCCTATCACTAACTAGTGCATTTCCTCCAAATGTGCATATATCCTGTCCCTCGGTATCTTCTCCAAAAGCTTCCCCACCACTGATGTCAGGCTCACTGGCCTATAATTTGCTGGATTATCCCTGCTTCTTTTATTAAACAAGGGAACAATATTGCTTATTCTCCAGTCCTCAGGAACCTCGCCTGTGGTCAAAGAGGATGTGAAGATATCTGTTAAGGCCGCAGCTATTTTTCCCCTTGCCTCCCACAGTAACCTGGGATAGATCCCATCCGGTCCCGGGGACTTGTCTACCTTAATGCAATTTAGACAGTCAACACTGCCTCCTTTGATATATTGACATTTTCTGGAGTGTTCACACACCTATCTCTGACCTCAACATCAGTCATGTCCTTCTCCTTGGCAAATACCGATACAAAGTACCCATTAAGTATTTCACCCACCTGTGGTTCCACACATAACTTCCCTCCATTGTCCTAGAGTGGGCTTACTTTTTCTCTTGCTACCCTCCTGCTCCTAACATATGCATAAAAAGTCTTGGGATTCTCCTTGACCTTGTTTGCTAAAGACATTTCATGGCTCCTTTTAGCCCTCCTAATTCCATGTTTAAGTTCCTTCTTACTTTTACTGTACTCCTCAAGGGCTTTGTCAGTTTAGATGCCTAGACCTAATATATGCTTCCTTTTTCCTTAGCTTACAATTTCCCTAGTCAGCCATGGTTCCCAAATCCTGCACCCTCACCCGAGAGCCACTCTTGTCTTCTCCATGAATACCTGAAATCTTATGGAATTATGGTCGCTAAGTGCAAAATGCTCCCCCACTGAAACATCGATCACCTGGCCTGGCTAATTTCCCAATACCATGTCTCGTATGGCCCCCTCCCTGGTTGGATTGTCAACGTACTGCATCAAAAAGCCCTCCTGGACACATCTAACAAACTGCTCTCCATCCAAGCCCCTGGCTGCAAGGGATTCCCAGTCAATATGGGGGAAGTTGAAGTCACCCATTACAACTGCCCTGCTTTTTTCACACCTTTTCAGTATCTGACTACACAACTGTTCCTCTGTCTCCTGCAGGCTGTTGGGAGGCCTATAGTACACTCCCAACATTGTGATTTCACCAATGTCATCTCATGTTATATCTTGTGTTACTCTGATACATGACATGACCACTAATAAAACAAATAGCTATGTTGTACAACAATGAAGAACAATATTGTTTTAAAAAGGAATTCTTGAGCATAAAGGTACCATGGGGCAGCATGGTGGTACTGTGGTTAGCACTGCTGCCTCACAGCGCCAGGGACCTGGGTTCGATTCCTGGCTTGGGTCACTGTCTGTGTGGAGTTTGCAAATTCTCCGTGTTTAGGTGGGTTTCCTCTGGGAGCTCCGGTTTCCTCCTACAGTCCAAAGATGTGCGGGTTAGATTGATTGGCCATGCTAAATTGACCCTTAGTGTCAGGAGGACTAGCTAGGGTAAATGCATGGGGTTATGGGGATTGGGCCTGGGTGATATTGTGGTCAGTGCAGATACGATGGGCTGAATGGCCTCCTTCTGCACTGTAGAATTCTATGATTCTATGATGGCAGTACGGTAAGAAACTGGAGGGGGGAAATTTGTTAAATTTCCCACTGACATGGCCATCTGTACTGCAGAATGAAGGCCTCAACTTGAGCAGGTTGAGAACAACCACAGAAAGAGCACGTAAGATGCACCTGCCATATGATAATGACCACCTTAGAAGCCAATGTAAAAGTTGTCACAGCCATGAGGTGGGTGTTCAAATCATATTCTTTCAGATTATCACACATCAAGTTCACATCATTCACCATTCATAGGAAATGTGTGTGAATATGCAAATCCCACCTGTACCACTGCTCCATCTACTCACGATGTGGAGATGCCGGCGTTGGACTGGGGTGAACACAGTAAGAAGTCTCACAACACCAGGTTAAAGTCCAACAGGTTTATTTGGTAGCAAATACCATAAGCTTTCGGAGCACTGCTCCTTCATCCGATGGAAGTGAAAATGTGCTCTCAAACAGTGCACAGACACAGAAATCAAGTTACAAGTTTGTAACTTGATTTCTGTGTCTGTGCACTGTTTGAGAGCACATTTCCACTCCATCGGATGAAGGAGCAGTGCTCCGAAAGCTTATGGTATTTGCTACCAAATAAACCTGTTGGACTTTAACCTGGTGTTGTGAGACTTCTTACCATCTACTCACCACAGTGGTCCTCAACAACATTATTACCACAAATCAATTTACATATTGTAAAGAAAAATGGATGGTTTGACTAACTTTCAACCAAATTTGCTAATTGTATCAGCAGATGTAAAACAGCAGTCTTCACTGAACAATTCTACCAATACAAGGAAAGCACATGTGTTCTATTCAGCTTTTAGTTGTAGTCTAACAAAATAAAGACGATGGAAAGGACAAATCGATTCCTTTGCATCACCATAAATACTATTTTCCTTGTGCTAAGTGCTGTGACAGCAAATAAATGTACCACTTCTGCCTTCCCCTTCAAGACTCAGTATTACTTCTGGTTGCTTGACAAGTTTCTGAAATATAACCAGTTATATTAAAACTACAATCAATACAGCATCCAAAAGCTAGATGAGGCAAACAACAAAGGTTATATGGCAGTTTTGTCCATAACTCTTGATCCAATTTTAGTAACAAATCTCTGCCCTTTAACTCGACATATTGATACAGGCTCTGTAGACATTTTTTTTCCTCGACCAGTCGCAGTGCATCACAACTGATTTACTTTCAGCCCTGGTGCTAAATGAATTGGGCATGTATTGAAACCAAAATGCTCTACACAGGAAAGAAAAGGATTGCAGCCTTCTAAAAGTACACTTGAAAGATAGCATGAATAGTAAATGTAGATAACATGATTAGAACCTCAAACATATTTAGGTGGCATGGTGGCACAGTGGTGAGTACTGCTGCCTCAACGCCAGGGACCTGGGTTCGATTCCCGGCTTGGGTCACTGTGTGGAGTCTGCATGTTTTCCCCTTGTCTGCGTGGGTTTCCTCCAGATGCTCCGGTTTCCTCCCACAGTCCAAAAGACATGCTGGTTAGGTGCATTGGCCATGCTAAATTCTCCCTCAGTGTACCCGAACAGGCACCAGAGTGTGGCGACTAGGAGATTTTCACAGTGACTTCATTGCAGTGGTAATGTGAGGCTACTTAGAATCCTACAGTGCAGAAAGAGGCCATTTGGCCCATCGAGTCTGCACCAACCACAATCCCACTCAGGCCCTATCCACACATCCCTACATATTTACCCACTAATCCCTCTAACCTATGCATCCCGGGACACTAAGGGGCAATTTAGAATGGCCAAACAACCTAGCCCACACATCTTTGGAGTGTGGGAGGAAACCGGAGCACCCGGAGGAAACCCACACAGACACAGGGAGAACGTGCAAACTCCACAAAGTGACCCAAGCCTTTTGACACTAATAAACTTTTTAACCTTTAAAAACTTTTAATTTTTGGCATATTAGCATCAAAACTTGGCAACATAAAGAAAGTGATGGAAAGCAAAATAGCAAATCAGCAGGACTCGTCATTTTATTAGTTCAATATCTAAGACATAACTAGGCATTTGATTAAAATGCACAAAGGATTTCTGCAACATAAGTGAAAATCTCAACATTGATTTATATTGCATGAATAGAGCATAAAGCCACGTGCTGTTAATTATATTTGAAATCAAGTTCATTTAAGTTTGAAATCTATTTATCATTATCATCATCCATTTCTTTATGCCAACTCCTCCAAGGCCTGTAGCTACTTTGCAGGAAGAACAAACAGACTTGTATTTGCACTGCACCTTTCAAAACTTCAGGACATCCCAAAGTATTTCATAGCAAATAATGAACTTTGCGATTTGTAGTCATTGTTGTAACATTGGGGAACAGTAGCATCAATTTGTAGACAGCAAGATCCCACACAGTGATACAACAAACGGGGGGGGGGGGGGGGGGGGCTTGCAGTTAAATGCCTCATTAAATAAGGCAGACCAAGTTGACATTTTTCAAGATTTTATTCCTTTCTCAGAGTTACAAGGCCAATGCGTGGCATGGACTGGGCAAGCCCTTAGTCCAACTCCTTACTTGCTCCAAAAACTAATTCAAATTGAATCCAATTCATGGTCCCCACAATGGAGACATACTAGATCCAAGTTGACAAGAACAGACATTACTCTTAATCTCAAGCTTGATCCTATGCCTAATGTTATCCAAAAGGCTGAAAAGCAAACCAAGGCTGATACTAACATGCGTGACCTCAGTTAGCAACAGCTCCCACTTATTACTTCCTGCTGCCAACTCCATGCCTGATGCTCTCTCCCATGATTAAAAAGTATATTACAGGTCTCAGAATAATGGTTTCATGGAGGAATCCCTCAATATACACTTAGGACTCCCTATCCTATCCTAATTTCCAAAGAACAGCATGAGTCAAAGGAAAACAGTACTCTAATTGCAGCAGATATTTGAATAGCAGCAATAGAAATAATGTGCCAGAAAGTCATCCAATATCAGAAAACACAGCAGTCTTATCAGATGAACACACGTCTGAAAATTTCACAAACAGTGGATTTCAAAAAATGGTACCAGAAATAAATACTAGGAAAGGATCGATGGCCAAGATCACAGATTTCTTGAAAAAAAGGAAGTTATGGGGTGACCTATCAGAGGTCTTTAAAATTATGAAAGATTTGGATACAGTAAATACAGAAAGAATGTTTACTCTTGTGGTGAAGATTATAACTAGAGGCAAGCAATAGAAGATAGCCACTAAGAAATCCAACAGGGAATTCAGAAGAAACTTCATTATTCAAAGAGTGGTGAAGGTGTGGAACTCGTTACCACGGGGAAGGGTTGAAGCACACAGTATAAATGCATTTAAGGGGAAGCTGGACAAGCATATGAGAAGGGAATTGACAGTTATGGCAATAGACTTAGAGGAAAGACTGAAGGAAGTTCAAGTGGAATGTAAGCACTCACTGTTTGGGGCTGAAAGGATATATGGCACAGAAACACACCTATATAATCCTATATAAATGGATCCTCACTTTGCTGGAGCAGAGCAGCAAACAGGAGCAGCACAGTGGACAGAGCGAGGCCTGGAGGAACACAGCAGACAACGCAAGGCTCAAGTCATAGAATCATAGAATCCTACAGTGCAGAAAGAAGCCCATCGAGTCTGCACCAACCACAATCCCACCCAGGCCCTATCCACATATCCCTACATATTTACCCACTAACCCCTCTAACCTATGCATCCCGGGACACTAAGGGGCAATTTAGAATGGCCAATCAACCTAGCCCGCACATCTTTGGACTGTGGGAGGAAACCGGAGCACCCGGAGGAAACCCACGCAGACACAGGGAGAATGTGCAAACTCCACACAGACAGCGACCCGAGCCGGGATTCGAACCCAGGTCCCTGGGGCTGTGAAGCAGCAGTGCTAACCACTGTGCTACCGTGCCGCCCCAAACTGCCTAAGAAGCAAACATAGAAAATAGAAGTAAAAGTGGGCCATTCTGCCCTTCAAGCCTGCTTTGCCATTCATTTTAATCTTGGCTGATCACCAAATTCAATAAAACTGGGAGCATGAAGATTGAGGAACAACTTCTCTGTCCCTCTTCGAAATACTGAAGCGAATCTGATGCGTCCACCCAAAAAAAAGCGCATCTCAGCCTTGACTTGTGTGTTCAAAACCTGGAATGGGACTTGAAGCTGAAACTTTGTGACTCAGAGACAGGAGTGCTAACAAATTTATCATATGATCATAATCTGTTCTAGGGAATGTAAAGTAAGAATCAAAAAAGTAATGTAGTTCCTAATGTTTTATTTAACTAGCATCGGAGACCTTTCACTAAAGGTAAAACATTTAAGTTAATCTAAAGTGACATCAGAAAAGGGAAGGAGATGATTAGGTGGTGACGGTTTATTTAAGTCTCAAGTTTATTTTTCTTAATGTAGTTAATAACCTGATAGAAAGGGCGTGGTGGGGCACCTCAGTCCTGCAGAAAGTACATTCCTGTGGAAACTCCAGGATGGTTTATATGCCCTGGAAAACTGCACGTCCAGGAAATACTGTCAGTGGAGGGAACTTGAGCTCTGGGTTTTAGAGCTATGGCGCATCTGGTGCCACTGCATTGCAACCGCAAAGCTTAGAGTTATGTGGATAACATGCTGCTGGAGATGCTCACCTTGTAAATGCAAGGGGAAATCCAAAAGTCTCCATAGGCATAAAAAAATCCCAATAAAAGAGGAGGTAGTTGATATACTAGACATGCTAAAATTAAAAAAGAGGCATTAGAAAGGCTGGGATCCTGAAAGGTCACCAGGACCTGATGAGATACATCTGAGGGGAAATTGCAGAGACATTGGTCATAATCTTCCAATGCTTCTCTAATATAGGTGTAGCATCAGCGGAGAGAACTGTAAATATTACATTATTGTAACATTATTGTAGTGGGACCTCAAAAGGTAGTAATCTCAGGATTGCTCCCAGTGCCACGTGCAAGTCAGAGTAGGAATCTCAAGATAGCTAAGATGAATATGTGGCTTGAGAGATGGTGCAAGAGGGAGGGATAGAAATTCCTGGGACATTGGAACTGGTAGTGGGGAAGGTGGGACCAGTACAAATTGGACAGTCTGCAGCTGGGCAGGACTGGTACTAATGTCCTAGAGCAGGGGTCTCCAAACTACGGCCCGCGGGCCACATCCGGCCCGCAGTTTGGAGACCGCTGAATTACGTCATTGCGTTTACCGTGTTCTGAATTCCAACCCACAATTACTGTTGGACGACATTCATCATAAAGATGCCGGGATTCTCACTGAGCAGGAATACTTTGTTGGGATACATATAGCTAACCTAAATGGCCAACACGGATAGAGACAAGTAACATTTCGCTCTAACGATTACTGTCATTTAACAAAAGACGTTGGAGCGGTCTCCAAACTGCGGGCCGGATGTGGCCCGTTGCCCGCTGTAGTTTGGAGACCCCTGTCCTAGAGAGAGTGTTTGCTTGTGTTGCTGGGAGCATTTAAAGTAATGTGGCAGGGTGATGAGAACTGATGCAGGAAGTCAGAGGGAAGTAAAGTAGGGACAGAAACAAAAGGCAGCAAGGGGAAAAGTCGAAGGCAGAGAAACCAAAGACAAAAATCGCAAAGGGTCACAGTACAGAGCCTGTGGAGAACCCAGTAAGGCTAAGAGAAATAAAACACAAGCAAAGTGTACGAAACATGACAGGACAGATAGTCTGAGAAAGAAGGGCAGAGAGCAAGGGAAGTCTAAATTAAACTGCATTTATTTCAATGCATGAGGCCTGATGGACAAGGCAGATGACTCCGAGCATGGATGGGTACATGGATTGGGATATGATAGCTATTACTTAAACATGGCTAAGGGAGGGACAGGACTGACAGCTCAATGTTCCAGAGTACAGATACTATAGGAAAGATAGAACAGGAGGTAAGAGAGTTGCGTTTTTGATTAGGGAGAACATCATAGCAGTACTGAGGGGGGATTATATCCAAGGGTTTGCCCACTGAGTCCATATGTGTAGAACTGACAAATAAGGAGGGAAAGATCACTTTGATAGGATTGTACAATAGGCCCCCAAATAATCATTGAGGAAATTGAAGAGCAAATATGTAAGGAGATTACAGATAGCTCCAAGAAAAAATAGGGTGGTAATAAATGACTTTAACTTTCCCAACATTGACTGGGACAGCCATAGTATTAGGGGCTTGGATGCAGAGAAATTTGTTGAGTGTATTCAACAAATAGGCTGTGATGAGGCTGTGGTTAAGAAGGCATATGGAATACTGTCCTTCATCAATAGAGGAATTGAGTTTAGAAATCGGGAGATAATGTTGCAGCTGTATAGCAACCTGGTCAGACCTCACCTGGAGTACTGTGCCCAGTCCTGGTCGCCTCATTACAGAAAGGATGTGGAAGCCATAGAAAGGGTGCAGAGGAGATTTACAAGGATGTTGCCTGGATTAGGTGGCATGCCTTGTGAGGATAGGTCTTTTCTCCTTGGAAAAGCGAAGGATGAGAGGTGACCTGATAGAGGTGTAAAAGATGTTGAGAGGTATTGATAGAGTGGATTCTCAGAGGCGTTTACCCAGGGCTGAAATGGTTGCCACAAGAGGTCACAGGTTTAGGGTGCTGGGGAGTAGGTACAGAAGAGATGTTAGGGGTAAGTTTTTCACTCAGAGGGTGATGGGTGCGTGGAATCGGCTGCCAGTAGTGGTGGTGGAGGCGGATTCGACAGGGTCTTTTAAGAGACTTTTGGATAAGTTCATGGAAGTTAGTAAGATAGAGGGTTATAGGTAACCGAGTAGGTAGGGACATGTTTGGCGCAACTTGTGGGCTGAAGGGCCTGTTTGTGCTGTAGCTTTTCTATGTTCTATGTTCTAATAGGAATTTCTCATTCAGTATGTTGATGGCCTGACTAGAGCAGGGGCAAAACTTGACCTCCTCTTGGGAAATAAGGAAGGGCAGATGACAGAAGTGTTAGTGAGGGAAACTTTGGGACTAGTGACCATAATTCCATTAGTTTTAAGATTGCTTGGAGAATGATGGGTCTGGCCCGAAAATTTAAATTCTAAATTGGGATAAGGCCAACTTTGATGGTATTAGACAGGGACTTTCAAAAATTAATTGGGGGAGTCTGTCTGCAGGCAAGGGGACGCCTGGTAAGTGGGAGGCTTTCAAAAGTGTGTTAACCAGGGTTTAGGGTAAGCATATTCCTTTTAGAGTGAATGGGAAGGCTGGTAGAAGTAGGGAACCCTGGATGACTCGGGATATTGGGGCCTGGTCAAAATGAAGGATGTTTTTAAGAGTTTAGAGGTTGTCAGAGCAGAGTTAAGAGACAAATCAGGAGGGCAAAAAGAGGACATGAGATTGCTTTGGCAGATAAGGCAAAGGAGAATCCAAAGAGCTTCTACAACTACATAAAGGTCAAAAGAGTAACTAGGGAGAGAGTAGAGCCTCTTAAGGATCAATAAGGTCATCTACGTGCGGATCCACAAGAGATGGGTGAGATCCTAAATGAATATTTCTCATCGGTTGAGAAAAGCATGGATATTAGGAAACTTGGGGAAATAAATGGTGATGGCTTGAGGAGTGTACATATTACCAAGGAGGAGGTGCTGGAAGTCTTAAAGCGCATCAAGGTAGATAAATTCCTGGGACCTGATGAAATGTATCCCAGGATGTTGTGAGGTAAGGGAGGAAATTCCGGTCCCCTAGCAGAGTTAATTGAATCATCGACAGCCACAGGTGAGCCTGAAAATTGGAGGGTAGAAAATGTTGTGCCTTTGTTTAAGAAGGGCTGCAGGGAAAAGCCTGGGAACTGCAGACCGATGAGCCTAATGTCTGTAGTGGGTAAGTTGTTAGAAGGTATTCTGAGAGACAGGACCTACAGGCATTTAGAGGGAAAAGACTGATTAGGGATAGTCAGCATGGCTTTGAGAGTCGAAAATCATGTCTCAAATCTGATTGAGATTTTTTGAAGGGGTAACGAAGGTGGTAGATGAGGGCAGTGCAGTCGACATTGTCTACATGGAGTTTAGCAAGGCCTTTGACAAGGTACGCATGGTAGGTTGTTGCATAAGGTTAAATCTCTCAGGATCCAGAGTGAGGTAGCCAATTGGATACAAAGTTGGCTTGATGACAAAGAAGGTGGTTGTTTTTCAATCTGGAAGCCTGTGACCAGCAGTGTGCCTCAGGAATCAGTGCTGGGTCCACTGTTATTTGTTATTTAAAGATTTGGATGAGAATTTAGTAGGCATGGTTAGTAAGTTTACAGATGACACCAAGATTGGTGGCATGGTGGACAGTGAAGATTATCTAGGATTGCAATGGGATCTTGATCAATTGGGCCGATGGAGTTTAATTCAGATAAATGTGAAATGATGCATTTTGCTAGATCGAATTGGGGCAGGACCCACTCAGTTCATGGTAGGGCGTTGAGGAGAGTTATAGACCAAAGAGATCAAGGGGTTCCTTGAAAGTGGAGTCACAGGTGGACAGAGTGGTGAAGGCGGCATTTGGCATGCTTGGTTTCATCGGTCAGAACATTGAATACAGGAGTTGGGACATCTTGTTGAAGTTGTACAAGGCATTGGTAAGGCCACACTTGGAAAACTGTGTACAGTTCTGGTCACCCTATTATAAAAAGGATGTTATGAAACGAGAAAGAGTGCAGGAAAGGTTGACTGGGATGCTACCAGCACTTGATGGTTTGAGTTATAAGGAGCAGCTGGACAGACTGAGACTTTTTTTCCTGGAGCGTAGGGGTGATCTTCTAGAGGTCGATAAAATAATGAGGAGCACGGATAAGGTAGATAGTCAACATCTTTTGACAAAGGTAGGGCAGTCTAAAACTAAAGGGTATAGGTTTACGGTGAGAGGGGCGAGAACAAAAGGGTCCCGAGGGACAATTTTTTCACTCAGAGGGTGGTGTCTGGTACGAGCTGCCAGAGGCAGTAGTAGAGGCAGGTACAATTTTGTCTTTTAAAAAGCATTTAGACAATTATATGGGTAAGATGGGTATAGAGGGGTATTGGCCAAATGCAGGCAAATGGAACTAGCTTAGTGGTAAAAACTGGGTGGCATGGACAAGTTGGGCAGAAGGGCCTGTTTCCATGTTGTAAACCTCTATGACTCTGACTCTCTTGTTCAAAAAAGGGTGCAAGGCTAAACCCAGAATCTACATGCCAGTCAATTTGATTTGATTTATTAATGTCACATGTTTATAACTTGGGTGGTGGAAAAGCTTCGAGACAGATAATTAGTGACAAAACAGTCACTTGGACAAGTGTGAATTAATCAAACAAATGTGTCTTTGAATGGAGTACATACTTGACACTTTGTTGAGGGGGGCGGACAGTTAGGTGAGGAGGGAAAAGAGATATTCTTTGCCTTGGTTTTCTTTTTGTCTTTTCTAGTTTTTTCACCTTATAGGAATTGTTCTTACTCTTGGGAAACTCATCAGTTCGGCGAGTGTCAGGTAAGTGGTTAAGGTCTATTCCAGTCCTAATGTTTAAAATAGTATCCAAACTGGTGGTAAAGTTAAAATATACACACCAAAGAAAAATAAGTTAAAAAAATGAAAGTCATTAATTAAAACACAATTAAAAAGGTAAAATTGCTATAGTCCCAGTCAACCATAGGCTGCTCTCCCCTTTGAGGGGGAGAGCTGACATGTAATGATTTTAAACTGAGAATCACCACACCTCAGGTGAGGACAAGGTTGAGAAGGCAGGACAAGACTTCAATCTCCAGAACCAGATCTATCATTACTTACTTCATGATGGCAGGACAGGTTCGAACTTCCCAATTTCATCCATGGAGGAAACTCCAGGCCACAATCTAATTTGATTTCCTTTGTAGGTAACCCCCCCCCCCCCCGCCATACAGTTGAACATTCTTCAGTTCTAATGGCAGAGACTGTAAATTACAAGCTTGTATATGTAAAGCTTTTCAAAACAAACAAAAAGGTAATGTTATGTGACAACATCATCACATAGTAGTTAGTGAGAATGAAAACGGAGCACCTGTAAACCCAAGAAAATCTCAAGAGGAATCCTAAAAAAAATTAACTCCTGGACTAAAGCCATTGGTCCTCATGAGCAACTCCATTCCCTAACAACCAATTTCACCCCTCTCCGAGGCTGAACCAAACTGCTCTGACTGCAAAATGAGCTTCCAACCACACATTTGCAACGATTGCCTATTTCCGCCTCTGTAACATTGTCCATCTCCATCCCTGCCTTAGCTCATCTGCAGTTGAAACCCCTATGTCTTTTTTTACCTCTACGCTTGACTATTCTAACCTGTTCCTGGTCAGCCTCCCACATTGTATCCTCTGTAAACTTGAGATCATGCAAAAACTCTGCTGCCCATATCCTTAACCACACCAAATCCTGTTCAATTATCATCCCTGTGCTCACTGAACTATATGGCTCAACATTCTGAAACTCACGTTTCAAACATCTTTGCCAGCTTCACAACCATACACACTTAAATTGCTACCTCTTGAGCATTCCTGATTTTAATTGCTCCACCATTGGTAGCCATGCCTATGACTGCCAAGGCCCTTAAGCTCTGGAATTCCTTCTCTAAACCTGTTCATCTCTACCGTTCTTTCCTCCTTTAAGACATTCCTTAAAACTTAACTCTTTAACTAAACTTTTGGTTATCGAACCTAATATCTCGTTCTATGACTCAGTGTCATATGTATAACGTTCCTGTGAAGTACCATGGGGCACCAGTACATTAAAGCTCCTTTCTAAATACAAACTGCTGTTATGAATGCAGGAACTTGTAGTTCTTGAAAACTAGTAATTTTTCTTAACATATAGTGGCAGCCACAATCCCCGACTAACTTAAGTTACGTTTTTAAAATTCTTATTTTTGCCTCGTTTTGCAAGGTTTACCAAAACAAAATTAAAAAATTGAATGCTCCATGTCTTTTGTCAACACAATTATTTATGCCAATTTTCAACGATGCTTTCCTTGCTGGTCAAAAAGATGAGCAGCTTTAAAGAATACAATGATGAGGACACCAGTAGAGGAAAGGCCAACTACCCATTGCTTTGTAACGAAGAAAATGAGTTTGGCACAGAGAGGTTCAGCAAAACTACCTTCCCCACCCACCTCCACTCCCCCCCCGCCCACCTCCCACCCATAAACTCTCACATGTTGGTCTGAGGGAGACGCCTTCAGGCCAAATGTTTGAAAGGGGGCTCTCACCATTCAATGCCTACAGGGAGCATGGAATTACTAGGAAGAGAAAGATAAAGCTTACCATGGGCAAGTTGAGACTGGGAACTCTGCTCACTCAAGCTTGGGGTCACTGAACCCCAGTCGACATTTGAATTTTAGTGGAGTCAACAGGTTGACTTTGGAATCTTGATCTGCAGAATTGCTCAAAAATGCTAGATCACTGATGTTTTCACTTGAGCGCTGCTTTAAGATTTTATCAACTTGTTCATCCTAACTGAAATACACAGGCTCTGAAAGAGGATGAATCCGCCAAATAAAATTTTATTTAAGATATTTCAGCCAAAAAAAATTTAACAATATGTTAGTTTTAAATATATAACATTTTAATGCATTGGTGATTTTAAAGCAGGTGCCATAAGTAAGGGGAAATAAAAGCTGCACAGTTATACTGTTGCATGGTGCTCTCAAGCTCCACTGTTTGGGAACTGGCTGCCAACTGTGCGTCAACTGTGATTTTCTCACAGTTAGCAGCCATACTCAGACGTCCCACCTGCCCTACTGCCGCGTGCTCAAGGCCACATACAATCTTGTAAATGCTCCTGCACTTTGTGACTTTCACATGTTGCGTTCGATCACTACCTCCTCACCCAACACAGTTGGTGCTCTGACACCATTTCCGACAAAGCCACCGTCAACACATTGCACAAGCAGCCAGGGAGTATGGGCACCACGCACGCACATTTCCCCCTGCCAGAATCAATAACGCATTAGAAAATATAGAAACATAGAAAACAGAAGCAGGAGTAGGCCATTCAAGCCTGTTTCGCCATTCATTTTGATCATGGCTGATCATTAAATGCAATATCCTGATTCCCCCTTCCCCCCAAATACCATGATCCCTCTAGTCCCAAAAGCAATACCTAATTTCTTCTTGAAATCACACAAAGTTTTGGCCTCAACTACTTTCTGTGGTAGTGAATTCCACGCATTCACCACCCTCGGGGCAAAGAAATTTCTCCTCACCTCAATTCTAAAAGATTTACCCCTTATCCCCAAACTATGACCCCTAGTTCCCCCACCATTGGGAACATTCTTTCTGACTTTATCCTGTCTAACCCTGTTAGAATTTTATAAGTTTCCAAGAGATCCCCTCTCACTCTTCTAAACTCCAGTGAATATAATTCTAACAGACTTATTTTCTCCTCATATGACAGACCTGCCATCCCAGGAATCAGCTTGGTAAACCTTCACTGTATTCCCTGCATAGCAAGGACATCCTTCCTCCGATAAGGAGACCAAAACTGCACACAATATTCCAGATGTGGCCTCACCAACGCACTATACAATTGCAGCAAAATGTCCCGATCCCTATACTCAAATCCTCTCGCTATGAAGGCCAACTACCATTTGCCTTCTTTACTGCCTGCTGTACCTGCCCACTTTACCATTCAGTTCCCTCCTCCAAATCATTAATATTCAATGTGAACAGTTGGGGTTCTAGCACAGATCCTTGCGAACCCCGCTAGTCACTGACTGCCAATCCGAAAAAGACCCATTTATGCCAACTCTGTTTCCAATCTGCATTCTATGATTCTAGGTTTATTTTAGCATTGGTATGTAAACAAAGGAATACAAACTCTCTTCAAACACTGACAACATTGTTTTGTTATTGATTTTCTCTCTTCTTTCCTGAGGCTGCATGACATTCTAGACATACAATTCTGCAAACTTTGGTCTTGCTTTCAGGTTCTTTCACTTAACGGGCATCGTAAAGTTGCCAAATTATGCTCTTCTCCCAAGCCTCAACATGTTACTTCAAGCAGTTGTGAGTGAATAGCATTCTGGATCAGAAACATGTTGCAGACAGGGAGAGACATCGGATTGTTAATTTTCGCAATTGTTAATTTGATAATTTTCCCCTTTACTCATATCTCGGATGGTCGCAACAAGATGTATTGTCGAAGGGTGTTCTTCCCATTGAATGCTATGACTTTAAAGAACAGACACAAAACAAGCTCTCTCGTAAATTTAAATCAAAAGGATAAACATTTATTGTTCACAACACCTAAAATATAAATATAACATCCATTCCACTTTAGAAAAGATTACTGTGAGGAACCTAACTGACTCCATCATGCACATGATTCTGATTGTCCCAAAATCTGAACAAATAAATGAATGGGCAGTTATTTTCTTATTCCAAACCTTGGTATGGAAAAGTAACAAAAGTGGGAAAGCTGGAGCAGAATTCGTGCAACCTTGTACTCTGAAATGTATGCTGCAGGTTTATTGCTAAGTAGCCATGATTATTAGCTAATGGATGAGTAGGTGAAAGATTTGCTGATTACTGTTTTCTCTGGGCTCCCTTTTCAGACAGCTGGGCTTTCCATTTCACCTCATCTCTTCCAATTCTCTAGAAAGTCAGCCTTCAGAGGTTACGGCTGTTGGCAACTGTCTCCCAGTTGTATTTGTCAAAATCTATCACCTTCATAATCTCACTCGCAGGCATCCTTTTAGCAGAAGTTTGGTCATCCAGGAGGTCATGACCCAGTGGCTAGTTCACCATGCAAAAGGTATTTTCAATGGATAATAGCCGTATCATCAATGTATGTGGCCAAGCCTCATGTTCTTTAATCGAATACCAGTCACAATCGTGGTCACTGCTATCAAATCTCCCCTCAATCTTTACTCAAAGAACATCAGTTTCTCCAATCTAATCTTTTAGTTAAAATACCTAATTCCTGCAACCAGTCCAGTAAACTTCCTCTTCACCCTCAAGGACCCTTACATCATTCTTGAAATGTGGTAACCAGACTGGATGTAATAGTTGTGGTTAACCTGAGCTTTATGAAGATTCAGGATAATATTCCTGCTTTATGCTCAAATGTTCCAATTATGCAACCCAAGATTCCACATGTCAGTTAATTGGATCAGAGCTTTATTTAATTCTTCAACAATCCCTTAATAACTGAAAACAGCAAAAGGCTGTTTTCAATGAACAAACAAAGAACAAAGAACAATACAGCACAGGAACAGGCCCTTCGGCCCTCCAAGCCAGCGCCACTCCCTGGTCCAAACTAGACCATTCTTTTGTATCCCTCCATTCCCACTCCGTTCATATGGCTATCTAGATAAGTCTTAAATGTTCCCAGTGTGTCCGCCTCCACCACCTTGCCTGGCAGCGCATTCCAGGCCCCCACCACCCTCTGTGTAAAATATGTCCGTCTGATATCTGTGTTAAACCTCCCCCCCTTCACCTTGAACCTATGACCCCTCATGAACGTCACCACCGACCTGGGGAAAAGCTTCCCACCGTTCACCCTATCTATGCCTTTCATAATTTTATACACCTCTATTAAGTCTCCCCTCATCCTCCGTCTTTCCAGGGAGAACAACCCCAGTTTACCCAATCTCTCCTCATAACTAAGCCCCTCCATACCAGGTAACATCCTGGTAAACCTCCTCTGTACTCTCTCCAAAGCCTCCACGTCCTTCTGGTAGTGTGGCGACCAGAACTGGACGCAGTATTCCAGATGCGGCCGAACCAACGTTCTATACATCTGCAACATCAGACCCCAACTTTTATACTCTATGCCCCGTCCTATAAAGGCAAGCATGCCATATGCCTTCTTCACCACCTTCTCCACCTGTGACGTCACCTTCAAGGATCTGTAGACTTGCACACCCAGGTCCCTCTGCGTATCTACACCCTTTATGGTTCTGCCATTTATCGTATAGCTCCTCCCTACATTATTTCTACCAAAATGGAAAGATTACAAAAACTGCACTGGAACACATCCTGTCTTTTGTAACCAACAGTCACAGAAACGTTTTGAGATGTGCAGGACACCATACTTTTTGCATGAAATGAACTAAATTTTAATCATATTCCATTGTAACAATCCAAATTGAAATCCTATCAAAAGGATGATGAGGCTCTCTATTTCAAAAGGAAAAGAAAGAGGGACAGTTAGCAATTGACTTTCACTCCAACGATCCTGACAACAGTGATTAACAGTTGGATAGAAACCATAACAACCCTTTCCACGGTTTTTCTAGTCCTGTCTTTCCAGTTCTTTGTTATCCATCCATATTTTATTTTCAGGGTTATTAGCTACACTTATATCATATTGTTTTCTGATTAGATTGCCTTCTGATAGATTATCTTAATTGCACTGAAATTAATTTTAAATGTCACATATCGGTGTCCATCTTTTAAAAAAACTAGGGTGTAATTAAATCATCACAAAGAAAACATTACTTCAATGTGCACAACGTTATTTCAGCTATATCTACCACATATTTTCTATCAAATGATAAAGCAATTCAAACGTCCTTCACGCCAACATTCATATCAGGTCAATTTTAAAATTAAACTTTAAATCTCTCTAGTATTGAAAAAATACTCGTATTAAGAAAAGACAGTGGTCCTAACACTGGGGAAATACCATGTCTACCTTCCTCCAGTCTAGAAAAAAAACCATTTGCCATAACTCGCTGTTTTCTGTCCTTAAGCCAATTCTGATTCAATTGGACACTGATCCCTCTATGCCATAAGCAAGATGGCACTGAAGTGAGGCGACTTCTTGCAAGCTATGCCCAGCATACCTTCTAATTGTGTCTTTTACTCTCATTCTATGCTTCTAAAACTTCATCCTAACTCTTTCAAACTCTCTAACAATGCTTCCCTGCTGCTGTCAGACTGTTGAATGGACTTATCTTACATTAAATTGATCTTTCTCTACATCCTAGCTATGACTGTAACACTAAATTCTGCACTCTCGTTTCCTTCTCTATGAACGGTATGTTTTGTCTGTATAGCGCGCAAGAAACAATACTTTTCACTGCATGATAATACATGTGACAATAATAAATCAAAATCAAAGTTTATTAACAAGTCATGTAGTACGTTTGTCGAACACTTCGTGTCCTGAGATGTGTAGGTTAGAGGGATCAGTGGGTAAAATATGTAGGGATATGGGGGTAGGGCCTGGGTGGGATTGTGGTCGGTGCAGACTCGATGGGCCGAATGGCCTATTCCTGCACTGTAGGGTTTCTATGATTTCTATGACTTTAAAATCTATATGCACAAGATCCATTGCATTCCCTTCTTCAACTCTTGTTACTTCATCAAAAAATTCAGTGAGTCAAATAATCTGCCTTTTATCTCCTTAATGAACACAAAGCTCAAATGCCTGTTTATTTTTTTCCCCTGATTACTGTTTCTAAAACCGTACACACCACTGGTGTTAAACGAACCAGTGTGAATTCTTAGGAATGCCCTTAACGCCAGGCGATGTATCCACTTTTAGTAAACACATGATGTACGGGAAAGATTGGCGATTAGTTTCATCCCATTCACTACCTCTACCACACTGCTTTCCAAACACTGATGCTCCAGAGACGTGCAAGTTGGGTTGATTGGCCATGCTAAATTGTCCCTTAGTGTTAGGGGGATTAGCAAGATAGATACGTGGGGTTATGGGTATAGGGCCGGGGTGGGATTGTTGTTGGTGCAGGCTTGGTGGGCTGCATGGCCTCCTTCTGCACTGTACAGTTTCTACGACTCTAGCCTGCATGGTTCTCCTTGGTTTTAGAATTGGAACAAACTTTCACACATAAATTGACAACATCAATCTTTATTTATTTAACACCACTCTTGATTCCTTGATCAAGCGTGCCAAACTACTACTAAACCATTATCTGAACTTGGATGAGCAAGATGAGCAAGAGCTTCTCCCAATTCAACCCCTTTGAAGATTTTGGTTATCTGACCTAATATTTCCATTTGTGGCTTTCGCCATACATCATCTGAAAATGCTCCTGTAGAATGCTTTGGGATGCGTTTTGTTAAAGAGTTTGTGATGTTAAAGCATCTATTTCCACTGGTAAACAGTTCCTGCTTCTTGGTATGAGGGCCATGAAAGCCACGGGGATCATCAATAGATCTTCCTGTGGGCTTCGTGGAGTACAAACTTTCAATTTGTTATTTCATCCAAGTTGGCAATCTTCACAAAGGAGCTAAAAGAATGAGTATGAAAATTGGCATGATTAATTAACCATGGAGGGAGCCAAATGTCTTCCACTGGTCATGTTCTTGCCACGATGGTCAATAGATTCTAGAGTGACAATCTAAGCTGATTTCCTCCTTCCTCAGCCAGGAACATCAAGACCAATTTTCTGCCCTACTGCCAAGCCAACCGAAGTTATCTAATTCAACACAGACCACAGATGAAACTTGGGACAATCTGGTGTACACATTTCAGTTACATACTGCCTTTCCCAACAAAGCTACAAAACAGTTTAGCAGGTCGGTCTGCAGAGTGCATTGCAGTGCCTTGCATGTCTAATAGGCAAAAGGGAATTACAACATTGGAAGAGATCAATAAGATTCTAGTTCCATCTCCCCAACTACATAAACCAACATATGGTTTGATTTACAATGGCATTCCTCAGATCATTCTTTGCTCATACTTTATTTGTTGGGCATTAAAAGTAATGAGTTCCTCCTGTACAGGGCTTAATTTAGAAGTATTTCAGGTGGTTGGAGAGGGTTGTTTTTCAAGCTGGAGGCCTGTGACCAGCAATGTGACTCATAGATCAGTGCTGGGTCCACTGTTACTTGTCATTTATATTAATGATTAGGATGAAAATATAAGAGGCATGGTTAGTAAGTTTGCAGATGACACCAAGATTGGTGGCGTAGTGGATAGTGAAGAAAGTTATCTCCGATTGCAACGGGATCTTGATCAATTAGGCCAGTGGGCTGACGAATGGTAGATGGAGTTTAATTTAGATAAATGCGAGGTGATGCATTTTGATAGATTGAATCAGAGCAGGACTTACTCAGTTAATGGTAGGGCGTTGGGGAGAGTTACAGAACAAAGAGATCTAGGGGTGCATGTTTATAGCTCCTTGAAAGTTGAGTCACAGGTGGACAGAGTGGTGAAGAAGGCATTCAGCATGCTTGGTTTCATTGGTCAGAACATTGAATACAGGAGTTGGGATGTCTTGTTGAAGTTGTACAAGACATTGGTAAGGCTTGGAATACTGTGTACAGTTCTGGTCACCCCATTATAGAAAGGATATTATTAAACTAGAAAGAGTACAGAAGAGATTTACTCGGATGCTACCGGGACTTGATGGTTTGAGTTATAAGGAGAGGCTGGATAGACTGGGACTTTTTTCTCTGCAGCGTAGAAGGCTGAGGGGTGATCTTATAGAGGTCTATAAAATAAAGAGGGGCATAGATCAGCTAGATAGTCAATATCTTTTCCCAAAGGTAGGGGAGTTTAAAACTAGAGGGCATAGGTTTAAGGTGAGAGGGGAGAGATACAAAAGTGTCCAGAGGGGCAATTTTTTCACACAGAGGGTGGTGAGTGTCTGGAATGAGCTGCTAGAGGTAATAGTAGAGGCGGGTGCAATTTTGTCCCTTAAAAAGCATTTAGACAGTTACATGGGTAAGATGGGTATACAGGGATATGGGCCAAATGCGGGCAATTGGGATTAGTTTAGGGTTTTTTTAATAAAAAAAGGGCGGCATGGACAAGTTGGGCCAAAGGGCCTGTTTCCATGCTGTAAACCTCTATGACTCTATAACAACTCGACAAATCTGGATTCAGTGTCTTTTCAATGGTTGCTCATATAATTCTTTGTACTGAACTTGGAACACGTGTTGCACTATAAAAAAGTTTATTGACAAAGACAAATAGCAAGTAATTCACTGGGCAAATTAAACAATTTATTTTTAAAAGGAGGATGTCACTGGTAAGGAAGCCAGCTCAAGCCTCACCAAAATGTTATTCCTGAAATGACAAACGTGAATTTTGCAACTATGAAACACTAAAAAAAACCCTCAGGACTTCTAATAAGGAAAAATAAATGCTTTTAAAAAATGAAGTATTAATTGGTGGCAATTACAAAATTTTGGTCGTGTGCAAAATAAAATAATTATACAATAATAAACCAATGTATTTCCTCAGTCCATGGCAATAATATTCTAGTAAGAAGTCTCACAACACCAGGTTAAAGTCCAACAGGTTTATTTGGTAGCAAATACCATAAGCTTTCGGAGCACTGCTCCTTCGTCAGATGGAGTGGATATCTGCTCTCAAACAGTGCACAGACACAGAAATCAAGTTACAGAATACTAATTAGAATGTGAATCTCTACAGCCAGCCAGGTCTTAAAGGTACAGACAATGTGGGTGGAGGGAGCATTCAACACAGGTCTGTCTGTACCTTTAAGACCTGGCTGGCTGTAGAGATTCGCATTCTAATTAGTATTCTGTAACTTGATTTCTGTGTCTGTGCACTGTTTGAGAGCAGATATCCACTCCATCTGACGAAGGAGCAGTGCTCCGAAAGCTTATGGTATTTGCTACCAAATAAACCTGTTGGACTTTAACCTGGTGTTGTGAGACTTCTTACTGTGCTTACCCCAGTCCAACGCCGGCATCTCCACATCAATAATATTCTATACAGATATGTAGATTGAACAAATAAAGGGGTGATGTGGGGTGAAAAATGAATTGTAAGGGACAGAAGGCCACAGAGTTCCTACTACAAATGATTATTGAAAAATCGCATCTGGGAAAAATGAAATCCTGGAGTGAACATTCTCAGCAATAGTCAATCCTCTTGCAAGAAACTTGAAAATCCTACCTGGCCCCAGAAAGCCAATATCCTTCTGGACAAAAACAGTTTCAAATAAATAGTAGTTGGAGAACACATTTTTATATGGAAAGCCACATAGACATGTTAAGGAATCAATGAATGGCATAAAGCCAAAAAAGAGGAAGAACGATCACAACTGCCTTAATATTACCTTCCTGTAAATTTTCCCATTGATCCAATGTTCAGCTTACATGGTAACCTGGTGATGAGCAAAGTATTTTAAGACAAACTATCAACCCTTGAACTACAACACTGTTAGAATAGACGATGTATACAAGACAATAGGAGACAAAAGAGTGCCAAGAGGTCATAGAATCTAGTATTTATAGAGGATGAGCATGTACCCAGTATATGTAGGAAGATTTTCCAACATGTAAAGAATTCCCAAAGGAATTTAAACACTCAAGAGCTAAACTCCTCTGGGTTCTGTGAAATACCATATTTGAAGGTTAAATAAGTTTACACTTAATTTAAGAGTGTATCTTGTAAACATGGACGCTTTAATCAATGAAGGTACTGAATTAATGAACTATGCAATATCAGCTGGTTCATAATGATCAACATGAGGTGTCAAAAGTAGCTTTTCTATTCATGGCAGTAAATAATTCCTGCTTGAATAATTATACACTTAAGGATATGAATTTTTATTCGTCAAGGAATGAACTCGCTAGCAAAATCTACACTCCAAACACAAAATGGAGATTCACGACCTTCAGAACTCTATCTCCATTTCAGTTGATGGTTGATTGCATCAAGACCCATTCCATCTGCAACAACCTGCTCCACTCCTCTATCACCCCCAAAGCCTCATCCGCTCCCTATGCAATCGCAGGAATGTAGCACCAGCAACACCCACATCCAAAAGAAAAATTTAAAAACACTACTCAAGAAGCCCAACACCATCCAGGACGAAGCAGCCTGCTTGATTGGCACCAAACCAAAGCCTTAAACATTCATTCACTCCCTCCACCACAAGCATACAGTGGCATCGGTGTGTACTTGCCAAGCCTCCTTCAAAACCCACAACTTTAACACAAGAGCAGGAACACTACCACCTTTAAGTTACCCTCCAACCCACACACCATCCTAACTTGGTTCTGCATCTATGATCCTTCATTATTGCTGGGTCAAAAACCTTTAACTCCCTTCCTAAAAGCAGGTTTGGTAATACCTAATTGGACCGCAGCAGTTCAAGACAACGGTTCACCATCAATTTCCTACCGGTAATTAAGGATTTACAACAAATGCTGGCCTCACTCGTGACATTCCTATCCCACGAGCAAACAAAGAGAGTAAAGTCACCCAGACCAATCTGGTTGCATCCTCAGTTGTGGATGGAAGGATACAAATTGCAGAGGCCTTGGAGAAATGCAAATGTTACATCCCTGTTCAAAACAATCTGTTCAAAACAAGGGGAGAAGGGTAAAACTGCCCATCACAAACAAATCAGCATGAAAATCAATAGCGTGGTAACTTTTGGAGGCGAAAATCTGAGACAAAATTAATTGGCATTTTGAAAGATGAAGGGTACAGAGCTCTGAATAAGAGTCATACGGACTTGACATGTGAACACTATTTTCTCTCTCCACAGATGCTGCCAAACATGCTGAGTTTTTCCAGCATTTTTCTGTTTTTAATCGCCAAAGCTGTGTTCAACTCAGATCTGCTTTTCTTCACACTTGGGTTCAATCCAAACCCTTAATTACCGAAAGGCAAATTGCTTTACAGGCTAGTTGGTCATTCAGCCCATGATATTATTTATTTTCAAATTGAGAACAATTGAGATCAACAGCTCTATTTATGACTTTGAATTTTAACACTACATGCAATGATTGAAATTAAATTTATTTTCTGATAGATTAATCTCAGAAAATGGCATTTTCTGAAAGGATTTTACAGGTACAGTAATCATTTAAACTTGGAACATTGCTGTGCACTGCTCCTGGACTTACACAGGACATAAATAATCTTGTGTCCATCTCGAGAATGCTAACAGAAGTGTTCTAAATTAGTATTCACAATGAGGAAGCAGTATGAAGAACATATATTTTCTGAATTATACGACTCAAAATTCAAACAGGATAAATCAGTCAAATCAAAAATACAAACAGAAGAGAGGTATTTGCGTTTTGTGGATCAGGTTACTGTAGCTGACAAAATCCGAACACCCATGGTCTGAATCAATATTTGATTAAAATGTTGATTATAAGACCATAAGATAAAGGAGAATTAGACCACTCAGCCCATCGAGTCATGGCTGATATTTTTCTCAACTCCATTTTCTTGTCTTTTCCCCCCCATAACACCTGATCCCCTTATTAATCAAGAACCTATCTATCTCTGTCTTAAAGACACTCAACGACCTGGCCTCCACTGCCTTCTGCGGCAAAGAGTTCCACAGATTCACCACTCTATGACTGCAGAAATTCCTCCTCATCTCTGTTTTAAAGGATCGTCCCTTTAGCCTGAGGTTGTGCCCTCTGGTTTTAGTTTTTCCTCACGAGTGGAAACACCCCTTCCTCGTCCACTCTATCTAGGCCTCGCAGTATCCTGTAAGATCCCCCCTCATCCTTCTAAACTCCAATGAGTACAGACCCAGAGTCCTCAACCGTTCCTCATATGACAAGCTCTTTATTCCAGGGATATTCTTATGAACTTCCTCTGGACCCTTTACAAGGCCAGCACATCCTTCCTTAGATACGAGGCCCAAAACTGCTCACAATACTCCAAATGGAGTCTGACCAGAGCCTTATACAGCCTATTAAGAACATCCCTGTTCCTGTATTCTAGCCCTCTCGACATGAATGCTAACTCTGCATTTGCCTTCCTAACTGTCGACTGAATCTGCACGTTAACCTGAAGAGAATCTTGAACAAAACTCCCAAGTCCCTTTGTGTTTCTGATTTCCTAAGCATTTCCCCATTTAGAAAATAGTCTATCCTTCATCCCTCCTTCTAAAGTGTATAACCTCACACTTTTCCATATTGCATTCCATCTGCCACTTCTTTGCCCACTCTCCTAACGTGTCCAAGTCCTTCTGCAGCCCCCCCGCTTCCTCAATACTATCTGTCCCTCTACATATCTTTGTATCATCTGCAAACTTAGCAACAGTGCCTTCAATTCCTTCTTGCAAATCGTTAATGTATGTTGTGAAAAGTTGTAGTCCCAGCACCAACCCCTGAGGCGTTCCACTAGTCACCGGCTGTCATCATGAAAAAGACCCCTTTATCCTCACTCTGACTTCTAGCCAGTCAGCCAATCCTCTATTTATGCCATGAGCTCTTAATTTATTTAACAGTCTCCTTTGTGACACCTTGTCAAAGGCCTTTTGGAAATCTAAATAAATCACGTCCACTGGCTCTCCTTTATCTAACTTCGTTGTTACCTCCTCAAAGAACTCTAACAGATTTGTCAGACATGACCTCCCCTTGACGAAGCTGTGCTGACTCAGTCCTATTTTATCATGCACTTCCAAGTACTCTGCGATCTCATCTTTAATAATGGACTCTAAAATCTTGCCAATGACATAAGTCAGGCTAACCGGCCTATAATCTCCCGCCTGATGCCTCCTTCCCTTCTTTGACAGCAGTGTTACATTAGCTACTTTCCAGTTCTCTGGGACCCTCCCTGCTTCCAGTGATCCCTGAAAGATTACCACCAATGTCTCCACAATTTCCTCAGCTATCTCTTTCAGAACCCTGGGTGTAGTCCATCCTGTCCAGGTGATTTATCCACCTTCAGACCTTTCCGTTTCCCCAGAACCTTCTCCTTAGTGATGGCCACGACACTCAGCTGTGCCCCCCAGATTCCCCTGGAGCTCTGGCATCCCACTGATGTCTTCCACCGTGAAGACTGATGCAAAGTAACTATTCAGTTCCGCTGCCATTTCTTTGTTTCCTATTATTGCTTCTCCAGCCTCAATTTCCAGTGGTCCAATACCTTTTATATATTGAAAAAAAACTCTTCCGGTCTTCTTTTATATTACTAGCTGGCTTACACTCATATTTCATCTTCATCCTCCCCTTAACAAGGGAGGACGAAGCATCCATGACTGACGAGGGAAGTCAAGGACAGCATAAAAGCAAAAGAAAAAGCATACAAAATGGCAAGGATTAATGGGATGAATAGTGGAGATGGATTACTGTTGTGCCTTCCGAATAACCCCCAAAACTCCTGCCATTGCTGTTCCACTGTCTTTCCTGCTAGGCTCCCTTTCCAATCAACTCTGGCCAGCTCCTCCCTCATGTCTTTGTAGTTACCTTTATTTAATTGTAATACCGTTACATCTAATTCCAGCTGCTCCCTCTCAAACTGCAGGGTAAATTCTATCATATTGTGGTCACTGCTCCCTAAGGGTTCCTTCACCTTAAGTTTCCTAATCAAGTCAGCCTCATTACACATCACCAAATCCAGAATTGCCTGTTCCATAGTAGGCTCTGTCACAAGCTGCTCCAAAACCATCTCTTAGAATTCCACAAACTCCTTTTCTTGGGATCCACTACCTACCTGATTTTCCCAGTCCACCTGCATATTGAAACCCCCCATGATTATTGTAATAATGCCTTTTTTTATATGCTTTTTCCATCTCCTGACTTTCTGCCCCATATCCTGACTACTGCTAGGGGGCCTGTACATAACTCCCATCAGGGTCTTTTTACTATTGCAATTCCTCAACTCTACCCGAGAGATTCTATGCCTTCTGATCCTATATCGCTTCTTGCTATCGATTTACCTTCATTCCTTACTAACAATGCAACCCCGCTTCCTTTGCCCATCTGCCTGCTAGGACACATATCCTTGGATATTTAGATCCCAGCCTTGATTGTGAAAGATATTTCTTTACGGAGTCCCTGTAAAAGTCTCCAGATGAGTTTTCATACAATGAAAAACAATATATGACGACTGATTTTTTTTGGATATTTGGTGATCGGCCCCAAAAAAATAAAATTCTGCATTTATATTGCGTCTTTAACATTGGACTACATCCCTAGGCACTTTGTTTGTTACCACCATAGCCTTTGTTGGGTCAATGGCATTGTCTCGCTTCTTCTCTGGCTTTCTTCAAGCCACCCTCAGTCTACGTCTCAATGTCATCTATCCAGCTGATTTTTCTTCTTTCTCTTGTTTTTTTATCCTCAATATTTTCTTCAGTTGTTGCCAGAAAAGGGTGTGGGGGTTACATAGAAACATAAGAACTAGAAGTAGCACACAGGTACAGCAGGCTGTAAAGAAGGCAAATGGTATGTTGGCCTTCATAGTGAGAGGATTTGAGTATAGGAATGGGGATTTATTGCAATTATATAGGGCGCTGGTGAGGCCACACCTGTGTGCAGTTTTGGTGTTCTTATTTGAGGAAGGATGTCCTTGCTATAGAGGGAGTACAGCGAAGGTGAATTCCACACATTCACCACCCTCTGGTTGAAGAAATTCCTCCTCACCTCAGTTCGAAAAGGTTTACCACTTATCCCCAAACTATGACCACCTAGTTCTGTACTCCCCCACCATTGGGAACATTCTTTCTGTATCTACCCGATCTAACCCTGTTAGAATTTTATAGTTTTCTATGCGATCCTCTCTCACTCCTCTAAATTCCAATGAATACAATCCTAACTGACAGACCTGCCATCCCAGGAATCAGCCTGGTAAACCTTCGCTGTACTCCCTCTATAGCAAGGACATCCTTCCTCAAATAAGAACACCAAAACTGCACACAGGTGTGGCCTCACCAGCGCCCTATATAATTGCAATAAATCCCCATTCCTATACTCAAATCCTCTCACTATGAAGGCCAACATACCATTTGCCTTCTTTACAGCCTGCTGTACCTGTGTGCTTACTTTCAGCAACTGACGTACAAGGACACCAAAGTCTCACTGAGTATCCACTTCTCTCAATTTACACCCATTCAAGTAACAATCTATCTTCCTATTATTGCTACCAAAGTGGATAACCGCACATTTATCCACATTATACTGCATCTGCCATGCATATGCCCACACATTCAGCCTGTCCAAATCACAGAAGCATCTCTGCATCCTCCTCACAGTTCACCCTCCCACCCAACTTTGCAAATCTGGAGATAACACATTTAGTTCCCTCTCCAAATCATTAATCTATAATGTGAACAGTTGGGGTCCTAGCACAGATCCCTGTGAAACGTCACTAGTCATTGCCTGCCAACCAGAAAAAGACCCATTTATACCAAGTCTTTGCTTCCTATCTGCTAACCACCTTTCTATCCATCTCAAGTCATTACCTGCAATTCCCATGTGCTTTAACTTTACATAGTAGTCTGCTATGAGAAACTTGATTGAAAGCCTTCTGAAAGTCTAAATAAGCCACATTCACTGGTTCTCCATGCCAACTCTATCAGTTACATCCTCAAAAATATCCAATAGATTCGTCAAGCATGATTTCCTTTTTGTAAATCCATGCTTCTTTGTCTGATTATACCACTGCTTTTCAAATGCTGAGTTATGAATCCTTAGAACATAACAGCGCAGTACAGGCCCTTCGACCCTCGATGTTGCGCCGACCAGTGAAACCAATCTAAAGCCCATCTAACCTACACTATTCCAATATCATCCATATGTTTCTCCAATGACCATTTAAATGCCCTTAATGTTGATAATGAATTCTAGCAACTTCCTCAGTACTGGTGTTAGGATCACTGGCCTATAGTTCCCTGTTTTCTCTCTATTTCCCTTTTAGAATAGCGAGCTCACATTAGCTACCCTCCAATCTGTAAGAACCAATTCAGCGTCCAAATAATTTTGGAAAATGACCACCAATGGATTTACTATTTCCAGGACCACTTCCTTAAATACTCTGAGATGAAGATGATCAGGCCTTGGCAATTTATACACCTTCAATCCCATCTACTGCCCCAAAACCATTTTGCTACTAATGTCGATTTCCTCCATTTCCTCACTAAAACTTGTTTCTCTCAGAACTTCTGGTATGTTACTTCTATCTTCGCAAAGGAAGATATGAATAAAGTCTGAATTTTAGTTCCTCGGCCATTTCTTTGTTCTCTGTTATGAAATCTCCGTTTCTGACTAAGGGGCCTACATTCATTTTTGTCAATCCTTTTCTCATTATATACTTATGCTTTTACAGTCAGTTTTTATGTTTCCCACGAGCTTACTTTCATACTCTATTCCCCTTCTTAATTAATCCTTTTTGGGGCCTAAATGCACAACCACTCCTGGTGTGGTAAAGAGGGAAGAGGATGCACAAGGGGCCAGAATTTGTCAAACACAGTACTAGGAGGCACATAGGGCAAGACATGGTTATAGTTTCCAATGTACATCCTTGGCTATCTTTCGCTAACTACACTTAGCAACTCTTCTGATTCCATAAGGCACGGTAGCACAGTGGCTAGCACTGCTGCTTCACAGTTCCAGCGACCTGGGTTCGATTCCCAGCTTGGGTCACTGTGTGGAGTTTGCACATTCTCCTCGTGTCTGTGTGGGTTTCCTCCGGGTGCTCCGGTTTCCTCCCACTGTCCAAAGATGTGTGGGTTAGGTTGATTGGCAATGCTATAAAAAAAAATTGCCCCTTAGTGTCCTGAGATGCGCAGAGGAATTAGTGGGTAAATATGTAGGGATATGGGGGTAGGGCCTGGGTGGGATTGTCGGTGCAGACTCGATGGGCCGAATGGCCTCTTTCTGTACTGTAGGGTTTCTATGATAACTGCTACTCTTGATCTAACCTATTCATTTGTCTTTCTGTCTGTTCAGCTGTCACTTCAGAAAGTTGAAGCCAAACTAAAGGAGATGTTATAACATGTGACTAAAAGGTCAGTCAATACGATAGGTTTTAAGAAGGGTAGATATTCAGTGGGATCTGAAAGGAGAAAGATGGTGAGGCAATGGGATTTAAAGGGGGGGGCTTCCAGAGTTTAGAAATGCATGAACATGCCTGGTGTGGTAAGAGTGGAGGATGCACGAGGGGCCAGAATTGGTGGAACACAGTTCTAGAAGGCACATAGGGCAGCAAGTGGTTATTCAGATAGAGTGGGCAGGGGGAAGGTGGGAGTGAAGACAAGGAGTTGGAGGGATAGGAATGAGGATGAAAATTTTTAAGTTGAGCCATAGGTGGTGTTGTACTTTTTTTTTAATCCCAGGAACTCACCAGTGATCTTAATTGACAAGAGAAGGTGTTTTGCTATGGGAGCTAGTTGAAAGAGGTCCTTGGTTTTTGGGTGTTTAGCGAAAGACCCATTTTCTCATATGCTTTAGAGAAGTCATTCATAATGACCTAGAGCTCAGTTTGAGTGAGCGTGGACACAAGGACCATCTGCATGCTGAAGCTGATGATTTGAGGTTCCAGTGGTTTTGGATTGAAGGTGGCATCAGATTGAACAGTTTCCCATCTGTTCTGTAGATTATCCTCATGCCTGTGGGTAATATGCTGGAGGTGAGGTACAGTATTGCAATGAGAAAAATGGAGAAGAGGATTGGCACAATGACACAACCTTGTTTGATCCCATTTTTCAGTAAAATCGGGTTTGTAGTTCCATTGGAGAGGACCATCTTCCATATCTTGGGAGCCTCCTCTCAACAAAGAGAGAGATAGATAATGAAATATATCATCACCACCTCCAATGGACCAGCTCAGCTTTTGGATGACTGAGGAATCAGTATGTTCTTTCTCAGGCTTTAACTTGCAGTGAAGGGTTAGGGTGAGACTAGACTGGAGAACACTCTGTGCTGAAAGATTTTGCTAAACAACAGATAGTGATGCAAGAATAAAATTAATTCTAATTTTGGTGGGATCCTCTCATTAGCATGGTGGCACAGTGGTTAGCACTGCTGCCTCACAGTTCTAGGGACCCAGGTTCGATTCCCGGCTCGGGTCACTGTCTGTGTGGAGTTTGCACATTCTCCCCGTGCCTGCGTGGGTTTCCTCCGGGTGCTCCGGTTTCCTCCCACAGTCCAAAGATGTGCGGGTTAGGTTGATTGGCCATGCTAAATTGGTCTTTAGTGTCCCAGATGTATAGGTTAGAGGGATTAGTGGAGTAAATGTGTGGAGTTGTGGGGTTAGGACCTGGGGTGGGATGATTGTCGGTGCAGATTCGATGGGCTGAATGGCCTCCTTCTGCACTGTAGGGGTTCTATGATTCTATGAATATTTCCTTTCATTCCTTGCCCCTTAGTGTCAGGGGAATTAGCAGGGTAAATACGTGGGGTTACGGGGATAGGACCTGGGTGGGATTGCTGTCGGTGCAGGTGCGAAGGGCCAAATGGCCTCCTCCTGCACTGCAGCGATTCTATGAAAAGGGTATTTGAGAACTGAATCTCAAACCCAAGACTAAGATTCTCGCTTACAGACAGCAGTGATCCCTATGCGTCTATGTTCTTTGGAGTTTTGGACAATCTATACAAAAGGTACCTCAAAGCATTGAAGTACCACCAACCATGCTTTCTTAAGATCCTCCGAATCTAGTGGTGAGAAAGGCAGTCCAACAGCAGAATTGTTTCAAGCCAACTTTCCCAACATCAAAGTACTAATCGCTCAAAACCAGATCCACTGAACCAAACTTATCATCCGTGTGCTTGATACCAGACTTGCATTGCAACTGCTGTACTGGAAACTCAATCACAGCAAGAGACTCCCAGGAAGACAGTGGCAATGCCTTCGGGATGTCTTCAAAGTATCATGAAGAGGTTAAACATGCCCACTAATCCTTAGGAGACCCTGGCTTGTAACCGATCAAAATGAAGATGGCTCATTTCGGAAAGGCACTGAACACATCGAGATTCAAGGTATGTGCACAGGCAAAGTCATCAAAGAATCGCACAAACCTCCAAATAACGCATCTAACTCTTCAAGCAGAACCTGCCCTGCACATGGCAGAGGTTGCAGAGTGTTCATTGTATTACCAGTCATCATGGAGCCCATAGAATCAGAGTGGAAATAAGGCATCCTCAATTCCAAGAGACTGCCCAAAAAGACTCTTCTTCCTCATCTCCTTGCTGACCTTGGTAACATTGTCCTCAGAGATGTGATGATGTGGAGATGCCGGCGTTGGACTGGGGTAAACACAGTAAGAAGCTTAACAACACCAGGTTAAAGTCCAACAGGTTTATTTGGTAGCAAAAGCCACACAAGCTTTCGGAGCTGCAAGCCCCTTCTTCAGGTGAGTGGGAATTCTGTTCACAACAGAATTCCCACTCACCTGAAGAAGGGGCTTGCAGCTCCGAAAGCTTGTGTGGCTTTTGCTACCAAATAAACCTGTTGGACTTTAACCTGGTGTTGTTAAACTTCTTACTCAGAGATGTGGTCAGCTTCCTTAGGAACACAGCTAATTATCATCTCAATGTCCTAACAATATTAACCCATCCAGAAGCATTAACTATCTCTGTGCTGTCACACTGCTTATCTGACATTCAATCTTGGGACAAATCTCAATTCAGTTCAACTTAACAAAGACTGGAGTCACCACTTCTGGGCCCTGCCACAATTTCTGTGTTCCCATTGTTATCTTCTTTCCCTACCAATTAGGCTGAGCCATATTGCTTACAACCTCGGTGTTCTACTGAAGCTGAGTTTCTGACCCTCTCTCATCTCTATCATAACAGCCTCCCAACAGCCCACGGGAAGTTGAGGAACGGATATGTAAGGAGATTCTGGACAGGTGCAGGAAAAATAGGGTTGTAGTAGTGGGAGATTTTAATTTCCCTCACATTAGACTGGAAATCGCTTAGGGCTAGGGACCTGGATGGGGAAGAATTTATAAAATGCGTACAGGAAGGTTCTTTGGAACAATATGTTGACAGTCCAACTAGAGAGGGGGCTATACTGGACCTAGTACTGGGGAATGAGCCCGGTCAGGTCATCAAAGTTGCAGTAGGGGAACATGTGGCAAATAGTGACCACAATTCTGTAAACTTTAGGATAGTAATGGAAAAAGATGAGTGTTGTCCTATGGGTAAGGTGCTGAATTGGGGGAAGGCTAACTACAGCCGGATTAGGCAGGATTTGGTGGCTGTTGATTGGGAGAGGCTGTTCGAGGGTAAATCCACATCTGGCATGTGGGAGTCTTTTAAGGAGCAGTTGTTAGAACTGCAGGACATGCATGTGCCTGTAAAGAGGAAGGATAGGAAAGGTAGGATTCGAGAGCCATGGATAACCAGTGAAATTGTGGGTCTAATCAAAAAGAAAAAAGAGGCATACATGAGGTCCAGGTAACTAAAAACAGATGGAGCACTGGAGGAATACAGAGAAAGTAGAAAAGAACTCAAACAGGGACTTAGAAGGGCAAAAAGGGGTCACGAAATGTCCTTGGCAGACAGGATTAAGGAGAATCCTAAGGCATTTTATACATACGTTAGGAACAAGAGGGTTGTTAGGGAAAGAATCGGACCTCTCGGGGACAAAGGAGGGGAATTATGCTTAGAACCAAAGGAAGTAGGTGAGATCCTAAACGAATACTTTGCATCAGTATTCAAAGGAGAGGGACATGTTGACTGGTATTGTCTCAGAGAGATGTGTTGACCCATTAGAAAAAATCTCAATTACAAGGGAGGAAGTGTTAGGTTTTTTAGGAAACATTAAGACAGACAAGTCCCCAGGGCCAGATGGCATCTATCCTAGACTCCTCAGGGAGGCGAGAGATGCAATTGCTGGGCTCGAACAGAAATCTTTGTCTCTTCACTGGACACAGGTGAGGTCCCAGAGGATTGGAGGATAGCAAATGTGATCCCGTTATTTAAGAAGGGTAGCAAGGATAACCTGGGTAATTATAGGCCGGTGAGCTTGACGTCCGTGGTACGGAAGTGGTTGGAGAAGATTCTTAGAGATCGGATATATGCGCATTTAGAACTGAATAATCTCATTAGCGATAGACAGCATGGTTTTGTACGATGGAGGTCATGCCTCACAAATTTGGTTGAGTTTTTTGAAGTGACAAAAATGATTGAGGGGAGGGCCGTGGATGTCGTCTATATGGATTTTAGTAAAGCGTTTGACAAGGTCCCTCATGGTAGGCTGATGCAAAAGGTTAAATCTCATGGGATAAAAGGTGAGCTAGCTAGATGGGTGGAGAACCGGCTTAGCTATAGAAGACAGAGGGTAGCAGTGGAGGGGTCTTTTTCCGGTTGGAGGTCTGTGACTAGTGGTGTTCACAGTAAGAAGTCTCACAACACCAGGTTAAAGTCCAACAGGTTTATTTGGTAGCAAATACCATAAGCTTTCGGAGCAATGCTCCTTCGTCAGATGGAGTGGTCTCTGTTCTCAAAACAGGTTTTGAGAACAGAGACCACTCCATCTGACGAAGGAGCATTGCTCCGAAAGCTTATGGTATTTGCTACCAAATAAACCTGTTGGACTTTAACCTGGTGTTGTGAGACTTCTTACTGTGCTTACCCCAGTCCAACGCCGGCATCTCCACATCATGACTAGTGGTGTTCCGCAGGGCTCTGTACTGGGACCTCTGCTGTTTGTGATATATATATATAAATGATTTGGAGGAAGATGTAGCTGGTGTGATCAGTAAGTTTGCGGACGACACGAAGATTGCTGGAGTTGCGGATAGTGATGAACATTGTCAGAGAATGCAGCAGGATATAGACAGGCTGGAACATTGGGCGGAGAAATGGCAGATGGAATTTAATCCAGATAAATGCAAAGTGATGCATTTCGGTAGATCTAATGTAAGGGGGAGCTATACAATAAATGGCAGAACCATCAGGAGTATAGACACACAGAGGGACCTGGGTGTACAAGTCCACAGATCCTTAAAGGTGGCAGCACAGGTGGAGAGGGTGGTGAAGAAGGTATATGGCGTGCTTGCCTTTATTGGATGGGGCACAGAATATACAAGTTGGCATATGATGTTGCGGCTGTATAGAACGATGGTTAGGCCACATTTGGAATACTGCATCCAGTTCTGGTCGCCACACTACCAGAAGGACGTGGAGGCTTTTGAGAGAGTACAGAGGTGGTTTACCAGGATGTTGCCTGGTATGGAGGGTCTTAGCTATGAGGAGATTGGGTAAACTGGGGTTGTTCTCCCTGGAAAGACGGAGGATGAGGAGCGACCTAATAGAGGTGTATAAGATTATGAAGAGCATAGATAGGGTGAACAGTGGGAAGCTTTTTCCCAGGTCGGAGGTGACGAACAAGGGGTCACGGGTTCAAGGTGAGGGGGGCAAGGTTCAACACAGATGTCAGGGGGACGTATTTTACACAGAGGGTGGTGGGGGCCTGGAATGCACTGCCAAGCAAGGTGATTGAGGCGGACACGCTGGGATTGTTTAAGACTTATCTAGATAACCACATGAACAGACTGGGAATAGGGGTTAAAGTTCTCCAAAAACATCTTCATTTTACCATCACTAACTGGATAAGCTTTCTTTCCTTTTCAAAATACTCCATTTTTTAAAATCTTGATTTCTCAAAATCACAGTACGGCCAAATCATTTTTAGGCAAACAGACATAAACGCAACAGAGGTTGAAAATAACAATGGATAATCCAATTCTAATTCGATTTTATAAAATGGGTGGCAAGCAACCAACCAACTCTCAAGTTGAGCCAGTCAATCTTCATGTTTAGCTTTAGGGGGAAATGAAGATCTGAATCGATCGCGCAAGTTCCTTCAAAGCACTGTTTGTGGGTCAGGAGGGATTATCTCCATGGTTTTGGACACCTGTGATCAGCTGCACCCCTCCCTGCAATGTCCAACCCCCAACATCCCAACCCCTCTCCACGATGAACAGACCTTTCCCACCCCACCCCATAAAAGCTCTGCTTTTCTCGGCTACATTTCCAATTGATGTCGAACTAGATTGTCAAATTGGCTGGAAGCCAGGAAATCTGTTGAGAAATAGTTTAAATTGATCCTGCCATTAAATTCAGCAGATCCTAGAGGAAAACAATATGTACAGTTTTTCAACAGCAGATCTTTCATCAATTTGCAATTTTATGACAATAGATAACATAACTCACAAGATAAGCACAATGTTTCTAATCT
The DNA here is from genome assembly GCF_964213995.1 of Mustelus asterias. Lineage (NCBI taxonomy): Eukaryota > Metazoa > Chordata > Chondrichthyes > Carcharhiniformes > Triakidae > Mustelus > Mustelus asterias. Next base: position 37,529,326 of record NC_135810.1, read on the forward strand.
CCACCTTGTAATCATAATCTAAATCTTAATCACACAAAAGATAGAGATGCTGGAGAGAAGGAAAATCTTAAATTGGAATCACCATACAACTTTGGAGCGGCCCACCACACCACACTACATTGGAACAAAATTTTAATGATATGGAGCAAAGGTTAAAGCATTTTTCACACTGTTCCTTTACATAAATAAAGGCAATTACAAACATATTCATTCCTACAAATAACACAACGCATCCAGCTGAGTTAGTGATGACATTTTTTGGGATTGATCTGCACCAAAGTGTTCATGTTTTCTGGCTAAGGAAATTGGCATTGGTTGAGTGCAAAAAAACCTCACCTACACATTTTTCTTCCTCCTTCTCTTTCACTTCTCTCTCTCCCCTCCTCTATTCTGGTTTGTTTCTCTTTCACTGGTCTCTTTCTTGTACCAACCACTTTTTAAAATCATGGCACCATCCTGTTTCATTATCATAGAGTCATCAAAGAATCCCTACAGTATAGGAGGCCATTTGGCCCATCGAGTCTGTACCAACCACAATCCCACCCACGCCCTATTTCCATAACCTTCATGTACCCTGATAATCCCCCTGATACGAGGGTCAATTTAGCATGGAGTTTTCCATGCTATATTTTTTCAATTTTCCACCTAACCCGCACATCTTTGCACTATGAGAGGAAACCGGAGCACCCAGAGGAAACCCATGCAGACACAGTGAGAATGTGCAAACTCCACACAGACAGTGACCCAAGGCTGGAACTGAACCTGGGTCCCTGGCGCTGTGAGGCAGCAGTGCTAACCACTGCGCCACCGTGCCATCCTAAAGGACATTAGTGAACCAGATGGATTTTTCCATCAATGGTTTCATGGTCTTCAGTAGATTCTTAATCCCAGATTTTTTTTATTGAATTCAAATTCCACCATCTGCCATGGCGGATTCAAATCCGGGTTCCTGGAACATTAGCTGAGTTTCTGGAGGCCATCGCCTCCCCAAATTACTCTCATTCTTCATGTCCAATCTGCCACCAAAGCAAGAAGGCAGTTCAAGATGCACTTGAATGTGTACAGGCAAGAGATTTTCTTTAAAAATTTACTGGCGATGTAGATAGCACTAGCACTTTCTCCCCACCCCAGCTGCCCCAGTTTTCATGCTGTTGCCGTCTATACAGTCAAAGCACAGTACAGTTTAGTAATTTCAGGATGTTGACACAGCAACAATTAGATGATTTGAGAAGCAGTGAGGATAGGCAGATGAACAGGCATGTTGTAAAGTATTGGGCTAAAGGACTAGACAAACTGATAATTAAGCACAAAATTTCGACCATGGAACATTCTTCTTTGTGAAAGGTATGATATAAATGCAACTTGTTGTAAACAAAACCAATTATATTTGAACTACTTTTGGTTCCAGTAATGTTTTCTTCAGTTTTTCATTTCAGTCATTCCTCTGTATTTTTATCATTAGGCATGGGCGAGAGAAAGGCTGAAAACTAGAGCTTGAACAACAGCAAGTCCCAGAATTCTCTGTGAAAGGCCATTCTTACTGTAACAAAATTCTGGTTGCTAGCAAGAATACAACTGACAAACTCAGGCCCACTAACAGAATAATGCAATGGATTCAAGTCCTGAACTGATCCGAGCACGGACCTCCAATAGAAAACGTTCTTCGACACACCAGCACAATTTTCTTTAAGCTCCAAGTAGCAATGTTGCTTAATCCTGCACCCCACTAAATATGAATCATAGAATCCCTCCAGGAGGCCGTTCGACCCATCGAGTCTGTACCAACCACAATCCCACCCAGGCCCTATTCTCGTAACCCCACACATTTACCCTGCTAATCCCCCTGACACCAGGGTCAATTTTAGCATTGCCAATCAACCTAACCCACACATCTTTGGACTGTGGGAGGAAACCAGAGCAAACCCACGCAGGCATGGGGAGAACGTGCAAACTCCACACAGTGACCCGAGGCCAGAATTGAACCCGGGTCCCTGGTGCTGAGAGGCAGCAGTGCTAACCACTGTGCCACCCCTGCTCTAAATAATTCTAACATTCTACAATTATCAAAAGTTCCAAGAACTTTCTGCTATGCAGGTATTCCACATTCTTTTGTATTTGAAACTTGAAATCTGCTCTGTTCCTAAAGCTCGAATTCTACGACTAAAGTGGAAAGTTCGTCACATAAATGACTTTTTTTATTCATTCATGGATGTGGGCATCGCTGACTGGTCAGCATTTATTTCCCATCCCCAATTGCATATTCTCCCCGTGTCTGCATGAGCTTCCTCCGGGTGCTCTGCTTTCCAATTTTGTAACAGTCCAAAGAAGTGCGGTTTAGGTGGATTGGCCATGCTAAATTGCCCCTTGGTGTCAGGGGGACTAGCTAGGGTAAATGCATGGGGTTATAGGGATTGGGGCTGGGTGGGATTGTGGTTAGTGCAGATTCAATGGGCCAAATGGCCTCCTTCTGCACTGTAGGTTTCTATGATTCTATGAACTGATAAGCTGGAGTCCAAGCTTAGGGCACTGTAATGAGGCGGCCAGTTTGGTTCCAGGATGCAGTAACACTCCTTTGGCTAGGTTCTTCGGATTTGGTCCATGATCAGGGACAGGCTGATATGACTGTGGGGTGGTATAGAGATCAAGAAGGTAGAGATGGAGGAGCCTCAGCTCTTGCAACTGTCCAACAGATTTGCAGTTCTCGTAGCACAGGCAAACAAGAGCATTGTCTGCAGAGTGGTTGAGCAAAGTGCCCATGGCACAGTGGTATAGGAAAACATTCAAGTGGGGAGAGTAAAAAGAGTTAGAGTGCGACTGAGAGTAGGAGACAGAATAGTTAGGGGGTAGACACTCTGCTCTGCAGCTGAGAGCACAACTCCTGAAGCGATGATGCCTGCCTGGTGCCAAGATTGGGGACATCGGCTCAGAGCTGCAGAAGAACAAAGAATAGTACAGCACAGGAACAGGCCCTTTGGCCCTCTAAGCCTTCACCAATCACGTTTACCTATCTAGACCAACCGCTTCTATCCCTCTATTCTCCGCTTGTTCATATGTCTATCAAGATAAAAACTTGCAGTGGGAAGGGTAGGATCCACATGATTACCAATGACTAGGAAAGAAGTTCTGCTGAAGGAGCAGCTAAGGACTAAATTAAAAAGAACACCACAAAGGTAATAATCTCTATATTGTTATTTGAGCCAAGCAGTGATATATGTGCATATATTGTATATTGGGGCAAGGACTGCCCCTTTGGTGCAAGTCAGATGACTCCTGGGTATTGAGCTCCTCCCAGAATGGGACCTTGTTGGGCAGTCTTAGACCTGACTGCGAATGAGCACGCACCTTAAATAAAGAGTTCAAGCTATCAAGCCTACCTCATGATTCTTTATGCACCCTTAGTCCATTGGGGCATACATAATTCAAGCAAATTGGGATATAATGTATGGAAGATTGTTGTGGGAAAAATGGGTTTTGATTCATGGTGTACTGATACCAATACTGGGAAAAGAGGGAACTGTACAACCTTCACTTAAACTGCATTGGGACCACTGAACTGCATTGGGACCAGTGTACTGACAAATCCAATAACTAGAGTTGTAGAGAGGGCATTAAACTCATTAATGTAGATTTGACAAGTTAAAGAGAAAGGGCAAGGCAATAAAGCAGTGTAACGATGCAGGAAATGATAACCAGTTTGACAAGGAGGAACAGAGCATACAAATTTAAGAGTTCAACCAGCAGATAAGGTCATTGTGGAAGAATAATAAAAAGACAGAATTAAAAGCCCTTTACGTTAATTCCACTAGCATTTGTAATAAAACAGATAAATTAATGACATAAACAGAAATAAATTACTATGATACAGCCACTAGAGACATGATTGCAAAGAAAATATGGCTGGAACCTGAACATTTAAAAGCAGTTGACAGGTCAGATGGACATGAAAGGAAAGAAAAAGGTGGTAGTTCTGGTATAAAAGGATGAAATTGTCGAGTCGTGAGAGATAGCCTTGGTTCAGAAGAACAAGATGTAGAATCAGTTTGGGTGGATATATGAAATGTCAAAAGAAAGATGTCTCTTATCGGACTAGATTATAGTAGGCTACAGTAGGCAGGGTATATATGAAAAAATAATGGGGTGTTGAAAGAAAGGTACTGCAATAATCATGGCGATTTTAATTTTCATATAGACTGGATAAATAAAATTGGAACAGGTAGCCTGGAAGATGAGTCATGTATTTGGGACAGTTTCTTAGAGCAATGGAGGACTCGAAATTCTGCAGATGCTGGAATCTAGTATTGTGTAATGTGACAGTTTAATTAATTAATAAAATGATAAATTGAATGAATGTGAAATTCTGAGGGTGAAAATTATGGATTAAACTTAAATAAGGGCAATCACAAGGATATGAAGACAGAGTTGGCTAAAATGAATGGGGAAATTAGGTTAAAAGCAATATTCTGCACATGCTGGAATCGGAAACAAAACAGAAAATGCTGGAAAATCTCAGCAGGTCTGACAGCATCTGTGGGGAAAGAATAGAGCCAACGTTTCGAGTCTAGATGACCCTTTGTCAGAGCTAAGAGCAAAGAGATTCACCAGAGATTTACACTATGAGGATTGAGGGGGTTTGATTTGATTTGATTTATTATTGGCACATGTATTATCAGTGAAAAGTATTGTTTCTTGCGCACTATACAGGCAAAACATACTGTTCATAGAGAAGGAAACGAGAAAGTGCAGAATGTAGTGTTACAGTCATAGCTACGGTATAGAGAAAGATCAACTTAATGCAAGGTAAGTCCATTCAAAAGTCTGACAGCAGCAGGGAAGAAGCTGTTCTTGAGTCGGTTGGTACGTGACCTCAGACTTTTGTATCTTTTTCCCGACGGAAGAAGGTGGGAGAGAGAATATCCCGGTGCATGGGGTCCTTAATTATGCTGGCTGCTTTGCCGGGACAGTGGGAAGTGTAGACAGAGTCAATGGATGGGAGGCTGGTTTGCATGATGGATTGGGCTACATTCACGACCTTCTGTAGTTCCTTACGGTCTTGGGCAGAGCAGAAGCCATAGCAAGCTGTGATGCAACCAGAAAGAATGCTTTCTATGGTGCATCTGTAAAAGTTGATGAGTCGTAGCTGACATGCCAAATTTCCTTTGTCTTGAGACTTCTGAGCGCGTTGGTGGGCTTTCTTAACTATAGCGTCGGCATGGGGGGACCAGGACCGGTTGTTGGTGATCTGGACACCTAAAAACTTGAAGCTCTCGACCCTTTCTACTTCGTCCCCGTTGATGTAGACAGGAGCATGTTCTCCCTTAGGTTTCCTGAAGTGAATGACAATCTCCTTTGTTTTGTTGACATTGAGGGAGAGATTATTGTTGCTGCACCAGTTAACCAGATTTTCTCTCTCTCATTCCTGTACTCTGTCTTGTCACTATTGGAGATCCGACCCACTACAGTGGTGTCATCAGCAATCCTGAAAATCGAATTGGAGGAGAACTTGGCCACACAGTCTTAGGTGTATAAGGAGTATACTGGGGGCTGAGAACACAGCCTTGTGGGGCACCGGTGTTGAAGATGATTGTGGAGGTGGTGTTGTTGCCTATCCTTACTGATTGTGGTCTGACAGTTAGGAAGTTCAGGATCCAGTCACAGAGGGAGGTGCCGAGGCCCAGGCCACGGAGTTTGGAGATGAGTTTTGTGGGAATAATAGTGTTGAAGGCTGAGCTGTAGTCAATAAAAAGGAGTCTGACATAGGTGTCCTTGTTATCCAAGTGTTCCAGGGTTGAGTGCAGCGCCAGGGAGATGGCATCTGCTGTAGACCTGTTGCGGCGGTAGGCAAACTGTTGTGGATGCAGGTAGTCCGGAAGACTGGAATTGATTCGTGCCATGACAAGCCTTTCGAAGCACTTCATAATGTTGGATGTCAGAGCCACCGGCCGATTGGTCATTAAGGAACGCTGCTTGGTTTTTCTTAGGTACCGGGATGATGGTCGTCTTCTTGAAGCATATAGGTATCTTAGATTGTTGTAGAGGTTGAAGATGTCTGTGAATACCCCTGCCAGCTGATCTGTGCAGGATCTGAGTGTTCGACCGGGTACCCCATCAGGGCCAGTCGCTTTCCGTGGGTCAATCTTCGAGAAGGCTGCTCTGACATCTGCAATGGTGACCCCAAAGAGGAATGCAAAGTAAGCTGAGAAAGGTGCTAGAAGTTCCTCAAATGATTAGAATGTGTGAATGGCAGAACAGAGGTACAGATGGTTAAGGGAAATTAGGTTACAAGATAGAAAAAGACTGTTGTGGGGTGGATTGAGATGGCCAACGCGGTCTTTAATGACAGACAATACAAAACTCACGAGGCAGATATCTCTGTATAAAGACGTAACATTTATTTTAAAACAAAAATACAACAAGCAGCTGCTCGCAGATCACCAAAGGGTTAAGCAGCTCTGGAATAGAGTGGCAGAACCTCTCCGATGATTCTAACCTATATAATCAAAAGCAGATCAATTATAGATTTTCTTATCGATCATTCCTGCTTCATACTAATTCAAAATTTAGTAAACATATGTCAATAATAATTCCTGACAAGTAACTCAGCCAATGGTATTTTACCATTCGGCATAATGATATCTCATTCGTCCACTAGATCTGGATGCTGATTCCCATCTTGGCTGAACTCACTTCCCTGTTGCTATGTAACTATGGACGCCCATCATAGAGGTCAAAGTGAACATTCCCACCGGCTCATTGCTAAAACTGGATAGACACACAATCCTGTGTCCAGGGACATATCTATTCTATACCTGGACAATGAATGTCCCTATTCATAAAGTTGCAAAATGTGTTCCCTCTCCAGAAACTTGCTTGTATGAATTCTGCTAATTACGGAGGTTCCCAGGCCTTTGACTCAGAACTCTTTGCCTTCACTATCATTCCTTGCGGTAACTTGCTTTTGGCTGAAACGAACGATGCATTCAATACTTAAAATACATTTAAAATATCAGCACACATGTTTCAAAATCATAATTATTTATTTAATTCCCTTATTGCATTCACATATGCATAAACTATTTGTTTCATTAGCTTATTATCTTTCTTTTCAAGGGTCATTTAATTCTTTGCTGGTAGTGCTGTCAGTACCCTGTATGTCCTGTCTAAAATCTTCTTAGCTGGTTAATAATTTCCCCCTTCAGACAGTAAGGGGGCAATGATATATTTAAGCAGAGATTTAATTGCTTTCAACAAAAATATATTGCATTGAGGAAAAGAATCTGAAAGGATGCACCATCCATGGCTAACTAAACAAGTGCTCAGGTTCGGGATATCTCATCTGGGCTGCAGAGGAACTTAGGAGTGGGAGGGTAAAGATCCAGTTGTCATGGTCCACGTAGGTACCAACGACAGAGCAAGAACAGGAACAAAGGTTCTGCTAAGGGAGTATGAACAGCTCGGAGCTAAATTAAAAAGCAGAACCAAAAAGGTAATCATTTCTAGATTACTACCTGAGGCACGAGCGAATTGGCGCAGGGTCAATAAGGTTAAGGAGGTAAATGCGTGGTTCAAAGATTGGTGTAGGAGGAATAGGTTTGAATTCATGGGACATTAGCACCAGTATTGGGGAAGAGGGGACCTGTTCCAATGGGACAGTCTTCATCCGAATCATAGAGTCATAGAGGTTTACAGCATGGAAACAGACCCTTCGGCCCAACTTATCCATGCCGCCCTGTTTTTTAAAAAAAACCCTAAGCTACAAAGAACAAAGAGCAATACAGCACAGGAACAGGCCCTTCGGCCCTCCAGGCCCACGCCGCTCCCTGGTCCAAACTAGACCATTCTTTTGTATCCCTCCATTCTCACTCCGTTCATGTAGATATCTAGATAAGTCTTAAACGTTCCCAGTGTGTCCGCCTCCACCACCTTGCCCGGCAGCGCATTCCAGGCCCCCACCACCCTCTGTGTAAAATACGTCCTTGTGATATCCATGTTGAACCGCCCCCCCCCCCCCCCCACCCCCACTCCCCTCACCTTGAACCTATGACCCCTCGTGAACGTCACCACTGACATGGGAAAAAGCTTCCCACCGTTCACCCTATCTATGCCTTTCATAATTTTATACACCTCTATTAGGTCACACCTCATCCTCCATCTTTCCAGTGAGAACAACCCCAGTTTACCCAATCTCTCCTCATAACTAAGCCCTTCCATACCAGGCAACATCATGGTAAACCTCCTCTGCACTCTCTCTAAAGCCTCCACGTCCTTCTGGTAGTGGGGCGACCAGAACTGGGCGCAGTATTCCAAATGCAGCCGAACCAACGTTCTATACAACTGCAACATCAGACCCCAACTTTTATACTCTATGCCCCGTCCTATAAAGGCAAGCATGCCATATGCCTTATTCACTACCTTCTCCACCTGTGACGTCACCTTCAAGGATCTGTGGACTTGTACACCCAGGTCCCTCTGCCTATCTACACCCTTTATGGTTCTGCCATTTATCGTATAGCTGCCCCCTACGTTAGTTCTACCAAAATGCATCACTTCGCATTTATCTGGATTGAACTCCATCTGCCATTTCTTTGCCCAAATTTCCAGCCTATCTATATCCTTCTGTAGCCTCTGACAAGGTTCCTCACTATCTGCAAGTCCAGCCATTTTCGTGTCGTCCGCAAACTTACTGATCACCCCAGTTACACCTTCTTCCAGATTGTTTATATAAATCACAAACAGCAGAGGTCCCAATACAGAGGCCTGCGGAACACCACTAGTCACAGGCATCCAGCCGGAAAAAGACCCTTCCACTACCACCCTCTGTCTTCTGTGACCAAGCCAGTTCTCCACCCATCTAGCCACCTCCCCCTTTATCCCATGAGATCCAACCTTTTTCACCAACCTACCATGAGGGACTTTGTCAAACGCTTTACTAAAGTCCATATAGACAACATCCATGGCCCTTCCCTCATCAACCATTCTAGTCAGTTCTTCAAAAAACTCCACCAGGTTAGTGAGGCATGACCTCCCTCTCACAAAACCATGCTGACTATCGTTAATGAGTTTATTCCTTTCTGAATGCGCATACATCCTATCTCTAAGAATCCTCTCCAACAACTTCCCTACCACGGACGTCAAGCTCACCGGCCTATAAACTAATCCCAATTGCCCACATTTGGCCCATATCCCTCTATACCCATCGTACCCATGTAACTATCTTGCTGGGAGCAGAGTCCTGGTGGATCATATAACTAGGACTGCAGATAGGGCTTTAAACTAAATAGTTGGGAGGGGGGTGGGGAGACACGGTTTCAGCTGTATGGAGAATTAGAAAATCAAAGTTAAAGGAGGAGGGTAGAAGTGCAGGTTAATGATGAGGCCTTTCAAATAGTTAAAGGAGCCGAGGGATCAGGAGAGGTTAGTAAAGTTTCCAGACCACGTAATAGAACAGAGTAGGGAAGGTGGCAGGAATCTTATCTCAGACAGAGCAAAAAAAGGCGACAAGTATGAGAAGGGAGGTGGTCAATGCAGAACTGAGGGTGTTGTACCTAAATGTGCACAGTATTCGGAACAAGGTAAATGAGCTTGCTGCGCACATTGAAATTGGCCGGTATGATGCTGTGGGCATCACAGAGACGTGGATGCAAGGGGATCAGGGCTGGGATCTAAATATCCAAGGACATGTGTCCTATCAAAAGGACAGGCAGATGGGCAAAGGAAGCGGGGTTGCATTGTTAGTAAGGAATGAAGTTATATCGATAGCAAGAAGTGATATAGGATTAAAAGGCATAGAATCTCTGTGGGTAGAGTTGAGGAATCGCAAAGGTAAAAAGACCCTGATGGGAGTTACGTACCGGCCCCCTAGCAGTAGTCAGGATGTGGGGCAGAAAATCAGGAGATAGAAAAGGCATATACAAAAAGGCACTATTACAATAATCATGGGGGACTTCAACATGCAGTGGACTGGGAAAATCAGGTAGGTAGTGGATCCCAAAAAAAGGAATTTGTGGAATGTCTAAGAGATGGTTTTTGGAGCAGCTTGTGACAGAGCCTACTAGGGAACAGGCAATTCTGGATTTGGTGATGTGTAATGAGGCTGACTTGATTAGGGAACTTAAGGTGAAGGAACCCTTAGGGAGCAGTGACCTCAATATGATAGAATTTACCCTGCAGTTTGAGGGGAAGCAACTGGAATCAGATGCAACGGTATTACAATTAAATAAAGGTAACTACAAAGACATGAGGGAGGAGCTGGCCAGAGTTGATTGGAAAAGAAGCCTAGCAGGGAAGACAGTGGAACAGCAATGGCAGGAGTTTTTGGGGTTATTTGGGAGGCACAACAGAAAGGAGGAGGAAACATGCTAAGGGCAAGATGAGGCATCCATGGCTGACAAGGGAAGTCAAGGACAGCATAAAAACAAAAGAAAAAGCATACAAAGTGACGAGGATTGGTGGGAAGCCAGAGGATTGGGAAGCTTTTAAGAGCGAGCAAGGGGCAACTAAAAAAGCAATAAGGGGAGAGAAGATGAAATATGAGTGTTAGCTAGCTAGTAATATGAAAGAAGACAGGAAGAGTTTTTTTCAATATATAAAAGGTAAGTGACAGGCAAAAATAGACAGAAATGAGGCTGGAGAAGTAATAATAGGAAACAAAGAAATGGCAGAGGAACTGAATAGTTACTTTGCATCAGTCTTCACGGTGGAAGACACCAGTGGGATGCCAGAGCTCCAGGGGAATCGGGGGCACAGGTGAGTGTAGTGGCCATCAATAAGGAGAAGGTTCAGGGGAAACTGAAAGGTCTGAAGGTGGATAAATCACTGGACCAGATGGACTACACCCCAAGGTTCTGAAAGGTTCTGAAAGAGACAGGTGAGGCACAAATTCAGGCTAAAGGGACGATCCTTTAAAACAGAGATGAGGAGGAATTTCTTCAGCCAGAGAGTGGTGAATCTGTGGAACTCTTTGCCGCAGAAGGCAGTGGAGGCCAGGTCATTGAGTGTCTTTAAGACAGAGATAGATAGGTTCTTGATTAATAAGGGGATCAGGAGTTATGGGGGAAAAGGCAGGAGAATGGGGTTGAGAAAAATATCAGCCATGACTCGATGGGCCGAGTGACCTAATTCTCCTATATTTTTCTCAATAATATACAGAGAGAAAAATATCAACCATGATTGAATGGCGGAGCAGACTCAGTGGGCTGAGTGGCCTAATTCTGCTCCTATGTCTTATGGTCTTAAGGATGGCATCAAATTGAAAGAAAACATGCACAATACTGCGAAGATTAGTGCGAGGTCAAAAAACTCGACAAATTTTAGAAACCAACAAAGAAACGGAGGGAGAATGATAGTTAGAAATGTAGATTACTATTTGTTTTATAGGTATATAAAAAGGAAAAGAATAGCTAAAGTAAAGAGTGGTCTCAGAACAAAGAACAAAGAAAATTACAGCACAGGAACAGGCCCTTCGACCCTCCAAGCCTGCACTGACCACGCTGCCCGACTTAACTAAAACCCCGTACCCTTCCGGGGTCCATATCCCTCTATTCCCATCCTATTCACGTACTTGTCAAGACATCCCTTAAAAGTCACTACCATATCTGCTTCCTACCCCGGCAACGGGTTCCAGGCACCCACTACTCTGTAAAAAATCTGCCTTGTACATCTCCTTTAAACCTTGCACCTGGCACCTTAAACCTATGCCCCCTAGTAAGTGACTCTTCCACCCTGGGAAAAAGCTTCCGACTATCCACTCTGTCCATGCCCCTCATAATCTTGTAGACTTCTATCAGGTCTCCCCTCAACCTCCGTCGCTCCGGTGAGAACAAACCAAGTTTCTCCAACCTCTCCTCATAGCTAATGCCCTCCATACCAGGCAACATCCTGGTAAATCTTTTCTGTACCCTCTCCAAAGGCTCCACATCCTTCTGGTAGTGTGGGGACCAGAACTGAACACTATATTCCAAGTGCTGCCTCACTAAGGTTCGATAAAGCGTCAACATGACTTGCCAATTTTTAAACTCAATGCCCCAGCCGATGAAGGTAAGCATGCCATATGCCTTCTTGACTACCTTTTCCACTTGCATTGCCACTTTCAGTGACCTGTGTACCTGTACACCCAGATCCCTCTGCCAATCAATACCCTTAAGGGTTTTGCCATTTACTGTATATTTCCTATCTGTATTAGACCTTCCAAAATGCATTACCTCACATTTGTCCGGATTAAACTCCATCTGCCATTTCTCTCCGCCCAAGTCTCCAACTGCTATATCCTCTGATGGTCTTTATCGCTATCCGCAAATCCACCAACCTTTCTGTCGTCCGCAAACTTGCTAATCAATCCAGTTACATTTTCCTCCAAATCATTTATATATATTACAAACAGCAAACTAGCATTACTAGTAACTGGCAATCCAGAGAATCAGGGTAATTGCTCTGGGGACTTGGGTTCCAATCCCACCACAAAATCAACGTTGATTGTCATAAAAAGCCATTCAGTTCACTAATGTCCTTTAGGGAAGGAAATTTGTTGTCCTTACCTGGTCCAGCCTAAATATGACTCCAGGCCCACAACAATGTGCCATTGACTCTTAAATGCCCTCGGAAATGGCCTAGCAAGCCATTCTGTTGCAGCATAGAATCCTACAGTGCAGAAGGAGGCCATTCAACCCATCAAGTCTGCACTGACCACAATCCCACCCAGGCCCTATCCCCATAACCCCACGCATTTACCCTAGCTAGTCCCCTGAAACCTAGGGGCAATTTAGCATGGCCAATCCAATCCGCACATTTTAGACTGAGGGAGGAAACCAGAGCACCCGGAGAAAACCCAAACAGACACAGGGAGAACGTGCAAACTCCACACAGACAGTGACCCAAGCCGGGAATTGAACCCGGGTCCCCAGCGATGTTAGGCAGCAGTGCTAACCACTGTGCCATTGTGCTGCCCCAACCCTCTACAAAGTCAATGAAAAATAAAACCAGACAATCCACCCAGCATCAGCCTAAGCACCAGAAACAACAACAAACCCAGTCCTGTCAACAAAGTACTCCACACAAACATTTGGGGGCTTGGTGCAAAATTGAGAGAGCTGTCTCACAGACTAGTCAAGCAACAGCCTAACATAGCCATACTCATGGAATCATACCTTCCAGATTATGAACGAGACACCGCCATCACCATCCTTGTTATGTCCTGTCCCACCCGCAAGACAGACCCAGCAAAGGTGACAGCACAGTGGTATACAGTCAGGGGGGTTCTTAATATTGACTCTGTACCCCATGAAATCTCATAGCATCAAGTCAACGCATGGGCAAGGAAACCTCCTGCCGATTTCCAGGGTACCAATTCCCCCACCCTCCTCAGCTGATGAATTGGTACTCCTCCATGTTGAACACTACTTGGAGAAAGCATAGAAGGAACAAGGGCGCAAAATGATTCCTGAATGAAAGACTTTAATGTTCACCATCAAGAGTAGCTTGATGGCACCACCATGGACCGAGCTGGCTGAATCCCAGAGAAGATTGTTGTTAAACTGGCTCTGCAGCAGGTTACGAGGGAACCGACAAGAGGGAAAAAACAAACATGATCTCATCCTCACTAACCTGCCTGCTGCAGATGCGTCTGTCCATGAATGTATTGGTAAGAGTGACCATCGTACATTCCTTGTGAAGACATGTCCCATCCTCACATTGAGGAAATCCTGCATCTTGCTGTGCGACATGACCACCATGCTAAATGGAATAGATTTTGAACAGATCTAGCAATTCAAGACTGAGCATCCATGAGGCACTATGGGGCATCAGCAACCACAGAACATGCCAGGAGCAACAGCAGGCAAAAATAAAAATGAGGCATTAACCTCGTGAAGCCACAACATAGGATGGGGTAAATGCATGGGGTTGTGGGATAGGGTGGGGGCCCTGTGTAAGATGCTCTGTTGGAAAGTCTTGATGGGCAAATGACCACTTTCTGCACTGTAGGGCAACTATGACATCCAGCCGTGAATAGTGGTGGGTACATAAACAACTCACTGGAGGAGGTAACTCCATAAATATCCCGATCCTCAATGATGGAGGAGCCCAGCACAGCAGCGCAAAAGATAAGGCTGAAGCATTTGCAACAAGCTTCAGCTAGAAGTGCCAAGTGGATAATCCATCTTGGTCTCTTCACAAGGTCCACAACATCACAGATGCCCGTCTTCAGCCAATTTAGGCAAGAAAAGGCAGGTAGCATGCGTTAATGACTATCACTCGGTGGCTCTGACATCATTATGAAGTGCTTCGAAAGGTTAGTCACGACACAAAATCAATGTTGGCCTCGCAGACTGCCTGGATCCACTAAAGTTCACCTATCACTGCAACATGTCCACAGCAGACGCCATCTCCCTGGCCCTACACTCAACCCTGGAACACCTAGATAACAAAGACACCCATGTCAATGACTACAGCTCAGCCTTCAACACCATTATTCCGACAAAACGCATCTCCAAACTCCATGGCCTTGGGCTCAGCTCCTTCCTCAGACTGGATCCTCGACTTCCTAATCCACAGACCACAAACAGTAAGGATAGGCAACATGACTGCAGCCAAATTCCCCTCCAATTCGATTTTCAGGATTGCTGATGACACCACCGTAGTGGGTCGGATCTCAAACAATGACGAGACAGAGTACAGGAATGAGGGAGAGAATCTGGTGAACTGGTGCAGCAACAATAATCTCTCCCTCAATGTCAACAAAATGAAGGAGATTGTCATCGACTTCAGGAAGCGTGAAGGAGAACATGTTCCTGTCTACATCAATGGGGACGAAGTAGAAAGGGTCGAGAGCTTCAAGTTTTTAGATGTCCAGATCAACAACAACCGGTCCAGGTCCCCCCATGCCAACACTATAGTTAAGAAAGCCCACCAACACCTCTACTTTCTCAGAAGACTAAGGAAATTTGGCATGTCAGCTACGACTCTCACCAATTTTTACAGATGCACCATAGAAAGCATTCTTTCTGCTTGTATCACAGCTTGGTATGGCTCCTGCTCTGCCCAAGGCCACAAGGAACTACAGAAGGTCGTGAATGTAGCCCAATCCATCACGCAAACCAGCCTCCCATCCATTGACTCTGTCTACACTTCCCACTGTCCCGGCAAAGCAGCCAGCATAATTAAGGACTCCACGCACCCGGACATTCTCTCTTCCACCTTCTTCCTTTGGGAAAAAGATACAAAAGTCTGTGGTCACGTACCAACCGATTCAAAAACAGCTTCTTCCTTGCTGCTGTCAGACTTTTGAATGGACTTGCCTTGCATTACGTTGATCTTTCTCGACATCCGAGCTATGACTGTAACAGTACATTCTGCACTCTTGTTTCCTTCTCTATGAACAGTATGTTTTGTCTGTATAGCGCACAAGAAACAATACTTTTCACTGTATGTTAATACATGTGACAATAATAAATCAAATCAAAATCAAAAACACCTCCTCCACGATCATCCTCAACACTGGTGCCCCATAAGGCTGTGTCCTCAGCCCCTTACCAAACTCCTTATACATCTATGACCATATGGCTAAATTTCCCTCCAACTCGATTTTGAAGTTTGCTGATGACACCACCGTAGTAGGTCGGATTTCAAACAATAATGAGACAGAGTACAGGAACGAGCGAGAATCTGGTGAACTGGTGCGACGACAATCTTGCCCTTAACGTCAGCAAAATGAAAGAGATTGTCATTGACTTCGGGAAGCATAGTGGAGGACATGCTCCTGTCTACATCAACAGGGATGAAGTGGAAATGGTCAAGAGTTTCAGGTTTCTAGATCTCCAGCTCACCAACAACCAGTCTTGGTCCTTCCATACCGACGCTATAGTTAAGAAAGCCCATCAATGCCTCTATTTCCTCAGGAGGCTAAATAAATTTGGCATGTCCGCTACGGCTCTCATCAACTTTTACAGGTGCACCATAGAAAGCATTCTCTCTGGTTGTATCACAGCTTGATATGGCTCCTGCTCTGACCAAGACGGCAAGAAACTACAAAGGATCATGAACGAAGCCCACTCCATCACACAAACCAGCCTCCCATCCACTGACTACACTTCCCGCTGCCTCAGAGCCACCATAATCACGGTCCGCACGCACCCCAGACATACTCTCTTCTACTTTTTCCGTTGGGATAAAGATACAAGGGTCACGTACCAACCGACTCAAGAACAGCTTCTTCCCTGCTGCCATCAGACTTTTGAACGGACCTACCTCAATATATTAAAGTTGATCTCTCTCTACACCCTAGCTATGACTGTAACACTACATTCTGCACCCACTCCTTTCCTTCTCTATGTACAGTATACCTTGTTTGTATAGCACGCAAGAAACAATACTTTTCACTGTATACTAATCATGTGATAAGAATAAGTTAAATCAAAATTCAGTTAAGTCCACATGATATCAAGAAACAGCTACTGCATGGACTATGGACCCTGACAATATGCCGGCAATAGTACTGAACGCGTCTGCACCAGAATTTGCCGCATTCCTAAGTTGTTCCAGTACAGCTACAACATTGGCATCTACCTGGCAATGTGGAAAATTGCCTAAGTATGTCCTGTACAGGAAAACACATATCCAAACTAGCCAATTACAGCTCCATCAGTCTACTCTTGGTCACCAATAAAGTGATGGAAGGGATCATCAACAGTTTCATAACGTGGCACTTGCTTAACAATACCAGCTCACTGATGCTCAGTTTGGGTTTCACCAGAGTCACTCAGCTCCTGGCCTTATCACCGCCTTGGTTCAAACATGGACAAAAGAGCTGAATTACTGAGGTGAGGTGAGAGTAACTGTCCTTGGCAACAAGGCAGCATTTGGGCAGCACGATAGCACAGTGTTTAACACCGCTGCCTCACAGCGTCAGGGGCCCAGGTTCAATTCCAGCCTTGGTAACTGTCTGTGTGGAGTTTGCGTATTCTCCCTGTGCCTGCATAGGTTTCCTCTGGGTGCTCCGGTTTCCTATCACAGTTCAAAGATGTGCAGGTTAGGCTGATCAGCCATGCTAAATTGACCCTAGTGTCAGGGGGAATAGCAGGGTAAATGTTTGGGGTTACGGGAATAGAGCCTGGGTAGGATTGTGGTCAGTACAGACAAAATGGGCTGAATGGCCTCCTTTTACACTGTAGGGATTCTATGACTCAGTGTGGCACCAAGGAGCCAGAGCAAAACTGGTGTCAACAGGGATCTGGGGAAAACCCTGCCCTAGTTGGAATTATACCTGGTATAAAGGAAGATGGTTGTGCTGGTGGAGGTCAACCACCTCAGTTCCAGGGTACCACTGCAGGAGTTTTTCAGGATCATGTCCTCAGCCCAACCATCTTTAGCTGCTTCCATCATAAAGGTCAGAAGTGGGGATGTTCACAGATGACTGCACAATGTTCAGCACTTTTCGCAACTCCCCTGATACTAAATCAGTCCATATCTAAATTCTGCATGACCTGGACAACATCCAGGATTGGGCTGACAAGTCCCATATGTTTTAACTTTACACAGTAAAGTCGATTCGGAAAGCAAATGGCATGTTGGCCTTTATTGCAAGAGGGCTGGAGTAAAAAGTATGGAAATGTTACTTCAGCTGTACAGGACCTTATTAAGACTACATATGGAGAACTGCATATGGCTTTGATCTCCTTACCTAAGGAAGGAAATATTTGCATTGGAAGCAATTCTGAAAAGATTCACTCAGTTGATTCCTGGGATTAAGGGGTTGTCTCGCGGTGAAAGGTTTAGCAGGTTGAGCCTATAGTCATTGGAATTTAGAAAAGTGAGAGGTGACCTTATTGAGACATAAGATTTTGAAGGAACTTGACAGGATGGACACTGGGAGGATATCGCCCTTTGTGGGGGAGTCTATAATTAAGGCTATAGTTTATAAAATAAGGT
Source organism: Mustelus asterias (assembly GCF_964213995.1). Taxonomy (NCBI): domain Eukaryota; kingdom Metazoa; phylum Chordata; class Chondrichthyes; order Carcharhiniformes; family Triakidae; genus Mustelus; species Mustelus asterias. Next base: position 37,547,242 of record NC_135810.1, read on the forward strand.
GCCTTCCATTTAAGATAAGGGTGTTTTTTCTCTCTGAAAGGGTCAATGGACTCTGGAATTCTCTTCTCCAGAGAGAAGTGGAAGTTGAGTTATTGAACATATTCAAAGCCGAGATAGACATTTGAGTTTTGATGGACAAAGAAGATGAGGGTTATACAGACGGGAAAGTAGAGTTGAGACCAAATCAGACCAGCCATGATCTTACTGAATGGTGAAGCAGGCTCAAGGTGCCAGATGTCCACGATCTTAAAGAAAATCAAAATACCACTTAAATCAAAGGCTAACTTGAAGTGAGCATGTCTGAAGAGATTGACTTGTGATATTAACCTTCCCCCAGCTTGAATACCATGCTAAAAGTTAAACATGGACACTTTAGGGGACACCCAAAGAATAATATCCCAGCAAAAAACCAGATCCAGTTAAGCATAGAGGAAAGGGGGGGGGGGGGGGGGGGGGAGAGAGAGAGAGAGAGAAGAGAGAGAGAGAGAGAGCAAACATAGATCCCACGTGGGATTACTGCCACTGATCACTTTTGCCCACCATCCTCATTGGGAACAGGTTTCTTAATACAATCTTTTTAACACAATAATCATTGAATCATAGAGCCCCTACAGTGCAGAAAGAGACCATTCAGCCCATCGGGCCTGCACCAACAACAATCCCACCCAGGCCCTATCCCCGCAACCCCAAGCATTTCCCCTGCTAATCTCTTTGACACTAAGAGGCAATTGAGCATGGTCAATCCACTTAACTCACACATCTTTGGACTGTGAGAGAAAACCAGAGCACCCAGAGGAAACCAACACACACACAAAGGGAGAATGTTTCAACTCCACACAGACAGTTACCCAAGGCCGGAATTGAACCCGGATCCCTGGCACTATGTGGCAGCAGTGCTAACCACTGTGCCACCTTAAACTTCATCATTAAATTAATTTAATCACTAAGAAATCTGGCAAACAAAACATTGACTAAGTATTTCCATACATTGGGAATGTTACTTCAATGCCACAAGGCAAGGAATGCATAAATAAAGCACTCCTTAAAATAGTCACGCTACAAAAATCACAGAAAGGCAGAATACTGGTCTAAATCATGTTCAATTGGTGTGAAGGTCAATTCTTAAAAAGACAATGCACAATTTAAAACATGAATGATAAGGTGTCCATAGACTGTCACTTTGTTTCATTGCATATATGCGGTGTTCATTTAAAGGTTACCTTTTTGCGAGGCTTAGTTCTTCAGTGCCTAGAATGTGCATGCTGACAGGAACATTATCCTAGTATCGGCAACTTTTAGATATGTTTTACTCTTCCAACTTCATGTTGATAGTCCCAAAGATCTGCTATAAATCTGCAGCTTCACAGTGTCTGAAAGATTTCCCTGGATATGAGCATCTGTGATGACTACTAAATAAAAAAGCTGTTAGGCATGGAAACTGGGACTAGGTGAATTCCTCTTGCAGAAAGCCAGCAAACTAATAGAAACATAGAAAACTACAGCACAAAACAAGCCCTTCAGCCCCACAAGTTGTGCCGAACATATCCCTACCTTTTAGGCCTACCTATAACCCTCCATCCTATTAGGTCCCATGTACTCATCCAGGAGTCTCTTAAAAGACCCTATTGAGTTTGCCTCCACCACCACTGACAGCAGCCGATTCCACTCGCCCACCACCCTGTGTGTGTAAAAAACTTCCCCCTAACGTTTCCCCTGTACCTACACCCCAGCACCTTAAACCTGTGTCCTCTCGTAGCAGCCATTTCCACCCTGGGAAAAAGCCTCAGAGTCCACTCGATCTATGCCTCTCAACATCTTATATACCTCTATTAGGTCTCCTCTCATCCTACGTCTCTCCAAGGAGAAAAAACCAAGCTCCCTCAGCCTATCCTCATAAAGCATGCCACTCAATCCAGGCAACATCCTTGTAAATCGCCTCTGCACCCTTTCAATCTTTTCCACATCCTTCCTGTAATGAGGCGACCTGAAACCATTCAGAAGTAGGGGAGGCCTTTTGGTCCATCAACTCCATGTACAACAATCCAAGCAGTCCCATTCCCCCATTCTACAGCTCAAAGCTCTTCAGTTTATTTCACTTCGTTGAATTTCCTTTGCAATTAATTGATTGCCTCGTTTCCACCACCCTTGTAGGCAACAAGTTTCAAGTCATTACCAATCTCTGCATACAAGAGTTTTCCTCACACCCTCTGCAACTCTTGTCCAAAACTTTGAATCTGTGTCTCTTAGTCCTTGTACCATCAGCTAATGGAAGCAGCTTTCTTTGTTTCCCTTATCTAAACTTGTGATAATCATGTACATTCATTCAATATTCTGTCAATCTACTTTACTCTAAGGAAAACAATCCTACCTTGTGGCTAAAACCCCTCATCCTTGGAATCATTCTGTAAATCTTGTTTATACCCTCTCAAGGACCCTTTTATATCTTTCCTGAAGTTTGGAAGTTGTCTATTCTATAAATATAAATCCCAGATGAAGTAATACTCATTTGTTCTTTTGGCATCATTTAACATTACAGTTATAACACAACACTACAGAAAATCAATTACTCATCATATTTAAGTGCAAGTTAAAACATTTAAGTTACAGTCAGTGCTATATACATTTTACCACAAGAGTTCTCAATCCCCAAAGCAATGAGAATTATTATTCAAGAGCATTTTTTATTAGTTCACTTCCAAGACTGGAACACATGGGGGAATTAGAACATAAGAACATAAGAAATAGGAGCAGGAGTAGGCCATCTAGCCCCTCGAGCCTGCCCCGCCATTCAATAAGATCATGGCTGATCTGACGTGGATCAGTACCACTTACCCGCCTGATCCCCATAACCCTTAATTCCCTTACCGCTCAGGAATCCATCCATCCGCGCTTTAAACATATTCAGCGAGGTAGCCTCCACCACCTCAGTGGGCAGAGAATTCCAGAGATTCACCACCCTCTGGGAGAAGAAGTTCCTCCTCAACTCTGTCTTAAACCGACCCCCCTTTATTTTGAGGCTGTGTCCTCTAGTTTTAACTTCCTTACTAAGTGGAAAGAATCTCTCCGCCTCCACCCTATCCAGCCCCCGCATTATCTTATAAGTCTCCATAAGATCCCCCCTCATCCTTCTAAACTCCAACGAGTACAAACCCAATCTCCTCAGCCTCTCCTCATAATCCAAACCCCTCATCTCCGGTATCAACCTGGTGAACCTTCTCTGCACTCCCTCCAATGCCAATATATCCTTCCTCATATAAGGGGACCAATACTGCACACAGTATTCCAGCTGCGGCCTCACCAATGCCCTGTACAGGTGCATCAAGACATCCCTGCTTTTATATTCTATCCCCCTCGCAATATAGGCCAACATCCCATTTGCCTTCTTGATCACCTCTTGTACCTGCAGACTGGGCTTTTGCGTCTCATGCACAAGGACCCCCAGGTCCCTTTGCATGGTAGCATGTTTTAATTTGTTTCATTGAGATAGTAATCCCATTTGTTATTATTTCCTCCAAAGTGTATAACCTCGCATTTATCAACGTTATACTCCATTTGCCATATCCTCGCCCACTCACTCAGCCTGTCCAAATCTCTCTGCAGATCTTCTCCGTCCTCCACACGATTCACTTTTCCACTTATCTTTGTGTCGTCTGCAAACTTTGTTACCCTACACTCCGTCCCCTCCTCCAGATCATCTATATAAATGGTAAACAGTTGCGGCCCGAGTACCGATCCCTGCGGCACGCCACTCGTTACCTTCCTCCAACCGGAAAAACACCCATTTACATAGAAACATAGAAACCCTACAGTACAGAAAGAGGCCATTCGGCCCATCGAGTCTGCACCGACCACAATCCCACCCAGGCCCTACCCCTATATCCCTACATATTTTACCCGCTAATCCCTCTAATCTATGCATCCCAGGACACTAAGGGGCAATTTTAGCATGGCCAATCAACCTAACCCGCACATCTTTGGACTGTGGGAGGAAACCGGAGCACCCGGAGGAAACCCACGCAGACACGAGGAGAATGTGCAAACTCCACACAGACAGTGACCCGAGCCGGGAATCGAACCCAGGTCCCTGGAGCTGTGAAGCAGCAGTGCTAACCACTGTGCTACCGTGCCGCCCCTCATTCACCTTGTTCCGAATGCTTCGTGCATTCAGGCAAAGTGTCCTTATTCCAGCTTTTATCTGGACCCGCTTTGATGAGTCGCGAACACCCTCTCCCTCTACTCCCTTATCTAAATTACCGCCTTCATTCCGACTCTTTGCTTCCTGTCGGATAGCCAGTCCCCAATCCACTTTAACACACTACCCCCAACTCCGTGTGCCCTAATCTTCTTCAGCAGCCTTTTATGGGGCACCTTATCAAACGCCTTTTGGAAATCCAAAAACACCGCATCCACCGGTTCTCCTCCATCAACCGCCCTAGTCACATCTTCATAAAAATCCAACATGTTCGTCAAGCACGACTTTCCCCTCATGAATCCATGCTGCGTCTGATTGATCGAACCATTTCTATCCAGATGCCCTGCTATCTCCTCTTTAATAATGGATTCCAGCATTTTCCCTACTACAGACGTTAAGCTGACCGGCCTATAGTTACCCGCCTTTTGTCTCCTTCCTTTTTCAAACAGCGGCGTAACATTAGCCGTTTTCCAATCAACCGGCACTACCCCAGAATGCAACGAGTTTTGATAAATAATCACTAACGCATCCACTATTACCTCTGACATTTCTTTCAATACCCTGGGATGCATTCCATCCGGACCCGGGGACTTGTCCACCTTCAGTCCCATTAGTCTACCCAGCACTGCCTCTCTGGTAACATTAATTGTATTAAGTATTTCTCCTGCTGCCAACCCTCTATCGTTAATATTTGGCAAACTATTTGTGTCCTCCACCGTGAAGACCGACACAAAAAACTTATTTAAAGACTCAGCCATATCCTCATTTCCCACTATTAACTCCCCCCTCTCGCCCTCCAAGGGTCCAACATTCACTCTAGCCACTCTATTCCTTTTTATATATTTATAAAAACTTTTACTATCATTTTTTATATTAATTGCTAGCCTAGCTTCATAGTCTATCCTTCCTTTCTTTATCGCTTTCTTAGTCTCTCTTTGTTGTTTCTTAAATTTTTCCCAATCACTTGTTTCTCCACTATTTTTGGCCACTCTGTACGCAGCTGTTTTTATTTTAATACTCTCCTTTATTTCCTTCGTTATTCACGGCTGGTTCTCCCTTTTCTTACAATCCTTGTTTTTTGCTGGAATATATTTTTGCTGAGAACTGAAAAGGATCTCCTTAAAAATCCTCCACTGTTCCTCAGCTATCCTACCTGCCAGCCTGCTCTCCCAGTCTACCTGAGCCAATTCATCCCTCATCCTATCATATTTCCCTCTGTTCAAACAGAGGACACTGGTTTGGGACCAAACTTTCTCCTCTTCCATCTGAATCAGAAATTCGACCATATTGTGGTCACTAGACCCAAGAGGGTCCTTCACAATAAGATCCTTAATTCTACCTACCTCGTTACACAATACCAGATCCAAAATAGCTCGTTCCCTCGTCGGTTCCGTAACATGCTGTTCAAGGAAACTATCCCGACAGCATTCTAAGAACTCTTCCTCCATTCCACCCTTACCGACTTGAGTCTGCCAGTCAATGTGCATGTTGAAGTCCCCCATGATTATTGCCGTTCCGTTTTTACACGCATCCCTTATCTGCTTGTTTATAGCCCTCCCTACCTCAACATTATTATTTGGGGGCCTATATACCACACCTACTAGTGTCTTTCTCCCTCTACTATTCCTCATCTCTACCCATAATGATTCCACGTTTTGTTCCTCAGAGCCTATGTCATCCCTCAGTACTACCCTGATATTATCTCTTATTAATAGTGCGACCCCACCACCTTTTCCTTCCTGTCTATTCTTCCTAAACGCCTGATACCCCTGGATATTCATCTCCCAGTCCTGGTCACCTTTCAGCCACGTTTCTGTAATGGCCACGAGATCGTACCCACTTGTGCTGATTTGCACCATCAACTCATTCACCTTGTTCCGAATGCTTCGTGCATTCAGGCAAAGTGTCCTTATTCCAGCTTTTATCTGGACCCGCTTTGATGAGTCGCGAACACCCTCTCCCTCTACTCCCTTATCTAAATTACCGCCTTCATTCACTTGCACCCTCTCCTCTACCATTAATTTTGTAATTCCCCTTACCCCTGCATCCTCCCCCCCATCAATTAGTTCCTTGATCCTAGTCAACTCTTCTAGCTCCCCTCCCCCCAACCTATCTAGTTTAAATTCTCCCTAGTAGCCTTAGCCAACCTACCGGCCAGGATATTGGTCCCCGTGTGATTCAAGTTCCACCCATTTTTTGTATACAGATCACCCCTGCCCCTAAAGAGGTCCCAATGGTCCAGGAACCTGAATCCCTGCCCCCTGCACCAGTCCCTCAGCCACACATTCATCCTCCACCTCACTCCATTCCTGCCCTCACCTTCCCGTGGCACAGGCAGTAATCCTGAGATTACTACCTTTGCTTTCCTCTTTCTCAGCTGTCTCCCTAATTCCCTGTACTCCCTTTTCATGACCCCTTCTCCCTTCCTACCCACATCAGCGGTACCAATATGTACCGCTACCTCAGGCTCCTCTCCCTCCCACCTCAGGATTTCCGGGACGCGACTAGCGACATCCTGGATCCCGGCCCCAGGGAGGCAGACCACCATGCGAGAATCCCGCCTACCTCCGCAGAATCGCCTGTCTGTCCCCTTCACCATCGAGTCCCTGATTAATACCGCCTTCCTCCTCTTTTCCTTAGCCCTCTGAGTTACAGGGCTGGACTCCACTGCGGAGACACGGCCACTGCTGCTTCCCCCAGGCGGGCTGTCCCCCCCAGCAGTACTCAAGCAGGAGTACTTGTTGTGCAGGGGCAAATCCACCGGGGTGCTCTCAACCACCCTAGCCGTCACCCACTTGGCCTCCTCCCGTGGCCCTGGTGTGACCACCTGATGATAGCTCTTGTCTATCACCTCCTCATTCTCCCTCATCAGCCTAAGATCCTCGAGCTGCAGTTCCAGCTCCCTAACACGGTCTCTCAGGAACCGCAGCTCGACACACCCCTCACAGATGTGGATGTCCGGGAGGCCAGATGCCTCCAGGACCTCCCACATCCTACACTGGGAACAACACACTGGTTTCACACTCATACTGGACACTTTATGTCAAGTAAGACAGTGAAAAGTTAATAAGAGTGTAAGGAAACAAAAACTCACCCCTGCTCGTCCAAGCCCTGTGAGCCAAAGCCCTGACAGCTCACTCAACTTCCCACTCACTCTGCTGTCCGCTACGATGCTGCCCGCTGTATACTTTGGTGCACTTTTAAACCCTCCAAAAACTTCCCCTGGCCTCTCCTGGCCCGACTTCCGGTTTTGAAAAAAACCTCCAATTTTAAACCCAAAATTAACTGAAAAAATAAATAATTAATTACAGTCAGAAAACCCACTCTCTTACCCTCAGCCTGCTCCTGGGAACAATTCTCTGGCTGTTCATGTCAGCGAGATTCTCTGGTCCCACTGGCAGCGCAACTCCCTCCTGTGAGTTTCAGGGCAGCATGGGGTAACAATGGGAAATCCCATTAGCAGTGCTGGGACCAGAGAATCCTGCCACCAGCGAACTGTATGCCATCTCTCGCCACCGAGAAACATGCGGCTGAGAGACCAGAAAATTCTCCCCATAATCTACCGTGTCAGGAAGTTCCATCTTTCAGATGAAAACGTTAAATTCAAGTTCTGCAAACGTACTTAACTGAGCATAAAATGTGTGTGCCAATATTCAAAGAGCAGCAAGTTCTCTACAAGTCTTAACCAATATTCCTCCCTTAAAACCCACCAAAAGAAAATCTGGAAATTTGCCGCATTAGTTGTTTGCACTTGCCATATAAGTCTACAAAACAGTGGCTGTATTTCAAAATACCTGTTTCCATGCTGTAAACCTCTATGACTCTATAAATGCGGGCAATTGGGATTAGCTTAGGGGTTTTAAAAAAAAGAGACGGCATGGACACGTTGGGCCGAAGGGCCTGTTTCCATGGCTGTAAACCTCTATGACTCTACCTTGACTGCTTGGAAATTGTGGGGGTGTCATAACATGCTATGTAAATACAAGCTTTTTACTTGCTAATTAAGATTTGGCTGGAGAATGATCAAGACTGGCAACTAAATATACCAGGCACCAAGGTCAACAAAAAGAAAGGAAAATAGTTGAGAAGAAGGGCTCAGTAATTAAGGAGGAACTCACTTTGATGATGAGGATATAACTGGAGGTAAGCAAAGCGTGGAAACTTTTGAGAAATAGAGAAGGAATCAAGACCGAGATGGGTCCCCTCACAGCAGTTATGAAATGGCAAAAATGCAAAGGTTAGACAAGCTTGGAGTGATTTTAATGATAATTTTAACTTTCAGATAGATTGTGATAACTTGCATGTCAGTTAGATAGTGAACTTCTTGAGTATTCAGGATAACTTTCTGCAACAATATGTCCTACAACTCAAGTAGTCATGATGTGGAGATGCCGGCGTTGGACTGGGGTAAACACAGTAAGAAGTTTAACAACACCAGGTTAAAGTCCAACAGGTTCATTTGGTAGCAAAAGCCACACAAGCCACACAAGGGGCTCAGAGCCTCGAAAGCTTGTGTGGCTTTTGCTACCAAATAAACCTGTTGGACTTTAACCTGGTGTTGTTAAACTTCTTACTACAACTCAAGTGCCATATGATTTTAGATTTAGTAATTGTTGCGCTTTGGGGTCTTAGCCTCTTCTACAGCAAAGAGCAACAGAACAGGTGCTCACTGTGGATTACTTAAACAACAAGTCTGAGTTTATCGAGATAGGTATTGTTACATCACAGTCTAAGATGGAAGAGGAGCTAGAACCCTGTGAAGGCCTCTAGTCATGTTACAGCACATCATGTGACTAATCACACAGAGATGCATTGCTTTACAATACAAAACAGTAATGATCCAACCTAACTGTGCATGAATGTTCATCTAATAACGTGATTTAGTTCAGCGTAGTATTGTTAAGGCTCACTTCAATCATGAAGCAGAGGTTCAAATTTTTGCCACGACCAGGAGGCAAAAATCCCAGAAATGGCTGAAATTTGTAAGTCCAGCCCCCTAACCTGGCATTTCCCATCTCGCAGGAGGGGGACTGGAGTCAGGCTGAGGTTCACATATATGCAATTCATTGAGGCAGCTGGCCGTTTAAATCACCAGCTGCCTTCATTACAGTGGGATTTTGGAAGATTAGAAGTGTGGAATCTGGAGTATGCAGAGTAGAACAGAAGTTGCAACAACATCAAACCTGTTGGACATGGGGTGAGGTTCCTCAACTGCTACCTTCTGGATTCCTACCACTTACTCGCAGTCACACCCTGCTATCCTGATCATAGACCAAATCTAATGAAAATTGTGCATAACTAACTTTGGAGTTTTGGGGAAGATAACACAAAGGGTCGATGAGGGGTAATGCTGTTGATGTGGTGTCCCTGGACTTTCAGAAGGCATTCGATACAGTGTCACACAATAGACTTGTGAAAAAAGCTAGACCTCATGGAATACAAGTAGCAAAATGGCTAAAAACTGGCTGAATAATAGGATAGTAAGAAGTCTCACAACACCAGGTTAAAGTCCAACAGGTTTATTTGGTAGCAAAAGCCACTAGCTTTCGTTGCGCTGCCCCTTCGTCAGGTGAGTGGGAGTTCTGTTCACAAACAGGGCATATAAAGACACAAACTCGATTTACAAAATAATGGTTGGAATGCGAGTCTTTACAGGTAATCAAGTCTTAAAGGTACCGACAATGTGAGTGGAGAGAGCATTAAGCACAGGTTAAAGAGATGTGTATTGTCTCCAGACAGGACATAAGAACATAAGAAATAGGAGCAGGAGTAGGCCATCTAGCCCCTCGAGCCTGCCCCGCCATTCAATAAGATCATGGCTGATCTGACGTGGATCAGTACCACTTACCCGCCTGATCCCCATAACCCTTAATTCCCTTACCGATCAGGAATCCATCCATCCGTGCTTTAAACATACGGACAGTTGGTGAGATTTTGCAAGTCCTGGTAAGTCGTGGGTGTTACAGATAGTGTGACATGAATCCAAGATCCCGGTTGAGGCTGTCCTCGTGTGTGGAACTTGGCTATCAGTCTCTGCTCAGCGACTCTGTGCTGTCATGTGTCGTGAAGGCCGCCTTGGAGAACGCTTACCCGAAGATCAAAGGCCGAATGCCCGTGAACGCTGAAGTGTTCCCCAACAGAAAGAGAACACTCTTGCCTGGTGATTGTCGAGCGGTGTTCATTCATCCATTGTCGTAGCGTCTGCATGCTCTCCCCAATGTACCATGCCTCGGGACATCCTTTCCTGCATGTTTCGCACATCTCGCCAAGGCCATCCCCACACCCCCACTTCTTGCCTTCAAACAACCGCACAACCTCAAACAGACCATTGTCCACAGCAAACTACCCAGCCTTCAGGAGAACAGTGACCATGACACCACACAACCCTGCCATAGCAACCTCTGCAAGACGTGCCGGATCATCGACACGGATGCCATCATCTCACGTGAGAACACTATCTATCCACCAGGTACACGGTACATATATTTGCAACTCGGCCAACGTTGTCTACCTGATACGCTGCAGGAAAGAATGTCCCGAGGCATGGTACATTGGGGAGACAATGCAGACGCTACGACAACGGATGAATGAACACCACTCGACAATCACCAGGCAAGAGTGTTCTCTTCCTGTTGGGGAACACTTCAGCAATCACAGGCATTCGGCCTCTGATCTTCGGGTAAGCGTTCTCCAAGGCGGCCTTCACGACACACGACAGCGCAGAGTCGCTGAGCAGAGACTGATAGCCAAGTTCCACACATGAGGACGGCCTCAACCGGGATCTTGGATTCATGTCACACTATCTGTAACCCCCACGACTTACCAGGACTTGCAAAATCTCACTAACTATCCTGTCTGGAGACAATGCACATCTCTTTAACCTGTGCTTAACGCTCTCTCCACTCACATTGTCTGTACCTTTAAGACTTGATTATCTGTAAAGACTCGCATTCCAACCATTATTTTGTAAATTGAGTTTGTATCTTTATATGCCCTGTTTGTGAACAGAACTCCCACTCACCTGACGAAGGAGCAGCAAGCGCTCCGAAAGCTAGTGGCTTTTGCTACCAAATAAACCTGTTGGACTTTAACCTGGTGTTGTGAGACTTCTTACTGTGTTTACCCCAGTCCAACGCCAGCATCTCAACATCATGAATAATAGGAAACAGAGAGTAATAGTCAATGGATATTTTTCAAGCTGGAGGAAGTTTTGTAGTGGTGTTCCCCAAGGATTAGTATTGGGACCCTTGCTTTCCCCAAAAAATAATGATCTAGATCTTCGTGGGCAAGGAGACATTTTCAAAATTTGCTGATGATGCAAAACTTTGAAATATTGTGAACTGTGAAGATGACAACGTATAATTTCAAAATGATATGTTAGTGAAGTGGCCAGATAGGTGGCAGATAGATGTGGAGAAGTGTGAGGTGATGCATTTTGGTATATTACAAAGGGGAGGGTGGTCTCCCCTCCGAGAACTAACACTCAACCACTCAAAGAGAAGTACCTCCCTTTCATAATCTTTTAAAGAATATGTGAGAAATGATACAATCTGCCTACAGCAATTTTAGTGGTTAAATCAAAAACAACGACTGAAGACTCTCTCTTTAAAAGAAACAAGTAACACTATTTTCTAACTAACAGCAAACAAGTTAACATAAGAACATAAGAACTAGGAGCATCTGGCCCCTCGAGCCTGCTCCGCCATTCAATAAGATCATTGCTGTTCTTTTTGTGGACTCAGCTCCACTCACCATAACCCTTAATTCCTTTACTGTTCAAAAATTTATCTATCCTTGCCTTAAAAACATTCAATGAGGTTGCCTCAACTGCTTCACTAGGCAGGGAATTCCACAGATTCACAACCCTTTGTGTGAAGAAGTTCCTCCTCAACTCAGTCCTAAATCTGCTTCCCATTATTTTGAGGCTAGTTCTAGTTTCACCCGCCAGTGGAAACAACTTCTCTGCTTCTATCTTATCTATTCCCTTCATAATCTTACATGTTTCTATAAACTCTCCCCTCATTCTTCTGAATTCCAATGAGTATAGCCCAGTCTACTCAGTCTCTCCTCATAAGCCAACACTCTCAACTCCGGAATCAACCGAATGAATCTCCTCTGCACCCCCTCCTGTGCCAGTATATCCTTTCTCAAGTAAGGAGACCAAAACTGTACACAGTACTCCAGGTGTGGCCTCACCAGCACCTTATACAGCTGCAACATAACCTCACTGTTTTTAAACTCCATCCCTCTAGCAATGAAGGACAAAATTCCATTTGCTGTCTTAATTACCTGCTACACCTGCAAACCAACTCCTTGAGATTCTTGCACAAGGACACCCAGGTCCCTCTGCACAGCAGCATGCTGCAATTTTTTACCATTTAAACAATAGTCCATTTTGTTGTTATTCCTACCAAAATGGATGACCTCACATTCACCAACATTGTACTCCATCTGCCAGACCCTTGCCCACTCACTTAGACTATCTGTATCCCTTTGCAGACTTTCAGCATCCTCTGCACACTTTGCTCTTCCACCCATCTTAGTGTCATCTGCGAATTTTGACACACTACACTTGGTCCCCAATTCCAAATCATCTATGTAAATCGTAAACAATTGCGGTCCCAACACTGATCCTTGAGGCGTATGCCTCACTAGTCACTGATCGCCAACCGGAAAAACTCCAATTTACCCCCACTCTTTGCTTTCTGTTAGTTAACCAATCCTCTATCCATGCTAGTACATTACCCATAACACCGTGCACCTTTATCGTATGTAGCACTCTTTGGTGCGGCACCTTGTCAAATGCCTTCTGGAAATCCAGATACACCACATCCACAGGTTCCCCATTGTCCACTGCACATGTAATGTTCTCAAAGAATTCCACCAAATTAGTCAAACACGACCTTCCCTTTGTGAACCCATGCTGCGTCTTACCAATGGGACAATTTATATCCAGATGAATCGCTATTTCTTTGATGATAGATTCAAGCATTTTCCCTTTTAACTGAACTATTAACAAACCAAATAAAACACTATTCTAATGGAATGTTGTTTAGATAATTACAATTTCCACTAACTAACAAAAAGAAAATAGAATTTCTTAGTCACACTCAAAATACAATCAGGTTTGTCCACTTCCGGAATGTTCTTTCTTCTTTGTTGACTTCTCCTGTGTTCCGTTGAGATGAAATTATTCTTTCTTTTTAAGACATAAAATGTGGTTGTTACAGAGCTGCTGTCTGTGTCTCGCTCTCTTTCTGAGAGAGCTGCAAGAAGGCTGCTGGGTTCTGGCAATTTTCTGGAATTGGGAGCGGTTCTATACTCCCTATGACATACAAAAAATCCCACAATAGGATTGGTTTACAGGTTATCAAAGCACCAAATCCAAATCTGACAGGCTGATGTGATTCAAATGCTTAGTTTAAATTGATTGGTTAACATTCAAAAACATGTTTTGATTCAAATGCTAAAGCCTGTTACCACAGCAACCCTGTTGTTCTGCCTCTCAATACAATGGTTCAATCTGTACTGGATTCTTGCACCTGCAGCTTCCCAGCACACAGACAAAACTAAACCACCTTTACAACTCTTGACATTTTACCAGTATTTATGTTTATAATTTTACAAACACAAACTTCACAACACCTCCCCCCTTAAGAAAGAAAATGAACCATCATGAAAAAAATGGCTTCTTTTTTTCCCCTCTTTTAAACTCCCAATAAAGCATCCGCAATAACATTTTCATGACCCGCAACATGTACAATCTGTAAACTAAATGCTTGTAAGATAAGACTCCAACAAAACAGTTTGGCGTTCTTGCTCTTGAATCTTTCCAGAAATGTCAAAGGATTGTGATCGGTATACACAATCGTTTCTGATGCATTGTTCGTGACATAAACATTAAAATCTGGCAAGGCCATTACTAAACTCAATAATTCCTTTTCAATTCTGGAATATTTTGTCTGGTGGATATTGAGTTTTTTCGAAAACTAACTGATTGGCCTTTCAATTCCACAATCATACTCCTGTAACAACACAGCTCCAACACCTACATTGTTGGCGTCGATGGCTACTTTAAAGCGTTTCAAAAAGTTTGGTGTGGCCAAAACAGGTACGGTGGTTAGTACTGCTTTCAAATTCTCAAATGCCTCCTGACATTACTCTGTCCACCGAAATTTTGTGTTCTTCTTTAACAAGTCCTTCAACGGTTCCACTACGCTGCCGAAGTTAGGCATAAATTTTCTGTAAAACCCACTCAGTCCCAGAAAATGTAGCACTTCCTTTTTCGATAATGATCTTGGAAATTCCTCTATAGCCTTCATCTTTACATTTCTTGGTGTTATCCTTCCGTTTCCGATGTTGTGTCCTAAGAATGTTACTTCCGCCTTCGCAAATTCTGTCTTGGTCAAGTTTATGACTAACTTTGCCTTTCGTAGTCTCTCGAAGAGCTCTGCCAAATGCTCTATGTGATCCTACCATGAATGACTAAAGACCACTAGGTCATCTATGTAGACAGCACAATTAGTCAATCCTGCAACAACTCTGTTCATAAGCCTTTGAAAAGTAGCTGGTGCGTTTTTCATCCCAAAGGGCATTACTTAAATTGATGCAGTCCATTTGGGGTTACAAAGGCAGAAACTTCTTTTGCTCCCTCTGACAAAGGTACTTGTAACCGCAAAGTAAGTCCAATTTTGTGATGCAAGTAGCTTGTCCAACTTTTTCCACACAACCCTCCAGCCTTGGAATTGGGTATGAATCAGATCTAGTCACAGCGTTGACCTTCTGATAATCTACACAGAATTGTTAAGTACCATTCAGTTTGGGGACCAGCACGATCAGCAAACTCCACTCGCTTTGACTCGGTTCTATGATGTCACCTTGTAGCATCATTTCCACTTCCTTCTGAACCTGCGCTGCTTTGAGAGAATTAAGCCAATAGGGATGTTGTTTTATCGGAAAAGCATTCCCTATGTCAACCGCATGCATTACATCATTAGTCCTCCCCATTCTATTTCTACATAGATCCTCATAGCACTGTAACAAGTCTTTCAATTCAATTCTCTGTTTCTGAGTCAGATAGCTCACTACCCCATTCCATTCCTTAAAGACTTCTTCAGTATTCAATTTTTTACGTACATTAAAATCCACATAATCTGGATTTGATTCCTCGCTCTGGGAGTGGCAGTAACTAATACTTGTTTCTCCGGTTCCTTTTCCCCATCATGATACTTTTTGAGCATGTTACATGACATACCCTATAAACTTTTTTCCTGTCTGGCATTTTCACCAGATAATTTACGGACTTATCTTTTTCTCAATCTGAAAGGGACCACTAAACCTCGCTTTGAAGTGATCTTCTAATTTTGTAATAGCATCAATACAATAGGGCGGCACGGTAGCACAGTGGTTAGCACTGCTGCTTCACAGCTCCAGGGTCCCGGGTTCGATTCCCGGCTCGGGTCACTGTCTGTGTGGAGTTTGCACATTCTCCTTGTGTCTGCGTGGGTTTCCTCCGGGTGCTCCGGTTTCCTCCCACAGTCCAAAGATGTGCGGGTTAGGTTGATTGGCCAGGTTTAAAAAAAATTGCCCCTTAGAGTCCTGGGATGCGTAGGTTAGAGGGATTAGCGGGTAAAATATGTGGGGGTAGGGCCTGGGTGGGATTGTGGTCGGTACAGACTCGATGGGCCGAATGGCCTCCTTCTGCACTGTAGGGTTTCTATGATTCTATGACTTCAACCCCACAGGCAAACATACAGATTTTAGATTTCTTATCTGTCTCTTATTTCTTTAGGTGCTGTGCTACCTTTAAATGTTGTCTAGCCAATTCACTTACTCTCTTACCTAATCTTTCTCTCACCTCAGAGACATAATCTGAAAGATTTCTGACCTCAGACCTACCAATGTTTTCTTAATTAGTTTTAAAGGACCTCTCACTTTGTATCCGAACATCAACTCAAATGGAGTAAACTGAGTCAATTCATTTGGAGCATCTCTAATAGCAAATAATACAAATGGGATACCTTTATCCCAATCCTTTTGGTAATCTTGGGTATAAGCCCTCAACATGATCTTTAGGGTCTAATGCCACCTTTCCAATGCTCCCTGGGATTCAGTATGGTACGCAATTGAGGTAAAGTGTCTGATGCCTAAACTATTCATTACCTCCTTAAACAAATTGGACGCTTGGTCTGATGGATTACCCAGGCAGATTCAATCACGAGTAAAGAAAGCAATCAACTCCTCCACAACATTTTTTGCCTTGAAATTCTGTAAAGTAATTGCGCCTGAAACCTGGTGGACACATCCATTATGGTTAGCAAATACTGACAGCTAGGAGGAGATTTGATAGAGATGCTCAAAATCATGAGGGAGCTCATGATTTTGAAATTCGCTGGACTCTGGGGAAGTGCTGGCTGATTGGAAAACAGCTAATGTGACGCCACTGTTTAAAAAAGGAGGTAGACAAAAGGCGGGTAACTACAGGCCAGTTAGCTTAACGTCCGAAGTTGGGAAATTGCTGAAATCCATCATTAAAGAAGAAATAGCAGGACACCTGGAAAAAAATGGTTCGATCAAGCAGACGCAGCATGGATTCATGAAGGGAGAGTCGTGTTTGACGAATTTACTGGATTTTTATGAAGATGTAACGAGTGCAGTTGACAGAGGGGAACCGGTGGATGTGGTGGTTTTAGATTTCCAGAAGGCGTTCGATAAGGTGCCTCACAAAAGGTTGCTGCAGAAGATTAAGGTACACGGAGTTGGGGATAAAGTGTGAGCGTGGATTGAGGATTGGCTATCTAACAGGAAGCAGAGAGTTGGAATAAATGGGTGCTTTTCTGGTTGGCAGTTGGTGACTAGTGGCGTGCCGCAGGGATCGGTGCTGGGGCCTCAACTGTTTACCATATACATAGACGATCTGGAGGAGAGGACCGAGTGTAGGGTAACAAAGTTTGCGGATGACACAAAGATGAGTGGGAAAGTGAATTGCGTGGAGGATGCGGAAAGTCTGCAGAGAGATTAGGATAGGCTAAGTGAGTGGGCGAGGATCTGGCAGATGGAGTAAAACGTTGACAAGTGTGAGTTAATCCACTTTGGAAGGAATAATGGTAAAATGGATTATTTAAATGGTGAAAAATTACAACATGCTACTGTGCAGAGGGACCTGGGGGTCCTTGTGCATGAATCGCAAAAACTCAGTTTGCAGGTGATCAAGAAGGCAAATGGAATGTTGGCCTTTATCGCGAAGGGGATGGAGTATAAAAGCAGGGCGGTCTTGCTGCAATTGTACAAGGTACTGGTGAGGCCGCAACTAGAGTACTGTGTGCAATTTTGGTCCCCTTATTTGCGGAAGGATGTATTGGCCTTGGAGGGAGCACAGAGAAGGTTCACCAGGTTGATACCGGAGATGAGAGGGTTAGCTTATGAGGAGAGATTGAGTAGATTGGGCCTGTACTCGTTGGAGTTTAGAAGGCTGAGGGGAGATCTTATAGAGACATTTAAGATAATGAAGGGGCTAGACAGGGTAGAGGCAGAGAGATTCTTTCCACTTAGAAAGGAAACAAGAACTAGAGGACACAGCCTCAAAATAAGGGGGAGTCAGTTTAGGACAGAGTTGAGGAGGAACTTCTCTCAGATGGTAGTGAATCTCTGGAATTCTCTGCCCATTGAAGCTGTGGAGGCTACCTCGTTAAACATGTTTAAGTCACAGGTAGATAGATTTCTGATCAATAAGGGAATGAAGGGTTATGGTGAGCAGGCGGGTAAGTGGAACTAAACCACTAAGATCAGCCATGATCTTATTGAATGGCGGGGCAGGCTCAAGGGGCTAGATGGCCTACTCCTGCTCCTATTTCTTGTGTTCTTACGCAGCTGGACAGAGTAGACAGGGAGAAGCTGCTCCCACTCAAAGGGATGAAGAATGAGAGGGCACAGATTTAAAGTGATCACACAACGATTGGTTTGGATCTGGAATGCACTGCCTGGAAGTGTGGTGGAGGTAGGTTCAATCGAGGCTTTCAAAAGAGCATTAGATGATTACTTGAATAGAAACAATGTGCAGGGGTATGGTGCTAAGTCATGATCCCTGTTTAGCGAGTCACTGCAGATACAATGGGCCAAATGGCCTCCTTTTGCACATAACAATTTTTGGCCTAGCCTAAGCAGTGTGACTGCCTCCGAGAATAAAGTGTCAAGGTAACATTTACCCCCTCCCTCATGCATTGCAGTGTCCAAAGTTGGATCCCAGCTCATTAAATCTGAATCAAAACTCCTTGAGTAGACACTTTTTGCAGATGTGGCTGACATGGATCACAGATGTTCACCAGAATCCACATGCTACAGTTGCAACACATCACCTACCTTAATTTTGTTTTATTTAACCAATTCGTTTTCAACTTTAGTAATATTACTCAACGATTTACCATAATTATGTTGTGGGTTCTAACAAGTTATGGTATGAATTTAATACACTAATCTATAAGCTACTGTCCTAGTTTAGAGGGAAAGAGAATTAAAACTCACTAATCACCTACAGTTCACTTAATTAATGCCTCCAGTTTCAGGTCATCATCATCTTTGGCTCCGTCTCATAGACCACATCTTTTATCCAAGGCAGATCTTCTCCCACACTGAACCAAATTCCTTCACTTACCAAATCCCCAGAATTAAGCACCGTGCTTTGCTGCACTCAGAGAAGGCAGCACTTTTCTATCACTTTCTTTGTGCGTCTGCTAAACCTCCCGCGTTCATATTAGTTGAGGTCCAGTGATCTGAGTCAGCTACTACTGACAAGGGAACCAAGTCTAACTGGCTACCTAATTAATAAATTGCAACTGCTTCTCAGCAGGGGAACTTGCCTTTCACCTACTAAGACTGAAATAAACTACAAGTTACTATTATAGTGAAATTAAATGCTAAATGCAAACTTGACCAGATTTTAGAAAGAGATCAATCCTCAAGATTTCCACACCTACCAAATTCCCGAGTAAAACACTTAACTTCACTGCACTCAGAAAAAGCTGCCTCTTTGTGCTACTTACTTCATGCATATGCTAAACCTGTCCTGTATTTATGAGTGTGACAACTTTCCAAATCCAGATAGCTTCCATTCCAAGGTTTTAAAGGAAGTAGTTTAGAACATTGCAGTTGCCCTAACTATAATTTGGAAAATTCTTCCATTTAGGAATCATTCCTTTTGTAAAACTGAACATGTCCCGCTGCTACTTAAGAATGGTGAGTCAGAAAACCAAAGAACTTCAAATGAGTTAGCCTAACATCTGTTGTTATGAAATGGCTAGAGTCTATACATAGTTATACTTAAGATAGAGTGCCAGAATGCCTTGATTCAAGAAAGCCTGTATGGTTTTTAAAGGGAAGATTATTGCTGATGAATCAGACTAAATTTTTTGAAGAGGAGAGAATGTCTATGGATGTTATTTATTTGAGCTTCCAGGAGTTTCTCAGAGACTGTTATATAACTGAAGGCAAATTATTAACCTGTTTAGAAAATTGGCTGCGTGGCAGGAGACAAACAGGAGAGATAATGGAACAGACACTCCAGAAAAGTGAAGACACCAGCAAAGCCCGACGGTTAAAAGGGCTAACTCTCTGTATCAGGCTAGATAGAGACTGTGGGAGCAGCAAAAAAAATAGCAGCCATGGAATAAACATGGGAGTTGATTGGACAATGGCTGTTGTTATGCCTTGAACAGACAATGATTGAACAGGGATCCCTATGTGTTGCGTTCCTGAGAGAATTACGACCTCTGACAAGAGGCACGACTCTTCAGTATTTAACCAAAAAAAGTGATTAATTAGTGCCCATCCTGTGAGTACGTGATTGGAAGCATGATCAATGCCAGCAGGATCTGCATAAAAAGAAGAGACAAAGAGACATCAGCAGTGGTAACCCGGGATCAACCACTGAAGACGACAAAACAAGACCTTCCAAGCCTGGGACTCGCAGACATCAGAACAAAGCCCATCAGGAGGGAATCTGATCAGTTCGCCTCGCCACGGGTAGGATCTCCAAGTCCAATGTGTGTATTAAATTTAATGAATGAGCAAAACTGCTGCAAATGGATTTCAATGAATGACAGGAGGTCATTTGGTTTGGACTTGAAAGTGATCATCTTTTGACTATGAAGAAAAGCTAGAAACAGTGAAGATGGAAAGAGACTTGGGGGCCCATATACATAGAACATTAAAATGTCATGAACGGTACTTCTAGGCATACATGAGAAGCCAACAAACATTTGGCAACATATTAAACATGACCTTCAGTCACAGTCCAGCAGCTTACTATTGATTAGGAGTTCTTCTTTTAACTTCATAGACCTGACTTTGAAGTGCGACCTAGTCCTTTTACATGGTTTTACTCAAGAGATTAAAATGTAAAAGAGCACGTCACAGCCAGCTACTGAATTTACTTATCCCAGTGAAATATATATTTTTTAATTTCAATGGCAATAGATTTAAATGCTTCTAACTTGTGATTCCAGTGGCATAAGTTTGATCTGATTCCACCATTTACAGTGCCAAAAACCTGTCTGGTCAGGTTTCGTCTGTAGTAATCCTCGTTTTGGGGCTTTCAAGTGGCTAAATAAATAGTCAAAAAGCCATCACAAAACGTTACAGAACAGCAAACAGGAAGAAATTGAGCTGAACACCAAAATTGTAAAGGCTGCCATAAACAGAGCCAGAGAAAAGTGTGTTGTTTCAGCCATGCAAGGAAAGAATGAGCGACAAAAATAACACCTATTCGTACTATCCATTGAACAGCACAGCAAGATGCCTTCTACTGAATAAACCCAAGTTCCCCCAAGGTTCTATACTTAAATGAAGATCTTGGAGTCTCAACACCAAGAGGAGCAATGAACTGAGCCAATACCATTGTGAAATTTGACGAGAGATCATTGATTTGAAATGTTTCTCTCCACAGATGCTGCTTGGCTTGCTCAGTATTTCCAGAACTTTGTTTTTATTCCAATAATATTACTGTTCTGTTGGCTCCAAGATAGATTTGGATGAGGGCCTAATATGGATATCAAGTATTATCATTTTCTCCACTAATTTTCTGCTCAATTTCTTCCTGTTTGCTGATCTACAACGTTCTGTTGAGGGCCTCGAGTATCATTTCATTAGTTTTTTTTAGCCACTTGAAACCACAAAATGAAAATACAGACAACAGGTTATTGCTACTGAAAATGGTGGTATCTGACTGAACAAACTTACTTGGGGAAGGTGATGGCCTAGTGGTATTATCGCTAGACAATTAATCCAGAAACTCAGCTAATGTTCTGGGGACCCAGGTTTGAATCCCACCACAGAAGTGGTGGAATTTGAATTCAATATTTAAAAAAATTTGGAATTAAGAATCTACTGATGACCACGAAACCATTGTCAATTGTCGGAAAAACCCATCTGGTTCACTAATGTCCTTTAGGGAAGGAAATCTGTCATAGAGACATAGAGGTTTACAGCATGGAAACAGGCCCTTCGGCCCAACTTGTCCATGCTGCCCTTTTTTTTTTAAACCCCTAAACTAATCCCAATTGCCCGCATTTGGGATTCTCCCTCTATACCCGTCGTACCCATGTAACTATCTAAATGGTTTTTAAAAGACAAAATTGTATCCGCCTCTACTACCTCTGGCAGCTTGTTCCAGACACTCACCACCCTCTGTGTGAAACAATTGCCCCTCTGGACACTTTTCTATCTCTCCCCTCTCACCTTAAACCTATGCCCTCTAGTGTTAGACTCCCCTACCTTTGGGAAAAGATATTGACTATCTACCTTGTCTATGCCCCTCATTATTTTATAGACCACTATGAGGTCACCCCTCAGCCTCCTGCGATCCAGAGAAAAATGTCCCAGTCTATTCAGCCTCTCCTTATAACTCAATCTATCAAGTCCCGATAGCATCCTAGTAAATCTTTTCTGCACTCTTCCTAGTTTAATAATATCGTTTCTATAACAGGGTGACCAGAATTGCACACAGTATTCCAAGTGTGGCCTTACCAATGTCTTGTACAACTTCAACAAGACGTCCCAACTCCTGTATTCAATGTTCTGACCGATGAAACCAAGCATGCCGAATGCCTTCTTCACCACTCTGTCCACCTGTGACTCCACTTTCAAGGAGCTATAAACATGTACCCCAAGATCGCTTTGTTCTGTAACTCCTCCCCAATACCCTACCATTAACTGAGTAAGTCCTGCCCTGGTTCAATCTACCAAAATGCATCACCTCGCATTTGTCTAAATTAAACTCCATCTGCCATTCGTCAGCCCACTGGCCCAATTGATCAAGATCTTCACTGTCCACTATGCCACCAATCTTGGTGTCATCTGCAAACTTACTATGTTACAAACATGCCGCCTATATTCTCATCCAAATCATTAATATAAATGACAAATAACAGTGGGCCCAGAGGGACACCGCTGGTCACAGGCCTCCAGTTTGAAAAACAACTCTCTACAACCACCCTCTGGCTTCTGTCAAGAAACCAATTTTGTATCCATTTAGGTACCTCACCCTGGACCCCGAGAAATTTAACTTTATGCACCAATCTACCATGCGGTACCTGTCGTCCTTACCTGGTCTGGCTCCAGTGCCATAGCAATGTGGTTGACTTTCAACTGCCCTCTGAAATGGCCTAGCTTGCCACTCAGTTCAAGGGCAACCAGGGATAGAATATAAATGCTGGCCAGCGACACCCATGTCACATGAATGAATTAAAAACTCCAATGGAACCACAAATTAGAAGCTTTTTATTTCTTGACAATAAAATTTTCAAAAATATATTTTCAGAAGTGCAAAAAGCAGCAAAATTGAAAAGCACACCATCATGGTCAAAGAACAAAGAACAATACAGCACAGGAACAGGCCCTTCGGCCCTCCAAGCCCGCGCCGCTCCCTGGTCCAAACTAGACCATTCTTCTGTATCCCTCCATTCCCACTCCGTTCATGTGGTTATCTAGATAAGTCTTAAACGTTCTCAGTGTGTCCGCCTCCACCACCTTGCCCGGCAGTGCATTCCAGGCCCCCACCACCCTCTGTGTAAAATACGTCCTTCTGATATCCGTGTTAAACCTTCCCCCCCCCCTCACCTTGAACCCATGACCCCTCGTGAACGTCACCACCGACCTGGGAAAAAGCTTCCCACCGTTCACCCTATCTATGCCTTTCATAATTTTATACACCTCTATTAGGTCACCCCTCATCCTCCGTCTTTCTAGTGAGAACAACCCCAGTTTACCCAATCTCTCCTCATAACTAAGCCCTTCCATACCAGGCAACATCCTGGTAAACCTCCTCCGCACTCTCTCTAAAGCCTCCACGTCCTTCTGGTAGTGTGGCGACCAGACCTGGGCGCAGTATTCCAAATGCGGCCGAACCAACGTTCTATACAACTGCAACATCAGACCCCAACTTTTATACTCTATGCCCCGTCCTATAAAGGCAAGCATGCCATATGCCTTAATCACTACCTTCTCCACCTCTGACGTCACCTTCAAGGATCTGTGGACTTGCACACCTAGGTCCCTCTGCATATCTACACCCTTTATGGTTCTGCCATTTATCATATAGCTCCCCCCTGCGTTAGTTGTACCAAAATGCATCATTTCGCATTCATCTGGATTGAACTCCATCTGCCATTTCTTTGCCCAAATTTCCAGCCTATCTATATTCTTCTGTAGCCTCTGACAAGGTTCCTCACTATCTGCAAGTCCAGCCATTTTCATGTCGTCCGCAAACTTACTGATCACCCCAGCTACACCTTCTTCCAGATCGTTTATATAAATCACAAACAGCAGAGGTCCCAATACAGAGCCCTGCGGAACACCACTAGTCACAGGCCTCCAGCCGGAAAAAGACCCTTCCACTACCACCCTCTGTCTTCTGTGACCAAGCCAGTTTTCCACCCATCTAGCCACCTCCCCCTTTATCCCATGAGATCCAACCTTTTGCACCAACCTACCATGAAGGACTTTGTCAAACGCTTTACTAAAGTCCATATACACGACATCCCTTCCCTCGTCAACCATTCTAGTCACTTCTTCAAAAAACTCCATCAGGTTAGTGAGGCATGACCTCCCTCTCACAAAACCATGCTGACTATCGTTAATGAGTTTATTCCTTTCTAAATGCGCATACATTTCTCTAAGAATCCTCTCCAACAACTTCCCTACCACGGACGTCAAGCTCACCGGCCTATAATTTCCCGGGTTATCCTTCCTACCCTTCTTAAATAACGGGACCACATTAGCTATCCTCCAATCCTCTGGGACCTCACCTGTGTCCAGTGACGAGACAAAGATTTGTGTCAGAGGCCCAGCGATTTCATCTCTCGTCTCCCTGAGCAGTCTTGGATAGATTCGATCAGGCCCTGGGGATTTGTCAGTCTTCATATTCCCTAAAAAACCTAACACTTCCTCCCTTGTAATGGAGATTTTTGCTAACGGGTCAACACTCCCCTCCGAGACACTCCCAGTCAACACATCCCTCTCCTTTGTGAATACCGACGCAAAGTATTCATTTAGGATCTCCCCAACTTCTTTGGGCTCCAAGCATAATTCCCCACTTTTGTCCCGGAGAGGTCCAATTTTTTCCCTGACAACCCTTTTGTTCCTAACGTATGAATAAAATGCCTTGGGATTCTCCTTAATCCTGTCTGCCAAGGGCATTTCGTGACCCCTTTTTGCCCTTCTAATTCCTCGTTTGAGTTCTTTCCTACTTTCTTTGTACTCCTCCAGAGCTCCCTCCGTTTTTAGCTGCTTGGACCTAACGTACGCCTCTCTTTTCTTTTTGACCAATCCCTCAATTTCCCTGGTTATCCACGGTTCTCAAATCCTACCCTTCCTATCCTTCTTTTTTACAGGCACATGCCTATCCTGCAGCCCTAGCAACTGTTCCTTAAAAGACTCCCACATGCCAGATGTGGATTTACCCTCAAACAGCCTCTCCCAATCAACAGCTGCCAAATTCTGCCTAATCCCACTAAAGTTAACCTTCCCCCAATCCAACACCTTACCCTTGGGACACCACTCATCCTTTTCCATCACTATCCTAAAGCTAACAGAATTGTGGTCACTATTTGCCACGTGCTCCCCGACCGAAACTTTGAAGACCTGACCGGGCTCATTCCCCAGTACTAGGTCCAGTATAGCCCCCTCTCTAGTCGGGCTATCTACATATTGTTCCAAAGAACCTTCCTGTACGCATTTTACAAATTCCTCCCCATTCAGACTCCCAGCCCTACGCAATTTCCAGTCTATACCAGGGAAATTGAAGTCTCCCACGACAACAACCCTATTTTTCCTGCACCTATCCATTATCTCCTGACATATCCGTTCTTCCACTTCCCTTGGGCTGTTGGGGGGCCTGTAGTATACCCCCAACATTGTGACTGCGCCCTTCCTGTTTCTGAGCTCCACCCAGAGTGACTCGTTACACGACCCCTCTGAATTGTCCTCCCTCTGCACCGCTGTAATATGCTCTCGAACTAATACTGCTACTCCCCCACCTCTTTTGGCCCCTCCTCTGTCTCGCCTAAAACACTTGTACCCCGGAGTATTCAGTTGCCAGTCCTGTCCCTCTTTCAACCAAGTCTCTGTCACCGCAACCACATCCAAATTCCTCGGAAGCATTAAGGCCCTAAGTTCGTCTGTCTTACCTGCTACGCTCCTTGCATTGAAGTAGATGCACTCCAGACCTCCAGGCCCAGTGAGGTCATCCTCCCCCAGAGTGCTCTTCTTCTTTGCCAGCCTTGTCCTGGCCCCAAGCTCGTCCCCAGCCTCTACACTTGTAGACATAATTTTTTGATCCCCACCCCCCTGCCATATTAGTTTAAACCCACCCGAACTGCACTAGCAAAACTCCCAGCCAGGATATTCATGCCCTTCCAATTTAGTTGTGACCCGTCCTTCTTGTACAGGTGCCCTCCTCTCTTGAAAACTTCCCAGTGATCCAGGAATATGAAGCCCTCCCTCCTGGACCAGTCCTTTAGCCAAGCGTTCAATTGTACGATCTCCCTATTCCTAGCGTCACTGGCCCTAGGCATTGGGAGCAGCCCAGCGATTGCCACCCTGGAGGCCCTACTTTTTAGCCTATTTCCCAACTCCCTGAATTACTCTCGTAGGATCCCCCTGCTCTTCCTGTCTACGTCATTTGCACCAATATGTACAATGACATCCGTTTCCTTATCCTCCCCTTTTAATATGCCTCCTATCTGCTCGGAGACATCCAGTACCCCAGCACCAGGTAGGCAGACTACCATCCTGGAGTCCTGTTCGCACCCACAGAATCGCCTGTCCGTGCCTCTAACCGACACGTCCCCCACCACTATTGCTCTCCTAATCCCTCTCTTTCCTCTCCGGGCCACAGAGCCCGACTGTGTGCCAGTGACCTGGTCACTGTGGCTTACCCCTGGAGAGTCATCCTCCTCCACACTATCCAAAACACTATACTTGTTTTGGAGGGGGACAACCACAGGTGACCCCACCACTAATTGCTCACTCCCCTCCCCTCTCACCTGTCGCCGAGCCCTTCCTATTATGAGAGGCAGCCACTGGAATACTCTCTGGTACGTTACCCTTATGACCTTTACTCCTCCTAACTGTGACCCACGTGTCTTCCCCGAGGCCCCAGTGTAACTACTTGCCTATAACTCATGTCTATTTGTCTCTCATTCTCCCTGACTAGACTAAGGTCATCAAGCCGCTGCTCCAGTTCCCTGACGTGGTCCCTCAGGAGCTGCAGTTCCACGCACCTGGCGCAAATGTGAACCTCCGGGCGGCTAGGTGTTTCCAGAAACTCCCACATCCCACACCGAAAGCAACAAACTGGCCTATCACTCATAGCTACCCTTTTCCTTTATAGGAATGGAAAAGAAAAAAAAACGTACCCCGCTTCGCCCTTTTCCCCAAAGCCCTTACAGCTCACATTCTGCTCCCTGCTCACTCCACTGCCCGCTCAAAAGTGCGGACTGCTTTTAAACCCTCCAAAAAACCTTCCCAGACCTCTCCTGGGCCTACTTCCGGTTTTGGAAAAAAAACCCTCCGATTTTTAACACAAATTTAACTGAAAAAATAAATAAATCAAATGCAGAAACACATTCCTCCTTTTGAGTACAAAAGGAGGAAAGGTCATTTCATTATTCTCCAAGAATGATGGACAGGATGCTGTCATTAAATATTTCAAGTAATTATTCAGCTATAACAAAAATAAACATTTTTTTAAAATCACCAAATGATCTGAGTTCTTTTTCCTTGGCCTTCACCTCGGTGCTCCTGCTGTGGGCAGGAGTCCTCCCCTGACCCTTTCACCCACATCCAGCACTGTCTTCAATCTCTCTTCACCTGGATCCCTCTCTTTGGTCTCTTACCTGCGCATCATCTTTTCATTGAAAACTGTCAGTGTGGCATCAAGAGTCTTAATCTCTCTGTTCCCCTCACTCAACCTGACCCATCTCCCTCTGAACTTGCTGAATTCCATTCTCAGGTCTAACCCTGACATTTTCATCGAACCTGCTGATAACAGTGGTGCTCTTGTGGTCTGGTTTACCAACCACTACTTTGCAGAGGCTGAGCACCAACTCTGATACATTTTACATCCCTACTGGACCATTACTCCATCACCAAATATCAAGCCAATGTTTCCAGGACTACCACTGACCTCATCTCCTCTGGCTAGCTGCCCTCCACAGCTTTCCACCTCACAGTCCCCCAATCATGAACAACACACTTCTAACTTTCTCCCAAATCTACAAACAGGGTTGCCCTAGTAGGCCCATCATTTCAGTCTGTTCCTGCCCCACTGAACTTACTCCCAATCTTGACCCCTTTTTCTTCCATTGTCCTGTCTCTTCCCAACCTCTGTGACTCTTCTGACACCCAAAGTCATTTTAACCATTTCCAGTTTCCTAGCCCAAGCTGCCTCCTCTTCACAATGGACATTCAATCTCTCTTGCATCCTCTATCAGGACAGTCTGAGGGCTCTTCATTTCTTCCTTCAACAGAGGCCCAACCCATCTACCACCACCCTCAACCTGGCTGAACTGGTTGTCTCATTGAATAATTTCTCCTTTAACTCGTCTCCCTTCCTCCAAACAAAGGGTGTTGCTATGGGCCAGACCTATGCCTGTTTTTTTGTGGGATACAGGGAGAACAGTAAGCAAAGCATATGAGATCTTGAGTTTCCTAAATAGAGGTATTGAGTACAAAAGGAGGAAATTTGTGCTAAACCTTTATAAAGTTCTGGCTAGGCCACACCTAAAGTAGTGTGTCCACTTCTGGTCACCACAGTTTACTAAAATGGTTCCAGGGATAAGATATTTTGCCTAGAAAGTTAGGTTGGAGCAGCTGGGTTTATTCTCCTCGAAGCAAAGGAGATTAAGGGAAGATTTGCTTAAAGTTTGCTAGAGGTTTACAAGATTATAATTTGTTTCGTTAAGATAGTCAAAGAAAAGCTGCTCCCAGAAGCTAATGGTACTTTGGCTCGGGGACACATTTGTTTGGGCAAGAGATGCAGGGGGCTTACGATGAAGAATTTTCTACACAGCAACAGTAATGACCTGGAACAGACTGTCCATGAGGAATCAGAAAAATATGAATGATTTCAAAAGAAAATTGGATGGGAACTTGCGCAAAATAAACTTCCAGAACTATAGGGCTGCAGTGGCAAAAAAATAGGGTTGATTGGATTGCTTTCACAGAGAGCCAGCATGGACTTAATGAGTTGTGCCACAATGATTCTATGGTTAATACAGAAATAATGTTGCAAGAAGTTATGGTAATAATGAACTAAGTACAGATTTCATCCTATTATAAAGTACACATAAATTACTGATCATCTCTGAAAGATTATTTGATCAATTTTGAATATGTTTAATTCAGCACAGCAGATAATTATATTAATCGTGATATAGTCCTCATTGTTGTCCAATTGTAAAGATGTTAATGAATTAAAGCTTTGGAATGGAATCCAAGGGAACCCATGCCAATATAAGCCAGATATCATGCACAGGAAGGGGGGGGGGGGGGGGGGGGATTTCGAACTGGGCCAACAGCTTAGAAATGTGGTATAGGGATGCCAAGCAACTACTCATGGCTGGGCAAGCACACGTTCCTCTCTACACAAAGAGATTCGCATCTCCTCTCAATGCACCCAAGCCCCAGAAAAATCATTCCACAATCTCCTTCTCAGAACTTCAAAATCCAGGACTTCCTTTCTTTCCCAGTATTGAGCTCCAGACCCTCCCAATCGTTGCTTCTGATTCTTTCGAACTTCAGAAGCCCTTACCAGTGTTCCCACTACTAGGGTGTAATATGCCCCATCTCCCGATATCCCAGTGCTCCTAGATATTTCCTTGTAGTTTAATGCACAGGATGTCCTGTCATACAGCTGGCAAGATTCTGGTACTGTGGTTCAATTAATGCTCAAAACTGTGGGACTTCATCCAACTATGTCCCACATCAGAAAATATCCCACCTGAGTTTTGCCAGGCCTTGACCCAGCATTTAAGTCCTTGAACTTCTTATTCAAGATCTTCCAACTGAATTTCATCCATGCCAACTGCATTTCTCCCTCAATGATCAAAGTGCCACTGTTAGGTCCCCTCTCATTTCACCCTCAGAGCACCACTTCTCAGCAACTTCTTCATTGCTGCCATCTTCCTTCTTGTTAATATTGCTAGAACCCAGGACTTACCCAAATATTTCAAGAACATAGACATCACCCCCTTTTATAATACTGTCACATCGCAGAACTTGCCCCACTACTGTCATACCTGGTAAATTACACATTACTTCATGATACTAAGAATCATCCAGTAAATCAAATACTACATAGAACCACAGAATCCCTACAGTGCAGGAAGCGCCAATTTGGCTGAGTCTCCAAAAGAACATCTTATTTCGGGCCCACCTGCCTGCCCAGTCCCTATAACCGCACGCATTTATCATGGCTAATCCACATAGTATCCAAAGATGTGTAGGTTATGTGGGTTAGCCATGATAAATTGTTCCTTAGTATCCAAAGATGTGTAGGTTAAGGAACAATTTAGCATGGCCAATCCACCTAACCTGTGCATCTTTGGACTGTGGGAGGAAACCAGAGCACCCAGAGGAAACCCACGAAGGCATGGGGAGAACATACAACCTCCACACAGAAAGTCACTCAAGGCCAGAATCGAACCTGGATCCCTAGCATTGTGAGGCAATGGTGCTAACCACTGTGCCGCCCTGATTCACTTTCATCATGCTACCTGATTACTAGAGTCAGCATCTAAAGTACTGCTATACCCATGATGACCTGTTCTATGCCACCATGTCCTTACACAATGCAGAACATAGTTCAAACTACTGATACCCAAAATCCCTTATCTCCTGAATGCGGCCTTCCACGTTTCATAGGCTTTTTTAAAAACTAAGAGATGCAATACAAATATAAATTCAAGGAACATTAACATTTAGACGTGACAAAATAATGGATGGAGTTGTTGAATTCCACTTCCAAACAACAAAAATAATCCCACAATATCAAACAAAAACTGAATTTATCTAATTCAGACAATACAAATCAATGGCTCAGTGTATCCCGACTGAGCGGCACAGGTGGCACAGTGGTTAGCACTGCTGCCTCACAGCACCAGGGACACAGATTCAATTCCAGCCTTAGGTGACTGTCTATGTGGAGTTTGCATGTTCTCCCCGTCTTTGCGTGGGTTCCAATGGGTGCTCCTGTTTTCTCCCACAGTCCCAAGATGTGCAGGTTAGGTTGATTGGCCATGGTAAATTGCCCCTTAGTGTCCCAAGAAATATAGGTTCAGGGGATTAGCAGGGTAAACACATGGAGTTATGGAGATAGGGCCTGGGTAAGAGTCAGTGCACGCTTGATGGGCCGAATGGTCTCCTCCAGCACTTTAGGGATTCAATGATACTTGCATCACAGTTCCCTCTGGTACACAACAATGTGTTTGCCACGCAGGCAACATTCCATTTGAAATGCTCGTATGTGCATCAATCTTAAAGGACAGCCCAGTACAACAAGTTGATGGCGCAACAGAAGCTATAGGGACCATCGATTATTATCAAGCCAGGATTACAATCAAAATTCATGAAGAGTGTATTGGAGTGTGTTAGGAGCCGCACTAGGTTTATCAAAAATGAGGTGCAAACAAAATGAGGAGTTAAGGCTACAGCACAGATCTACACGTATGCAAATCAGCAGAAAAAGCATGATAAAGACAGAGTTAAACAATCCTATGAAAGATGCCTGGTTAAATTCTCTTTTTCCTATGTACCAGTAGAGAAGGTAACAAATTGGCCATTTTGGTGAGTGAATTGAGCTTTTAATAGTCCCATCCCAGTCATAACAATTTACCAAAAAACATGGAAAATTGCCCAGTCTACAAGGAACAGGACAAATCCAATCCAGTCAATTACTGCCCATTCTGTCTATTCCCAACCAAAAAGTAACCAAAGGAGCTGTCTCCAATACTTTAGAGCAACACTTAACAATGATCAATTTGGGTCTTATCAGGACCATTCAACTCGAGACCTCATTAGAACCTTGATCAAAACCTAAAAAAACTGAATTTGAGAGTAGAGATGAGAATGGCTGCCTTTGGCATCAAGGGAGTATTTGACAAATGTGGCATCAAATATGCATGCAAAACTGGAAGTCAGTGGGGATCAGGAGAAAACACTGACTGCCTGGAATCACATCTAGCATAAAGGAACATGTTTGCAATTGTTAAAGGCCAATCATCTCTGCCCCAGATCATCATTACAGGAGTTACTCAGAACAACGTCCTAGGCCGAAATATTTTCAACCGTTCCAATGATCTTACCTCCATCATACTGTAAAAAGCGGAGGTATTTGCTGATTATTAAACAGTGTTCAGTTTCATTCACATCACCTTAGTGGTTCATGTCCACATGGAGCAAAATCTGGACAACTTTTAAAGTTTGAGCTGCTTATGGGCAGCACGGTGGCACAGTGGTTTGGCACTGATGCCTCAGTGCCAGGGTTCAATTCCGGCCTCAGATCACTATCTGCATGGAATTTGCACGTTCTCCCTGTGTCTGCGTGAGTTTCCTCCGGGTGCTCCAGTTTCCTCCCACACTCCAGAGATGTGCAGGTTATATTGATTGGCCATGCTAAATTGCCCCTTAGTGTCAGGGGGATTAGCAGGATAAATATGTGGGGTTATGGGGATAGGGCCTGGGTGGTATTATGATCGTTGCAGTCTCAATGGGCCAAATGGCCTCCTTCTGCACTGTAGGATTCTATGAGGAGCAAGTAACACCTATCCCACCGAGTTGCTAGATAATGACCTTGCCCAGCAAGTGAATCTAATTGCCTCCGCTTAACATTCAGCAGTGTTATCATTATTGAAACACCCAATCCCAATCATTAATATCCTGGGGATCACTACTGAATAGAAAAGTTACTGGACAAGCCACACACTGTGGCTACAATCACAGGTCAGAGGCTGGGCATTCTGCAGTGAGTGACTCACCTCCTGATTCCCCAAAACCTTTTCAGACACAAATCAACAGTATAGTGGAATGCTCTCCATTTGTTTGGGTGGGTTTATCTCCAACGCTCAATAAGCTTGATTAAGACAAAGCAATCCACTTGATTAGCACCCATCCACCACCTTAAACATTCACTTCATCAGCAGCGCAAAGTCACTGCAGTGTGTACTAGCTATAATATGCACAGCAGCAACTCGCCAATGAATCTTGCAGCAGAACTTTCCTAAACCCCACAATCTCTACTGCCTCGGCAGAAATGAAAACACACTGCCTCCAAGCTACACACCAGCCAGACTTGGAAATATATAATTGTTCCTTCATCATTGATGGGGCATTTTCCTGAAACTCAACTCAATGGCACTCTGGCAGTATCTTCTGTACAATATTGCAACCATTTCAGGAGCCGACCAGCCATTCTCAAGGGTGATTATGAATGGGCAATAAATGATGGCCTTGTTGCGACAGCTAGATCCCATGAATGTAATAGAAATACATTGTAGGGTGCACAATATAAACAACAGTGGTGTTGTGTGCTGATTCACCATGAGCCATGCTATTTCTTGATAGATCTCTTATGATTTCCTAAACAATGTAATAGCTGACCAAAAAAAAATGCAATATAAATTGATATATTATGAAGCCAGACTAGACCCCAAAAATGTTTCTATTTTCGCATAAATGTGAGGATTGGATGCTTCTCTCCAAGTGCAATTCTGACAAACTAGGGATCTTTTATCAAAGCACGTTTGATTCAAAACACAATTTAAATATAAACAAAATGAAACAGTTGAACAATATTTTTTAAAAAAGGAAACAACTCTATTTCAGTTCCAAATAAGAACAGTTCTCCTAGACTCAAATGCCATTTTAAAGTTAGTAAACCCAGGGATACTTGCTTAAATTGGGTTTACACCCTCAAAGTTTTCAGAGGGGTTTTGATTTTCAAAGCAGAAGAATTTCTAAACAACCCCAGCCAGAAACTGAACTCTAAACTGTTTCTCTGTTACAAACCTAGCTCCTTCCATTAACCAAATTATCAAATGACCCTATATACATAAACCCACCTCCCATTCCTTTAATCAAAAAGCCCCAGGGGACCTTTTCTTTTGTCATATGAAACGATAAAATACAGCATGCCAAAAGATCCATAACACATCACATTACAAGATGCTCCTAAAGAAAAATAAATTACTAAAATATAAAAACAGAATGATATATCCATAGTAGAGCACTTAATTAGCTGTGAACTACTTTGGAGTGTCCTTACGTCATGAAAGTGTTTTTTTCATACAACAGCCGAAAGTTAAACTCAACCGAAGTGTAAAAGCAATATTAGTTTAGGCTTCAATTCACTGACTACTTATCAGCAGCAAAAAAAATTTAAATATATATGATGTTGATGAAGAATAAGGGCATCCCCTACTGCAGTAACATTTGTTATGAGGCATTAATGGCTTTTGATTGACCTGATTATTGATGACCTACAGCTCAATTTACTTTCAGTTTGGTTATAATCTTTTAAATTCTAATTTATCCCCTTGCTTAATTACAACATGCAATTAGATTTTCCAATTATTTAAGATGCTAGGAGACTAGTATAATCATGGCAAACTCTGACGTACAGAAGGAGGAGGCACTAATAGAGATTCAATAACAGATTGGCAAAAAAAGTCCAGGTTTTATTTAATTAACAAGAATGCAGAATTCCTTGATTGATAAGATATTGTTTGATAAAAACAGAGTCTCACTCCAGAATTTTATATTACATATTATATCGTAAAAATGCATAACTCATTCTAAAGTTTCCATACTTTCATTATGCAATCCAAGCGCTTCAGAGACACAGCACTGAGATTATTTGCTAGTTTCTGAAAAATACAACCAAATTTTAACTCCCAACTAACTGATCCAATTCTTTAAATGAAAAGAAAACTCAAATTCTTTAAATGAAATCAGTATATTAATTTTAGGATCATGTTACGTGAAGCAGGTTTGTTATGGGGAAATGACCTTTGTGTTTATAAATCAACTAAGGTAAACTTACTTTGATGCCTAGGGAACAGTTCTAAACATAAGAATGCGTTCCTGTCTGTCAAACCGTACACAAAAAAATGCTTTTTACCTTTATGAAACCTAATGTAATGCGTCATAAAAAATTGATAGGTACCATAATTAGCCAAGCAACAATTGTCATTGGCAAATTGAATCAAAACTGAACACCTCAACTGTGTGATTTTTCAAAAAGAATGCACAAGTACAATGCACAATTTTCAATGGCTTGGGTGTTCTATTCATCTCATCATTACAAGGATCGCCAAGTACTAAGTAAGCAATCATTTCAAATAAATGTACCAGAGATTTTATCAAATTTCCTAACAGGATTTATGTGCATTAATTCCAATTCTACAATACTTGTGTTTATATTGCATTTTTAGCATAAGAAGCCTCACAGTGACATTATAAAACACAATATGACACCAAACCACAGGAATATAGGGACAAGTAGTCCAATAAGTTTTAATGAGTGTCTTAAAGGAGGGAAATCAGGTTGATGCGATTGGAAGGCATTCTAGAGATAAGGGCCCAAGCGGGTAAAGGCACCAGTAGTGGAGCGATTAAAATCAGGGATGCCCAACAGGTGGAATTAAAGGAGCTATCTTGGAGGAAATTGCAAAACAAATAGGAAAGGGCAAAGCCATGGAGTAATCTGAAAACAAGGAAGAAAATTTTCAAATTCGGACATTGCTCAAAGGGGAGCTCACGTGGGTCAGCGAGCAAAGGGCAATAGGTGAACAAGGTGCTGCTTAAGTTAGGACACTGGCAACAAATATTTTGATGACTCCAAAGTTATGGACAGTAGTCCCATGGGAGATCAGCCAGGACTGCAGTGGAACAGTCAAGTCTATAGGTGACAAGGACATGGTTGAGGGCTTCAGCAGCAGGTACCTGAGGCGTGGCGGAGTCAGGTGGCATTAAGGTAGAACGAGGTCACATTTGCAATGATGCAGATGAGGGTGGAAGCTCATCTCAGGTCAAATATAATACCAAGATTGTGAAAAAATCTGGTTCAGTCTCTGATCGCTATCAAATAGAGGGTGGGAGTCAGTGGCTTGAGAGCAAGCCAGAGAGAACAACTTCTGCTTTTCTAAATGAAGTTTACGCTTATCCTTGATAAGTTTCCAATAACTTCTGACCATCAACATTAGGCTGACTGGCATGTATTTTCTTGGTTTCTCTCTTTCCTGAATAATAACATTCGCAACCCTCCAGTAGTCCAACAGTAATCCTTTATCAGCAATCTTGAATGCATTCCATCTAAACCAGATAACACATTAACTTTCAGTCATGCTGATCTTCTGTCGGTGTCATGACCACATGAAAAATATTTCATTAGTGTGGTCCATGAGATAAGAATTTATATGTATATACGTAGTCCCCTTTTGAGTGACCC
The DNA here is from genome assembly GCF_964213995.1 of Mustelus asterias. Classification (NCBI taxonomy): domain Eukaryota; kingdom Metazoa; phylum Chordata; class Chondrichthyes; order Carcharhiniformes; family Triakidae; genus Mustelus; species Mustelus asterias. The sequence continues at coordinate 37,583,430 of NC_135810.1, forward strand.
AATTAAAAATAATCAGCAGAAAAATTTTGGTGTTAAACTTGATAAAGGTTAGTTTATTATAAAAGCTACTGTTGAAAGTTACTTAGGTAAAAGTAAAAATCCATAGTATATTACCATATACTATATGGTTAAACAAAAATAACATATACAAAGATTAAAAGCAGATAAGTCTCTGCGAAATATCATTGCAGACCCATTGCTTTGAATTCCTTCTTTCCAAAGTGAAGGGTTTGAAACTTGGAAGTCTAATTCAGCAGCAGCAATAGCTTCTATAGTTGGCTGTCTGAAGGTGGTTTGGACAGGTGAACTCAACAGGGCAGCAGCTTTGGGGAGGGAGTAAAGTTATTTTTAATGAGTCCTGCCAGTATAGCATTTGAAGATCACCCAGTTTCTTTTTTAAAGCAGAACCATGATGTTTTCCTTCTACTCGCCTTTCTCTGTAGCTCCAGGTGGTAGGGAACCCCAGTTCTTGTAGGTGATTTAGCCAAGAGATGTCTGCTGGTAATGTCTTTCAAAACTGCCACACCAAAATGGCTTTTAACAGCCCTTTTTAATAATTCAACAAACACAAAATGGTTGTGCTAATTTAGCTGAGTTACTGCTTCAAACAGCAGAGAAGTCAATTAAATTACGATCTTTTGAAGAAGTCCATCCTGACTCCGGTTCCCTCAGAAATTAAAAATAAGTTTTCACACCTTTTCGGAGATTCCATTATGTTGTCCAAGGCATCCTTGAATTTCAAGTATCTTGTGATCCTTCTTGAGGTAAAGACAGTCTGGCTGACAGCAGTTGGAATCCATGAGAGAAGTCATGTTAGTGCTGGGAGCCATGTTTTAAGACTCTGTCCATTTATAAAAGATTACAGTTTGCTACAAAATCTATAATATAATAATTACATGTGACAATTTACTTCTTTCGTGTTCTCCCCTCTTATAGTGTAACCTTGTGAAGACAAATATTTAATACGATTGTACAGCCTCAATGTGAAGGTTTTCTTTTCATTTCTCAATAGTCCAAACATTTTCCCAGCCAACTGTTTATGCTTCATGTGTTTATAAAATATTTTAAGGTTCAAGTTAATATTGCTTGCTAACCTTTCTTTGCAACCTCTCAACCTCCCATATACAATTTTTCAGTTCCTTCCTATACTTAGTCGGAGAATCCATACAGTGCAGGAGGCTGCCATTTGGCCCACTGAGTCTGCTCCGGTTCTCCAACAGAGCATCTTACCAAGGCCCACCCGCCACCCACCCTATCACGGTTCCCCATAACCTTGCACATTTGCACTGCTAATCCGCCGAACCTACACATCACATCTTGGAAAACTAAGGGGCAATATAGCATGGCCAATCCACCTAACCTACACATCTTTGAACTGAGGGAAACCGGAGCACCAAGAGGAAACCCATGCAGTCACAGGGAGAACTTGCAAACTCCACAGTGTCAATCAAGGTTGGATTTAAACCCGCATCCCTAGCGCTGTGAGGCAGCAGTGCTAACCACTGTGCCACCGTGTATTATATGTCTGGTTATTAACTGAAACATGTTCCTGGCATTGTCAGAAGCTTCCTTCATCTGTTTTATTTTAACTTCAACTTCCATTGTCACGAAAGGTGCATTAATTTTGGATATTCTACTATTTCTCTTCAAAGGATAATGGACAAGATTCTCAAGCCGCCCCTCAGTTTTTCTAAGTAGTGGGAGGCAGTGCGCTGTTTGCTGGTGGAAAAAATCCTCTGCTCCTGTCGCCATCAGTGGGAATTCCCATTGAAATCACCCCATCCTATGTGGCCGGAAAACCCACGGTGAGCATGTGGCCGGCAAGGCCAGAGAATCCTGCCAGCATGAACGACCTACATCTAGTTTGCATCTGAACACACTTTGCTACTTTACACTGCAAACATTTAATTGGGTGACACAGTGACAAGTACTGTTGCCTCCCAGCGCCAGGGACACCCAAGTTCAATTCTTGCCTCAGGTGAGTGTGTGGAGTTGCACTTTCTCCGTGTCTGCATGGTTTCCTCCGGGTGCTCCGGTTTCCTCCCTCAATCCAAAGATGTGCAGGTTAGGTTGATTGGCCATGCTAAATTAAATTGCCCCTTGGTGTAAGGGGAATTAGTAGGGTAAATATGTGGGGTTACAGGGGTAGGGCTTGGGTGGGATTGTCGTCAGTACAGGCTTAATGGGCCGAATGGCCTCCTTCTGTACTGCAGGGATTTGATGATTAATTTAAACTCAAATATGTTGTGATCAGTGTTAATTAGGTAGTCTCCAAAGTAACATAATGCACTTGCTCTACTCCTCTAAACCAGGTTCAATGTTGCTTCCTTCATTGCTGGAGCAGAGGCATATTGTGGGCAAGAATGCTTTCCTGCACAAAGATTCCTCTCTTTCCCTTAGCATGTGTTTTTCACAGTCTACATTATCTTTGGTACTTGGTCCCAGCATTGTTCGGCTGCAACTCATCCATCTTGTACACGCATCCCAGAACCAATTCCAATGTCCCAGGAACCTGAAATCCTCACTCCCACAAGACCTCTCTAGTCACACATTGACCTGCACTATATTTCTGTTTCTATACTCTGTGTGGCACTGGGAGTAATTCCAAGATTACAATCTTTGAAGTCTTGTTTTGTTGAAATCCTTTTCCTTATTCCTAATAATTTTCTGACCACCCATTTCCCATCCTGTAGTCAAGCGAGCTGAATTGTCAATGGCCTCCTCACTTTCAAAACCACCATAATTTTCCAGCCTTAAAAAAAATCCCTGCTGTCCACCCACACCCCCCCACCTGCCCCCCGATCCCAAGTGCTTCAACATGCTGTCACCTCCAAAATCAGTATCCATTCATCCCAAACCTTCACATGTATTTCTCCAATCATGTTTTCGCTCCATCTCTTTCAACACTCCACTGCCTCTATGTTATCAAACCTCTTGATTGACATTTAGGGCTTGATTTCCACTGTTAGGAGCAGTGATGCACTGAACTTAAGTAGTTAGTGCAGACCAGGACCCTGAGGAAATCCTGACACGCACACTGGCACTATAATTGCCCAGGAAGTTTAAACTTCCAACGAGGTGATCAGCAGTGATTGGGATCCTCCACTAAAGTCTCTTACACTGATCGCAGTGACTCAGACTTGGACTAGATATGCACCAGCTTGGTAGAAAGAATAGAGTGAACATGAAGAAAAGCCTTTTCACCCAGAGGGTTGTGGGCATCTGGAATTGACTGTCCCGATTGGTGATTGAGGCAGAAACACACAACTCATTTAAAAAAGGTATCTGGACCCGAGTGTGAAGTGCTGCAACTTGCAAGGCTACATACGGACCAAGTGTTGGAAAGTGGGTTTAAAATGAATGATTCCTTTTCTCTCTCTTTTGGTTGACACAGACACAACAAGCTGAATGGTGTTGTAACTATTCTATAGTTCTGCTACCCCTGCAGCCACTTATTTTCAGACTCTAGGATGCAAGCCATCAGGTCTAGGGGACTTGTCAGGCTTCAGTTCTAATAGCTTTCACAGTACCTTTTCACTAGTGATTACTTTTATGTTCCTCCCTAAATCTTGATTTACTGGCGCTCTTGGGGAGTTTTTTGTATCTTCTATAGTGCAGATAGGCAAAAAATACCTGTCCCACGCTTCTGCCATTTCCTTGTTCCCATTATTAATTCCCCAGCCTCAACCTCCAAGGGACCAATGCTCAATTTAGTTACATTTACCCTTTTTAAATATTTGTGGAAACTTTTTCTGCTTTTAAATTTCTATAGTATGCCAATTTCTCCCACATTATCTTTTAGTAATTTTACTTGTTTCTAAAATCTGTTCAATCTTTTGACCTGCCATCAATCCTCACAGTTTTGCAAACTTTTGCTTTTAATTTGATATAAACCTTAACTTCCTTAGTTAGCCACGGATGCTGTATCCTTCTCAGTCTCTTTCTCTCTCAATGGAACATATACTGTCAGAGCTACAAAATATATCCTTAAATGTCTGTCACTGCATCTCTACTTATCTATCTTTCAAACTATTTTCCCAGTTTACTATGATTCTTCCATGATTCAATTCACTTTAGCCAACTTTGGCCTAATACCCCTGTAATTGCTTTTCCTTTAAATTTAAGACACTGGTCTCAGATCCACACTCTTCTCACCCTCAAGCTGAATATGGAATTCTATCATGTTACAAGCACTTACAAGCAGCACAAGCAGCCTGTCTGTACAGGGGGATGGGGGACAATGTAGAGAGGCAGGGCAATAGTAATAGGGGATTCTATAGTCAGGGGCACAGATAGGCACTACTGTGGCAGTCAATCTGACTCCAGGATGGTATGTTGTCTCAACGGTGCTAGGGTCTGAGATGCCACTGAACAGCTGCAGGTCATTCTGAAGGGGAAGGGTGATAAGGCAGAGGTCATGGTACATGCTGGTTCCAATGACATAGATTCAAAGAGGGATGAGGTCTTGCATCAAGAATTCAGGGAGTTAGGCAGTAGACCAAAAAGCAACAAAAACAAAAAATGCTGGAAAATCTCAGCAAGTCTGACGGCATCTGTGGAGAGAGAATAGAGTCAACGTTTCGAGTCTAGATGACCCTTCGTCAGAGGGTAAAAATCAAGACCTCGAGTTGTAAGCACAGTTGCGAGCACAGAAAGAGGAGGATAGCGCAGACAAATGCGTGGCTTAAGCGCTGGTGCAGGAGGGAGGGTTTTAGATTCCTAGATCACTGGGATCTGTAGAAGCGGGACGGTGTACATCTGAACCAGAACGGGATGAACATTTTTACGGGACGTTTTGCTATTGCTGTTGGGAGGAATTTAAACTAATTTGGCAGGAGGAGGGGACACAGACTGTTAGCAGAATAAGGGCACAGAAGCATATAGTAAAACAAACAAGTCAGAGGGAGTGCAGATATATTAAGTTCTACTAGATATAGAGTTTGCAAAGAGTTCCAAAGGAGTAAGACCAGGCTGGATGGCCTCTACTTTAACACTAGGAGTATTGCAGATAAAATGGATGAGTTGAGAGTGATGATTGACACATGGAAGCATAATTGACACATGGAAGGCATCACAGAAACACAGTTGAAGGAAGGACACGATTGGCAACTCAACATTTCGGGATATGGAATCTTCAAGCGAGACAGAGGAGGAGGTAAGAGAGGAGGAGGCATTGCATTATTAGTTAAGGAGTCAGTTACTGCAGAAAGGAGGGATGATATCTTGGAGAAGGCATCAAATGAAGCTCAGGGAATAAAAAAGTGGCAGCCACATTATTAGGTGTTTATTATAGACCCCCAGATAGTGAGGGGGATATTGAGGAGCAAATATGTCCTCAATTTGTAGAGGTGCAAAAAACAAAACAATAGGGTTATTATATTAGGTGATTTCAACTTCCCCAACATTAACTGGGATAGACATAGCATGAAGGGCTTGGATGGAGAGTAGATTTACTGAAATGTGTACAGGAGAACTTGTTAGATCAATATGTAGAGGGTCTAACAAGGGAAGGACCTGTGCTGGACCTCATTCTGGAGAATGAAGCCATACAGGTGGTTCAGGTAATGATGGGGGTGCATTTTAGTGATAGCGATCACAATGTGGTACAATTTAAGCTCGTTATGAACAAGGAAATAGACAAGCTACAAAAAAAAAGTTTTGGATTGGGGGAGAGCAGAACTTAGTAAAATAAGACATGATCTGGCCAAGGTAGACTGGGAACAGCTACTAATGGGAAAATCTACAGAAGAGCAGTGGGGGGCATTCAAAAAGGAAATGGGGAGGGTGCAAGCCCAGCATGTTCCCTCGAGGGTGATAGATAGGAATAACAAGCCCAGAGAACCATGGATGACCAGAGATATTCAGGATACAATGAGAAAGAAAGGAAAGCTTTTTAAAAATACAAGGGGAGCAAATCAGTGGAGGCATTAGGGAGATATAGAAAGTGCCTGGTGGAACTTAACAAAGCAATTAGGAAAGCAAAGATATGAAAAAGCTTTGGCTGATAAAAGTAGGAAAAATCCCAAGATATTCTACAAGTATATCAGTCGGAAGAGGATAACCAGGGAAAGAGTAGGGCCCATTAGGGACCAAGGGGGCAATTTGTGGGTGCAGACAGAGGATATTGGTAGAGTGCTAAATGAATACTTCACATCTGTCTTCACCCAAGAGAATTAAGACAATGCTATGAAATTCAGTAAGAGAGACTGAGTTCCCAGATCCTATGCCATTCACCAAGTCCACCTCATCCATCACTTCTGTTTTTGCTCACCTAAATTGGCTCCTGGTCACCCAATGCCACAGGTTTAAATATTTTCATCTTCCTGTTTATAACATTTCATGCCTTTGTCTTTCTGCATCCCTGCAACCAAGAGGAGAACAACCAAACGCCCAGAATTTTGTATTTCTCCAATTCTAGATGTGTGTGCATCCACTCCCCTCATCCCACGCCCAAATTGGTCATGTTTTCAGCCATTAAGACCTACTTTTGTGCAATTCTTCCATAAACCCCTTCACCTTCACACCCAACTTGCTACCTTTAAGACGCTCCTTAAAATCCACCACTTTGGCAAAGCTTCTGGTCTGCTTTCCTATTATAATCTCCTTGATTTGATGTCCATATTATCTGATTACAGCTTTTGTGAAATGCCATTAACTTTTTTGACATTAAAGATGCGATGTAATTGCAAATTCATGGCTCAAAGTAAAATTGCATGGTTATGACATAAGTTGATTGAGGGAATAGATTGTGCATGAATTTCACTAAGGGGGTGTTTTGAGGGTTCAGATGGAGAAAAAAAAACCAATTTGGGCGACAGCAAATAGCAGAGAGAAATGGGAGTTGAGGAGGAAGGAAGCTGAGTAGTCATCTCAATTTTATGCACAAAAATCCACAAGACCCTCACATTTGAAGTCCAAATTTGGGATGGAATTTAATAGGAAATTCTTAAAGATTATGTACAAATGATCCAAATGCCTTATTTTACATGTTCTATGTCAATAGAAATTGTAACTGGTAGCCACATATTCTGCATTAAGACATTTACTGCTATTGAGGATTAATTGTGAGTGGCCTAACCCAGTCACGACCATAGAATCATAGAAACCCTACAGTGCAGAAAGAGGCCATTCGGCCCATTGAGTCTGCACTGACCACAATCCCACCCAGGCCCTATCCCCATATGTTTACCCGCTAATCCCTCTAACCTACGCATCCCGGGACACTAAGGAGCAATTTAACATGGCCAATTAACCTAACCCGCACATCTTTGGACTGTGGGAGGAAACCTGAGCACCCGGAGGAAACCCACGCAGACACAGGAAGAATGTGCAAACTCCACACAGACAGTGACCCAAGCCGGGAATCGAACCCAGGTCCCTGCAGCTGGTCCCTAAACCAAAGATAAAACTTAATTTTATTTAATTAAAGGAATAGTCTGCTTACATTAGCTAGGAACATAAGACAATTGTTGGGAAAAAGCCCAAATTCCAAACCTGGCTTGCAGTAAATTTGAGTTGTGCCAATCTAATGATGTTGATGGTTATTATAACATTTCCTTGTGGACATGTGTCACTTAAAAACTTGACTACAATTTAGATTTTTCCTGTGTTCTGGAAGTGCAACAATTCAGCAGTCTCGCCTCATCGTTGCACCAATAGGTTAAATGACTTTCAGTGAGGTTACATACAAAGGTAACAGATCAATGACAGTAAATTATAAGGCACTTAGTCAACCAAGCCACCATGAAAAAAGCTTGTGGATTGTGAATACTCAATATAAGTAAAATAGCATTTTAATCTTTAAAAAGTTATTTTGTGAGTTATGTCAGGAACATGGTATAAGCTGCCATAGCTTGAAAGGTAATATGAAGAAATCAATGTACGAGTTGACAGCAAACAGTGCAATGTGACGCCACAAATCTTCTGATCCTCATCAAAATACAAAATGTGTATTCAGTAAGACAAATTTTGCATTTGAGTATCTCGCATTTGGGGACATTGCAGGCGTCAGCACACCCACAGTGCAATGGGCCAACCTTGTCCTAGGCAAACCACCTCATGATCATGGTTTTACCCAGAAATAAAAGTGTTTTAAATAAGTCCATCCAAATAACAAATGGCTGGTTTTCCGCAAAATCTGGGGTGTTTGGGAGGTAGAGCAGCAGTAAAAGGAGGAGTAAGAGAGGAAGAGATGGGCCATGCAATGGTAGATTTTTGATTTCTGTACCTGAGCGTACAGGCAATCCAAATGCATTACAATAACATATGAAATATTAATAACACAAAAGATCTATTCATTTTGATGGAAGCTTTCAAAATCCTTTTGTAACACACTGTTTCTGTTCAGGAAATATTGCATTATTGGGTTGTGACAGATACAGCTGATCTCAGGATCACCATGCTGACCCAAGTAAAAATGTTTTAGGAACAGAAAGGAATCATTGTGGCAATCAATGATGTGGAAACAGAAATTACAGAGTTTCTCAAAACATAATATTTAGATAAAAACAAACCAGGTGTACTAAGAGTTTTGATAACCTGAAAATTAATATAGACACATACATACACAAACGCATGGGGTAATGAATGGACAGAAGAGTTATATTTCAAAAACACAGATCACGGCACAGAACACAAGAAGAGGTTCAAGTGTGGGGGGGGGGGGGGGGGGGGCACAGAGGGAAGGGAAAAAAAGAGAGAGACAGAGAGAGAGAAGGAGAGGTGCATGAATAGATTGCTTACTGCTCTTCTGGTCTCCCAGCCATCCAGCAAAGATTGTTGAATGCGTACTGGGGTACCAATTTATGGCAAAAGCACAAACTTGTACCCATATAGCATATTTTACAATGGAAATGCCAAAATGCTTTACTGTCAAAATGCAGTCGCTGTCAATTTGCAAACAGGGTCCAGATACAGCAGTAAGACAAATTACTAGATATTTTGTTTATTTCTGGTGGCAGTGATTGAGTGAAAACCATTACTCCAGTCATCAGGAGAACTTCATCCCACCCCCACTGGAATCTTTTACATGCACTCAAGACTAGAGAGCATTTAGTGATTCACCTGAGACCAGAGGGCCCTAGATGTGAGTGGCCTAACCCAGTCACGACCATAGAATCATAGAAACCCTACAGTGCAGAGAGAGGCCATTCGGCCCATTGAGTCTGCACCGACCACAATCCCACCCAGGCCCTATCCCCATATATTTACCCGCTAATCCCTCTAACCTACGCATCCCAGGACACTAAGGGGCAATTTAGCATGGCCAATTAACCTAACCCGCACATCTTTGGACTGTGGGAGGAAACCGGAGCACCCTAGATTATGTGCTCCAGTCATGGAGTGAAGCATGAAATACTGACTCAAGGGGTGAGTGCACCACCGTTAAACTATTGACACTAAATAGATAGCTTATTGGATTAGAAATGTAAATGCTTATTGGAGGTAGTAAATGGTTTTAAAATTTGGCTCCCTGAAAAGTATAAAATTTGCCACTTTTGTCATGAATAATACTGATTCTCATGTCAGCATAAACTGGTACCCCAGTGGGCACGGTGGCACTGCTGCCTCTCACAGCGCCAGGGTCCCGGATTCGATTCCCGGCTTGGGTCACTGTCTGTGTGGAGTTTTCACATTCTCCCCGTGTCTGCGTGGGTTTTCTCTGGGTGCTCCAGTTTCATCCCACCGTCCAAAGATGTGCGGGTGAGGTGGATTGGCCAAGCTAAAATTGCCCTTTAGCATCAAGGGGACTAGCTAGGGTAAATGTATGGGGTTACAGGGATAGGGCCTGGGTGGGAGTGTGGGGGCTGCAGACTCAATGGGCCAAAAGGCCTCCTTAAAAGATTAAGATTCAAAACAATTACTTTTGTAAGTCTATTAAGATGTATCAGGCATAATCTGATTAAATGACAGAATGCCTGGAGGGGCTGAATGGCCTACCCCTGTTTCTGTAATCATGTGTAATGAAAATTACAAATTAATTGTCAAATTCTAAAATGCTCCTAATCTTAAGATTCTGCCAGCAAATGATTTTAATGAGGCATGTAATTGAAATGAAGCAGTTGCTCTCTATTTGAACATATATGTCGCACTGTGATTCGGCGACTATCACTTCATGCTTAATGGAAGGTTAAAAAAAATCTGAGTTTGACATAAAAAAATATCCACACCAGCTAAACATTAAAACCTAATTGGTTTTCTTTCAATACAACTACAGCTCAGCAAAGAAGTGCCACCTTCTGGAAATTTTTCAACTGGAATAGTCTCTATTTCTCTTAGAATCTCAAACCTTTTGCAAAATGTAACTTTAAGGCATTATAATGAATTCAATTAAAAATATGTTCAACAGCTTCATCACAAGTTACAGAGTGTGTACATAGTTCAAATATTTTAAGTTTTTTTTCCCAGTGAAATTACATTTTAGAGCAGGTTTGCATGCAATCAATCCACACAGCTGTGCTTACAGAACAACTGTCCCAACAAAGTCTGTCAGCAGGAATCAATCCAAAAATCACCAACAGGTGTAAAGGGAAAACAACAGCAAACCCGTCTGTCCCAATGGCCCCCAACTAGGGCAATGAGAAGCTCAATTTGAAATCATACGACTAAATACACAGTCTATTATGTACTTTGCCCTAACCCCAGTGAGTTTTAGTAACTAAAATATTTGTATTTGCCAATAAGTAACTGAACATTAAACTGCTTTTCATTTTCTGAAGCTTTTAACAAAAATATATTTAATGTAGGGAATGTAATGCAAACAATTCTGTACAACCAATGAAAATTCTACATAGCAAACATACCAGTGGGTTCTAGCTTTGTCACTGTTCTTATCTATGTGACTTATTACACCACAGCTGTTTGATTGCACTCAATATTGCATCTCTAACTGTTTACAAGATCAGATTGTGCATCAGGATTGATTTTCAAACAATGTAATTCCCAAAGCATATTCTAAAATATCTATACACAGTGCTGATATTTCCTTTCCAATCGATTTGCAACATATCATAAGTGCCTAAATCTAAAAAGACCAAGCAGAAATTAATATTCCTGATGAATGGAGAGCTTCACAATAATCATAGAAACCCTACAGCACAGAAAGAGGCCATTCGGCCCATCGAGTCTGCACTGACCACAATCCCACCCAGACCCTACCCCCATATCCCTACATTTTTGCCCACTAATCCCTCTAACCTACACATTTCAGGACACTAAGGGCAATTTTAGCATGGCCAATCAACCTAACCCGCACATCTTTGGACTGTGGGAGGAAACCGGAGCACCCGGAGGAAACCCACGCAGACACGAGGAGAATGTGCAAACTCCACACAGGCAGTGACCCAAGCCGGGAATCGAACCCAGGTCCCTGGAGCTGTAAAGCAGCAGTGCTAACCACTGCGCTACCGTGCCGCTTTTGGTTTTAAATATTCAACTGTATGGTATTTCAGCAGGTCAGCCTATCGCATCCTGCTTCACAAGACTTATCTGGCACAAATATGCATGGGTTTTTATTTGTACTGGTACTACAAAAGCAACATTAGAAAAATAATCAACTTTCCCAAAAATAGGAAACCAAGGCATGTATGTTTCTGCCTCGCCAAAGGTTTGAACACAGGCGTTTAACTAAACTGATAGCTTACACCAGTACTTCACCAACTGTGCATTGTCCCCTTTTTATTATTTTACCATTCACATTTCTACATGGAAAACAATTCAGTAAACATAGAACATAACAGCGCAGTACAGGCCCTTCGGCCCTCGATGTTGCGCCGACCAGTGAAACCAATCTAAAGCCCCTCTAATCTACACTATTCCAATATCATCCAAATGTTTATCCAATAACCATTTGAATGCTCTTAATGTTGACGAGTCCACTACTGCTGCAGGCAGGGCATTCCACGCCCCTACTACTCTCTGAGTAAAGAACCTACCTCTAACATCTGTCCTATATCTCTCACCCCTCAATTTAAAGCTATGTCCCCTCGTGCTAGCCATCACCATCCGAGGAAACTTCCCACTACTGTCCTTGACTGGCCCTAATCTTACTCTAGTCATTCTTTTACTCCCGACATACCTATAGAAAGCTTTAGGGTTTTCCTTGATCCTACCTGCCAAAAACTTCTCATGTCCCCTCCTGGCTCTTCTTAACTCTTTCTTTAGGTCCTTCCTGGCTGACTTGTAACTCTCAAGCGCCCTACCTGAGCCCTCACGTCTCATCTTAACGTAAGTCTCCTTCTTCCTCTTCACAAGAGATTCAACCTCTTTAGTAAACCACGGTTCCCTCACACGACTGCTTCCTCCCTGCCTGACAGGTACATATTTATCGAGGACGCGTAGTAGCTGTTCCTTGAACAAGCTCCACATTACAATTATGCCCATCCCCTGCAGTTTCCTTCCCCAACCTATGCCACCTAAATCTCGCCTAATTGCATCATAATTTCCTTTCCCCCAGCTATAACTCTTGCCCTTCGGTATATACCTATCCCTTTCCATTGCTAAGGTAAACGTAATCAAATTGTGGTCACTATCACCAAAGTGCTCACTTACCTCCAAATCTAACATCTGGCCTGATTCATTACCCAGTACCAAATCCAATGTGGCCTCGCCTCTTGTTGGTCTATCTACGTACTGCGTCAGGAAGCCTTCCTGCACACATTGGACAAAAACTGACCCCTCTAAAGTACTCTAAAGTAAATTCCATATTTTGATATCAGGAGATGTGTTAAAAAATGAAATGCATGTGTAATGACCTGGAAACAATATGATACAGATAAATTTGGAACTCTTAAAATTATTTTTGATTGTGCCTTTGTCCTCCCTTTTCCTCCTCGGTGCCCGTTTATGTTCCACCTCATAAAACATTCAGACGTCTTTTACTGCAGAAAATGAAGGTCCCACTTCTTGAGTTTAACTAGTAAGAAGTATCTCCCTGATGAAGGAACAGTGCTCCGAAAGCTCGTGATTCCAAATAAACCTGTTGGACTTTAACCTGGTGTTGTGAGACTTCTTACTGTGTTTACCCCAGTCCAACGCCGGCATCGCCACATCATGAATTTAACTAGTCATGATAAATCTCCTTGATACACAAGTTGCAAAACGTGGTTGAATTAAAGTTTTAACTGTGCAACAATAAAAGTTGAAAAATCAACCAAACAAAAAGATATCAGCAATTCACTCCTTTTTTAATTAGATAAAACGTATTGGATATTTAGTTAACATGGACAGAGGAGGGAAAAAATAAAAATATTGACAGTGTATGTGAACACGTGTGCCCAATCATGCCGGTTGTAATACAGAGGTTGGAAGGGAAACCTGAGCATCAATTTACAAACGTTCCCATCACCATAGCAGTACACTTTGGTGGTTAACTGCAAACATTAAATGTTAATAAGAGCTGCTTCAAACTTACAGTTGAAAACAAGCTAACATAATAAGCTCTGCATGTGATGCAACTGCAATCATGAGTATTGCTGTACATCTGTTATCTCAATTCACAAACTGGGTACTATATCTTATCTAGAACCTTGCCCTTAGCAGGAAGTTTTCACCTTATGCTTGAACTTTGTACAAATCTGTTCATTGCATTCCATTGTAAATGTACTGCCCATTTTATAAACACATTGCAAAACGTGGAACTCAAGTCACGTGTTGTACTTCAATTAAGATTTTTCTTAGCTCTAATTTCAAAGTATTTCAAAAGTACTTCAGATGAGGATTTATTCCCAAAGAAAGTCAAGTTTCTGTCGAATACAAATGTCATTTAAGGACATACTTAGTTTTGACAATTAAAATATCGGGCACTCGTTTACCCCAGAGACATCGGAAACAGTGGTTTTAAAAAATAAATTAGTGATATCTGAGTGATACGTATTTTAAACACAGTAAATACTAGAGCAGTTTCCTGGAGTAAGTTTCAATACAGGATTTGCAGTCAATCTGATAATGAACAAACCGCTGCCTGTAAAAGGAAAAAGTGGTCACCATGGTACCGGGTTGGGTTACCTGCCTGCTCCCATCCACCAACCTCAACAAAGCAGAAGAACCTCATAAACCACAACCAACCATTAAAAAAACAGATCAAACACCGACACTTAAAAAGAACTCGATGGAAAAATCTTTTTTGAAACTCTCACGTTGTCCCTCTTCATACACACTAAAAAGTTATCAGATTAAAGCTCAACTGGCAGAAATTGCAATGTAGATTTCAACTGATACCATAAACCAAACTCGACATAAAAAAGTTGGATGTGCTTTTTGGTGTTGAGAGAGGGAAGGGGACCAGAGCCGCTGTCACCTCCCCTCAGCGACAAATCTGAAAGTTTTGTGCCCAGACTTCGAGAAAGCCGGGGGACTCGGTGACCAGTGAAACCAGGCGGCATATAGTTTTTTTTTTAAAACAAACACATCGATCCGCCACGAGTCCTTACCCGGCAACAGAAGCAGCATCGAGAGCAGTAACGGCGCTGGTGGGTCGGTCCCCGCCATCTTAGTCCAGGTCAGCGGGAGCCTGGCGAGCAGAGAGCGCGCGAGCTGGAGTGAGAGAGAGCGCGCGAGAGAGAGAGAGACAGCGCCCCGGCTCCCGCACTCCCAGTCCGCCGCACAGCGCCCCGGCTCCCGCACTCCCAGTCCGCCGCACAGCGCCCCGGCTCCCGCACTCCCAGTCCGCCGCACAGCGCCCCGGCTCCCGCACTCCCAGTCCGCCGCACAGCGCCCCGGCTCCCGCACTCCCAGTCCGCCGCACAGCGCCCCGGCTCCCGCACTCCCAGTCCGCCGCACAGCGCCCCGGCTCCCGCACTCCCAGTCCGCCGCACAGCGCCCCGGCTCCCGCACTCCCAGTCCGCCGCACAGCGCCCCGGCTCCCGCACTCCCAGTCCGCCGCACAGCGCCCCGGCTCCCGCACTCCCAGTCCGCTACACAGCGCCCCGGCTCCCGCACTCCCAGTCCGCTACACAGCGCCCCGGCTCCCGCACTCCCAGTCCGCTGCACAGCGCCCCGGCTCCCGCACTCCCAGTCCGCTACACAGCGCCCAGGGAGGAGGCGCCAACCACAACAGCAAAACAAATGCACACACCCACCCACCCACCCCGGCTGGGCTGGGCCGGGCCGGGCCGCACCCCTACTCACTAACTAACTAAGGCACGCTTTGCCAGTCACACACTCATGGTCAGCTTAAGCTCTTCCTTGGCATCAATCTGGATTTTTATTGTTTGCGTATGTGTGATATTGCAAAGTTGCTGTCTAAAAATCTCAATCGCGCCTCATTATCTATCCTCTCGGCGTGGTTCCAGCCGAACATGCTTTCCGCTAGCCTCGCCCGGTTGGTCACCAAACATTGCCCCGTGTTCCCGGTGAGAGGAAGAATAGACCCGAAGAAACAATAATGTGTCTCCACCAGGAAGGAAGGAGAGCGGGCGGGGATGATCCTTGGACAGTCACAAGAGATTTCGTTTGTGCACAGCGCCTTTCGCAACCCCAGCCACGCTGTGATATGTCTTTCAAAGACGCGTCTTGTGAATGTCTCATAATGTCGAGCGGTATTTGGAGAAATGTTGCTAACTGTGCGAGTTCCCATGGTGTTGAAATCATCCTTCGGTCCTCGAAGGAGTGAACTTCAGGCATTCATAAAACGCAAACATACCCACTTCCTAAATACGAAATCGAAAGCCAGCCAAAATTAGAGGCATTTTTTAAAAATGTAGTCATAATTAAAATGTAATAGCGACTGCATAAAACTTAAAATGGTTTATCATAAAATTTTAATGTTTTCATTAGATTTTAAGCATCGAAATAGATTTTTTTGAACATGAATTATGCAGTTTTTACATATTTAGTTATTTTGATGTATTTCCGTAATTTGTCTACGTTTTGTAAATCCACATAAAATATATGAAAATATCTTAGATTTCATATATACGCATTAAGCAAAATTTATATCTCAACTTGAGTCACTGCAGATCTGTCAGTGCATTGAAATGACTAGTCATTGCATTACAAGCATTTCAATGTAATATATTTTTATTACAATACTGTAGTTTTAAAGCAACGATTAAAGCCAGTGAATTCAATAATAAAAACAGAAAATGCCGGATAAACCCAGCAGGTCTAGCATCTCTGGAGACAAACAGTTAACGTTTCGAATCTCTATGACTTCTTCAGAGCTAAAGAGGGGTAGAATTCAAATTTTTGTAGTATCCTTGTTCGTGACATTTTACTGTACGGAATATTGTAACGCTGCGTGTGTTGTGCATGTCTGAATTACTTTGGTCTATATTTTTGAAGTTCTGTCTCCTGGTTCAACAAGGTTATTAAACATATTAAAGTGAAAACTAACACCTATGAAAATTTCAGATTAGTGTTAAGTAACACAAGTGTGACCACAGTGGACCGACATTGTAATTAATTTTAAGATGTAATGAAAAATTGACATAATTTCTAACACAAATAGATTCATTGTGAAAGATGAAATGCACTAATTATTGTATAAAATTGTATGATTTGTGAGACAATCACAACACCAAAATGAAAGATGTTAGAAAAGCAAAGCAAGGTTCATGAGTGCTTGAAAAAGAAAAAGAAAGTAACTATTTGTGGAAATCTCTGCAATTCACCCTCTGAAACATGTCTCTTTCTCTCAATTATTTACTGATGTGGACCTTTCCAGCATTTTTATTTATAACATGTATGGGTCTCCACTGTTGTATTTTTAAGTATGTAAACAATACCAGCGAACACATGTTGATTTCCAACCAGTCTAGATTGGGGATTTTCTTCCCTAAACAATATTACTGGATAAATTAGGTTTTTACAATATGTGGTAATTTTCTATAGCCCTCTTCTCTGGCGCTGGCCTACAATCAGATTTATTGAATTCAGCCTCTCCACTGGTCCTGGTGAAACCTGAACCTCTGACATCTGGGTTTCTCATCTAGCGCCATGATCACAACACTATCTGGATGGCAATATGTGTTCTTTCACCTGGATAAGGTTAATTTCAGAATCAAGTAGACTACATTTCATTATTACATTATACTCTAATTTTCTGAATGCAATTTTTCAGGGAATTTAACTCCTGGTAATGGTCTCTGGTACTTTGACCAATATGTGCAAGCCTAGACAGTGAATATTTGCAGACTAATCAATCAAATACGGCACTATATATGATCTTGAATCTGGCCTTAACCAACTCTCCAGTACAGTCCACTCGACAGCATTCAGCAGCAGTAACCCTCCCTATTCCAGTGGTCACTCTTAACACTGTGATTGACATCTCCACTACAGTCACCTGACTTGGCAAGGACTGCAAATCACACTTGAAATCATTTTGACTGAATGAGCCCGATTTTAACTTACTCAAAATCCACCCAGTTGCAAAATCAGACTCATTTATCACTTTGTCACATGTCACCCTTAAAATATGAGCAGAGCTCGAACCTAAGTTTTGAGACTGTGGTTTGAGGACATTTTCCAGTCCGACTGGTGTTAATGTATTTTTGCACATTCAACGTAACCTTCCAATCACTTTTGAACAATTCTGATGTGCTTGCAGTAAAATAGAAGTTGATTGAACAGAAAAAGTATAGTTTCTTATGCAAGTATTTTGCAAGAAAACATTGTCCAAAAACATTTCACCCTGTTAGAAGTGAAGTAAAAGTGTCACAAAACTTCTGTTGAATGTCACTTTTTACAAATCAAGCTGAGAAGCCACTCTTGATAGGGAAGGAACTGTTGCCACTCTTTACACCTTGTGCCTGTGTCAAGCACTCCTGCAAGCTGGTCTGTTCCAACAGTGTGCCTCAAAGTTACACCATCTACAGTGCTCGTGTGAGGTTTGTATTTTCATTGCAAACTGTCTTTTTGACCAATCTAAATGAGGCTGGTACCTCAATTAAATTTGTATTATGGAGAGTCCTGGTCTGCACATTCACACCCCATTAGGAACAGGATGAAACCACTAAAATTCATTTTATTTAGGCACCTTAAATTACCTTTTAAGGGACCTTTACCTCAATTAGTTAAATTTAGCACATTACTACATTTGCAGTTCTGTGGCATAAAATAATAATACATTAAATAATCTGTATACTTGTGATTTTTAACGGAAATAGTTCTTGATTTCAAATGGCATTCCTAGTGAAGGAGAAAAGCTAGATGCAAAGTCTTTTGCATCCTTTGTATTTTTAGCTGAGTGGCAAATACCATGCAAAGTTTCAACTTATAATTTTTTTTATTCATTCGTGGGAAATGGGCATCACTGACTGGCCAGCATTTATTGCCCATCCCTCGTTGCCCTTGAGAATGTAGTGGTGAGCTGCCTTCCTGAAATACGGCAGACCACGTGCTGTGGGTTGACCCACAATGCCATTAGGGATGGAATTCCTGGATTTTGACCCAGCAATTGCAAAGGAACGGCGATATATTTCCAAGTCAGGATGGTGAGTGGCTTGGAGGGGGAATTGCAGGTGGTGATGTTCCCATGTAGCTGTTGCCCTTGTCCTTCTAGATGGATGTGGTCATGGGTTTGGAAGGTGCTGTCTAAAGATCTTTGGTGAATTTCTGCAGGGGTCACTGTCTGTGTAGAGTTTGCATGTTCTCCCCATGTCTGTGTGGGTTTCCTCCGGGCGCTCCGGTTTCCTGCCCCAGTCCAAAGACATGTGGGTTAGGTGGAATGGCTGTGCTAAATTGCCCCTTAGTGTCAGGGGGACTAGCTAGGGTAAATGCATGGAGTTATGGGCTTGTGGGGATAGGGCCTCGGTGGGATTGTGGCCGGTACAGGCTTGATGGGCCCAATGGTCCCCTTCTGCACTGTGGGATTCTATGATTCTAATGCATCTTGTAGATAGCACACACTGCTGCGACTGAGCGTCTTGTGGCAGAGGGAGTGGAAGTTTGTGGATGTGGTGCCAATCAAGTGGGCTGCTTTGTCCTAGATGGTGTCAAGCTTCTTAAGTGTTTTGGAGCTACACTCATCCAGGCAAGTGGATGACTTGTGCCTTGCAGATGATGGACAGGGTTTGGGGCATCAAGAGGTGAGTTACTCACTGCAGTATTCCTAGCCTCTGACCTGTTCGTGTAGCCACTGTGTTTATGTGGTGAGTCCAGTTGTGTTCCTGGTCAATGGTAACAGCAAGGATGTTGATAGTGGGGGAATTCCATGATAAAAATTCATTGAATGTCAAGGGATGGTGGTTAGATTATCTCTTATTGGTGATGGTCATTGCCTGGCATTTGTGTGGCACAAATGTTACTTGCCACTTGTCAACCCAAGCTTGGAGGTTGCATTTGAACATGGACTGCTTCAGTATTTGAGGAGTTGTGAATAGTGCTGTACATTGTGCAATCATTGGCGAACATCCCCACTTCTGACCTTATGATGGAGGGAAGGTTATTGATGAAGCAAGTGAAGATGTGGGTTTGTGGTGCTGGGCCTAGGAAACTCGTGCAAAGGTGTCCTAGAGCTGAAATGACTGACCCCCCCCATAACCATCTTCCTATGCACCAGGTGTGCCTCCAACCAGCAGAGAGTTGCCCCGATACCCATTGATCCCAGTTTTGCTCAGGTTCCTTTTTGCCACACTTGGTTGAATGGGGTCATGTTGTCAAGGGCTGTCACTCTCACCTCACCACATAAATGTGACAACAAATAGAGGAATAAAATGCTAACCAATATTGAATGCTTAAATCAAATGTTCAGGCACCCACTGGGATTTTCAGTAACTACAACTGATAAAAATAATTCAAGATGAACAAAATATAAAATGTCATTCAAACATAAGAAATGATGAAATTGCTAGTACATGTATGATAATAAGCAGAACAGTTGATTAACTGACTTTTAACATGTAATTAATGTATCTATCATATAAAAGGTACAGAAATGAGTATCACTCAGTTGTAGGGTGATCATGCTTTGGAGTGCACACTCAGGCTGCCTAACAAATGACTAGCATTTTGAGAATAGTAGTTTTGTTGTATACCTTGTTGCATACAATTCGAATAATTACATTTTATCACCAGCATCCTGAAACCATGCGATCACCAACATAGACCGAAATTATGACACTGCCCACTGCCAACCTTACAGCTGTCACAAAATCGGAGATGGCATTCCTAGGAGAAAATAGGGTTAGTCATCACACTCACTCAAAATGACAAGTACAGGGTAAGTTATAGAACAGTGAACTGGGATAATGTTTTTTAAGAGATCTAGTGTTGGCCTATTCTTAATTTAACATTCTGACAACTATTGGATGCTGAAATACCTCTTCGTTTTGCATCTCCTCATCTCTCAAAACAACCAAAGAAAAAAGTTTTAAAATATTTGAAGTCAGATCTGCACTGCACCAGCACAGAAATGCTCGCAGTAAAAATACTGTTTGAATGTGGTTTTGTTCCACAACATTAAAGGAAAGATATATTTTCATGAATGAAATTTTTACACAAATGTAAATATATCACATTGCATGAGTATGTTACTAATAAATCTGCATCATGACAAATATTTTAAAAAGCTCTTTTGCTCTTTTTCAGAGAAGCTTTGGAGATGATTTTCCCAAAGAAATTCGAAGTGCCGAATTCCCGTGAAAACTAGAGTAACTTCTGTTGATTTTTTTAGTGTGATTTTCAGAATGAATCTCCCACACTCTGAGCACTGCAAAGTGCCCTAGCGAGATTCACATTGAAAATCGAGGGTGGGGCCTATTCCTGCTGGAGTGGCCGGCAGCATAGCTCTGAGCGGGCCACTGGTGCATGCGCAGTAGCCCCGCACTGCCAGCTTCCTGAATGCTGGCCAGCACCACAAACCCACATCGTTGCCCATCCAACTCCTGGGCTACCTGACCGCTGGCCTCCCGGACCTCTCTGGGTCAGCCTCCAGCAGGGTCGCTATCTGTTCCTTGTTAGTGGGGAGCAGGAGTAAACTCTGCTGGAATGAACCGCTCCTGGCGGGGGGAGGGGAGACTTCAGTCCCGGGCCCACTAATCGAATGTAAATTGCAATTTCAATATTTACTCTAAAAAGATTACTCTAAGAACATAGCCTTGGAGATGCATGGAAGCCTGGGTGCCTAGCGGGGTGCCCGCTAATGTCTACCGGCTCATTGCACAGCTAGAGCAGCACAGCAGGCTGGAGAATTGCCCCATATCTTGGCAAATAAATAGAAAGTTCATGGAATAACATTTTGTCTTACATTAATTTCACCATTCAATTAATATTTATTGTAGATTGTATTTATTGTATCTTAGCTATATAACTGGAAGGTCAGTTGCTGGTGCCAACATATGTATCATTTGGGATTGGTTTTGCCAAGCCCAAATGATACATATGTGGGCACTAGCTTCTTGTATTTGAACCCGTCAAAGCAGAACCAAATAAAAATTGATTAAAAAGGCCAACATTACTGGTCAAGGCCTTGTTAAAAATCATTAACTTATGCAGAGTTCCTGAGCTCAGGTAACACAATGAACAATCAGTATTTAACTTCAGGTCAAACTTGGATTTAATAAAGAAACAAAAGTGAAGGGTTTTGCATACCAGCGGAACACAGTGAATTCTAGGTAGTTTCTGGCCAAAAGCTTGGCAACTACAGCCAAAAATATCATGGTGACAGAGAAGGATAGGGAAATCCTGAAGCACTGAGGGAATCAGATGCTCATGAGCCATAGCAAATGCCACACTAGGAAGTAAATATGATGCCATTGCTTTTGAGCATTATCATTGACTTAATGCAGGATTACCTACTCTGGTTGGACATATTCCTGGCGGTTTCATCACATCACCTCCTGCCCCCAACCACCCACTGAGTAAAATAGCCTTTCACCCATGTCCAACTTCTCCAATATTTTTCTAATTAATAAATTATTCATAGAAATCAAAATAAAGATCAATTCAGTGGGAAACAGTGAGAGAAAGAAAGAACAAACCAGTGGGATTCAATGAGATTTGCCGGGGCGGCACGGTGGCACAGTGGTTAGCACTGCTGCCTCACAACGCCAGAGACCCGGGTTCAATTCCTAGCATTAGGTCGCTGTCTGTGTGGAGTTTGCACATTCTCCCCGTGTCTGCGTGGGTTTCCTTCGGGTGCTCTGGTTTCCTCCCACAGCCCAAAGATGTATGGGTTAGATGGATTGCCCCTTAGTATCAGGGGGACTAGCTAGGGTAAATGCATGCGGTTGTGAGGATAGGGCCTGGGTGGGATTGTGGTCGGTGCAGACTCAATGGGCCAAATGGCCTCCTTCTGCACTGAAGGATTCTATGATTCTATGAGAGCCAGCCAGAGCAAACCAGTATGAGTCAGCGAGGGACAAAGAGAAACCCAGTGGTGTCAGCATCAGGCAGGAATGCAAAGCTGTGGGCACCACTTGTGAAAGACAGAGGGATCAACCAGTAAAGTCAGCCAGAGACAGAGAGCAAACCACTGGGAGACAGAAATAACAATGCAGTTGGACTCAATGGGAGTCCGAGAGAGCAATCCAGTGGGAGTCAGTGAGTGACAGAGAGAGCAAACCACTGGAGTCATAGAAACATAGAATCAGCCCTTCAAGCATGCTCCTCCTGTGCCACCCCGGCAAATCTCATTCATTATGATTAGAATCATAATGATCCTGCCTTTTCCACATATCCTTTTGTCCCCCTCACCTCAAGTGCTATATCTTCCTGCTTTTTGAAAACATGCACTGTTTTAGTCGCAACTGCTCTGTGGTAGCAAATTCCACAGGCTCATCACTCTCTGGGTGATCATCTCCGTCCCAAATGGTCAACCCTGTATTCTCAGATTGTGACCCCTGATTCTGGACACCTCCACCATGGGGAACATCCTTCTTTCATTGACCCTGTCTAGTACATTGAATTTTATAGGTTTCTATGAGGTCCCCCCCCACCCCCACCCCCACCCCATTCTTCTGACCTCCAGCAAATATAATCCTAACCAACTCAATCTCTCTTCATGTATGAGTCCCGTCATTCCAGGAGTCAGTCTGGTAAACTTTATCTGCACTCCCTCCAGAGCAAGAACATCCTTCCTCAGATAGGGAGACCAAAACGGCACACAAGTCCAAAGATGTGCGGGTTAGGTTGATTGGCCATGTTAAATTGACCCTAGTGTCAGGAGGATTAGCAGGATAAATATGTGGGGTTACGGAAATGGGCCTGGGAGGGTTTGTGGTGGGTGCAGAACCGATGGCCTCCTTCTGCACTGTAGGGATTCTATGATTCTATGACAATATTTCAGTTGTGGCCTTACCAAGGCCCTATTTAATTGCATCAAGACATCCTTGCTCCAGTCCTTGAATCCTCTCGCTATGAAGGCCAAGATACCATTTGCCTTTTTTACTGCCTGCTGCACCTGCATGCTTACCTACTGTGAATGGTGTATGGGGACACCCAGATCTCATTGCACATTCACCTCTCCTAACTTATGTCCATTCAGATAGTATCTGCCTTCCTGTTTTTGCTACCAAAGTGAATAACCTCACATTTATCCAAATTATACTACATCTGCCACTCATTTGCCCACTCACTCAACCTGCCCAAATCACTCTGCATCCTCCTCACAGCTGACCCTCCCACCCAGCTTTCTGTCATCTGCAAATTTGAAAATATTACATTTAGTTCCCTCATCTAAATCATTAATAAATATCGTGCATATGTGGGGTCCCAGCACTAATCCTGTTAAATTCTTTACTACTGAGGAGAAGTCTCAAGAACTCACTCCTCTGACAAGCATCAGGGAACACAGGTATTTATTGCAGTCTTACTCTCTGTACGCTCCCAATGACAACTGCCCTCTCAGGGCGGTCCCCCAGCCGTTCACCCCACACCCAGGGTCTCCTGACCCATTCCCTTAAAGAGGCTTTGCCCCAACATAACAGATCTCTGAGGTACCCCACTAGTCACTGCCTGTTATTTGGAAAAGCCCATTTATTCCTACTCTTTGTTTCCTGTCTGCCAACCAGTTTTATATCCATCTCAATACATTACCTCGAATCCCACGTGCTTTAATTTTACATGCTAATCTCTTATGTGGGATTTTGTTGATAGCCTTCTGAAAGTCCAATAAACCACATCCACTGGCTCCCCATCATCAACTCTACTATTTACATCCTCGAAGAATTCCAGTATATCTGGCAAGCATGATTTCCCTTTCATAAATCCATGCTGACTCTGTCTAATCCTGCCACTGTTTTCCAAATGTTTTGCTATAAAACCTTTGAGAATGGGTTGTAGAATTTTCCCTACTACCAGTCTATAATTCCTTGTTTTCTCTTTATCCCTCTCTTAATATAATGGGGTTACATTAGCCACCCTCCCATCTGTAGGAACTGTTCCAGAGTCTATGGAATCTTGGAAGATGACTACCAATGCATCCACTATTTCCTGGGTCGCTTCCTCAAGTACTCTGGAATGTAAATTATTAGGCCCTGGGAATTTATTGGCCTTCAATCCCATCAGTTTCCCCAACATCATTTCCATACTAATACGGATCTCCTTCAGTTCCTCCCTCTCATTAAACCCTTGTTTCCCAACCTTTCTGGTATCTCATTTGTTTTCTCCTTTGTGAAGAGGGAACTAAAGTATATATTTAGTTGGTCAGCCATTTTTTTGTTCCCCATTATAAATTCCCCTGTTTCTGATTGTAAGTGAAGTGGGGAAAAACATAAAGATGGGTACATAACACATAAAATGGCTGCCTGGCACATAAAAAGGTTACCTGGGAGAGAGACATTAAGCAGGCACTGACTTTTAGTGCAGACAGCTACTTGAAATTGAAACATACAGGGCAGACAGTTATTTAAAGTTAAACATGCAGGGAACAAATACTACAGGAAACAGCCAGGGCTTGAGGCACTTTTAAGATAAGGACAGATCTGGACAATAAGGACTGATAAAGAGGTAAGCCACAAACAGGAACGGGAATACATAAATGCAGGTATGTATAGACCGAAACTAAGTCATTGACAGGGAAAATGTACCCATTCTATGAAACAATGCGACGTTAAAAGCCAATGTCTGTATATATCTGGCTGTAACGATGTGTTAACTATCGATCCTACTCAACTGTAACGATGTGTTAAATGGCTAATGTCCAGACTATCCGTTGTCTGAAAAGTATAAAAATGAACCACTCCTATTGTATCATTGAGAGAAGGTAGCTGCCTAAAGTACTGTGGAGTGCCAGTGCCTTTTCTCCACGAAGCTTCGTCAAAACTGTATTGTTGAAACCTCCAAGTCTGACTTCGAAGTGGCAATTTTCCCACAACATAAGGGACCTACATTTGTCTTCACCAATCTTTTTCTCCTCATATACCTATAAAAACTTTTACAATCAGTTTTTTATGTTCCCTGCATATTCCTCTCATACTCCCCATTTTCCCCTTCTTAATAAGTCCGTTGGTCCTCCTTTACTGAATTTGAAACTGCGCCCAATCCTCTGGTCTGTTGTTTTTCTTGACTAAATTGTTTGCTTCTCTCTTGAGTCTAATATTGCCTCTCATTTCCCTTGTAAACCATGGTTTGGCCACTTTTCCGGTTTTACCTTTGTGCCAGACAGGAATAAACTATTGTTGCAGTTCACCCAAGCACTCCTTGAATGTTTGCCATTGGCAACCACCGCCATCCCTTTAAGTAACCTTTCCCAATCTATCATTTTCAACTCATACCTCATATCATTGTAGTTTTGTTTATTAAGATTCAAGACTCTGATCTCAGAATCAACTACATCACTCTCCATCATGTTATGGTTGGTTATCCCCACGGGTTTTCGCAAAACTAGATTACCAATTATTCATTCCTCATTACACAATACCCAGTCTAGAATGGCCTGCTCTCTAGTTGGTTCTTCAAAGTATACACTCCAGGAATTTTCCTCTACAGTATTGCAACTACTTTGATTTGCCTAATCTATATGCAGTTTAAAATCAGCCATAATTACAGATGTTCCTTTATCACTTGTATCTCTAATTTCCTGTTTAATGTCATTCCCAACATCACAACTATAGTTTGGGGGTCTACATATAGCACCTACTAATATTTTTTGCCCTTTGGTGTTTCTTAGCTCTACCCATATAGATTCCGCATTGTCGGAGCTAATATCCTTCCTCAGTGTGGTGTTAATTTCTTCTTTAACCAGCAATGCAACTCCACCTTTTCCTTTTCATCTGTCTTTCCTAAATACTGAATTGCCCTGGATGTTCAGTTCCCATCCCTGGTCACCCTACAACCTTGTCTCCGTAATCCTGACTATATCATACTCATTTACATCTCTTTGCATGATTAATTCATTCACTTTGTTGTGAATGCTCTGTGCATTAAGGCCCAAAGCTTTAAGCTTGTATTTTTAACATTACTGGTCCCGTTCCCACTATTTTTCACTGAGGCCCTATTTGAAACTGGCTCTTTGTTTCTCTGCAAACCAGTGGAGTCAGTGAGAGACAGAGCAAATCATTGGGAATCAGTGAGAGAGAGAGAGAGAGAGCAAAACAACTGGATTCAGTGAGCGACAGGAAGAGAAAACCAGTGGGAGTCAGCAAGAGTGTGGTGAACTATTGTTGGTTCCCACCAGGTAGTGCTGAGCCATGGTCTGGCCAGTACTATGAGTCTGTATATATGTTACTGTTGGGGTTAGGGTTGGGCTGTTCTACCTGTTAATATAGTCCTTATGGTACACCCCAGTCGGCTCCGCCTCCTGGGAGAGGTATAAAGGTCACTGCTCTGCCTGGTGACCCTTTAGTCTGGGATCGTATATGGTAGCTCTGTTATTGTTGGCAATAAAAGCCTTTATTTCCCGAGTACATCCAGCCTCTCGTGTGTTATATCGCGCATCAATTTTATTGCCAACAAGTAAATTCTTTTTTTTTTGAAAAAAAAAACGACAAAGAAAACATGGAGCAAATGCTTAAACCCGAACGGCTTACGTTGGACCCACGTGCGGTGGGAGCATCGAACACTTTCGACCACTGGTTGAAGTGTTTCCAAGATTACCTCGACGCCTCCACAGCGGTCACCGATGACGCCGACAGACTCCGGGTCCTCCACACGAGAGTAAGCGACGCTGTATACCTAGCGATCCGTGGGGCCACCGACTACAAAGGGGCCCTCAAGCTTCTCAAGAAGCGATACAACAAACCGCCGAATGAGATGCATGCTCGATACCGTCTAGCCACTCGACGGCGGCAGCCCGGCGAAATGACGGAACAGTACGCGTGTGAGCTTCAACAGCGAGCCAGAGCCTGCAACTGCAAGTCAGTGTCGGCAGACCCGTACATGAACGACCTAGCTCGAGATGCGTTCGTGGCAGGAATCGGCTCGTCGTACATCCGCCTTCGGCTGTTGGAGCAAGGTAACCTCGATCTCACTAAATCCATAGAGTTAGCTGACGCTCTAGAAACGGCCTCCAAAAGTCTGGCGATGTACCCCGACGACCACGTGGAGACAGTGTGGCAGGGGCAGTCACAGACCCCACTTCATTCAGCGGGACCGAAAAACTGCGCGATTGCGTTCCCAGCCTTGGACCTGACGACGGCAGCAGCTCCAGGTGGCCCGCGGTGTTACTTCTGTGGGGGGGTGAAACACCCTCGGCAGCGATGTCCAGCTAAAGTGGTGTTGTGCTCCACCTGCGGCAAGAAGGGGCACTATTCCAAGGTATGCCGGTCCAAACTTCCATCCAAGAACAGCAGTGCGGCGTGTGACTCCCCGGAGCCGGCCCCCTTGTCTTCTGCATCTTCAAGGTCTTCTACCACATGCGATTCCAGGACGTCGCCATTCCGAACGACGGAGTCGCAAGACATTTGGCGCCATCGTCCACGTGCGACCTATGGGGGCAGCCATTTTGGTCAGCACCGACCGCGAATGACCAGCAGGGGTCGTCATCAACCATCTCAGCTGCCTGCAGTTGCACCCACGAACCAACAGTGGCGTCGATCATCCTGGACCAGGCCAAGCCTCACAGACTCGACAAGTCCATGATGGACATACAGGTAAACAAACGCCCGATTTATTGTTTGTTTGACAGCGGGAGCACGGAGAGCTTCATTCACCCAGACACCGTGAAGCGGTGTGGTCTCCAGATTCGGACTGTCAAGCAGACAATTTCGATGGCGTCAAGGTCCCAGTCTGTCACCGTGCTAGGGAGTTGCGTGGTCAATCTGACGGTGCAGGGCATGGTTTACGAGAACTTCAGGCTCCTTGTGTTACCGCACCTTTGCGCGCCAATACTCCTAGGACTAGGTTTCATGGTCCACTTGAAGATTGTAACCCTGCAGTATGATGGGCCACTCCCTCCGCTTTCAGTGGGAGACCCGCAGCATCTAAATTGCCCACCGCGCTCCACATGTAGTCTCTCAACGCTTAGGATTACCACACCCTCCCTATTCCAGAATCTCGTGCCAGGTTGCAAGCCCATCGCAACAAAGAGCAGGCGTTACAGCGCTGAGGATCGGATCTTCATTCGATCTGAAGTTCAGCGGCTCCTCAAGGAAGGGATCATCCAACCTAGCGCTAGTCCTTGGAGAGCGCAAGTCGTGGTGGTTAAGAATGGGAACAAACCCCGGATGGTCATAGACTATAGTCAGACCATTAATAGATACACGCAGCTGGATGCGTATCCCCTCCCGCGCATATCTGACATGGTCAATCAGATTGCGCAGTACCGGGTGTTCTCCACCATCGACTTAAAATCTGCTTACCACCAGCTCCCCATTCGCCCAGAGGATCGACAATACACGGCCTTTGAGGCGGATGGTCGCCTGTACCATTTTTTAAGGGTTCCTTTTGGTGTCACGAATGGGGTCTCGGTCTTCCAGCGTGCTATGGACCGAATGGTGGACCAGAACGGACTGCGGGCTACCTTCCCGTACCTGGATAACGTCACCATCTGCGGCCATGACCAGCAGGACCACGATGCCAACCTTCTGAGATTCTTACGCACTGCATCTCGCCTGAATCTGACCTACAACAGGGAGAAGTGTGTATTTTGTACGCGCCGCCTAGCTATCCTCGGATACGTGGTGGAAAACGGGGTCCTTGGCCCTGATCCAGACCGTATGCGTCCTCTCCTCGAACTTCCCCTGCCCACTAGCGTCAAAGCACTGAGAAGGTGTTTAGGCTTCTTCTCATACTACGCACAGTGGGTTCCCAATTACGCGGACAAAGCCCGTCCGCTCATCAAGTCTACCTCTTTTCCCCTAGCAACAGAGGCTCGCTTAGCCTTTGCAAGAATAAAAGCCGACATCGCGAAAGCCACGATGCATGCTATCGATGAGTCCATCCCCTTCCAGGTGGAGAGTGATGCATCTAATTTCGCCCTGGCCGCCACACTTAACCAGGCGGGCAGGCCCGTCGCCTTTTTCTCTCGCACCCTCCAAGGCCCTGAAATTCGACATTCGGCGGTGGAAAAGGAGGCCCAGGCCATTGTGGAGGCCGTTCGGCATTGGCGCCATTACTTGGCGGGAAAACGGTTCACTCTGCTCACAGACCAGTGGTCCGTGGTGTTCATGTTCAACAACACGTTACGGGGTAAGATCAAGAATGATAAGATCTTGAGGTGGAGAATCGAACTCTCCACCTACAATTATGATATCATATATCGTCCAGGGAAGCTCAACGAGCCCTCGGATGCCCTGTCGCGTGGAACATGCGCTAGTATGCAGGAGAATCGATTGCAGGCTCTCCACAATGACCTCTGCCATCCGGGGGTCACTCGGCTCTTCCACTTCATAAAAGCCCGGAATCTACCCTACTCGGTGGAGGATGTCAGGTCCATAACCAGAAGCTGCCGGGTATGCGCGGAATGCAAACCGCACTTCTACCGACCTGACAGGGCACAACCCGTTAAGGCCACTCATCCCTTCGAAAGACTGAGTGTGGACTTTAAGGGCCCCCTTCCCTCAACAGATCGGAACGTGTACTTCCTCAATGTGATTGATGAGTACTCACGATTCCCTTTTGTCATTCCCTGTTCTGATATGACCGCTGCCATGGTTATCAAGGCATTTCGTGATCTTTTCACCCTGTTCGGTTACCCCTGTTACATCTACAGCGATAGGGGCTCGTCGTTCATGAGCGATGACTTGAGGCAATACCTGCTCTCATATGGGATTGCCTCTAGTAGAACCACGAGCTACAACCCAAGGGGTAACGGACAGGTCGAACGAGAGAATGCTACAGTCTGGAAGGCTGTCTTACTGGCGTTGAGGTCTAAAGGTCTTCCAGTCTCCCGTTGGCAAGAGGTACTCCCTGATGCGCTCCACTCCATACGCTCACTCCTGTGTACGGCAACCAACGCTACTCCTCATGAGAGAATGTTTTCATTCCCTCGGAAGTCTTCCTCTGGGACCTCATTACCGTCTTGGTTGACGTACTCAGGACCTGTCCTCCTGCGGCGACATGTTAGGACCCGCAAGTCTGACCCTTTGGTTGAACAGGTCCATCTCCTCCACGCCAACCCTCAGTATGCCTACGTGGCATATCCTGACGGGCGAGAGGACACGGTCTCGATTCGAGATCTGGCGCCAGCAGGGGGCTTGGAAACCCCTGTCGCTCCCACACCTACTGTTAGGGACCCCCCAACCATTATTTCCCCTCCTGACACAGCGCGGGCAGTATCAGGACCACCACTTAACCCTCTTACTCCCGTGTACAGCTTGCCTGAGTCCAAGAGATGGTCGCCACTCCAAGGCGTGCCCGAGTTCAGCGGATTGTCACCACCTCGGGGTCTACCGGCCCGTGAGGCACTGGAGGAGTCGCTGGACACCGCCTTGGAGAGAACGTCACCGCGATTGCCTGAACCGGTGTCATCGCCGGTGTTGAGGAGGTCACAATGACGGTGCGTTCCGTCAGACGGTTTGAACTTATAGACAGATGAACAATTGTTCTGTGTTTTGTACCCCGCTGGCCTTTGTTTTCAAAGGAGGGGTGAATGTGGTGAACCATTGTTGGTTCCCACCAGGTAGTGCTGAACCATGGTCTGGCCAGTACTATGAGTCTGTATATATGTTACTGTTGGGGTTAGGGTTGGGCTGTTCTACCTGTTAATATAGTCCTTATGGTACACCCCAGTCGGCTCCGCCTCCTGGGAGAGGTATAAAGGTCACTGCTCTGCCTGGTGACCCTTTAGTCTGGGATCGTATACTGTATATGGTAGCTCTGTTATTGTTGGCAATAAAAGCCTTTATTTCCCGAGTACATCCAGCCTCTCGTGTGTTATATCGCGCATCAAAGAGCAAAAGAGTTGAGACAGTGAGAGGCAAAGAGAGAAAAACAGTGGTGTCAACAACAGAAAGGAGAGCAAAGCTGTGGCATCTGTGAGACATGATGTGGAGATGCCGGCGTTGGACTGGGGTGAACACAGTAAGAGTTTTAACAACACCAGGTTAAAGTCCAACAGGTTTATTTGGTAGCAAATACCATTAGCTTTCGGAGCGCTGCTCCTTCGTCAGATGGAGTGGAAATGTGCTCTCAAACAGGGCATACAGAGACACAAAATCAAGTTACAGAATACTGATTAGAATGCGAATCCCTACAGCCAACCAGATCTTTAAGATACAGACAATGTGGGTGGAAGGAGCATTAAGCACAGGTTAAAGAGATATGTATTGTCTCCAGACAGGACAGCCCGCAAGTCCAGGAGGCAAGCTGTGGGGGTTACTGATAATGTGACATAAATCCAACATCCCGGTTTAGGCCGTCCTCATGTGTGCGGAACCTGGCTATCAGTTTCTGCTCAGCGACTCTGCGCTGTCGTGTGTCGTGAAGGCCGCCTTGGAGAACGCTTACCTGAAGGTCAGAGGCTGAATGCCCGTGACCGCTGAAGTGCTCCCCCACAGGAAGAGAACAGCCTTGCCTGGTGATTGTTGAGTGGTGTTCATTCATCCGTTGTCGTAGCGTCTGCATGGTTTCCCCAATGTACCATGCCTCAGGACATCCTTTCCTGCAGCGTATCAGGTAGACAATGTTGGCCGAGTTGCAAGAGTAGGTACCGTGTACCTGGTAGATGGTGTTCTCATGTGAGATGATGGCATCCATGTTGATGATCTGGCACGTCTTGCCGATTTTGCTGTGGCAGTGTTGTGTGGTGTCGTGGTCACTGTTCTCCTGAAGGCTGGGTAGTTTGCTGCGGACAATGGTCTGTTTGAGGTTGTGCGGTTGTTTGAAGGCAAGAAGTGGGGGTGTGGGGAGACAGCCAACAGGTTGAAGTCAGTGAGAGAGACAGCAAACCAGTGGGAGTTAGCGAGAGACAGAGAGAGCAAACAAGTGCCAGTCAGTGAGAGACAAGTTGTGTAAACCAAGAGCAAAACAGTGGGAGTCAGCGAGAGACAGAGAATAAACCAGTCAGAGTCAGCGACATACAGAGATAACAATCGAGTTGAACTCAGTGGGTGGCAGGTAGAGCAAACCAGTGGGAGTCAGTGAAAGACAGAGAGAGTAAACCAAAGGGAGTCAGTGAGAGACAGAGACAGCAAACCAGTCAGAGTCAGCGAGAGACGGAGATAACAATCTAGCTGAACTCAATGGGAGGCAGAGAGAGCAAACCAGTGGGAGGCAGAGAGAGACAGAGAGCAAACAAATGGTTTTAATCCTTGCAGGAGGCAAGATGTTCTCAAGACTTGACATCAACCACACCTACCAGCAGTTTTTGTTGGAGGGCAACTTAAAACATTGATAGCCATTCACATCCCATCACACTGCCAGCGTGAATGGAAATTTTGGTGCTCAGCTAAATCTCCGTTCACTGCTGCGGGACCAGAGAATCCAGCTGGCATGAATGGCCAGGGAATTCCACCCATATGTCACAGTCAAAACTCACAAGGATTTGTTCGGGGTGTCCTCCAATCTAGTGATTTGGTGCAATCTGTAGCAGGGGATTCCTCATATAGCAGTTTACCTGGAGGACATTCTGATCACATTCTATTCTGAGGAATAGAACCTTCGCAACCTAGTTCAAGTGTTAAAGACATTTTCAGAGGCAGGTCTGCAACTGAATTGGAGCAAGTGCATCTTCCAGGCAGAGAGTGTGGAATATTTGGATCACAAAATCACAGTGCAGGGCCTGTCCCTGGTGGAAGACAACATCTGAGCTATCAATGAAGCTCCAAATCTCTGAAGTGAATTTGAACTCGTGTCATCTCTCGGCATGGTAAATTACTGCGGGAAGTTTCTGCCACACCTTTCAGTGTTGTATCTATTACTTCACAAAGAAACACAATGGAAATGGGGGCAAGCAAAGAAGAAAGCTTTCAAAGATGTGAAAACACTACTACCATCAACTAACTAGGGTGGCACAGTGGTTAACACTGCTGCCTCACAGTGCCAGGGACCTGGGTTTGACTCCCGGCTCGGGTCACTGTGTGGAACATAAGAACATAAGAAATAGGAGCAGGAGTAGGCCATCTAGCCCCTCGAGCCTGCCCCGCCATTCAATAAGATCATGGCTGATCTGACGTGGATCAGTACCACTTACCCGCCTGATCCCCATAACCCTTAATTCCCTTACCGATCAGGAATCCATCCATCCGCGCTTTAAACATATTCAGCGAGGTAGCCTCCACCACCTCAGTGGGCAGAGAATTCCAGAGATTCACCACCCTCTGGGAGAAGAAGTTCCTCCTCAACTCTGTCTTAAACCGACCCCCCTTTATTTTGAGGCTGTGTCCTCTAGTTTTAACTTCCTTACTAAGTGGAAAGAATCTCTCCGCCTCCGCCCTATCCAGCCCCCGCATTATCTTATAAGTCTCCATAAGATCCCCCCTCATCCTTCTAAACTCCAACGAGTACAAACCCAATCTCCTCAGCCTCTCCTCATAATCCAAACCCCTTATCTCTGGTATCAACCTGGTGAACCTTCTCTGCACTCCCTCCAATGCCAATATATCCTTCCTCATATAAGGGGACCAATACTGCACACAGTATTCCAGCTGCGGCCTCACCAATGCCCTGTACAGGTGCATCAAGACATCCCTGCTTTTATATTCTATCCCCCTCGCGATATAGGCCAACATCCCATTTGCCTTCTTGATCACCTGTTGTGCCTGCAGACTGGGCTTTTGCGTCTCATGCACAAGGACCCCCAGGTCCCTTTGCACGGTAGCATGTTTTAATTTGTTTCCATTGAGATAGTAATCCCATTTGTTATTATTTCCTCCAAAGTGTATAACCTCGCATTTATCAACGTTATACTCCATTTGCCATATCCTCGCCCACTCACTCAGCCTGTCCAAATCTCTCTGCAGATCTTCTCCGTCCTCCACACGATTCACTTTTCCACTTATCTTTGTGTCGTCTGCAAACTTTGTTACCCTACACTCCATCCCCTCCTCCAGATCATCTATATAAATGGTAAATAGTTGCGGCCCGAGTACCGATCCCTGTGGCACGCCACTAGTTACCTTCTTCCAACCGGAAAAACACCCATTTATTCCGACTCTTTGCTTCCTGTCGGATAGCCAGTCCCCAATCCACTTTAACACACTACCCCCAACTCCGTGTGCCCTAATCTTCTTCAGCAGCCTTTTATGGGGCACCTTATCAAACGCCTTTTGGAAATCCAAAAACACCGCATCCACCGGTTCTCCTCCATCAACCGCCCTAGTCACATCTTCATAAAAATCCAACATGTTCGTCAAGCACGACTTTCCCCTCATGAATCCATGCTGCGTCTGATTGATCGAACCATTTCTATCCAGATGCCCTGCTATCTCCTCTTTAATAATGGATTCCAGCATTTTCCCTACTACAGACGTTAAGCTGACCGGCCTATAGTTACCCGCCTTTTGTCTCCTTCCTTTTTTAAACAGCGGCGTAACATTAGCCGTTTTCCAATCAACCGGCACTACCCCAGAATGCAACGAGTTTTGATAAATAATCACTAACGCATCCACTATTACCTCTGACATTTCTTTCAATACCCTGGGATGCATTCCATCCGGACCCGGGGACTTGTCCACCTTCAGTCCCATTAGTCTACCCAGCACTGCCTCTCTGGTAACATTAATTGTATTAAGTATTTCTCCTGCTGCCAACCCTCTATCGTTAATATTTGGCAAACTATTTGTGTCCTCCACCGTGAAGACCGACACAAAAAACTTATTTAAAGACTCAGCCATATCCTCATTTCCCACTATTAACTCCCCCCTCTCGTCCTCCAAGGAGTTTGCACATATTCCCTGTGTCTGTGTGGGTTTCCTCTGGTGCTCCGGTTTCCTCCCACAATCCAAAGATCTGCAGGTTAGGTGGATTGGCCATGTTAAATTGCCCCATTGTGTCCACAGATGTGTAGGTTGGGGGGATTAGTGGGATAAATACATGGGGTTATAAGGGTGGGATCAACCTGGGTAAGATGTTCTATCAGAGAGTGGGTGCAGACTCAGTGGGCCAAATGGCCTCCTTCTGTAGTGTGGGGAATTCTATAATTGTATGGCCTCGGAGAGAGTACAGGACTGGGCTCTCACCTTGTCAGCGTAGCATTGTGTACAGGGCAGGGAAGGACAATGGAAATGCAGAGGCATCATCTTCTCGATTTGACTTTCTTTACCAGACATGCCCACCAAGACCACAATTCCTCCAGAGACAACTTTCTTGCTTGAGGGGCTTCCATAGTGATGCTGTAATAACTCCAGAGGTGAAAGTCCCATCACCAAATTACTTTATTTACACCTTACATCTGTACACAGCCAGCTCTCCAGTTGCTCCCCCTCATTAGCCTGGCTGAAGTCATCCACTCCTCTCTTTCCCTCCCTCCCCCTCTCTCTCCTTCCCTCCCTCCCACCCCCCCCCGCCCCCCCCCCCAAGTCCAAGGAACCCCTCAGTTTGGGTCCCTCAGGGGTCTTTTCCTCCGCTTGAGCGCCAGGTCAGGATCCTCCAACTCGGCCTCTGATATCGGCGGTATGTAACGGTTGGGTGCCCATCTCTTCCACCGCGAATGCTGGAGGTCTGGTTCCTTGTCCACTTTAGGTGGTAGGGGAATCGTCCCATGTCCATTTCGGACCTTGAGGTCCCCATGAAGGGGAGGCAGTACTGGCTTGTCGAGGGGGACTCTGCTCGTCCCTAGGGCTGCAGGGCGGACTCGGCTCTGAAACGGGTGGAGAGCTTGAGACCCAGACCTGGTCCAAGTATTTCCTTATCACTGCCTCGTCTACGTGTACTTGATAGGATACCGGTCCAGTCCTGGACTCGACTGTCCCGGTTACCCAGGCGGTCCATTTGCATAATTTCTGACCCAAACTCTTTCCCCCGCTTCAAAGTGCCTCTCTCGGCGAGTGTTGTAATGGCCCCTGCATTGGGCATCCTGGTGTCTTTCTACCTTTCCTCCCAGGTTTGGCAACAACTGGCTCAATCTGGTGCGGGGCCGCCTGCCCATCAGTAACTCTGCTGGCGAAGTTCCCGTGGCACCGTGTGGAGTGGTCCTAAAGTCAAATAACCACCTTGGGAGTTTTGTCTCTAATGAGGCCGCTGGCTGTTTTTTCAACCCGGCCTTTAACATCTGGACTGCTCTCTCTGCTAGCCCATTTAATGCCGGGTGATAAAGGTGCCGTCTTGATGTTATAAATTGTGAACTCTAGGCTGATGAACACTGAACCATTATTGGAAACTAATACCTCTGGGATCCTGTGCATTGCGAACGAGGTACACAGTTTCTCAATGGTTGCCGAGTTTAGTTTGTAGACGTCTAACCACTTGGAATGGGCATCTATCATCACCAGAAACATGGACCCCATAAATGGGCCTGCAAAATCGACATGGAGTCACGACCATGGTCTGCCTGGCCATTGCCACGGGTGCAGCGGGGCTGCCGGTGGTGGCTTCTGCCCCTGTTGGCACTTCCCTACCAGTTTCGTTATGTCTGCATCCAGACCAGGCCACCAGATGTAGTTCCTGGCCAGCATCTTCATTTTTGATACTCCAAGGTGCCCATGGTGTAGCCGGCCAGTATGTCCCGACAGCCCTGCCTTGCGATGATGACCTGTGCTCCCCACTGCAGTATTCCCTCTTCCACCATGATTTGCTCCCTCCTGCTCCAGTATGGGTGTAACTGTGGATGGACCGGTCTTTCCAGCTGCCCTGTTAGCACCAGGTGCTTTACCTTCGCCAATACAGGGTCTTTCTGCGTCCATTGGCGTATATTGTGTGCCTCCACTGGGAGGGTATCCATAAAGCTTATCATCACAGTCTCCTCCATTCTGGGTACCAATAATGGGGTGTCCGGTAACGGTAGCTGGCTTAAGGCATCGGCATTTGCCACTCTAGTGCCTGGTCGGTGCTCCAATTGATACTGATATGCCACAAGCGATAATGCCCAACGCTGGATTCAGGCTGACGCTATCGGCGGCATTGCTTTGTCTTACTTCAGTAGGCCCAGCAAGGGTTTACGATCGTAAATTTTCGCCCATATAAATACTGGTGAAATTTTTTTGACTGCAAAGATTACCGTCTGTCCTTCCTTTTCAACCTGGGCATATCTTCGCTCTGCCATTGCCAGGGTCCTGGAGGTATACGCTATTGGCTGCTCTTGTCCGTTCTGCCACCTGTGTGCCAGGACTGCACCCACTCCATATGGGGACGTGTCACAAGTGAGTACCAATTCCTTCATTGGGTCATAATGTACCAATACATTTTCGGATGAGAGTTGCTGTTTAATTTTCTTGAAGGCCCTGTCCTGGTGGGTCCACCATTCCCAAGTTAGTCCCTTTTTTTAAGCAACTGGTGGGGAGATCCAGAATGGAGGCCCTATTCTGTATGAATTTCCCGTAGTATGTTACCAGTGCTAAAAACAACCGTAGCTCCTGGATGGTGGTGGGAGCCGGGGCATCTTTTATTGCTCGCACCTGATCCTCCAGAGGATGTAGGCCCGACTTATCCACTTTGTACCCAAGGTAGGTTACTTGTGGTGCTAAAAAGACGCATTTCTCCCTTTTCAGACACACTCCCGCTGCTGCAAATCTCCTGAGAACTTCCTCCAGGTTCTGCAGATGTTCCGCCCTTGTTTTACCCGTAATGAGAACATTACGATGAGGACATCGAAGTAAATGGCAACATGTGGTAACCCTTGTAGGATGCTCTCCATGGTCTTTTGGAATATGGCACAAGCTGACGAAACCCCGAAGGGCAATCTTTTATCCTGGAAGAAGCCTTTCAGCATATTCATTGTGGCGAATCCTCGTCCAGCCGTAGTTGCAGGAATGCGTGGCTCATGTCCAGTTTTGTGAATAGGAGTCCTCCTGCCAACTCTGCGTACAGGTCCTAAATCCTGGAAATTGGGTATTTGTCTAGCTGAGTGTAACGATTTATCGTCTGTTTGAAATCGCCGCAAAGGCGCAGTGAGCCATCCGACTTTAAAATAGGAACCACGGGTGCCGCCCATTCCACAAACTGGACTGGTTTTATTATTCCTTTGTGGAAATCAAAAAATTAATTCACATCGACCTTTTCCCTTCACACAAACGGCACCAGTCCGGCTTTGCAAAACTTTGGGACTGCCTCCAGGTCGACGTGCAATTTTGTCTTGTCGCCTTTGATTGTTCCTGGGCCTTTCAGTAAAACCTCTGGATATTTGCTCAGGGCCTCACTCAGGCAATCATTTTCCAGCTGGAAGATATTTGTCCAATCTAGCTGGATCTCTTTTAGCCAATTTCGCCCTAATAGGCTCGGTCCCGAACCTTCCGCTACCATTAATGGGAGCCTAACTAATTGTTTCCTGTAAGCAACTGGCACATGGGTTGTACCCATCACTTTCAGTTGTTTCCCCCATATAGGTTCTTAGCCTTGCCAAAGCTTTGGTCAGGGCTAAGCGTTGGAGTCCAGTGCGTATCTTGTTAAACACTGTCCCCCGCCCCATGACCGATACGGCTGCGCCTGTGTCGACCTCCATTAAAATTGGACGTCCATTCAATCTCACTGACAGCTTGATGGGCTCTGATTTTGTCGTCGCTATGCACAGTAGCTGTTCCTTGTCAGAGGTAGAGGGAGCTTCCAGGTTGTGCATTCTCCTGTCCCTCGGTCCATGTGTTCTTTTCGGCCATGTTGGTTTAGGAGACTTGCTTTTTCTCTGTGCATCCTGACACTGGCAACCATAGCAATGTTATGTCAGGCGGGGCTCTGCAAGGACTGCCATCACTCTGGGCTTAACCTGACCTTGTCTAGGTGCGGTTCTATTGGTGGACTTAGGCTCCCTTGTATCCAAATCCTTCTGGAGGGCCGCTATGTAATGGCCTGCCCTGTAGTGATAGTCCCCTAACCCAGTCTCCCTGGTGTTGGCCTCTACCTCCACTGGGATACCTTGGAGCTCATGCACTCCATTTGCCACTTTTTCTAATGACAAGGCCAGCTGTTATGCCTCTTTACAGTCCAGCTGGGCCTCCACCAACAGGCGTTTCTTATAGTCATATCATTAATTCCACACACCAACCAGTCTCAGAGCATCTCATTTAGTGTCCGCCCAAAATCGCAAGCCTCCACCAGATGTCTTAGCCTTGTTAGGAAACGGTGATCGACTCCCGTGCTTCTCTAAATGTGGAGCAAAAACGGTCCTTCCGCAGGATCGGGGTGGCTTTGGGTCATAATATTTTTGAACTAAGTTTGACAACTCTTAGAAGGACTTTGTGTCCGGTGCCTCCGAGAAAGTTAAACTGTACATAATCGCAAAAGCTGCTGGTCCACACGCAGTGAGCAGGATAACCCTTTGCTTCTCATCTGAGGTTATGTTGTTTGCCCTGAAGAAATACTTCATGCTGTCCACATATTGGGCCCAGTCCTTCACTGTCAAAGAGTCCAATTTCCCAAACAGCGGCATGTTTTCTCAACAATAGTTAACCCTCAATATGTGCGGTGGTTCAGCAAGTTCCTTCAGGTCACTCCTTTTTCCTTGCCGCCACTGTAATAACTCCACGAAAGTCCCGTCACCAAATTACTTTATTTACACCATACAGCAGGGAGCTCTCCAGTTGCCCCCTGCTGAATGCAGGTTGGGAGTCTGACACACCTGCCTTAAATAGGGAGCATGAGCTCCTGATTTAACCATCAATTAAGACTCATCAGGTATTTCTTTCGACACCAATCAAGTAAACAAACTCAAATTAACTTAGGGACAAAGTAAAAGGGGCGGCTCCCCAAAAGGAAGGGGGGAACAGCCCGAACCAAAAACAAAGTCGAAAGGAAATTTAAAACGTCAAACCAAAAGGTGATTATCGGGGTCGATAATACACCCCAACCCCTGCGGTGCCCAGCGGGCAAGACTCATCAGGTAGTTCATACTCTAGTAAGCCAACCTCATTAGCCTGGCTGAAGTCATCACAGATGCTCTGCCAAGTTTTTGCAACTCATGATTTACTGGATTCTCTTGTTTCTGAAAATTTACACTGTTCATGGGTGATTTGTTTCATAAGTTCATGCAAAGGAATGGAATACGCCATCTGCTTACTGCACCTTTTCATCCAGCTTCAATGGTTTAGTAGAACAAGCTGTTCAGACACTGAAAGAAGGATTGAGGAGAATGGCAGGTGATACTTTCAGAACTAGTTCTTATTCCAGCATTGTATCACACCACAAATAACAACAGGACTCTCACCAGCTGAATTACTGATTGGTAGGAAGCCAAAGTCTCACCTGGACCTGCTGCATCCAGATGTCAAAGCAAGAGTGGGGAAGAGACCAGAAATGCAGAAGGAGAGATACTTCAACCAGAATGATTGTGTCAATGTAAGGAATTTTGGCAATAACCAACCACCAGTTTCACTACCAAAGATACTGGAGTTATTCTCAACTAAATATACATACTGATATACTTTAGCAGATCTGAGCACGTGTGAGTGACATCACCAATAGCACGGGCTTTACTACAAGGGATCTGTGTAACTAGCTGTCTCCAACTCTGAGCCCATGCTCTACTGTATTTTGACATTTTTATAAGTAGAGTGAATATCACAACGTTTGCCTAACGTTTTGTGGCCAAGTTATCACAGTTTTCTTTTCTGTTGCAGTAGCATGCCATCTCATAAGGCGGCACAGTGGGCACAGGGGCAGCAAAGTGACACAGAGGTTAGAACTGCTGCCTCACAGCTCCAGAGACCTGGGTTCGATTCTGGCCTTGGTCTGTGTGGAGTTTGCACGTTCTCCCTGTGTCTGTATGGGTTTCCTCCGGGTGCTCACATTTTCTTCCACACTCCAAAAACGTGCAGGTTAGGTGAATTGGTCATGCCAAATTGTCCCTTAGTGTCCTAAGATGTGTACGTTAGATGGATTAACTGTGGTAATTGTGTGGGGTTACAGGGATAGGGTGGGGGAAGAGGACCTGGGTAAGATATTTTGTCACAGAATCGGTGTAGACTCGATGGGCCGAATAGTCTCTTCTGCACTGAATCATAGAATCATGGA
Source organism: Mustelus asterias (assembly GCF_964213995.1). Lineage (NCBI taxonomy): Eukaryota > Metazoa > Chordata > Chondrichthyes > Carcharhiniformes > Triakidae > Mustelus > Mustelus asterias. The sequence continues at coordinate 37,624,785 of NC_135810.1, forward strand.
GGTTTACAGCATGGAAAGGCCCTTTGGCCCCACTTATCCATGCCACCCCTTTTTTTTAACCACTAAGCTAGTCCCAATTGCCCGTGTTTGGCCCATATCCCTCTCCATCTTACTCATGTAACTGTCTAAACACTTTCTGAAAGACAAAATTGTACCCGCCTCTACTACTACCTCTGGCAGCTTGTTCCAGACACTCACCACCCTCTGTGTGAAAAAATTGCCCTTCTGGACACTTTTGTATTTCCCCCCTCTCACCTTAAACCTATGCCTATGTTTTAGACTCCCCTATCTTTGGGAAAAGATATTGACTATCTCGCTGATCTATGCCCCTCATTATTTTATAGACCTCTATAAGATCACCCCTAAGCCTCCTGTGCTCCAGAGAAAAAAGTCCCAGTCTATCCAGCCTCTCCTTATAACTCAAACCATCAAATCCCGGTAGCATCCTAATAAATCTCTTCTGCACTCTTTCTAGTTTAATAATGTCCTTTCTATAATAGGGTGACCAGAACTGTACGCAGTATTCCAAGTGTGGCCTTATCAATGTCTTGTACAACTTCAACAAGAGATCCCAACTCCTGTATTCAATGTTCTGACCAATGAAACCAAACATGTTGAATTCCTTATTCACCATTCTATCCACCTGTGACTCCACTTTCAAGGAACTATGAACCTGTATCCCTAGATTTCTTTGTTCTGTAACTCTCCCCAACACCCTACCATTAACTGAATAAGTCCTGCCCTGGTTTGACCTACCAAAATGCATCACCTCGCATTTATGTAAATTAAACTCCATCTGTCATTTGTCAGCCCACTGGTCCAATTGGTCAAGATCCCGTTGCAATCCTGGATAACCTTCTTCACTGTCCACTACGCCACCAATTTTGGTGTCATCTGCAAACTTACTAACCACGCCTCCTACATGCTCATCCAAATCATTCATTTAAATAACAAATAACAGTGGACCCAGCAGATCCCTGAGGCACACTGCTGGTCACAGGCCTCCAGTTTGAAAAACAATCCTCTATAACCACTCTCTGTCTTCTGTCATCCAGCCAATTTTGCCTCCATTTGGCTACCCATTCTGGATCCCGTGAGATTTAATTTTATGCAACAACCTACTATGTGGCATGTTGTCAAAGGCCTGTAGGGATTCTATGATAATGGTTTGCACCATGGTGGTCAACTCTGTTCATCATTGCTTGGTAAGGTTCAAGGGCCCCACTCTAACCCAGCTGTCTTGGCTGCATTTGCTGTAGAGGAAAACAGTCGGCTGAGAAGCTGCACAATTCGCTGGCCTCTGTTTTCTCCAGGCTCTCTTCTCAGCCAGCTGAGTTTTTTGTTGCTGCTCACCTCTTCCAATGCTCTTCTAAACAGTCAACCTCCAGAGATCATTGCTGCCAGCAACTGTCTCCTAGTTGTCAGTGTCAATGTTCACCATCTTCATAGCTTACTTGTAGGTGTCCTTGCAAGAGAGGTATGGATGTCCCCAGGCATTTGTGATCCAGTGGCCAATTCATGTTTAGAGTTGTTTAGGTGAATGCTGATGGAATTAGAATGCAGCAGAGCCTCTGAGTTGGAGACTTTAATCTGCCAAGAGATGTTGATAATACACCTGACACAGCAAAGGTGGAAATTTTTCAGGCATCTTTCCTGCATAGCACACGTTGTCCAGGTATCACCACTGTAGATAGGTATGCTGAGGATGCTGGTTACTAGTCTCGCAATTTTGTGTTCTCATCGGGTTGCTGTTGCTCCACACTTTCTCACTGATCTTGGATATAACAGTTGCAGCTTTTGTGACACATGTGTTAATTTCAGCACCTAGTAACAGATTGCTGATCCTTGTGGAGCCTCGATATGTGAAGCTATCAACGACATCCAACATGACATTGTCAATGCTGATAGCTGACCGTGTGGACACAGCTTGAACCATGAGATCTGCCTTCCTGATACTGATGGTCAAAACCAATTCCTTTACACATATGAGAGAGTCTATCCATTTGCCACTGCAGGTGTTACTCTGTATAAAATGTTAATGTGGCATCATCAGTGACAAACAACTCTCTGATAAGGACTTGGTGCACCTTTGTCTTGGATCTCAGGTGAGTAAGGCTGGATAGCTTTTGTCTGTTCTGGTAAGAAAGTATACTCCCTCTGTAGATGACCTGAAGGTATATAACAGCAGCAAAAAGTAGAATATACTATAGAGTATTAGTGCCAGAACATAATCTGTTTTACCCCACCACAGATTCCATGGAGTTCCAATGGTGGTCTATCAGAGCTGTCCTTACCCATCATGTTGTCACAGAGAGAAATTGAGCAGCTTTGGCAGGCAGCCAATTTACTTCAGAAGCTTAAATTGAGCACCACTGCTCGTATGGTGGAATGTTTTGGTGAGACTGATGAAGCCAATGTATTCACAGAATTTCTTCTGCAGCTGCGAGATGATCATATAGTTGTAGAACTTCCAGTTCTGATCACGCACTAGGATTTGGTATAAATGCATTCAGCCAAGATATGCAGTCTGACAAGGGCAACATGGATATTTAGTTTTTCCACGATATCCATCAGGAGAGGCCTCAATAGTTATTGCAATTTCTGTGGTCACTCTTGTTCTTATGCAATCTTTGCATCAGGCATACTCTGGGGCTCTTTCGCTGAGACAGAAAAATTCGTTCAGATGCTACAGGAATGCTGATTTCCCATGCTTGATAAATTCAGGAAGCACAGAATCAGCGCTTGGAACTTTACCTGTGGTAAATGAGAAATAGCTCTGCTAAGCTCCTCCATTGCTTCAATATCAGCTCTCCCATGACAAGCAGGCTTTCTATGGTGTCCAGAGCTTCCTCAGTGACAGTGTTCTCTCTGGGATACAACTCAAGATAGTGTTTCACCGAGCTGTCCATTGCAGTTGGTGATGACCTCTGCTGCCTTTGTTTTCAATTGAGCCTTTTTTTTTGCTGCTGGACCTGTCGTCCTGATATTCTGTGTGTTGAATGACATCTGGATATTCTGACAGAGTTGTAACTAATAGTCATTGGCACACTGCAGAGCAGTCTGTTCGACTTTACTTTGAGTGGCTCTTAGTGCATTCAAGGCTTTCCTGCTTGGATCTCTCTTAATAGAACATAGAACAGTACAGTACAGAACAGGCCCTTCGGCCCACGTTGTTGTGCCGAGCTTTGTCTGAAACTCAGATCAAGCTATTTCCTCCCTATCATCCCGAAGTACTCCATGCGCCTATCCAATAGCTTCTTAAATGTTCCTAAAGTTTCTGACTCCACTATCACTGCAGGCAGTCCATTCCACACCCCAACCACTCTCTGACTTAAAAAAAACCTACCTCGGATATCCTTCCCATATCTCCCACCATGAACCCTATAGTTATGCCCCCTAGTTACCACTCCATTCACCTGAGGAAATAGTCTTTGAACGTTCACTCTATCTATCCCCCTCATCATCTTATAAACCTCTATCAAGTCTCCTCTCAACCTCCTCCGCTCCAAAGAGAAAAGCCCAAGTTCCCTCAACCTTTCCTCATAAGACCCACCCTCCAAACCAGGCAGCATCCTGGTAAATCTCCTTTGCACTCTTTCCAGTGTCTCCACATCCTTCTTATAGTGAGGGGACCAGAACTGCACACAATATTCCAAATGTGGTCTCACCAAGGTCCTGTACAGTTGCAGCATAACCCCACGGCTCTTAAACTCCAACCCCCTGTTAATGAACGCCAACACACTATAGGCCTTCTTCACGGCTCTATCCACTTGAGTGGCAACCTTCAGAGATCTATGGATATGAAGCCCAAGATCTCTCTGTTCCTCCACATTCTTCAGAACCCTACCTTTGACCCTGTAATCCACATTTAAATTTGTCCTACCAAAATGAATTAATAAAATTAATAAAATTAATAAATTAATCTTGTAATTAATAAAAGTGGACAACTTGCTTCAATGACAGGTCCCATGACAGCGATGTGAGCCTTGAATATTTTTTCTGCTCTTGCTTCCAAATGTACAGAATGCAATATCATAGATGATGTCCTGAAGTATGTTCTGCTTTACTTTTGCACTCTGTGTGGGAATATTAGAGAGCCCCTATTCAATCGAGTCGCACACATGTTGTGGAACTTCCAGACTTTTAAAATTTAAGTTGGTGTCTGACGGCATCTTCTTTTTGAGGTGCCATTGCACTCCATTCTGTACTTTAGCTGTGCCTTCTTAGAAATAGAAGAATCATAGAAACCCTACAGTGCAGAAGGAGGCCATTCGGCCCATCGAGTCTGCACCGACCACAATCCCACCCAGGCCCTACCCCCACATATTTACCCTCTAATCCCTCTAACCTACGCATCCCAGGACTCTAAGGGGCAATTTATAACCTGGCCAATCAACCTAACCTGCACATCTTTGGACTGTGGGAGGAAACCGGAGCACCCGGAGGAAACCCACGCAGACACGAGGAGAATGTGCAAACTCCACACAGACAGTGACCTGAGCCGGGAATCGAACCCGGGACCCTGGAGCTGTGAAGCAGCAGTGCTAACCACTGTGCCACCGTGCCGCCCTCATGGTTGGGCTGCCATCAGTCTATTGCCATAGGCCCTGCTTTAAGACCTGTTGCTTCAAGAAACTGCCTGTTAGTCTTAACTAGATGGTGAACGTTGATGTAGCTTCTGAATTGGCTGCCTCTGGTAAGATTTCCCTCAGTGCACCTCTGATCCTGGAAATGGTCCCAACCCATGATTATAAAAAATGTTGGGAAGATTCTGTCTATTGAAATTTGCCGCACAGAAGCAAGCCCATCGTGCCTATGTTAACCAATAAAGGCAAATCCCACTTTCCAGTCTTGGAGCTGACGGCACAAGTTCATATCTAAGTATTTTTAAATACGGTGAGGGTTTCTATCTCATCACAATTTCATTCAGGGAATTCCAAATCCTCACTATTCATTGGGTGAAAACATTGCCCCGAATGCCCCTCCATTCCTTTTACCAGTTATTCTAAATCTATGCCGCATGTTCTGTTTCCATGTGATAGCCTTTTGTAGCAAGGACACTTACCATGGATAAAAGCAAATTACTGCGAATGCTGGAATATGAAACCAAAAGAGAAAATGCTGGAAAATCTCAGCAGGTCTGGCAGCATCTGTAAGGAGAGAAAAGAGCTGATTTTTGGAGTCCAGATGACCCTTTGTCAAAGCTAAAAGGCATAGAAAGTGGGAGATATTTATACTGCAGGGTGAGGGATTGAAAGATGAGTCATAGCCATAGAAACCAGGGAAAAAGACTGCTAATAGCTGTCCACAGAGAGAATAAACGGTGTGAATGGCCAAACGGCAGAGAAGCTGTAAACTGTGACAGATGAAGATATTGGGGGAGGGGGATGAAAAGATGGGACAGAGGTAGAATGTAGAAAAGGAGAAGCGAGGGGCAGAAAAGGGGAAGGGAAGGGGGATAAAGTAGGGGGAAAGAATGGGGGGGGGGAAGAGAAATGAAGAAAGACAGTAAAGAAATAAAAGGTAGAGAACAGTAAAAAATTGAACAAAATAGAATGAAAACAAAGGGGGCCAAGGTGGGGTAGAGCAAATCATCTAAAGTTGTTGAATTCGATGTTGAGACTGGAAGGCTGTAAAGGCCGGAAGATAAGATGCTGTTCCTCCAGTTTGCGTTGAGCTTCACTGGAACATTGCAGCAATCCAAGGACAGACATGGGAGCAGGATCATGTGTTAAAATGGCAAGCAACCAGAAGGCCAGGGTCCTGATTGCGCACTGACTGAAGGTGCTCAGCAAAGCGATCACCCAGTCTATGCTTGGTATCTCCGATATAGAGGAGACCACATTGGGAGCAGCGAATGCACTACACCAAATTGAAAGAGCTGCAAATGAAACACTGCTTAACCTGGAATGAATGTTTTGGACTTTGGCTAGAAAGCATGGAAGAGGTAAAGAGACAGGTGTTACACCTACAATTGCATGGGAAGGTGCCATGAGTGACGGGAGAGATGTTGGGTATAGTGGAGGAGTGGACTAGGTTATCCCGGAGGGAACGGTCTCTGTGGAATGTTGACAGAGGGAGTGAAGGGAAGATGTGTTTGGTGGTGGCATTACGCTGGAGTTGGCAAAAATGGTGGAGGATTATGCTTTGCATGCGGAGGCTGGAAGGGTGAAATGTGAGAACAAGGGGGACTCTATCCTTGTTCTAGCGGGGAGGGGGTGAGGGTCGTGGCGCGAGAGATGGACTGCACACTGTTGAGGGCCCTGTCGACAACTGTAGATGGGAATCCAAGGTTGAGGAAAAAGGAACACATATTAGAAACACCACTTTGGATAGTGGCATCATCGGAACAAATGCGACAGAAGCGAAGGAGCTGAGAGAAAGGGATGGAATCCTTGCAGGATGTGGGGTGTGAAGAGCTGTAGTCCAGGTAGCTGTGGGAGTCAGTGGGTTTGTAATGGATATTGGTAGATAGTCTATTGCTGGAAATGGAGACAGAAAGGTCAAGGAAGGGAAGGGAAGTGTCTGAGATGGACAAGGTGAAGGCAATGGAGGGGTGGAAACTGGAAGCGAAGTTGATGAATTTTTCGAGGGCTGGATGAGAGCATGAAGCGGCACCAAAATAGTCATCGATGTACCGGTAAAGGAGTTGTGGGAGGGGACCTGGAAGGGGACCAAGGAATGTCCTTTGATTTGGAGAAAGTGGGATGAGTTAAAGGAGAAGTTATTGAGAGATAGAATGAGTTCAGCCAGGCGGAGGAGAGTGGTGGTGGATGGGAATTGTTCAGGCCTCTTTTCAAGAAAGAAGCGAAGAGCTCTCACACTGTCCTGGTATGGCATGGAGGTGTAGAGAGATTGCACATCCATGGTGAATAGGAGGCGGTTCGGGCCTGCGAACTGGAAGCTGTCAATATAATGCAGGGCATCAGAGGAATCCCGGATGCAGGTGGGGAGGGAATGGACCAGGGAAATGAGGATGGAGTCAAGAGGATGGAGCCCTCTGGTCTCAACATCGAATTCAACAACTTCAGATGATTTGCTCTACCCCACCTCGGCCCTCTTTGTTCTCATTCTATTTTATTTAATTTTTTACTGTTCTCTACCTTTTATTTTTTTATTGTCGTTCTTCATTTTTCTTTCCCGTCCCACTCTTTCCCCCCTACTTCATCCCTCTTCCCTTTCTTCCCTCGCTTTCCCTTTTCTACATTCTACCTCTGTCCCACCTCTCTCTCTCTCTCCCCCCCGCCCCCCCACCCCAACATCTTCATCTGTCCAGTTTACAGCTTCTCTGCCGTTTGTCCAATCACACCCTTTGTTCTCTCTGTGGACAGCTATTAGCAGTCTTTTCCCCTGGTTTCTATGGCTATGACTCATCTTTCATTCACTCACTCTGCAGTATAAATATGTAGTATGGTTGGCAGCCCATGGTCGGCCGCACTTGGTTGAGGTCATTAGGTTACACTGAAGCTTCATATGTTTCATATGAAGCAATTTTTTAAAGCGGCATCTCGGCCTTTTGGCTAAGATGCAAATGAGCTCAAGTCTTGGAGGAGGAGCCTCCCCCTTCTCCAATCAGCATGTAGATCAGGCCCAGGACAGGGTGGTTTGGTCGCTCGCCCTGTCTTGTCAGCCTGGATCTGAAATGTCTCAACTTGTTGAGACTTTGAATTGGATTTGATTTGATTGAATTGGAAAAGTATATAAAAAAATATCTCCCACTTTCTATGCCTTTTAGCTTTGATAAAGGATTATCTGGACTCGAAACGTCAGCTCTTTTCTCTCCTTACCAATGCTGCCAGATCTGCTGAGATTTTCCAGCATTTTCTCTTTTGGTTTCACTTACCATGGAGCCTTCTATTCTGTTCATCTTGACATTCCACTAAAATTCATAGTGAACTCTGATTGGTTAATGTAGTGGTATTTAGACAATAAATATGAAACCTAAAATCATAACAATCACCTTACCACATCTAAGTCTTCTGGTTTATGATTTATCAACCAATCAAGTGAAAGCACAAAGAGCAACCCTTCCTAAATTTCCAAAGTCTACAAATTCAATCAGGGTAGGACAGGAAATTAGAAACATAATCACAGGTAAAATTGAATTTACCTGGGCTTCATCTTCCACATTATCAAGACCCATAGGAAGCTTTGGGGTAGATCATTAGACAGCTATTACTGCAGATCTATTGGCTTCCAGTTTTAATTGCTACTAAAATCACATTTCTCACAGTTGCCATAAGTGTACCACTTTATCAGGATCGGTTTAGCTCAGTTTGCTAGATAGTTTGTCAGCAACACCAACAGCGCAGGTTCCATTCCCATACAAAATGAGGTTATTCATGAAGGCCCACCTTCTTGACCTTGCCCCTTGCCTGAGGATCCTAAGGTTAAATCACAACCAGTCAGTGACTATGGTCATCTGGGACTATGGCAACTTTACTTAAAAACGCAACTAACCTGACCTTCTGGATGTTTCATTACAATGGTTATCTTCAGTTAATAGCGATTGTTAATAGACTGTGACATATGATTTTCTAAGCCATATAATCACTGAAATATTGGTGATGTGAAAGGGAGCAGTACTCATCGTGAAATGGGATTTTCACGACAAAGGTCCCTTTCTTTACTTCCCTTTCTTTTATGTTTGATTGAATTGAATTGAATTGAATTGATTTATTATGACCACATGTATTGGAATACATTGGAAAGTATTGTTTCTTGTGAGCTATACAGCCAAAACATACTGATCATAGAGTATATAGGGGAAAAGGAGAGGATAGGGTACAGAACATAGTGTTGCAGTTACCGATAGGGTGAAGAGAAAGATCAGCTTAATATGTCAAGGGACAGTTAAACCCCAAACACCACTTCAGCGTTTGCCTCGCTCTCTTCTCTTCTAACCAAAAAAACCCAGTCACTGTGAGGACCACAAGCACGAGAAAGCAAAAGGGAGGGAAAGAGAGGTGCGCTGTGAGAAATTTTGCAGCAGAGTGCTTGAGTTGTGAGGCTTTTGCTCAAGAGGCTTTGGCAAGTGGTATCTCAGCAGACTACAGGTAATAATCTCAGGAAACGTCTTCTCCAGCTCCCTAACTCGGTCTCCCAGGAGCAGCAGCCGGCTGCACTTCCCACAGGTGTAGTCATCAGGGACAATGGAATGCTCCCTGAGCTCCCACTTCTTGCAGTAGAAGCATATCACTGCCCTCATTGCCTTCCTAACTACACCAAGACTAAAGAGGGAAGATGTTGTTTTGCACGTTGGCACAAATGACATAAATAGAAAAAGGGACAAAGTGATTATTGAGAGCTAAAAAAAGGCTAAGAAGCAGGACCTCGAGGCTGGTAATCTCTGGATTACTTCCAGTACCACGTGCTAATGAGGGAAAGAACAGGAGAATATGGCAGATGAATGCGTGGCTAAAGAATTGGTGCAGGGGGCATGGACTCAGATTCCTACTTCATTGGGATATTTTCTGGGGTAGAGGTGACCTGTTTAAGAGGGACGGTTTGCATCTGAACTGGAGAATCCTGGGGGTTAGAATTGCTAATGCTACAAGGGAGGGTTTAAACTAGATTGGCGGGGAGGTGGGATCCTCAGCAGCAGGGAAACAAATGAGGGGCTGAAAGGAGATACAGTACTCAGCAACGGCAAGCTCAATAGACTTGATAGGCAGGAGCACGGCAGGGGGTGGGGAAAATCTTGTTGGATTAAATTGCATCTAATTCAATGCAAGAGGGCTGACAGGTAAGGCTGATAAACTCAGGACATGGATAGGTACGTGGGACTTGGATATTATAGCCATAACTGAAACATGGCTAAGGGAGGGGCAGGACTGGCAGCTTAATGTTCCAGGGTGCAGGTGCTTTAAGTGGGACAGAGATGGAGGAAAGAGAGGAGGGGGAGTTCCTTTTTTGATGAAGGGAAGCATCATGGCAGTAGTCTGAGATGAAACAACTGAGGAATCATCCAGCAAGTCTTTGTGGGTGGAACTAAGAAATAAGAAGGGAATGGTGATCTTATTGGGGTTGTACTATAGGCTCCCAAATAGTCAACAGGAATTAGAAGAACAAATATGCAGGGAGATTGGGGAGACTTGCAGAAGTAATAGGATTGTCATAGTAGGGGATTTTAATTTTCCCAACATAGACTGGGACTGCCATAGTGTTAAGGGCTTAGATGGGGTGAAATTTGTTAAGTGCGTTCAGGAAAGTTTCCTTAGGCAGTATGTGTAGGGCCCTACTCTTGGGAAATAGGGCAGGGCAAGTGACTGAGGTGGCGGTGGGGAGCCACTTTGGGACCATTGACCATAGTTCATAGGATAATCGTGGAGGAGGGATTGTTACCTATCCTTACTGATTGCAGTCTGTGGGTTTCATTGAAGTAAGTTACAATAGGAAAATTATATATTTCCACAGTGTATCATAAAATAATGTTTCACTTTGTTTTTCCCCTTCCTCGGTCCTTCAAAATTGAACAGCTTTGATTGAGGTAAATATTGAATTTGATTGCGTGATCTGGCTATCTGGAATTTTTTTTGCTCAATGATGCTTTCCTGAAGCTGAACTCATGCAAGATTTAGGAATTCTGTTCAAATAATTGATGAGTGGCATGGTGGCAGTGTGGTTAGCACTGCTGCCTCATAACGCTAGGGACCTGGGTTCAATTCTGGCTTTGGGTGACTGTCTGTGTGGAGTTTGCACATTCTCCCCAAATGTGAGTTTCCTCCCACACTCCAAAGATGTGCGGGTAGGTTGATTGGCCATGGTAAATTGCCTCTTAGTGTCAGGGATTAGCGGGATTAATACATGGTTACAGGGATAGGGCCTGGGTGAGATTATTGTTGATACAGGCTTGAAGAGTCGAATGACCTCCTTCTGCATAATAGAGGTTCTATAATTCTATGAATTTGTGGATGAAATGGAAAAACACCATGCAGTTTTAGTGAATTTGATACTAAGGATATCCAGTACTGCAGAGCAACAAATAATACAGATAACAGAATGAAAGCAACAGTTGTATACAAGTCAGAGGAGGTCATGATCAAAACTGCACAGTTGTCTGACTGGACGACATCTTGAATATTGCATCCAGTTCAGATTACCAACCATGGATCCAATCCTGAGTATTCAGACACTTCTGAGTTCTTAGTAGGGAAGAATGGAGAGACTTGGGCTTTTTAGCCTGGAAAAAATTAACATCTTAAAGATGATCTTATGGAAGGTGTATCAGCTAATAAATGCTGATGAGTTAAATCTACAATATTTTTTAAAGTTAGATTGGAGGACAAGAGAGACCCAGATTGAAACTAATAACCGGGAAGTTTAGAATTCATATCAGAAGTGCTTGTTCATGCACTAAACCATCGACACATGAACTATCTCGCTGTGTGATGAATGTGAAAACCCTGAACACTTCCAAGGAATAATTGTGTGGTGAAATGGAGGCATTGTAGAGTGTTTCTAGATGGATGATCCAACATAGGCCTAAAGGACTTCCTGATCCACAAATATTCTGTGATGGCTTTTCAATATTATTTTTTGAACATTTGAAACAAATTTATGTTCTCCCATCATTGTTGGCCATGCTTTGAGATGTATTGGTCCTAAGCTCTGCGTTTCTCTCCCTAATCCTCTCTGGCTCTTTACATCTTTCTCCACTTTTAAGATGCTCCAATGACGACACAATCGGACTGTGAGATTCAGAGGTTGCACATGGCACTGGAGATTTCATGCCCTACACAGGTTCCAGGGTAGCTTATATGAGGGATTTCCACATATCCACCATTTACACCCCACAGGATGCCCCAACTATCCCCCCTACCCCTGCCTATCCCTGCCTACTCCCTGACAAGGATGCTGGTGCATAAAGATGCTGGTGCCAATAGAAATGGAGCAAGTGTGTTATCATGTATTAAAACTGGTTGTCAGATAGAAAACAGAGAGTTGGAATAAATAAGTCCTTTTCAGAGTCAAAAGATGTAAGTAGTGGAGTACCGCAGGGTCAGTTCTTGGCCCACAATTGTTCACTATTACATTAATGACCTGCAAGAAGGAACAGAATGTAAGGCTTCCAAATTTGCCCAATAATACAAAGACGGGTGGAAGGGCTTGTTGTGATGAGAATATTGTGATTCTACAATGGGATATAGATAGATTGTGTGACTAGGCTAAAACCTGGCAATGGGACCCTTGCTGTTTGTCATTTTCATAAATGACCTGGATGAGGAAGTGGAGGGATGGGTTGGTAAGTTTGCTGATGACACCAAGGTAGGTGGTGTTGTGGATAGTTTGGAGGGATGTCAGAAGTTGCAGCGAGACATAGATAGAATGCAAGACTGGGCGGAGAAGTGGCAGATGGACTTCAACCCGGATAAGTGTGTAGTGATCCATTTTGGCAGATCCAATGGGATGAAGCAGCAGTATAATATGAAGGGTACCATTCTTAGCAGTGTAGAGGATCAGAAGGACCTTGGGGTCCGGGTCCATAGGACTCTTAAATCGGCCTCGCAGGTGGAGGATGCGGTCAAGAAGGCGTACGGCGTACTGGCCTTCATTAATCGAGGGATTGAGTTTAGGAGTCGGGAGATAATGCTGCAGCTTTATAGGACCCTGGTAAGACCCCACTTGGAGGACTGCGCGCAGTTCTGGTCACCTCATTACAGGAAAGATGTTGAAGCCATTGAAAGGGTGCAGAGGAGATTTACAAGGATGTTGCCTGGATTGGGGGGCATGCCTTATGAGGATAGGTTGAGGGAGCTTGGTCTCTTCTCCCTGGAGAGACGAAGGATGAGAGGTGACCTGATAGAGGTTTACAAGATGTTGAGAGGTCTGGATAGGGTAGACTCTCAGAGGCTATTTCCAAGGGCTGAAATGGTTGCTACGAGAGGACACAGGTTTAAGGTGCTGGGGGGTAGGTACAGAGGAGATGTCAGGGGTAAGTTTTTCACTCAGAGGGTGGTGGGTGAGTGGAATCGGCTGACGTCGGTGGTGGTGGAGGCAAACTCGTTGGGGTCTTTTAAGAGACTTCTGGATGAGTACATGGGATTTAATGGGATTGAGGGCTATAGATAGGCCTAGAGGTAGGGATATGATCAGCGCAACTTGTGGGCCGAAGGGCCTGTTTGTGCTGTGGCTTTCTATGTTCTAATGTTGAAAAGTGTGAGGTCATGCACTTTGGTAGGGGGAATCAAAAGGCAGATTGTTATCTAAATGGAGAGAGACTGCAGGTGAGTGAAGTACAGATGGATCATGAATCACAAAAAGTGAGCAGGTAGGTCTAACAAGTAGTTAAGAAGGCAAACAGCATTTTGGCCTTTATTGCAAAAGGGTTGGAGTTTAAAAATAAAGAGGTTTGCTACAATTGCTACAATTGCACCTGGAATATTGCGTCCAGTTTTGGTCCCCTTATCTAAAAAAGGATGTAGTAATATTGGAGGCAGTTCAAATGAGATTCACCAGGCTAATTCCTGGGATGAGCAAGTTGTCCTATCAAGAGAGACTAAACAGAGGCTGAAGTATTTAAAGTGGAGGTGCATAATTATTTGACAGATCGAGGAATAGAGGGCTATGGGGAAATGGCACAGAAAAGGAGCTGAGGCTGGCATAGATCAGCCATGATCATATTGAATGATGGGGCATGGTGGCCTACTCCTGTTTCTATTTCTTGTGTACCCCCTTCATGATACTCCCTCCTGCTCCCCCCATGGGATTCCACCCAATCCCCAAATACCCCATCGGACTCTCCCACTTTCCCCAGACTACCCTCCCCTATCAGGGGACTCCACCGTTTGCCCCAGATGACACCCCAGGGGACTCCCCCACCTGCCCTAGACTTCCCCCCACCCCAACCATGCCTCCCCACAACTGCCATCTACCCCCATACCTTGGTCCAATCTGACCTGACCCAGCCCGTCCTCTGCCAACTATCATCATGCACCCCTCCCCTCCCTGCCTCCGACCATCTACTCCTCCCCCAGCTGTCCAATCCCCTATTCCTCCATCAAGTTGTCCAACTTCACCGCCTCGTCCCTCTGGCTGTCTGACCTACCCCACCCGCACTGCTTTCTCCCCCTACCCCACCAGTTGTCTGACACCCCCCCATTGCTCCCTTCAACTCTCCAATCACCCTCTCCCACCCACCTCCCTCCAGTTGCCCAACCTTCCCCTCTCTCTGGCAGTCTGACCCTACCCCGGCTGTTCAATGTGCCCCTGTCTGCCTGACTCCACTTCCCGAAATTCTAACCACTTACCTGCCAAACCTGCCTTCTCCCTAGCTGGTCCTTTCGATCTACCTGATTTACAGCCGCTGAAGTGGCTTCTCTTACTTCTGTCTATCCAGCGCTGGACTGTAAGCCTCAGGAGAAAGCTATCCTGCTAAGTTCTTGCCTTTGGGTGAGTTAGGATCGAGAAGATTACAAGGTAAGAAAGTAGAAGCAGAGTGGCAATCAGAATCAGGCCTAGAACCAGGTGACACTATCTTATTTAGGACTGAGATGAGGAGGAATTTCTTCACTCAGAGGGTGGTGAATTTTAGAATTCTCTACGCCAAAGGGCTGTGGAAGCTCAGTCATTAAATATGTTCAATGGAATTGATAGAAATGTGGGTAGCAAGGACATCAAGGGATATGGGTATAGTGCAAGAAAATGGCATTGAGATAGAAGATTAGCCCTGATCTAATTGAATAGCAGGGCTGAATGGCTTATTCCTGTTCACATTTCCTATGTTCCTGTGAGAAGAGCAGAAGTGCAGGAAGGGTATTCCAGAACTTAGGACCTAGGCAATTAAAGGCTCAGTTACCAATATTAGAGTAGTTAAAGTCAGGGGTACTCAAGATGTTGAACTAGATGAATTTAGGTATCTGGGAGTGTTGTGGGGAAGAGACTAGAGAGATAGGGAGTGGTGAGGTCATAAAAATTTTGAAAACAAGGCTAAGAGCTTTAAATTAAAATATTCCTTGACCGGGAGTCAATGTAGGTCAGGAGTGTTAGAGGAACGGTATGTGGCATGAGTTAAGACATGGGCAGCAGATTTTTGGACAACCTCAATTTACAGAGGGCAGAATGCGACTGACCAACTAGGAGTGTGTTGAAAAAATCAAATCTAGAGGTGACAAGAATAAGAATGAAAGTTTCAGCAGCAGATCAGCTGAGACAAAGGCAAAGTTAGAAAAAGGCAGTCTTAATGGTGGTAGGAACAAAAGGTCAGAAACTCACCTCCGGATCAAATGTGGTACTATGGTTATGAGCAGACTTACTTTTGCCAGGAAGAGAGATGGCATCAGTATCTAGGGAGTTTGGAGTGGGACTTTAAAACAATGTTCCCAACATTTAATTGGAGGAAGTTTCTGTTCATCCGGTGCCAAGGGGCTAAAACCTCACTCTATATCATGCTCGCTAATCTATAATTTTTCTTTTAAAGCTGGATAAAGGCTTTAAACTGACTGAAGCCACGACTGGCTGTGACTCACACATAAGGAATCTTTGCCCTTCAAAACAGCAGCAACCATGTTATTCTGACTACAGAGATAAAATCCCCAGGAATTGTACAAAGACCCTTTTGCATTTCAAAGGCCAGGCCCCTTGCCAATGGAGACAGCTTGGCTGCGAGGGCACATGCACATGGAAACTTATTAATGGATGAAACATTAACCATCTCAAGAATACAGACCAGGAATATATACCCTTAATCCAAACCAAGGTGGAGAAGTGGGTGTCATATCACATCAGGGCTGTTTAAATTAAACTCCTTCCTGTTTGTAACACTGCTAATTTAGCCACAGTGGAAGAGTCCAGATGTGGTGATGAGGTAGAGCTGGGTGTCATTAGCATACATGCAAAAACTAATGCTGTGCTATTGGATGATATTGTTGAGGGGCAGCTTGTGATTGAGAAATATGAGAGCATGTCTAGGAGTCATAGAGAGTCATAGAGCCATAGAGGTTTACAGCATGGAAACAGGCCCTTTGGTCCAACTTGTCCATGCCGCCCTTTTTTAAAAAACTCCTAGGCTAGTCCCAATTGCCCGCATTTGGCCCATATCCCTCTCTACCTATCTTACCCATGTAACTGTCTAAATGTTTTTTAAAAAACAAAATTGTACCCACCTCTACTATTACCTCTGGCAGCTTGTTCCAGACACTCACCACCCTCTGTGTGAAAAAATTGCTCAGGAGAACAGTGACCATGACACCACACAACCCTGCCACAGCAACCTCTGCAAGACATGCCGGATCATCGACACAGATGCCATCATCTCACGTGAGAACACCATCCACCAGGTACACGGTACATACTCTTGCAATTCGGCCAACGTTGTCTACCTGATACGCTGCAAGAAAGGATGTTCCGAGGCATGGTACATTGGGGAAACTATGCAGACGCTGCGACAACGGATGAATGAACACCGCTCGACAATCACCAGACAAGACTGTTCTCTTCCTGTTGGGGAGCACTTCAGCGGTCACGGGCATTCGGCCTCTGATATTCGGGTAAGCGTTCTACAAGGCGGCCTTCGCGATACACGACGGCGCAGAGTCGCTGAGCAGAAACTGATAGCCAAGTTCCGCACACACGAGGACGGCCTCAACCGGGATATTGGGTTCATGGCACACTATTTGTAACCCCCACAGAGTTTCACTGGCTGTCTTGTCTGGAGACAATACACATCCTTTTAGCCTGTCTTGATGCTCTCTCCACTCACATTGTTTTGTTTCTTAAAGACTTGATTAGTTGTAAGTATTCGCATTCCAACCATTATTCATGTAAATTGAGTTTGTGTCTTTATATGCTCTGTTTGTGAACAGAATTCCCACTCACCTGAAGAAGGGGCTTGCAGCTCCGAAAGCTTGTGTGGCTTTTGCTACCAAATAAACCTGTTGGACTTTAACCTGGTGTTGTTAAACTTCTTACTGTGTTTACCCCAGTCCAACGCCGGCATCTCCACATTCTGTCAAGAAGCCAATTTTGTATCCATTTAGATACCTCACCCTGGATCCTGTGAGATTTACCTTTATGCAACAACCTACCATGCGGTACCTTGTCAAAGGCCTTGCTAAAGTCCATGTAGACAACATCAACTGCACTGCCCTCATCTACCTTCTTGGTTACCCCTTCAAAAAACTCAATTAAATTTGTGAGACATGATTTTCCACTCACAAAGCCATGCTGACTGTCTTGAAGTATGAACTCTCTGATTGAGGTAATGATTGCCTGCCCAATCAGGGAGTCTCACCAGTATATATATTGAGGAGTGCCAGGGCTACTGACACTCTGGAATCTGCCTTTCTACCTGAAGCACTCTTCGGAGTGGAGATAAGTTTGTAAATAAAGGGAATCTGGTGAAGGGACACCGGCTTCTAAGGAATTATTTCAGTGGTGAAGAGGAAAAGACCCTCAGGAACTTACTTGCTAACAGCTGACTTTGCTTGGGGTAAGCCATTTTCAGGCATCGTGCCTCTGTTTAGGAAACTGGACTCTTTTGACCCTGCTGTGGAAGTTTGGGCCCAATATATGGAATGCATGCATTACATTTTTAGGGCTAACAGCATTATGACAGATGAAAAGCAATGGGTCATTCTTCTGACCATTTGTGGATTATCAGCATTTGGCATTATTTTGCAGCTTAACTTTCCCAGAGACAGCAGATACCAAAACCTTCCAGGAATTTGCAGACCGAGTGAGGAAATATTATAACCCTAAGCCACCTCTGATCCTGAATAGTAGTGTTTTTACTCAGCAATCCGGAAGACGAGGGAGTCTGTCACAGGTTTCTTCACAAGATTGAGACGACTGGTGGAAGCATGTGAATTTGGGTTGATGTTGAATGAGATGCTTAGGAACCGTTTGGTATGCGGGATAAATAATGCAATTATCCTTTTGGCTGAAGCCCAACTGGACTTCAAACTGTGCTACAGCTAGCCTTATTGTTGGAAAATGGAGCATATGATTTGTAAGATATCCCAATGGAAGTGGACACCCATGCTAGTTCGACTGAATTCAGGGACCACGACTTGAGTGCAGGTGATTGCATAGCCTCCCTCAGGAAGTATCCAGATACAGTTAAAGATATGCTCACTGTACAGCCCCAAAACAAAGCCAAACTTTGACCAGACAGTCAACAGTCCCCTCAGAATCCTGCCCATCAAGGCATTGTAATTGTTACTGATACCCAGAATGGGAACAGCAAAACAAGATTTTAAGACCTAGATTTAGGAAAATGACAGATAGGCCGGTATCCAGGTGAGTGCACACTTTGGAAGGTCCACCTACATCTGACATGGAACAATTAAATTGCACAGCAATGTCCAAATCAGACCCAATTAAGATAACCATAAGATTAAATGGACATCCAGCATTAATGAAGGTCGATACAGGCGTAGCCGTATCACCGGTTGGAGAATCAGTGTTTGGTAAAATTCACACTGGACTCCAACCCTTAACTTTAATCAAGACTTTGCAAGACTGAGAACTTATACAAGGGAACCTCTTAGAATTGTGGGCACAACCTTTGTTCCTTTCTCTTTTAAAGGCAACTGGTTCTGTTCCCATTAATGATAGTGGAGGGCTTGAGCCAGAGCCGAATGGGGCAAAACTAGTTGCCAGAAATGCACCTGGATTGGGTAAACATAAGAACATAAGAAATAGGAGCAGGAGTAGGCTATCTCGCCCCTCGAGTCTGCCCCGCCATTCAATAAAACATTTTCCAGTTAGAAAATGGTTGCTTGAGTGAAGTCCCGCTCAAATACCCAGAAGGTTTCTGAGAAGGGCTAGGAATTACATAAGGAGCCAAGGCGACCTTATATATCGAAGCAGTCCCACAATTTTGCAAGGCCCGCCCAGTACCATTTGATTTAAGGGAAAAAGTGGAAACAAGAATGAGAAGGTATCATCAAGCCTGTCCGGTTCGTGGAATGGGCAGCACTGGCCGTGCCTATTTTGAAGCCAGATGGTTCAGTCCACCTTTGATGGATTTTAAAGAAACAATAAAACATTATTCACAGCTGGACAAATACCCGATTCCCCGGGTCGAGGATTTATACACAAAGTTGGCAGGTGGACTCTTACTCTTGAAATTAGAATAGAGTCATGCTCATTTGCAGTTGCAGCTGGATGAGGATTCATAGAAATATTCTACGATCAATAATCTAAGGGCTTCTATGAATACACAAGGTTAACTTTTGGGGTATGGTCGGCCTACTTGATCTTCCAGAGAACAATGGAAAACAAATTCCAAGGTTTACTCAGGTGGTCATTTATCTGGATGATGTTCTCATTACAGGTTGAACAAAGGCAGAACACCTGGAGGAAATTCTTAGTCATTTTTCAAGGGCTGGCATGTGCCTAAGAAAGGAGAAATGCATGTTCCTGGTACCTTAAGTGACCTACCTAGGCTACAAAGTGGACAAATCGGGTCTACATCCCTTGGAGGGCAGGTGCAGATGATTAAAGGTGCCTCAGCTCCCACCAGGAGTTACGGTCATTTCTAGAGCTGGTGACATACTATGAAAAATTTATACCAAACCAGGCATCTTGGTTCCACTACATCAACTGCTAAAAAGGATAAAGCTTTGGAGTGGTCTGCCTGTCAAGACTTGGCTTTTAAGAGAATAAAGGAACAGCTGTCATCATCGAATATCTTAGCACATTATTATCCGAGAAAAGAGTTAGTGCTAATCTGCAATGCACCTCCATACGGCATCGGGGTGGTATTAGCACACAGATGGCCAAATGGAGAGGAACGCCCAATAGCAGATGCCTCCAGGACCTTGGTTATGGTGAAAGGAAAGACCACATTGAAGAATAAGGGTTGGCAATAATATCTGGAGTGAAAAAATTCCATCAATACCTTAATGGGTGGAAATTTGTGATTGTCACCGATCACAAGCCACTATTGGGGCTACTAAGAGAGGACAATGTGGTGGGCGTCCACCATGACTGGAAACATTGAGTTCATGAATGGGCCTGCATAATCCACGTGCAGCCGAGTCCATAGTCTACCCGATATTCCCATGGAATTGCTGGTGGCAACTCTTGTCCTTGCTGGCACCGACAAGCGTGCCACAAGCGCCATTATGTCACATTCTTTCTGGCCTATCAAAAATAATTTCTTGCCAACATCTTCATTTTTGGATACTCCAGGATGTCCAGGATGTAGTTCGGCCAGTATGAAATAGCAGCTCTGACTCGGAACAACTAATCTAAAGGAGATGGGTTCAAATGTTTTAGTCGAAGTAGGGAAGGAGGTAGAAGAGGGGGAGGGGTAGCATTATTGGTCAGAGATTGTATCACAGTGTCAGAGAGGAGGTTTGATGAGGACTTATCTGTTGAGGTAGTATGGGCGGAGATTAGAAATAGGAGAGGAGAGGTCACCCTGTTGGGAGTCTTTTATAGACCTCCTAAAAGTTCTAGAGAGGTTGAGGAAAGGATTGCGGAGTCAATCCTGCTTAGGAGTGAAAGTAATAGGGCAATTGTTATGGGGGATTTTAACTTGACTAATATTGACTGGAATTGTTATAGCTCTAGCTCGTTAGAGGGGTCAGTTTTTGTTCAAAGCGTGCAGGAAGGTTTTTTGACTCAGTATGTAGACAGACCAACTAGAGGTGAGGCTATATTGGATCTGGTGCTGGGAAATGAGCCAGACCAGGTGCTAGACTTGGAAGTTGGTGTGCATTTTGGTGATAGTGACCACAATTCGGTTACGTTCACCTTAGTGATGGAAAGGGATAGGCATGAACCTCGGGCCAATGGTTTTAGCTGGGGGAAGGGTAATTATGAGGCTATTAGGAGAGAATTAGGAAACATAGGTTGGACTAGGAGATTACAGGGACTGGGAACGTCCGACATGTGGAGTTTTTTCAAGGAGCAGCTACTGCGAGTCTGTGATAGGTATGTCCCTGTCAGGCAAGGAGGAATTGGTAGGGCTAGGGAACCGTGGTGCACCAAAAAAGTTTCTTTGTTGGTTAAAAAGAAAAAGGAGGCTTATGTTCGGATGAGACGTGAGCACTCGGGTAGTGCACTAGAAAGCTTTAGATTGGCTAAGAGGGAGTTGAAGAGCGAGCTTAGAAGGGCTAAAAGGGGACATGAGAAGACTTTGGCGGATAGGGTTAAAGAGAATCCTAAGGCGTTCTATAGGTATGTCAAGAACAGAAGGTTGGTTAGGGCAAGTTTAGGGCCAGTTATAGATGGCAGAGGGAAGTTATGTGTGGAACCGGAGGAGATTGGTGAAGCATTGAACCAATATTTCTCTTCGGTGTTCACGCAAGGGGACATGAATATAGCTGAGGAGGACACTGGGTTGCAAGGGAGTAGAATAGACAGTATTACAGTTGATAAGGAGGATGTGCAGGATATTCTGGAGGGTCTGAAAATAGATAAATCCCCTGGTCCGGATGGGATTTATCCAAGGATTCTCTGGGAGGCAAGAGAAGTGATTGCAGAGCCTCTGGCTCTGATCTTCAGGTCGTCGTTGGCCTCTGGTATAGTACCAGAAGATTGGAGGTTAGCGAATGTTGTCCCATTGTTTAAGAAGGGGAACAGAGACTTCCCCGGGAATTATAGACCGGTGAGTCTCACTTCTGTTGTCGGCAAGATGTTGGAAAAAATTATAAGGGATAGGATTTATAGTTATTTGGAGAGTAATGAATTGATAGGTGATAGTCAGCATGGTTTTGTGGCAGGTAGGTCGTGCCTTACTAACCTTATTGAGTTTTTTGAGAAAGTGACCAAGGAGGTGGATGGGGGCAAGGCAGTGGACGTGGTATATATGGATTTTAGTAAGGCGTTTGATAAGGTTCACCATGGTAGGCTTCTGCAGAAAATGCAGATGTATGGGATTGGGGGTGATCTAGGAAATTGGATCAGGAATTGGCTAGCGGATAGGAAACAGAGGGTGGTGGTTGATAGTAAATATTCATCATGGAGTGCGGTTACAAGTGGTGTACCTCAGGGATCTGTTTTGGGGCCACTGCTGTTTGTAATATTTATTAATGATCTGGATGAGGGTATAGTTGGGTGGATTAGCAAATTTGCTGATGACACCAAAGTCGGTGGTGTGGTAGACAGTGAGGAAGGGTGTCGTAGTTTGCAGGAAGACTTAGACAGGTTGCAAAGTTGGGCCGAGAGGTGGCGGATGGAGTTTAATGCGGAGAAGTGTGAGGTAATTCACTTTGGTAGGAATAACAGATGTGTTGAGTATAGGGCTAACGGGAGGACTTTGAATAGTGTGGAGGAGCAGAGGGATCTAGGTGTATGTGTGCATAGATCCCTGAAAGTTGGGAATCAAGTAGATAAGGTTGTTAAGAAGGCATATGGTGTCTTGGCGTTTATTGGTAGGGGGATTGAATTTAGGAGTCGTAGCGTTATGTTGCAACTGTACACAACTCTGGTGCGGCCGCACTTGGAGTACTGTGTGCAGTTCTGGTCCCCACATTACAGGAAGGATGTGGAGGCTTTGGAGAGGGTGCAGAGGAGGTTTACCAGGATGTTGCCTGGTATGGAGGGGAAATCCTATGAGGAGAGGCTGAGGGATTTGGGATTGTTTTCGCTGGAAAGGCGGCGGCTAAGAGGGGATCTTATTGAAACATATAAGATGATTAGAGGTTTAGATAGGGTGGATAGTGATAGCCTTTTTCCTCTGATGGAGAAATCCAGCACGAGGGGGCATGGCTTTAAATTGAGGGGGGGTAGTTATAGAACCGATGTCAGGGGTAGGTTCTTTACCCAGAGGGTGGTGAGGGATTGGAATGCCCTGCCAGCATCAGTTGTAAATGCGCCTAGTTTGGGGGCGTTTAAGAGATCCGTAGATAGGTTCATGGACGAAAAGAAATTGGTTTAGGTTGGAGGGTCACAGTTTTTTTTTAACTGGTCGGTGCAACATCGTGGGCCGAAGGGCCTGTTCTGCGCTGTAATGTTCTATGTTCTATGTTCTATGTTCCCTTCATCCACTTTCCTGGTAACCTCCTCGAAAAACTCTAATAGATTGGTTAAACATGACCTACCACGCACAAAGCCATGTTGACTCTCCCTAATAAGTCCCTGTCTATCCAAATATTTGTAGATCCTATCTCTTCGTATTCCTTCCAATAATTTACCTACTACTGACGTCAAACTTACCGGCCAATAATTTCCCGCATTACTTTTTGAGCCTTTTTTAAACAACGGAACAACATGAGGATACGGTAGTGACTTTCAAGGGGCGTCTTGACAAATACATGAATAGGATGGGAATAGAGGGATATGGTCCCCGGAAGGGTAGGGGTTTTAGTTAAGTCGGGCAGCATGGTCGGTGCAGGCTTGGAGGGCCTGCTGTAATTTTCTTTGTTCTATTATGGGCAAAATCTTACCAAAGAATGGCAGGGTGTTGTTTATGGTGAGAACCAACGTATTTCCCTCCAGAGAAACTGATCAGTTTTCTCTCCAGATTCTATCACACGCTGCCAAAAATATATCACGAGGACGGGATTCACGCTGACTTAGGGGGCAGGGACCAAACACACCAGCAAAACTCGGCTCCTCAGAGATCTTCCAAGGGCACCCCGATCAAAACTGTAATCAATCTCCCCCCACCCCACAACCGAGGGCTCAGGGGCTCCCTTCGCACCCCTAAGCAGAGCGAGCTGTAACTCCTAACCCCACTGTAATCATCCGCCCCTTTTTCTGCCTTACCCGTCCCCACCACGATTAACAGCCCCTCCTCTCTCTCTCTTCCCCCATCACCCCCAGTGATCATTGCACACCCCCCCCCCCCGCCAGTCAGAGCAGGCACCCACCAACACGCTCCTCCCACCCACACAATGGCAACGTCAGCATCCTCTCCTCATTGGGCTGCTGCCACCGGCCCACAAGCACAGCAGCATTAACCCCCCCCCAATGAGGCTCCCACTCGGGCACACCCTTTGGCACAGGTTAGCACTGCCAGGGTGACATGATGCCAACATGGCAGTGCCAACCTGTGCCAAGGGGCATTGCCAGGGCACTGCTTGGCCATGTCCCTCTCCCCGGTTGCTATATTACCTTTATGCCCCTGGGAGACCCCCATGACTGGCTCATATATGTGTGAACCTGTTGTGAACTGTGCCGACATGACGCCACGTTAGCACGTTGTCAATATCGGGGGGGTATGCATGCAAAGCAAGTTCACACCCGCTATGGGCATGAACTTGATGACGTCACCAGCGAGGGGCAGGGAAGATCTGCAGTTACATTCTCGCCGGCGAAAACTGCGACTTCCAGATCTTCAGCCCCTGCCAGGTTTCGCACGGCCGGCAAACGTGGGCTCATGTTTTTGCCCTCTAACAGTGATTGCACTTTAAAAAGTACTTCATGGGCTGCAACATACTTTGAGATGTCCGATGGCTCTCTTTTCTTTTTTGTGTCACCTTTGATTCTTCTGTCAATTTCCACCTATGTTGGCTGACTCTTGGCATTTATCCTTGGAATTATACTCAAAATCTTTCCTTCATCCTCTTGAAAGTCTTCACTTCATTTTGAAAGTGCGGTTCCCAGAATTGGACACAATACTCCAGTTGGGGTCAACAAGTCTTCCATTAGGTTTCATCACAACTTCATTGACTTTGTCCTCTATGCCTTTATTTAAGTAGCCCTGGATCCTATATGCCTTTTTAAGCATTTTTTTAACCTGTTCTATGAACTTCAATGATACTTGGGTCTCTCTATTTTGTATTGCCTCTCCTTGGTCTTCCTATCAAAATGTACCACTTCACTGCATTAAATTCCATCTCCCACATGTCCATCCATTCCAGTCAATGTCCTCCTGAAATCTACCAGTGTCATGGAGTCGTTGTTGGCCCATCAAATCTATGCCAGCTCTCTGTGAAGCAAACTAGTCACTCTCATTTTCACTGCATCCTTGCAAGTTTATTTCCTTCAAGGGCCCCTCCAATTTCCTTTTGAAATCATTGATCATCTCAGCCCCCACCAGCCTTGTGAGCAGCGAGTTCCAGGTCATTACCACTCACTGCATTAAAAAATTTCTTCCTCACATTCCCCCTGCAACTGTCATCTAATGTTAAAATCGGTGGCCATTCATTCTTATGCCAGAAGCTAATTGGAACAATTTTTCTCATCTACCTTATTCAAACCTGTAAGAATTGTGTATGCCTCTATCACGTCTCCCTTCTCTCTCCTTTTCTCCAAGGAGAACAGCTCCACTTTTTCCAACCGGGCCTTGGAACTATTGCCTCCATCCCCAGAGCCACTCTGATAAATCTCCTCATCTCCCTCACAAAGATCCTGACATCCTTCCTAAAGAAAGAGCGATGACTAGAACGAGATACAATACACTGGCTGTGAACTGATCAGAGTTTTATAAAAGGTTCAGTATGTCCCTGATTTTCATAGAATCTCTACAGTGCCACTCAGCCTATCGAGCCTCCACTGACAACAATCCCAGCCAGGCCCTATCCCCGTAACCCCACACACTTACTCTGCTAATCCCCCTGACATGAAGTGGTAATTTACCAATGGCCAATCAACTTAACCTGCACATCTTTGGAGTGTGGGAAGAAACTGGAGGAAATCCATGCAAACTCCACACAGACAGTTTACTCAAAGTTGGGATTGAACCCGGGTCCATGGTGCAGTGAGGCAGCAGTGCCAACTACTGTGCCATGTTTTCAATGCCTGTATTTATGAAATCCAAGACTTCAAATGTGTGGCTAATCACTCTTTCAATAAATCCTGTCATTTTCAAAGACCAATGCACAGGCACCCACAGGTCTCTCTATTCCTGCACATTCTTTAGGAAATTGTATTTTAATTGAATCGAATTTAAATTAAAAGAACAGTGGCCCTCATAGCAACAGCTGGGGAACCCACAGTTCATCACTACTCTCTCTTTTGTTACTCAGCCAGCTTCATATCCATGGTGCCACTGTCACTTTTATTCCATGGGTTTCAGTTCTGCTAGTAAGCCTATTATGTGGCACTTTAGCAAGTACCTTCTGGAAGTCCATATACATCACATCAACCACATTACCCTCAGCAATGTTCTCTGGTATTTTATCCAAAAACAAAAATTGTTAAACACAATTTGCTTTTAACAAATCCAGTCTATTTCTTTCATTAGTCCAAGCATATCTAAGCGACTGTGAACTCTGTCCTGGATTATATGGAATCTTCCTGCCCCACGAGCAGAGGGAAGCACGGCAAACGGGAAGTTAATTTGGCATGAGGCCAAAAATCTGTTTTCTCTTGTGATGAACTGTAAAAAATTTGTTCTCTGAACTTCAAAGACAGATCAAGCTTCTTAACGAACAATGTCAGGAAGGCCTTTTAAATGTATTAGCATGATGTGCATATTCATTAATCAGCTACCTTGCCAGAATGAAATACCCCCTCCAAATTAATTTACCCGCCAGCGAGAAATTAGAGCATTCAGTTTCACAATTGAATATAAGTAGCAGGCACCTGGGAAACATCACTTCTTCGATCACTTTGAAATCAGTTTTCACCTTCTTGGTGATCTCACATAACTTCACTCATTTCGGATTCTGGTAGCAAAAGCTGCACCAAGACCAGGAACAAGCAGCAGACAAAGGCTGGAAAGGGTGATGGGATGGAGTGAAAGATAAACAGGGAATGGAATGAGAGTGTCCGAGGAAGGGACAGGAGAGATTGTCCAGGGAAGGGGGACAGTCCAAGGAAGTGGAGGAAAAGGCAGTCCGGGTAAAGGGGGGAAAAGAGTGCCTGAGAGGACAGGGTCAGTGTTGTATTCCCCAGGGCTGAATTCAGGGTACTGGTCAGAGGAGGGAACAGTCACATTGAGAAGGGTGGGGTGGGCGAGATGGGTGTAATAGGATGGCCCGTCCAGCATGTCCTATTCCAGCAGGTGAAGGTTTGATGAGGGGGTGGTGACAGGTTGCTTGGATAATGGGAGGGGGGGGCCAGGATCAGGGTGGGCATGGGGGAGGCAGTAACGGGTGTTAGCTCTAGGGGAGGGGGTGGGGGATAAGTATGTGGAGGTGGACCATATTCAGGTTCAGGGCAGAGGCAGATATACAGTTCATGATCACCTTCACTTCTGTCCCCCAGCAAACCTCAGCCATCCCCCACCTACCCCCAGGAATGCCCTATTGATCACGAAGATAAAAGCAAATTACTGTGGATGCTGGAATCTGAAACAAAAACAGATAAATCTCAGCAGGTCTGACAGCGTCTGCACAGAGAGAATAGAGCCAAAGTTTTGAGTCCGGATGAACCTTCATTGTGCTATTCCTCTGCTTGGTGTTTACTCCCATTTGGTGCTTAGTGCTTTTCCCCTACTCACCAGTTTATAACTTCCGGTTATCCTGTTGCACTTCTGAAACAAAGGAACAAGATTGGGTATTCTCCAGTCCTCTGGGGCCTCACCTGTGACTGAAGAGGATAAAAAGATTTTGCCCAAGGCCCCTATTATGAGTATATTGTGAAGGGTTGTGCAAGAATAACCACAAAGTAGGCCTTGTAACTTAAACGCTGGAAACTCTTTATTACAAGTGTGTACTGTTCCACAGTCAAATCCGAAATGAGTTCTATACTGGGAGGAGCTAATTCTCCAGGGGTCACCTGACCCACACTCTTAAAGGGGCAGTATGCACCCCAAAACCCCAACATACATATTTACATATATCACAGCCCCAGCAATTTCCTCCCTGCCTCCCTCAGTATTTTGGGATAGATTCCATCAGGTCCCGGGGACTAGTCTACCTTAATGCTTTTCAAAACACCCAACACCTTTTTTATATTGACATGCCCTACAATATCAACATACCCCTCTCTAGACTTTGCATCACAAAAGAGGAGGACATGGTGGATGGTAAGCATTCATTAAGGAAACTTGAAAGGCCAGAACATTCAAGGCTATGAACCAAGTGCTGGAAAATAGGATTAGAATAGTGTTTGATGGTTGGCACAGACATGATGGACCAAAGGGCCTCTTTTTGTGCTGTAAAATTCTATGGCCGGAATTTTACTGGCACACCCGCCCCAGAATCGGGGCAGGCAAGGCTCATAGAACAGCATTCTCCGTTGGCCTCGGGCAGGATCTTACAAGCCTTGGGCAGACGAGGCAGTAAAATTCCGGTATATGACTCTATGACCCCAGACAAGGTCAACATCTTTCCTGCATGGACCTGCAGATCCCCGTTTTGGCTGCTGATGCTTCACATGGATAGCGACATAGTCCGCAGCACAGTCCAGCACACAGGTAATTCCACTCTCTCTCCTGGTACACTAAAACCCCAAATCATATGCAATGCGCTTTGGTTGCTAATCCTTTATGTGAAGTAAATGCCACCCTTGGCAGTCCACAGGCAGGCCACACAAATCTCCATGTGTGGTCTGAGAAAGGCTTTAGTCAAACGCACAGACATTTCTTTAATTCCCCACTCAAACCCCTCTTGCAGCCGAGGTTAATTTGCCCATTGACTCATTAATTACTGCCTTCACCTGTATGTTAGCTTAAAATGACAAATCACCAAGGAATGCCAATCACCACAGCTTCCTCCAGACAGTTAGGGCAACCTCTGGTTTTCTACTGTTTGGAAAACTATGTGGAGTTTCAATCCCTCAGCCCTGAACCAGCATTTACATTGTATTTGTCATTCAAACCGCTCATTGCATCCACCCACATCTGAACTCAGGGTGACAGCAGCAGGAGCTACAGTGACCTTGATGAACACATTTTCAAAGATCAGAACATGTTGAGCTGCAAATAATGGCTTGCATGATGAGTGACCAGGCAGCACACCCACAACTGAGTCTCAAGGATGTTCAGGTGTGGTGGACTTCTGTCTGAGGATACCCCTGCTTGCATGGAGTTTCACATTGACCCCAAGCCCTCCCTCGCGGGCCAGTGCCCCACAATCCGAGTTGCTTCACAGAAATACCCTCCGTGTCATTTAGCGGAGTATGGAGGACTTTTCCTGCATGAGTTGCTGCTGCAGACCTTTCACCTCATTGCCTTCACTCGCCTGGACATGTCGTTAGAGTGCCTTGTGGTCATCTGGTAGCGGCAGTCCCCAGTGGGGTCCTTTCTACCAGAGAATCCACCCTCTCATTGTTGAGGATCAGAGGCGAAGGGTGTTGCATGCAGCAGTCCCATGCAACCAGACTCCCAAGATGCCTGTGTTGTTTGCAACCTTGTCGGGTCTGTGAACTCCATATGCATAAGTTGTTTAAGATTGCACCCTTTTTCTGAAAAAAAATCTGTTACTTTCTTTTTGGTTGCCCTTCATCCCCATATTCCTGATCTTTGGATACCCATTGCTGAGGAGGGTGTGAAGGGAGGAGGTCCTCCTCATGGCTCTGCTCAAGCAGCAGGTGGTCGAGAGGGGTCTTCAGCCCAACTGCCTTCTCCACTTTTGCACCTATGTTCACTGCTCAGTGTCTCTGGAAAGACCTTCTGTACCCGGTGGGTACCATGGGGACTGGGGTGTTTTATCGACCTCTTTAATCACATTCTGTTTTAATGTTTTAACTTTATTTTGAGATTTGTTTACTTTGACATAGTATTCCTTTAAGGGGCTGCTTTTTAATCTACCCCTAAGTTTGTTGATTTAGTTTATTTGTTCATCCAAAAGGAGCACAACTGATGACCAGAGCTTAATCGTGCCCATGTGAGATTATTGAGTAATCACTGTATTGATAATATGGGAGAAATGAATCTATAGAAGTTTATCATTGGACACGGATTAGGGCCCACATTCCAGTGCCTTAAATGTCTGTGAGCACTGAAGCAACAAGCCACAGGATGGAATCCAGGAGACTGTGAAAGTGAATATTTACAAGTGTCCAAACAATGTACAATGTGCCACCTGTGGGTGGTGCATTCAATACTGCTTAATTTTTCTTTGCCTCCCACTACATCTAGATGCAGGCTCAATGTCCACAGCTGAGGTGGAGTTAACCTGCCGACTGCTTTGCCCTGTTTACTGTGTGACTGCAGGTGTCCTCTGGTGGGGTAAGGCCTTGTGGGCACCAGCCTGCTGAAGCTGCATTGCTCAGGTGTAGGTGCACCTTGCTCAGTCTGACCTACTGGAGGCAAAGGGCTCACGGGCGGAGGGGTGATGGAGGGGAGGAGAGGAGAAACGAAACAGCAGGTAACCCTTTGAGTGTCCTGGGATGAAGCCACTGGGGTGCTTGGTTGGAGCTCCCTATCCCTGTGGGTGTCCAATGGCATCTCACTGGCTCCTTGAGAAGGGCAGCATGGTGGCACAGTGGTTAGCACTGCTGCCTCACAACGTCAGGGACCCAGGTTCAATTCCGGCCTCAGGTCGCTGTCTGTGTGGAGTTTGCACATTCTCTGTGTCTGCATGGGCTTCCTCCGGGTGCTCCGGTTTCCTCCCACAGTGCAAAGATGTGTGGGTTAGGTTGATTGGCAATGCTAAAATTGACCCTGGTGTCAGGGGAATAGGGCCTGCGTGGGACAGTCATTGATGCAGACTCAATGGGCCAAATGGCCTCTTTCTGGACTGTAAGGATTCTAAGGGGCACCCGGAAGGAGTAGCCTTGTCACCTAAGCATTGGTGCATTGCAGCAGTGGCTGTACTGCAACCAGCAATGGAGTGCAAGTCCAAACATGTATCCAGCAGCCAATGTGCATTCTGCTGGAACTGCATCTCCAAAGTGGCTGCCACCTTTTCTATGGAGGTGGCCAAATGCTCGCATTCTGGAACCATGACAGCAGACTGAACACGAATGGATTTCTCCAGCCTTTGGTTCAGAATATGTATAGCTTCTAGCAACTCGCCCTGATGTTCCTTTATCTCTGCATCTTCAACAGGTCTTTTTGGGCTGATTCCAGAGGCTCAGAATCTGCTCGAGTCTCACTGGGGTCCTGGTTTCTAGCTGTGGTCTGAGTGCCAGAAACATTGGTTGTCACTGTCGTCACTCGCTGTGGACCCGTTTCAGTGACGTACTCAGATTGTGACCTCAAGCCCACTCTAGAGCTTGGATCCAACAAGGCGAGTGTGTCTGTGCTGATGGACACCCTGACAGTGAATCCTTTGCGGATTCTGAGACGTCCTCCTCATAGCTGCTTTTGCGGCTGTTGCTGGGGCTGTGGCTGGTCTCAGCTGCTGCGTCCCCCTGTTCTCCATTTTTTGTTGGTACCTGGAGGCAAGAAAATAAAAAGTTACGATTAAAGAAACACTCACTAATTAAAGATATCTCTCACTCACGTGGCCGCAGCTGACAACTGCAGACTGGAGACATCCTCAGTGGCTTCCTGGTTGCGGGGGGGCGGGGGGGGAGGGGGGGGGGGGGAGTCAAATCTTGCTGTCAGCACAGTCACAGTACTGCTCCTCCCTGGCTAGCTTGGCTGCCACTTCCTCATACTAGGTCAGTGCTCTCATTTCAGCCATTTCTCCTCCAACCTTGACATGCTCCCAATATGGTGGACATCCTTGTCCTGCAGAAAGACAAAAGGATTGATTGTCACACAGATGGTTGGATGAGCAGTTCTATGTCATGCATGCCTATTGCCGCGGCTGAGTCCTCCCCAGCTAGTGATGAAGAAGCCAGTTGTCCTGCCACTGATATGAGATTGAGAGCATGAAATGGCTGGCACACTTTCAATGCAGATGTCCCATCTGCTGGTGAGTGCTGAAATCCAAACTGGTGTTGCAACATCCCTATGCACGCAAAGAGACTGCCATCTGATGCTCTTATGAGAATGTCAGTTTGTGCCAAAAGATGGTACACTTATCTTTGTGGAACACAGCAGACCATTCATCCTCCTCTGACACTGCTGGGAGTTTCTGGGCTGGACCACATGGGTGCTAACCTCCGCTGTGACCTCCATCCAGGCTGCCATGGTCAGATGGAAGAACTTCCTGCTGCCAACCCTGTGAAACAACATCTCCCATCTTTCCTGGGAGAGCTGGTGGAGAGTGAGGCATTACTGAACCTTGGGGCTGCGGGTTGCTGCCTTCTCTTTGAGAGTGTAATCTGGAGCTCCTGGCTTGCCGTGAGTGAATGTCTGTCAGGGTGCCCTTTAAATAAAAGTCTACAGGAAATTACATGTTCGGTACTGAAGTACCATTTGCTTGTTTCAAGGGTTCTGCATCATGGTTATTCTACTTGACCATTAATCCAAAGATAAGGCCTAAACTAACAATTGAGAGCCACAAGTTCACAACTCCATAACAACTAAGAATTTAAATTAAATGAATTAAATTAAATAAAACCCCCCCATCTGGTTCACCAAGATAAATAACATAAGAACGGGGGGGCGGCACGGTGGGGGCGGCACGGTAGCACAGTGGTTAGCACTGCTGCTTCACAGCTCCAGGGACCTGGGTTCGATTCCCGGCTTGGGTCACTGTCTGTGTGGAGTTTGCACATTCTCCTCGTGTCTGCGTGGGTTTCCTCCGGGTGCTCCGGTTTCCTCCCACAGTCCAAAGATGTGCGGGTTAGGTAGATTGGCCATGCTAAAAATTGCCCTTAGTGTCCTGACATGCGTAGGTTGGAGGGATTAGTGGGTAAATATGTAGGGATATGGGGGTAGGGCCTGGGTGGGATTGTGGTTGGTGCAGACTCGATGGGCCAAATGGCCTCTTTCTGTACTGTAGGGTTTCTATGATTTCTATGTGATGCGCGTTATCATACACGAGGCTTGATGCTCAGGAAATAAAAGCTTTTATTTGCTGTAACAAAGCAACTATATACACGCTCCCAGACTGAGGGGTCCCAGCCAGAGCAGGGACCTTTATACCTCTCCCAGTCGAGCTCCGCCTCCTGGGATGTACCACAATACTACAATACAAAGGTGTAACAACCCCACCCTAACCCCAACAGCAACAAGTAGAACAACCCATCCCTAACCCAACAGCAACATATGTACATACTTGTAGTACTGGCCAGACCCTGGCTCAGTACTATCCAGTGGGAACCAACGATGGTTCACCACACTATGAACATAAGAACTAGGAACAGGAGTAGGCCATCTGGCCCCTCGAGCCTGCTCCGCTATTCAATAAGATCATGGCTGATCTTTTCGTGGACTCAGCTCCACTTACCCACCCACTCACCATAACCCTTAATTCCTTTACTGTTCAAAAATTTATCTATCCTTGCCTTAAAAACATTCAATGAGGTAGCCTCAACTGCTTCACTGGGCAGGGAATTCCACAGATTCACAACCCTTTGTGTGAAGAAGTTCCTCCTCAACTCAGTCCTAAAACTGCTTCCCATTATTCTGAGGCTATGCCCCCTAGTTCTAGTTTCACCCGCCAGTGGAAACAACTTCCCTGCTTCTATCTTATCTATTCCCTTCATAATTTTATGTTTCTATAAGATCTCCCCTC
Source organism: Mustelus asterias (assembly GCF_964213995.1). Lineage (NCBI taxonomy): Eukaryota > Metazoa > Chordata > Chondrichthyes > Carcharhiniformes > Triakidae > Mustelus > Mustelus asterias. The sequence continues at coordinate 37,658,087 of NC_135810.1, forward strand.
ATTCTTCTCAATTCCAATGAGTATAGCCTCAGTCTACTCAGTCTCTCCTCATAAGCCAACACTCTCAACTCCGAAATCAACCTAGTGAATCTCCTCTGCACCCCCTCCTGTGCCAGTATATCCTTTCTCAAGTAAGGACACCAAAACTGTACGCAGTACTCCAGGTGTGGCCTCACCAGCACCTTATACAGCTGCAACATAACCTCGCTGTTTTTAAACTCCATCTCTCGAGCAATGAAGGACAAAATTCCATTTGTCTTCTTAATTACCTGCTGCACCTGCGAACCAACTCCTTGAGATTCCCGCACAAGGACACCCAGGTCCCTCTGCACAGCAGCATGCTGCAATTTTTTACCATTTAAATAATAGTCCATTTTGCTGTTATTCCTACCAAAATGGATGACCTCACATTCACCAACATTGTACTCCATCTGCCAGACCCTTGCCCACTCACTTAGACTATCTATATCCCTTTGCAGACTTTCAGCATCTTCTGCACACTTTGCTCTTCCACCCATCTTAGTGTCATCTGCAAATTTTGACACACTACACTTGGTCCCCAACTTCAAATCATCTATGTAAATCGTAAACAATTGCAGTCCCAATACTGATCCCGGAGGCACACCACTAGTCACTGATCGCCAACCAGAAAAACACCCATTTACCCCCACTCTTTGCTTTCTGTTACTTAACCAATCCTCTATCCATGCTAACACATTACCCGTAACACCGTGCACCTTTATCTTATGTAGCAGTCTTTGGTGTGGCACCTTGTCAAATGCCTTCTGGAAATCCAGATACACCACAACAACAGGTTCCTCATTGTCCACTGCACATGTAATGTTCTCAAAGAATTCCACCAAATTAGTCAAATATGACCTTCCCTTCATGAACCCATGCTGCGTCTTACCAATGGGACAATTTATATCCAGATGTCTCGTTATTCCTTCCTTGATGATAGATTCAAGCATTTTCCCTCCCACAGAATTTAAGCTAACCGGCCTATAGTTACCTGCTTTTTGTCTACCTCCTTTCTTAAACAGTGGCATCACATTTGCTGTTTTCCAATCTGCGGGAACCACCCCAGAGTCCAGCGAATTTTGGTAAATTACCATGAGTGCATTTGCTATTTCTCCCGTCATCTCTTTTAGTACCCTGGGATGCATTCCATCAGGACCAGGAGACTTGTCTACCTTTAGCCCCATTAACTTTCCCAACACAACCTCTTTCATGATAATGATAGTTTCTAGGTTCTCACTTGCCATAGCCTTCCTGTCATTAATTTTTGGCATGTTATGTGAGTCTTCCACTGTGAAGACCGACACAAAATACCTGTTCAATGTCTCAGCCATTTTCTCATTTCCAGTTATCACATCCCCCTTCTCGTCCTCTAAAGGACCAATGTTTACTTTCGCCACTCTTTTTCATTTTATATATTTGTAGAAACTTTTGCTATCTGTTTTTATATTCTGAGCTAGTTTACTCTCATAATCCATCTTACCTTTCTTCATAGCTTTTTTCGTGGCTTTCTGCTGACCTTTAAAGATTTCCCAATCCTCTAGGTTCCCACTAATCTTTGCCACTTTGTATGCATTTTCTTTCAGTTTGATACCCTTCTTTATTTCCTTAGATATCCATGGCTGTTTTGTTTTTCTACAGTCCTTCCTCATCACTGATATATACTTTAACTGAGCACTGCTCCAGTGTTTCTCAGTAGTCCCATCAAAGCGTTTGCTCCCAGTTTACCTTAGCCAACGCCTCCCTCATCCCTTTGTAGTCTCTTTTATTTAAGCAAAAGACACAGGTATTGGATTACCTCCTCACACTCCACCTGTATTTTAAATTCAACCATACTGCGATCGCTTCTTCCAAGAGGATCCCTAACTGCAAGATCATTAATTATTCCCGTCTCATTACACAGGACCAAATCTAGGATAGCTTGCTCCCTTGTAGGTTCCATTACATACTGTTCAAGGAAGCAATCGCAGATACATTCTATGAACTCCTCCTCAAGGCTGCCTTGACCGACCTGGTTTGACCAATTGATATGTAGGTTAAAATCGCCCATGATAATTGCTGTATCATTTTTACATGCAACAGTTATTTCTTTGTTTCTCGCCCCACCATGATGTCATTATTAGGTGGCCTATAGACTACGCCCATCAGTGACTTTTTCTCCTTACTATTTCTAATTTCTACCCAAATAGATTCAACCTCTTTTTCCATAGAACCTATATCATCTCTCACTTTATAAAGATCCTTTATAGACTAAATCATTGTCAGTGGGATCTCCAGGCTGTATGAATTACCCATGCAGTGCAAGTTGCAGAATAAGGTAAAGTTGCCATAGACCATAGGCTGCTCTCTCCTTTGAGAGAGAGGTGACTGGTGGTGACTTTAACCTGAGGATCACCACACCTCAGATGAGGGCCAAGGTTGAGATGGCGGAGACTTGAATGACCTCTGCCGGTTCGGGAATTGAACCCATGCTGTTGGCGTTGCTCCGCATCACAAACCAGCCAACTGAGCTAAACTGACACCCTCCCCACCCCGAACAATGACACCCAATATGTTGAAATGATTTTACCGGAGGCTCCCTGCAGCTTTCAGCCAGGTTGCAGCACAGTGGATATTATGTCCACCGTGAGACAAATCCAAAAAGTATGTCCATGTGAAATATGGCCCTTCACTTCATTTCCATTGACCTTGCAAAGACTTTTGACACAGTCAATAGGGAGGTCCTCTGGAAAATCCTGGAACAATGTGATTGTCCAAAAATGTTTGTCAAGATCATAGAGCTGTTCCATGACAGAATGACAGGTGAGGTCCTTATTAATGCAAATCATCAGATTCCTTTGAAATCTCTAGCATTCATCCTTTTTAACCTGTTCCTTACCTGTGTCTTTAGCCATGCTTTCAAGGATCTCAAACAGGAAGTGTACCTCCAAAATTCTTTGACCTACAACATCTCAGTGCAATCACAGGAGGTTTCGTGATACAGTGGTTGCGCCCCTACCATTGGACCAGAAGCTCTGAGTTTGTGTCCAATGCCAGAACTTGTTAGCCATGGGAGGACCTTGCAGTGCAATACAATCAGCTCGGAAATCCTTCCATTACATTCCCCACTATTCCCCAAATGGAAAAGAAAACAATATGGGTGTGAACATATTCAAGACAGAGACACAGAGTTGCAGCGATTTGCAGCCAGTGTTCACCGTCAGAGTGAATTGCGACACAGGCTGAAAGTCTGAGAATAATTGGAAAATTCTCTCTGTAAAGATCGTGTTCTGTGATTTTCCCCACCTCTCGCCGTTGATAAAGCGATGTTGAGAATTTCATTTAAATGTGTTATAATAAATTTTAATATCATTAACAGACCCCCTGCCATATATTGACCCCCTAACCAAAATTTCAAACCTCACTGGCGTGATATCACAGGAGCAAGGTTTACAACAGGTTCACCCAGACGTGAACCTGTTGTGGGGACCCATGCAGGAGCGTAAAATGAATATAGCCCCTGGGGGAAAGAGGGACATGGCCAGGCAGTGCTCTTGTGCTGCCTGCAAGCACTGCATCTTGGCACAGGTTGACACCATGTCAATCTGTGCAGGAGGCAGTGCCAGGGGCAGACCCCAGTGGGAGCCTCATGGGAGACCTCATTGTGGTGGTGGGGGAATGTGGGAGCTGTGGGGATGCCAGCACTGACTGTTTAGGGAAGGGGTCCAATGCCAGCATTTACTGTTTTTGCAGAGGCGGGGGGGAAAAGAGGGTGATGCTGGCTTTGATCACAGCGGGAAGGGGGTGGCACTCACTGTGGTGGGGGAGTGGAGTGGGGGTGCTGCGGTGGGGAGATCTCCATGGTGAAGTGAGAGGTTGTTTTCTGCCCTGATCAGGGCACCCTTTGCGGCTTTGCTGGCATATTTAGGCCCCACCCCTTAACATGACAATGGGAAACATGCGTCCCTGTTTTCTTTTGACAAAGTGCCATCAGATCAGGAGAGGAAAGCTGCCTGTTTCTCTGGAGGGAAACGCACTGGCTTTCAGTCAGATCCTAACACTTTGCCATTCCACTGATAGAATGCAAAAATTAAAACCTCAGAAGTTCATCCAGGAAATCCTTTTTGTCGATGATTGTGCCTTAATGGCTGACAGAACGAGAGATTTTCAGATCATGGTTGACAGATTTTCAGAGGCTTCAAAGCTGTTTGGCTTCACCATCAGTCTTGGAAAACCTGAGGTTTTATCCAGGCCTTGTCAAATCCAATATTGTTCAACCAGTCATCTCCATCAATGATGCAAAGCCTCAGAATATTGATATCTTCAAATACCTTGGAACCATTATCTCAAATATTTGATAATGAAGATCAGCAAGGTGAGCCAGGCTCTCGGAAGGCCTCGCACCAGAGTAGCAAACCATCACAGCACTAGACTGTCCATGGAGATCAAGATGTTAATACTCTTATCTTTACTTCCCTCCTCTATGGTTGAGAGTCCTGGAATTTATACGACAAACATAAAAAGGCAGTTGGAACAATTTCACATGGATATTCTTCCCTCCATCCTCAGCACCCGCAGGCGAGACTGGGTCACAAAACCTTGAAATCTTAGACTGAACCCAGACAGCAAGCATTGAGGCAATGCTTTTGTGAGAGCCGGATTGTGATGGGCAGAGCACGGAATTAGAATGGAGTACCATCACATTCTGGGACAGCTGTTGTATGGAGAGTTAGTATCTGGCAAAAGAAATCAAGGTTAACCACAGAAATGCTATGAGGATTTGCTTAAGGGAAATCTGAAGTGATGCAGCAACAAACCTAAAGGGTTTAAGATTCAGCACAAGAAGGAACGCACTAGAAAGCTCTGATCCACAGAGTTTCTTTCACTTTTGAAAAAGATCAACGTTTTATTGCTAACCATGAGCAAGGTCATTGAGCAGCATCTGTTCATGTCACAATACCCCAGCTGTTTCCAGCTCTGTGCATCCAGACTGGGACTACATAACCATCTGTGTTCATCATTGAAGAGTCTGCACATCCATCATCTTCTTCAAACCCGAGGACAACTATCATCATCATCGAACTATGAAGCTTGAGGAAGATTTGAAAACTTGAGATGCAATTGAGAATCTTGTGACAGTGTCCCGATCTCTGATCCAGAAGCTCTCGGTTAGAGTCTCACTCCAGGGCTTGATGAGCATGGAAAGTTTGTTCACATTATGGAAAAATAGGTTGACATGAATCTGCAAATCCCCCCATTATACCCATGGCAGGCAGTAAGAATGTGAGAATCTCCTGGTCAGCTAAGACCTGCGCTACCTTGCCAAGTATAACTATGGACCAACATATGAAAATCCAATGTTGCCAGTACCATTTTAGGGCAGGGGACCTGAAGAAAGAAAGATAGAGGTAATGTTGATGGAAGAATTTAAAAACAATGTTCCTTTAGGAATAAGGTCCACCTCAAAGACCATAACGTTTGAGGTAAGAGAAACTGCTATTTTGGTTGATGGTTATGAACTATCCCACATATACAAACATGGCAGAAAACCTTTGTTTGCAAACCCACACAGAAGCTGGAAGGATAAGTGAAGTGATAATGAACGGAGCGCTAGTTACACTGAGGGGGGATAGTTGAAATGAAAAGACAGATACTCCTCAGGAGTAGAAAAAGAAAGCCAGTGAAGGATCAGGGGACCAACAAGTTATTTTTTCCATGGGAGGGGCCATGTAAATACAAATGTGTGGAGTTCAGGAACTTTCTTTAACTGTTGTTTAACAGCAATGACCACAGAGCTGAATATTTAAAACTGACTGAAAAATTACCCACAGAAACTGCCAACATTTTTTACTACACTACTCCCAATGAAAGGGAGCAAAATCTGATAGGGACCAGATCAGAAACTCCAAGGTATTTTAAGAAGCTAGCCTAGACACTAACTTTTCCTTTTGATTTTGGCATTCGAGTGTTTCACTCCAAGTAGCATTCAAGTGACCCACTAGGAAGCTCTTATCAAAACAAACTTTATGTAAGAACACAGATAGAAAATAGTCAAAAGATTTAGCATAACTTTTGCCAATTAAAATACTTACATGACAAAGTGTAATTCTTAATAACTATCAATCTCTATTTAGCAGGAGCGCTATAGACATAGATCCCTTCTTCAGAACCAATTAGCACCAAAAGCTGATATACTCATGCGATGTTAGATTTTCAGCCTTTTAACACTTCTGGACAAAGATCCAGACAGGCACATGTCTTCTGACTCTCATACAGCAGAATCTCAGGAAAAAGACTTACTTCCTGGTAGATTCCAGTCTCCAACTGGAGGGGAAAAGAGACACTCCAACCAGCATCTGACTTGGTTTTCCTGTTTAAGCCTAGCTTCACCCAATCATAATGGGTGGCACGGTAGCACAGTGGTTAGCACTGCTGCTTCACAGCTCCAGGGACCTGGGTTCAAATCCCAGCTTGGGTCGCTGTCTGTGTGGAGTTTGCACATTCTCCTAGTGTCTGCGTGGGTTTCCTCCGGGTGCTCCGGTTTCCTCCCCCAGTCCAAAGATGTGTGGGCTAGGTTGATTGGCCATTCTAAATTGCCCCTTAGTGTCCCGGGATGCATAGGTTAGAGGGGTTAGTGGGTAAATATGTAGGGATATGTGGATAGGGCCTGGGTGGGATTGTGGTCGGTGCAGACATTGAGGCCGAATGGTCTCTTTCTGCACTGTAGGATTCTATATGACCTCACCTGTTAATCAACCTAATAAAGTTCTACTCTGCAAAACCCCAGGAGAACACTAAAAATAACAGAACAACATTAGTTCACATTTAAACAAACATTCTAGCAATTAGGAGCAATAATGCTGTGCAGTAACAGAGGATGCCAGTTAAAGTCCAAGCGGTACCAGGTAAAACAGATCCTGCACAAAAAACACTTCTTAAAGGCACAGTGTCATTGCAAAACTCACAAAACACGTCCTTGCTTATTTCAAAGAAAAATGTAATAGATTTTCAGTTGAAAATAAAGATAACTGGGCAGGAATTAGTTCAGCCACAGAGAGATATTTAAATCCATGATAGAGTAATTATATTCAATGAGTTTGCTGCAATTGTTATATTAAGTGATTGAATGGTGACAATAGGCTATCTAAGTTAATGGCCTCATCTGGTGACTGAGCATCTATTCTTCCCACTGACCGAGGTTTTAAATCATTTCCTTGGCCCATAGGCATGTTACACCATTGACCAGAACAGTTTAAATGTTAATTTGAAGCAGATGTTTAGCTCAGCTATAAATTGCATTGTCTGTCCAAAAAAACTAAAAAACTCAATGTTTAAATATATCATTAAGGCAAGATTATTTCTATTCATCCAAAGTCAGTGTGTTAAAAATCTAAAATAAACACAGACAATCTACACATTCTTTAAGATAGTAATGAAGTTCACTGTCAAAGCTGATATATGAAGGAAGGACCACTGCTGGAGTGATAGCATCTATAAGTATCTCACCTAGCTTAATTAGAAAGGTTCATAAATGGCTGGAGTCCCCGAGAGGATGGTATTCAATATGAAACTGCATTCGGGAGAGGCATTCTGGGAACCTCAGTGCCTGAAAAATATCAAGTAAAATTGTATGAAGCATGAAGGAAGAAAACATAAGTGACATCAATCTCATGAATAGTGTCAAAATTATTAGGATTGAAAGGAATCTAGTGGTTTTAATGGATTCAATGCTCAACAATGTGCGACTATCAATAAAGGAAAACAAAATAGAGTCTGGCCTGATTTTCTGCTCAGTAAGAAGTCTCACAACACCAGGTTAAAGTCCAACAGGTTTATTTGGTAGCAAATACCATAAGCTTTCGGAGCGCTGCCCCTTCGTCAGATGGAGTGAAAATCTGTTCTCCAACAGTGCACAGAGACACAACATCAAGTTACAGAATACTAATTAGAATGCAAATCTCTACAGCCAGCTGATTTTCTGCTTCCAAATCAGGAGCGCAGAGTTGGGACAATTCACCCAGAAGTTAAGTCCAGATTTTTCATCTGGGGGTGGGGTTTGGGGGGGGGGGGCGGGGGTGCAGGGGAAGGTAGCAGCTTTTAAAGATTCTCTCATGGCTTGTGGCCATCACTATCCAGGCCAGCATTTATTGCCCATCCCTAATTGCTCTTAAGAAAATCAGAGTGTACTGCCACTCTACCAGAAAGATGTGGAAGCTTTGGAGAGGGTACAGAAAAGGTTTACCAGAATGTTGCCTGGTCTGGAGGGTATTAACTATGAGGAGAGGTTGGATAAACTCGGTTTGTTCTCACTGGAACGACGGAGGTTGAAGGGAGACCTGATAGAGGTTTACAAGATTATGGGTGGCATGGACAGAGTGGATAGTCAGATGCTCTTTCCTAGTGTCACTTTCCTGGCGTCACCTTTTACACAGAGGGTGGTGAATGTCTGGAATGCGCTGCCTGGGGAGGTGGTGGGAGCAGGTACGATAGCTGCACTTAAGGGACAAACAACTAGGCGAATACATGAATAGGATGGGAATGGAAGGACACAAAATCCATAAGTGCATATGGTTTTAGTTTACGCAGGCATCATGATCGGTGCAGGCTTGGAGGGCCAAAGGGCCTGTTCCTGTGCAGTACTGTTCTTTGTTCTTGAACCACAGCAGTACATCTGATGTAGATATGTTAACCAAATATTCTCCCTTCTGGAACATTCCAGGACAAGAGGTCATAGTTGTAGAGTAAGAGGGGGGAGTTTCAAGACAGAGAGTTGTAAATCTATGGAACTCACTGCCCCAGAGTGCAGTGGATGCAGAATCAATCAATGGATTCCAGAAAAAGATAGATAAATATTTGATCAAAAGCAGGATAAAGGGCTGTGGGGAAAAGGCAGGGAAGTGGAGTTAGGATGAGATGGCGATCAGCCATGATCATATAGTGGGGCGGAGTGAGCTTGAAGGGCTGAATTGCCCACTCTTGCTCCTAATTCCTATGTTCCTATGTGCCCTCAGTGTTGTAGGGAAAGAGTTTTAGGATACTGACGCAGCACCAAGTCAGGATGGTGTGTGCAATGAAGTGGAATTTGCAGGTGATGTTCCCATGCATCTGCTACCCTTGTCCTTTTAAATGGTTGAAGTCACAGCTTTGCAATGTACTGTTGAAGGAGTCTTGGTGAGTCGCTGCAGTACATCTTGTCGATAGTATGCACAGCTGCTACTGCGTATTGGTGGTGGAGAGAGTGATTGTTGATGGTGGTGGATGGAATTCAAATTAAACAGGTTGCTGTGTGGTGGACAACCCTGGAATGAGGGCAGAGGTTGCCTGGTCGGTTGAGTGGAAAGCCTGCACCAGTACACCAGCAATGTCTCACAGGTTTTTAAAAACCATAAAACACGGCATGGTGGCACAGTGGTTAGAACTGCTGCCTCAGAGCGCAAAGACCTGAGTCACTGCCTGTGCGGAGTCTGTACGTTCTCCCCGTGCCTGCTAGGGTTTCCTCCGGTGCTCTGGTTTCCCCCCACAGTCCAAAGATGTGCAGGTTAGGGAGATTGACTACGCTCAATTGCCCCTCAGCATCAAGGAGATTAGTAGGTTAAATATGTAGGTTATGGGGATAAGGCCTTGATTAGATAGAACATAGAACAGTACAGCACAGTACAGGCCCTTCGGCCCACGATGTTGTGCCGAGCTTTGTCCGAAACCAAGATCAAGCTATCCCACTCCCTATCATTCTGGTGCGCTCCATGTGCCTATCCAATAACCGCTTGAAAGTTCCTAAAGTGTCCGACTCCACTATCACAGCAGGCAGTCCATTCCACACCCTAACCACTCTGAGTAAAGAACCTACCGCGGACATCCCTCCTATATCTCCCACCATGAACCTTATAGTTATGCCCCCTAGTAACAGCTACATTCACCCGAGGAAATAGTCTCTGAACATCCACTCTATCTATCCACCTCATCATCTTAAGTCACCTCCTCTGCTCGAAATAGAAAAGCCCTAGCTCCCTCAACCTTTCCTCATAAGACCTACCCTCCAAACCAGGCAGCATCCTGGTAAATCTCCTTTGCACTCTTTCCAATGCTTCCACGTCCTTCTTATAGTGAGGTGACCAGAACTGCATACAATATTCCAAACGTGGTCTCACCAAGGTCCTGTACAGTTGCAGCATAACCCCACGGCTCTTAAACTGAAACCCCCTGTTAATAAATGCTAACACACTATAGACCTGCTTCACGGCTCTATCCACTTGAGTGGCAACCTTCAGAGATCTATGGATATGAACCCCAAGATCTCTCTGTTCCTCCACATTCCTCAGAACCCTGCCGTTGACCCTGTAATTCGCATTCAAATTTGTCCTACCAAAATGAATCACCTCGCACTTATCAGAGTTAAATTCCATCTGCCATTTTTCAGCCCAGCTCTGCATCCGGTCAATGTCTCTTTGCAGCCTACAACAGCCATCCACCTCATCCACTACTCCACCAATCTTGGTGTCATCAGCAAATTTACTGATCCACCCTTCAGCCCCCTCCTCCAAGTCATTGCTAAAAATCACAAATAGCAGAGGACCCAGCACTGATCCCTGTGGTACACCGCTGGTAACTGGTCTCCAGTCTGAAAATTTTCCATCCACCACCACCCTCTGTCTTCTATGAGATACGACGTGGAGATGCCGGCGTTGGACTGGGGTGAACACAGTAAGAGTTTGAACAACACCAGGTTAAAATCCAACAGGTTTATTTGGTAGCAAATGCCATTAGCTTTCGGAGCGCTGCTCCTTCGTCAGATGGAGTGGAAATTTGCTCTCAAACAGGGCACAGAGAAACAAAATCAAGTTACAGAATACTGATTAGAATGCGAATCTCTACAGCCAACCAGGTCTTAAAGATACAGACAATGTGAGTGGAGGGAGCATTAAGCACAGGTTAAAGAGATGTGTATTGTCTCCAGACAGGACAGCCAGTGAGATTCTGCAAGTCCAGGAGGCAAGCTGTGGGGGTTACCGATAGTGTGACATAAACCCAAGATCCCGGTTTAGGCCGTCCTCATGTGTGCAGAACTTGGCTATCAGTTTCTGCTCAGCGACTCTGCGCTGTCGTGTGTCGTGAAGGCCGCCTTGGAGAACGCTTACCTGAAGATCAGAGGCTGAATGCCCGTGACTGCTGAAGTGCTCCCCCACAGGAAGAGAACAGTCTTGCCTGGTGATTGTCGAGCGGTGTTGGGGAAACCATGCAGACGCTACGACAATGGATGAATGAATTCATTCATTTTACTCCACCTGCTCCAGCCCCTCTCTTCAACAATATAAAAACAAAAAATTTCTCCATCCCTTCAGCTATGAGGAAGAGTTAAATGGCTTTGAAACATTAACTCAGTTTCTTTCATAACAGATGTTGTCAGACTTGCTAAACTTTTCCAGTAGTTGCTGTTTGTATTTCAGATTTCCAGAATCTGCAGCATTTTGCTTTTATTGGAATTCATAGTCTCATTTCAAAGAGTCTACAACTACTTGTAGTTGCCAATCAAACTGAAATGGCAAGCACTCCACTTGGATCATGTACGGTTGTGAGGTCAGTCATGCAGCACCAATCCAGTAATGATATCTCAGGATTATGTCACTGACAAAGTGAAATAGTGGAATAGGTCCTCAGAGGCAGAAGTCCCTTCACCAGAATTCCTTTACTTACAAGATCCAACACAACTATACCAAATGCTCTCGATATGCAGTCTACATCAGGAGTGCATAGGAACTGACACACCTGTTTAAGTACAGAGCAGGGGACTCCCTGATTAGGGGCTTAATTGATGGTCCAATCAGGGATTTCTTTTCACACCAATCAAGTGAACGAACTCAAATTAACTCAGGACAACTTAAAAGGGCAGCTCCCAAAAGGAGGGGTTCATGACAATCTCCATCTCGTCCGGGACCTAATCCATCATTCCCAGAGGGCTGGTCTGTCGAGCGCCTTCTTGTCATTAGATCAGGAGAAGGCGTTTGATAGGGTGGAGCATAAGTATTTACTCAGAACTCTGCAGGCATTCGGGTTCGGGACGCATTTCATCGCCTGGATCCAATTGCTGTACTCTGCCGCAGAGTGTCTAATTAAGGTTAACGGGTCCCTGACGGCGCCCCTTCGCTTTGGGAGAGGAGTACGGCAGGGCTGCCCCTTGTCTGGCCAACTGTATTCTATATGCATGGAGCCATTCCTGCGCCTCTTGTGGAGGAGGTTGTTGGGTTTGGCTCTGCGCGGCCTGGACGTAGGGGTAGTCCTGTCGGCTTACGCCGGCGACGTGCTCCTCATGTTCATGGACCCGGCTGACCTGCGGAGGATGCGAGAATGCCAGGCGGCGTACTCCACCGAGTCCTCTGCCAGGATCAACTGGGCCAAGTGCTCCGGACTCATTGTCGGTCCATGGGAGACGGACCCCCTTCCGGAGGAGCACAAGCCTTTCATCTGGAGCAGGACCAACCTCCTCTACTTGGGGGCCCATCTCTGCCCAGCCGAGGAATCCTGGCCGGCGAACTGGCAGGAGCTGGAGGCCAAAGTCTCCGCCCGCCTGAATCGCTGGACAGGACTGCTCCGAGTGCTGTCCTACAGGGCACGAGTTCTCATCATAAACCAGCTGCTTGCCTCCATGCTGTGCTACCGGCTGGTCCCTTTGACCCCTCCCCCTGGCTTTGTCACCAATCTCCAGAAAACCCTTGTGCGGTTCTTCTGGGACAACCGACTGCACTGGATCTCTGCCTCGGTTCTGCATCTTGCGCTTGGGGAAGGCGGTCAAGGTCTCGTGTGCCTCCACACACACATGGCGACCTTCCACCTCCAGAGGTACCTTTACGTCGAGCCTTCTCCACGATGGTGTGCACTGGTGACGTATTTCTTCTGCCAGTTGCACGGCCTGAATTACGACGTGCACCTCCTGCATGTAAATCTGGGGCGCGTTTCGACCTCCTTGCAGGAGTTGCCTGTCTTTTACCAGGACCTCCTCACTGTCTGGAACACGGTTGCCTCACGACGCAGCTCTCCCCCGTCAGGAGTAGCAGCTCTCGTGCGAGAGCCGCTGCTCAGAAATCTGCTCCTCCAGCCGTATAACTTCAGGTGGCTGGCGGAGAGGAGGGCTGTGGACGCAGGGGTGACCAGGATCGGGGACATGCTGGACGGCGGAGGAGCGGGTTGGATGAGCACCCACGTGCTGGCTGAGCGCGCGGGGGTGCCCATCTGGCACGTGGCCAAAGCCATCCAAGACCTTAGGATGGTCATGCTCGGCCCCTCCTTGTGAACCTGCTCCTGGGCCTGGCGAAATGTGCCATTAACAGGTTCGGGCAACGGGCGATCGATGGGGTTGTCCATCCTGGCTGTCTGCTCCTCTACTGCGGCTACGTTCGCGGCCAGGTGTCCATGGAGGGGGAGCATGCGGTGTCCATGGGCACAGTTTACACCTTCCGCACCCATTGGGCACCGCAGGGGCTGGGGTGCATTATAAACCCCGATAATCACATTATGATTTGATGTTTTAAGTTTCCTTTGTACTTCTGTTCTGTTTGGGCTGTTCCCCCTCCTTTTGGGGAGCTGCCCCTTTTACTTTGTCCCTGAGTTCATTTGAGTTGGTTTATTTGGTTTGCCCTAAAAGACAAAAAAGGAGGGGAGTCGTCCTAAACAAAAGACAAAGTGGAAAGGAAACTTAAAACACCAAATTAAAATGCAATTAAAGGGATCAATAATTCACACCAGTCCCTGCGGTGCCTAGTGGGCACGGAAGGCATAAACTGTGCTCTCGGACACCACATACTCCCTCGAGTGGGACACCTAGCTGTGAATGTAGCCGCGGTAGAGGGGCAGACAGTCAGGTTGGACGATTCCCTCGGTTTCCCACTGCCTCGACCTGTAGATAGCATGCCTTGCCAGGCCCAGGTTCACAGGAGGTCCCCCCACACCCCCCCCCCCTCCCCCCCGCACCAGATGCCCGTAAATCAGGAGCATGGGGCTGAAGTGCAAACAAAACATTAACAAAAGGTTTCTGAGGAAACTGAAAAGGGTGTGCAGCCTCTAACATAAAACGTAGACAGAGTCAAAGAGGTTTACAGCATGGAAACAGGCCCTTTGGCCCAACTTGTCCGTGCCGCCCTTTTTTTTTAAACCCCTAAGCTCGTCCCAATTGCCCGCATTTGGCCCATATCCCTCTATACACATTGAATCCATGTAACTGTCTAAACACTTCTTAAAAGACAAAATTGTACCAGCCTCTACTGCTACCTCTGGCAGCTTGTTCCAGACACTCACCACCCTCTGTGTGAAAACATTGCCCCTCTGGACACTTTTGTATTTCTCCCCACTCACCTTAAACCTATGCCCTCTAGTTTTAGACAATCCTAACTTTGGAAAAAGATATTGACTATCTAGCCCCTCATTATTTTCTTGACCTCTATAAGGTCACCCCTCAGCCTCCTACGCTCCAGAGAAAAAAGTCCCAGTCTATCAAGCCTCTCCTTATAACTCAAACCATCAAGTCCCAGTAGCATCCTAATAAATCTCTTCTGCACTCTTTCTAGTTTAATGATACCCTTTCTATAATAGGGTGACCAGAACTGTACACAGTATTCCAAGTGTGGCCTTGCCAATGTCTTGTACAACTTCAACAAGACATCCCAACTCCTGTATTCAATGTTCTGACTAATGAAACCAAGCATGCTGAATGCCTTCTTCACCACTCTGCCCACCTGTGACTCCACTTTCAAGGAGCTATGAACCTGTACCGCTAGATCTCTTTTTTCTGTAACTCTCCCCAACGCCCTACCATTAACTGAATAAGTCCTGCCCTGGTTCAATCTACCAAAATGCATCACCTCACATTTATCTAAATTAAACTCCATCTGCCATTCGTCAGCCCACTGGCCCAATTGATCAAGATCCCATTGCAATCCGAGATAACCTTCTTCACTGTCCACTATGCCACCAATCTTGGTGTCATCTGCAAACTTACTAACCATGCCTCCTATAGTCTCATCCAAATCATTAATATAAATGACAAATAACAGTGCACCCAGCACTGATCCCTGAGGCACACCACTGGTCACAGGTCTCCAGTTTGAAAAATAACCCGCTACAACCACCCTCTGGCTTCTGTAATCAGGCTAATTTTGTATCCATTTAGCTACCCCATGCTGGATCCCGTGAGATTTAACCTTATGCAACAACCTACCATGCAGTACCTTGTCAAAGGCCTTGCTAAGTCCATGTAGACAACATCAACTGCACTGCCCTCATCTACCTTCTTGGTTACCCCTTCAAAAACCTCAATCAAATTTGTGAGACATGATTTTCCACTCACAAAGCCATGCTGACTGTCCCTAATCAGTCCTTGTATCTCTAAATGCCTGTAGATCCTGTCTCTCAAAATACCTTACAACAACCTACCCACCACAGATGTGAGGCTCACCGGCCTATAGTTCCCAGACTTTTCCCTGCAGCGCTTTTTAAACGAAGGCACAACATTTTCCACCCTCCAACCTGCAGGCATCTCACCCGTGACTATCGATGATTCAAATATTTCTGCTTGGGGACCCGCAATTTCCTCCCAGTCTCCCACAATGTCCTGGGATACACTTCATCAGGTCCCAGGGATTAATCTACCTTGATGTGCTTTAAGACTTCCAGCATCTCCTCTGAAATATGTACATTCCTCAACACATCACTATTTATTTCCCCAAGTTCCCCAACATCCATGCTTTTCTCAACAGTAAATACTGATGAGAAATATTCATTTAGGATCTCACCCATCTCTTGTGGATCCGCACAGAGATGACGTTGTTGATCCTTAAGAGGCCATACTCTCTCCCAAGTTATTCTTTTGCCCTTTACGTATTTGTAGAAGCTCTTTGTATTCTCCTTTGCCTTATCTGCTAAATTAATCTCGTGTCCCCATTTTGCCCTCTGAACTCTACTCCGACACCCCCTATACTCTTCAAGGGATTCACTTGATCCCAACTATCTATGCATGTCATGTGCCTCCTTCTTCTTCTTGACCAGGGCCTCAATATCCTGAGTCATCCAGGGTTCACTACTTCTACCAGCCTTGCCCTTCACTCTAAGAGGAATGTGTTTACCCTGAACCCTGGTTAACACATTTTTGAAAGCCTCCCACTTACCAGACATCTCTGTCTTCCCACAGACTCCCCCAATTAACTTTTGAAAGTTCCTGCCTGATCCCATCAAAATTGGCCTTGCTCAAATTTAGAATTTTAACTTTTGGACCAGACAATCATTCTCCATAGCTATCTTAAAACTAATAGAATTATGATCACTGGTCCCAAAGTGATCCCTCACTAACACTTCTGTCACCTGCCCTTCCTTATTTCCCAAGAGGAGGTCAAGTTTTAACCCCTCTCTAGTCAGGCCCTCTACATACTGAATGAGAAATTTCTCCTAAATACACTCAACAAATTTCTCTCCATCCAACCCTCTACTATTATGGTTGCCCCTGGTCAATATTGGGAAAGTTAAATTCCCCTACTATTACCACCCTATTTTTCTTGGAGCTATCTCCTTACATATTTGCTCCTTAATTTCCTGCTGATTATTTGGGGGCTATAGTACAACCCGATCAAAGTGATTTCCCCCTTCTTATTTCTCAGTTCTACCCATATAGATTCAGTGGCCGAACCCTCAGATATATATCCTCTCAATACTGCCGTGATGTATTCCTTAATCAAAAGTGCAACTCCCCCTTCTCTCTGACCTCTGTTCTATATTTCCTATAGCATCGGTACCCTAGAACATTGAGCTGACAGTCCTGTTCCTCCCTTCGCCATATTTCAGTAATTGCTATAATATCCCAGTCCCACGTGCCCATCCATGCCCTGAGTTCACCTGCCTTGCCCGTCAGGCCTCTTGCATTGAAATACATTCAGTTTAATCTGGACTTCCTTTGGTCTCTGCTCTGCTTTTGCCTGATCTGTCTGGTACTAGGATTACTGACACTGCCTTTACTATTTAAGGTGCTCTCTAACTTCTGTGCTGTCCTCAAACTTCTCTGTTTCCCTACTGCTTTGGGTCCCATCCCATGCCAAACTAGTTTAAACCCCTCTGAGTGGTGCCAGCAAATCTCCCCGCCAGGATATTTCTCCCTCTCCAGTTTAGGTGTAACCCATCCCTCTTGAACAGGTCACCTCTTCCCCAGATGAGATCCCAATGATCCAAAAATCTAAATTCCTGCCCCCTGCACCAGCTCTCAAGCCATGCATTCATCTGCTTAAACTTCCTATTCCTACTCTCACTAGCACGTGGCACCGAGTAGTCCAGAAATTACTACCTTCGAGATCCTGCACTTTAGCCTACTGCCTAACTCTCTATATTCACACTTCAGGACCTAATCCCTTTTCCTACCTATGTCGTTGATACCAATATGTACAATGATCTCTGGCTGGTCACCCTCCCCCTTAAGAATGTCCTGCAATTGCTCAGAGACGTCCTTGGCCCTGGCACCAGGGAGGCAACACACCATTCTGCAGTTTCGATCACGGCCACAGAAGCGCCTGTCTGTGCCTCTAACTAGTGAGTCCCCTATTACCACTGCTTGTTTGCTCTTTGCCCAACCCTGCTCTACAGCAGAAGCAGGTGTGGTGCCACAGGCCTAGGTGCTGCTGGTATCTTGCCCTAACAAGCTATCCCCCTCATCAGTATCCAAAATGGTATACCTGTTTGAAAGGGGAATATGAGTGGCTTTTGCTACCAAATTAGCCTGTTGGACTTTAACCTGGTGTTGTTAGACTTCTTACTGAAAGGGGAATAGCCACAGGAGACTCCTGCATTACCTGCCTACCTTTCCTGGTGGTCACCTATCTACCTGACTGAACCTGTGGTGTGACAGCCTCCCTGTAACCTCCCTGTGTCTATCACACTCTCTGCCTTCTGTATGCTCTGCCGTCCATCCACCTGCCGCTCCAACCGAACAATGCGGTCTGTGAAGAGTTGCAACTGGACACACTTCCTGCAGAGAAAGTTGTCAGGGAGACTAGATTGCTCCCTAATTTCCCACATCTGGCAGGAGGAGCATACCACTGCCCTAGCTGCCATACTGCCCTTATACAGGTAAAAGGATAAAAGAATCTCAACTCATCTTTCCCTTGCTTGTGGCCCTCCCAACGTCTTTTTTCTTGGTTTTTTAAAAAAAAAATTAAAATACTTTTCCAATTCAATCAAATCAAATCCAATTCAGAGTCTCAACAAGTTGAGACATTTCAGATCCAGGCTGACAAGACAGGACGAGCGACCAAACCACCCTGTCCTGGGCTTGATCTACATGAGCCAAGCTGATTGGAGAAGGGGGAGGTTCCTCCTCCAAGACTTGAGCTCATTTGCATCTTAGCCAAAAGGCCGAGATGCCACTTTAAAAAATTGCTTCATATGAAACATATGAAGCTTCAGTGTAACCTAATGACCTCGACCAAGTGCAGCCGACCATGGGCTGCCAACCATACTACACTTGATCTTAGCCAAAAGGCCAAGAAGCGATTCTTGGTTACAGGAGGAGGCAGGGAGGGAAGCACTGAAGTAGTGTTTGGGGTTTGCTGTCCCTTTACAACAGCTCCTCCACAGACCACCTTCTGGGAGCAGTGACTGTGCCTATGCCAATCCTACCTGCCACAACCAATCAGCTCCATCACTCTGCCACCCTCACCTGGACACTTACCTTCACATGAAGGTGGAGGGTGCCTTTCAGACATCCACCTTCTGGTAGCAGTGACTGTGCCTATGCAAATCTTACCTGCAACAGCCAATCAGCTCCACAGCTCTGCCGCCCTCACTTGGACATGGTCCGTGGACTCCACAAGATTGCAAAAAGGGCACGCTTGGGAGTCCGTGACCGGTGTAATGGTCCAATCAGGGAGTTCATATTCAAGCAGGCCAACCTCAATTGCCTGATTAAAGTCATTACAAATAGCAAACACTTTTAACACTTCACATGGTTTTTCAAATATTGAAACAAAAGGTGTTTTAAATGCCTTGACAGTTGCTTTTGAGAGTTGCCTTTGACAGTTGTTTATGATGGTTCCTTTTGATACTTGTTGGTTGCTTTTGAATTGTGAAGCTCTTGTCAAAGGTCCAATAAGTTTATTCACTTTTCATGCACATTCATATCCACTTCTAACAATCACAAAGGGCAGTATAACTCTCCCAATGGGCACCTAACCATCCCCTAAGGTGTCGTGGGACCAGATCCAAGGGATACCCTAGCTCTCCGAAAGGGTACTCCGCCTATTAAATGGACACTGCACAGTTTACACCTACTCCTACCACATCTAATCTGCACATATTGTGTTGCCCAGTCCTGGCTAACGGAACTTAGACATGACTGGAAGAAGCTACCGTTTTATGTTGCAGCTGTTTCTGCAGAATGTGCATGTGACACGAAGATGGCTGGACTTGCGGATAGCGATGAACATTGTCGGACAATACAGCAGGATATAGATAGGCTGGAAAATTGGGCGGAGAAATGGCAGATGGAATTTAATCCAGATAAATGCGAAGTGATGCATTTTGGAAGAACTAATGTCGGGGGGAGTTATACAAAAAATGGCAGAGCCATCAAGGGTATAGAAACACAGAGGGACCTAGGTGTGCAAGTCCACAAATCCTTGAAGGTGGCAGCACAGGTGGAGAAGATGGTGAAGAAGGCATATGGTATGCTTGCCCTTATAGGATGGGGTATAGAGTATAAAAGCTGGAGTCTGATGTTGCAGCTGTATAGAACGCTGGTTAGGCCACATTTGGAGTGCTGCGTCCAGTTCTGGTCGCCGCACTACCAGAAGGACGTGGAGGCTTTAGAGAGAGTGCAGAAAAGGTTTACCAGGATGTTGCCTGGTATGGAGGGTCTTAGCTATGAGGAGAGATTGGGTAAACTGGGCTTGTTCTCCCTGGAAAGACGGAGAATGAGGGGAGACCTAATAGAGGTGTACAAAATTATGAAGGGTATAGATAGGGTGAACAGTGGGAAGCTTTTTCCCAGGTTGGAGGTGATGATCACGAGGGGTCACGGGCTCAAGGTGAGAGGGGCGAGGTATAACTCAGATATCAGAGGGACGTTTTTTACACAGAGGGTGGTGGGGGCCTGGAATGCACTGCCAAGTAGGATGGTGGAGGCAGACACGCTGGCATCATTTAAGACTTACCTGGATAGTCACATGAGCAGCCTGGGAATGGAGGGATACAAACGAATGGTCTAGTTGGACCAATGAGCGGCACAGGCTTGGAGGGCCGAAGGGCCTGTTTCCTGTGCTGTACTGTTCTTTGTTCTTTGTTCTTTATGTGCAAATCCTGATCCTTCCTCTTTCCCATCCCACAAAAATTGTAGTTGCTGTGTTTGGGGGCAGGAATGTCACATTTCAGTCTACTTTACCATTTTTACAATGATGGAGGAGCTCTCCACATTGCTAACATTTAGGCCAATAAGGTAGAAGTTGTCAGATTCAAATTAGATAGTACCATGTTTTGACTATTCTGCCCAATTTCTGTGAACACAAGGAGAAAAAAGAGATGGAAGACTGATTCCCAGTGCTGAGCCTTCTGTAGGACTCTACAATTGAGAGCTCGTCCATCACCCTTAAGTAGACGTGTGCATGCCTTCTGTCTATTTCATTCAAAAACCAGAGGTGATGCTCAGAGTTGGGATCCAGAAATTAGCCTGACAGCAAGATCCTGATCAAAGAATGAAAATACAGCCCTGTGCGTCCATCCAGATATAAATTCAACATGGGAGTAAAGTTAAACTTTTGCAGCATTTAAAATAGGCAGGAACAGATCAGCCACCCATTATACAGCCTACCTAATTCCATTGAACACAATGGAAAGGAAATTGAGGAGGTGTATGATGAGCGGCCAATACTCTCCTGCTGGCTAGCCATGTGTCCCCATCAAAATTGAATTTTAGCCCAGATGTATTTTAACCTAAAAGAATATTGTCCGAAATCACATATTTAGCAACATATTTTAATAAGAAGGAAATGCATTATACATTGAAATATTTTTCTGGAAAATTCAGCATTGTGGTGTTCTTGTGTAAGCAAGCCATGAATAATAAGTATACATTCAAATAAATCTCAGTGTTATAGCCTGAAGCATTTTGGAAATATAATTGCATAACAGTAAGCATTCAAGCCAGTGTAACACATCTCCCTGGAGGAAAATGAATTGCTCATGAAGGACGTCCTTTTTTTTTAATGAGGTTTTAGAGAGTATTTGCATTTTCTTATTGATTTATTAAAATGTTCCTTGCATTTTATGGAACTAATGATTATTTGACTGGTCAATTATTTATTAAAACAATTTTCTAGTCATCAAACGTTGATAGCTGATTAATTATGCTTGTTTAAGCATAGCAAAATGTTTTGTTTTAAAATGCTGCATTAAGTAAAACCTTACTTAAATAAATTGGTTGATGAAAAACCAACAGGAGATGCAAATGAATACTTAGTATGATGCCAATTATTAGAATTATACACTGCAATTTTTTATCATTAAAATAAATAGACTGTGAGAGATTAGAGCACTGTTGTTGGCTTTGTAGGTTGCTTTTCTTTGATTTGCATATTGATTCTAGTTTCCCTCTGATAAAGGTGATGATGTTGGAGGCAAGTAGCCTTTCAGTGTTGGAGCATAGGGCCATCACAGCTAACATCCCAATCCTGACATCAGCAAATTCACACAGATGCTCTTCCAATAGGGGACACTCAATAGGAACAGAGATCATGCTCAATTCTTTCCTGAGCTAGTTCAAGGACTCTGAGGCCAATTGCACTGCATCCGTTGTTGGCTTCACATTGCCTACTGGTGCCAGAAAATGCGGTATTAAATATTATGCTCTTGATAGTTGCTTTTACATTGGTTTTATTTTGTCCTATCCCTGGCCTGCAGGCCAGATGCAGCTCACCATCTCTCTCCCCTGGCCCATGGAGCCAGTTTTCAAAATGCCTGTAAAATGGGTAAGTGAAGTTGAAGATTCAGCAAGGAGATGCTCCTCCAATCACATGCCGTTCCCCTCCCATATTTGCTGCTGAAGGATAACTAGTGCCATAGTGCTGTGCTGGTCTTGTTGTGATGAACACCACTCTCATGGAGCTGTAGGTTTGGTCTGC
This sequence comes from Mustelus asterias, assembly GCF_964213995.1. Classification (NCBI taxonomy): domain Eukaryota; kingdom Metazoa; phylum Chordata; class Chondrichthyes; order Carcharhiniformes; family Triakidae; genus Mustelus; species Mustelus asterias. The sequence goes on from NC_135810.1 coordinate 37,680,220, forward strand.
TCCTGCTCTTTGCCACTGTTGTCCATAACAAGACCACTGGGCTGGGTGCTCATACAAGGCCTTCACTTTCAGACACTGACCATTATATCCTTTCTCAAGTAAGGAGACCAAAACTGTACGCAGTACTCCAGGTGTGGCCTCACCAGCACCTTATACAGCTGCAACATAATCTCGCTGTTTTTAAACTCCATCCCTCTAGCAATGAAGGACAAAATTCCATTTGCCTTCTTAATTACCTGCTGCACCTGCGAACCAACTCCTTGAGATTCTTGCACAAGGACACCCAGGTTCCTCTGCACAGCAGCATGCTGCAATTTTTTACCATTTAAATAATAGTCCATTTTGCTGTTATTCCTACCAAAGTGGATGACCTCACATTTACCAACATTGTACTCCATCTGCCAGACCCTCGCCCACTCACTTAGACTATCTATATCCCTTTGCAGACTTTCAGCATCTTCTGCACACTTTGCTCTTCCACCCATCTTAGTGTCATCTGCGAATTTTGACACACTTTGGTCACCAACTCCAAATCATCTATGTAAATCGTAAACAACTGCAGTCCCAATACTGATCCCTGAGGCACACCACTGGTCACTGATCGCGAACCAGAAAAACACCCATTTACCCCCACTCTTTGCTTTCTGTTAATTAACCAATCCTCTATCCATGCTAATACATTACCCGTAACACTGTGCACTTTTATCGTATGCAGCAATCTTTGGTGCGGCACCTTGTCAAATGCTTCTGGAAATCCGGATACACCACATCCACAGGTTCCCCTTGTCCACTGCACATGTAATGTTCTCAAAGAATTCCACCAAATTAGTCAAACATGACCTGCCCTTCATGAACCCATGCTGCATCTTACCAATGGGACAATTTATATCCAGATGTCTCGCTATTTCTTCCTTGATGATAGATTCAAGCATTTTCCCTACTACAGAAGTTAAGCTAACCGGCCTATAGTTACCTGCCTTTTGTCTACCTCCTTTTTTAAACAGTGGCATCACATTTGCTGTTTTCCAATCTGCGGAACCACCCCAGAGTCCAGCGAATTTTGGTAAATTACCATGAGTGCATTTGCTATTTCTTCCACCATAGAACATAGAACATAGAACATTACAGCGCAGAACAGGCCCTTCGGCCCACGATGTTGCACCGACCAGTTAAAAAAAAACTGTGACCCTCCAACCTAAACCAATTTCTTTTCGTCCATGAACCTATCTACGGATCTCTTAAACGCCCCCAAACTAGGCGCATTTACTACTGATGCTGGCAGGGCATTCCAATCCCTCACCACCCTCTGGGTAAAGAACCTACCCCTGACATCGGTTCTATAACTACCCCCCCTCAATTTAAAGCCATGCCCCCTCGTGCTGGATTTCTCCATCAGAGGAAAAAGGCTATCACTATCCACCCTATCTAAACCTCTAATCATCTTATATGTTTCAATAAGATCCCCTCTTAGCCGCCGCCTTTCCAGCGAAAACAATCCCAAATCCCTCAGCCTCTCCTCATAGGATTTCCCCTCCATACCAGGCAACATCCTGGTAAACCTCCTCTGCACCCTCTCCAAAGCCTCCACATCCTTCCTGTAATGTGGGGACCAGAACTGCACACAGTACTCCAAGTGCGGCCGCACCAGAGTTGTGTACAGTTGCAACATAACGCTACGACTCCTAAATTCAATCCCCCTACCAATAAACGCCAAGACACCATATGCCTTCTTAACAACCTTATCTACTTGATTCCCAACTTTCAGGGATCTATGCACACATACACCTAGATCCCTCTGCTCCTCCACACTATTCAAAGTCCTCCCGTTAGCCCTATACTCAACACATCTGTTATTCCTACCAAAGTGAATTACCTCACACTTCTCCGCATTAAACTCCATCCGCCACCTCTCGGCCCAACTTTGCAACCTGTCTAAGTCTTCCTGCAAACTACGACACCCTTCCTCACTGTCTACCACACCACCGACTTTGGTGTCATCAGCAAATTTGCTAATCCACCCAACTATACCCTCATCCAGATCATTAATAAATATTACAAACAGCAGTGGCCCCAAAACAGATCCCTGAGGTACACCACTTGTAACCGCACTCCATGATGAATATTTACTATCAACCACCACCCTCTGTTTCCTATCCGCTAGCCAATTCCTGATCCAATTTCCTAGATCACCCCCAATCCCATACATCTGCATTTTCTGCAGAAGCCTACCATGGTGAACCTTATCAAACGCCTTACTAAAATCCATATATACCACGTCCACTGCCTTGCCCCCATCCACCTCCTTGGTCACTTTCTCAAAAAACTCAATAAGGTTAGTAAGGCACGACCTACCTGCCACAAAACCATGCTGACTATCACCTATCAATTCATTACTCTCCAAATAACTATAAATCCTATCCCTTATAATTTTTTCCAACATCTTGCCGACAACAGAAGTGAGACTCACCGGTCTATAATTCCCGGGGAAGTCTCTGTTCCCCTTCTTAAACAATGGGACAACATTCGCTAACCTCCAATCTTCTGGTACTATACCAGAGGCCAACGACGACCTGAAGATCAGAGCCAGAGGCTCTGCAATCACTTCTCTTGCCTCCCAGAGAATCCTTGGATAAATCCCATCCGGACCAGGGGATTTATCTATTTTCAGACCCTCCAGAATATCCTGCACATCCTCCTTATCAACTGTAATACTGTCTATTCTACTCCCCTGCAACCCAGTGTCCTCCTCAGCTATATTCATGTCCCCTTGCGTGAACACCGAAGAGAAATATTGGTTCAATGCTTCACCAATCTCCTCCGGTTCCACACATAACTTCCCTCTGCCATCTATAACTGGCCCTAAACTTGCCCTAACCAACCTTCTGTTCTTGACATACCTATAGAACGCCTTAGGATTCTCTTTAACCCTATCCGCCAAAGTCTTCTCATGTCCCCTTTTAGCCCTTCTAAGCTCGCTCTTCAACTCCCTCTTAGCCAATCTAAAGCTTTCTAGTGCACTACCCGAGTGCTCACGTCTCATCCGAACATAAGCCTCCTTTTTCTTTTTAACCAACAAAGAAACTTTTTTGGTGCACCACGGTTCCCTAGCCCTACCAATTCCTCCTTGCCTGACAGGGACATACCTATCACAGACTCGCAGTAGCTGCTCCTTGAAAAAACTCCACATGTCGGACGTTCCCAGTCCCTGTAAACTCCTAGTCCAACCTATGTTTCCTAATTCTCTCCTAATAGCCTCATAATTACCCTTCCCCCAGCTAAAACCACTGGCCCGAGGTTCATGCCTATCCCTTTCCATCACTAAGGTGAACGTAACCGAATTGTGGTCACTATCACCAAAATGCACACCAACTTCCAAGTCTAGCACCTGGTCTGGCTCATTTCCCAGCACCAGATCCAATATAGCCTCACCTCTAGTTGGCCTGTCTACATACTGAGTCAAAAAACCTTCCTGCACGCTTTGAACAAAAACTGACCCCTCTAACGAGCTAGAGCTATAACAATTCCAGTCAATATTAGTCAAGTTAAAATCCCCCATAACAATTGCCCTATTACTTTCACTCCTAAGCAGGATTGACTCCGCAATCCTTTCCTCAACCTCTCTAGAACTTTTAGGAGGTCTATAAAAGACTCCCAACAGGGTGACCTCTCCTCTCCTATTTCTAATCTCCGCCCATACTACCTCAACAGATAAGTCCTCATCAAACCTCCTCTCTGACACTGTGATACAATCTCTGACCAATAATGCTACCCCTCCCCCCCACGCATACACAGGGAGAACGTGCAAACTCCACACAGGCAGTCACCCAAGACCAAAATTGAACCCAGGTCCTGTGCTGTGAGGCAGTGGATGTTGTCTACATGGACTTCAGTAAGGCCTTTGACAAGGTCCTGCATGGGAGGTTAGTTAGGAAGGTTCAGTCGCTAGGTATACATGGAGAGGTAGTAAATTGGATTAGACATTGGCTCAATGGAAGAAGCCAGAGAGTGGTAGTGGAGGATTGCTTCTCTGAGTGGAGGCCTGTGACTAGTGGTGTGCCACAGGGATCAGTGCTGGGTCCATTGTTGTTTGTCATCTATATCAATGATCTGGATGATAATGTGGTAAATTGGATCAGCAAATTTGCTGATGATACAAAGATTGGAGGTGTAGTGGACAGTGAGAAAGGTTTTCAAAGCTTGCAGAGGGATTTGGACCAGCTAGAAAAATGGGCTGCAAAATGGCAGATGGAGTTTAATGCAGACAAGTGTGAGGTATTGCACTTTGGAAGGACAAACCAAGGTAGAACATACAAGGTAAATGGTCGGACACTGAAGAGTGCAGTAGAACAGAGGGATCTGGGAATACAGTTACATAGTTCCCTAAAAGTGGCGTCACAGGTAGATAGGATCGTAAAGAGTGCTTTTGGTACATTGGCCCTTATAAATCAAAGTATTGAGTATAAGAGTTGGAATGTTATGGTGAGGTTGTATAAGACATTGGTGAGGCCGAATTTAGAGTATTGTGTGCAGTTTTGGTCACCTAATTACAGGAAGGATATTAATAAGGTTGAAAGAGTGCAGAGAAGGTTTACAAGGATGCTGCTGGGACTTGAGAAACTGAGTTACAGAGAAAGGTTGAATAGGTTGGGACTTTATTCCCTGGAGCGTAGAAGAATGAGGGGAGATTTGATAGAGGTGTATAAAATTGTGATGGATATAGATAGAGTGAATGCAAGCAGGCATTTTCCACTGAGGCTAGGGGAGAAAAAAACTAGAGGACATGGGTTAAGGGTGAAGGGGGAAAAGTTTAAAGGGAATATTACAGGTGGCTTCTTCATGCAGAGAGTGGTGGGAGTGTGGAATGAGCTGCCAGATGAAGTGGTGAATGCGGGCTCACTTTTAACATTTAAGAAAAACTTGGACAGGTACATGGATGAGAGGGATGTGGAGGGATATGGTCCAGGTGCAGGTCAGTGGGACTCGGCAGAAAAATGGTTCAGCACAGCCAAGAAGGGCCAAAAGGCCTGTTTCTGTGCTGTAATGTTCTATGGTTCTATGGTATCCGCTTCCACTACCTCCCCCCCTGGGGATGTTGAAAGCAAGGAAACCAGCATGCGTTCAACAAACACCCACAAACAGCAATGTGATAATTACCAAATAATCTGCTTTGTGATGTTGATTGAGAGATAAATATTGGCCAGGACACCAGGGATAACTTTGAAGTACCTCTGACTATGGGATCATAGAATTGCTACAGCGCAGAAGGAGGCCATTCAGCCCACCGAGCCTGTACTGAAAAAAAATCCCACCCAGGCCCTATCCTGTAAGCCACATATTTACCCTGCAAGTTCCCCTGATACTAAGGGGCAATTTAGCATAGCCAATCAACCTAACCCACACATCTTTGTACTGTGGGAGGAAACCCACGCATACACAGGGAGAACGTGCAAACTCCACACAGGCAGTCACCCAAGACCAAAATTGAACCCAGGTCCTGTGCTGTGAGGCAGCAGTGTTAACTACTGCACCATCATACTGCCTTTCAAAATTGCAGAAAGCTGTTCAGCCTGGTCTACTTGAGATCCAAGTGAAAAGTGCACCATCAGTACTGCACCAATATGTAAGTCTAGATTTTTTTTGTACCCAAGCTCTGGAGTGGGACTTTAACCCAAAATTTGTGATTCAGAGACGAGTTCTTCCAACTGAGCCATGGCTAATACTGTAAGGAAAATCTTGTTTACATAATGAGGGTTTAGGATATGGAAAGTACTGCCTGAGAGTGTGCTGGAGGATAGTTCAATCTTGGCCTTCCAAAGGAAATTGGATAAACACCAAAGGTAAAGGGCTAAGGGGGAATGGGCAAGGCTTTGGTACTAATTAAATTATTCATGCAATGATCTAGCAAGGGTTTGACAGGCTGAATGGCCTGCTTTTGTGTTGTACCATTTTATGGTGCTTCTATGATTCTTAGAGGGGCGTCAGTTGAGCTAAACATTGAAGGGCTGGCATCAAATTAATGCTGTACTCTGATTAACATTATGGTCTGACTATTCTACACACTCTTACTCTGCTACTGATCCCTATTACTCACCTTGAAACTTGAAAGAACTTCCCCATAAAATTTTTCAGGATCCAGGTGAGAAATGACCTGAACACATGGAATTGTGAAAACCTACTGCTGCAGAGAAGCTGAAAGGGTTTAATCCAGGTGAGTGATTTGAAAGTACACGCTCCCTTTGAGGAGCCTGGCAAGAAATCCATTAACCTAAGTTACCTGGAGGAATTCTACCATCTTTAAAGATTAAGCATTTCCACATTCTGATGTGCTATTAACTGCATTAAAGGTTAAATTACTTTCGCAGATCAACTTACAGTGAAATGAAATACCTCAAACAAAAATTGGCAAACAATTAATCTATTGTTACTTTGAGCCTCTCATATCTTTTACAAGGAGATTAAAGATTTTTTTTCTCTCTGGTTGAGGTCAAGAAACAATAAACTATTCAAATATGAGGTGTAACTTATTTCGATAGGGTATTTACTGAGCTCAGTCAGGCCAATTCCTGACTGACTGACTGTTATGAGAAACCCAGCTGCATCACCCCCTTTCAGTTTATTTGATCTGATGGTTGAATTTTTCATACTTATGGAAGGCAGCAATTCTAATGATGTGGTTTCGTATCAGCCTGAATCATCCTCCTGGCAGTTGTTTATTGAAATGTTATTAAACAGCAATAAGCAGAGTGACCGTTTTATACAGTGAGTATGATTATTTGTGTACGTCTCAGCCTGTTTCCTGTTTATTATTTAGAGCAGTGGTTCCCAAAGGGTGCGGCGCGCCACACTGGTGCGGCAAGAGAGGATGGCAAGTGTGGCGGGAAGATTCAAGGACAATCAAAGAAACATTTAAACATGGTTTAAACAAGCTTTGTTTTATACTTTCTGGATGCCCCATGATCATATTATAAAGTTGTGTTCCATGTTATGAATCAAGCACTGCTAGGAGCTGGTTTTTTTTGTTTTTGAATGTATTTCTTATCAATAAAAAATCCGGTGTGGCGTGAGCAAATTTTTATTCCGAAAGTGCGGCCCAGAGAAAAAAGTTTGGGAACCACTGATTTAGAATGATAAGGTCAAAATCTTATTTTAATTTCTACTTTTTTTGAGTTGGTTTTTCAATTGATTAGTCTTCCTCCAATTTTTGTCAGCTTGCTCTGTCTAGAATTTATTTAATTTTATTGAAGTGTGTATTGATAACAATCTCATTTGCATTCTAAAAGATTTTGTAATTGTAATTTTGTATTGTTGTCACGATACAGTGGAGTTCTAAAAATGTATGGTTCCTCTCTTGTGTTGATTGCCAGCTTCATCAGGCCAATTACTTTCACATTCTATTGCATATTGTAGTTTTTCTGCGACATCTTCATCCTGACTCAGTTGCTAACACTTCTGTCTCTGACTCAGAAGTGTGTGCGCTCAAACCCCACTCCCAGAGACTGGAGCGATTGAATGAGCCTGATTATTCATTGCTGCACTGAGGGAATGTAGTTTTCTTTTGGCGTGAGATATAAATTGAGGCCTAGCCGACTCTCTCAGGCCTCGGTAAAAGATTCTACAATACTGATTTAAGAAATACAGGCAAATATTTGTTGTGTCTTGGCCAACATCTATTGCTCAACAAATATCACTAACATAAATCATATAGCCGTTTATCTCATTGCTGGTGGTGGGATCTTGATGCGTGCAAATTGGTTGCTATGTTTCTCTTGATTATAGTAGTGACTATACTTCTGGTAGACATGAGCTGTGAAACATCTTGCAATGTCCTGAGGTGATGAAACGTGGAGTATAAATACAAGCTGTTCCTTTCTCCACATCTCTGGTGTATATTCATTGGCTGTGGAGTGCTCTGGGACACCCTGAAAATACAAAATCCAACCTCAGGTTATATGCAGTCCAGAAAGCCAATCATTCCATTAGATCGTAAAATAGCAAATATAATTCCTTTGTTCAAAAAGGGAGAGTGATAGAAAGCAAAAAAGGACAGGCTACTTAGCTTAACATCTGTAATAGAGAAAATGCTGGAAATTATTAAAGATGTTCCAGCAGGGCACTTAGATAAATTCAAGATAATCAGGTAAAGACAACAAGGTTTTGTGAGAGGGAAATCATGTTTAGCCAGTTTATTGGAGTTACTTGAAGAAATATCATGTGCTATGGATAAAAGGGAACCAGTAGATGCACAATGCTTAACTTTTCAGAAGGCATTTGATATGGTGCTATATCAAAAGTTGATGCGGAAAACGAAAGTTCATGATATAGGGTATAACATAATGGCATAGGTAGGAGGTTGACTAGCTAACAGGAAACAGGGAGTAGGCAAGATGTAACGTGTGCCACAGGGCTGTGACCTCAACTTTTTACAATTTACCAAATGACTTGGATGAAGGGACCGAAGACGTGCTTGCTAAATTTGTTGATGATAAAAAGACAGATAGGAAAGTAAGTTGTGAAGAGCAGACAAGAAGGCTACAAAGGAATATAAATAGGTTAAGTGAGTGGGCAAAGATCTAGTAAATGCAGTATAATGCGGAAAAATGTGAAATGGTCCACTTTGCCAGGAAGAATAAGAAACATATTAACTATTGAGAACTCTGGGTGTCTGGCACGCACAAAATGTTAGCATGCAGGTACAGCAAGTAATTAGGAAAGCTAATGGAATGCTATTCTTTATTGCAAGAGAAATTCAATACAAAAGCAGAAAGGTTATCCTTCAGTTATGATGTGGAGATGCCGGCGTTGGACTGGGGTGAACACAGTAAGAGTTTTAACAACACCAGGTTAAAGTCCAACAGGTTTATTTGGTAGCAAACGCCACTAGCTTTCGGAGCGCTGCTCCTTCGTCAGATGGAGTGGAAATGTGCTCTCAAACAGGGCACAGAGACACAAAATTCAAGTTACAGAATACTGATTAGAATGCCAGCCAGATCTTAAAGATACAGACAATGTGGGTGGAGGGAGCATTAAGCACAGGCTAAAGGGATGTGTATTCTCTCCAGACAGGACAGCCTGCAAGTCCAGGAGGCAAGCTGTGGGGGTTACTGATAATGTGACATAAATCCAACATCCCGGTTTAGGCTGTCCTCATGTGTGCGGAACTTGGCTATCAGTTTCTGCTCAGCGACTCTGCGCTGTTGTGTGTTGTGAAGGCCGCCTTGGAGAATGCTTACCTGAAGATCAGAGGCTGACTGCCCGTGACTGCTGAAGTGCTCCCCCACAGGAAGAGAACAGTCTTGCCTGGTGATTGTCGAGCAGTGTTCATTCATCCGTTGTTGTAGCGTCTGCATGGTTTCCCCAATGTACCATGCCTCGGGACATCCTTTCCTGCAGCGTATCACGTAGACAACGTTGGCCGAGTTGCAAGAGTAGGTACCGTGTACCTGGTAGATGGTGTTCTCACGTGAGATGATGGCATCCATGTCGATGATCCGGCACGTCTTGCAGAGGTTGCTGTGGCAGGGTTGTGTGGTGTCGTGGTCACTGTTCTCCTGAAGGTTGGGTAGTTTGCTGCGGACAATGGTCTGTTTGAGTTTGTGCGGTTGTTTGAAGGCAAGAAGTGGGGGTGTGGGGATGGCCTTGGCGAGATGTTCGTCTTCATCAATGACATGTTGAAGGCTCCGGAGGAGATGCCGTAGCTTCTCCGCTCCGGGGAAGTACTGGACGACGAAGGGTACTCTGTCTACCGTGTCCCGTGTTTGTCTTTTGAGGAGGTCGGTGCCGTTTTTCGCTGTGGCGCGTCGGAACTGTTGATCGATGAGTCGAGAGCCATATCCTGTTCTTATGAGGGCATCTTTCAGTGTCTGGAGGTGTCTGTTGCGATCCTCCTCATCCGAGCAGATCCTGTGTATTCAGAGGGCTTGTCCGTAGGGGATGGCTTCTTTAACGTGTTTAGGGTGGAAGCTGGAGAAGTGGAGCATCGTGAGGTTATCCGTGGGCTTGCGGTACAGTGAGGTGCTGAGGTGACCGTCCTTAATGGAGACGCGTGTGTCCAAGAATGCAACCGATTCCAGAGAGTAGTCCATGGTGAGTCTGATGGTGGGATGGAACTTGTTGATGTCATCATACAGTTGTTTCAGTGATTGCTCACCATGATTAACCTGTGCTTAATGCTCCCTCCACCCACATTGTCTGTATCTTTAAGACCTGGCTGGCTGTAGGGATTCGCATTCTAATCAGTATTCTGTAACTTGATTTCTGTGTCTCTGTGCCCTGTTTGAGAGCACATTTCCACTCCATCTGACGAAGGAGCAGCGCTCCGAAAGCTAATGGTATTTGCTACCAAATAAACCTGTTGGACTTTAACCTGGTGTTGTTAAAACTCTTACTGTATCCTTCAGTTATACAGGGCATTGGTGAGACCACATCTGGAGTACTGTATACAGGATTGGTCCCCGTACTTAAAGAAGGATGTAAATGTTTTGAAAGCTGGTCAGAGAAAGGGTGTGTGTGCGTGTGTGTGTGTGTGCGCGTGTGTGCGCGTGTGTGCGCATTCGTGTATGTGTGTGCGCGTGTGCATGTGTTCGTGTTCTAAATCTGGAGTCCAAGCCTGCTACCAGGATAAAGTGGAGTGAGACTCCTTGTCATAGAGCCATAGTGGTTTATAGCATGGAAACAGGCCCTTTGGCCCAACTTGTCCATGCTGCCCCTTTTCTTTAAACCACCAAGCTAATCCCAATTGCCCACATTTGGTCCATATCCCTCAATACCCATGTAACTGTCTAAATGCTTTTTAAAAGACAAAATTGTCAGCCTCTCATACTACCTCTGGCAGCTTGTTCCAGACACTCACCACCCTCTGTGTGAAAAGATTGCCCTGCTGGACTCTTTTGTATCTCTCCCCTCCCTCCGAGTTTGAGACTCCGGAGCACCCGACCACGCAGACCCATCTACCGACGTGGCTCACTTCTCCTTCACTGGACAGTGTCCTTCAACCAGAGGGCTTCTCAATCCATTGAATGGACCGTACAGGGGCCTTAGGCAAGGCTAGGGGAGGTGGAGTCTGCTTCCTAATCAACACATTGTGGTGCTTAGATGTAACAACACTGGCAACTTTCTGCTCATGATGTGGAAACTTTCTGCTCCCCAGGCCTAGAATACCTGACGCTAAAATGCTGCCTCTACTACTTTCCGTGGGAGTTCATCCTGATGGCAGTTTACATCCTACCCCATGCGGACATGAAGATTGTGCTGGACGAAATATACACCACCACGAATAACCTTGAGATGAAACATCCTGAGGCCTTGTTCATCGTGGCTGGGGACTTCAATCAGGCCAATCGAGCGTACTACCAAGTTACCACCAACACGTCCCCTGCTCCACCAGAGGCCCAAACATCCGAGACCACTGTTACATAAACATTAAACATGCCTACCGCTCTATCGCTCGCCCACACTTTGGCAAATCAGACCACAAGGCAGTGCTCCTGCTCCCGGCTTACAAACACAAACTGAAGTGGGAGAATCAAAGAACAAAGAACAATACAGCACAGGAACAGGCCCTTCGGCCCTCCAAGACTGCACCTATCATGTGTTCCTAACTAGACCATCCGTTTTTTTCCCTCTATTCCCAGTCTGTTCATGTGGTTATCTAGATAAGTCTTAAATGATCCTAGCGTGTCTGCCTCAACCACCTTGCTTGGTAGTACATTCCAGGCCCCCACCACCCTCTGTGTAAAATACGTCCCCCACATATCTGTATTGAACCTTACCCCCCTTACCTTGAACTTGTGACCCCTTGTGTTTGTCATTTCAGACCTGGGAAAAAACTTGCAACTGTTCACCCTATCTATGCCCTTCATAATTTTATAAACTTCTATTAGGTCGCCCCTCAACCTCTGTCTTTCCAGGGAGAACAACCCTAGTTTACTCAATCTCACCTCATAGCTAATACCCTCCATACCAGGCAACATCCTGGTAAACCTTTTCTGCACTCTCTCCAAAGCCTCCACGTCCTTCTGGTAGTGTGGCGACCAGAACTGGATGCAGTATTCCAAATGTGGCCTAACCAACATTCTATATAACTGCAACATCATATGCCAACTTTTATACTCTATGACCCGTCCAATAAAGGCAAGCATGCGATATACCTTCTTCACCACCTTTTCCACCTGTGCTGCCACCTTTAAGGATCTGTGGACTTGCACACCCAGATCCCTCTGTATGACTATAGTCCTGATGGTTCTGCCATTTATTGTATAGCTCCCCCCGCATTAGATCTACCAAAATGTATCACTTCGCATTTATCTGGATTAATTCCATCTGCCATTTCTCCACCCAATTTTCCAGCCTATCTATATCCTGCTGTATTCTCTGACAATGTTCATCACTATCCGCAACTCCAGCAATCTTTGTGTCATCCACAAACTTACTAATCAGACCAGCGACATCTTCTTCCAAATCATTTATATATATCACAAACAGCAGATGTCCCAGTACAGAGCTCTGTGGAACACCACTAGTCACAGACCTCCAATCAGAAAAAGACCCCTCCACTGCTACCCTCTGTCTTCTATGGCCAAGCCAGTTCTGTACCCATCTAGCTAATTCACCTTTGATCCCATGAGATTTAACCTTTTGCACCAGCCTGCCATGAGGGACCTTGTCAAATGCTTTACTAAAATCCATGTAGACGACATCCACGGCCCTTCCCTCGTCAATCATTTTTGTCACCTCCTCAAAAAACTCAACTAAATTTGTGAGGCATGACCTCCCTCGTACAAAACCATGTTGTCGATCGCTAATGAGACTATTCAGTTCTAAATGTGTATAGATCCTATCGCTAAGAATCTTCTCCAACAATTTCCCTACCACGGACGTCAAGCTCACTGGCCTATAATTACCCGGGTTATCCTTGCTACCCTTCTTAAATAACGGGACCATATTTGCTATCCTCCAATCCTCTGGGACCTCACCTGTGTCCAATGAAGAAACAAAGATTTCTGTTAGAGGCCCAGCAATTTCATCTCTTGTCTCTCTCAGTAATCTAGGACTGATGCCATCTGGCCTGAGGATTTGTCTACCTTAATGCTTCCTAAAACACCTAACACTTCCTCCCTTGTAATTGCGATTTGTTCTAACGGGTCTACCCATCCCTCTGAGACACTACCAATCAACGTGTCCTTCTCCTTTGTGAATAATGATGCAAAGTATTCATTTAAGATCTCACCTACTTCCTTGGGTTCCAAGCATAATTCCCCTCCTTTGTTCTTGAGAGGTCCGACTCTTTCTCTGACAACCCTCTTAGAACCATAGAACCATAGAAAATTACAGCTCAGAAACAGGCCTTTTGGCCCTTCTTGTCTGTGCCGAACCATTTTATGCCTAGTCCCACTGACCTGCATTTGGACCATATCCCTCCACACCCCTCTCATCCATGAACCCGTCCAAGTTTTTCTTAAATGTTAAAAGTGACCCCGCATTTACCACTTTATCCGGCAGCTCATTCCACACTCCCACCACTCTCTGCGTGAAGAAGCCCCCCCTAATATTCCCTTTAAACTTTTCTCCTTTCACCCTTAACCCATGCCCTCTGGTGTTTTTCTCCCCTAGCCTCAGCGGAAAAAGCCTTCTTGCATTCACTCTATCTATACCCATCAAAATCTTATACACCTCTATCAAATCTCCCCTCAATCTTCTACGCTCCAGGGAATAAAGTCCCAACCTATTCAATCTCTCTCTGTAACTCAGCTTCTCAAGTCCCGGCAACATCCTTGTGAATCTTGTTCCTAATGTATGTATAAAATGCCTTGGGATTCTCCTTAATCCTGTCTGCCAAGGACATTTCGTGACCCCTTTTTGCCCTTCTAACTCCCTGTTTGAGTTCTTTTCTACTTTCTCTGTATTCCTCCAGTGCTTCATCTGTTTTTAGCTGCCTGGACCTTATGTATGCCTCTTTTTTCTTTTTGATTAGACCCACAATTTCCCTGGTTATCCACGGCTCTCGAATCCTACCTTTCCTGTCCTTCCTTTTTACAGGCACATGCCTGTCCTGCACTCCTATCAACTGCTCCTTAAAAGACTCCCACATGCCAGATGTGGATTTACCCTTGAACAGCCTCTCCCAATCAACAGCCACCAAATCCTGCCTAATCCGGCTGTAGTTAGCCTTCCCCCAATTCAGCACCTTACCCATAGGACAACACTCATCCAAAACTATCCGAAAGTTTACAGAATTGTGGTCACTGTTCGCCACATGTTCCCCCACTGAAACCTTGATGACCTGACCGGGCTCATTCCCCAGTACTAGGTCCAGTAGGTCCAGTATAGCCCCCTCTCTAGTTGGACTATCAACATATCGTTCCAAAGAACCTTCCTGGACACATTTTACAAATTCCTCCCCGTCCAGACCCCCCAGCCCTAAGGGATTTCCAGTCTATATGAGGGAAATTAAAGTCTCCTACTATAACAACTCTATTTTTTCTACACCTGTCCAGAATCACCTTACATATCCGTTCCTCAACTTCCCGTGGGCTGTTGGGAGACCTGCAGTATACACCCAGCATAGTGACTGCGCCCTTCCTCTTTCTGAGCTCTACCCACAGTGTCTCGATACATGATCCTTCCAAATTGTCCACTCTCTGCACTGCTGTAATATGCTCCCTAACCAGTATTGCTACACCCCCACCTCTCCTAGCCCCTCCTCTGTCTCGCCTAAAACACTTAGAACATAGAACATAGAACATTACAGCGCAGTACAGGCCCTTCGGCCCTCGATGTGGCGCCGACCAGTGGAACCAATCTAAAGCCCCTCTAATCTACACTATTCCAATATCATCCATATGTTTATCCAATAACCATTTGAATGCTCTTAATGTTGACGAGTCCACTACTGCTGCAGGCAGGGCACTCCACGCCCTTACTACTCTCTGAGTAAAGAACCTACCTCTAACATCTGTCCTATATCTCTCACCCCTCAATTTAAAGCTATGTCCCCTCGTGCTAGCCATCACCATCCGAGGAAAAAGGCTCTCACTATCCACCCTATCTAATCCTCTGATCATCTTGTATGCCTCTATTAAGTCACCTCTTAACCTTCTTCTCTCTAACGAAAACAACCTCAAGCCCCTCAGCCTTTCCTCATACGATTTTCCCACCATACCAGGCAACATCCTGGTAAATCTCCTCTGCACCCTTTCCAACACTTCCACATCTTTCCTATAATACGGCAATCAGAACTGTACTCAATACTCCAAATGCGGCCGCACCAGAGTTTTGTACAGTTGCAGCATGACCTCCTGGCTCCGAAACTCAATCCCTCTACCAATAAAAGCTAACACACCGTACGCCTTCTTAACAACCCTATCAACCTGAGTGCCAACTTTCAGGGATCTATGCACATGGACACCCAGATCCCTCTGTTCATCCACACTACCAAGTATCTTACCATTAGCCCAGTACTCTGTATTCCTGTTACTCCTTCCAAAGTGAATCACCTCACACTTTTCCGCATTAAACTCCATTTGCCACCTCTCAGCCCAGCTCTGCAGTTTATCTATGTCCCTCTGTAACCTGCCACTTCCCTCCGCACTGTCTACAACTCCACCGACTTTAGTGTCATCCACAAATTTACTAATCCATCCTTCCACGCCCTCATCCAGGTCATTAATAAAATTGACAAACAGCAGTGGCCCCAAAACACATCCTTGCGGTACACCACTAGTAACAGAACTCCAGGATGAATATTTCCCATCAACCACCACCCTCTGTTTTCTTACAGCTAGCCAGTTCCTGATCCAAACCACTAAATCACCCTCAATCCCATGTGTCCGTATTTTCTGCAAAGGCTTACCATCGGGAACCTTATCAAACGCTTTGCTGAAATCCATATACACCACATCAACCGCTTTACCCTCATCCACCTCTTTGGTCACCTTCTCAAAGAACTCAATAAGGTTTTTGAGGCACGACCTACCCTTCACAAAACCATGCTGACTATCCCTAATCAAATTATTCCTTTCCAGATGATTATAAATCCTATCTCTTATAGTCCTTTCCAATACTTTGCCCACAACAGAAGTAAGGCTCACCGGTCTATAATTACCAGGGTTGTCCCTACTCCCCTTCTTGAACAAGGAGACAACATTTGCTATCCCCCAGTCTTCTGGCACTGTTCCTGTAGACAATGACGACACAAAGATCAAAGTCAAAGGCTCTGCAATCTCCTCTCTAGCCTCCCAGAGAATCCTAGAATAAATCCCATCCGGCCCAGGGGACTTATCTATTTTTACCCTTTCCAGAATTGCTCACACCTCCTCTTTATGAACATCAATCCCGTCCAGTCCAACAGCCTGCATCTCAGTACTCCCCTCGACAACACTGTCCCTCTCTAGTGTGAATACCGATGAAAAATATTCATTTAGTGCCTCTCCTATCTCTTCAGACTCCACGCACAACTTCCCACTACTGTCCTTGACTGGCCCTAATCTTACCCTCGTCATTCTTTTACTCCTGGCATACCTATAGAAAGCTTTAGGGTTTTCCTTGATCCTACCTGCCAAAGACTTCTTATGTCCCCTCCTGGCTCTTCTTAACTCTTTCTTTAGGTCCTTCCTGGCTAACTTGTAACTCTCAAGCGCCCTAACTAAGCCTTCACATCTCATCTTAACATAAGTCTCCTTCTTCCTCTTCACAAGATTCAAACTCCTTAGTAAACCACAGTTCCCTCACATGTCTGCTTCCTCCCTGCCTGACAGGTACATATTTATCAAGGACGCGTAGTAGCTGTTCCTTGAACAAGTTCCACATTACAATTGTGCCCATCCCCTGCAGTTTCCTTCCCCAACCTATGCCAGCTAAATCTCGCCTAATCGCATCATAATTTCCTTTCCCCCAGCTATAACTCTTGCCCTTTGGTATATACCTATCCTTTTCCATTGCTAAGGTAAACGTAATCGAATTGTGGTCACTGTCACCAAAGTGCTCACTTACCTCCAAATCTAACACCTGACCTGGTTCATTACCCAGTACCAAATCCAATGTGGCCTCGCCTCTTGTTGGTCTATCTACATACTGCGTCAGGAAGCCTTCCTGCACACATTGGACAAAAACCGACCCCTCTAAAGTACTCGAACTATAGCTTTTCCAGTCAATATTTGTAAAGTTAAAGTCCCCCAGTACAACTACCCTGTTACTTTCGCTCCTATCCAGAATCATCTTATACCCCGGAATATTCAGCTGCCAGTCCTGTCCTTCTTTTAACCAAGTCTCTGTCATTGCAACCACATCCAAGTTCCGCGCATGCATTAAGGCTCTAAGTTCATCTCTTTTGCCCGTTACGCTCCTTGTATTGAAGCAGATGCACTCCAGAACTCCAGGCCCACTGAGTTAATCCTCCCCCAGATTGCTCTTCCTGTTAGGTAGCATTGTCTTGGCCCCATGCTCGTCCCCATTCTCTACGCTTGCTGACCTATTGTTCTGATCCCCACCCCCTTGCCACATTAGTTTAAACCCACCTGAACAACACTAGCAAACCACACTAGCAAATCCATCAAAGAAAGTCGTGCAATGTTGGTCTGAGGAATCGGAAGATCTCCTATGGGGCTGCTTGGAGTCAGTGGACTGGTCTGTATTTAAAAACTCTATGACCAGCCTGAACGAGTACACCACTACAGTAACTGACTTCATTAGTAAGTGTGTAGAAGACTGTGTGCCTAAGAAGCAAATCTGTGAAACCATGGATGAACAGGGATATCCACTATTTGCTGAAGTCCAGGTCTGAGACGTTCAAGTCAGGCAACACTGACTTATACAAGAAAACCAGATACAATCTAAGGAGACCCAACAAAGATGCCAAAATACCAGACCAAGCTAGAGTCCCAGACTAGCCACACCGACCCCTGCCGACTATGGCAAGGTATGCAAGACATAACAAGCTACAAGATGAAGACATGTAAAATCGCCGGCTCCAACGCACCCCTCCCTGATGAGCTCAATGCATCCTACACCTGTTATGAGCAAGAGGTCAGCGAGAGCATGCCCTCCACCTGGAAGCCCTGGATGAACCTATATCTGGGGTCACCATTGCAGATGTCAGAGCAACTTTCTTGAAGGTCAACCCATGGAAAGCGACTGGCCCGGATGGGGTACCTGGACGTGCACTCAGATACTGCGCAGATCAGCTCGCGAGGGTATTCACAGACATCTTCAACCTCTCTTTACAACAATCTGAGGTCCCTATCTGCTTCAAGAAGATGACCATCATCCCGGTACCTAAGAAAAACCAAGCAGCATACCTTACTGACTATCGGCCGGTGGCTCTGACATCCATCATTATGAAGTGCTTCGAAAGGTTGGTAATGGCACAAATCAATTCCCGGACTACCTGGATCCACTACAGTTTGCCTATCGCTGCAGCAGGTCCACAGCAGATGCCATTTCCCTGGCCCTGCACTCAACCCTGGAACACCAAGGACACCTATGTCAGACTCCTATTTATTGACCACAACTCAGTCTTCAACACTATTATTCCCACGAAACTCATCTCCAAACTCCGTGGCCTGGGCCTTGGCACTTCTGCAACTGGATCCTGAACTTCCTAACTCACAGACCACAATCAGTAAGAATAGGCAATAACACCACCTCCACGATCATCCTCAACACCGGTGCCCCACAGGGCTGTGTTCTCAGCCCCCTACTATACTCATACACCAATGACTATGCGGCCAAATTCCCCTGCAGTTCGATTTTCAAGTTTGCTGACAACACCACTGTAGTGGGTCGGATCTCAAACAATGATGAGACAGAGTACAAGAATGACATAGAGAATCTAGTGAACTGGTGCGGCAACAATAATCTCTCCCTCAATGTCAACAAAACGAAGGAGATTGTCATTGATTTCAGTAAGCGTAAAGGAGAACATGCCCCTGTCTACATCAACGGGGATTAAGTAGAAAGGGTCAAGAGCTTCAAGCTTTTCGGTGTCCAGATCACCAACTACCTGTCCTGGTCCCCCCATGCCGACACAATTGTTAAGAAAGCCCATCAATGCCTCTACTTTCTCAGAAGACTAAGGAAATTTGGCATGTCAGCTACGACTCTCTTCAACTTTTACAGATGCACCAAAGAAAGCATTCTTTCTGCTTGTATCACAGCTTGGTATGGCTCCTGCTCTGCCCAAGACCGCAAGGAACTTCAAAAGGTCGTGAATGTAGCCCAATCCATCATGCAAACCAGCCTCCCATCCATTGACTCTGTATTCACTTTCCGCTGCCTCAGCAAAGCAGCCAGCATAATTAAGGATCCCACGCATCCTGGACATTCTCTCTTCCACCTTCTTCCTTCGGGAAAAAGATACAAAACTCTAAGGACTCAAGAACAGCTTCTTCCCTGCTGCTGTCAGACTTTTGAATGGACTTACCTTGCATTAAGTTGATCTTTCTCTACACCCTAGCTATGACTGAAACACTACATTCTGCACTCTCCCGTTTCCTTCTCTATGAACGGTATGTTTTGTCTGTATAGCGCGCAAGAAACAATACTTTTCACTGCATGATAATACATGTGACAATAATAAATCAAATCAAATCCTCCACCTTTGGGAAAAGATATTGACTATCTAGCTGATCTATGCCCCTCATTATTTTATAGACCTCTATAAGATCACTCCTAAACCTCCTACGCTCCAGAGGAAAACATTCCAGTCTATCCAGCCTCTCCTTATAACTCAAACCATCAAGTCCTGATAGCATCCTAGTAAATCTTTTCTGCACTTTTTTTAGTTTAATAATATCCTTTTTATAATAGGGTGACCAGAGCTGTACACAGTATTCCAAGTGTGGCCTTATCAATGTCTTGTACATCTTCAAGACATCCCAACTCCTGTATTCAATATTCTGACCAATGAAACCACTCTGTCCACCTGTGACTCCACTTTCAAGGAGCTATGAATCTGTACCCCTATATCTCTTTGTTCTATAACTCTCCCCAGCACCCTAGAACAAAGAACAAAGAAAATTACAGCACAAGAACAGGCCCTTCAGCCGTCCAAGCCTGCACCGACCATGCTGCCTGACTGAACTAAAACCCCCTACCGTTCCGGGGACCATATCCCTCTATTCCCATCTCATTCATGTACTTGTCAAGACGCCCCTTAAAAGTCACTACCGTATCCGCCTCCACTGCTCCCCCGGCAACGAGTTCCAGGCACCCACTACTCTCTGTGTAAAAAATCTGCCTTGTACATCTCCTTTAAACCTTGCCCCTCGCACCTTAAACCTGTGCCTCCTAGTAATTGACTCTTCCACCCTGGGAAAAAGCTCCTGACTATCCACTCTGTCCATGCCTCTCATAATCTTGTAGACTTCTATCAGGTCCCCCCTCAACCTCCGTCATTCCTGTGAGAACAAACCAAGTTTCTCCAACCTCTCCTCATAGCTAATGCCCTCCATTAGCTATGAGGATTAACTGAGTAAGTCCTGCCCTGGTACAATCTACCAAAATGCATCACCTCGCATTTATCTAGATTAAACTCCATCTACCATTCGTCAGCCCACTGGCCCAATTGATCAAGTTCTCATTGCAATCCTAGATAACCTTCACTGTGCACTATGCCATCTTGGTGTCATCTGCAAACTTACTAACCATGCTGCCTAAATTCTCATCCAAATCATTAACAGTAACAGTAGACCCAGCACTGATCCCTGAGGCACACTGCTGGTCACAGGTCTTCAGTTTGAAAAACAACCCTCTACAATCACCTGCTGTCATCAAGCCAATTTTGTATCCATTTAGCTACCTCACCTTGGATCCTATGAGATTTAATCTTTTGCAACAACCTACCATTGTCAAAGGCCTTGCTAAAGTCCATGTAGACAACATCAACTGCACTGCCCTCATCTACCTTCTTGGTTACCCCTTCAAAAAACTCAATCAAATTTGTGAGACATGATTTTCCACTCACAAAGCCACACTGACTGTCCCTAATCAGTCCTTGCGTCTCTAAATGCCTGGAGATCCTGTCTCTCAGAATACCTTCTAACAACTCACCCATTACAGGTGTGAGGCTCACTGGCCTGCAGTTCCCAGACTTTTCCCTGCAGCACTTTTTAAACAAAGGATGAGCTTGTCTCACTCAATCTTGCTTCAGAATGAATTAGATCCTCAGTAGTTGCTTTACAGTACAAATTTCGCATCGGTGTGAAGTGACATTTGCTTTGCAGTGATAATAAATGATATCAAATTTTTTTTAAAGCAATTCACTCGATATTGAACCAACACATTATTTTCAGCCACTTTCACCTTTTCTCTTAGGGTTTGGCTACTCTCCTGACATAGTTACAGAAGGAGACTAGGGAAACGTCTAATACCCTCTACGGTGTCATAAACAATATATTGCAATGACTAGCGGAGAAGTGGCAGATGGACTTCAACCCAGATAAATGCGTCGTGGTCCATTTTGGAAGGTCAAATGGGGTGAAGGAGTACAATATAAAGGGAAAGACTCTTAGTACTGTCGAGGATCAGAAGGACGTTGGGGTCCGGGTCCATAGGACTCTAAAATCGGCCCCGCAGGTGGAGGAGGTGGTTAAGAAGGCGTATGGTGTGCTGGCTTTTATCAATCGAGGGATTGAGTTTAGGAGTCCGTGGATAATGATGCAGCTATATAAGACCCTCGTCAGACCCCACTTGGAGTACTGTGCTCAGTTCTGGTCACCTCACTATAGGAAGGATGTGGAAAAGATTGAAAGGGTGCAGAGGAGATTTACAAGGATGTTCATAGAAATCATAGAAACCCTACAGTACAGAAAGAGGCCATTCGGCCCATCGAGTCTGCACCGACCACAATCCCACCCAGGCCCTACCCCCATATATTTTACCCACTAATCCCTTTAATCTACGGATCCCAGGACACTAAGGGGCAATTTTAGCATGGCCAATCAACCTAACCCGCACATCTTTGGACTGTGGGAGGAAACCGGAGCACCTGGAGGAAACCCACGCAGACATGAGGAGAATGTGCAAACTCCACACAGACAGTGACCCAAGCCGGGAATCGAACCCAGGTCCCTGGAGCTGTGAAGCAGCAGTGCTAACCACTGTGCTACCGTGCCGCCCTACCGTGTTGCCTGGATTGAGTGGCATGCCTTATGAGGACAGGCTGAGGGAGCTCGGTCTTTTCTCCTTGGAGAGGCGTAGGATGAGAGGAGACCTAATAGAGGTATGTAAGATGTTGAGAGGCATAGATCGGGTGGACTCTCAGAGGCTTTTTCCCAGGGTGGAAATGGCTGCTACGAGAGGACACAGGTTTAAGGTGCTGGGGGGTAGGTACAGGGGAAATGTTGGGGGGAAGTTTTTCACACAGATGGGTGATGGGCGAGTGGAATCGGCTGCCGTCAGTGGTGGTGGAGGCAAACTCAATCGGGTCTTTTAAGAGACTCCTGGATGAGTACATGGGACTTAATAGGATGGAGGGTTATAGGTAGGCCTAGAAGGTAGGGATATGTTCAGCACAACTTGTGGGGCTGAAGGGCCTGTTTTGTGCTGTAGTTTTTCTATGTTTCTATGTTTCTATATAGTTGAGCTGTTTGTCATTAAAAAAAACACTTGTTCACAAATATCCTTCAGGGAAGGGAATCTTCTATTGTTACATCCATGTGAGTGAATAGTTTAAGAGCCAATCTGCAGCACAAAACTGGGCATCGCTTGAAATGCTATAGACTATCTGTAGCACCAAAATTCTATTCCATCATTATCTGTAACTTTTTAGCTTGGAATATCCATCACTTCTCCATCACTATCAAGCCAGATGACCATGATCATTATCCAACAACCTTCTGTCTTGTGAGACAATGGTTTGTACTTTTGTGGTCAACACTACGTTAAACATCACCCAGGATAACTCAGGGACCATACTTTAACATCACAGCCTTTGCTGCAGGTGAAGATAGTGGGATGAAAAGGCACAGAATTGGCTGATCTCTGTGTTTTCTGGCTCCTCTTCACTTCAGTCGAGCTTTCCATTTCTCCTAACAGGAGTCCTGGATGTAGGCGACTGTCTCCCAGTTACATGTGTCCATGGCCAGTATCTTCACATCTCACTTGCAGGCATCCTTGTAGTGGATGGATTGACATTGCAGGTCAGGACTCAGTGACCAGGTCACCAGAGAGAAGGTCTTTGAGGAGACACCCATCACCAATCTAATCAACATGACTGAGTCATTGCATATGTCGTTGGCTTAATGAGTGTTTACTGATGGCATTAGCATACTCCAAAACATTTGATTTGATGACCTTGTCCTGCCAAGTGTTAGATGTCTAGGTTAGATGGATCAGCCATGGTAAATGTGTGGGGTTACAGGGATAGTGCGGGTAAGATCGTCTGTCAAGAGGGTTTGTGCAGATCTGATGGGCCGAATGGCCTCTTCCGCACTGTAGGGATTGTATGATTCTAAGAGATAGATAGTAAGGTAGAAACTTTTCTCATGACCTATTTTCATGGCAGAGCAGACTCCAGGGGCTGATGGCCTAATGCTGCTCCTAATTTGTATGTTCATATATGTTTGTGTTGAAAGTTACTTTTGCACTACAACTTGTCACATGAGTGTAAAGTCTTTTTTCTCCACTGATGCTACAATGGCAGCATAAATGCACTGTAAGCCTGGAGCCCCTTCTTCTGCCTAGAATATATTGTAAGAAGTCTCACAACACCAGGTTAAAGTCCAACAGAATATATTGTCTCGAATATATTGTCCAGGTCTCACCACTGTAGAGGAATATGTTAAGAACTTAGGCAGAGTTGAAATTTGGTGATCTTGGTCAGATTGTTGTTGTGTCACATTTTATATCTCAGTTTGGACATAACAGCTGCAGCTTTTGCAATGGACATGTTGATTTCACCATCAAACGACAGATTGCTAAAGATTGTGGAGTCTAGATATGTGAAGCTATTTACACATATCCTGAATTGCATCCTGTCTCACTTTGTCTTGTGAGTTTTATTCCATCCACCTCACTCCTCACCACCACATCAATCTCATCACAGCCAGCTGGATGTACTCAATGGACTTTCTTTTTGTGATGAAACCTATGGTGTGGGAGAACCTGTGCAAGTTGTTATCTGAATCGATGACTTGTGGAATGTTCAGTTGATTGCAGTGACCCTGGTTTCAAAGTTGGTATTTTTTTGGGTCAGATTCTAAGCTAAAGAGAAACTGAATCTTCTTATTTCTAAGGAAACTAAAGCTAAGACTGAAACTGGTTGAAAGCAGATGAAGGCACAGAGCCATCCAAGTTCTGATAACCCAGTTGGAAAAAGGTGAACACAAAGGCTGGAACTGGGAAAGAAGTAAAATGAAAATAAGGTGGCTGCCACTGCTTCAGTTATTTTTTGAGGAACTGATTGATTGCACCAGCCATATAGCCTTGAGCATCTGCAAAAAAAATTTTTCTGGGGATTCACACCATCAAAACTTTTGTGAGCTGAGCTGAGGATGGTCTGAGAAGTGCACCATTCTGATTGACACCATGCCTGAGGAACTTGGATTGGTTGAGTGCTGCTGTCTGCTGAGAATTGGTGGCTAAATCCTCAAAGGAAAGGAGCTGAAACTCGACTGGAGGAAATTCCAAGCTTTGAAGGAAATTGAAATTGGTGCCATAAATGTTGAGAGGGGCTACCTGGTGAACCCATGAGATCGATCTTTGCTGTATTGCCTCTTTAATGTACAATTTATATTGACCACAATTTACTTGTTAATTTATGTTGATTTTGGTTTGAGTGTTAAAGTTATAAAAAGTAAAATCTTTGGCTTGCTGATGAGGGTCATTCAGTGAATTCAGTTCTTTTAGTTTATTGGTCTCTAAGAGGTCATAAAACCCCTCACTCCATTGCCATGCTCATCTCCAGTTTGCTCAGACAACTACCATGCCAGTGTCCACAATCCTTTTCTCAGCTCGTGTGACCTCATTGACCTTCTGATATCACACATCCAGAAATGATATCATTGGAATAACTCTCAAAGGCACAAACACACACCTTCTGGATGCGCCTGATTGTCACCTTCACTCTGTGTACATCCATTGAGTGCAAAGACTTCAGAGAAATACATAACTAGGTCATGTCATCTTGGAGGGGAGTACGAAATGAATATCTATCATCATTGCAGTATCCACTCAGCTTGATTGAATTGCTGTTAACTGAAGCAGGTAGTCATTGCCTCACTCTGTCTTTGAATGACACATTATATATGGGTCTTCTCTGCTCTCTTTGATGGTTATAAAAGATATATTCACAAAAAGCAGAAGATTTTCCCTGATCTCCCAGTGAATATTAAACCCTTGATTAACATGACTAAAATAGATTTACTGATCTTTTATCTTATTGCTTGTGGAAAGTTGCTTTGCACAAATTCCTTGTATTGCAACCATGTCTATGATTCAACAACATATTTTTCATTGGTTACAAAGTGATTTGAGAAGTCTTGAGGTCGTGCTAGGTGCTGTATAACTGTCAAGTCTTTATTTCTCCTCAATTGAATTTCAGCTCCTCCTTCAGCTCAACCAGGATGTTACCTGGTATGGAGGGGCTTAGTTATGAGGAGAGATTGGGTAAACTGGGGTTGTTCTCCTTGGAAAGACGGAGGATGAGGGGAGACTTAATAGAGGTGTATAAAATTATGAAAGGCATAGATAGGGTGAACGGTGGGAAGCTTTTCCCCGGGTCGGTGGTGACGTTCACGAGGGGTCATAGGTTCAAGGTGAAGGGGGGGAGGTTTAACACGGATATCAGAAGGACATATTTTACACAGAGGGTCGTGGGGGCCTGGAATGTGTTGCCGGGCAAGGTGGTGGAGGCGGACACACTGGGAACGTTTAAGACTTATCTAGACAGCTATATGAACGGAGTGGGAATGGAGGGATACAAAAGAGTGGTCTAGTTTGGACCAGGGAGCGGCGCGGGCTAATTGTTCTTTGTTTCTCGTTTCAAGGCTTCATTCTATGATCATCTTGCTGGTGCCAGTACAGAGCGAGACTGCGGATAGTTGGGAACCTGTCTCGGGGGCAGGGAATTCAGATGGTGTTCGTAAAGCAGAAGTGGAAATGAATAGGGTTGGGAAGCATTTTCTGATCAGGGCCAGTGTGATCTCCTGGACTCGTTTCGATCGCCACAGGGGGTCGGAGAGGAATTTCCCAGATTTTTTTTCCCCATATTGGCCCTGGGGTTTTCACTCTGGGTTTTCGCCTCTCCCTGGAGATCACATGGTCTGGAATGGTGGGGTGGGGGTGAGTTAATAGGTTGTGATGAACAAAGCATCGTAGCTGTGAGGGACAGCTCGGTGGATAGGATATTAGGATGTAGATAGGCTGGAAAATTGGGCGGGGATCCTGGATTCAGGATTCAATCCTGGACCGGGGAGCGGCGCGGGCTTGGAGGGCCGAAGGGCCTGTTCCTGTGCTGTATTGTTCTTTGTTCTTTGTTCTTTGTTCTTATACTCCATCCTTCTCAAAGAAGCTAAATGGTTTTGCTGATCCTCCAGTCCCACTCTGTCTTTGAACTATTCTAATAAAACATCTGGACTGGTGGAACAAATTGTATTAAAGTAAATACAATTAAATGCACAATCAATGTTGTTTGGAAAGATGCTCCAAATAACAGTGAGCTGAACTATATTACTATCAATTGAATCTTGCTCCTGACATTTATATATATATTATTGTTGCTTCACAGATGGGTGTATGGAGTACAGATGAGGTTTGGAGGGGTAACTGATATGGGACAGAAACTAACAGGCCCACACCAGGTTTGCAGGAGGTTGGACTGGGGCAAGGAGGGTGGTGGAGCAGCACTAAATTACCTGGCAGTCCTTCCATTTGGCCTCCAATCTTTGTCTGACCGTTCCTCAATTTTAAGCAAGTGGGAGAGATCTGCTCTCACCACAGTTGAGGCCCTTAAGTGGCCAATCAATTGCCAATTTTGAGACCAGTGACAAGAAGCCACAGGTAGGGGTTGAGGCCGGCAGGTCATCCTGCTAGGTCCTCCAGCAGAAAAGGGAGTGCCTCCCTCACTGGCTCCCTTTCCACATTGGGTGCCCCCACCCCTCCCTGGGGCGATCCCTCCCCATCCAGGACTCTGCATCAAGAACCCATAATTCCTTTGCCCTCAGCCTGCGCTTCTCGCCTGTGTTTTGCTGTTGGCGTAATGAAGAATCGAAGTTGGGGGAAGATTCCGGTCGGATTTTCATCTGTATTCTATTAGCAGGATGCAAATTGGATTCATGCCAGCCTTCGTTAGGATTCCCGATCTGCCATGGCACCAGCGGAAGATACTGTGGGAAATTCACGCCAGTGTAAAACTGAATTTTGGGTCTGCCAAAATCTCCCACCTGACAATTGAATCTGTCACCAATCTGCCCTATTTCTCTAAGAGGATTTCCTCAGCCGCAGGAAATAGGTAATTCAGCAGAATGTGCATCATGATTTTTCCTGCTATGGACAAGAGGGAAATAACGTGATAGTTTCCAAATATAATTTGTCGCCCATCTTGAAGATAGTTGCAATTTTGTCATATTTCTGAAGACAGTGGGGATTTTGTGGACTGAAGTGGAGTTCCTTTCCTCTCCAATCCCAGCATCATAGAGTCATAGAGGTTTACAGCATGGAAACAGGCCCTTTGGCCCAACTTGCCCATGCCACCCTTTTTTTAAAATCGACTAAGCTAGTCCCAATTGCCCGCATTTGGCCCATATCCCTCGATACCCATCTTACCCATGTAACTGTCTAAATGCTTTTTAAAAGACAAAATTGTACCTGCCTCTACTACTACCTCTGGCAGCTTGTTCCAGACACTCGTTACCCTCTGTGTGGATAAAAACTGCCCCTCTGGACCCTTTTCCTCATTCAAGACTTCAGCTAAAATGCTATTGGGGCAACTGTCTGCTGTTTTTTATCCATTTGATTGCTTGTTGCAGCTCTCTTATTGGATTCTCCCACAGGGTACTGGAGAATAGTCTGGAGAATATCAGCTGCCATTGTAGATTCATGGCTGAGGAGCTGTTGAAATTGTGCTTTTTAGCATTGCCATCCTTAAGAAGAGAGACACCACCCTGTGAGTGAAGGGGATTTGCCCATTTGACCTTAGTCCTGAGATAACCTTGGTGGCTTCAAAAAAGCTTCAGAAGTCATGACGGTCAGCAATTTGTTGGATCTCTTGGATTCTCCCACCATTTGTCATTTTATCTTCAGGATTTGGATGTCAGCCGTGATCTGTTGGAATCCCACCTTCTTGACTTGTGACCTTGTGTTGTTCTGCCAGGTAATGAGCCTGCTGCTTTTTTGTTTCAGGAGGAGGTCACATATTTCGGCATAATTTTCATTGCACCAGACCTGGTGATGGCGATGCTTGAAGGCAATGGTCTGGACACTGGAGTCCTGATGGTTGGTGAACTGCATTTGCGTTCAGTAGCTATTTAGATCAGACTTTATGTGGGGGCAGGGACAGGGGAAGTGCTGTACGAAACAATTTTATTTTTATTCACTCCTGGGTGAACCTCTCCTTGCTTCTGGGCTAACTTAATTTTCTAGTTAATAATTAGTCAACTATGGACTTTGTTCATCACACCAGGTAAAAGCAGCTATAAATGACATTCCAGCAGAGACTCAGGTGACATTCACAGTGCGTAATGCAGAACACACTAGCAATGCCAATAAAATACAGAATTAGCCTCCTGAGGCCAGACCAGCTGATTTTTGCTGAGAAACAATAAATGCCTCAGCAGATATACCCCTCATGCAGCAACTGGTATCACCCACAAGACTGGACACCTAAACAACAGGTAATCCAGCAGCTCAAACACCATTCACTGAAAGATACGTTTCAGTTCTTCTTCTCTGCAAAATTGTTTCAGCAGCCACAGCTGCTTTTATCTCTATTCGAGCTCTTAATGCACTT
This sequence comes from Mustelus asterias, assembly GCF_964213995.1. Classification (NCBI taxonomy): domain Eukaryota; kingdom Metazoa; phylum Chordata; class Chondrichthyes; order Carcharhiniformes; family Triakidae; genus Mustelus; species Mustelus asterias. Next base: position 37,709,159 of record NC_135810.1, read on the forward strand.
AAGTGGTGCCACACAACCTGTGTGCTGAGTAGTTTCTTCTTTGTTACTAATTTGAGCTCCACAGGGATTTAGACTATCATCAGGCAGTGAGTATGGCTCTCAACAGCAGAAATAATGGCATGTTCTATTTTTGTGCCTCATTGCTTTAAGTACTGCAAAAGCAGGTGGAACATCTGAAGCAAATATGCTGGACAGGATTCCTGATGTGTTCCGAACGCCTCGCACATTTTCCAGATGCAAGATCCGAATGGTAATAGTTATTCAACCAGCAGCTGCCAACTAAGATATTTAGAAATTCGATGAGACCCTATTTTGGTCACAGTTTCAAAATGTACAAGAGAGGACAGATAACCATTACAGGTATATGCTGAGCTTACTTTTAAGGAGTCAAATTGTATGTACAGCACAACTGCTCGGAAATACTTTCAGTGGGAAGCATTTCCTTGCAGATTGATCAAATGGCTAATGCAAGGAGTCAGGATGAGTCTGCTAGTTCCATCATCAGTATTGCCCCTCCATCTTCTTGTGATGTCTGTGTAACTGAGTAGCACACAGCATTCTTGGCGGCGCTGCTTTGATTGGCACTCCTGTGTCCAGTGCCTGCCACAGTTCTTAATTGGATGGTGAATGAGGAAGCAGCTCAGGCCACACCAGGGATTGTACCACTGACATTTGAGCAGAGTTGGGACCCGGAAATGGTTCTGAGGTGTGATTTTTTTTGAAGCTAGAGAAAATTGATTCTTTTCGCTCTGGAGGTAATGAGAGTTGTAACTTCTGCCTTGTCAGTGTTCACATTATTAGGCGAAACATTTGGAAAATATTCCCACAGGTGCCACAGATATTAACACCAAATGAGATTATATCCATTCCACTATGCTACAGTATTTATTTTTTGATGGATGAACATTATTATCTTTGTTCTTTATGGATCACCTTCACCTTTGACAACTATTGGCAGGCATTTTGAGATTTTATTCTTTTTAAGCATTTTTGCTGATTTTAGCTGCAATTTCTTTGAATGTGCCTTTAGGCTATAATATCCTACCTCCTTTTAACAAATTATTTCACTAACTTAAATACTCCCTGAAATAATGCCTTTGGGATTTTGCTTGCGTGGAAATTATGCCAGCTACTAAATCTTGTTAGCCAAAGTCATATGATTAGCTTGAAATAAATATAATTGTCTAGGCAATTGTTCCAAATATGCTACTCAATATCTTTGATTGAAAATATGATCCTCCTGTTTTTAAAAAAAATTTCTTCATATCTTCCCTTGAAAAACAGTGTGAAGTAGTGGAAGGAGTAACCTATATACCAGCTTTTTTTTTTCTTATTCATTCGTAAGACATGGGCGTCGCTGGCTGGCCAGCATTTATTGCCCATCTCTAGTTGCCCTTGAGCTGAGTGGCTTGCTAGGGCATTTCAGAGGGCAGTTGAGAGTCAACTACATTGCTGTGGCTCTGGAGTCACGTATAAATCAGACCAGGTAGACGGCAGATTTCCTTCCCTAAAGGACATCAGTGAACCATAACTGGTTGTGGTGTCCCACAATCCACATGATAAGGAGACAATTGCCCCATCCAAATGGTGCCAACCCAGAATTCAAAGCTGCCTCTCCAGTCTGTACTCGCTGGGACTGTAGGGTACTGCAGGTTTCAAATTCCAAATTAATGCAGGCATAATTTTCACAACTGCAAGCTCCAAAAGGCTTGAGCTGTGTTTCTGGGACGATTTAATCTTACAGTCCCAATTTGAAAGTGGGATTGTGACCATTAAGGCAATGCCATGGTTTGTGACTATTGTTATAGCTCCACAAAGATAAGTGGAAAAGTGAATCGTGTGGAGAACGGAGAAGATCTGCAGAGAGATTTGGACAGGCTGAGTGAGTGGGCGAGGACATGGCAAATGGAGTATAACGTTGATAAATGCGAGGTTATACACTTTGGAGGAAATAATAACAAATGGGATTACTATCTCAATGGAAACAAATTAAAACATGCTACCGTGCAAAGGGACCTGGGGGTCCTTGTGCATGAGACGCAAAAGCCCAGTCTGCAGGTACAACAGGTGATCAAGAAGGCAAATGGGATGTTGGCCTATATCGCGAGGGGGATAGAATATAAAAGCAGGGATGTCTTGATGCACCTGTACAGGGCATTGGTGAGGCCGCAGCTGGAATACTGTGTGCAGTATTGGTCCCCTTATATGAGGAGGGATATATTGGCATTGGAGGGAGTGCAGAGAAGATTCACCAGGTTGATACCGGAGATGAGGGGTTTGGATTATGAGGAGAGGCTGAGGAGATTGGGTTTGTACTCGTTGGAGTTTAGAAGGATGAGGGGGGATCTTATGGAGACTTATAAGATAATGCGGGGGCTGGATAGGGTGGAGGCGGAGAGATTCTTTCCACTTAGTAAGGAAGTTAAAACTAGAGGACACAGCCTCAAAATAAAGGGGGGTCGGTTTAAGACAGAGTTGAGGAGGAACTTCTTCTCCCAGAGGGTGGTGAATCTCTGGAATTCTCTGCCCACTGAGGTGGTGGAGGCTACCTCGCTGAATATGTTTAAAGCGCGGATGGATGGATTCCTGATCGGTAAGGGAATTAAGGGTTATGGGGATCAGGTGGGTAAGTGGTACTGATCCACGTCAGATCAGCCATGATCTTATTGAATGGCGGGGCAGGCTCGAGGGGCTAGATGGCCTACTCCTGCTCCTATTTCTTATGTTCTTATGTTCTTATGTACATCTGTCTGGAACAGTAATCATCTCCTTTCTCCCTCATTTTTTTCCAAGTCACCTCCCTGAACTGGCAGCATGAGTGTGTGTGTGAGTGTTAGGTGTTGCATTTGCCGTCACCTTCCCATTTGGGGTTCACACAGTGCTAACCCATTTTGCAGTGGAGGTAAAGGAAAGCTAAGTAAAAGTTGGCAGTCATCATTCTGCACCAATGGTGGGTGATCTGCCATATATTTCTACACACACAGTAGAGATATGTGAATGCCCACTGTGATGCACTGTCAGATTTAAATATTCAACCCGAGCAACATTGTATATTAGGCTAACATCACTCTATATGTTGTATTTACAGAAGAAGAGGGCCCACAAAAACAGGCAGATGGCCCAGAGTGGGGTGGTGGTGGAGGGGGGGTTGCTCTTTGAAGCTTTATGAAGCTCTCTGGTTGGTAACTTGGTGCCCTTATGGTGCAGTTGATAGTTCCCTATACTTGAGGAAAGCTTGTTAATTCAGCAAATCCCTCGTTCTCTGCATCTGCCACATCCATTTGTATGTGTAGTAAAGTTGAAGGCAACTCATTGTGGCTTCAACAATGAACAATTTATTACTAATATAATATATATATGGGCCTGACAGAACTAATACACAAGTCTACTTTCCCCTCCCTGGCTCCAACTAAGGTTCCTCCCTGTCCCAGAACACACGCCCTTGTTCTCGATTGTCTTGACTTCCTGCACAGCCTTTCCATAAGGTCCGGCACAGTCACTTGGCCCTCAAAAGATCACCCCTTGAAGGGGGCCACATTACCACAGGAGGTTTATGTGATAAGGTTTATGTGATACCCCAACTGAGCAAAGAGGGCAAGGGCTTGATGCACCTGTGTGTGACTGTACGATGCTGGTCTATGACTCATGGAAAGAGCCAGCAGCATAAACATTTAGATGCACTCTGACTAAGGGCTGATTTTACCATTTTCATTCTAAGTGCCGAATCTGGGCGTAGTACAGATCCAACTTAGAAATCCGCTTTCAGGCGCCCCCATACGCTCTCAGCCATCTCCAGTCCCATTTGCGCTGTGGGCGGGGCTTAGCACTGCCAGAATGATCGGAGCTCTGAACTGCGCATGTGCAGTTAGAAGAAAATTGGAAAAAGCGCGCCCGTGTCAGATTGCTCCCAGGCTGCAGAAAGCGGATAGAGCGACCCGGGAGTGAAAAGTGGCAGCGAGGGTATATCTCGGGGTGGAGTGGAGGGGGGGGGGTGAAGATGGATCTCTGGTGGGGGGGAGCAGATGGATCTCTGGTGGGGGTGCGGGGGGTGCAGGGGGGTCTGCTGCCACTCTGTGGGCGATCAATGGGGGGGAGGGGGGCAGAGGTGGCGATCGGTCTGGGTAGCGGGGGGTGGTGGATAAGGGGGACAGTGATGTGTGTGCGTCCATCTTACCTGCCTCCCTCCTCCCCCCCCCTCAAGACAACGATCCGGTCTCACTCCCCCCCCCCCCGCCCCAAGACAACGATCTGGCCTCAATCCCTCCTCCACCCCCTCCCCCCCCCGCAAGACAATGATCCGGCCTCATTCCCCCCCCCCTCCCCCCCACAGAGAATGGTCTGGCCTCACTCCGCCCCCCCCCCCCCCCCCGCCATACAACGATCTGGCTCACTCCCCCTCCCAGATGATGATCTGGCATCACTCTCCCCCCCCACCCCCCCGACAACGAACTTGCCTCACTCCCCCACCGCCCCATAGAATGGTCTGGCCTCACTCCCCCTCCCCTCCAGAGGAACATCTGACCCACCTCCTCCCCCCCACCACCAGACAACAATCAGCCCTCCCCCCCACCACCAGACAACAATCAGTCCTCCCCCCCACCACCAGACAATGATCGGCCCTCCCCCCCCCACCAGACAATGATCGGCCCTCCCCCCGCCGCCCCCCCCCCCCCCCCCGCCAGAGATACATCTGACCTGCATCCTCCTCCTCCCCCCCCCCAACCAGACAACGATTTGATCTCACTCCCCTCCTCCCTCTTCCAACCAGAGAATGATCTGACCCACCTCCCTCCTCCCCCCCACCACTGATCTGAGTCAGAGAGCCGTTGGAAGCACTGAACGCGCTCTTCAGAGGCTGGAGCCCCGACTCAGACTTTTATTTAGCAGGTCCCTAAAAGCACAGTTCTGGATCGGCAAACGCGGTGGTAAAGGGGGAAATAACAACATAAGAAATAGGAGCAGGAGTAGGCCATCTAGCCCCTCAAGCCTGCTCCGCCATTCAATAAGATCATGGCTGATCTGATAGTGGGTTCAGTTCCACTTACCCGCCCGTTCCCCATAACCCTTAATTCCCTTCATGGTTAAAAATCTATCTATCTGTGACTTAAACACATTTAATGAGGTAGCCTCTACTGCTTCATTGGGCAGAGAGTTCCAAAGATTCACTACCCTCTGGGAGAAGAAGTTCCTCCTCAATTCTGTTCTAAATTGACTCCCCCGTATTTTGAGGCTATGCCCCCTCGTTCTTGTTTCCATTGTAAGTGGAAATAACATTGCTGATTCTACCCTGTCTAGCCCCTTCATTGTCTTATATGTCTCTATAAGATCTCCCCTCAACCTTCTAAACTCCAATGAGTACAGGCCCAGTCTACTCAATCTCTCCTCATAAGCTAACCCCCTCATCTCCGGAATCAACCTGGTGAACCTTCTCTGTACCCCCTCCAAAGCTAATATATCCTTTCTGAAATAAGGGGACCAAAATTGCACACAGTACTCTAGTTGCGGCCTCACCAGTACCTTGTACAGTTGCAGCAAGACCTCCCTGCTTTTACACTCCATCCCTCTCGCGATAAAGGCCAACATTCCATTTGCCTTCTTGTTTACCTGCTGCACCTGCAAACTGAGTTTTTGTGATTCATGCACAAGGACCCCCAGGTCCCTCTGCACAGTAGCATGTTGTAATTTTTCACCATTTAAATAATAGTCCATTTTACTATTATTCCTTCCAAAGTGGATAACCTCACACTTACCAACGTTATACTCCATCTGCCAGATCCTTGCCCACTCACTTAGCCTATCCAAATCTCTCTGCAGACTCTCTGTGTCCTCCACGCAATTTGCTTTCCCACTCATCTTTGTGTCATCTGCAAACTTTGTTACCCTACACTCGGTCCCCTCCTCCAGATCGTCTATGTATATGGCAAATACTTGAGGCCCCAGCAACGATCCCTGCGGCACGCCACTAGTCACTGATTGCCAACCGGAAAAGCACCCATTTATTCTGACTCTCTGCTTTCTGTTAGATAGCCAATCCTCAATCCACGCTAACACTTTACCCCCAACTCCGCGTACCTTTATCTTATGCAGCAACCTTTTGTGAGGCACCTTATCGAATGCCTTCTGGAAATCTAAATACACCACATCCACCGGTTCCCCTCTGTCAACCGCACTCGTTATATCCTCAAAGAATTCCAGTAAATTAGTCAAACATGACTTTCCCTTCATGAATCCATGCTGTGTCTGCTTGATTGAACCATTCTTTTCCAGGTGTCCTGCTATTTCTTCCTTGATGATAGATTCCAGCATTTTCCCAACTACGGATGTTAAGCTAACCGGCCTGTAGTTACCTGCCTTTTGTCTACCTCCTTTTTTAAACAGTGGCGTCACATTAGCTGTTTTCCAATCAGCTGGCACTTCCCCAGAGTCCAGCGAATTTTGATAAATTACAACTAATGCATTTGCTATTACTTCTGCCATTCTTTTAGTACCCTGGGATGCATTCCATCCGGACCAGGGGACTTGTCTACCTTTAGTCCCATTAGCCTACCCAGCACTACCTCTTTAGTAATAGTGATCGTTTTAAGGTCCTCACCCCCTACAGTCCCATGACCGTCAATTATTGGTATGCTATTTGTGTCCTCCACTGTGAAGACCGACACAAAAAACTTGTTTAAGGCCTCGGCCATTTCCTCGTTTCCTATTATTAAATCCCCCTTCTCATCTTCTAAGGGACCAACATTTACTTTAGCCACTCCTTTCCGTTTTATATATTTGTAAAAGCTTTTACTATCAGTTTTTATATTTTGTGCTAGTTTACTTTCATAATCTATCTTTCCTTTCTTTATTGCTTTCTTAGTAGTTCTTTGTTGTTTTTTAAAGCCTTCCCAATCTTCGAGTTCCCCACTAATTTTGGCCACTCTGTATACATTGGTTTTTAATTTGATACTCTCCTTTATTTCCTTAGTTATCCATGGCTGGCTATCCCTTTTCTTACATTTCTTCTTTTTCACTGGAATATAGTTTTCCTGAGTACTGAGAAAAATCTCCTTAAAAATCCTCCACTGTTCCTCAACTGTCCCACCAATTAGTCTGTGTTCCCAGTCTACATTAGCCAACTCCGCCCTCATCCTATTGTAATACCCCTTGTTCAAGCAGAGGACTCTGGCAGAGGAAATGCTGATAGAGTTGGGCGGGCAGTTTATTAATTCAATTTAAATGGATGCAAATGCATTTAAATTGCGTTGCACCCAATTTGGGCGCGGAACGGATCCCCGCCATTCGCGGGTCTCGGTAAAGTGGCGATCTGCGCGGAGGCGGGTGCAGATTGCGATAAAGGCCTCACACCCGACTTTACCGCGATTTTGCGCCTGAAAATGGGCACAAATTGTTGATAAAATCGGTCCCTAAGTGTCACTGGCAGCGCACATGGATCTGCAGACTGTGGTTCCAGATCTTGGTGCACCATGACACCTGTCTTTGTAACCAACATATGATGGTGCCATCCCCATTTTTGAAATTTACTTATCCAATTGCTACTTCCTCTCTATTCTTCTCCCACTCATCCCTTGCTCCGATCCACACCTCCCTTGACTTTCTCTCACTCTATCCTCCTCCTCACTCCACTTCCCCTCACTCCTCTCCACATGCCCTTCCTCCATTCTGCCGACTTTTCCCCTCATACGAACATACGAATCATGGCTGATCTAATTTTCACCTCAACTTCACCTTCTTGCCTACTCCAGGTCATCTTCCACCTCTTGCTTATCAACAGTCTGTCTATTTCTGCCTTAAAGATATGCAAAGACCTGGCCTCGACCACCTTTTGGGAAAGAGAATTCCAAAGTCCCGCAATCCTCTGAGAGAAACTTTCTTCCTCATCTCCATCTTAAATGGGCGACCTCTTATTTTTAAAGAGTGGTCCCAAATTCCCCTCAGCGTCTGGACTCTTCCCCCACCCTTCTTCATGTCTCACTCACTCTCCTCTTCCTCTCCCACTACTCCACTCACTGTCCCTCATTCCCCTTAACTCCTACATCTTTCTCACTCCTCCAGATCTGCTCACACGCTCCAAGTTTCCCCACATCTCGTCATTCCCCCATTTGCACCTCACTCTCTCTACTTACCCTTCAGAACTGACAGTCTCCCAAACTCTTCTCCCAGCTCACACCTACACTCCTACACAGCCCCCTCACTCCTCAATTCCTCCCCCCTTCCTCCTCATGCCCGTTCACTCCTCCCCCACTTAATTATCAACAACGTGGGGGTTACCATCGATCAAAAACTGAACCGGAGTAGCTATATAAATACCATGGCTATCAAAGCAAGTCAAAGGCTAGGAATTCTATAGTGTGTAATTCACCTCTTTATTCCATAAAGCCTGTCCACAATCTACAAGTCACAGGTTAGAAGGGTGATGCTTGAATAAAACTCAAAAAGCTCAACAGCATCCTTCCACATTCATTCAATCCACACCAGTCTGCCCCCAAATCCTCAATCTCCAGTGTTCCCTGACCCCTCTCTCAACCAATACTTAGCTGCTTCAGGACAGGCACAATGATCATTGCAGCCTGATCCCCATTGATTCTTCACCAGTTTGGCCTAAACAAGGATCAAGGTTCATTATCCATGGTCACACCCACATTTCTGGAATATACATTTGTCTGATATACTGCAGTACAAGCACACAACTTTTCATCACTGACCTGCTTCTCTCTCCTCTCCCCTCCCCTCCTTTCATTCGAGACTCCACTCTGCCTTTATTTATTCAGCTTTCAATAGGATTTATGATATACTATTTGTGTGCATTCACTTGGAGCGCAATTACATTTTACATACTAGCTGTCAAATTGTGACAATGCTTTAGTGCACACAATCACAAACCATCTTCTATTAAACTTGGCTGAACTGAAGCCAATCATCAGGCAAATCTGAATGTTCACTGTTTCCAATGTACTACTTCAGCCCAGGCTTAATCACATTTCTTGCTCCTTTGCCCTGGAACTATTGACGGAGATGTGTGTCAAATGACATTGGCTGAACAAGGTGCTCAGATTATCCCTCTTTTGTCGTGAAGCACCTCCTCTCAACACTGCTCCAGATGGTATTAGCCAAAATGAACAAATTGTTGCAAGGACAAAACCAGAGGCAGTCATGAATGGTGTGATTAACAAAGCTGCCTCGCATTGCCAGGGAGCAGGGTTCGATCCGGCCTTGGGTGACAGTCTGTGTGGAGTTCGCACGTTCTCCCCCGTGTCTCCTCCAGGTGCTCCAGTTTCCCCCCACACTCCAAAGATGTGAAGGTTAGGTGGATTGGCCATGCTAAATTGCCCCTTAGTGCCCAATAACGTGTAGGTTAGATGGATTAGCTACGGTAAATGCACAGTGTGACTACAGGGATGGGGTGTTGGGGGGGGGGGGGGGAGTGGTGGGGGGATGGTGGGCCTGGGTAAATGCTCTCTTGAAGAGTTGGGGAGTTGGTGCAGACTTGATGGGCTGAATGGCCTCCCTCTGCACTGTAGGGATTCTACGGTAATTTAATTATTCAGTTTCTTAATTCTATGCTATTTCGTTTATTAGAATTATTCCCTTCCCTCCATCCCACCACCTCTCTCTCCTGCTGAACAGCAACCTTTCCTAATAAGACAATCACTTTATCCCCCGAATCAATCTTCTCTCAACTGACTCCAGTGCACCCTGAATAAGGAGACCAGAAATGTAGTACTTCAGGTGCAGTCTCACAAATGCCCATGCAATTGTAGCAAGATTTCTCCAAAGTCACTGAATGTATTCAAGAAAGAGTTGGATAATTTTGTTAGATTTTAATGGCATCAAGAGATATGGGGAGAAAGCGAGAATATGGCATTGAGATCGAGGATCAGTCACAATCATGTTGCAAGTTGGAGCAGGCTCAAAGGGCCGAATGGCCTACTCCTGCTCCGTGTTTCTGTTTCTATATTTTATACTCAATCCTTCTTGCAATAAGGCCAACATTCAATTGATCTTCCGAATTATTTGCCGTACCTGCTTGCAAACCCTTTGTGATTCATGTATGAGGACACCCAAATCCTAGAGTACTGCAGCTTTTTGCAGTTTCTCTCCACATTTAAATAATATTCCGCTTTTCCAATTTTCCCATCAAGGTGAACAAACTCACTTTCCCCACATTATTACTCTATGCCAAACTTTTGCTCATTCACAGAGAACATAGAACATAGAAAAGCTACAGCACAAACAGGCCCTTCGGCCCACAAGTTGCGCCGAACAATTTCCTTACCTTCTAGGCTCATCTATAACCCCCTATCTTACTAACCTCCATGAACCTATCCAAAAGTCTCTTAAAGTACTCAATCGAATCCGCTTCCACCACCACTACCGGCAGCCGATTCCACGCAACCACCACCACCCTCTGAGTGAAAAACTTACCCCTAACATCTCCTCTGTACCTACTCCCCAGCACCCTAAACCTGTGGCCTCTCATGACAACCATTTCAGCCCTGGGTAAAAGCCTCTAAGAATCCACTCTATCAATACCTCTCAACATCTTATACACTTCTATCAGGTCACCTCTCATCCTTCGCCTCTCCAAGGAGAATAGACCTAGCTCTCTCAACCTATCCTCATAAGGCATACCACTTAATCCCGGCAACATCCTCGTAAATCTCCTCTGCACCCATTCTATGGCTTCCACATCCTTTCTGTAATGAGGCGACCATAACTGGGCACAGTACTCCAGGTGGGGTCTGACCAGGGTCCTATACAGCTGCAGCATTATCTCCCGATTTCTAAACTCAATGCCTCTATTGATGAAGGCCAGTATTCCATGCGCCTTCTTAACCACAGCCTCTACCTGCGACGCCGCTTTGAGCGTCCTATGAACCCAGACCTCAAGATCCCTCTGTTCTTCCACACTGCCAAGAGTCTTACCCTTAATATTATATTCTTCCATCCTATTCGACCTGCCAAAATGAACCACCACACACTTATCTGGGTTGAAGTCCGTCTGCCACTTCTCCGCCCAGTCTTGCATCTTATCTATGTCTCGTTGCAACTGCTGACATCCCTCTACAATATCCACAACACCTCCAACCTTTGTGTCATCAGCAAACTTGCCAACCCATCCTTCCACTTCCTCATCCAGGTCATTTATAAAAATCACAAAGAGCAAGGGTCCCAGAACAGATCCCTGGGGCACCCCACTGGTGACCGACCTCCACTCTGAAAAAGACCCAGCTACAACCACTCTTTGCCTTCTGTGTGCAAGCCAGTTCTGAATCCACAAAGCAACGTCCCCTTGCATCCCATGCCCCTTCACTTTCTCCATAAGCCTTGAATGGGGCACCTTATCAAATGCCTTACTGAAATCCATATAAACCACATCTACCACTCTTCCCCCGTCTAAGTGTCCAGTCACATCTTCAAAAAACTCAATCAGACTCGTAAGGCATGACCTGCTTCGGACAAAGCCGTGCTGGCTACTTCTGATCATACTATTCCTTTCCAAATGTTCATAAATCCTGCCTCTCAGGATCTTCTCCATCAACTTACTTACCACTGAGGTTAGACTCATCGATCTATAATTTCCTGGGCTATCTCTTCTCCCTTTCTTGAATAACAGAACCACATCTGTCATCCTCCAATCCTCCGGAACCTCTCCTGTCTCCATTGACGACGCAAAGATCATTGCCAGAGGATCAGCAATCTCTTTCCTTGCCTCCCACAGTAACCTGAGGTACAACCCATCCGGTCCCGGCGATTTATCTAACTTGATGCTTTTCAACAACTCCAACACATCCTCTTTCCTAATGCCCACATGCTCTATCTTCTCAGGATGTGGAGATGCCGGCGTTGGACTGGGGTAAACACAGTAAGAAGTTTAACAACACCAGGTTAAAGTCCAACAGGTTTATTTGGTAGCAAAAGCCACACAAGCTTTCGAGGCTCTGAGCCCCTTCTTCAGGTGAGTGGGAATTCTGTTCACAAACAGAACTTATAACTGTGTCTTATAAGTTCTGTTTGTGAACAGAATTCCCACTCACCTGAAGAAGGGGCTCAGAGCCTCGAAAGCTTGTGTGGCTTTTGCTACCAAATAAACCTGTTGGACTTTAACCTGGTGTTGTTAAACTTCTTACTATCTTCTCAGTCCACTGCAAGTCTGCACTGCAACTACCAAGATCCTTTTCCACTGTGAATACTGAAGCAAAGTATTCATTGAGTACCTCTGCTATTTCAACCGGTTCAATACAGACTTTCCCATCGTCACTTTTGATAGGTCCTACTCCTTCACATCTTATCCTCTTGCTCTTCACATACTTGGAGAATGCCTTGGGGTTTTCCTTTATCCTGTCTGCCAAGGCCTTCTCATGTCCCCTCCTGGCTTTTCTAATTCCCTCTTTAGTTCCTTCCTACTAGTCGTATACTCTTCTAGATTTCTAACATTACCTAGCTCCCTGAACCTTTTGTAGGCTTTTCTTTTCTTCCTGACTAAATCCGTTACAGCTTTCGTGCACCACAGTTCCTGTAACCTACAATAACTCCCCTGTCGCACCGGAACATGCAGAGCTCCAGACAAATTTTCCTTGAAAATTTGCCACATTTCTTCCGTACATTTCCCTGAGAAAACCTCCTTCCAATTTATGCCACTAATTTCCTGCCTAATAGCATCATAGTTGCCCTTACTCCAGATAAACACTTTCCTAGCTTGACTGATCCTATCTCTCTCCGATGCGAGCGTAAAGGAGATAGAGTTATGATCACTATCCCCAAAATGCTCTCCCACTGATAGATCTGACACCTGCCCAGGTTCATTCCCTAATATCAAATCAAGCACAGCCTCTCCTCTTGTAGGCTTATTCACATACTGTGTCAGGAAGCTCTCCTGAACACACCTAACAAACTCCTCTCCATCTAAACCCCTTACCCTAGGGATATTCCAATCAACATCACCCATCATCTCACTTTGCAGATTCTTTGGCCGCGATCTTACCGGCCGTTTACGTCACAGTCCGCTGCACCGAGGTCAGAGAATTTTGTGCCCAGCCAAATCTCTATTCACTGTAGTGGGATGGGAAAATCCCGCTGGTGTGAACGGCCGTAACATTCCAGCCCTTGTCTCCTGCTCACAACTTGCTCTTCTATATATCTTCATATCACCAGCATATTTGGCTACAATACACTTGGTTCCTTCATGCAAATTGTTAATATAGTGTTACAATCCCCAAAGAGACTAACAATTTTTCAAAAGAGAAGAGGTTCCTAATGACTGACAGAAAGAACTGAAGGAAAAGCTTTCATATTTTAAGTCTTTTACAAAGACCAACATAAATCAACATTAATTAACTCATATATCAAACTAAAGAAATGGTTCTAAGACTCATGGGGCTTAATTTTCCCGTCCCGCCTGCCACAGGAATTATTGCAGGTGGGACAGAAAATTCAACGGACCATGCAAATGTCCATTGACCTTGAGTGGGCGGCACGGTAGCACAGTGGTTAGCACTGCTGCTTCACAGCTCCAGGGTCCCGGGTTCGATTCCCGGCTCGGGTCACTGTCTGTGTGGAGTTTGCACATTCTCCTCGTGTCTGCGTGGGTTTCCTCCGGGTGCTCTGGTTTCCTCCCACAGTCCAAAGATGTGCGGGTTAGGTTGATTGGCCAGGTTAAAAAAATTGCACCTTAGAGTCCTGGGATGCGTAGGTTAGAGGGATTAGCGGGTAAAATATGTGGGGGTAGGGCCTGGGTGGGATTGTGGTCGGTGCAGACTCGATGGGCCGAATGGCCTCCTACTGCACTGTAGGGTTTCTATGATTTCTATGATTTCTATGATTCTATGATTTCTGATCTTGGGGCGAGCACGGTCGGAAAATCTCACTCATATAATCCCTGCAATGCAGAAGGAGGCCATTCGGCCCACCCAGCCTGCACCGACAACAATCCCACCCAGGCCAAATCCCCGTAACCCCACGTATTTACCCTGCTAATCCCTCTGACACTAGGGGCAATTTAGCATAGCCAATCAACCTAACCTGCACATCTTTGGGCCAGTATAAAAGGGCATTATGCTTCCAGAAGGTGAGTTTAGTCGAGTATCCAACACACATCAAACTAGCTGGTCAACATCTTCACTTGATGGAAATTGCTTTGCAGTGACTGAAAGCCTTCCACACTATCCCTGTTGGTACAGTGGTGTATCTGAGACACTAATTTAAAACAAAAATCACAAACAGCCTCCCAAGAAGTCACCGGAGTTCACCAACTGAACGCAAAGTAGGTACATTGACCATGCTAAATTCTCCCTCAGTCTACCCGAACATGCGCTGGAGTGTGGCAACCAGGGGACACCCACAGCAACTTCAGTGCTCAATGCAAGCCTTATTTGTGACACTAATAAATAAACTTTAAAAAGTATCAGCTGAAGTTTTATACCAGCCTTGAGAGTCGGAGTCCGCTCTTCGAGAAACAGTACATCTTGCAGATGGTACACAATGCTACCACTGCACACCAGTGATAGATGGATGGAGTGTTGATCAAGTGAGCTGATTTGAGCATGGTTGGTGTTGAGCTTCTTGAATGTTGTTGGACCTGCACTAATTCAAGCAAATATTCCATCATCCTCCTGCCTAGTAGATGGAGTCAAGAGGTAAGTTACTTGCTGCAAAATTCCCAGCTTCTGACCTGCAGTTTACTTTTTGGCCAATCATAACTCCCAGGATGTTGATGGTGAAGGGATTCAGCAATGGTAATGCCGGTGAACATCAAGAGGAGATAGTTGGATTGTTTCCTATTGCAGATGGTCATTTCTTGGCACTTACGTGGCATGAATGTACTTGTCACTTACCAGCCCAAACCTGAATGTTATCTCTGTCTTGCTGTACATGCAGTAAGAAGTCTCACAACACCAGGTTAAAGTCCACATCATTGCTGCATGTGGGACAGAGCTAGCCCGAGTCCCTGGCACTGTGAGGTAGCAGTGCTAACCACTGTGTCACTGAGACAACTCTTTCATCCCAGAAACTAACCTAGCGAGCATTTGCTGTATCACCTCCAATGCAAGTATATCCTTCCTTAATTTTGGAGACCAAAATTACCCATAGTACTCCAGGTTTGGTCTTACCAAAGCTTTGTACAATTGTACCTAGAATTCCTTGTATTCTAATCCCCTTACAATAAAACCTCCATGCTGTTTGCTTTGCTGATTGCTTGCTGTACCTGTGTACTGACCTTTTCTGTTCTTTATACGAATATACCCAAATCCCTCTGAACATCAATATTTAAAAAGTTCCCACCTTTTAAAATATATTCTAGTTTTCTATTCTTACTACCAAAGTGAATAACATTCCACTTCCCATATTATTCTCCATTTACCACTCACTTAACTTGCTTATGTCTCTTTGCAGCCTTCTTGTGTCCTCCTCACAGCTTCCAGTTCCACCTAACTTTGTATCATCAGAAAACATAGGAACATAAAAAATAGAAACAGAAGTAAGCCACGCAGTCCTTCAAACTTGCTCAGCCATTCAGTATAATCATGTCTGATTATCAAATTCAATATCCTGATCCTGCCTTCCCCCCATATACCTTGATCCTTTTAGCCCCAAGAGCAATATCTAATTTCTTCTTGAAATTACACAACGTTTTGGCCTCAACTACTTTCTGAGATAGTGAATTCCACAGATTCACCACTCTCTACATGAAGACATTGCTCCTCACCTCAGTCCTAAAAGGTTTACCCCTTATCCTCAAACCATGACTCCTAGTTCTGGACTCCTCCACATAATTCATAATCTCAATCTCTTTGTTTTAGTCATTAAAATAGATTGCAAATTAATGAGGACTGAGCAATCATCCTTGCAACACTCCACTAGTCACTGCCTGCCAACTTGAAATGACCAATCTTTCCTTATCCTTTGTTTCTGTTGGTTAAGCAATCATCAATCCTTGCTAATACATTACCTCCAACTCCACAAACCTTTACTTTTACTGCAGCACCATATTAAATGCCGTTTGGAAATCCAAGAATACTGCAGCTACTGTCTCATAAAAACTTGAATATATTTGTCAAACATAATTTCCATTTTGTAAACCTTTAATGTCCTAACTATGTTAGGGGTTGTGGGTTTTCGAACATAGAACATAGAACATTACAGCGCAGTACAGGCCCTTCGGCCCTCGATGTTGCGCCGACTTGTGAAACCAATCTAAAGCCCATCTAACCTACAGTATTCCAATATCATCCATATGTTTATCCAATAACCATTTGAATGCTCTTAATGCTGACGAGTCCACTACTGCTGCAGGCAGGGCATTCCACGCCCTTACCACTCTCTGAGTAAAGAACCTACCTCTAACATCTGTCCTATATCTCTCACCCCTCAATTTAAAGCTATGTCCCCTCGTGCTAGCCAACACCATCCGAGGAAAAAGGCTCTCCCTGTCCACCCTATCTAATCCTCTGATCATTTTGTATGCCTCTATTAAGTCACCTCTTAACCTTCTTCTCTCTAACGAAAACAACCTCAAGTCCCCCACCCTTCCCTCATACGATCATCCCACCATACCAGGCAACATCCTGGTAAATCTCCTCTGCACCCTTTCCAACGCTTCCACATCCTTCCAATAATGCGGCGGCCAGGACTGTATGCAATACTCCAAGTGCGGCCGCACCAGAGTTTTGTACAGTTGCAGCATGACCTCATGTCTCCGAAACTCAATCCCTCTACCAATAAAAGCTAACACACCATATGCCTTCTTAACAACCCTATCAACCTGGGTGCCAACTTTCAGGGATCTATGCACATGGACACCCAGATCCCTCTGTTCATCCACACTACCAAGTATCTTACCATTAGCCCAGTACTCTGTATTCCTATTACTCCTTCCAAAGTGAATCACCTCACACTTTTCCGCATTAAACTCCATTTGCCACCTCTCAGCCCAGCTCTGCAGCTTATCTATGTCCCTCTGTAACCTGCCACTTCCCTCCGCACTGTCTACAACTCCACCAACTTTAGTGTCATCCGCAAATTTACTAATCCATCCTTCTACGCCCTCATCCAGGTCATTTATAAAAATGACAAACAGCAGTGGCCCCAAAACACATCCTTGCGGTACACCATTAGTAACTGAACTCCAGGATGAATATTTCCCATCAACCACCACCCTCTGTTTTCTTACAGCTAGCCAATTCCTGATCCAAACCACTAAATCACCCTCAATCCCATGTGTCCGTATTTTCTGCAAAAGCTTATCATGGGGAACCTTATCAAACACTTTGCTGAAATCCATATACACCACATCAACCGCTTTACCCTCATCCACCTCTTTGGCCACCTTCTCAAAGAACTCAATAAGGTTTGTGAGGCACGACCTACCCTTCACAAAACCGTGCTGACTATCCCTAATCAAATTATTCCTTTCTAGATTATTATAAATCCTATCTCTTATAATCCTTTCCAATACTTTGCCCACAACAGAAGAAAGGCTCACCGGTCTATAATTACCAGGGTTGTCCCTACTCCCCTTCTTGAACAAGGGGACAACATTTGCTATCCTCCAGTCTTCTGGCACTGTTCCTGTAGACAATGACGACACAAAGATCAAAGCCAAAGGCTCTGCAATCTCCTCTCTAGCCTCCCAGAGAATCCTAGGATAAATCCCATCCGGCCCAGGAGACTTATCTATTTTTACCCTTTCCAGAATTGCTAACACCTCCTCCTTATGAACCTCAATCCCGACCAGTCCAACAGCCTGCATCTCAGTACTCCCCTCGACAAAACTGTCCCTCTCCTGTGTGAATACCGACGAAAAATATTCATTTAGTGCCTCTCCTATCTCTTCAGACTCCACGCACAACTTCCCACTACTGTCCTTGACTGGCCCTAATCTTACCCCAGTCATTCTTTTACTCCTGACATACCTATAGAAAGCTTTAGGGTTTTCCTTGATCCTACCTGCCAAAGACTTCTCATGTCCCCTCCTGGCTCTTCTTAACTCTTTCTTTCGGTCCTTCCTGGCTAACTTGTAACTCTCAAGCGCCCTAACTGAGCCTTCACGTCTCTTCTTAACATAAGTCTCCTTCTTCCTCTTCACGAGAAATCAACCTCTTTAGTAAACCACGGTTCCCTCACATGACTGCTTCCTCCCTGCCTGACAGGTACATATTTATCCTTGAACAAGCTCTACATTACAATTGTGTCCATCCCCTGCAGTTTCCTTCCCCAACCTATGCCACCTAAGTCTCACCTAATCGCATTATAATTTCCTTTCCCCCACTTATAACTCTTGCCCATCGGTATATACCTATCCTTTTCCATAGCTAAGGTAAACGTAATCAAATTGTGGTCACTGTCACCAAAGTGCTCACTTACCTCCAAATCTAACACCTGGCCTGGTTCATTACCCAGTACCAAATTCAATGTGGCCTCGTCTCTTGTTGGTCTATCTACATACTGTGTCAGGAAGCCTTCCTGCACACATTGGACTACAACTGACCCCACTAAAGTACTCGAACTATAGCTTTTCCAGTCAATATTTGTAAAGTTAAAGTCCCCCAGTACAACTACCCTGTTACTTTCGCTCCTATCTGGAATCATTTTTGAAATCCTTTCCTCTACATCTCTGGAACTTTTCGGAGGTCTATAAAAAACTCACAACAGGATGACCGCTCCTTTCCTGTTTCTAACCTCAGCCCAAACTACCTCAGTAGACGAGTCCTCATCAAATGTCCTTTCTGCCACCGTAATACTGTCCTTGACTAACAATGCCACACCTCCCCGTCTTTTACCACCTTCCCTGCCCTTACTGAAACATCTAAACCCTGGAACCTGCAACAATCATTCCTGTCCCTGCTCTATCCATGTCTCCGAGATGGCCACAACATCGAAATCCCAGGTACCAACCCATGCTGCAAGCTCACCCACCTTATTCCGGATGTTTCTGGCGTTGAAGTAGACACACTTCAAACCGCCTTCCTGCCTGTGGTACACTCCTGCGACTCTGAAACCTCATCCATGACCTCACTACTCTCAACCTCCTGTACACTGGAGCTACAATTCAGGTACCCACCCCCCTGCTGAATTAGTTTAAACCCTCCCGAAGACACATTTAAACACATTTGCACATTTAAATTCAAACTAACAACACCATATTTATTCTCGGAGCTTTTGCCGATACAGAGTAGAAAATTAAACTAAACTGTAGTCTGTGAAACACCCTAATGGGTGTTTCACAGACTACAGTTTAGTTTAATTTTCATCATCAAATCATGTAATCAGTTCTCAAACAATCATGCAACCATTTAAATATATAACACCCCAAACCCCTTTACTTTTTTAGTCATGACAACAAATTACTGCAATTCTATACATTGGATGAATAATACTCCAGACACTGTACTATGCATCATTAATCATTATACACAGTCAATAAGAAAGTCGATCAGGAGACTGTCTATTAAAATAACAAAGAACAAAGAAAATTGCAGAACAGGAACAGGCCCTTTGGCCCTCGAAGCCTGCACCGACCATGCTGCCCGTCTGAACTAAAATTCTCTACCCTTCCGGGACCATATCCCTCTATTCCCATCCTATTCATGTATTTGTCCAGATGCCCCTTAAAAGCCACTATCATATTCCTCTTTAGCTGTATGCAATGTTCTGATATTTGGCTGTCCTTGACCCTGATAGTGTGATTCGGAACTTCAGTTGACACGTCTTCTGTTGGAACTAATTCTGCAACATTCACGTGGTATATAGCTAAGACACAATCATCAGGCAAATCAGATTCAACTAAGTCCTCCATAATAGTATTCACAACACTAGGGACCAAAGAAATTTGAGAGATGATTCTGAGAAATCATTTCAAGATGACAACAATTGGTCAGTATGGCATCACCAAACTCATTCATCGACCAGTAAAAAATAAAGAATACCAGCAGAACTAGTTAGTGGCACCTGCTCACTAGATGAAATTAAGTGTGATAATGCATCAGCATGGTACTCTGGTATTGTAAGAATGCACAGATCTTTGTAATTGGCGAGCAGCTAAAGAAAATATGCCTTTACATGGCCCAAAAATAGTTGTTAAGGACTGACAATCAGTCAATAATGTGCAATGATGACCATATAAATAATGATGAAACCTTTGTATGACAAACATTATACTCAATGTTTCTTTTTCTAGCTGAGCATGTTTAGATTCAAAGTAAGTGATGAAAATGCATAATATGTGAACTAAATTATTCTATAAGGTCAAGCACTGTAAGCAAGCAGTAGTGCTAGCTTCAAATTAAAATGAACCAATATTTCAGACTTCTGCAAAGCATCTTTGATATCCTTTCTCACATTCTGTTGTCCAGTCCCATGACTGTTTCACACGTTGTAGATATGTAAAGTAAAATGTATGCAGTATTCCAGGTGAGGCCTCACCAACACTCTGTACAATTGCAACAAAACCTCCCTATTTTTAAATTCCAACTCCTTTGCAATAAAGGCCAAAATGCCTTTTGCCTTCTTGATTACTTGTTGGGCCTGCTTGCTAGCTTTTTGTGATTCATGCACGAGAACATCTAGATCCCTTTGTACCTCACTCATCTGCAGTCTCCCTCCATTTAGATAATCTTCCTTTTGATTCTTCCTACCAAAGTGCATGACCTCAAACTTCCCCACATTAAACTCCATTTGCCAGTTTTTGCCCAGTCACCCAATCTATCTATATCCTTTTGCAGAATTACAATATCTTCATCACAACCTGCTCTTCTACCGATCTTCGTATCATCAGCAAATTTAGAAACCTTACATTCTGTTCCTTTCTCCAGGTCATTAATGTAAGTGAACAATTGTGGGCCAGGAATTGATCCTTGCAGGACTCCACTCGTTATAATTTTCCACTCTGAAACAGACCCTATATTCTAACTCTCCATTTTCTATTTGACAGCTAGTTTTTAATCCATGCTAACGTACTCCCTCCAATTCCATCAGCTTTTACTTCATGCACCAGCCTCTTATACAGCATCTTGTCAAATGCCTTTTAGAAAGCTAAATACACTACATCTACAGGTTCCCCTCTATCTATTCTCTTTGTTACATCCTTAAAAGATTTGAGTAAATTTGTGAAAAATGATTAATCTTTCATAAAACCAGGTTGACTAGGTGTAATTACATTCAGCTTTCCTAAATGATTAGTTTTTGATTTTGATTTGATTTGATTTATTATTGTCACATGTATTAACATACAGTGAAAAGTATTGTTTCTTGCGTGCTATACAGACAAAACATACCGTTCATAGAGAAGGAAACGAGAGAGTGTAGAATGTAGTGTTACAGTCAGAGCTAGGGTGTAGAGAAAGATCAATTTAATGCAAGGTAAGTCCATTCAAAAGTCTGGCAGCAGCAGGGAAGAAGCTGTTCTTTAGTCGGTTGGTACGTGACCTCAGACTTTTGTATCTTTTTCCTGATGGAAGAAGGTGGAAGAGAGAATGTCTGGAGTGCATGGGGTCCTTAATTATGCTGGCTGCTTTGCTATGGCAGTGGGAACTGTATGATGTGGAGGTGCTGGCGTTGGACTGGGGTAAACACAGTAAGAAGTCTCACAACACCAGGTTAAAGTCCTACAGGTTTATTTGGTAGCAAAAGCCACTAGCTTTCAGAGCGCTCGCTGTTCCTTCGTCAGATGAGTCCTGACGCAGGACCTCACCTGACGAAGGAGCAGCACTCCGAAAGCTAGTGGCTTTTGCTACCAAATAAACCTGTTGGACTTTAACCTGGTGTTGTGAGACTTCTTACTGTGGGAAATGTAGACAGAGTCAATGGATGGGAGGCTGGTTTGCATGATGGATTGGGCTACATTCACGACCTTTTGAAGTTCCTTGCAGTCTTGGGCAGAGCTGGAGCCATACCAAGTTGTGATACTAGCAGAAAGAATGCTTTCTATGGTGCATCTGTAAAAGTTGGTGAGAGTCGTAGCTGACATGCCAAATTTCCTTAGTCTTCTGAGAAAGTAGAGGCATTGGTGGGCTTTCTTAACTATAGTGTTGGCATGGGGGGACCAGGACAGATTGTTGGTGATCTGGACACCTAAAAACCTGAAGCTCTCGACCCTTTCTACTTCATCCTCGTTGATGTAGACAGGGGCATGTTCTCCTTTATGCTTCCTGAAGTCGATGACAATCTCCTTTGTTTTGTTGGCATTGAGGGAGAGATTATTGTTGCCGCACCAGTTCACCAGATTCTCAATCTCATTCCTGTACTCTGTCTCGTCATTGTTTGAGATCTGTCCCACTACGGTGGTATCGTCAGCAAACTTGAAAATCGAATTGGAGAGGAATTTGGCCAAACAGTCATAGGTGTATAAGGAGTATAATAGGGGGCTGAAAACACAGCCTTGTGGGGCACTGGTGTTGAGGATGATCATGAAGGAGATGTTGTTGCCTATCCTTACTGATTGCAGTCTGTGAGTTAGGAAGTTCAGGATCCAGTTTCAGAGGGAGGTGCCGAGGCCAGGCCACGGAATTTGGAGGTGAGCTTCGTGGGAATAATGGTGTTGAAAGCTGAGCTGTAGTCAATAAATAGGAGTCTGACATAGGTGTTCTTGTTTTCTAGGTGTTCCAGAGTTGAGTGCAGGGCCAAGGAGGTGGCATCTGCCATGGACCTGCTGCGGCGGTAGGCAAACTGTGCTGTGGTAGTGGATCCAGGCAGTCCAGGAGGCTGGAATTGATTCGTGCCATGACTAGCCTTTTGAAGCTCTTCATAATGATGGATGTCAGAGCCACCGGCCAATAGTCATTAAGGCATGCTGCTTGGTTTTTCTTAGGTACCGGGATGATGATCATCTTCTTGAAGCAGACAGGGACCTCAGATTGTTGTGAAGATGTTTGTGAATACCCCCATCAGCTGATCCACGCAGGATCTGAGTGCTTGTCCGGGTACCCCATCCGGGCCAGTCACATTCCGTGGGTTGACCTTCAAGAAAGCTGTCCTGACATCTGCAATGGTGACCCCAGATACAGGTTCATCCAGGGCTTCCAGGGTGGAGGGCGTGCTCTCACTGACCTCTTGCTCAAAACGGGTGTAGAATGCATTGAGCTAATCAGGGAGTGGTGCGTTGGAGCTGGCGATTTAGTTATTTCCTCTTTGATTATTGACTCCAGCATCTTGCCAATTATAAATGTTAAACTAACTGGCCTGTTTTCCTGCCTTCTGTTTTTCTCCCTTTTCATACAAGGGCATTATATTGGCTGTTTTCTAATGTTCTAGTACCCTCTGGTAATTTAGCGAGTTATGAAAAATTTCAACGAATAGGTTCACTATCTCTGCAGCCACTTGCATTAAAACCCTAGTTTACAGCTCATTAGGTCCTGGTGATTTGTCTGCCTTTAGCTACTTGAGTTTCTTCAAGACTCTATCTCTAGTGATTGGGATTATTATAAGTCCTACCACGTAATTTGAAATCAGCCCATCTGATAATTTAGGGATATTCGCAATGTCTTCTATGGTGAAGACTGATGCAAAAGATTTATTTAGCGTATCCACCATTTCTTTGTTTGCTGTTATCAATTCACCCGCCTCATTCAGCAGAGGTCCATCATTTACCTTACTTAACTGCCCTCTTCCTATCCATAGAAATTCTTAGGTGGGATTTTACGGCCTCGCTTATCCCAAAACTGTAAAACCCCCCGAGGTCAATGGACCTTTCCATGGTCCGCCCCTCACCTGCTCCAATTCCTGCGGCAGGCAGGCCGGTAAAATTCCAGCTTTAATGTTTGTTTTAAAACATTCATTTCATAGAACATAGAAAAAATACAGCACAAACAGGCCCTTCGGCCCACAAGTTGCGCCGGTCATGTCCCGACCTACCGAGGCCTATATATAGAACATAGAACATAGAAAGCCACAGCACAAACAGGCCCTTCGGCCCACAAGTTGCGCCGATCACATCCCCGCCTCTAGTCCTATCTATAGCCCTCAATCCCATTAAATCCCATGTACTCATCCAGAAGTCTCTTAAAAGACCCCAACGAGTTTGCCTCCACCACCACCGACGTCAGCCGATTCCACTCACCCACCACCCTCTGAGTGAAAAACTTACCCCTGACATCTCCTCTGTACCTACCCCCCAGCACCTTAAACCTGTGTCCTCTCGTAGCAACCATTTCAGCCCTTGGAAATAGCCTCTGAGAGTCTACCCTATCCAGACCTCTCAACATCTTGTAAACCTCTATCAGGTCACCTCTCATCCTGCGTCTCTCCAGGGAGAAGAGACCAAGCTCCCTCAACCTATCCTCATAAGGCATGCCCCCCAATCCAGGCAACATCCTTGTAAATCTCCTCTGCACCCTTTCAATGGCTTCAACATCTTTCCTGTAATGAGGTGACCAGAACTGCGCGCAGTACTCCAAGTGGGGTCTAACCAGGGTCCTATAAAGCTGCAGCATTATCTCCCGACTCCTAAACTCAATCCCTCGATTAATGAAGGCCAGTACGCCGTACGCCTTCTTGACTGCATCCTCCACCTGCGAGGCCGATTTAAGAGTCCTATGGACCCGGACCCCAAGGTCCTTCTGATCCTCTACACTGCTAAGAATGGTACCCTTCATATTATACTGCTGCTTCATCCCATTGGATCTGCCAAAATGGATCACCACACACTTATCCGGGTTGAAGTCCATCTGCCACTTCTCCGCCCAGTCTTGCATTCTATCTATGTCTCGCTGCAACTTCTGACATCCCTCCAAACTATCCACAACACCACCTACCTTGGTGTCGTCAGCAAACTTACCAACCCATCCCTCCACTTCCTCATCCAGGTCATTTATGAAAATGACAAACAGCAAGGGTCCCAGAACAGATCCCTGGGGCACTCCACTGGTCACTGACCTCCATGCAGAGAAAGACCCCTCCACAGCCACTCTCTGCCTTCTGCAGGCAAGCTTACCTATAACCCTCAATCCCATTACGTCCCATGTACTCATCCAGAAGTCTCTTAAAAGACCCTATCGACTTTGCCTCCACCACCACTGACGGCAGCCGATTCCACTCACCCACCACCCTCTGAGTGAAAAACTTACCCCTGACACCTCCTCTGTACCTTCTCCCCAGCTCTCGTAGCAGCCATTTCAGCCCTGGGAAAAGGCCTCCGAGAATCCACCCGATCTATACCTCTCAACATCTTGTACACCTCTATCAGGTCACCTCTCATCCTTCGTCTCTCCAAGGAGAAAAGACCGAGCTCCCTCAGCCTATCCTCATAAGGCATAACAACCAATCCAGGCAACATCCTTGTAAATCTTCTCTGCACCCTTTCAATCATTTCCACATCCCTCCTGTAATGAGGCGACCAGAACTGAGCACAGTACTCCAAGTGGGGTCTGACGAGGGTCTTATAAAGCTGCATCATTATCTCCCGACTCCTAAACTCAATCCCTCGATTGATGAAGGCCAGCACACCATACGCCTTCTTAACCACCTCCTCTATCTGCGAGGCCGATTTAAGAGTCCTATGGACCTGGACCCCAAGGTCCTGCTGATCCTCTACACTGCTAAGCGTCTCACCCTTGATATTATACTCCTTCATCCTATTTGACCTGCCAAAATGGACCACTACACATTTATTCAGGTTGAAGTCCATCTGCCACTTCTCCGCCCAGTCTTGCATCCTATCTATGTCACGCTGCAGCTTCTGACATCCCTCCAAACTATCCACAACACCACCAACCTTCGTGTCGTCGGCAAACTTACCAACCCATCCCTCCACTTCCTCAGCCAGGTCATTTATGAAAATGACAAACAGCAAGGGGCCCAGAACAGATCCCTGGGGCACTCCACTGGTGACCGACCTCCATTCAGAAAAAGACCCATCCACAACCACTCTCTGCCTTCTGCAGGCAAGCCAGTTCTGAATCCACAAGGTAACAGCCCCTTGGATCCCATGCCCTCTCACTTTCTCGAGAAGTCTTGCATGGGGGACCTTATCGAACGCCTTGCTGAAGTCCATGTAAACCACATCTACCGCTTTTCCTTCGTCAATGTGTTTAGTCACATTTTCAAAGAACTCCACCAGGCTCGTAGGGCACGATTTGCCTTTGACAAAGCTGTGCTGACTACTTTTGAGCATACTAAACTTCTCTAAATGTTCATAAATCCTGTCCCTCAGGATCTTCTCCATCAACTTACCAACCACTGAGGTTAGACTCACCGGTTGGTAATTTCCTGGGCTATCCCTATTCCCTTTCTTGAATATAGGAACCACATCCGCAATCCTCCAATCCTCCGGAATCTCTCCCGTCTCCATCGACGATGCAAAGATCATCGCCAGAGGCTCTGCAATCTCTTCCCTCGCCTCCCACAGAAACCTGGGGTACATCCCATCCGGTCTCGGCGACTTATCTATCCTGATGCTATTCAAAATTTCCAACACATCCTCTTTCTTAATGTCCACATACTCAATCTTTTCAGTCCGCCTCAATCCTGTAGTACAACCACCCAGGTATTTTTCCACCGTGAATATCGAGGTAAAATATTCATTAAGCACCTCTGCTATTTCTTCCAGTTCTGTACAGACTTTCTCACCTTCACATTTTATAGGTCCTATTCCTTCACATCTCATCCTTTTATTCTTCACATATTTATAGAACGCCTTCGGGTTCTCCTTAATCTTACCTGCCAAGGCCTTCTCGTGACCCCTTCTGGCTCTCCTAATTTCTTTCTTAAGTCCCTTCCTACAAGCCGTATACTCATCTAGATCCCTATCATCGCCTAGCTCTCTGAACCTTTTGCACGCTTTCCTTTTCTTTCTCACTAGGTTCATTTTCTCCCTTCTTATGAGCTTTTTAGTCTTTTGTTGCCGGATCCTGAAAGCTTCCCAGTCCTCTGGTGCACTACGATCCCTCGCCACTTTGTATATCAAGGTTGTGTTCCGGACCGCCTCCACCAATTTGATTGCTCCAGTCTATGGAAGTTAAAGCCTCCTCCATTGTTTTTGTCACAAGCTCCAATTATTTCTTGCTGAACGCTGTGTCCAACAGTGGCCAGGGATTTTTGATCCTGCCACCAGCACGAGACATTGTCATGGCTGGGATGGAAAACTTTGACTATTCTCCAAGGTGTAGCTGACTCTCTTACCATGGTTGAGCTGGTAAGGCCATTTGCTTCTTGTTACAGCGATGGGAGCTGCCATGGGTGAGGGCATGGAGGTGACACTGTCTCACTAAGCCTCCATCTAATTTATCCTGTATGTTTAAGGCAGAATTTTCCCACTGAACTCAATTTGCTTCAGAAGTTTCAAAAAAATTCAAATTTTGTGTCCTGCATCTGAATTTGCAGGTATTTTGCAGGTATTTTGCAGGTATTTTAGACGTTAAACTGCTGCTGAATAGAGAGAACAGAAAGAATGCATTTTGCTCAGCCCTCACTCTTAAAGATGTTGCAGCATTTAAACCCTTCGCATTGGGTATCTCCTGCTCCATCCTGAAATGAAGATTTCAATAGCACTGCAAGCCCATCTGGAATATTTAACCTGAGCCTAGAAAATTTCAAGCAGAAAAACGTAGACTACAGATTGAATTTTGATATTGACATTGATGATTTCATATAATTTGATATATTTAAACCTCATCAGAAACATTGGTGGCAAGTACTGGCAGAAAACTGGACAACTTGAGTTATTCATCTAGAGTGCAAGTCTCGGCCAAGTTAATTAATTTTCCTCTTGGCTTCTCTCCCAGAGAGGATAATGAAATTAGAATAATCCTCTATATAGTACAGAAGGTGTGAAGATACATCTCACTTGCAAGGTGAAGTTTGTTGTAATTAGTCGTGGCAAATTTTTATAAAACTTGTAGGGATGCAAGTTGTGGTGACCCACTGTAACTACGTATTATATGCCTGGACACACCCCTGCTGTGCCTGACCCGAGACCCCTCCCTTTCCACCTGATCGAGGTGTAAAGGTAACGGTTCCTCCACTCTGCCTCAGTCTGGGCCAGGCTATCATGACTTTATAAAGGGTGTGTTCCAGTTCTTTGTGATTAAAAGCCTGGATAAAGGGGGAGGTGGCTAGATGGGTGGAGAACTGGCTTGGTCACAGAAGACAGAGGATGGTAGTGGAAGGGTCTTTTTCCAGCTGGATGCCTGTGACTAGTGGTGTTCCGCAGGGCTCTGTCTTGGGACCTCTGCTGTTTGTGATTTATATAAATGATCTGGAAGAAGGTGTAACTGGGGTGACCAGTAAGTTTGCGGACGACACAAAATTGACAGGACTTGCAGATAGTGAGGAGCATTGTCAGAGGCTACAGAAGGATAAAGATAGGCTGGAAATTTGGGCAAAGAAATGGCAGATGGAGTTCAATCCTGATAAATGCGAAGTGATGCATTTTGGTAGAAATAATGTAGGGAGGAGCTATACGATAAATGGCAGAACCATAAAGGGGGTGTATACGCAGAGGGACCTGGGTGTGCAAGTCCACAGATCCTTGAAGGTGACGTCACAGGTGGAGAAGGTGGTGAAGAAGGCATAGTGCATGCTTGCCTTTATAGGACGGGGCATAGAATATAAAAGTTGGGGTCTGATGTTGCAGATGTATAGAACGTTGGTTCGGCCGCATTTGGAATACTGCGTCCAGTTCTGGTCGCCACACTACCAGAAAGACGTGGAGGCTTTAGAGAGAGTGCAGAGGAGGTTTACCAGGATGTTGCCTGGTATGGAGGGACTTAGTTATGAGGAGAGATTGGGTAAACTGGGGTTGTTCTCCCTGGAAAGACGGAGGGTGAGGGGAGACTTAATAGAGGTGTATAAAATTATGAAAGGCATAGATAGGGTGAACGGTGGGAAGCTTTTCCCCAGGTTGGTGATGACGT
The DNA here is from genome assembly GCF_964213995.1 of Mustelus asterias. Lineage (NCBI taxonomy): Eukaryota > Metazoa > Chordata > Chondrichthyes > Carcharhiniformes > Triakidae > Mustelus > Mustelus asterias. The sequence continues at coordinate 37,738,000 of NC_135810.1, forward strand.
TCACGAGGGGTCATAGGTTTAAGGTGAAGGGGAGGAGGTTTAACACAGATATCAGAAGGACATATTTTACACAGTGGGTGGTGGGGGCCTGGAATGCGCTGCCAGGCAAGGTGGTGGAGGCGGACACACTGGGAACGTTTAAGACTTATCTAGATAGCCCTATGAACGGAGGGGGAATGGAGGGATACAAAAGAATGGTCTAGTTTGGACCAGGGAGCGGCACGGGCTTGGAGGGCCGAAGGGCCTGTTCCTGTGCTGTATTGTTCTTTGTTCTTTGTTTTATTTCACACTCGCTATAGTCCTCGTGAATTGATGATGCATCAATTTTAATCACAAAGAAAACAAAAATCATAGGATGGAACAAATTTTGAAGCCCACTATGCCCCTCCACTCCACATCCCTGGACCCCTCTGTTGTTCAGGTAGCACCAGGTCCACTTACTTCTCTGTCCCCCGTGTGCAGCTCGCCTGAGCCCCCGGAGTCACTGCACAGTACCCGATCGGAAGGGACGACGGCGGACTCGAGCGGGTTCACCCTGCCACCTGAAACAACACCACAACCGGTACTACGGCGGTCGCAGCGGTGGATCAAACCGCCCGACAGGCTGAACCTGTGAGGGGTCGACGTCTTGCTTCAGCCGTGACTTTTGTATATATTCTGTGACTTTCGTACATATTCCGTAACTTTGTATATATTGTTCCACCCATCTCACCCCCGCCGGACTCTTTTTTAAACAGGGGGTGAATGTGGTGACCCACTGTAACTACGTATTATATGCCTGGACACACCCCTGCTGTGCCTGACTTGAGACTCCTCCCTTTCCACCTGATCGAGGTATAAAGGTAACGGTTCCTCCCTCCTGCCTCAGTCTGGACCAGGCTAACTACAAGGGTCTGTTCCAGTTCTTTGTGATTAAAAGCCTGTTTTATTTCACACTCGCTATAGTCCTCGTGAATTGATGATGCATCACAAGTATACTTAGCAGTTTCATTTTGTTTGACCCTTCCTCTGTGAATTTCGTTATGTTGCAAAAATCTTGACATAGATTTAGATATGTGGAAGAGAAAAGAGAAATTGAACCCTTTTCACTCGAATGGAAATTGGAAATAGGAGATCTCGTGGAAGGATTTTGATGAGATAACTCAAAAAATCCATTTCTACTGATTGGTGAGTCAGCGACTAGACAGGGAAAAATGGCTGAAATGTGCAGGTTAAGTGGATTGGCCATGTTAAATTGCCCCTCAGTGTCCCAAGATGTGTAGGTTAGGGGTAAATGCGTGGGGTTATGAGAATGGGACGGAGGGCGGACCTAGACAGGATGCTCTGTCGGTGCAAATTTGATGGACCGAATGGCCTCCTTCTGCACTGTAGGGATTCTATGATTTATGTGAAAAAGAAAGCACATTAAACAGACGTGGAGAAAGGCGGGGATTGGTGCCAAGGGGAGAACTCCATCAGAGATCTGTAACAAACATCATCAAACAAATGGCATCCTGCTGTGCTGCGACCATTCCTTTGTTCTCTCATTCTAACAGCTCAATGGGTGACTGGTCTGCTGCTTTCACACAATTCAGTAAATCATGACTTTATAAAGAACTCAGTCCTTGGATGAGGCATCGAAGACTGAGTAACAGGTGTAATTTGAAGCAACCAGTTTATACTTTTGTTACATTCTCCATCAATCTATATAACTGAATGGCAGGAAGCCAGAGCCCAATGACTCCAGGAGTCAAGTTTCTTGGCAATTTCTCAGCCAAACATTTAGGGCACAATTAAAATCATTACCTGGAACAGTTCAGAGTATAAAAAAACTGCAATGAGAAAAGACCACAAAGCCCAGTTATTCCAGAATCTAAGTATGAGCATCACTCATCAACAACCCAACATCAAAACTATGACTTTTACCCCTCACCACCATTCCTAATATCTCATATCACCCCAACATTACAACCGCTCCCCACATCATCTTACATGACCACCACATTAGTGGGAGGGAGATTATTGGAAAAAGTTCTGAGGGACAGAATTAATCTCCACATGGAGCGATATGGATTAATCAAGATTGTCAGCACAGCTTTTTCAAGGGGAAATCATGTCTTACAAATTTGATTGAATTTTTCAAGGAGGTTTGATTTGATTTATTATTGTCATATGTATTGGGTGATACAGTGAAAAGTATTTTCTTGTGCATTATACAGACAAAACATACCGTTGATAGAGTACATGGGGAAGAAGGAAAGGATAGGGTGCAAAATAGAGTGCTACAGTCACAGATGAGGTGTAGAGAAAGATCAATTTAATATATGGTAGGACCATTCAAAAGTCTGATGACAGCAGGGAATAAGCTGTTCTTGAGCCTGTTGGTATTTGTTCTCAGTACGTTGGTATGTCAGTTGTTATGTTCTAGGTAACTCAGTATGTAGATGAGGGCAGTGCAATTGATGTAGCCTACATGGACTTCAGTAAGGCTTTTGACAAGATCCCGCATGGAAGACTAATCAAGAAGATAAGAGCACATGGGATCGCAAATTGGATCTAAAGTTGGCGAAGTGGAAGGAGGCAGAGGGTAATGGTCGAAGATGCTTTTGTGGCCAGAAGCCTGTGTCCAGTGGTGTTCTGCAGGGATCGGTGTTTGGTCCCTTACTGTTTGCAGTGTACATTTATGATCTAAGCATGAATGTGGAGGATATGATAAGTAAGTTTGCAGATGACACAAAAATTGATGTTGTGGTAAATAGCAAGGAGGGCAGCCTTCGAATACAGGATGATATAAATGGGTTGGTCAGGTGGGCAGAACAAAGGCAAATGGAATTTAACCCTGAAAGGTGTAAGGTGATGCATTTTGGGAGGACTAACAAGGCCAGGGAATAAATACACAATGAATGGCAGGATGCCAGGAAGCACAGAGGGCCAGAGGGACCTTGGGGTACATGTCCATAGGTTCCTGAAGATGGCAGGACAGGTAGATAAGATGGTTAAGAAGGCATTTGAGATACATGCCTTTATTAACCCAAGGCATAAAATATACACGGGTGGCACGGTAGCACAGTGGTTAGCACTGCTGCTTCACAGCTCCAGGGTCCCGGGTTCGATTCCCGGCTCGGGTCATTGTCTGTGTGGAGTTTGCACATTCTCCTCGTGTTTGCGTGGGTTTCCTCCAGGTGCTCCGGTTTCCTCCCACAGTCCAAAGATGTGCGGGTTCGGTTGATTGGCCAGGTTAAAATTGCCCCTGAGATGCGTAGGTTAGAGGGATTAGCGGGTAAATATGTGGGCCTGGGTGGGATTGTGGTCGGTGCAGACTCGATGGGCCGAATGGCCTCCTTCTGCACTGTAGGGTTTCTATGATTTCTATGATTCTATTCTATGATTTCTACAAGCAGGGAGGCTATGATAGAGCTGTATAAAATACGAGTTGGGCCACAGCTAGAGTAATGTGTACAGGTCCGGTTGCCACACTATAGGAATGTTATGATTGCACTGGAAAGGATGCAGAGGAGATTTACTGTGATGTTGCCTGGGATGGAGCATTTCAGCTATGAAGATAGGCTGGTTAGGCCAGGGTTGTTATCCATGGAGCAGAGAAGGTTGAGGAGGGCACCTGATTGAGGTGTACAAAATTATGAAGGACATAGATAGGGCAGATAGGAAGAAACCTTTCCTCATTGTAGAGGGATCAATAAGATAAGGGGCAGGATATTTAGAACAAAAAACAAAGAAAAGTACAGCACAAGAGCAGACCCTCCAAGCCTGCGCCAATCATGATGCCTGCCTAAACTAAAACTGTATGCACTTACGGAGTCCATATCCTTTCATTCCCATCCTATTCATGTATTCGTCTAGTTGTCAAAGAACAAAGAAAAAAGAACTGTACAGCACAGGAAACAGGCCCTTCGGCCCTCCAAGCCTGTGCCGCTCCTTGGTCCAACTAGACCAATCGTTTGTATCCCTCCATTCCCAGGCTGCTCATGTGACTATCCAGGTAAGTCTTAAACGATGTCAGCGTGTCTGCCTTCACCACCCTACTTGGCAGCACATTCCAGGCCCCCACCACCCTCTGTGTAAAAAAATCCCTCTAATATCTGAGTTATACTTCGCCCCTCTCACCTTGAGCCCGTGACCCCTCGTGATCGTCACTTCTGATCTGGGAAAAAGCTTCTCACCGTTCACCCTATCTATCCCCTTCATAATCTTGTACACCTCTATTAGGTCTCCCCTCATTCTCCGTCTTTCCAGGGAGAACAAGCCCAGTTTACCCAATCTCTCCTCATAGCTAAGACCCTCCATACCAGGCAACATCCTGGTAAACCTTCTCTGCACTCTCTCTAATGCCTCCATGTCCTTCTGGTAGTGCGGCGACCAGAACTGGACGCAGTACTCCAAATGTGGCCTAACCAGCGTTCTATACAGCTGCATCATCAGACTCCAGCTTTTATACTCTATACCCAATCCTATAAAGGCAAGCATACCATATGCCTTCTTCACCACCTTCTCCACCTGTGTTGCCACCTTCAAGGATTTGTGGACTTACACACCTAGGTCCCTCTGTGTTTCTATACTCTTGATGGCTCTGCCATTTATTGTATAACTCCTCCCTACATTATTTCTTCCAAAATGCATCACTTCGCATTTATCTGGATTAAATTCCATCTGCCACCTCTCCGCCCAATTTTCCAGCCTATCTATATCCTGCTGTATTGCCCGACAATGCTCATCGCTATCCGCAAGTCCAGCCATCTTCGTGTCATCCGCAAACTTGCTGATAACACCAGTTACACCTTCTTCCAAATCATTGATATATATCACAATTAGCAGAGGTCCCAGTACAGAGCCCTGCGGAACACCACTGGTCACAGACCTCCAGCCGGAAAAAGACCCTTCGGCCGCTACCCTCTGTCCCCTATGGCCAAGCCCGTTCTCCACCCATCTAGCCACTTCTCCTTGTATCCCATGAGCCTTAACCTTTTTAACCAACCTGCCATGTGGGACTTTGTCAAATGCCTTACTGAAATCCATATAGACGACATCCACGGCCCTTCCTTCGTCAAACGTTTTTGTCACTTCCTCAAAAAACTCCACCAAATTTGTAAGGCACGACCTCCCTCTTACAAAACCATGCTGTCTGTCACTAATGAGATTATTCCCTTCTAAATGCACATACATCCTGTCTCTAAGAATCCTCTCCAACAACTTCCCTACCACGGACGTCAGGCTCACCAGCCTATAATTTCCCGGGTTATCCCTGCTACCCTTCTTAAATAACGGGACCACATTCGCTATCCTCCAATCCTCAGGGACCTCACCTGTGTACAAAGAAGCGACAAAGATTTCCGTCAGAGGCCCAGCAATTTCATCTCTCGTCTCCCTGAGCAGTCCAAGATAGATGCCATCAGGCCCTGGGGATTTGTCAGTTTTAATGTTACCTAAAAAACCTAACACCTCCTTCCTTGTAATGGAGATTACACCTCCCTCCGAGAGGTCAACACCTCCCTCCGAGACACTCTCGGTTAACACATCCCTTTCCTTCGTGAATACCGATGCAAAGTATTCATTTAGGATCTCCCCTATTCCCTTGGGTTCTAAGCATAATTCCCCTCCTTTGTCCCTGAGAGGTCCGATTTTCTCCCTGACAACTCTTTTGTTCGTAACATATGAATAGAATGCCTTAGGATTCTCCTTAATCCTGCCTGCCAAGAACATCTCGTGACCTCTTTTTGCCCTTCTAACTCCCCGTTTGAGTTCTTTCCTACTCTCTCTGTATTCCTCCAGAGCTCCATCAGTTTTCAGTTGCTTGGACTTAACGTACGCCTCCCTTTTCATTTTAATCAGATCCTCAATTTCCTTAGAACATAGAACATTACAGCGCAGTACAGGCCCTTCGGCCCTCGATGTTGCGCAGACCAGTGGTACCAATCAAAAGCCCCTCTTATCTACACTATTCCAATATCATCCCTATGTTTATCCAATAACCACTTGAACGCTCTCAACGTTGACGAGTCCACCACTGCTGCAGGCAGGGCATTCCACGCCCTTACTACTCTCTGAGTAAAGAACCTACCTCTAACATCTGTCCTATATCTCTCACCCCTCAATTTAAAGCTATGTCCCCTCGTGCTAGCCAACACCATCCGAGGAAAAAGGCTCTCCCTGTCCACCCTATCTAATCCTCTGATCATCTTGTATGCCTCTATTAAGTCACCTCTTAACCTTCTTCTCTCTAACGAAAACAACCACAAGCCCCTCAGCCTTTCCTCATATGATTTTCCCACCTTACCAGGCAACATCCTGGTAAATCTCCTCTGCACCCTTTCCAACACTTCCACATCTTTCCTAAAGTACGGCGACCAGAACTGTACGCAATACTCCAAATGCGGCCGCACCAGAGTTTTGTACAGTTGCAGCATGACCTCCTGTCTCCGAAACTCAATCCCTCTACCAATAAAAGCTAACACACCATACGCCTTCTTAACAACCCTATCAACCTGGGTGCCAACTTTCAGGGATCTATGCACATGGACAGCCAGATCCCTCTGTTCATCCACACTACCAAGTATCTTACCATTAGCCCAGTACTCTGTATTCCAACCATTAGCCCAGTACTCTGTATTCCTACCATTAGCCCAGTACACTGTATTCCTTGGTTATCCACGGCTCTCGAATCCTACCTTTCCTATCTTTCCTTTTTACAGGCACATGCCTATCCTGCAGCCTTATCAATTGTTCCTTAAAAGACTCCCACATGCCAGACGTGGACTTACCCTCGAACATCCTCTCCCAATCAACGTCCACCAATTCCTGCCTCATCCGGCTATAGTTAGCCTTCCCCCAATTTAGCACCCTGCCCGTAGGACAGCACTCATCCTTGTCCATTACTATCCTAAAGTTAACAGTTGTCCCTTAAATGTCGCAATCACACCTGCTCCCGCCACCTCCCAAGGCAGCGCGTTCCAGATATTCACCACCCTCTGTGTAAAAAAACTTGCCTCGCACATCTCCTCTAAACCTTTCCCCACGCACCTTAAACCTGTGTCCCCTAGTACTTGACTTTTCTACCCTAGGAAAGAACATCTGACTATCCATTCTGTCAATGCCACTCATAATCTTGCAGACCTCTATCAGGTCACTCTTTAACCTCCGTCGTTCCAGTGAGAACAAACCGAGTTTATCCAACCTCTCCTCATAGCTAATATCCTCCAGACCAGAAAACGTCTTGGTAAACCTCTTCTGTACCCTCTGCAAAGCATCCACATCCTTCTGATAGTGTGGCGACCAGAATTGTACACAATATTCTAAATGAGGCCTAACTAAGGCCGATTTTTATACTCAATGCCCCGATCAATGAAGGCAAGCATGCCGTATGCTTTCTTGACCACCTTATCCACCTGCATTGCCACTTTCAGTGATTGATGGGCATGCACGCCCAGATCTCTCTGCCTGCCAATACAACCAAGGATTCTACCATTTATGTACAATTCCTACATGCATTGGACCTTCCAAAATGTATTATCTCACATTTGTCTGGATTAAACTCCATCTGCCATTTCTCTGCGCAAGTCTCCAACTGGTCTATATCTTGCTGTATCCTCTGACAATCCTCTTCACTATCTGCAACTCCACCAAGTTTTGTGTCGTCTGCGAACTTACTCATCAGACCGGCTACATTTTCCTCCAAATCATTTATATAGACTACGAAGAACAAAGGTCCCAGAACTGATCCCTGTGGAACACCACTAGTCACAGCCTTCCATTCAGAAAAGCACCCCTCTACTGCTACCTTCTGTTTTCTATGGCCAAGCCAGTTCTGTATCCATCTTGCCAGCTCTCCTCTGATCACCTTTTGTACCAGTCTACCATGAGGTACCTTGTCAAAGACTTTACTGAAGTCCATGTATACAACATCCACTGCTTTTCCCTCATCTATCATAGAACATAGAACATAGAACAGTACAGCACAGAACAGGCCCTTCGGCCCACGATGTTGTGCTGAGCTTTATCTGAAACCAAGATCAAGCTATCCCACTCCCTATCATCCTGGTGTGCTCCATGTGCCTATCCAATAACCGCTTAAATGTTTCTAAAGTGTCTGACTCCACTATCACTGCAGGCAGTCCATTCCACACCCCAACCACTCTCTGCGTAAAGAACCTACCTCTGATATCCGTCCTGTATCTCCCACGACGAACCCTATAGTTATGCCCCCTTGTAATAGCTCCATCCACCCGAGGAAATAGTCTTTGAACGTTCACTCTATCTATCCCCTTCATCATTTTATACACCTCTATTAAGTCTCCCCTCAGCCTCCTCCGCTCCAGAGAGAACAGCCCTAGCTCCCTCAACCTTTCCTCATATGACCTACCCTCCAAACCAGGCAGCATCCTGGTAAATCTCCTCTGCACTCTTTCCAGCGCTTCCACATCCTTCTTATAGTGAGGTGACCAGAACTGCACACAATATTCCAAATGTGGTCTCACCAAGGTCCTGTACAGTTGCAGCATAACCCCACGGCTCTTAAACTCCAACCCCCTGTTAATAAAAGCTAACACACTATAGGCCTTCTTCACAGCTCTATCCACTTGACTGGCAACCTTTAGAGATCTGTGGATATGGACCCCAAGATCTCTCTGTTCCTCCACAGTCTTCAGAACCCTACCTTTGACCCTGTAATCCACATTTAAATTTGTCCTACCAAAATGAATCACCTCACATTTATAATCATCTTCATTACTTCTTCGAAAAACTCGATCAGGCTAGTAAGGCATGACTACCCTTCACAAAACCATGCTGTCTATCACTAATAAGTCCATTTGTTTCCAAATGTGAGTAAATCCAGTCCCTAAGAATCTTTTCCAATAATTTCCCTACCACTGATGTAAGGCTCACCAGCCTATAATTTCCTGGATTATTCCTGCTGCCCTTCTTAAGCAATGGAACAACATTGGCCATCCTCCAGTCCTCTGGAACTTCACCTGTAGCCAATGAGGATACAAAGATTTCTGTCAGGCCCCAGCAATTTCCTTCCTTGTCTCCCCCGGTATTCTGGGATAAATCCCATCAGGCCCTGGGGACTTATCTACTTTAATGTTTTTTAAGATGCCCAATACCTCCTCCTTTTTGATATCGATGTGACCCAGAATATTTACACACCCTACCCTAGGCTCCTCATCCATCAAGTCCCTCTCTTTGGTGAATACTGAGGCAAAGTATTCATTTATTATCTCACCCATTTCCTCTGGTTCCATGCATAGATACCCTCTACTATCCTTGAGTGGACCAATCCTCTCCCTGACTACCCTCTTGCTCTTTACATACGCATAAAAGACCTTAGGATTTTCCCTGAACCTGTTTGCCAAGGATCTTTCATGACTTCTTTTAGCCCTCCTAATTCCTTTCTTAAGTTCCTTCCTACATCCTTTATATTCTTCAAGGACTTCATCTGTCCGAAGCCTTTCAGACCTTATGAATGCTTCCTTTTTCTTTTTGACAATGTTTATAATATCCCTCGTTATCCAGGGTTCCCGATACTTGCCGCAGTTATCCTTCATCCTCACAGGTACATGCCGGTCCTGAATTCCAGTCAACTGACATTTGAAAGACTCCCACATGTCGGATCTTGATTTACCCTCAAACATCCTCCCCAATCTACACTCTCCAGATCCTGCCTAATGTTGTTGTAGTTAGTCTTCCCCCAATTTAACACCTTTGCCCGAGAACCAGTCTTGTCCTTATCCACAAGCACCTTAAAACTTATGGAATTATGATCACTGTTCCCGAAATGCTCTCCTACTGAAACTTTGATCACCTGGCTGGGCTCATTCCCCAATACCAGGTCCAATATGGCTCCTTCCCAAGTTGGGCTATTTACATACTGCTTCAAGAAACCCTTTTGGATGCTCCTTACCAATTCTGCCTCCCCAAGCCCCTAGCAGTAAGTGAGTCCCAGTCAATATAGGGAAAGTTAAAATCACCCACCACAACAACTCTGTTGTTTTTGCATCTTTCCAAAATCTGTCTGCATCTCTGCTCCTCTATCTCCTGCTGGCTGTTGGGAGGCCTGGAATAATTCGCCAACATTGTGACTGCACCCTTCCTGTTCCTGAGCACTACCCATATTGTCTCGTTGCCTGAACCCTCCGAGATGTCCTCTCTCAGTACAGCTATGATATTCTCCTTAACAAATAATGCAACTCCCCCACCCCTTTTACACCCCCCTCTATCCTGCCTGAAGCATCTAAATCCTGGAATGTTTATCTGCCAATCCTGTCCATCTTTCAACCAAGTCTCTGGAATAGCAACAACATCATATTTCCAAGTACAAATCCAAGCTCTAAGTTCATCTGCTTTACCTGTTATGCTCCTTGCGTTGAAACAAATGCACTGCAGACCACCAGATAACTTGATCGTTGGGACCTCTTCCGGGACAGGTGAGACCTGTGCAAGAAGGACAGGTTACATCTAAACTGGAGGGGCACCAATATCCTGGCAGGTAGATTTGCTGGAGTCACTCAGGAAGGTTTACACTCGTATGGCGGGGAGGTGGGAACAAGAACGGTAGGTCAGCAGGAGAAGTGCGGAGGGAAGTGGCAGGTTACAGAGGGACATAGATAAGCTGCAGAGCTGGGCTGAGAGGTGGCAAATGGAGTTTAATGCGGAAAAGTGTGAGGTGATTCACTTTGGAAGGAGTAACAGGAATACAGAGTACTGGGCTAATGGTAAGATACTTGGTAGTGTGGATGAACAGAGGGATCTGGGTGTCCATGTGCATAGATCCCTGAAAGTTGGCACCCAGGTTGATAGGGTTGTTAAGAAGGCGTACGGTGTGTTAGCTTTTATTGGTAGAGGGATTGAGTTTCGGAGCCAGGAGGTCATGCTGCAACTGTACAAAACTCTGGTGCGGCCGCATTTGGAGTATTGCGTACAGTTCTGGTCGCCGTATTATAGGAAAGATGTGGAAGTGTTGGAAAGGGTGCAGAGGAGATTTACCAGGATGTTGCCTGGTATGGTGGGAAAATCGTATGAGGAAAGGCTGAGGGACTTGAGGTTGTTTTCGTTAGAGAGAAGAAGGTTAAGAGGTGACTTAATAGAGGCATACAAGATGATCAGAGGATTAGATAGGGTGGACAGGGAGAGCCTTTTTCCTCGGATGGTGTTGGCTAGCACGAGGGGACATAGCTTTAAATTGAGGGGTGAGAGATATAGGACAGATGTTAGAGGTAGGTTCTTTACTCAGAGAGTAGTAAGGGCGTGGAATGCCCTGCCTGCAGCAGTGGTGGACTCGTCAACGTTGAGAGCGTTCAAGTGGTTATTGGATAAACATATGGATGATATTGGAATAGTGTAGATTAGAGGGGCTTTAGATTGGTACCACTGGTCGGCGCAACATCGAGGGCCGAAGGGCCTGTACTGCGCTGTAATGTTCTATGTTCTACATAACTGAGGGAGAGCTACAGACTAAGGCCAGTAAGATTAAGAGGAAGAGCAGGCAGGGAGTAGTTGTTGAACACAGCAACTACTCCCTGCCTACTCTTTCTCTTAATCTTACTGGCCTTAGTTTGTAGTTCTCCCTCAGTTATTTCTCCTGCTGACCTACTGCTCTTGTTCCCACCTCCCCGCCATACTAGTTTAAACTTTCCTGAGTGACCCTCGCAAATCTACCTGCCAGGATACTGGTGCCCCTCCAGTTTAGGTGTAACCCATCCTTCTTGTACAGGTCCCACCTGTCCCGGAAGAGATCCCAATGATCAAGATATCATCAAGTGTTGATGAAGGTAGGGCAGTTGATGTCATATACATGGATTTTAGTAAGGCGTTTGATAAGGTCCCCCATGGTCGGCTTATGATGAAAGTAAGGAGATGTGGGATAGAGGGAAAGTTGGCCGATTGGATAGGTAACTGGCTATCTGATCGAAGTACAGTAAGAAGTCTCACAACACCAGGTTAAAGTCCAACAGGTTTATTTGGTAGCAAATACCATAAGCTTTCGGAGCGTGCTGCTCCTTCGACAGATGGAGTGGTTATCTGTTCTCCAACAGTGCACAGACATGTGGAGAACAGATAACCACTCCATCTGACGAAGGAGCAGCGCTCCGAAAGCTTATGGTATTTGCTACCAAATAAACCTGTTGGACTTTAACCTGGTGTTGTGAGACTTCTTACTGTGTTTACCCCAGTCCAACGTCGGCATCTCCACATCATATCTGATCGAAGACAGAGGGTGGTGGTGGATGGAAAATTTTCGGACTGGAGGCAGGTTGCTAGCGGAGTGCCACAGGGATCAGTGCTTGGTCCTCTGCTATTTGTGATTTTTATAAATGACCTAGAGGAGGGAGCTGAAGGGTGGATCAGCAATTTTGCTGATGACACCAAGATTGGTGGAGTAGTGGATGAGGTGGAGGGCTGTTGTAGGCTGCAAAGAGACATAGATAGGATGCAAAGCTGGGCTGAAAAATGGCAAATGGAGTTTAACCCTGATAAATGTGAGGTGATTCATTTTGGTAGGACTAATTTAAATGTGGATTACAAGGTCAAAGGTAGGGTTCTGAAGGCTGTGGAGGAACAGAGAGATCTTGGGGTCCATATCCACAGATCTCTGAAGGTTGCCACTCGAGTGGATAGAGCTGTGAGGAAGGCCTATAGTGTGTTAGCTTTTATTAACAGGAGGTTTGCGTTTAAGAGCCGTGGGGTTATGCTGCAACTGTACAGGACCTTGGTGAGACCACATTTGGAATATTGTGTGCAGTTCTGGTCACCTCACTATAAGGAGGATGTGGAAGCGCTGGAAAGAGTGCAAAGGAGATTTACCAGGATGCTGCCTGGTTTGGAGGGTAGGTCTTATGAGGAAAGGTTGAGGGAACTTGGGCTTTTCTCTTTGGAGCGGAGGAGGTTGAGAGGAGACTTGATAGAGGTTTATAAGATGATGAGGGGGATAGATAGAGTGAACGTTCAAAGACTATTTCCTTGGGTGGATGGAGCTATTACAAGGGGGCATAACTATAGGGTTCATGGTGGGAGATATAGGAAGGATGTCCGAGGTAGGTTCTTTACTCAGAGAATGGTTGGGGTGTGGAATGGAATGCCTGCAGTGATAGTGGAGTCAGACACTTTAGGAACATTTAAGCGGTTATTGGATCGGCACATGGAGCACACCAGGATGATAGGGAGTGGGATAGCTTGACCTTGGGTTCAGATAAAGCTCAGCACAACATCGTGGGCCAAAGGGCCTGTTCTGTGCTGTACTGTTCTATGTTCTATGTTCCATATCTGAACCCTTCCCCCGACTACACCAGCTCTTTAGCCATGTTTTTAGCTGCACTATCTTCCTATTCCTAGCCTCACTGGCACGTGGCACAGGAAGTAATCCTGAGATTACAACCCTTGAGGTCCATTTTTTTAACTTGCTACCTAATTCCCTGAACTCCCCTTGCAGGACCTTGTCACTCTTCCTGCCTATGTCAGTCATACCAATGTGTACCATGACCTCTGGCCGTTTGCCCTCCCCTTTCAGAATGTCCCATGTCCGTTCAGAGACATCTTTGGCCCTGGCACCAAGGAGGCAACATACCATCCTGGAGTCTCTTTCCTGGCCACAAAAATGCCTGTCTGCACCCCTGACTATGGACTCTTCTGCGCCTTGACCCTCCCTGCTGAACAACAGAGCCAGTCGTGGTGCGATAGCCCTGGCTGCTGCTGTTTTCCCATGATAGACTATCCCTCCCAACAGAATCCAAAACAGTATACCTGTTAGAGAGGGGGATAGCCACAGGGGATTCCTGCACTGACTGCCTGCCCTTTCTAGTAGTTTCCTATTGGCCAGAATGCTAGGATCCTGCGCCTGGTGCTGCACTTGGAATCTTATTAATTATGCATAAGCGTATTCCCCTCCGAGTCACCTCATGGACCAGCAGCTGATTCGCCCATCTGCTGACATGTTTGAAGGTCCCAGCACTATATTTAAACACTGGTCCAGCACACTCATTTCACTCTCTGCAGCCCACCTGTCTTCACCAGACCATGCAGGATGTCAGCAACCATGAGGGAAAAGGCTTGCAGCCTCAAGAAGAAGACTGTTCTTCAATGCATTTTAGAGGGGGTTTAAAAGGCAAATCTTTTCACCCTGAGGGTGGTGGAAATCTGGAATGCACTGCCTGAAGGGCAGATAGAGGGAGGAACCCTCACAACATTTAATAAGTATTTAGGTGAGAACTATAGCATATAAGGCCACAGATCAGTTGTTGGAAAATGGGATTAGAATAAATCAGCGCCTGATGGTTGGCACAGACACAACGGGCTGAAGGGTCTCTTTTCTGCTGTAAAACACTGTGACATTCACAACATCACAATCCCACAACCTCCCAATATCATCCCACGCCACCACTCCCAACACCTCAATTTCCTACAATCTTCCTGGACCACCACTTCCAATAAGGTGCGGAATAGGGAAATGGCAGAAGTGGTGAAAAAAATTGTGTCTGTTTCGTGGGAGACACAAATAGCATCTCAAAAATATTTGTAAATCTAGAGATAAAAGGGAGGGTGGAACTTAAAATAATTGCAATCACCAGGGGAATGTTACTGAGAAAACAACTCAGACTAAAGGCTGACAAATCAACAAGACTTGATGGACTTCTTCCAGGGTCTGGAAAGCAGTAACTGTCAAGATAATAGACGCATTAGTTGTCATTTTTTCAAATCTCCTAGATTCTGGAAAGGTTCCATCAGATTGCAAAATAGTGAATGCATCTCCTCTATTCAAGAAAGGAGGGAGTCAGGAAGCAGGAATTAATCATAGGAAAGTTGCTGGAATCTAATGTTAACGGGGTTGTAGCTGGGCACTTATAAAATCTTAATGCAATCAGGCAGAGTCAATATGGTTTTGTGAAAGGGAAATCATGTTTGACTTATTTATTAGAATTCTTTGAGGAAATAACGATCAATCTGAATGAATGGGAACCTGTAGATGTGGGGTGGAATACTCCCAGTTTGAGGTTAAATGCACTGGTGGACAGTTAAGTCAATACCTTTCCTATTGGCTAGAATGCTGGGATCCTGCGCCAGATGCTGCACTTGGAACCTTATTAATTGTGCATAAGCGCATTCCCTTTTGATTCACCTGGTGGACCAGCAACTGATTTGTCCACCTGCTGTCAGCTGACAGGTTTGAAGGTCCCAGCACTATATTTAAACACTGGTGAAGCACAGTCATATCACTCTCTACAGCCCACCTGTCTTCACCAAACCATGCAGGATGTCAGCAACAATGAGGGAAAAGGCTAGCAGCCTCAAGAAGAAGACTGTTCTTCGATGCAACCACACTCTCCCTGAGTCCATCGCTTGCAAGGCACCCATACCCCACTTGGATCTCTATCCACCGCACCTGGAGTCTTCATCCATCCCCTTCTAGTAAATGATGTGGTATCCCTTGAAACCCTTATTTGTGAGCTTTTCATGCAGCCTTGTTGGGTCCAGCCTCCGCCCCTTGATCTTCCCTCTGCTTTCCATTGTTTGTCTTCTTCATCCACCTCCTGGCCCCTCAGCTTGCTATTGGGAGTCCTCGCCCACCCTCCCACTCCTTGCACAGTCCTCCTTCCACATTGCCCCCTCCCCTTGTCTTTGTGAGGCAACACTCCACCCCTGGTCAAACTTAGGACTTTTGTTGTGGTGGCTGCAAGAGTTACACCGCACGGTGCTGTCCAGATAGACATGGGTGTGTGGCAGTAAGGGGTGGAAGGAGACCCCAGGCGCAGTACAGATCTGAAGCGGTGACATAGGAGGGCACATGGGCCCAGCAACCCCAGCTCAGCATGGAGATGCAGGGCAGGATCAAATCTGCCCCGACAGAGTGGTGAACAGCACATCAGGAACAGAGCAACACAGTGGGCAGAAAGGCTGTTTTTCACTCACCTTGAAGCCTCTTGTGAACTGAGGACTATCTTGTGTACGCCACTCTTTAGCAATCATGTTTTAGACCAAAGTAATTTCCTGATCTTAAGACGCATGATCGGAAGGCCTGATGGAACACCGACAGGCAGCTGTTTTAATGAGAATTCATGAGGTGCAAATAAATGCAAATGGAATTCACATCACTAGCTAATGGGAAGAGTGACCCACCCTTAACCCACCACTGGGAGAATTGCAACGTTACTTTACACCGACGGGTTTCCAACTTTTTGGCTTCTGCTAGATTTCCCCTCCCACATGCCATCAAACCCGCTGAGGGGGCAGGGGCAGGGGGATGGGAGAATTTTGCCCAAGGTGTACTTTGATTTTCAGAAGACATTTGATTACCACAACAACGGTTATTACACAAACTAAGATCTCAGTGTTTAGAAGCTAATATGTTGGCACAGATGGAGCGGTTAGCTAACAGGAAACAGAGAGTAGGGATAAATGAGTTATTTTCAGGTTGGCAAGCTGTGATTAGTTGAGTGCAACACGGATCAGTGCTGGGGCCTCAACTATTTGCAATCTTTATCAATGACTTTGACTAAGGGACTGAATATACAAAGAACAAAGAACAATACAGCACAGGAACAGGCCCTTCGGCCCTCCAAGCCCGCGCCGCTCCCCGGTCCAGGATTGAATCCTGAATCCAGGATCCCCGCCCAATTTTCCAGCCTATCTACATACCAATATCCTATCCACCGAGCTGTCCCTCACAGCTACGATGCTTTCTTCATTACAACCTATTAACTCACCCCCACCCCCCCATTCCAGACCTTGTGATCTCCAGGGAGAGGCGAAAACCCAGAGTGAAAAACCCCAGGGCCAATATGGGGAAAAAAAAATCTGGGAAATTCCTCTCCGACCCCCTGAGGCGATCGAAACGAGTCCAGGAGATCACAATGGCCCTGATCGGAAAATGCTTCCCAACCCTAGTCATTTCCACTTCCACGAACACCATATGAATTCCCTGCCCCTGAGACAGGTTCCCAACTATCCGCAGTCTCGCTCTGTACTGGCACCAGCAAGATGATCATAGAATGAAGCCTTGAAACGAGAAACAAGGAACAATTAGCCCGCGCCGCTCCCTGGTCCAAACTAGACCACTCTTTTGTATCCCTCCATTCCCACTCCCTTCATATAGCTGTCTAGATAAGTCTTAAACGTTCCCAGTGTGTCCGCCTCCACCACCTTGCCCGGCAACACATTCCAGGCCCCCACGACCCTCTGTGTGAAATATGTCCTTCTGATATCTGTGTTAAACCTCCCCCCCCTCACCTTGAACCTATGACCCCTCGTGAACGTCACCACCGACCCGGGGAAAAGCTTCCCACCGTTCACCCTATCTATGCCTTTCATAATTTTATACACCTCTATTAAGTCTCCCCGCATCCTCCGTCTTTCCAAGGAGAACAACCCCAGTTTCCCCAATCTCTCCTCATAACCAAGCCCCTCCATACCAGGCAACATCCTGGTAAACCTCCTCTGTACTCTCTCCAAAGCCTCCACGTCCTTCTGGTAGTGTGGCGACCAGAACTGGACGCAGTATTCCAAATGCGGCCGAACCAACGTTCTATACATCTGCAACATCAGACCCCAACTCTTATACTCTATGCCCCGTCCTATAAAGGCAAGCATGCCATATGCCTTCTTCACCACCTTCTCCACCTGCGACGTCACCTTCAAAGATCTGTGGACTTGCACACCCAGGTCCCTCTGCGTCTCTACACCCTTTATGGTTCTTCCATTTATCGTGTAGCTCCTCCCTACATTATTCTCACCAAAATGCATCACTTCGCATTTATCAGGATTGAACTCCATCTGCCATTTCTTTGCCCAAATTTCCAGCCTATCTATATCATTCTGTAGCCTCTGACAATGTTCCTCACTATCTGCAAGTCCTGCCAGTTTTGTGTCGTCCGCAAACTTACTGATCACCCCAGTTACTCCTTCTTCCAGATCATTTATATAAATCACAAACAGCAGAGGTCCCAATACAGAGCCCTGCGGTACACCACTAGTCACAGGCCTCCAGCCGGAAAAAGACCCTTCCACTACCACCCTCTGTCTTCTATGACCAAGCCAGTTCTCCACCCATCTAGCCACCTCCCCCTTTATCCCATGGGATCCAACCTTTTTCACTAGCCTACCATGAGGGACTTTGTCAAACGCTTTACTAAAGTCCATATAGACAACATCCACGGCCCTTCCTTCGTCAACCATTTTGGTCACTTCTTCAAAAAACACCACCAGGTTAGTGAGGCATGACCTCCCTCTCACAAAACCATGTTGACTATCGTTAATGAGTTTATTCCTTTCTAAATGCGCATACATCCTATCTTTAAGAATCTTCTCCAACAACTTCCCCACCACGGACGTCAAGCTCACCGGCCTATAATTACCCGGGTTATCCTTCCTACCCTTCTTAAATAACGGGACCACATTGGCTATCCTCCAATCCTCTGGGACCTCACCTGCGTCCAATGACGAGACAAAGATTTGCGTCAGAGGCCCAACGATTTCACCTCTCGTTTCCCTGAGCAGCCTTGGATAGATTCCATCAGGCCCTGGGGATTTGTCAGTCTTTATATTCTCTAACAAACCTAACACTTCCTCCTTTGTAATGGAGATTTTCTCCAACGGTTCAACACTCCCCTCCGAGACACTCCCAGTCAACACATCCCTCTCCTTTGTGAATACCGACGCAAAGTATTCATTTAGGATCTCCCCTACTTCTTTGGGCTCCAAGCATAAGTCCCCACTTTTGTCCCTGAGAGGTCCGATTTTTTCCCTAACAACCCTTTTGTTCCTAACGTATGAATAAAATGCCTTGGGATTCTCCTTAATCCTGTCTGCCAAGAACATTTCGTGACCCCTTTTTGCTCTTCTAATTCCCCGTTTGAGTATTTTCCTACTTTCATTGTACTCCTCCAGAGCTCCCTCCGTTTTTAGCTGCTTGGACCTAACATACGCCTCTCTTTTCCTTTTGACCAGTCCCTCAATTTCCCTGGTTATCCACGGTTCTCTAATCCTACCCTTCCTATCCTTCTTTTTTACAGGCACATGCTTGTCCTGTAGCCCTAACAACCGTTCCTTAAAAGACTGCCACATACCAGATGTGGATTTACCCTCAAACAGCCTCTCCCAATCAAGAGCTGCCAATTTCTGCCTGATCCCAATAAAGTTAGCCTTCCCCCAATCCAACACCTTACCCTTGGGACACCACTCATCCTTTTCCATCACTATCCTAAAGCTAACAGAATTGTGGTCACTATTTGCCACATGTTCCCCAACCAAAACTTTGAAGACCTGACCGGGCTCATTCCCCAGTACCAGGTCCAGTATAGCCCCCTCTCTAGTCGGGCTGTCCACATATTGTTCCAACGAACCCTCCTGTACACATTTTACAAATTCCTCCCCATCCAGAGTCCCTGCCCTCAGCGATTTCCAGTCTATACCAGGGAAATTGAAGTCTCCCACTACAACAACCCTATATTTCCTGCACCTATCCAGTATCTCCTGACATATCCATTCTTCCACTTCCCTTGGGCTGTTGGGGGGCCTGTAGTACACCCCCAACATAGTGACTGCGCCCTTCCTGTTTCTAAGCTCATCAATACACTGGCTACATTTGCTGATGACATGAAGATTGGCAGGAGAATAAGTTGTGAAGAGGACATATGGACTCTGCGGAGGGATAGGTTAAGCAAATGGGCAAAAAATTGGCAGATGGAGTATAATGTGGAAAAATGCGAGCTTTTCCATGTTGCCAGGAAGAATAGAAAAGCAGCAAATTATTTAAATGGAGAGAGATTGCAGAACATTGCAGCACTGAAGGATCTGGCTGTCCTAGTAAGCAAATCACAGAAAGTTAGTATTTGGGTACAGCAAATAGTTAGGAAGCTGAATGGAATGCTGTTTTAATTACAAGAGGAATGGAAAATGAATGTTAGGAAGTTTTGCTATAGGGCATCATTGAGACCAGATCTGCAGTACTGTGTACAGTTTAAGACTCATTACTTAAGAAATGATATCATTACATTAAAAACAGTTCAGAGAAGTTCACTCAACTGATTTTAGAAATGAGATGGTTATCTTATGAAGAAAGGTTGGATGAGTTGGGCCTATATCCGTTGGGTTAAGAAGAATGAGAGGTGATTTTATTGAAACATATAAAATCCTGAGTGGGCTTGATTTGATTTATTATTGTCACATGTATTAGTATACAGTGAAAAGTATTGTTTCTTGCACGCTGTACAGACAAAGTATACTGTACATAGAGAAGGAAAGAAGAGGATACAGAATGTAGTGGGGTTACAGTCACATCTAGGGTGTAGAGAAGGGTCAGCTTAATATGAGGTAGGTCCATTCAACAGTCTGATGGCAGCTGGGAAGAAGCTGTTCTTGAGTCGGTTGGTACGTGACCTCAGACTTTTGTATCTTTATCCCGACGGAAGAAGGTGGAAGAGAGTATGTCCGGGGTGCGTAGAGTTCTTGATTATGCTGGCTGCTTTTCCGAGGCAGTTGGAAGTGTAGATAGAGTCAATGAATGGGAGGCTGGTTTGCGTGATGGACTGGGCTTTGTTCACGACCCTTTGTAGTTTCTTGTGGCCTTGGACAGAGCAAGAGCCATATCAAGCTACAACCAGAAAGGATGCTTTCTGTGGTGCATCTGTAAAAGTGGGTGAGAGTCGTAGTGGACATGCCACCTTAGCCTCATGAGAAAGTAGAGGCGTTGGTGGGCTTTCTTAACTATAGTGTCGGCATGGGGGGACCAGGTTGTTGGTGATCTGGACACCTAAAAACTTGAAGCTCTTGACCGTTTCTACTTAGTTCGCATTGATGGAGACAGGGGCATGTTCTCCACATGCTTCCTGAAGTCGATGACAATCACCTTCATTTTGTTGACATCGAGGGAGAGATTATTGTCATCGCACCAGATTCTCTTTCTCATTCCTGTACTCTGTCTCGTCATTGTTTGAGATCTAACCCACCACAGTGGTGTCATCAGCAAACTTGAAAATTGAGTTGGAGGGGAATTTGGCCACACAGTCATAGGTGTATAAGGGGTATTGTAGGGGGCTGAGAACACAGCCTTGTGGGGCACCGGGGTTGAGGATGATCGTGGAGGAGGTGTTGTTACCTATCCTTACTGATTGTGGTCTGTGAGTTAGGAAGTTCAGGGTCGAGTCTCAATCCTTTCAAATCACTTCATAATGATGGATGTCATTGAATGAGCTCATCAGGAAGGGGTGCATTGGAGCCAGCGATTCTACATGCCTTCATCTTGTAGCCTGTTATGTTTTGCAGACCTTGCCACAGTCAATGGAAATCCATGTTGCTAGCCTAACTTTAATGTAAACCTAACTTGTGACACTAATAAATAAACTTTAAAACTTTAAACTTTAGCCTGGGACTCTAGCTTGGTCCAGTACTGTCTGTTGGCACCTTTGATGGTTCTCCGTAGATTATATCTGGATTTCTCCTGCCACAGCCCCACTTCTTGCCTTCAAACAACCGCACAACCTCAAACAGACCATTGTCCGCAGCAAACTACCCAGCCTTCAGGAGAACAGTGACCACGACACCATACAACCCTGCCACAGCAACCTCTGCAAGACATGCCGGATCATCGACACGGATGCCATCATCTCACATGAGAACACCATCCACCAGGTACACGGTATATACTGTTGAGACTCGGCCAATGTTGTCTACCTGATACGGTACAGAAAAGGATGTCCTGCAGCAAGGTACATTGGGGAGACCATGCAGACGCTACGACAACGGATGAATGAACACCGCTCGACAATCACCAGGCATGAGTGTTCTCTTCCTGTTGGGGAACACTTCAAGAAGTCTCACAACACCAGGTTAAAGTCCAACAGGTTTATTTGGTAGCACAAGCCACTAGCTTTCAGAGTGCTGCCCCTTCATCAGACGAGTGGTATTTCAGTGAAATCCCACTCATCTGATGAAGGGGCAGCGCTCCGAAAGCTAGTGGCTTGTGCTACCAAATAAACCTGTTGGACTTTAACCTGGTGTTGTGAGACTTCTTACTGTGTTTACCCCGACATCTCCACATCAGGGGGACACTTCAGCAGTCACGGGCATTCAGCCTCTGATCTTCGGGTAAGTGTTCTCCAAGGCGGCCTTCACGACACACGACAACGCAGAATCGCTGAGCAGAAACTGATAGCCAAGTTCCGCACACATGAGGACTGCCTCAACCGGGATCTTGGGTTCATGTCACACTATCTGTAACCCCAACAACTTGCCTGGGCTTGCAAAATCTCACTAACTGTCCTGGCTGGAGACAATACACATCTCTTTAACGTGTGCTTAACCCTTTCTCCACTCACATTGTCTGTACCTTTAAGACTTGTTTACCTGTAAAGACTCGCATTCCAACCATTATCTTGTAAATTGAGTTTGTGTCTATATATGCCCTGTTTGTGAACACAACTCCCACTCACCTGATGAAGGGGCAGTGCTCCGAAAGCTTGTGGCTTGTGGTACAAAATAAACCTGTTGGATTTTAACCTGGTGTTGTGAGACTTCTTACTGTGTTTACCCCAGTCCAACGCCGGCATCTCCACATCATTTCTCCTGTTGGACAGGGTCACCTGACTTGAACGCCTCAAACCTGGACTTCAGCAAGCAATGAACGTCCCTGCCCATCCATGGTTTCTGGTTGAGAAACACACAGATTTGCTTCATTGGCATATATCCGTACTAATGAAGCCTGTTACTGTAGTGGCGTACTCTTCATGTTGGCCACTGAGTTCTTAAATATTGACCAGAACACTGACTCAAGGCAGTCCTGTAGAAGATCATCCGTTTCCTCAGACCAACATTGCATGACTTTCTTTATCAGATTCTCCCGCTTCAGTTTTTGCTGTAAGTCAGAAGCAGGAACACGGCCTTCTGGTTTGATTTGTCAAAGTGTGGGTGGGTGATAGAGCGGTAGGCATGTTTGATGTTAGTGTTGATGTGGAGATGCCGGCGTTGGACTGGGGTAAGCACAGTAAGAAGTCTCACAACACCAGGTTAAAGTCCAACAGGTTTATTTGGTAGCAAATACCATAAGCTTTCGGAGCTTGCTGCTCCTTCGTCAGATGGAGTGGTCTCTGTTCTCCAACAGTGCACAGACACAGAAATCAAGTTACAGAATACTAATTAGAATGCAAATCTCTACAGCCAGCCAGGTCTTAAAAGGTACAGATAATGTGGTTGGAGGGAACATTAAACACAGGTTAAAGAGATGTGTATTGTCTCCAGACAGAACAGCTGGTGAGATTATGCAAGACCAGGGGCAAGCTGTGGGGGTTACTGATAATGTGACATAAATCCAACATCCCGGTTTGGGCCGTCCTCATGTGTGCGGAACTTGGCTATCAGTTTCTGCTCAGCGACTCTGCGCTATTGTGTGTCGTGAAGGCCGCCTTGGAGAATGCTTACCTGAAGATCAGAGGCTGACTGCCCGTGACTGCTGAAGTGCTCCCCAACAGGAAGAGAACAGTCTTGCCTGGTGATTGTCGAGCAGTGTTCATTCATCCGTTGTTGTAGCGTCTGCATGGTTTCCCCAATGTACCATGCCTCGGGACATCCTTTCCTGCAGCGTATCAGGTAGACAACGTTGGCCGAGTTGCAAGAGTAGGTACCGTGTACCTGGTAGATGGTGTTCTCACGTGAGATGATGGCATCCGTGTCGATGATCCGGCACGTCTTGCAGAGGTTGCTGTGGCAGGGTTGTGTGGTGTCATGGTCACTGTTCTCCTGAAGGTTGGGTAGTTTGCTGCGGACAATGGTCTGTTTGAGGTTGCGCGGTTGTTTGAAGGCAAGAAGTGGGGGTGTGGGGAAGGCCTTGACGAGATGTTTGTCTTCATCAATGACATGTTGAAGGCTCCGGAGGAGATGCCGTAGCTTCTCCGCTCTGGGGAAGTACTGGACGACAAAGGGTACTCTGTCTACCGTGTCCCGTGTTTGTCTTTTGAGGAGGTCGGTGCCGTTTTTCGCTGTGGCGCGTCGGAACTGTTGATCGATGAGTCGAGCGCCATATCCTGTTCTTATGAGGGCATCTTTCAGCGTCTGGAGGTGTCTGTTGCGATCCTCCTCATCCGAGCAGATCCTGTGTATTCGGAGGGCTTGTCCGTAGGGGATGGCTTCTTTTACGTGTTTAGGGTGGAAGCTGGAGAAGTGGAGCATCATGAGGTTATCCGTGGGCTTGCGGTATAGTGAGGTGCTGAAACGACCGTCCTTTATGGAGATGCGTGTGTCCAAGAATGCAACCGATTCCGGAGAGTAGTCCATGGTGAGTCTGATGGTGGGATGGAACTTGTTGATGTCATCATATAGTTGTTTCAGTGATTGCTCACCATGACTCCAAAGGAAGAAAATGTCATCGATGTATCTAGTGTATAGCATCGGTTGAAGGTCCTGTGCGGTGAAGAAGTCTTGTTCGAACCTGTGCATGAAGATGTTGGCATATTGAGGTGCGAATTTTGTCCCCATGGCTGTTCCGTGTGTCTGGATGAAGAACTGGTTGTTGAAGGTGAAGATATTGTGGTCCAGGATGAAGCGGATGAGTTGTAAAATTGCATCTGGAAACTGGCAGTTGACGGCATTGAGTACTGAGGCCGTTGCAGCAATGCCATCATCGTGGGGGATGCTGGTGTAGAGTGCCAAGACATCCATTGTGACGAGGAGTGTTCCTGGTTCAACTGCTCCATGTGTGTTGAGTTTCTGTAGGAAGTCCGTAGTGTCGCGACAAAAGCTGGGGGTTCTTTGTACAATGGGTTTCAAGATGCCCTCGACATAGCCGGAGAGGTTCTCGCACAGGGTTCCATTTCCTGAAACGATGGGACGGCCGGGTGTGTTCGCCTTGTGTATTTTTGGGAGGCAGTAGAGATCTCCAACGCATGGAGTACGTGGGATGAGAGCACGGAGGGTGCTCTGAAGGTCCGGATCAAAGGTTTTGCTCAGAGTGTTGAGTTGACGGGTGTGTTCTTTGGTTGGATCTGTGGGTAACTGTCTGTAGTGTTCCTCGTTGTTCAGTTGTCGGTACACTTCTTTGCAGTAATCCGTTCTGTTCAGTATGACGATGGCCCCTCCTTTGTCTGCTGGTTTGATGACAATGTTGAGGTTGGTCTTGAGAGCGTGGATGGCGTTGCGTTGTGCTTGGGTGATGTTCGGTGCTGTCTTGTGAGTGCGGCTGATGAATTTGGTGTTGGCGCACCTCCTGATGGCTTGGGCATACATGTCAAGTCGAGGGCAGCGGCCTTCCGGAGGAGTCCAATTCGACTCTTTCCTCTTCGGTTGCACTGCGGATCTCTCTGTCTGCTGTTCCGGTTATACACCACCACAAATAGCATTGTGTTCGCTGTTGGCCTCTTGGGGTTTGTGGAAGAACTCCCGCAGCCTCATTGATGAAATCGAAGTTCTCAGCCGAGGGCTCAACTTTTGCCCCACTACCAAAATAGACCCCATCAGTCTCACAGCGGACACAGAGGAATTCATCAGGCGAATGAGGCTGCGGGAGTTCTTCCACAAACCCCAAGAGGCCAACAGCGAACACAATGCTATTTGTGGTGGTGTATATTTCGTCCAGCACGGTCTTCACGTTTGCATGGGGTGGGATATAAACTGCTGTCAGAATAACAGAGTTGAACTCCCATGAAAGGTATAGAGGCGGAATTTCAGGGTATAATGCAGATGCAAGCATGCTACCATTGAACAGAGCTGTATGCTGAAGATAATTTGAGGAACTAATGAAGAGCTAATAATGTAACTCTTTACGATAAATAACAAGAGAAATAAAGTTGTTGTTTGAGAGTTAATATGGAATGATAGTGGGGGGTGGTGAGGGGTTATGGTGTTGGAAATGGTGGTGTGGGTTGATTGTAGGAAGGGGTAGGGGATTCTGCATTCAACCTAAAAAATATTCAATGGCCCGTCTCCACTGCCACCTGGAGAAGAGAATTTCACAGACTAATGACCTTCTGAGGGAAAATAATGCCCCCATCTCTGTCTTCAATGGGAGACCTCCTTATTTTTAAACTGTGTTCCTTAGTTCTGGTCTATTCTCATTCAGTATGTGGATGGCCCGACTAGAGAGGGGGCAAAACTTGACCTCCTCTTGGTAAATAAGGAAGGGCAGATGACAGAAGTGTTAGTGAGGGATCACTTTGGGACCAGTGACCATAATTCTATTAGTTTTAAAATAGCTATGGAGAATGAAAGGTTTGGCCCAAAAGTTAAAATTCTAAATTGGGGCAAGGCCAATTTTGATGGGATTAGACAGAAAATTTCAAAAGTTAATTGGGAGAGTCTGTGGGAAGGCAAAGGGACGTCTGGTAAGTGGGAGGCTTTCAAAAGTGTGTTAGCAAGGGTTCAGGTAAGCACATTCCTCTTAAAGTGAAGGGCAAGGCCGGTAGAAGTAGGGAACCCTGGATGACTCGGGATATTGAGGCCATGGTCAAAAGAAGCAGGAGGCACATGACATGCATAGGCAGCTGGGATCAAGTGAATTCCTTGAAGAGTATAGGGGATGTAGGAGTAGAGTTAAGAGGGAAATCAGGAGGGCAAAAAGGAGACACGAGATTGTTTTGACAGAGAAGGCATAGGAGAATCCAAAGAGCTTCTACAAATACATAAAGGGCAAAAGAGTAACTAGGGAGAGAGTTGGGCCTCTTAAGGATCAACAAGCTCATCTATGTGCGGATTCACAAGAGATGGGTGAGATCCTAAATGAATATTTCTCATCAGTATTTATTGTTGAGAAAAGCATGGATGTTAGGGAACTTGGGGAAATAAATAGTGATGTCTTGAGGAGTGTACATATTACCGAGAAGGAGGTGATGGAAGTCTTGAAGCGCATCAAGGTAGATAAATCCCCGGGACCTGATGAAGTCTATCCCAAGACATTGTGGGAGGCTAGGGAGGAAATTGCAGGTCCCCTAGCAGAGATATTTGAATCATCGATAGTCACAGGTGAGGTGCCTGAAGATTGGAGTTTGGCAAATGTTGTGCCTTTGTTTAAGAAGGGCTGCAGGGAAAAGCCTGGGAACTACAGGCTGGTGAGCCTCACATCTGTGGTGGATAAGTTCATAGAAATCATAGAAACCCTACAGTGCAGAAGGAGGCCATTCGGCCCATCGAGTCTGCACCGACCACAATCCTACCCAGGCCCTACCCCCACATATTTACCCACTAATCCCTCTAACCTACGCATCCCAGGACTCTAAGGGGCAATTTTTAACCTGGCCAATCAACCGAACCCGCACATCTTTGGACTGTGGGAGGAAACCGGAGCACCCGGAGGAAACCCCCGCAGACACGAGGAGAATGTGCAAACTCCACACAGACAGTGACCCGAGCCGGGAATCGAACCCGGGACCCTGGAGCTGTGAAGCAGCAGTGCTAACCACTGTGCTACCGTGCCACCGGTTGTTGTAAGGTATTTTGAGAGACAGGATCTACAGGCATTTAGAGACGCGAGGACTGATTAGGGACAGTCAGTATGGCTTTGTGAGTGGAAAATCATGTCTCACAAATTTGATTGAGTTTTTTGAAGGGGTAACCAAGAAGGTAGATGAGGACAGTGCAGTTGATGTTGTCTACATGGACTTTAGCAAGGCCTTTGACAAGGTACCGCATGGTAGGTTGTTGCATAAGGTTAAATCTCATGAGATCTAGGGTGAGATAGCTAAATGGATACAAAATTGGCTTGATGACAAAAACCAGAGGGTGGTTGTAGAGGGTTGTTTTTCAAACTGGAGGCCTGTGACCAATGGTGTGCCTCAGGGATCAGTGGTGGGCCAACTGTTATTTGTCATTTATATTAATGATTTGGATGAGAATATAGGAGGCATGGTTAGTAAGTTTGCAGATGACACCAAGATTGGTAGCATAGTGGACAGTGAAGAAAGTTATCTCAGATTGCAACGGGATCTCGTTCAATTGGACCAGTGGGCTGACGAATGACAGATGGAGTTTAATTTAGATAAATGAAGGGTATTGCATTTTGGTAGATTGAGCCAGGGCAGGACTTACTCAGTTAATGGTAGGGCGCTGGGGAGATCTAGGGGTACATGTTCATAGCTCCTTGAAAGTGGAGTCACAGGTGGACAGAGTGGTGAAGAAGGCATGCAGCATGCTTGGTTTCATCGGTCAGAACATTGAATACAGGAGTTGGGACGTCTTGTTGAAGTTGTACAAGACATTGGTCAGGTCACACTTGGAATATTGTGTACAGTTCTGGTCACCCTATTATAGAAAAGATATTATTAAACTAGAAGGAGTGCAGAAAAGATTTACTAGGATGCTCCCGGGACTTGGTGGTTTGAGTTATAAGGAGAGGCTGGATAGACTGGGACTTTTTTTCTGGAGCGTAGAAGGCTGAGGAGTGATCTTATAGAGGTCTATAAAATAATAAGGGGCATAGATCAGCTAGATTGTCAATATCTTTTCCCAAGTGTAGGGAAGTCTAAAACTAGAGGGCAAACATTTAAGGTGAGAGGGGAGAGATACAAAAGTGTCCAGAGGGGCAATTTTTTCACACAGAGTGTGGTGAGTGTCTGGAACAAGCTGCAAGATGTCGTAGTAGGGGTGGGTACAATTTTATCTTTTAAAAAGCATTTAGACAGTTACATGGGTATAGATGGTATAGATACACAGTATAGATGGTATGGAGGGATATGGGCCAAATGCGGGCAATTGGGACTAGCTTCGGCATTTAAAAAAAAGAGTTGGGCCGAAGGGCCTGTTTCCATGCTGTAAACCTCTATGACTCTATGAGTTTATTCCACATGGGGATAACATCCTTTCAGCATCCACTCTGTCAATTCCAGGGCCAGGACCTGCACTCCCTTGGCCCCCACTGACCTGGAATTCACCTCCTAGGTCGGGGCCTGCACTCCCCCAGCCCCATCAACCCCAATGGCCAGAGCAGCAAATCCGGAGCCGGGGCCTTCACTCCACTGCCCCCGAACCCTTGTGACCCAGAGAGCTGCGACCATGTGCAGGCCGCAAGCACTCCCTCCACCACCCCCAACTACAATCACCCCACACTTATGTGTAGTATATCAGGGGCAATTTTACTTGAAGTTGCACAATGAATGTGTAGTGGATGTACCATGTTCACCTCTTGTCTATTCTTACTGCTATGAGATCCAAGCTGTTCAGAACTCAGTTGCAGCTGACAAACTGTGAGCAGTACGCAGAAATCGTTTTAGGTAGAGTTGTGGGAGATGGGGTGCTTCCATCCTGAGTTTATTGACAGCTGAGAGCCTGATGGGAGGTTGGAGGAGAGCCTTGGTGGGAATGTACAGTCATGATGTGGAGATGCCGGCATTGGACTGGGTACAAATAAACCTGTTGGACTTTAACCTGGTGTTGTTAAAACTCTTCCTGGGATTGTACAGGCCAGCAGTGCTCCAAAATGTTTTTTGTAAAAAAAATAATTCCAGAGGCATTTTGAGTGCCCTGTGGTGGTACCTTTCTAGATCACGGACTAGATGTTGTACTGCTTGGTGCAAATAGATAGAGTGTGCATGGTACTCGCACTTGTAAAATTATAATTACGGTTCTATCAAAATATATATTATCAGAATATGAGTGGGACATGAGCTATCCAGTGCCATTTTCAGCCAATACTGTTAATGCTTGAAGGCAGGTGGGGTGGGTGTGTGGGGGTGCTTAAAATGGGTCCTGACATTTGCTGGCACTGAGGGAAAGGCTTCATTGTCAGGGGCTGCACCATCCTTTGGGTAAAACCTTCAATCGAAGCCTTGTTTATTCAGATTCATGTTAAAGATCCCCGGCACTTATCAAATCAGAGCAGGTGGTTCTTTCTTGGCCAACACTTGTCCCACAATCATCATCAATAAACCATTAACTGGT
The DNA here is from genome assembly GCF_964213995.1 of Mustelus asterias. Taxonomy (NCBI): domain Eukaryota; kingdom Metazoa; phylum Chordata; class Chondrichthyes; order Carcharhiniformes; family Triakidae; genus Mustelus; species Mustelus asterias. The sequence goes on from NC_135810.1 coordinate 37,767,835, forward strand.
CATTTATTTTGCTGTTGTATGTGTCTGTTGTGTTGGCTTATGTAACAGTGGCTGCTTTACAATGAGTAATTTGTGTGAAATGCTTTGAATCATTTCTCAGTGATGTGATAAATACATGCTTTTCTTTCCAACAACTGAACACTGCCTTAGTATTCAACTGCAATATCAGTTTAGATTAGATCCCAAAAATGGTGGCACTCCTCTCCAAGTATAGAGTCTTGCTGGCAGGCAGGTTGGGAATATAATGATTTGGGCACATTGACCTCCATGCCTGATTTGCTGGTTTCGTCATGCAAGACTCTGCCATGAACTCACTACTCGCAAATAATCTACTTCCATATTTTAATGCTCAAAAAACAGCAATGCTACATACTGGGCATACTCTGTGACCAATGTTCTGATCTCTCAAGCATGGTCTTGCAATTTACTTACTCTATAGAAAACCAAACACATTATTGCAAGAGAAACCAAAGAAATGGTCTGAATTATAAATACACATGGAGACTGCAGTAGAGGGGTCAATAATCAGGGGGAATAGATTGAAGGTAAGTGGCAGGAAATCTGGAGGGGATTTAAGCAAATGTTTTTCACGCAGAGGGTGGTGGGAATCTGGAACTCACTGCCTGAAAGGGTGGTAGAAACGGGAACCCTCACAACATTTAATAATCATTTAGATGAGCACTTGAAATGGCATAGTATATTGGACCAAGTGCTGGAAAATCAGATTAAAATTGATAGATGTGTGTTGGCCAGCACAGACATGATGGGCTGAAGGTCTTCCTTCTGTGCTGTAAAACTCTACGCGCAGCGGGCCAGGAGACTCCAGTGGGGGCGGTTTTGTGGGCTCCCCGCTGGGCATTAGGGCCCCCGTGCGTCTCCCAGTGTCGGATTTCCAGTACCATCAGCTCCATGTCAGAAATCAGCACGGATTTGCATAATATATGTCAATGACAAATTGAATATAGATTAAATAGCAGCAGGCCTGCAACTGAAAACTCCAGGCCCACGAGCCTCTCCCACCACCGGCAGGAGTATTTCACTTCAGCGGGGATTACTATAGCTCCCCACTTGCGGGGAGTTGGCAGCCCAACCCCCTTGAAGTGAAGGGGGCAATTGGGGCCCCCGGGAGGGGGCCCTGGGCATTGTCACCATGGTGATGCCAGCCTGGGCTCCCTGGCACTGCCCAAGGGACAAAGTGCCAATGCCCAGGAACTGCCCACTGGGCATGGGGCACTGCCAAGGGGGAGGCCTAATGGAGATGGGGGCTGATGGGGGACAGTGCCTCTTGGGGATGATTGGTGGAGGTGGGGGGTCCTGCTCCCATTCTTCAGTCGGGATTAGTGGGGGAAGGTGAGAGGCCAGTGATCAGGGCTGGCCATTGGGGTGTGGGGAACAGCCTGCTGGGTGTCAGGACTGTGGGGGGAGTGGGGGAGGGGGGGTGGGCTCGGGATCGGGGCTGCCGGTGGGGAGAGGTCGGCAATGCCTGAGGGGAGTTGGGACTGCTAGTCGTTTGGAGGAGGGGGGGGGGTTCAGGACTGGCCCAGGAGATGGGGGGATCAGATGGCCAGCAATGCGGGGGTTGCAGGGCTGGCCAGCGATCGGGAGGTTGGCCGTGCGGGGCTACTGCACATGCACTGATCTCGGCACTGACAGATCAGCGCATGCGCAGTGGCCCACTCAGCACTAAGCTGTTGGCCTTTCCAGCAGGAATAGGCCCGGCCCCCTGAATTTCAACGGGATTCACACTAGGGCACTCTGCAGTGCACAGAGCATGGGAGATTCATTTTTAAACTCTCGCTGAAAAAAAACAGCGTGATTTACTCCAGTTTTCACGCAAATTTGACACTTAGAATTTTATTGAGAGAATCGTCCCCTATGACTCCAACTCCCAACTGATAACTCATTGGGGCCAGCTGAAAGGGCAAAACTGGTGTCCCCACAGACAATCGGAACCAATTACCAGACAACATAGATTCAACTCACAGTCCCAGTTGAATAATGAAGAAAGGAAAGCAGAATCCTATAATGTGCTTTCATAGAATCCCTACAGTGCAGAAGGAGGCCATTTAGCCATGGAGTCTGTGTCAGCTCTCTGACAGAGTATCTTACCAAAGCCCTCTCCCGCCTTATCCCTGTAACCCCACACATTTGCTAATCCCCCCTAACCTACGCATCTTGAGATGATAAGGGGTAATTTAGCATGGCCAATTCACCTAACCTGCAAATCTTTGGACTGTGGGAGGAAACTGGTGCACCTGAAGGAAACTCACACAGACATGGGGAGAATGTGCAAACTCCACACAGACAATCACCCAAGACCAGAATTGAATCCGGGCCCTGGCTTTGGGAGGCAGCAGTGCTAATCACTGTGCCACCATGCTGGTCAATCAAATGATGGGGCATTGTAACTTATAAGAACATAAGAACATAAAAAATAGGAGCAGGAGTAGGCCATCTAGCCCCTCAAGCCTGCCCCGCCATTCAATAAGATCATGGCTGATCTGATAGTGGTTTAGTTCCACTTACCCGCCCGCTCCCCATAACCCTTAATTCCCTTATTGATCAGAAATCTATCTACCTGTGACTTAAACATATTTAACAAGGTAGCCTCCACTGCTTCAATGGGCAGAGAATTCCAGAGATTCACCACCCTCTGAGAGAAGAAGTTCCTCCTCAACTCTGTTCTAAACTGACTCCCCCTTATTTTGAGGCGGTGTCCTCTAGTTCTTGTTTCCTTTCTAAGTGGAAAGAATCTCTCTGCCTCTACCCTGTCTAGCCCCTTCATTATCTTATATGTCTCTATAGGATCTCCCCTCAGCCTTCTAAACTCCAACGAGTACAGGCCCAATCTACTCAATCTCTCCTCATAAGCTAACCCCCTCATCTCCGATATCAACCTGGTGAACCTTCTCTGTACTCCCTCCAAGGCCAATATATCCTTCCGCAAATAAGGGGACCAAAATTGCACACAGTACTCTAGTTGCGGCCTCACCAGTACCTTGTACAATTGCAGCAAGACCTCCCTGCTTTTACACTCCATCCCCTTCGCGATAAAGGCCAACATTCCATTTGCCTTCTTGATCACCTGCTGAACCTAAAAACTGAGTTTTTGTGATTCATGCACAAGGACCCCCAGGTCCCTCTGCACAGTAGCATGTTGTAATTTTTCACCATTTAAATAATAGTCCATTTTACTATTATTCCTTCCAAAGTGGATAACCTCACACTTGTCAACGTTATACTCCATCTGCCAGATCCTCGCCCACTCACTTAGCCTATCCAAATCTCTCTGCAGACTTTCCGCATCCTCCACGCAATTCGCTTTCCCACTCATCTTTGTGTCATCCGCAAACTTTGTTACCCTACACTCGGTCCTCTCCTCCAGATCGTCTATGTATATGGTAAACAGTTGAGGCCCCAGCACCGATCCCTGCGGCACGCCACTAGTCACCAACTGCCAACCAGAAAAGCACCCATTTATTCCAACTCTCTGCTTCCTGTTAGATAGCCAATCCTCAATCCACACTAACACTTTACCCCCAACTCCGTGTACCTTAATCTTCTGCAGCAACCTTTTGTGAGGCACCTTATCGAACGCCTTCTGGAAATCTAAAACCACCACATCCACCGGTTCCCCTCTGTCAACTGCACTCGTTACATCTTCATAAAAATCCAGTAAATTCGTCAAACACGACTCTCCCTTCATGAATCCATGCTGCGTCTGCTTGATCGAACCATTTTTTTCCAGGTGTCCTGCTATTTCTTCTTTAATGATGGATTCCAGCAATTTCCCAACTACGGACGTTAAGCTAACCGGCCTGTAGTTACCCGCCTTTTGTCTACCTCCTTTTTTAAACAGTGGCGTCACATTAGCTGTTTTCCAATCAGCCGGCACTTCTCCAGAGTCCAGCGAATTTTGATAAATTACAACCAACGCATCTGCTATTACTTCTGCCATTTCTTTCAGTACCCTGGGATGCATTCCATCCGGGCCCGGGGACTAGTCTACCTTTAGTCCCATTAGCCTACTTGAGGAAAAGATTTCTGCACAGACTCTTTAACATAACTCCCCCGCTCTCTGCTTGACTAATTACAACCTTATGTCTAAAATTACTTGCCTGGAATCAAAGTGCTGAGGTTAATTGTCTTCAATTCTCAATTCTGATAGCACAATTAAGCAACAAAATACTTATAATGAGCATGGCTCTTCATATCCATTTCCTAGCATACAAAGTCAATGGTTCTGCCTGATTAAATGTGTGTTCCACAAACCAAACAGTAAATTGTTTAGGATAAAGAATACTTCAAGCTCATTGAAGTCAACAAATTTCACATCTTTTATTGCAAAGTTATATTTGGTCTTTTCATATAAAAAATGGAATGAATAATGTAAACAAATCAATATTTCCTTTTAGCTGTAATACTTATTAATAAAAAATCTACCATCTGGATTGAGCTAACAATTTCAGAATACCGATTTAGCAAAAAGCAGTAACATGCCAGCTAAACACTGTGGGTGTTGCTTGGTGAAACAAATGTGCTTTGGAATTGGGTTAAATCAGGGAGTTAGTTTTTCAGCTTCACCTTCTCCCTGTTTCACCTGAGTGCAGAGCTTATTCTCAGTCTGGGCAGGAGTGGAGCAATGTAGAGCTTCATAAACACCAGGAGAACCATTTGGTGAGTAGTGGGTAAGGTTGAGTAATTCTTACTAGATTATTGCTTGTAGTTAGTAAGATCACAATTGGGAGCTGACCTGTAAGGATGCAGGGTGGTGGGATGTGGAGAAGCAGAGCACTCCAGAACAAAACCAGCGAGGTGAATTGGTGGCAGAGCTCAAAGTGACATCACTATTCAGAGAGTGACATGTGGCGGCAAAGCTGATTGGTGATAACAATCAGGGCATTTTTCCCTCCTTTAACCCTTTCAGAGATGTTAGTTTGGAATACCTAGTGTTTACAGGAGAGGCAAGTTCCTTGCATAATCAGTACTCCAAATTAAAGGGAGAAACTAAGAACTCTGTACTAGGGAATGGCAGGAGAACTTGGCCTTGTGAAATGTTCCTTCTGCAATGTGTGGGAAATCAGGGACACTTCCAGTGTCCCTGGTGACCATGTGTACTGGAAGTGTGTTGAGCTGCAGCTCCTGAATGACCATTTGCGTGACTGGAGTTGCGGATTGATTCGTTATGGAGCATCTGTGATACTGAGGACATTGTGGATAGCACATTTAAAGAACAAGAACAAAGAACAAAGAAAATTACAGCACAGGAACAGGACCTTCAGCCCTCCAAGTCTGCACCGACCATGCTGCCTGACTTAACTAAAACCCCCTACCCTTCCGAGGACCATATCCCTCTATTCCCATCCTATTTATGTACTTGTCAAGACGCCCCTTACAAGTCACTAACGTATCCGCTTCCACTACCTCTCCCGGCAACTAGTTCCAGGCACCCATTATTCTCTGTGTAAAAAATTTGCCTCGTACATCTCCTTTAAATTTTGCCCCTCGCACCTTAAACCTATGCCCCCTAGTAATTGACTTTTCCACCCTGGGAAAAAGCTTCTGACTATCCACTCTGTCCATGCCCCTCATAATCTTGTAGACTTCTATCAGGTCTCCCCTCAACCTCCGTTGTTCCAGTGAGAACAAACCAAGTTTCTCTGACCTCTCCTCATAGCTAATGCCCTCCATACCAGGCAACATCCTGGTAAATCTTTTCCGTACCCCCTCCAAAGCCTCCACATCCTTCTGGTAGTGTGGCGACCAGAATTGAATACTATATTCCAAGTGCAGCCTAACTAAGGTTCTGTAAAGCTGCAACATGGCTTGACAATTTTTAAACTCAATACCCGATGAAGGCAAGCATGCCGTATGCCTTCTTGACTACCTTCTCCATCTGCATTGCCACTTTCAGTGACCTGTGTACCTGGACAACCAAATCCCTTTGCCTATCAATACTCTTAAGGGTTCTGCCATTTACTGTATATTTCCTATCTGTATTAGACCTTCCAAAATGCATTACCTCACATTTGCAACACCTACCTTCCAGAAACACATTTGCAAATGCATTACCTCACATTTTGCAAGGTGATAGCACCGCAAGTAATTGCTACACAGGCAGAAAATGTTGGGTGACCACCAGGAAGAGTAGTAGACATAGGCAGATAGTGCAGGAGTTCTCTGTGGTCATCCCCCTCTCCAAGAGGGGAGGGATGGCCTCTCAGGGGGAAGCAGCAAAAGCCAAGTTTGTGGCACCATGGTTGGCTCTGTTGCACAGCAGAAGAGGAAAAAGACTGGGAAAGCTTTAGTGATAGGTGACTAGATTGTAAGGGACCTGGCAGGCATTCCTGTGGCGACAAACATGACTCTCAGATGGTAAGTTGCCCCCCTGGTGCCAGGGTCAGGGATGTCTCAGAGCGGCTGCAGGGTATTCTGAAGGGGGAGGGTGAACAGATGGTAGTCATTTCAGTACCAATGACATGGGTAGAAAAAGGGATGAGGTCCTGCAACAGGAATTTAGGGAGTTAGGTAGTAGATTAAAGCGCAGGACTCCTAAAGTTGTGATCTCTGGATTACTTCAGGTGGCACCCACTACTGAGTATAGGAAGAGGAAGATAGGTCAGGTGAATGCATGGCTGAATGGATGGTGTAGGAGGGAGGGCTTCAGATTTTTGGATCATTGGGACAGTTCCTGGGGTGTGTGAGAACTTTGCAGTTGGATGGGTTTCACCTAAATTGGAATGGGTCTAGTTTCCTTGCTGGGAGGTTTGCCTGTGCTGCTGTGCAGGTTTTAAACTAATTTGGCAGGGATATGGGACATTGATAGATGGGAGCAAGGTTCAGTCAGATAGAGAAGGAAAACTAGGTCAGTCCAGCAGACAGAGAAGATATAGGCATGACAAGGATTGGAAGGACATATCGTATCTATTATAATGCAAGAAGCAAGGGAAAGGCAGAAGAACTTAGAGCGTCAATCAGCACGTGGAAATATGATATTGTTGCAATCACTGAGATATGGTTGAAAGGAGGGCAGGACTGGCAACTCAACATACCAGGGTGTAGAAGTTTCAGGCGTAATGGAGGGGTGATGTAAGAAAGGAGGGGACATTGTATTATTGATAAAAGAGACCATCACTGCAGTAATGAAGGAGGATGTCTTCGAAGGCTTTTTAAATGAGGCTAAATCATAGAATCCCACAGTGCAGGAAGAGGCTATTCGGCCCATTGAGCCTGCACTGACAACATTCCCACCCAGGCCCTATCCCCATAATCCCCAGTATTTTACCCACTATTCCCGCTGACACTAAGGGGCAATCTAGAATGGTCAATCCAGCTAACCCGCCCACCTTTGAGTGTGGGAGGAAACAGGAACACCTGGAGGAAACCCACGCAGATATGGGGAGAACGTCCAAGCTCACACAGACAGTGACCCAAGCCAGGAGTTGAACCCGGGTCCCTGGAGCTGTGAGGCAGCAGTGCTAGCCACTGTGCTGCCCTAAATGAGTGAAGCTTAGAATTAACTTTGCTAGGATTATATTACAGTCCTGCCAACAGTCAGAGGGAGATAGAGGAGCAGGTACATAGGCAAAACACAGACAGGTGTGAGAGGAGTAGGGTTAAAGTAGGAGGGGATTTCAACTTTGCCAACATTAACTGGAATCGTCATAGTGTGAAAGGATTCGACAATTTTGAATTTTTTAAGTGCATCCAGGGGAGCTTTTTGTGCCAGTACGGAAATGGTCCTACTGGGGATGGGCTAGACCAAATCCTAGGGAATGAAGCTGGGCAAGTGGTCAAAGTGTCATTGGACGAGCAGTTTGGGAATAGTGACCATAACTCTAAGTTTCAAAGTCATTATGAAAAGAGATAATGATAGTCCAGAAATCAAATGTCTGAATTGGGAGAAGGCCAATTACAATACCATTAGACAGAATCTGGCAAACATAGACTGGGAGCAGCTACTTGCAGGTAAATCTACATTTGGAAAGGGGGAGTCTTTTAAAGGTGAAATAGTTAGAATTAAGTACCAATGTGTTCCGCTAAGTGTGAAGGGCAAGGATGGCAAGTCCAGGGAATGCTGGATGTCAAAGGATATCAATATTTGATTTGATAAAGAAAAAAAAGGAAGCATATGGTAGATATAGAGCACTAAAAATAGGGAAGGCCCTTCAAGAGTATAGAAAGTGTAGGGGAGTGCCTAAAAAAAGAAATTAGAAGGACAAAGAGAGGCTACGAAATATCATTGGCAGATAAGATTAAGGAAAACAGCCAAAGCATTTTGTAAATACACTAAAATCAAGAAGATGGCCAAGGAAAGAGTGGGGCCCATTTGAAATGGAAAGGATAATCTGTGCATGGAGCCAGAGGATGTGGGAGAGGTCTTAAATGAATAGTTTTCATCAGTATTCACTAAGGAGAAAGACATCGTAGCTGGAGATTTCAGTTGGGATGGTAACGTTCTCAAGCACGTTAAGATTAATAAGGAACAGGTATTAGATGTTTTTGTGGGCATAAAGGTGCATAAATCCCCAGGGCCTGATGAAATGTATCCCGGGTTGCTATGGGAGGCAAGCGAGGAGATTACAGGGGCCCTGACAGAAATATTTAAATCTTCGCTGGCTACAGATGAAATGATGTGGAGATGCCGCAGATGAAATGCCAGAGGACTGCAGATAGCTAATGTGGTACCCTTATTCAGGACGGGCAGCAGGAATAAGCCAGGTAATTAACTACAGGCCAGTTAGTCTAACATCAGTGGTAAGAAAATTATTGGAAAAATTAATCAACACTTGGAAAGACAGGGATTGATCAGGGATAGTCAGCAAGAATTTGTTGACAGGAGATTCTGTCTAACTAACTTGGGTTTTTTGAAAAGGTAACTAAAATATGTTGATGAGGGTAGTACAGTTAATGTGGTTTATATGGACTTCAGTAAGACCTTTGAAAGGTCCCACACGGAAGGTTGGTCCAAAAGGTTAGAACCCGTGGGATCCAAGGCAAGTTGGCAAATTGGACCCAAAATAGGCTTGTTAATAGGGCGCAAGGGTGATGGTGGAGGGCTGCTTTTGTGATTGAAGCCTGTGACCAGTGGTGCATCACAGGGATCGGTGCTGGAACCCTTGCTGTTTGTTATATACATTAACGACTTGGATGTGAATGTAGAAGCTATATTTAGTAAGTTTGCAGATGATACAGAAATTGGCAGTGTTGTTGATATGAAGAGGATAGTCTTAGACTACAGATTGATATTCATCAGCTGGTAAATTGGGCAGAGCAATGGCAGATGGAATTTAATCCTGATAAGTGTGAGGTGACGCATTTTGGGAGATCCAATAAGGGTAGGATATACACAATGAACGGTTGGTCCATCGGGAGTATTGAGGAACAAAGGGACCTTGGTGTACAAGTCCATTGATCCCTGAAAGTGGCAACACAGGTAGATAGGGTGGTGGAAAAGGCATATGGAATGCTTGCCTTCATTAGCCGGGGCATAGAATATAGGAGCAGGGAGGTCTTGTTATAACTTTATAAAACATTGATTAGGCCACAGGTGAAATATTGTATGCAGTTCTGGTTGTCACACTATTGGAAAGATGTGACTGCACTGGAGAGAGTGCAGAATAGATCCACCAGGATGTTGCCTGGGATTAAAGTTTTCAGCAGTGAGGAGAGACTGGATAGGCTGGGTTTATTTTCCCTGGAGCAGAGGAGGCTGAAGGGGGATCTGATAGAGTTATACAAAATTATGAGAGGCATAGATAGGATAGATCGTAAGAATCTTTTCCCCATGGTAGAGCTGTCTTAGACCAGAGGGTTAAGATTTAAGTGACGAGTAAATGGTTTTGAGCGGATCAGAGGAAATGTTTTTCCACCCACAGGGTAGTGGAAATGTGGAATGCGCTGCCTGAGAGGGTGGGTGAGGCAACATTTAATAAGTATCTGGGTGAGCACTTAAATCACCAAGGCATAGAAGGTTATGGTCCTCGTGCTGATAAATGGGATTAGTATAGATTGGTATTTGATGGTCGGCTTAGATATGATGGGCTGAAGGGCCTGTTCCTGTGCTGTACGACTCTATGGCTAAATTGGAAGAACATCTATACTCAATGCCTCTGGGCAGAATCTTATGCTGCTCCTTGGAATAGGAAGCAAGGTGGGCAGGGAAACTTAATTGGGTAAGAGAGCAAAAATCTGCTTCATGATGGCAGATGAAACTATTTAGTTCATGGTAATTTGAAGGTGGGTCGAATTTCCTGACTACAAACATCAGGAAGCTTGATCTACCTTCAAACTTCCCTGATCTTAATAGCATTTGCATGTCATGCATGCTAATTAAAAGGTAATCTCCGCTTCCCAATTAAATAAGAACAACACCCAATTAAATTCGGGCAGGAGCATTTAACTTGACTGCTGTATTTTCTTTGAAAAGCCCTAAAAGTGGCTTGTGCTCTGTAACAATGGTAAAATGTCTGCCATGTACATATTGATGGAACTTCTTGATGCCAGAAACAACAGCTAAGCCTTCCTTTTCTTTCTGGGAGTGTCCCCTTTCCGCACCAGATAATGTTACTGAAATGAGGCTTGGGTCAATGCCAGGAGGAGGGGTAAGAAGCAATCGGGAAGACAATCCCCTGGGGCGGTTCCCCTCCATAATAGGTTTTCGGTGCTGGAGGCTACAGTTGAGGAGGAATCAACTGAGCATAGAGAGCAGATCTCTGGGGGTGAGCCGAGTGAGAAAGCTCAGGTGGTTAGGGGCTGTAAAAGACTGGGCCTTGTGATTGGGGACTCCACAATTAAGGGGACAGATAGGAGGGTCGGAACTAAAGGTAGGGACTCAGGGTTGGTGTGTTGCCTACCAGGGGCTGGGGTCCGGGATGTGTCTGACAGGGTATTCAGGACTCTTAGGGGGGAGGGAGATAAACCACAAGTTATTGTACATGTGGGGACACACGACATAGGGAGGATAGGGGAAGGGGATATTAGGCAGGGATTTATGGAGTTGGGGTGGAAACTAAAGGCCAAGACTGACAGAGTGGTTATCTCTGGACTCTTGCCTGTACCACGGGATAGTTTAGAGAGGAATAGGGAGAGGGAAGGTTTGAATTCATGGCTGAGGGGATGGTGCAGGAGGGAGGGGTTCAGGTACTTAAGCAATTGGGGCTCGTACTGGGGAAGGTGTGACCTCTATGAGAAGGATGGTCTACACCTTAATCAGAAGGGGACCAATATCCTGGGGGGTAAATTTGCTAAGGCCATGCAAGGAGGTTTAAACTGATTCGGGGGGGGGGGAGGGATCCTGAGTAGTGGGGCTGAAAGTGAGGGATGCATGGATGGGGACTGCAATGCACGGCATTGCAGAGGTGGGGTGGAGCAGGGTTTGAAATGTGTATACTTCAATGCCAGGAGTATTCGCAATAAAGTGGGTGAACTTGCAGCGTGGATCAGTACCTGGGACTTCGATGTTGTGGCTATTTCAGAGACATGGATAGAGCAGGGGCAGGAATGGATGCTGCAGGTCCCGGGGTTCAAATGTTTTAGTCGAAGTAGGGAAGGAGGTAGAAGAGGGGGAGGGGTAGCATTATTGGTCAGAGATTGTATCACAGTGTCAGAGAGGAGGTTTGATGAGGACTTATCTGTTGAGGTAGTATGGGCGGAGATTAGAAATAGGAGAGGAGAGGTCACCCTGTTGGGAGTCTTTTATAGACCTCCTAAAAGTTCTAGAGAGGTTGAGGAAAGGATTGCGGAGTCAATCCTGCTTAGGAGTGAAAGTAATAGGGCAATTGTTATGGGGGATTTTAACTTGACTAATATTGACTGGAATTGTTATAGCTCTAGCTCGTTAGAGGGGTCAGTTTTTGTTCAAAGCGTGCAGGAAGGTTTTTTGACTCAGTATGTAGACAGGCCAACTAGAGGTGAGGCTACATTGGATCTGGTGCTGGGAAATGAGCCAGACCAGGTGCTAGACTTGGAAGTTGGTGTGCATTTTGGTGATAGTGACCACAATTCGGTTACGTTCACCTTAGTGATGGAAAGGGATAGGCATGAACCTCGGGCCAGTGGTTTTAGCTGGGGGAAGGGTAATTATGAGGCTATTAGGAGAGAATTAGGAAACATAGGTTGGACTAGGAGATTACAGGGACTGGGAACGTCCGACATGTGGAGTTTTTTCAAGGAGCAGCTACTGCGAGTCTGTGATAGGTATGTCCCTGTCAGGCAAGGAGGAATTGGTAGGGCTAGGGAACCGTGGTGCACCAAAAAAGTTTCTTTGTTGGTTAAAAAGAAAAAGGAGGCTTATGTTCGGATGAGACGTGAGCACTCGGGTAGTGCACTAGAAAGCTTTAGATTGGCTAAGAGGGAGTTGAAGAGCGAGCTTAGAAGGGCTAAAAGAGGACATGAGAAGACTTTGGCGGATAGGGTTAAAGAGAATCCTAAGGCGTTCTATAGGTATGTCAAGAACAGAAGGTTGGTTAGGGCAAGTTTAGGGCCAGTTATAGATGGCAGAGGGAAGTTATGTGTGGAACCGGAGGAGATTGGTGAAGCATTGAACCAATATTTCTCTTCGGTGTTCACGCAAGGGGACATGAATATAGCTGAGGAGGACACTGGGTTGCAAGGGAGTAGAATAGACAGTATTACAGTTGATAAGGAGGATGTGCAGGATATTCTGGAGGGTCTGAAAATAGATAAATCCCCTGGTCCGGATGGGATTTATCCAAGGATTCTCTGGGAGGCAAGAGAAGTGATTGCAGAGCCTCTGGCTCTGATCTTCAGGTCGTCGTTGGCCTCTGGTATAGTACCAGAAGATTGGAGGTTAGCGAATGTTGTCCCATTGTTTAAGAAGGGGAACAGAGACTTCCCCGGGAATTATAGACCGGTGAGTCTCACTTCTGTTGTCGGCAAGATGTTGAAAAAATTATAAGGGATAGGATTTATAGTTATTTGGAGAGTAATGAATTGATAGGTGATAGTCAGCATGGTTTTGTGGCAGGTAGGTCGTGCCTTACTAACCTTATTGAGTTTTTTGAGAAAGTGACCAAGGAGGTGGATGGGGGCAAGGCAGTGGACGTGGTATATATGGATTTTAGTAAGGCGTTTGATAAGGTTCACCATGATAGGCTTCTGCAGAAAATGCAGATGTATGGGATTGGGGGTGATCTAGGAAATTGGATCAGGAATTGGCTAGCGGATAGGAAACAGAGGGTGGTGGTTGATAGTAAATATTCATCATGGAGTGCGGTTACAAGTGGTGTACCTCAGGGATCTGTTTTGGGGCCACTGCTGTTTGTAATATTTATTAATGATCTGGATGAGGGTATAGTTGGGTGGATTAGCAAATTTGCTGATGACACCAAAGTCGGTGGTGTGGTAGACAGTGAGGAAGGGTGTCGTAGTTTGCAGGAAGACTTAGACAGGTTGCAAAGTTGGGCCGAGAGGTGGCGGATGGAGTTTAATGCGGAGAAGTGTGAGGTAATTCACTTTGGTAGGAATAACAGATGTGTTGAGTATAGGGCTAACGGGAGGACTTTGAATAGTGTGGAGGAGCAGAGGGATCTAGGTGTATGTGTGCATAGATCCCTGAAAGTTGGGAATCAAGTAGATAAGGTTGTTAAGAAGGCATATGGTGTCTTGGCGTTTATTGGTAGGGGGATTGAATTTAGGAGTCGTAGCGTTATGTTGCAACTGTACACAACTCTGGTGCGGCCGCACTTGGAGTACTGTGTGCAGTTCTGGTCCCCACATTACAGGAAGGATGTGGAGGCTTTGGAGAGGGTGCAGAGGAGGTTTACCAGGATGTTGCCTGGTATGGAGGGGAGATCCTATGAGGAGAGGCTGAGGGATTTGGGATTGTTTTCGCTGGAAAGGCGGCGGCTAAGAGGGGATCTTATTGAAACATATAAGATGATTAGAGGTTTAGATAGGGTGGATAGTGATAGCCTTTTTCCTCTGATGGAGAAATCCAGCACGAGGGGGCATGGCTTTAAATTGAGGGGGGGTAGTTATAGAACCGATGTCAGGGGTAGGTTCTTTACCCAGAGGGTGGTGAGGGATTGGAATGCCCTGCCAGCATCAGTAGTAAATGCGCCTAGTTTGGGGGCGTTTAAGAGATCCGTAGATAGGTTCATGGACGAAAAGAAATTGGTTTAGGTTGGAGGGTCACAGTTTTTTTTTTTTTAACTGGTCGGTGCAACATCGTGGGCCGAAGGGCCTGTTCTGCGCTGTAATGTTCTATGTTCTATGTTCTATGAAACTTATGCAATGGGTCTCAGACATTTCTTCTATTGCTTGGGATAATACAGCCCCAACTTCATATGGAGAGGCATCACATGTAAGTACTATCTTCTTCGAGGAATCAAAATGATCAAAATCAAATCATAAGCCTCAAGATTGAAGTGTCTGCTTAACTTGGTTAAAAACCTCTTTTTGTGGATTCTTCCAGTACCATTTTTGGCGCTTCTTTAACAACACTTGTAATGGAGCTAGCAACATTAAGATGTGGGAGGAACTGTCTGGAGTAGTTGACCATCCCTAGGAAAGATTGGAGTTCTGAGATGCTCCTAGAGGCTGGTGCCTCTTTAATTGCACTCACCTTGTCTTCCAAGTGGTGTAACCTTCGAACATCCACCAAGTTAAGCCACCTCAATTGCTTGGAAGTTGCACTTTGCTCTCTTCAAATGCACTCTTGCTTCCTGGAATCTCTTTAAAACTTCATCCAAATTTGCCAAATCTTCCTCCTCGGTGGACCCTGTTATTAGAAAGTCATCCAAATAAATGACTACTCTGGTCAAACCTTGCATAAACTTTCCGTAGTTTGCTGAAAAATGGCACAAGCTGACTAAGAATGGTAGACGTTTATACTGATCTAACCCTTTATGCGTATTTATGGTGATATAAGCTCTTGACGCTTTGTCTAGTCCCAAGTGTTGATAAATGTGGCTCATGTCCAATTTGGTATATAAACAATTTTGAATACAGATCCTTTATTTGGCAATGGGCTACCTATTTAACTTCACTGCCTTGTTCACCGTCAACTTGTAATCTCCACAGATTCTGACCATCTTTACTGGGTTAACTACCAGTACATGGGTGCAGCTCACTCTGCAAATTGTAAGATCATAGAATCCTACAGTGCAGAAGGAGGCCATTTGGCCCATCAGTTCTGCACCAACCACAATCCCACCCAGGCCCTATTCCCATAACCCCATGCATTTACCCGAGCTAGTCCCCCTGACATTAAGGGGCAATTTAGCATGGCCAATCCGCCTAACCTGCACATCTTTGGACTGTGGGAGGAAACCAGAGCACCTGAAGGAAACCCACGCAGACATGGGGAGAATGTACAAACTCCACACAGTCACCCAAGCTGGGAATCGAATCTGGTCCCTGATGCTGTGAGGCAGCAGTGCTAACTCAGGGCTTAATGATGCCCATGTTTTCCAGACATTTTAACTCTGTCTCTACTTTTTCTACTATTGCTTAAGGCATAGGTGTGATATTTGTATACTTAGACCGCAATCTTTCTAAACAAATTCGAAGTGTCGAACCAGCGAGAAAATCGCAAACTAGGAAAAGCCCGCACTCTGCACCGGGATCCCCATGCTGTTTCCCATTGGGCAAGTTGTTCACATGATTCTCCCAGTGTAGATCCCTTAAAGGGGCCAGTGACTACATATTGTGATCCTGTGAATAAGTCAATCTGAAATGAAATACTTCCCACATACATCCAACAACAACAGTGTCATGTCAATGCCAGCAGGGGTGGAACAGTACCTGTATAACACTGTACATTCCTGCAACCTCTGGACCTAGGAAGGTAAAATCCTGCAGACCGTTGGCACAACAAACCCATGTGCCTGCTATACTGAAAGTCACAGGTACCTGTAATACGGCAGGGAAAAGAGGGGTGTGGGATATATCAGAATGTTACAGCGAGGGATGTGGGATATATCAGAGTGTTACAGTGAGGGGTGTAGGGTATATCAGAGTGTTACAGTGAGGGATGTGGGGTATATGGGAGTGTTAAAGTGAGGGTTGTAGGATATATCAGGATGTTACAGTGCAGAGTGTGGGGTACTCACACATTCTCTAAATGAGGGTAAAGCCTTGTAAAGAACTCATTCATACAGACTCCACCAAGACATGCAACGACTTTGTGACAGATATTGCTCAGATAGCAGCCTCAGAGGGATGAAAACCTCTTTATGAAGCTGAGCCTCTGACAGTAAACTCTATAAATTGAATAATGCATTCTGCACCCATTGGCTGGAATATACACTGAGATTAGGCTCCCGGCCTCCCACCATATATGTCGGGGCAAGCCCACCTCTGCTCGGCTGGCTAACCTTGCTTTCATATTTTTGCCAACCAGCCTTTCATTATTCTGAGGTGCAACTCCCACCCTGCCTCAGGAGGAAGTCCCATGCCATAGAGTTGCTGATCAATAGGAAGTCAGCAGCTTTACAGCACTAGTAGCACCACCAGGAGTCGTGGCTATAGCCAGTACTGCAGGAGGAATGGGATGAAGAGCAACTATGGCTTCACCAGAATCCGGATAACTGTGGGAACTCACCAGAGCAGGGTGGAACACCACATATTTGGGTTGGGAGCATGTTGGACAGGGCAGGGAGATGAAAGTGGGGGCAGGGAGGTAACATTGTGGGGCTTTGGCTTCCCAATTGGCACCCGTGACAAGTAAAGGAGGCACCCACCTACACCATTCCCTCCCCTTCCCCCTCTTACCAGCCACAGTGGGCTCAGATAAACTCATAAATAAATATTAATTGCAGTGTACTCAATGTCTCCTTTGCTGCTCAGAAAATTGCAGCTGGGGTGGAGGTGGGCCAATGGTGGCCACAGCACTAATGGCACAATGCCCTATGTCAAGGGTCCATCTTGTTGTGAAGGACCCTCTTGGGTCTAGTGACCACAATATGGTCGAATTTCTGATTCAGATGGAAGAGGAGAAAGTTTGGTCTCAAACCAGTGTCCTCTGTTTGAACAGAGGGAAATATGACAGGATGAGGGATGAATTGGCTAAGGTAGACTGGGAGAGCAGGCTGGCAGGTAGGATAGCTGAGGAACAGTGGAGGATTTTTAAGGAGATCCTTTTCAGTTCTCAGCAAAAGTATATTCCAGCAAAAAACAAGGATTGTAAGAAAAGGGAGAACCAGCCGTGGATAACGAAGGAAATAAAGGAGAGTATTAAAATAAAAACAGCTGCATACAGAGTGGCCAAAAATAGTGGAGAAACAAGTGATTGGGAAAAATTTAAGAAACAACAAAGAGAGACTAAGAAAGCGATAAAGAAAGGAAGGATAGACTATGAAGCTAGGCTAGCAATTAATATAAAAAATGATAGTAAAAGTTTTTATAAATATATAAAAAGGAATAGAGTGGCTCGAGTGAATGTTGGACCCTTGGAGGACGAGAGGGGGGAGTTAATAGTGGGAAATGAGGATATGGCTGAGTCTTTAAATACGTTTTTTGTGTCGGTCTTCACGGTGGAGGACACAAATAGTTTGCCAAATATTAACGATAGAGGGTTGGCAGCAGGAGAAATACTTAATACGATTAATGTTACCAGAGAGGCAGTGCTGGGTAGACTAATGGGACTGAAGGTGGACAAGTCCGGGTCCGGATGGAATGCATCCCAGGGTATTGAAAGAAATGTCAGAGGTAATAGTGGATGCGTTAGTGATTATTTATCAAAACTCGTTGCATTCTGGGGTAGTGCCGGTTGATTGGAAAACGGCTAATGTTACGCCGCTGTTTAAAAAAGGAAGGAGACAAAAGGCGGGTAACTATAGGCCGGTCAGCTTAACGTCTGTAGTAGGGAAAATGCTGGAATCCATTATTAAAGAGGAGATAGCAGGGCATCTGGATAGAAATGGTTCGATCAATCAGACGCAGCATGGATTCATGAGGGGAAAGTCGTGCTTGACGAACATGTTGGATTTTTATGAAGATGTGACGAGGGCGGTTGATGGAGGAGAACCGGTGGATGCGGTGTTTTTGGATTTCCAAAAGGCGTTTGATAAGGTGCCCCATAAAAGGCTGCTGAAGAAGATTAGGGCACACGGAGTTGGGGGTAGTGTGTTAAAGTGGATTGGGGACTGGCTATCCGACAGGAAGCAAAGAGTCGGAATAAATGGGTGTTTTTCCGGTTGGAGGAAGGTAACTAGTGGCGTGCCGCAGGGATCGGTACTCGGGCCGCAACTGTTTACCATTTATATAGATGATCTGGAGGAGGGGACGGAGTGTAGGGTAACGAAGTTTGCAGACGACACAAAGATAAGTGGAAAAGTGAATCGTGTGGAGGACGGAGAAGATCTGCAGAGAGATTTGGACAGGCTGAGTGAGTGGGCGAGGATATGGCAAATGGAGTATAACGTTGAGAAATGCGAGGTTATACACTTTGGAGGAAATAATAACAAATGGGATTACTATCTCAATGGAAACAAATTAAAACATGCTACCGTGCAAAGGGACCTGGGGGTCCTTGTGCATGAGACGCAAAAGCCCAGTCTGCAGGTACAACAGGTGATCAAGAAGGCAAATGGGATGTTGGCCTATATTGCGAGGGGGATAGAATATAAAAGCAGGGATGTCTTGATGCACCTGTACAGGGCATTGGTGAGGCCGCAGCTGGAATACTGTGTGCAGTATTGGTCCCCTTATATGAGGAAGGATATATTGGCATTGGAGGGAGTGCAGAGAAGGTTCACCAGGTTGATACCGGAGATGAGGGGTTTGGATTATGAGGAGAGGCTGAGGAGATTGGGTTTGTACTCGTTGGAGTTTAGAAGGATGAGGGGGGATCTTATGGAGACTTATAAGATAATGCGGGGGCTGGATAGGGTGGAGGCGGAGAGATTCTTTCCACTTAGTAAGGAAGTTAAAACTAGAGGACACAGCCTCAAAATAAAGGGGGGTCGGTTTAAGACAGAGTTGAGGAGGAACTTCTTCTCCCAGAGGGTGGTGAATCTCTGGAATTCTCTGCCCACTGAGGTGGTGGAGGCTACCTCGCTGAATATGTTTAAAGCGCGGATGGATGGATTCCTGAGCGGTAAGGGAATTAAGGGTTATGGGGATCAGGCGGGTAAGTGGTACTGATCCACGTCAGATCAGCCATGATCTTATTGAATGGCGGGGCAGGCTCGAGAGGCTAGATGGCTTTTTCCAAGGGTGGAAATGTCTGCTACGAGAGGACACAGGTTTAAGGTGCTGGGGGGTAGGTACAGGGGAGATGTTCGCGGTACGTTTTTCACACAGAGGATGGTGGGCGAATGGAATCGGCTGCCGTTAGTGGTGGTGGAGGCAAACTCAATAGGGTCTTTTAAGAGACTCCTGGATAAGTACATGGGACTTAATAGGATGGAGGGTTATAGGTAGGTCTAAAAGGTAAGGATATGTTCGGCACAACTTGTGGGGCCGAAGGGCCTGTTTTGTGCTGTCGTTTTTCTATGTTTCTATAGAGGGCCTTGCGAGGAATTGGGACTGACTAGATTGCTGTGTGGGGAACTGGCATGGATTTGATGGACTGAATGGTCTCTTTATGTGTGCCGTAAATGACTCTGACTTGATTATTCTATCAGTTGGCTGGGAAGTTTCCTTGGCACTAACAATATTTTTAAACTAGGTTCCACCATTTCCCCATCAAATATCTGATTCAATAATTTTGAAAATTATCTGGAACTTCAAACTCACTTTGTAGTTCCATGCTGATAACTTGGGCTCATCAAGCCTGTTAACTGATAAGAGTTGTATAATTAACGGTCATGTACTGGTCATGAAATTACATGTAGTAAAAGATTGCTTTATTTTTTACTGTTATCTCTTGTTTTATTCTTATTGTTCTGTCAATACCCAATAAACCCTTATGAAGTGCACCTAATTTTTTATTCCAATATGTTTTCAGTGATGCTGCTGTTGTGCTTTTAACTATGCAGTGTTAAGGAGCTGAATCACAATGTATACTTAATTCCCATGGTGATAGGTGTTGCACTCGTGACTGCTGACAGCGAGCATGGGAATGTTTGATTGTTTTACTTTGTTGCAGCTGTGTAGTGCTTTGTTTTCCATATAGATGCCACAAAGAGAGCTTAGTAGCACTTAGAAGGAGGGTGTTGCTATAGTTACTGTCATCACTCACTGACGGTGAGCATGAACTCGTGGCTATTTTATTTTTCCAGTGACTCATGGAAAAGTAGTTCCACTTGCACTCTCTCATTCAGATACCTGATAAGTTCATTATCCCACGTAAAGCAGCCAAGAAGCTTTTATCAAATTATGTTGTTGACTTTATACATCAGATTAAAAGATATATAGATATTGAAGAGTGTTTGTAATGCCGTAGCTGTTTGCATCATGGCATTCCATCTTTTGGTGCTGGGGTGCAAAACGCATGTCAAAATTGAACTGCAAAAATATGGTAGTTTGATGCAAGCAGAAAGTTCAAATATATCCATACATGGACAGACAAACATGCCAACATGGAGCAGGAGTGGACCATGTGGCTCCTCGAGCCTGCTCTGCCATTCAATATGATCATAGCTGATTGAATTGAATTGAATTGATTTATTATTGCCACATGTATTGGGGTACTGTGAAAAGTTTTCTTTCTTGGAAGCTACCATTCATAGAGTTCATAGGGGAGAGGGAAAGAATAGGCTGCAGAATATGATGTTTCAGTTACTGATATGGTGAGAAGAAAGATCAGCTTAATATGTGATAAGACCATTCAAAAGTCTGCCGGAAAATCTCAGCAGGTCTGACAGCATCTGTGGGGAGAGGATAGACACAGTAAGAAGTCTCACAACACCAGGTGAAAGTCCAACAGGTTTATTTGGTAGCAAAAGCTACTAGCTTTCGGAGCGCTCGCTGCTCCTTCGTCAGGTGAATCGGAGTTCTGTTCACAAACAGAGCATATAAAGACACAAACTCAATTTACAAAATAACGGTTGGAATGCGAGTCTTTACAGGTAATCAAGTCTCAAAGGTACAGACAATGTGAGTGGAGAGAGCGTTAAGCACAGGTTAAAGAGATGTATATTGTCTCCATTGTCTCCTGGTGTTGTGAGACTTCTTACTGTGTTTACCCCAGTCCAACGCCGGCATCTCCACATCGTGAGAAAATAGAGCCAATGTTTCGAGTCTAGATGACCCTTTGTCAGAACTGATGCGGAAAATCAGACTGAAAATAATTGGGTTGAGGCCCCTGACAGGAAGAGGTGATGGGTACCTCCATCAGAACCCCCCTGTTAAATTTGGGTTTCCCCCACTTAAGTTTTGGTAAGTGCTGGACATCCATATGCCCCATCCCACGGCCTCTCTCCTGACAGCCCAATCTCCCACTGTCTGCCCCGATAGGCTTCCCTTGCCTTTCCCGCCCTGAAACCCCCGAAACTGGAATTCGGGGACTTAGGCTTTGGGGACCAGTTGTCCACTGCAGTTTGGGTCAGGCCTGCAGGGTAGACCGATGTGTGTGAGTGGTCTGTTGGGGGTGGGAATTGGTCCTTTGGAGGAGTGTTATGAAGTCCTTTGCTGGTGGACAAGGGTTCCATGGGGGTTCAGGGTAGTGGGGAGCACCATGTGGGTGGTTAGTCAGAGGTGGAGATGTCCCTAATGGGGTTGTGAGTATGATCGGAGTCCCATGGGTGACCGATCGGGTCTTTACAATAGCTACGCAGAAGTTGGAAAAGCTTTTACTTTTTTGAATTTTTTCAGAGTAACTATTAGTGTTACCCTGTCGAAACCATCCAAAGTTTGTGATTTAAATTGCATTTCAGAATAGTTCACTGCGCATGGCAATTGTTCAGAGAAAGTTAGTGCTCCTGGGCAATTGCTGTGCACATTTCAAGAGGAGTTCCCTTGCACATTTTTTGTGGTAACCCCCACATCTGTCGTTGGAGAGCTCGGGAGTTTTCTAATCTAATGGGACCATCTCTGAATCCAGGGACCTTTGGAAAATGAAATCCAAATGCATCAACTATCTTACGAGATATCTCTTTTAAGTCCCCAGGATGTAGTTCATCAGGACCCAAGGATCTGTCAGCCAGCAACTCCAACTATTTGCTCAGTGCCACTTTGCTGGTGATTATAATTTTCCTGAGTTCCTCCCTGCCTTCCATTTCCTGATTTACAGCCATTTCTAGGATGTTACTTGAATCCACAAAAATAACAAGACAGCAGACGCAAGAAAGCAATGCTACATGATTGCAAAAATTAAAATCCCCAATTCACAATAAACTCTAGAACACGATGCCCATAGATTTCAAGTCTCAGACAAAAAGGAAATCCCTCTTCACACTAACCTCATTCTCCACCTGGTCCTCATTCCCATTCTCTTCCTCAGTATGTTCTCCTACAGTTTAAAAGAGGAGAATATTCAGCCTCAGCTTTTTAAACAGCATGCATTGGAGCTGCTCAATCTAGATCCACCATCAGAGAAGCCCAGCAAATGTAAAGAGTGGCAGCAGTTGAACCATTTGTTCAGTGCCCATACCTTCTCATATCAAGCCTACAAAATTGAATTACTTGCAACTCTCAAAGTTGAAATGTGACTTGGTGTATTTAACATGTGAAGAAGCATTTATGATGGGAAAGAGTTTGCAGATTGATTTGGGACACAGACGAAGGTGGGCACTCCCTGACTAAACATTATTTTAGTAGTTAAAAATTATTGATAATTTCCAAAAAATAAGCTTTTTCCTGAGCTATTTTATCACTTGGTGAACTTTATCCTGATTTGTCCTTTGCAGAGTGCACATTTCATGTACCTTTCATATTCTCCAGTCACATATCCACAGCAACAGAAACCACAAGCTTCATAACATCACATAAAACTGAGTCACTGTTCAGCTGTGTGATTCATATTTCTTTGCTACTTTCAGTTTAATAGGTCAGCAGTTTAAAATCTAGCTTATTTTTCTTAAACAATGCTGATATATATGAGATGATCGGGGCCCAAAGCTGATTAGAAGTGTAGTCAAGTGGTCACGTGAGAACTTGATAAGACCTAGCGTTGTTATCCGATGGAGTTCATCAAAGATTTTCTGCTTCATGAGGACTGATACCCTTCTCGGAGCACAGACTGGTGGTACCAAGTCATCTGGCCTCATGTGGTTTACAACTGGAAGCTTACCAATGATGTCATGGTTGAGAAAGTCTCCATATTCTGTCATCTCTGGGGCCTGGTGTTGTAGAGCATGCACTTCTGGACCAAGTTGAATGAGCTCCAACGTAATGCTGCCCCGAAGCTCTAGTAAACTATCCAAAAACTACTCGATCTCTGATTAGGTCTTCAGTGAGAGTTACCTAGTTCTGGGAAATGAGCCCGGTCAGGTCGTCAAAGTTTCGGCAGGGGAACATGTGGCAAATAGTGACCACAACTCTGTTAACTTTAGGATAGTAATGGACAAGGATGAGTGCTGTCCTACGGGCAGGGGTGCTAAATTGGGGGAAGGCTAAGTATAGCCGGATTAGGCAGGAATTGGTGGATGTTGATTGGGAGAGGATGTTCGAGGGTAAGTCCGCGTCTGGCATGTGGGAGTCTTTTAAGGAACTATTGATAAGGTTGCAGGATAGGCATGTGCTGTAAAAAGGAAAGATAGGAAAGGTAGGATTCGAGAGCCGTGGATAACCAGGGAAATTGAGGATCTGATTAAAATGAAAAGGGAGGCGTACGTTAAGTCCAGGCAACAGAAAACAGATGGAACTCTGGAGGAATACAGAGAGAGTAGGAAAGAACTCAAACGGGGAGTTAGAAGGGCAAAAAGAGGTCACGAGATGTTCTTGGCAGGCAGGATTAAGGAGAATCCTAAGGCATTCTATTCATACATTAGGAACAAAAGAGTTGTCAGGGAGAAAATCGGACCTCTCAGGGACAAAGGAGGGGAATTATGCTTAGAACCCAAGGGAATAGGGGAGATCCTAAATGAATACTTTGCATCGGTATTCACAAAGGAGAGGGGCGTGTTAACCGGGAGTGTCTCGGAGGGAGGTGTTGACCCGTTAGAGAAAATCTCCATTACAAGAGAGGAAGTGTTAGGTTTTTTAGGGAACATTAAAACTGACAAAGCCCCAGGGTCTGATGGCATCTATCCTCGACTGCTCAGGGAGACGAGAGATGAAATTGCTGGGCCTCTGACGGAAATCTTTGTCGCTTCTTTGGACACGGGTGAGGTCCCTGAGGATTGGAGGATAGCGAATGTGGTCCCGTTGTTTAAGAAGGGTAGCAGGGATAACCCAGGAAATTATAGGCCGGTGAGCTTGATGTCCGTGGTAGGGAAGTTGTTGGAGAGGATTCTTAGAGACAGGATGTATGTGCATTTAGAACGGAACAATCTCATTAGTGACAGACAGCATGGTTTTGTAAGAGGGAGGTCGTGCCTTACAAATTTGGTGGAGTTTTTTGAGGAAGTGACAAAAACGGTTGATGAAGGAAGGGCCGTGGATGTCGTCTATATGGATTTCAGTAAGGCATTTGACAAAGTCCCACATGGCAGGTTGGTTAAGAAGGTTAAGGCTCATGGGATACAAGGAGAAGTGGCTAGATGGGTGGAGAACTGGCTTGGCCATAGGAGACAGAGGGTAGTGGTCGAAGGGTCTTTTTCCGGCTGGAGGTCTGTGACCAGTGGTGTTCCGCAGGGCTCTGTACTGGGACCTCTGCTATTTGTGATATATATGAATGATTTGGAAGAAGGTGTAACTGGTGTAATCAGCAAGTTTGCGGATGACACGAAGATGGCTGGACTTGCAGATAGCGAAGAGCATTGTGGGGCAATACAGCAGGATATAGATAGGCTGGAAAATTGGGCGGAGAGGTGGCAGATGGAATTTAATCCGGATAAATGCGAAGTGATGCATTTTGGAAGAAATAAAGTAGGGAGGAGTAATACAATAAATGGCAGAGTCATCAGGAGTATAGAAACACAGAGGGACCTACAAATCCTTGAAGGTGGCAACACAGGTGGAGAAGGCGGTGAAGAAGGCATATGGTATGCTTGCCTTTATAGGACGGGGTGTAGAGTATAAAAGCTGGAGTCTGATGATGTAGCTGTATAGAACGCTGGTTAGGCCACATTTGGAGTACTGCGTCCAGTTCTGGTCGCCGCACTACCAGAAGGACGTGAAGGCGTTAGAGAGAGTACAGAGAAGGTTTACCAGGATGTTGCCTGGTATGGAGGGTCTTAGCTATGAGGAGAGATTGGGTAAACTGGGGTTGTTCTCCCTGGAAAGATGGAGAATGAGGGGAGATCTAATAGAGGTGTACAAGATTATGAAGGGGATAGATAGGGTGAACGGTGGGAAGCTTTTTCCCAGATCAGAAGTGACGTTCACGAGGGGTCATGGGCTCAAGGTGAGAGGGGCGAAGTATAACTCAGATATCTGAGTCACATGAGCAGCCTGGGAATGGAGGGATACAAACGATTGGTCTAGTTGGACCAAGGAGCGGCACAGGCTTGGAGGGCCGAAGGGCCTGTTTCCTGTGCTGTACTGTTCTTTGTTCTTTTGAGAGTTCCGAAGGCATATTTCTTTGCCAATATTTTTTACGAAGGCCATGTAAAATTGTATTGATTCATCTGCTCTTTGGTTCATTGAATTGAACACATGTCTATCAAAGAGTAGGTATTTTTATTGGGAGACAACAGTTCACAACAGTTCCTGGTCAACTATATGGAATTAAAAATTTCCCGTGTGCAGTGGAGGGTTGCTACACCTTCAGTGTGGATTGACTGTCCGCAATAAGCCACAAGGTGCATCTGGATGCTGTGATCTGGTTTTGCATACAGGTCTACTTCCCATAACCTTTAGCTGGATAGTACATTATCCTTCACTCTACTATCAATCTTAACTTTGAGTCTGGAGTTACTGATAATATGTTGCGAGTGGTGAAAATCTGACTCTTTCCTGTGATGTTGTCAACCCTGTCACAGCAGTGTTGTTGGAGGCTCTGTAGCGTCACTGATTTTGTTGAACTCCAATTTATTCACCTTTTTGGCAATCTTACCCTTGGAGGCAGATGGCAGCGGAGCTGCTGTGGTTTGGATCTGCAGCATTTAACAAAGCAGTTCAATTTCCTGCATTTGTTTCTTTCTTTTACCATATGCAAAACATATGTTCAGTGGATGGTGACCATAGCAGGTGGAGCAGGGTACCCCCTATATTGCAAATATCTCAGTTTCCCACCTAAAATCTCTGCTTGTTTCTTGGGTTGTTTGTTTAATATACAGATATTGATGTTGGCTTGTAATGTTGAGTCTTTTTCTCGTAGCTGCTGCTTGCAGACTAAATCACTGTATATTCCACAAACTATTCAATCCCTGATTAGGTCTTCAGTGAGAGTTCTGAAGGCACATTTCTTTGCCAATATTTTTAGGATGGCCATGTTAAATTGTATTGATTCATCTGCTCTTTGGTTCATTGAATTGAACACACGTCTATCAAAGATGGGAGACAACAGTTTACGAAATGTTTCAGGATTATCTTGAGGTTTTCTTTTATCCCCTCTGTCTGTAAGACAGTGACTCAAATTTTTTGATGGTCTTGGGGCCTGGGAGGTTTAATAGGATAAAAGCTTCTATCATTATTTGACTTGTCAACATGCAGCACCACAGCTGTAAATATACCACTCCTTCTGGAACTTTTCAAGACTATCTGCAATATTTTCATCAAAGATGAGTGGGTCGATGTAACAAAGTCCTTGTGCCATACTGCCAAGTCCTGGCACCATGTAGAATGTTGTGGGTTCCTCAAATCATTGATAAAGGACTTCCAACAAAGATAGTTTATTCCTAATTTCAACAGCCACATAAGTGCTTGTGCTCTGCCCAAGATCCTGGAGATAAGTCCCACCATGTGACCCCTTATGTAGCTGCATCATCACCTTCTCACACCTTCTTGGTCTGCATCTTCCCTGGTGGCATGAGATGCAACTGTGTGTGCCATAGGACACTATCTACAGACCATTGTGTGACATGCAATAAAGCAACCTGACAATGCATAACTATTTACATTTAAGAACTTAAGAACTAGGAGCTGGAGTAGGCCATCTGGCCCTTCGAGCTTGCTCTGCCATTCAATAAGATCATGGCTGATCTTTTCATGGACTCAATTCCACTTACCCGCCCACTCACCATAACCCTTAATTCCTTTACTGTTCAAAAATATATCTATTCTTATTTATCTATATATATATTGAGGCATGGATTAAGCTGTAGCAATTGGTGCATAAACCATTGCGTCTCCTTCTCTCTCCTGCCCCTTTCCTGATGGAAAGAAAGTTGAACTTCAAAAGTTAGTTAAATGCTAAGTGGTAATAAAGTCTTGGAATATTGTTTTTGGCCTGCTCAGGTGCCCTGAGCATGTGATTACACTGGTAGGTGATGTTGTGATCTTTCTGTGACCAGTGTCCTCACTAGTAGCAACATGGGATGTTTCATCTGTGTTTGTCAGGTGCAGGATTCACTGTGTTGGCCTCTATAGGAGTCTGCATGTCTGTCAGTGCAGAGAGCTGGTGCCATAGGCTGGATGACTGAAGTGCTGTGTGCAGGTTCTGATACTTGCAGAAAGTGACACCAATTGCGTACATAGTGGGCACCATTGCTGCTTAGTTGCGGGGTATTACTGTGCACCACCGTCAACTGGTAATGGCTATGTGCAGTCTGAATCCTTGATTTGATTTGATTTATTATTGTCACATGTATTAGTACACAGTGAAAAGTATTGTTTCTTGTGCGCTAGACAGACAAAGTGTACCGTTCATAGAGGAGGAAACGAGAGAGTGTCGAATGTAATGTTACAATCATAGCTAGGGTGTAGAGAAAGATCAACTTAATGTGAAGTAGATCCATTCAAAGTCTGATGGCAGCACGGAAAAAGCTGTTCTTGAGTCGTTTGGTACGTGACCTCAGACTTTGTATCTTTTTCCTGACGGAGTATGAGAGTATGTCCAGGGTGCGTGGGGTCCTTAATTATGCTGGCTGCTTTGCCGAGGCAGTGGGAAGTGTAGACAGGGTCAATGGATGGGAGGTTGGTTTGTGTGATGGATTGGGCTACAATCACGATCTTTTCTAGTTCTTTGCGGTCTTTTTGCGCTCAGAGCAGGAGACATACCAAGCTGTGATGCAACCAAAAATAATGCTTTCTGTGGTCCTATGGTTCTATCAGTCATGATCTTCATAAACCTGACCATTTGATCTGGTATTAGAAGGCTGAATCTATAACAATTGTAATCATATTGTGTTTTGTTTTCAATCTGCCTTATAGGAGAGCCTCATTCATGTTAGTTTCAGTTCAGGCTGCAGCAGAGCCTTGGCAATAGGAATCAACGTTCTGGTGTGGCTGGAAAGAGGCTGTTGTGCTGATGAGGGCAGACCCTGTATTGGAAGATTTCACAGGCTAAAGAGTGAAGCACAGTAATCTGTGCATATTTCTCTAGAAGATGCTTGGCTGAGTGAACCACCTGTTCCGCCAAACTGTTTGACTGTGGATATAAGGGGCTGCTCGTGATATGCTCAAAGTCCCATGTGTGTGCAAAGTTGTGAAATTCAGTGGAGACAAATTGGTGAGTGTTGTCTGTAATGAGTCTCTGCAGGATGCCATGTGTGGTGAAGTGTCTCTTGAGTTTGATGATGACTGTGTTACTCATCATGTTTGGCAGTTAGTCGAGTTCAAATCACCGGGAATATGAACTGACTAGGACAAAATATTGCTTCCATTCCATTTGAAGATGTCAGCTGCCGTGAAAGACCATGGGAGGTCTGGGACCTCATGCAGATGCAATGATTCCTTTGCTTGATTTGACTTGGGAATATTGCACGCTGCATATCTGGAGATTTTCCTTTCCATTACTGCATACTTGGAGGGCCAGTACTTGGCCCTGTATCTGGTTGCTTGCAACCTTGGTGAAGTTGTTGGGTGTAGTATCCCTGAAGAGCAGTAGGGATGATGATCACTGACCACGCAGTATCAATTCAAACCTGTACGGCTAGTTCATCCTGATTGCGAAGAATGTGCGGAACTCGTGGGAAACTCCCTTGAGAAATCTGGCCAGCCCGGAAGTATAATATAGATTTTTAAAATTTTCCTTATTAAAGCAAAAATCACTTTCCTCACATTTTAATAATAGGGTCATAAACACAGTGCTGTGGTTCTGCAGTTTCTCAAACCTTCTGAAATTTGCACCTCGTCAACAGGGAGGCTGAATCACCTGGAACATGAACTTCAACAATGACAATCCACTTTGACTGAATTTCTCAAAGTCAGTTATACTTTTAAAAAATCCTCTGAGAATTGCCCTTCTTGAATTAGTTCTGCGTTGCCAGCCAGCTACCTACCCATTACACTGCAGTATTGTTGGTAGCTGAGTTTAAACATTCCTTTGAGGCTGAGATTTGGCCACTCCAAAAGGGCACTCAGCAGTACATCACTGGAACTATCACGACACTAACTTCAGTTAAAGGCTTCCAAAATAAAGGCACAATTTGTGACCACTCTCAAAGGTTATGTGACTCACACTCAAAGCAGGAGTTGTGTGTGGGTCAAAGTTCCAAGCAGGAAAAAGCTGCAATAACACTCTACTCAGCCACGTGTTTGTGTAGTGGTGATACAGTCTGTAAATATTCGTTTCCTTGGCTCTAACTTCAATTATTCCTTTGATCTGAGATCAGATTGCCTTACTGATGATTTGACTAATTGAAAGAAATTTGATTTGAAAAGCTTCAATGCAGACAAAGGAGATATTTGTGATGCAAACCAGCCTGCCCCTTAAAAGGCACTTTTTTCAAATTGGAAACCTCGGGAATGGGGTGGGGAATCCTGTGCACCACTTCCAGCCCTCCACAGAGTCTCCCTGACTCCATGAAAATCTAGCACAATATTTTTGAATTTTTCTCATTATTTGAATTACTTTGATGTAAAAAATAATTTTTGATTTCTTTTTACAATTATATTATATTTTAACAAATCTTTATCTTTTAACAAAGATATTAAATGGAAATTGCAAGAGAAGTTACTTGATTGATGTGGGTGACCGAATATGCAGTGAGGGAGTTCTACTCGACCATCTTCCCCAGGCTGGACTCAAAGCACTGGGTCATTCACTCTGGGCTTCTTATCTATTAAAAGATAAAAATAAACAAAAAACAAATTGATGAACATGTGATAAATAAGCTACCTATCCAAGCACACAAAAAAACCCTGAGAATGAAACAAAATATTACCAGTTCCATCTTACCAGCTCACTGTGCCGTCGGTAAGATTGCATGAAAGACAAAAAATCGGGTTCACACCAGTTTCTTGTCTCACAAAATCTTACTGGCCTTGTTTTGCCAATGAGATCGGCTTGGCACCCAGAAAAGGTGCAAAGCTGATTTATATATTAATAACATGTTTTACATGTCATTAACAAGTCCCGCATGGCACTGCCTCGCTTCACTTGAACTTACCTCCTCGCCGGTCAGTCCTCACACCGAAGAGATTCACCATCTGCGGAGACCAGCTGCGATAGCCTTGCTGGGAGGATCAGAGGCCATTGAAGCCTTGGGTGGTCGGGGGCATGGCTGAACAGTGCTCATGGGGCAGTGCCAGCCTGGCACCTTGGCGCTGCCCACCAAGCACCCTGGCTGTGCCCAACTAGCACCCTGGCGCTGCACACTGGGCACCCCAGTACTGCCCACCGGTTCCAATACCCTGATGCCGCCGACCTGTGTTGCCATGGAGGGAGGGGGGACGGTTACACTGACACCGATGAAAATGGAATTGGCAATATCTGAGGGGTGGGTGGGACCAGTAGCAGGAGGTCTCCCGGTTCACTGGGAGCTCAGTGTGCCTGTGCAATGGCGCCCTAAGCAGTCTGCAGCCGGCTTCACTGGCGAGTTTAGTCTCCGGCTCCTCCCTACTGGCAAGAATCACTCTATTGACCAAAAAAGTGTGTCATAAAATTGCATTTCAAACTCGCCCAAAAAAAGGTCTGAAAGTCTCCAGTTTTCTCGCTCATTCAACACTTAGAATTTTTATCATAAGAGTGCTCATGTAAGAGGGCTCATTTTCTGTAAAACTCTGGAACTATTGCATTATTTAGGAACAAGTTAGTAATAAGAAAAAAATATTGTTTGGATTAGCCCCTTTGTGTCCCTGTTCCCTCCTCAAATTGAAGAATACTTCAATGTAAGAAATATACAGAGATTGCTTTACTAAACATGGGGTGGAGTTCCACAGCACCCGCTACATACCATGGAAGTCATATCGGAATGATTGAACATTCCAAAGCTGTGTTCAGGAGACAGACCACACACTTTCATTGTGTTTCCTTGACATGCAAGTGGAATGTGAAAATAATGTGCTGCTCACCACAACAGTTCCTCCTTTCCATCTTTAAATGCTTACCATGCATAACAGGCCTGAAAAAGGGAAGTTGGAATTCTTTGGATTTTACGCGGCCTCAAGGAGTATGTTGGGATTGTGATGGGGAGTGAAAAATCAGGAGGAGGGTGGGGAGTGGGATGCTTGTCACCTTCCTACTGCTATGGCATTTTTCCAGCAGTGAGAAAGATAGAGATGGTTCTTCCACCCAAAGGCAAATTTAGGCCCTTATGTGGCAATTTAGGACTTCTTACCAACAATGGCATTTTTTTAGAATCTTGTAAGCCCTCTGCCATTTGGGCCTGCTCTGCCATTCACTATGATTATAAGTGATTCTCTATCTCAACACAATACTCCCACGCTGTCCCGTGACACTGGCAGAATCTAGAAATCTATCTATTCCCTCCATAAATATATACAGCCTTCTGTGGTAGAGAATTCATTGGTTCACCATATTCTGAGTGATGAAATTTCTCCTCATCTCAGTCCTAAATTGCCTACACATAACTTTAGACTGTGACCTCTTGTTCTAGACCCATCAGCCAGAAGAAGCAACATTCCTGCCCCCAGTCTGTCCAGTCCTGTCAGAAGTTTATGTGTTATTAGGTCCCCTCCTATTCTTTTAAATTCCAATGAATACAGACCCAGTTGATCCAATCTCTCCTCATGTGACAATCCTGTCATCTTAGAAATCAGTCAAAAGAACAAAGAACAAAGAAAAGTACAGCACAGGAACAGGCCCTTCAGCCCACCAAACATGTGCCGATCATGATGCCCTAACTAAACTGAAGAAACCCTTCTGCCCTTACTCAGTCCGTATCCCTCTATTTCTTCCCTATTCATGTACCCTTTGAGATGCCTCCTAAATGTTGCTAAAGTGCCTGCTTCCCCCACCTCCTCTGGCAGTGCATTCCAGGCACCCACCATTCTCAGTGTGAAAAACTTCCCCTGCACATCTCCCTTAAATTTTCCTCCTCTCACCTTGAACCTGTGCCTCCTTGCAATTGACACTGCCACCCTTGGAAAAAGCCTCTGACTATCCACCCTGCCTATGCCTTTCATAATTTTGTAGGCCTCCATCAGATCTCCCGCCAGCCTCCATCTTTCCACTGAAAACAATGAACCTTTGCTACACTCTCTTTGGAAAATATATCCTTTCTTAGATATGGAGACCAAAACTGCACACAATACTCCAGACATGGTCTCACCAAGGCCGTGTACAGCTGCAGTAAGACATCTTTGCTCCTCTACTCAAGTCCTTTTGCAATGAAGATCAACATACCAATTGCCTTCTGAATTGCTTGCTATAGCTGCATACTGGCTTTCAGAGACTGATACACTAGGACATCCATGTCCCTTTGTATGACAACATTTCCCAATCTATCACCATTTAAATAATACTCTGCCATTCTGTTTGTCTGAACTTCACATTTAGCCACATTATATTGTATTGCATCTGCCATCTGCTCCATGTGGGAGGCCGGGAACATTTCCAGTGCCCGGGGCCAGCATGTGTGCAGGAAGTGTCTCCAGCTGCAGCTCCTGGAAGCCTGCATTTTGGAGCTGGAGTGGTGGCTGGGGACACTGTGGAGCATCCGCAAGGCGGAGAGTATCGTGGATAGCACATATAGAGAGGTGGTCACACCGCAGGCTCAGACTCCACAGGCAGGAAGGGAATGGGTGACCACCAGGCAGAGCAAGAGAGCTAGTCAGGCAGTGCAGGAATCTCCTGTGGCTATTTTGCTGCAAAACAGATATACTGTTTTGGATACTGTTGAGGGGGATGGTCTTTCAGGGCAAAACAGCAACAACCAAATCCGTTGCACCATGGTTGGTTTTGCTGCAGAGGGGAGTAGTAAAAAGTGTGGGAATGCAATAGTTATAAGGGATTCAATTGTAAGGAGAATAGATAGGCGTTTCTGTGGCCGCAAATGAGACTCCAGGATGGTATGTTGCCTCCCTGGTACTACAGTCAAAGATGTCTCAGCGCGGCTGCAGGACATTCTGAAGGAAGAGGGTGAACAGCCAGTGGTCGTAGTACACTTTGATACAAATAACATAGGTAAAAAAAGGGATGAGGTCCTAAAAACAGAATATAGGGAGCTCGGAAGCAAGCTGAAAACTAGGACCTGAAAGATATTGATCTCAGGATTACGACCTGTGCCACATGCTAGTCAGAGTAGAAACAGCAGGATACATAGGACGAATACATACCTGAAAAGATGGTGTGAGGGGAAGGGTTTCAGATTCCTAGGCCATTGGGACTGGTTCTGGGGAAGGTGTGACCTGCACAAATTGGATCGGTTGGAAAGGGTGCAGAGGAGATTTACCAGGATGTTGCCTGGTATGGTGGGAAAATCGTATGAGGAAAGGCTGAGGGACTTGAGGTTGTTTTCGTTGGAGAGAAGAAGGTTAAGAGGTGACTTAATAGAGGCATACAAGATGATCAGAGGATTCGATAGGGTGGATAGTGAGAGCCTTTTACCTCGGATGGTGATGGCTAGCACGAGGGGACATAGCTTTAAATTGAGGGGTAAGAGATATAGGACAGATGTTAGAGGTAGGTTCTTTACTCAGAGAGTAGTAAGGGCGTGGAATGCCCTGCCTGCAGCAGTAGTGGACTCATCAACATTAAGAGCATTCAAATGGTTATTGGATAAACATATGGATGATATTGGAATAGTGTAGATTAGAGGGCTTTAGATTGGTTCCACTGGTCGGCGCAACATTGAGGGCTGAAGGGCCTGTACTGCGCTGTAATGTTCTATGTTCTATGTTACACCTGGGCAGGATCGGAACTGATATCCTTGGGGGGGTACTTGCTAGAGTGGTTGGGGAGGCTTTAAACTAATATGACAGGGGGATGGGAACCTTTACAAGGATTGAAAGCAGGGTGAATTAAGAACAAGAGGAAAAGACAGTAATAAGAATAAGGAAAGTGATTGACAGAGAAATCAATGGCCAGAGTCAGATAAGGACTGGGTAAAAAATAGTAGGAAAGGGAAAAGAAACATTAAAAGTGCTCACCTTAAGGTTTTGTACACGAATGCTCGGAGCATTTGAAACAAAATGGGAGAATTAATTGCACAGGTAGATGTAAATGGGTATGATATAGTTGGCTCCATGGTAAGCAAGGATAACAAATAAACATTGAGTATTATTCAGTGTTTTGGAAGGACAGACAAAAAGGAAAAGATGGTAAAGTTGCATTGTTGCTTAAAGATGATATTGATGTGTCATTGAGGAAAGATATTAAATGATGTGGAATCTGTATGGATTGCGTTAAGAAAGAACAAGGTGCAAAAAACATTGGTGGGGGTGGTATACAGAAAGTGTAGTGGTAATGTGGGAAAAAACATTAGACAGGAAATCAGAAATGCATGTGTTAAAGGAACATGTGTGATCATAGGTGACTTTAATCTGCATATAGATTGGGAGAGTCAAATTAGTCACAGTACAATAGATGAGGAATTTCTGGAGTGCTTACACGATGGTTTTCTGGAGCAATACGTTGAGGAACCAACAAGGAATCAGGCCACATTGGGGTGCTGTGCAATGAGAAAGGATTAGTTGGCAATCTAGTTGTGAGAGACCCCTTGGCGACGAGTGACCATAATATGGTAGAATGTTTTGTCAAGGTGGATAATGATGTAGTTGATTCTGAGACCAGGGTCCTGAATCTCAATAAAGGTAACTATGATGGTATGAACTGGCCCTGACAAACTGGAAAACATTACTGAAAGGAAAGACAGTGGACAGGCAATAGCAGGCATTAAAAAAATGAATAGGTGAACTCCAGAAGTTGTTTATTCCTGTTTGGCGCAAGAGTGGTAAGGGAATTATGGCCAAACTATGGCTTACAAGGGAAATTAGAGATAATATCAGATTTAAAGAAAAAACATACGAATTGGCAAGAAAAAGCAATAAACTTGAGGATTAGGAACAGTTTAAAATTCAGCAAAGGAGGATCAAGGGATTGATTAAGAAGGGAAAAATGGAGTATGAAAGTAAGCTAGCAGGGAACATAAAAACTGACGGTAATAGTTTTTATAGATATGTAAACAGAAAAAGATTGACAAAAACAAATGTAGGCCCCTCACAGTCAAAAACAGGAGAATTCATAACAGAATATATTATCTTTCCATTTAGAAAGATGCAGCTTAATCCGGGATAGTCAGCACGGATTTGTGAAGGGCAAGTTTTGCCTCACAAATTTGGTAGAATTATTTGAGGAGGTAACTAAGTATGTAGATGAAGGTAGTGCAGTTGATGTCATATACATGGATTTTAGTAAGGCGTTTGATAAAGTCCCCCATGGTCGGCTTATGAAGAAAGTAAGGATGTGTGGGATAGAGGGAAGTTTGGCCGATTGGATAGGTAACTGGCTATCTAACAGAAGACAGAGGGTTGTGGTGGATGGAAAATTTTCAGACTGGAAACCGGTTACCAGCGGAGTGCCATAGGGATCAGTGCTTGGTCCTCTGCTATTTGTCATTTTTATAAATGACTTGGCGGAGGGGGCTGAAGGGTGGATCAGTAAATTTGCTGATGACACCAAGATTGGTGGAGTAGTGGATGAGGTGGAGGGCTGTTGTAGGCTGCAAAGAGATATAGATAGGATGCAAAGCTGGGCTGAAAAATGGCAAATGGAGTTTAACCCTGACAAATGCGAGGTGATTCATTTTGATAGGACAAATTTAAATGTGGATTACAGGGTCAAAGGTAGGGTTCTGAAGAATGTGGAGGAACAGAGAGATCTTGGGCTTCATATCCATAGATCTCTGAAGGTTGCCACTCAAGTGGATAGAGCTGTGAAGAAGGCCTACAGTGTGTTGGCGTTCATTAACAGGGGGTTTGCGTTTAAGAGCCGTGGGGTTATGCTGCAACTGTACAGGACCTTGGTGAGACCACATTTGGAATATTGTGTGCAGTTCTGGTCACCTCACTATAAGAAGGATGTGGAGACACTGGAAAGAGTGCAAAGGAGATTTACCAGGATGCTGCCTGGTTTGGGGGGTAGGTCTTATGAGGAAAGGTTGAGGGAACTTGGGCTTTTCTCTTTGGAGCGGAGGAGGTTGAGAGGAGACTTGATAGAGGTTTATAAGATGATGAGGGGGATAGATAGAGTGAACGTTCAAAGACTGTTTCCTCGGGTGAATGGAGTGGTAACTAGGGGGCATAACTATAGGGTTCATGGTGGGAGATATAGGAAGGATGTCCGAGGTAGATTTTTTACTCAGAGAGTGGTTGGGGTGTGGAATGGACTGCCTGCAGGGATAGTGGAGTCAGATACTTTAGGAACATTTAAGAAGCTATTGGATAGGCACATGGAGTACTTCGGGATGATAGGGAGGAAATAGCTTGATTTGGGTTTCAGACAAAGCTCGGCACAACATCGTGGGCCGAAGGGCCTGTTCTGTGCTGTACTGTTCTATGTTTTTTTTTAATAAAGGAATGGCTGAGGAATTAAATTTGTACTTTGCTTCAGTCTTCACAAAGGAAGACATGATTAATGTACCAGAAGTGCTGAGAGAAACACATTTTAGTGAGGAGTATTAGTAGAGAAATGGTTTTGGGGAAATTGATGGGATTGATGGAATAAATCTCCAGGTCCTGGTATTCTTCATCCCAGAATATTTAAGGAAGTGGCGCTGGAAATAGTAGATCCATTGGTGGTTATTTTCCAAAATTCTTTGGACTCTGGAGTAGTTCCTACAGATTGGAGGGTAGCTAATGTAAGCCCGCTATTCAAAAAGGGAGGTAGAGAGAAAATAGGGAACGATAGACCAGTGAGCCTAACGTCGATACTGGGGAAATTGCTAGGGTCTATTATCAAGGGTTTCATAATTCGGCATTTGGAAGGCAGTGGTATAATCAGACAAAGTCAGTATGGATTTACAAAAGGGAAATCATGCTTGATGAATCTACTGGAATTTTTTGAGGATGTAACGAGTAGAATTGACCGAGGAGAACCAGGGGATGTGGTTTATTTAGACTTTCAGAAGGCTTTCAACAAGATCTCACATAACAGAATACGATGTAAAGTTAAAGCACATGGGATTGCAGGTGATATCTTGATAGAAATGAAAAGTTGGGGAATGGGTCTAGGTGTGTTTCTCATGCAAACAGCTGTCATGGAACACCTTGGGCTGAATGGCCTCCTCCTGTGCTTTAACCATTCTATGATGCTAAAA
This sequence comes from Mustelus asterias, assembly GCF_964213995.1. Lineage (NCBI taxonomy): Eukaryota > Metazoa > Chordata > Chondrichthyes > Carcharhiniformes > Triakidae > Mustelus > Mustelus asterias. Next base: position 37,805,391 of record NC_135810.1, read on the forward strand.
TCTTCAGCAATTAAAATCTGAGGCAATGAGACTCCAGACGTAAGAAAATAAATTCTCAGAGCCAGAGAAGTTGCTTGGCAGTAATTAAGACCTTTCACACTATTAAAAAGATGACTCAGATTGAAATGAATATGTTTTAATTTTCTGTGGTGAGTTTATTTAATATTTCACATGCATTCACGTGAATGCATTTAGCTGCTGATGATAATGCATCTGGATCAGGTAATGAGATCTCATTTCATAGAATCATAGAATCATAGAAACCCTACAGTGCAGAAGGAGGCCATTCGGCCCATCGAGTCTGCACCGACCACAATCCCACCCAGGCCCTATCCCCACATATTTACCCACTAATCCCTCTAACCTACACATCTCAGGACTCTAAGGGGCAATTTTTAACCTGGCCAATCAACCTAACCCGCACATCTTTGGACTGTGGGAGGAAACCGGAGCACCCAGAGGAAACCCACGCAGACACGAGGAGAATGTGCAAACTCCACACAGACAGTGACCCGAGCCGGGAATTGAACCCGGGACCCTGGAGCTGTGAAGCAGCAGTGCTAACCACTGTGCTCATTTCTCAGACTCCAATCGTGAAATGCTCCATAATGAAGAGTAGATTCAGGACTTTTGTCTTCAACCATTTACCTATCCTTGCTGGAATATTCTGTGAGATTTGTGCATGAATAACAGTGAGGAAAATTAGCCTCACCATTATTTTGACAGCAAGTTCTGTTCATTTAATTTTATGTAATTTGAGCTTTTGGTGATGAAAATTTAAAATGGAGAAGTAAATGCAGATGGTTTTATATTACTGATCATATCCTATGAATTCTTTTCTACTCTGGGTTTATTATCATCTAAAAGGTCCATCTACAAGGCAGGATGTGTTCAAATTGCAAGCTATAATAGTCAAAAACATACTCCATCGAACAGGAGCCATAGAACAGTTATGCATTTTCGAGCCTCATTTAAGCATTTTAGAAGAAAAATGGAATAAAGCAGTGGGGACATTTTTGTCAGCTACAATCTGTGACAGAAACATTGCTGCTATTTTGATTATGTACAACAGGTCAAATCTGAGCTCATAATACTGAAAAGTGACATATTTGCATAGTCAGAACGGGATAAGGAACACGCCTTGATTGCTCTGTAGATCCTGGCCTTTGACAACAGATTTAGAGTCATAGAGTGGAATTTTACCAACGTGTAACACCCGTTTTGCAGCGGGAAAACTAATACTGGATCAGGCATAGGGGCTCACCAGATTTCATCTCAGCAAATTAATATTAATGAAGAAAATAATGGCATTAAAGTGCAACAAATCCCCAAGAGAAAATGGTTTCCATACCAGGAATTTAAAGGAAGTAGGTAAGGACTTTGCAGATGGGCTAACTATGATCTCATATCTAATATAAATTTATTAGAATTGCAAATTGCACATCACTCTGCTATTTAAGAAAGCTGAGAGATGGAAAACAGAGAATTATGGACCAGTTAACAAAGAACAAAGAACAGTACAGCACAGGAAACAGGCCCTTCGGCCCTCCAAGCCTGTGACGCACATTGGTCGAACTAGACCATTCGTTTGTATCCCTCCATTCCCAGACTGCTCATGTGACGTTCCAGGTACGTCTTAAACGATGCCAGCGTGTCTGCCTCCACCACCCTACTTGGCAGCGCATTCCAGGCCCCCACCACTCTCTGTGTAAAAAACGTCCCTCTGATATCTGAGTTATACCTCGCCCGTCTCACCTTGAGCCCGTGACCCCTCGTGATCGTCACCTCCAACCTGGGAAAAAGCTTCCCACTGTTCACCTTATCTATACCTTCGTAATTTTGTACACCTCTATTAGGCCTCCCCTCATTCTCCGTCTTTCCAGGGAGAACAAGCCCAGTTTACCCAATCTCTCCTCATAGCTAAGACCCTCCATACCAGGCAACATCCTGGTAAACCTTCTCTGCACTCTCTCTAAAGCCTCCACGTCCTTCTGGTAGTGCGGTGACCAGAACTGGACGCAGTACCCAAATGTGGCCTAACCAGCGTTCTATACAGCTGCAACATCAGACTCCAGCTTTTATACTCTACACCCCGTCCTATAAAGGCAAGCATACCATATGCCTTCTTCACCACCTTCTCCACCTGTGCTGCCACCTTCAAGGATTTGTGGACTTGCACACCTCGGTCCCTCTGTGTTTCTATACCCTTGATGGCTCTGCCATTTATTGTTTAACTCCCCCCGACATTAGTTCTTCCAAAATGCATCACTCCGCATCAATCTGGATTAAATTCCATCTGCCATTTCTCCGCCCAATTTTCCAGCCTATCTATATCCTGCTGTATTGTCCGACAACGTTCATCGCTATCCGCAAGTCCAGCCGTCTTCGTGTCATCCGCAAACTTGTTGATAACACCAGTTACACCTTCTTCCAAATCATTTATATATATCACATATAGCAGAGGTCCGAGTACAGAGCCCTGCAGAACACCACTGGTCACAGGCCTCCAGCCGGAAAAAGACCCTTCGACTGTTACCCTCTATCTCCTGTGGCCAAGCCAGTTTTCTACCCATCTAGCCACCTCTCCTTGTATCCCATGAGCCTTAACCTTCTTAACCTGCCATGTGGGACTTTGTCAAATGCCTTACTGAAATTCATATAGACGACATCCACAGCCCTTCCTTCGTCAACCGTTTTTGTCACTTCCTCAAAAAACTCCACCAAATTTGTAAGGCACGAACTCCCTCTTACAAAACCATGCTGTCTGTCACTAATGAGATTGTTCCATTCTAAATGCACATACATCCTGTCTCTAAGAATCCTCTCCAACAACTTCCCTACCACGGACGTCAAGCTCACTGGCCTATAATTACCGGGGTTCCCTTCTTAAATAACGGTACCACATTCGCTATCCTCCAATCCTCATGGACCTCACCTGTGTCTAATGAAGAGACAAAGATTTCCGTCAGAGGCCCAGCAATTACATCTCTTGTCTCCCTGAGCAGTCCAGGATAGATGCCATCAGGCCGTGGGGATTTGTCAGTTTTAATGTTACCTAAAAAACCTAACACTTCCTCCCTTGTAATGGAGATTCTCTCTAACGGGTCAACATCTCCCTCTGAGACACTCCCAGTCAACAAGTCCCTCTCCTTTGTGAATACCGATGCAAAGTATTCATTAAGGATCTCCCCTATTCCCTTGGGTTCTAAGCATACTTCCCCTCCTTTGCTCCTGAGAAGACCGATTTTCTCCCTGACAACTCTTTTGTTCCTAACGTATGAATAAAATGCCTTAGGATTCTCCTTAAACCTGTCTGCCAAGAACATTTCGTGACCTCTTTTTGCCCTTCTAACTCCCCGTTTGAGTTCTTTCCTACTCTCTCTGTATTCCTCCAGAGCCCCATCTGTTTACAGTTGCCTGGACCTAACGTACGCCTCTCTTTTCTTTTTGATCAGATCCTCAATTTCCCTGGTTATCCACGGCTCTCGAATCCTACCTTTCCTATCCTTCCTTTTTACAGACACATGCCTGTCCTGCAGCCTTATCAACTGTTCCTTAAAAGACTCCCACATGCCAGACGTGGACTTACCCCCGAACAGCCTCTCCCAATCAACGGCCACCAATTCCTGCCTAATCCGGCTATAGTTAGCCTTCCCCCAATTTAGCCCCTACCCTTAGGACAACACTCATCCTTGTCCATTCCTATCCTAAAGTTAACAGAGTTGTGGTCACTATTTGCCACATGTTTCCCTACCGAAACTTTGACGGCCTGACCGGGCTCATTTCCCAGAACTAGATCCAGTATAGCCCCCTCTCTAGTTGGGCTATCTACATACTGTTCCAAAGAACCTTCCAGTACGCATTTTACAAATTTCCCCCCCGTCCAGACCCCCAGCCCTCAGCACTTTCCAGTCTATACCAGGGAAATTGAAGTCTCCCACTGCAACAACCCTATTTTTTCTGCACATATCCAGAATCTCCTGACATATCCTGACATAACATAATATCTGTTCTCAGGAAATGATTACAGTCAATTATTAGAGAAAGGGGAATGTCAATCAATGTTGTTGATATGAAGCCATTTGATAACATCATGTAGTTTGATACGACCCACCTAACATGATACTCCTATCAAGTCAAATCACAGAAATGAGTGAGTATCTACCTTATCCACACAAATTGGCAGCAGGTAGTGTGGCACAGTGGTTAGTACTGCTGCCTCACAGCGCCAGGGATGCAGGTTCAATTCCGGCCTCCGTTGACTATGTGGAGTTTCCACATTCTCTCCATGTCTGCTGTGTTTCCTCTGGGTGCTCCGGTTTCCTCCTATACTCCAAAGGTGTGAGGGTTAGGTGGATTGGCTATGCTAAATTAACCCTTAGTGTGAGGGGGTTTAGCAGGGTAAATACATGGGGTTATGGGGATACAGGGTAAATACATGGGGTTATGGGGATACAGGGTAAATACATGGGGTTATGGGGATACAGGGTAAATACATGGGGTTATGGGGATACAGGGTAAATACATGGGGTTATGGGGATACGGCCTGGTTGGGGATTGTAATCAGTGCAGGCTCGATGGGTCTCTTTCTGCACTGCAAGGATTCGATGAGTATTGGGGTTTTTAAATTTCAATGCCATCGTAATGCTAGCTATGCAGGGTGTACATCCCAAAGACTGGCAGATTGTAACAAACAGCATGTCCCAGTTGCTGTTCGCAACAGGAAAGCTACAGACATTACCCAACCAGCTTGCACTTGCTAAACTCAAAACAGTGTCCAACATTAGATGTATTTGCAATTAGGCAACATTTTCTATATAATCCTCAAGTGCTAGAAATTATGCTGATAATCAATTTAAGATTGTCAGTTAGGCTCACGATCTGGTCATTTGCATGTACAGGAAACTACGTATATTAATGCACAAGACACTGTTCATTGCAGGCAGAAAGAATATATACCCACATTGTGCCTGTTTCAACTAAACAAAATAAGTGACAGCCATTCACTGACTGATCCTTCAGGGCAAGGCCTTGACAAATCAGGGTCAAATTACCTGGTTTAAATTTCAAACAATGCTTGGCAGTTAGCTGGTGCATTCTTCATGGTAATGCCTCTGCAAATCAGAGTTGACTTGCTCACCAATTGGCACTTTCCTCTCATACAGCATAAATTGTTGTTTTCCCCTTATACGCTGATGAGTGCAAGCCGAAAAGCTTTGACATGTATCTTTTTTCAACAATACTAAGTAGACATTCTCGTATTTTAATTTCCTTAACATGTTCTGTATCCTTTCTTAAATAAAAGCATTACATTAGCTATCAGCTAGCCTTCTGGTACTACAGCTCATTCTAATGAATGTATTAAGAATGGTTAGTAATGCTTCTGCCATCTCTTCCATAGATTATTTTGAAATACATCAACGCAATCCATCCAAGCTAAGGGTTTTATCCTCTCTCAGTTTGATTTGTTTATTCAGTACAACACCTCTTTATATTTAGATAAACTTATCTCATTGCTCATCACATCACTTAATGTCATGTCTACTGCTTTTATCTCCCTGGTAAATACTGAAGCAAAATAATTATTTAAATTTTCTGCCATCCGTATCGTTACCTGCAGTATTATAAAGAACAAGGAAAATTACAGCACAGGAACAGGCCCTTTGGACCTCCAAGCCTGCACCGACCATGCTGCCCATCTGAACTAAAACCCTCTACCCTTCTGGGTAACATATCCCTCGATTCATGTATTTGTCCAGACCCCCCTTAAAAGTCACTATCGTATCTGCTTCCACTCCCTCCCCCGGCAGCGAGTTCCAGACACCCACCACCCTCTGTGTAAAAATCTTGCCTCATACATCTCCTTTAAACTTTGCCCCTCGCACCTTAAACCTATGCCCCCTTGTAATTGACTCTTCCGCCCTGGGGAAAAGCTTCTGACTATTCACTCTGCACATGCCCTCCTATCATCCTAAATATTCCTTAATGATCTATTACTATCATAACATTCCCTGTTTTTATTGATGTGTCTGTAAAATATTTTACTATTTTCTTTTATGTCTATTTTTTGTAGGTCACCGTCGGCTTTCTAATTTTTGCTTTTATGAGATTTTCCCATTCCCCCCCACCCCCCCCCCGTCCCCCCACACCCCACCCCCCAGAGAGTTGTGCCTGCATAGCGATGGAGAAGTAAGGGAAGGGGAATGCATGCCTACATTGCAGTGGTGGGGAGATTCTCTGATGCCTTGATGCCAGGATATATGGGGGTGTAGTGGTTGGGTCACCCTGCTACCTACGATGATTGGGGGGGGGGGGAGGGGGGAGTGACACATTCATTAAGTGATGGGGGAATGTTGCCCCTCTGTGGGTGCCCTTGTTTGCCAGGGGCCCGATGTCCATTGTAGGGGGTGTTCTTTAAATGTAATTTAAGATTGGGACACTGTTTTCAACCTTGGTGGTACCAGCCTTGCCAGTACCTTTAGACACCACCCCACAAGAATGATGGTGCAAAACATGCCCCCCTGCTTTTTTTGACAAAGGCTGGAATTCTCTGACCTCACCTGCAGCTGGGATTATCCAGTCCTGCTGCTGTGAATGGAGATTTGGCTGAGTACCAAATTCTCCACTCTCACCAGCAGCAGCAGCGGGGTGTGCAAGACCAGAGAATTCTGGCCAGAAAATCTGGAAAAAAATCCTAGCTGTTTCTCTGGGGAGAAACATGCTGGTTTTCAGTCAGAACTTGACACTTTACCATGTTTTAGGAAAATTCAGCCCCTTATCAGAGGAAGATACACTGGCATTGGAGGCAGTCCATCTAAGGTTCACTAGGTTGATCCCAGGAATGGAGGAATTTTCTTATGAGCAGAGGTTGAGTGGGTTATGCCTGTGCTTACTGGAGTTAGAAGAATGAGAGGCTGAGATAGATAGATTTGTAATCAGTTAGGGAATCAAGGGTTATGGGGATAAGGCAGGAATGTGGAATTGAGGATTGTCACATCAGATCAGTCATGATCTCATTGAATGGTGGAGCAGACTCGATGGGGCAGATGACCTACTTCTGCTCCTATGTCTTATGGCCTTGTGATCATTTAGGACTCTCTCCCCAGAGGATGCACCATCATTCAATATTTTTAAGAATGAGATAGGCAGATCTTGCGTTTATTAGCCCAAGCATAGAGTATAAGATCAGGGAGGTTATGATGGAGCTGCATAAAATGCTTGTTAGGCCACAGCTAAAGTACTGTGTGCAGTTCTGATCTATACACCATAGGGAGAATGTGATTGCATTGTAGGGGATACAGAGGAGATTCACCAGGATGCCACCTGGGCTGGAGCGTTTCAGCTATGAAGAGAGGCTGGTTAGGCTCGGGTTGTTCTCCTTAGAGTAGAAAAGGCTGAGGGAGGACCTGATTAAGGTGTACAAAATTGTGAGGAACATAGGTAGGAAGAAACTTTTCCCCTTAGTAGAGGAGTCCGGGGCAGGAGATTTAGAGGGGAATTGAGGAAAACCTTTTTCACCTCCAGGATGGTGGGAATCTGGAACTCGCAGTCTGAAAGGGTGGTGGAGGGTGGAAATCACATAACATCTAAGAAGCATTTAGATGAGCATTTGAAACGCCCTGGCAGATGTACCAAACGCTGGGAAATCAGATTAGAGTAGATAAATACCTCATAGCCAATGCAGACATGATGGGCTGAAGGGCCTCCGCCTCCGATGCTCAACTTTTGGTTGGGCCATTGAACGTCACACGGTGATTCCCACCATGGCAGGGCCATAAAATGAGAAAATAATGCCTATTCTCAAATTTTGATGTCAAAATTATTTTGTTAAACACTGGCTCGAGTTAAATATTCTCAGAATACAATGAGAATGTTCTGTCAATCTGCTCACATTGTTGGAGATGTGTTGAAACAAGAACAAACTAATGATAATTTCAGAGAAACATTAAATAATTACCTCTTATTAGAAACCAATAGTTGTCTGAGAAATTTTGAAAGATTTTGAGTGGAAATCAGAATTAAAGACCACATTGCTATTTACTTTGAGCTACCATGTGCCTTTAAGTTATTCAGTCTAATTTTTGCTTCTAGTTTTATGAAAGCTCTTTGCACTGGGGGGTGGCACAGTGGCACAGTGGTTAACACTCATGCCTCACAGCACCAGGGACCCAGGTTCAATTCTGGCCTTGAGTGACTGTCTGTGTGGATTTTGCACATTCTCCCCGTGTCTGTATGGGTTTTTCTGGGTGCTCCGGTCTCCGCGCACAATCGAAAGATGTGCAGGTTAGGTGGACTGGCCATGCTAAATTGCCCCTTCGTGTCCCAAGATGTCTAGGTTAGGGCGGTTAAATATGTGGGGTTATGGGGAGAGAGCCGAGGTAAGATGCTCTGTCAAAGAGTCAGTGCAGACTCAATGGGCCAAATGGCCTCTTCCTGCACTATAGGGATTCTTAACAGATATGTCTTCATTCAGACAGTTGAAAAATTTGAGAATGTCTAAAAAAGCTGTGTTATCTTTGAATGTCTTCATTTAACATGGAAAGATTGTTCTTATAGAGTACTCAGTACTGTAACTCAATGTTTGCAGGCTGGATTTTTATTTTTTTAAATTTGCTCTCAGAATGTGGTGCCATTCCTATCCATTAGGAGTCAACCATATTGTATGGGACCAGAATGACTTGTAGGCCAGTCCAATATGGGCAGCAGGTTCCTTTGCTGAGGAATATTAGTGAAAACATAAAAAATAGGAGCTGGAAAATTCGGCCTTTTGAGCCTGCTCCACAATTCATTAAGATCCAACTCAGTTGCGTGATTCTGCCTTCTCCCCATATCCTTTGATCCCCTTCACTCCCAGAGCTATATCGAACTGCTTCTTGAAAAATTCAATGTTTGGACCTCAACTGCTTTCTGTGGTAGCGCATTCCACAGGTTTACCACTCTCTGGTTGAAGGAATTTCTCCACATCTTATCCTAAAAGGTTTACCCCGTATCCTTAGACTGTGACCCCTGGTCCTGGACTCCCACACCATTCAGAACATCCTTCCTGCATCGACCCTGTCTAGCCCTGTTAGAATTTTATAGGTTTTGTTGCGATCCCCCTCATTCTTCTGAACTCCAGCGAATATGATCCTAACTGACTCAGTCTCTCTTCATACGTCAATCCCGCCATCCTAGGAATCAGTCTGCTAAGCCTTCGCTGCATTCCCTCAACAACAAGAACATCCTTTCTCAGATAAGGAGAACAAAACTGCACATAATTTGCCAGGTGTAGCCTCACCAAGGCCCTGTATAATTGTAGCAAGACATCCCTGCTCCGTTACTAGAATCCGCCTGCTATGAAGGCCAACATACCATAGCCTTCTTTCTTTACTGCCTGCTGCACCTACATGCTTACCTTAAATGACTGGTGTACGAAGATATCCAGGTCTCTTTGTACATTCACGTGTCTCAATTCATAGCCATTCAGACAAGAATCTGCCTTCCTGTTTTTGCCACCAAAGTGGATATCCTCACATTGAACCACATTATACTGCATCTGCCATGTATTTGCCCACTCACTCTGCTTGTCCAAATCACACTGAAGCACCTCTGCATCCTCCTCACAGCTCACCCTCCCACCAACAAAAATGGGAGTTTTCATGGGAATTTTATACCTCAAATTAACTGGATTTATTTAATTCAATTTACAACTTGCTCGAGTGGAAACTCACAATCTTTTAATCGCTAGTCCATAGTTGCTAGGCTAGCACCTCTTATAATGTGGGGTATCTTGTAAATCTTCATACCAAGACTGGGAAGTCCCTTAGAGCTGGTTCCATTCAGTCACTGTAACTTCTGAATATACCCCAGAATACTGAGCGAGGCAAGGGAGGAAATATCCTTGCGAGAAATCTTTGTATCCTCACTGGCTACAGGGGAGGTCCCAGAGCATTGGAGAATAGCCAATATTGTTCCTTTGTTTAAGAAGGGTAGCAAGAATAATCCAGGTAATTACAGGCCGGTGAGCCTTATGTCAGGGGTAGGGAAATTATTGGAGAGGATTCTTCAAGACAGGATTTACTCCCACTTGGAAATAAATGGATGTATTAACGAGAGGCAACATGGTTTTGTGAAGGTGAGGTCATATCTCACTAACTTGATCAAGTTTTTCGAGGAAGTGACGAAGATGATTGATGAGGGTAGGGCAGTGGATATTATCTACATGGACTTCAGTAAGGCCTTTGACAAGGTCCCTCATTGTACACTGGTGCAGAAGGTGAAGTCGCATGTGATCAGAGGTGAGCTAACAAGGTGGATACAGAACTGGCTCGGTCAATTCTGGTTGCTACACTACCAGAAGGATATGGAGGCTTTGGAGAGGGTACGGAAAAGATTTACCAGGATGTTGCCTGGTATGGAGGACATTAGCTATGAGGAGAGGTTGGAGAAACTTGGTTTGTTCTCACTGGAGTAACGGAGGTTGAGCGGCGATCTGATAGAAGTCTACAAGATTATGAGGGGCATGAACAGAGTGGATAGTTAGAAACTTTATCCCAGTGTGGAAGAGTCAAGTACTCGGGAGCATAGGTTTAAGGTGCGAGGGGCAAGGTTTAAAAGAGATGTACGAGGCAAGTTTTTTACATAGAGGGTGGTGGGTGCCTGGAACTCATTGGCAGGGGAGGTAGTGGAAGCAGATACGCTAGTGACTTTTAAGGGGTGATTTGACAAATACACGAATAGGATGGGAATAGAGGGATATGGTCTCCGGAAGGGTAGGTGGTTTTAGTTCAGTCGGGCAGCATGGTCGGTGCAGGCTTGGAGGGCCGAAGGGCCTGTTCCTGTGCTGTAATTTTCTTTGTTCTTTGTTCACTGCCAATGTGATGGAAATCATGATGTGGAGAGGCGGCCTTCGCGACACACGACAGCGCAGAGTCGCTGAGCAGAAACTGATAGCCAAGTTCCGCACACACGAGGACGGCCTCAACCGGGATATTGGGTTCATGTCACACTATTTGTAACCCCCACAGTTGCCTGGACCTGCAGAGTTTCACTGGCTGTCTTGTCTGGAGACAATACACATCTTTTTAGCCTGTCTTGATGCTCTCTCCATTCATGTTCTTTTGTTTCTTAAAGACTTGATTAGTTGTAAGTATTCGCATTCCAACCATTATTCATGTAAATTGAGTTTGTGTCTTTATATGCTCTGTTTGTGAACAGGATTCCCACTTACCTGAAGAAGGGGCTTGCAGCTCCGAAAGCTTGTGTGGCTTTTACTACCAAATAAACCTGTTGGACTTTAACCTGGTGTTGTTAAACTTCTTAATGTGATGGAAAGGCAGCTTAGATATATAATTACCGCAGTAGAGAGGGAAGCAGTCTGAGGACATTTTTAGTCCAAATCTCTGGTTCCCAATACACAAAGATCTGTATCAGAAGTGCTAATTTATGAACATCTATTTTGTCGGAGCAGAGAAGACTGAGGGGCGACCTGATTGAGGTATTCAAGATTATGAGGGGCATGGACAGGGTGGATAGAGAGCAGCTGTTCTCCTTAGTTGAAGGGTCAGTTATGAGGGGACATAAGTTCAAAGTGAGGGGTGGGAAGTTTAGGCGGGATTTGAGGAAAAATATTTTTACTCAGAGCGTGGTGACAGTCTGGAATGCACTGGCTGGGAGGTTGATGGAGGCAGGATGCCTCACATCCTTCAAAAAGTACCTGGATGATTACTTGGCACACCATAACATTCAAGGCTATGGGCCAAGCGCTGGCAAGTGGGATTAGGTGGGCAGGTCAGGGCATTTCATGCATCGGTGCAGACTTAATGGGCCGAAGGCCTCTTCTGCACTGTAGTATTCTGTGATTCTGTGAAGACCTATGCAAATGATTACTGATTGAGTTGTTCAGTAGAACTTAGGCTACTTCTCAGTGTATGGGCTCAAATCAAAGAACTATTTTACTTGCCCCTGCACACTTAATGTTCAAGAACTATCGGGTTGTTGATTCCAATCCAACTACAATGTTTGAAATTAGAGCTATCTTTTTCTCAGCATATATTGTCACACATTCTCTAACCATTTCCTGCATTCATTACCACCTCAGTTGATATTTGACAGTTTTGTGATCGAGTGGCAATTTTTGCACATATAACTCCAACATTTTCAGGCATGCAAGAACATTGGCTAGGCACAACTGTGGCTTCACACTCTTTTAAACTTCCTCTGCAGCAGATTTCATTTTGTCTTTCTGAAATACTGTTCCCTTGCTTGTTTATTTTCTCACCATTTTTCAGACTTCACTACCGATGGAAGAAAGAAAATCCAACAATATCTAAATTACAGCTAAAGGGTGCTGTATGAAGTGAAATCCAGCAGTCCCCAAAGGGTGTGGTTTCACAGCACAAAACCAGTTGCAATTTGAACAAATTGAACAATCTCAGTTGAGAGGCCAAAGGGTGGTTGATGTAGGAAGTGGAACAAATATTCTCATGTATTGCAATTTTGAGATTTTTTTACTAAAAATGCAAAAAACTCAATAGTTTCATTCTTTTTTGACCCTACTTTATACTGGACTCAATCCATTACCTAACTCACCGGAACGTAAGACCATTCGTAGGCCATTCAGCCTCATTGTATCTGATCATACCATATCTCTACTCCAGACAGGGGTCAGAAGAAAAGAGGCCTCTTTAGACAATCAATGACCCTTCCAATGTGATTAAGCGAAGCCCAGAAGGACCTGACTCACTGGTTATTATCAATAATAATGATACTAAATAGATTTTATAATTACATGTATAAAAACAATTGTGCCCAGTGTACACTTTATTACTCACATTTCATGCATTGCAGAAATAACAGGCTGGGCAGGGATTTTACTGTAAATATGAGTGTGAGAATGGATGTTTTAAATTACCCCACAGGTCAACATGTCAGCTTTCTGAAGCAAAACTGAAATGCTAAAATTTGAGAAGGTTCTTAGGAGAGTGAAAAGAAGCAACCTGTCCAAAATTTATAAATGTATAACCTGGATATTAAACCACAATAGATCAGAATGGATACACTTAGAGTAAGAATGTGAATGGTTGTGCATCTGTAATTTTCAATTCTCTTAATATTTAAACATCTGTAATAAAATGCTCATTGAGTTTCATATTTCATTCCTCATGACATGGAGTTGTCACAATGATGTGGTTTGTGCATGAATAACATCAATCTGCAACTCCATTGGATGATCAAACATATATTGAACAATTAGAAAAGGAGTTTTCAATAGCAAGAAAATACACTGACTTAAAATGGCTGCCAGAAGTCACCTGACATCTGGTTGTTGGCCAGCTTCTGAAAAGTTCCAATGTGAATTACAATTCAGACATGTCACAATATTCTTCTCTGGAATTCCACATCTGATGATGTTAAGAACCACTGCAAAAGGATTTACTGGAAATGGCACTGGGCCTCACATTTGCACCTCTATAATCTACCTTTCAAGTGGAGACAGAAAGTCTCCCATGACAATGGTTATATGAAAATACGTTTTCCTATCTCAACAAGATGGATAATGACTCACGTAGAGATTAATAGCTGCAACATTACAAAATCTAATCATTACCAGCCATTAAACAAAAGTCACTGTTGGTTCAGATATGAAGTAAAGACACAGCTTCTGAAATCATTGCAGGGAGAGTGAGAGAGAGAGAGAGAAAGAGAGGTCATGTGACTGAAGTAACCATTTTAAAAATCAGCAGTCTGGAAAATCTATCAATGAAGCAATAAGGAGCTCCATCCCTTCCTCTCCCATGTTAAGACCCTATCTCTTTACATTTTAAAACTCCAACATAGAGATAGTGAATTTCCATTGAAAGGCACTTCAGGTGCGAAGATCATTGACTTCTGAAAAAGACATTTTTTAAGAAGAAATTGTCTCTGGCAATTGCAGTTTTACATGGGCTTCAACTCAATTCTGAATGCGAATTTCAGAACTGAAATTTAATTTGGCTAAGAAAGTAGCTAACTACGATGGAACTTATTGTGTCTGTGTCTGTGTCTCAGTCAGTCAGTCATATGGAATTACCTTTTTAAATATTTTATATTTCTACTTGGGTGTATTTTTAACTCAAAATAAAAATTAACTCCTTTTTTAGTTTTAAACTCATGAAAACCTGCCAGACTAGTTTCGTTTTAATCAGCACAAGAATGATTAAGCACAGACATCGAGTAAATTACTTCATCCTCTCTGAATTCACAACAAAATGTTATGAATCAGATTCAGAGTTGTACAATAGGGAAGCTAATGTTACCCTCTATTGCTGGGGCCTTGAGAGAAGGGTAGCAAGAATAATCCAGGTAATTACAGGCCGGTGAGCCTTACGTCAGTGGTAGGGAAATTATTGGAGAGGATTCTTCGAGACAGGATTTATTCCCACTTGGAAATAAGTTGATGTATTAGCGAGAGGCAACATGGTTTTGTGAAGGGGAGGTCGTGTCTCACTAACTTGATCGAGTTTTTTGAGGAAGTGACGAAGATGATTGTTGAGGGTAAGGCAGTGGATGTTGTCTACATGGACTTCAGTAAGGCCTTTGGCAAGGTCCCTCATGGCAGACTGGTGCAGAAGGTGAAGTCGCATGTGATCAGAGGTGAGCTGGCAAGGTGGATACAGAACTGGCTTGGTCATAGAAGACAGAGGGTAGCGATGGAAGGGTGTGTTTCTGAATGGAGATCTGTGACAAGTGGCGTTCCTCAGGGATCAGTGCTGGGACCTTTGCTGTTCATAATATATATAAATGATATGGAGGAAAATGTAACTGGTTTGATTAGTAAGTTTGCGGACGACACAAAGGTTGGTGGATTTGCGGATAGCGATGAGGACCATCAGAGGATACAGCAGGATATAGATAGGTTGGAGGCTTGGGCGGAGAGATGGCAGATGGACTTTAATCCGGACAAATGTGGGGTAATGCATTTTGGAAGGTCTAATAAAGATAGGAAATATACAGTAAATGGCAGAACCCTTAAGAGTATTGATAGGCAGAGGGATCTGGGTGTACAGGTACACAGGTCACTGAAAGTGACAACGCAGGTGGAGAAGGTAGTCAAGAAGGCATACAGCATGCTTGCCTTCATCAGCTGGGGCATTGAGTTTAAAAATTGGCAAGTCATGTTGCAGCTTTATAGAACCTTAGTTAGGCTGCACTTGGAATATAGTGTTCAATTCTGGTTGCCACACTACCAGAAGGATGTGGAGGCTTTGGAGAGGGTACAGAAAAGATTTACCAGGATGTTGCCTGGTATGGAGGGCATTAACTATGAGGAGAGGTTGGAGAAACTTGGTTTGTTCTCACTGGAACGACGGAGGTTGAGGGGCAACCTGATAGAAGTCTACAAGATTATGAGGGGCATGGACAGAGTGGATAGTCAGAAGCTTTTTCCCAGTGTGGAAGAATCAATTACTAGTGGACATAGGTTTAAGGTGCGAGGGGCAAGGTTTAAAAGAGATATACGAGGCACGTTTTTTACACAGAGGGTGGTGAGTGCCTGGAACTCGCTGCCGGGAGAGGTAGTGGAAGCAGATATGATAGTGAATTTTAAGGGGCATCTGTACAAATACATGAAGGGATGGGAATAGAGGGATATGGTCCCCGGAAGGGTAGGGGGCTTTAGTTCAGTCGGGCAGCATGGTCGGTGCAGGCTTGGAGGACCGAAGGGCCTGTTCCTGTGCTGTAATTTTCTTTGTTCTTTGTTCTCTCCTCACATTGCCATAGCAGTTGTTTTAATTGCTTTCCATGTAACATAATGCTGTTGAACACATGTTAAATTAATACTGTTATTTATCAATATATATATTAAAGCTAGTTGTTTAAAACCACATCAGCCTGTATCATGTGGAAGTTATTGTTCCAGTTATTGTTCCTTTACTGTGACTGTCACCACTAATAGTTGTCTTGTAGGCAGCAAATGCTTCCATCTACAAAGATTACGTTTGCCCTGGTGGGAGGCACTTATTCCAGAGATGTCCCTAAAAACCCTAGAATACCTGTTGACAGATGTGCAGAAAAATAAATGCAGCATTCAAATCCAAAAATAAGCCTACTGCAGCCTGACTAACTCATTGATTACTCTCATTGAAGTGAGTCCTGGATTAGCTAATCCATTGGTCATGCGGTAAGAGTTGATTCTCTGCATGAGTTCTTCTGGCAACGATAGTTCTTATAAGATGCTGTTATCACGACCACTTAAAAGGTGTTTCCTCAAAGTGCTCTGTGAACTAAGAATTTGTGTGCTTCCTTTGGGTAACCAAATGAACTAAATCAACAAATTGAAGGATAAATTAAAAGGCAGTCCCTTAAAAGGATACTGCGTCAAAGTAAACAGATCTCAAAATAAACTTAAAACATTAAAACAGAATGTGATTAAAGGGGTTAACAAAACACCTCAGTCCCCACAGTGCCCAGCGGGTGTGGAAGGTCTCCATTGTGCCGGCAGACACTGCATTCTCCCTTTCCAGGGGCACCCTGCAGTGAACATAGCTGTGGGAGAGGGGCAGACATTCAGGCTGATGACACCTCTTGACCACCCACTGCCTGGACCTATCAATGGTCAGTTTAGTCAGGCCCAAGAGCAGACTCATGAGGAGGTCTTCCTCCTTTCCCAGTCCACTCCACACTGGATGCCCAAAGATCAGGTGCATGGGGCTGAATTGTAAGCAGAAAGAAAGCAATAAGTTTTTCAGAAAACTAAAAACAGGGTGCAACCTAGAACAACTTACAGATGTGTGGTCCATGAACTCCAGAAGGCCACAGAAAACACAGGCATCTTTGGAGACTGAAGCAATGCAACCTGCAATTGTATGGGGCTGCTGCATGCAACACCCTCCACCTCAGGTCCCCAATGATAAGGGGGAGCACTCTCACGCAGATAGCTGTCCATCAGGGACCTCTGCTACTGGACGGCAACAAGGTATTCCAGGGCGCAGACCATAAAACCATTCGACATAAGAGCAGAAGTAGGCCATTCAGCCCATTGAGTCTGCTCTGCCATTCAATAATGTCATAACTGATCTGATGTGATAATCCTCATCTCCACTTTCCCACCTTATCCCCATAACCTTTGATTCCCTTGCTGAGTGAAAATCTGTCCATCTCAGCCTTAAATATACTTAATGACCCAACCTCTACAGCTCTCTGTGGTAAAGAATTCCACAGATTCTCTACCTTTTGAGAGAAGCAATTCCTCCTCATCTCTGTCTTAAATAGATGATCCTTTTTTCCGAGATCATGCCCTTTGGTCCTCGAGTCTTCCAAAAGGAGACACCTCTTAGCAAATACCTTGTCAAGCCTCCTAAGAATCTCTTGTGTCTCAATAGGGTGATCTCTCATTCTTCTAAACTCCAATGAGTACAGGCCCAACCTACTCAACCTCTCCTCATAAGAAAATCCCTCCATACCTGGGATCAACCGAGTGAACCTTCTCTGTACTGTCTCCAATGCCAGTATATCCTTCCTTAGATAAGAGGACAGAAAATCACAGAAACCCTACAGTGCAGAAGGAGGCCATTCGGCCCATCGAGTCTGCACCGACCACAATCCCACCCAGGCCCTATCCCCATATCCCTACATATTTTACCCACTAATCCCTCTAACCTACGCATCTCAGGACTCTAAGGGGCAATCTTTTAGCATGGCCAATCAACCTAACCCACACATCTTTGGACCAAAACATTCACAGAATTCCAGGTGTGGTTTAACATAGTGCCTTGTATACTTTAGCAAGATTTCCCTATTTTTATACTCCATTCCCTTTGAAATAAAGACCAGCATTCTATTTGCCTTCCTTACTACTTGCTGAACGTGTATGCTAGCTTTTTGCGATTTAGAAGGAATCCCAAATCCCTCTGTGCTGCAATGTTCTGCAGTCTTTCATGAAGGGGAAATCATGCCTGACAAATTTATTAGAGGTGCTAATGAGCAGGATAGATAAAGGGGAACCAGTGGATGCATTTCCAAAAAACATTTGATAAAGAACTGCACAAAAGACTACTTCATAAGATAACAGCCAATAGTGGTGGAGTGGTATATTAGCATAGGTAGAGGATTAGCTAACTGATGGAAGACAGAGAGTTGGAATAAGAGTTTAAATAGTATTCAGCTTCTTTATTCTTCCTATCAAAGTGCATAACTTCACATTTTCCTACATTATATTCCATCTATCAGGTTTTAGCCCATTCACTTAACATGCCTATATCACTCTGTAGACTCTTTGTATCATCCTCATTCCTTGCCTTCCCACCTATTTTTGTGTCATCTGCAAACTTGGCAATAGTATATTCACTTCCCTTGTCCAAATCATTAATATAATTGTGGCCCCAGCACTTTATCCACTAGTTGCAGGTTGCCACCCTGAAAATGCCCCTCTTATTCCAACTCTCTGTCTTCCATCAGTTAGCTAATCCTCTACCTATGCTAATATACCACTCCACCACTATTGGCTGTTATCTTATGAAGTAGTCTTTTGTGCAGTTCTTTATCAAATGTTTTTTGGAAATGCATCCACTGGTTCCCCTTTATCTATCCTGCTCATTAGCACCTCTAATAAATTTGTCAGGCGTGATTTCCCCTTCATGAAGCCATGCTGACTCTGCTTGATTATATTATGTATTTCTATTACATTCTTTATAATTGTCTCTAACATTTTCCAAATGACAGATGTTAAGCGAACTGACTTACAGTTCTGTCTCCCTTCCTTTTTGAAGGGGTCAAAGACAAGGAGGTGATAGGTATGCAGCAGCCATCCATACAGGAAACCCCTCCATTCTGTGATAAAGGGCACAGTGGGCATTTCTGCAGAGGGAGGGCTTGGGACTGACACGAAATCCATCCAAGCAGGGGTATGTTCCGATGGGTGTCCACCTGAGCATCCTTTAAACCTCATGTGCCAATGTGACCAAGGTGTATGCATGTGTCTATGTGTGTGTGCGTGTGTGTGTATGTGTGCGTGAATATATATATATTATAGATCCACCTTTTAATTACAAAAAATTCAATCTAAAAACAACCAGAAGCAAAGCTTTAATTTTAAATAGGATAAAGATTACTTTATTACAAAAACATTGTTAAATGTTTTCAAAGTAAAAGTAAAAAAGTTACTAAATACATACAGATATTAAATCCAGATAAAAGTAAAATATACTTGTAAAGACAGAATTCAGTTCAGCCCTCTAAGTTATTGTTGTGGGCCTGTAGCTTGGAGGTGAAGTGTTGGTTGCCTAGGTGAAGGTCTGAAGTTGATGAGTTATGTTCACCAGTTGCGGTGGCTCTGTAGTTGAATATTCAGAAGTTTGCTTTTTCAGGTGAACTCAGTAAGTCAGGAGGTTTTGGAGAGATGGACAAGAGACCATAACATCTGACCAGCATTAGAAATCCCTTAGGATTTAAGAACATAAGAACATAAGAAATAGGAGCAGGGGTAGGCCATCTAGCCCCTCGAGCCTGCCCCGCCATTCAATAAGATCATGGCTGATCTGACGTGGATCAGTACCACTTACCCGCCTGATCCCCATAACCCTTAATTCCCTTACCGCTCAGGAATCTATCCATCCGAGCTTTAAACATATTCATCGAGGTAGCCTCCACCACCTCAGTGGGCAGAGAATTCCAGAGATTCACCACCCTCTGGGAGAAGAAGTTCCTCCTCAACTCTGTCTTAAACCGACCCCCCTTTATTTTGAGGCTGTGTCCTCTAGTTTTAACTTCCTTACTAAGTGGAAAGAATCTCTCCGCCTCCACCCTATCCAGCCCCCGCATTATCTTATAAGTCTCCATAAGATCCCCCCTCATCCTTCTAAACTCCAACGAGTACAAACCCAATCTCCTCAGCCTCTCCTCATAATCCAAACCCCTCATCTCCGGTATCAACCTGGTGAACCTTCTCTGCACTCCCTCCAATGCCAATATATCCTTCCTCATATAAGGGGACCAATACTGCACACAGTATTCCAGCTGCGGCCTCACCAATGCCCTGTACAGGTGCATCAAGACATCCCTGCTTTTATATTCTATCCCCCTCGCAATATAGGCCAACATCCCATTTGCCTTCTTGATCACCTGTTGTACCTGCAGACTGGGCTTTTGCGTCTCATGCACAAGGACCCCCAGGTCCCTTTGCACGGTAGCATGTTTTAATTTGTTTCCATTGAGATAGTAATCCCATTTGTTATTATTTCCTCCAAAGTGTATAACCTCGCATTTATCAACGTTATACTCCATTTGCCATATCCTCGCCCACTCACTCAGCCTGTCCAAATCTCTCTGCAGATCTTCTCCGTCCTCCACACGATTCACTTTTCCACTTATCTTTGTGTCGTCTGCAAACTTCGTTACCCTACACTCCGTCCCCTCCTCCAGATCATCTATATAAATGGTAAACAGTTGCGGCCCGAGTACCGATCCCTGCGGCACGCCACTAGTTACCTTCCTCCAACCGGAAAAACACCCATTTATTCCGACTCTTTGCTTCCTGTCGGATAGCCAGTCCCCAATCCACTTTAACACACTACCCCCAACTCCGTGTGCCCTAATCTTCTTCAGCAGCCTTTTATGGGGCACCTTATCAAACGCCTTTTGGAAATCCAAAAACACCGCATCCACCGGTTCTCCTCCATCAACCGCCCTCGTCACATCTTCATAAAAATCCAACATGTTCGTCAAGCACGACTTTCCCCTCATGAATCCATGCTGCGTCTGATTGATCGAACCATTTCTATCCAGATGCCCTGCTATCTCCTCTTTAATAATGGATTCCAGCATTTTCCCTACTACAGACGTTAAGCTGACCGGCCTATAGTTACCCGCCTTTTGTCTCCTTCCTTTTTTAAACAGCGGCGTAACATTAGCCGTTTTCCAATCAACCGGCACTACCCCAGAATGCAACGAGTTTTGATAAATAATCACTAACGCATCCACTATTACCTGACATTTCTTTCAATACCCTGGGATGCATTCCATCCGGACCCGGGGACTTGTCCACCTTCAGTCCCATTAGTCTACCCAGCACTGCCTCTCTGGTAACATTAATCGTATTAAGTATTTCTCCTGCTGCCAACCCTCTATCGTTAATATTTGGCAAACTATTTGTGTCCTCCACCGTGAAGACCGACACAAAAAATGTATTTAAAGACTCAGCCATATCCTCATTTCCCACTATTAACTCCCCCCTCTCGTCCTCCAAGGGTCCAACATTCACTCTAGCCACTCTATTCCTTTTTATATATTTATAAAAACTTTTACTATCATTTTTTATATTAATTGCTAGCCTAGCTTCATAGTCTATCCTTCCTTTCTTTATCGCTTTCTTAGTCTCTCTTTGTTGTTTCTTAAATTTTTCCCAATCACTTGTTTCTCCACTATTTTTGGCCACTCTGTACGCAGCTGTTTTTATTTTAATACTCTCCTTTATTTCCTTCGTTATCCACGGCTGGTTCTCCCTTTTCTTACAATCCTTGTTTTTTGCTGGAATATACTTTTGCTGAGAACTGAAAAGGATCTCCTTAAAAATCCTCCACTGTTCCTCAGCTATCCTACCTGCCAGCCTGCTCTCCCAGTCTACCTTAGCCAATTCATCCCTCATCCTATCATATTTCCCTCTGTTCAAACAGAGGACACTGGTTTGAGACCAAACTTTCTCCTCTTCCATCTGAATCAGAAATTCGACCATATTGTGGTCACGAGACCCAAGAGGGTCCTTCACAATAAGATCCTTAATTCTACCTACCTCGTTACACAATACCAGATCCAAAATAGCTCGTTCCCTCGTCGGTTCCGTAACATGCTGTTCAAGGAAACTATCCCGACAGCATTCTAAGAACTCTTCCTCCATTCCACCCTTACCGACTTGAGTCTGCCAGTCAATGTGCATGTTGAAGTCCCCCATGATTATTGCCGTTCCGTTTTTACACGCATCCCTTATCTGCTTGTTTACAGCCCTCCCTACCTCAACATTATTATTTGGGGGCCTATATACCACACCTACTAGTGTCTTTCTCCCTCTACTATTCCTCATCTCTACCCATAATGATTCCACGTTTTGTTCCTCAGAGCCTATGTCATCCCTCAGTACTACCCTGATATTATCTCTTATTAATAGCGCGACCCCACCACCTTTTCCTTCCTGTCTATTCTTCCTAAACGCCTGATACCCCTGGATATTCATCTCCCATTCATTTATTCATTTATCTTAGAAATCTTTGAAACCCTACAGCCATTCGGCCCATCGAGTCTGCACCGACCACAATCCCACCCAGGCTCTACCCCCATATCCCTACATATTTTACCCACTAATCCCTCTAACCTACGCATCCCAGGACACTAAGGGCAATTTTAGCATGGCCAATCAACCTAACCCGCACATCTTTGGACTGTGGGAGGAAACCGGAGCACCCGGAGGAAACCCACGCAGACACAGGGAGAATGTGCAAACTCCACACAGACAGTGACCAAGCCGGGAATCGAACCCAGGTCCCTGGAGCTGTGAAGCAGCAGTGCTAACCACTGTGCTACCGTGCCGCCCATAAATTTAGAAGAATTTAATGTACGCTTACCTGCTTTTGAAAGCTGCACTAAAACTTCCAATCATCAGAACTGCTTGGAGCTTGCACTGAAAGAGTCCTCGCAGGCCCCATTGCAGTACGGGTTATGTGAGGGGCCAAGCCCCCTTTTTTTGGCACTAGTTGCCATAAAACAGGTAAGTTTAAAGTGCACAGTAAAATTGACAGGCCAGGGAAAAGGTAAGTATCCAAGCTTTGAGCACACTGGATAGCTTTGACAGCATGATCAAATTTGATATCAAATTCACTCCAAATTAGAATTATTGATGTCAAATTATAACTGAGAGCATTGAGTACACTTAAAAGCAAAAATTATTTTAACATTTTTGGGTAGGGGCATAGGTTGAAATGAATGGAAGGTGACTATTTTGGTTCCCACTAAATTAATCACCTTTATCATGTTTCACACATTGTTCCCAATGCTCTACCTATCTGTTGGTGCTTTCATCTGTGGTCCAAAATAACATTGCATTTGCAGCATTCCTGCTGATCTGATTGATCAAACTTTCACAGTGCGGATCAGATATCCAAATATCCAAAGTGTAGATGATTTATCCAGAGTTGTCAAAGCTTTAGATTGGCTAAGAGGGAGTTGAAGAGCGAGCTTAGAAGGGCTAAAAGGGGACATGAGAAGACTTTGGCGGATAGGGTTAAAGAGAATCCTAAGGCGTTCTATAGGTATGTCAAGAACAGAAGGTTGGTTAGGGCAAGTTTAGGGCCAGTTATAGATGGCAGAGGGAAGTTATGTGTGGAACCGGAGGAGATTGGTGAAGCATTGAACCAATATTTCTCTTCGGTGTTCACGCAAGGGGACATGAATATAGCTGAGGAGGACACTGGGTTGCAAGGGAGTAGAATAGACAGTATTACAGTTGATAAGGAGGATGTGCAGGATATTCTGGAGGGTCTGAAAATAGATAAATCCCCTGGTCCGGATGGGATTTATCCAAGGATTCTCTGGGAGGCAAGAGAAGTGATTGCAGAGCCTCTGGCTCTGATCTTCAGGTCGTCGTTGGCCTCTGGTATAGTACCAGAAGATTGGAGGTTAGCGAATGTTGTCCCATTGTTTAAGAAGGGGAACAGAGACTTCCCCGGGAATTATAGACCGGTGAGTCTCACTTCTGTTGTCGGCAAGATGTTGGAAAAAATTATAAGGGATAGGATTTATAGTTATTTGGAGAGTAATGAATTGATAGGTGATAGTCAGCATGGTTTTGTGGCAGGTAGGTCGTGCCTTACTAACCTTATTGAGTTTTTTGAGAAAGTGACCAAGGAGGTGGATGGGGGCAAGGCAGTGGACGTGGTATATATGGATTTTAGTAAGGCGTTTGATAAGGTTCACCATGGTAGGCTTCTGCAGAAAATGCAGATGTATGGGATTGGGGGTGATCTAGGAAATTGGATCAGGAATTGGCTAGCGGATAGGAAACAGAGGGTGGTGGTTGATAGTAAATATTCATCATGGAGTGCGGTTACAAGTGGTGTACCTCAGGGATCTGTTTTGGGGCCACTGCTGTTTGTAATATTTATTAATGATCTGGATGAGGGTATAGTTGGGTGGATTAGCAAATTTGCTGATGACACCAAAGTCGGTGGTGTGGTAGACAGTGAGGAAGGGTGTCGTAGTTTGCAGGAAGACTTAGACAGGTTGCAAAGTTGGGCCGAGAGGTGGCGGATGGAGTTTAATGCGGAGAAGTGTGAGGTAATTCACTTTGGTAGGAATAACAGATGTGTTGAGTATAGGGCTAACGGGAGGACTTTGAATAGTGTGGAGGAGCAGAGGGATCTAGGTGTATGTGTGCATAGATCCCTGAAAGTTGGGAATCAAGTAGATAAGGTAGTTAAGAAGGCATATGGTGTCTTGGCGTTTATTGGTAGGGGGATTGAATTTAGGAGTCGTAGCGTTATGTTGCAACTGTACACAACTCTGGTGCGGCCGCACTTGGAGTGCTGTGTGCAGTTCTGGTCCCCACATTACAGGAAGGATGTGGAGGCTTTGGAGAGGGTGCAGAGGAGGTTTACCAGGATGTTGCCTGGTATGGAGGGGAGATCCTATGAGGAGAGGCTGAGGGATTTGGGATTGTTTTCGCTGGAAAGGCGGCGGCTAAGAGGGGATCTTATTGAAACATATAAGATGATTAGAGGTTTAGATAGGGTGGATAGTGATAGCCTTTTTCCTCTGATGGAGAAATCCAGCACGAGGGGGCATGGCTTTAAATTGAGGGGGGGTAGTTATAGAACCGATGTCAGGGGTAGGTTCTTTACCCAGAGGGTGGTGAGGGATTGGAATGCCCTGCCAGCATCAGTAGTAAATGCGCCTAGTTTGGGGGCGTTTAAGAGATCCGTTGATAGGTTCATGGACGAAAAGAAATTGGTTTAGGTTGGAGGGTCACAGTTTTTTTTTACTGGTCGGTGCAACATCGTGGGCCGAAGGGCCTGTTCTGCGCTGTAATGTTCTATGTTCTATGTTCTATGTTCTATATTTAATAGCACAATGTTCAACCCCATTCCTGACTCCTCAAATACTGAAACAGTCCACGCTCATATGTAGCAAGACCTGGATGACACTCAAACTTGGGTTGGCAAGTAACATGCAAGCTGCACATGTCAGGTCATGACCATTTCCAAAAAGAGAGAATCTAGCCATCTCCCCTTGACATCACTGAATCCCCCACTTTCAACATTGTGGGTGTTACTATTGACCAGAAACTGAACTGGACCAGCTATATAAATACTGTTGCTACCAGAGCAAGTCAGAGGATGGGCATTCTACAGTGAGTAACTCATCTGATTCTGCAAAGCTTGTCTCCAGTTTAGAAAGAACAAGTAGGGAGTGTGATGTGATATTTTCCCTGGATGAGTGCAGCTCTAATAACACTCAAAAAGTTCAGCACTATCCAGGACAAAGCAGCCCACTTGACTGGCACCCCACCTTCAATGTCCACTCCCTACATCACGAACGCACAGTGAGAGCAGGGTATACCATCTACAAGATGCACTGCAGCAACTCAGCAAGGCTCCTTAGGTAGCGCCTTCCAAATCCATGACCACTACCACCCAGAAAGACAAGAACAGCAGATGCATGGAAATACCACCACCAGCAAGTTCCCCTATAAACCTCACACCATCCTGACTTGGAACTATATCACTGTTCTTCCACTGTTGTTGGATCAAATGTTTGAACTCCCTCCCTAATAGTTAACAAACTTGCTGATCAATGCTAAGGTCTTCAAGGTTTCCTGGTGTTTCATAGTTTTTGAGGTGGCACTGGCTCTGGATTCACCTCTCTGTTGATGTGAGCGTACGTACACCACATGGACTGCAACGGTTCAAGATGGAAGCTCACCACCACCTTCTTGAGTATAATTAGAGAGGGGCAATAAACTATTTATGTCCCATGAAAGGATAAAATAAACAAGTGCTGTAAACAAATTATTTGACACGAGCAGATGCAAAAGCAACTGTGAGTACTGAGTACTTACTGCGTTATTGCTCTGTCATGTCTTCAGTATTCTGATTTGTTGTTGGATTCTCATTTTGCTTTCACTGGCAAGTTCCAGGAAACTCATGGACCCAAAGCAATTGGGTCAATGTTGTTCTAATTAACATACTGAAATAGACAATGTGCCGCTTCTGAGGGGGCTACACTCAGGCAGCTTATTATGCTGCAGTGATTGTGGAAGTTAGTGACATGGACGTTAATGCCCAATCTGCTTACATTTTTCTCAGAATTCATCTACCGTCTAAACTCAAATGTATGTGCTCACTGGCTCAGAGACAACTCCAAAATTTGTCTCTCTCACAATGTTAATTAATAATAACCTCAAAAAGTTGCTTTAGTATTGAGCTCTAAATCCATTTTTAAGTCCCAGTTATGATCCCCCGTATCTGATAAGAATAGAATTATTCTTAGCTCTGCTCCCGTCCTATATCATTTTAATTTCAGAATTTTGGAAAATATTGGAGTTGCTCACTTCAGTCAGGTGTATAACTCATATATGTTCAAATGTATTCCAATCTCCTCATAGAATCATAGAATCCAACAGTGCAGAATGAGGCCATTCGGCCCATTGAGTCTGCACCAACCACAATCCCACCCAGACATACCCCATACTCCTATGCATTTACCCTAGCTAATCCCCCTGACACTAAGGGGCAATTTAGTATGGTCAATCCACCTAACCCACACATCTTTGGACTGTGGGAGGAAACCGGTGCACCCGGAGGAAACCTACGCAGACACAGGAAGAATGTGCAAACTCCACACAGACGGTGGCCCAAGCTTGGAATCGAACCCGGGTCGCAGGTGCTCTGAGGCAGCAGTGCTAACCACTGTGCCACTGGTCCTGTGTCACAGTGAGGACACTTCATTTCAGGATCATTTGAAGGCTGGTAAAAACAAGTGCCAGAGATGCGAATGAAACTTGGCAGCGCCAACTGTTTCATTCATAAGCAGTCTGTATATCACTTTTAAATGTAATGATCTCAGTGAAATAACTTTTCTGTTTCATCTCCTGTTTCCATAGCTGCAGTCACACAAATTCAGCCTGGCAACAGCATGACTATAGAATAAATTTGAGGCTTTAGAATATCGGCAAATACATTAGATCAACGTCTTTCTTCACTGTAGTTGCAGTTTTATCCATGTTACAAAAAACTGGAGAATGTGGTGGAGAGGGCAGTGAATTCAGTGTATCAGATTATTAGTTTGGAAAATATTAGATTAAGAAAAATTGCATGAAGTCAATGATTTGTGTATAGTTGAGGAGTTTCTAGAATGTTTTCGGGATAGTTTCTTGGAAGAGCACGATCTGGAGCCGACCAGTGCACAGGTTACTCTAGACCTGGTATTGTGCAATGAGATAGGATTAATTGATAACCTCATAGTTAAGGCATCTTTAGGTAGCAGCAATCATAATAATTCATATTCAGTTTGAGGGAGAGAAGAGTGCATCTGCAATGACTTCAATGAGATCCATGAATTGACCTGCTGGAATATGAGCTCCCGAACTGATGCCTGTTAAGGTTGCTCAATCAGGGAGCTCTACAGAGACATATAATGTAAAGTGTCTGGGTCACCAATAGTCGTGGTGAATACTCTATACTGGGAAATACTGCCTGAGTATTACAAACCACTGTAAATAAATAAGTCTTGGTGAAGCAGCACCGGCCTTTCAGAAGTTGTTTCAGTGGCGCTGAGATAAAGCAAGATTTTAAAGGAACTTACTCGCAAGAATTGACCTAAGCTGTGGTAAGCCATCCTCATGCATCATGCCTTTATTCGGGAAAATATACTCATTTGACCCTGCCGTTAGGAATTGGGCCCAATATGGAGAACAAATGCGTTACTTTTTTTGGGCAGACGACATTGTGGCAGATGACATTGTGATAGTGCAGTGTTCCCTCAATTCTGCAGTACCTCAGTCTAGATTTTGTGCTCAAGTCTTTGGCCCAGAGCATGAAGATGCAGCCAATCCTAAACCCGGAAAGCAAAAATGAAATCTGTTTGGCCCATTATTGTGATGCTGATTCGCTGAAAGAACGAGTCAATTAATTCCACTGTCTTACTTTTACACCTCATAGATCTTCAAATATGCATCAAGCTGAGAAGCTTCACTGCATATAAATCATTTAATTTGGAGAAAGAAGGTGGAACAGTGGTAATGCCAAGGCCCAGGGTATAATTTTGGGGACAGGGTTTCAAATCCTACCACCAGAGCTGATGGACTTTAAATTCAATTAATAAAACATCTGGAATTGAAAGCTGATCTGAGTGATCGTGACCATGAAGCTATCATTGATTGTTGTAAAAAAAACCCATCTGATTCGGTAATGTCCATTAGGGAAGGAAATCCCCCATGTTTTGTTGGTCTAGCCTACGTGTGACTCACAGCAATAGTTAACTGTCACGGAAATGGTCCAGCAAACCATTCACTTCAAGGGCAATTAGGGATTTTTAAAAAATCTTTCATGGGATGTGTGCGTCACTGGCTCAACATGCGTTCATTTGCCTATCCCTAATCGCCGTTACGAAGGTGGCGGTGTGCTGTCTTCTCGAACCGCTGCAGTCCATGAGGTGTAGGTAGACCCACAGTGCTATTAGGAAGGGGAGTTCCAGGATTTTAACCCAGCAACAGTGAAAAGAGCAGTGCTATATTTCCATATCAGAATGGTGAGTGACTTGGAGGGGAATATCCAGGCAGGATGGTGCTCCCATGTTTCTGCTGCTCTTGTCCTTCTAGATGGTAACAGTTGTGATTTGGAAGGTGCTATCTAAGGAGCCTTGGTGAGTTCCTGCAGTGCATCTTGTAGATGATACACGCTGTTACCACTGTGTGTCAGTGGTGGAGCAAGTGAATGTTTGTAGATGGGGTGCCAATCAGTGGGCTGCTTTGTCCTGGATGGTGTCAAGTTTCTTGAGCATTGGGGCTGCACTCATCCAGGCAAGTGGAGAGTATTCCATCACACTCCCAGCTTGTGCCTTGTAGATGGTGGACAGGCTTTGGGGAGTCAGTGAATTGCTCACTGCAGGATTCCTAGCCTCTGGCCTGCTCTTGTAGCCACAGTATTTATATGGCTAGTCCAGTTCAGTTCAGTTTCTGGACAATTGCGAACCTCCCTGCACTAGTGGGGGATTCTGTGCTGGTAATGCCATTGAATGTCAAGGGGTGATGGTTAGACTCTCCCTTGTTGGAGGTGGTCATTATCTGGCACTTGAATGGCGTGAATGTTACTTGCCCACTTGTCAACTCAAGCCTAGATATTGTCCAGGTTTTGTTGCATTTGGACATGGACTGCTCCAATATTTGAGGAGCTGTGAATGGTGCCGAACATCTAATAATCATCAGCAAACATCCCCGCTTCTGACCTTAGAAAGGAAGAAAGGTCATTGATGAAACAACTGAAGAATGAGCAACAAATGTTGGCCTTATCAGCGATCCCCACACCCCATGCAGGAATAAATATTTAAAATGTTAATTGTGTTTGGTATATCACGACTCAACATTTGGTTTTATGTAAGGGCTGGCATTAGCGCCATAATCCAGCGATGGAGTAAGACAAGCCAGCCTCTCAGTGGTACTATCATAACTCCTGTGTCCCTGTGTCCTGTGCTATCATGCCAACAGTTGCCAGATTAGATGTGAGGTGGAGGTCATTAAATTAAGTATGTGTTTTGCACAATCTCACTCTGTGCTGCAATGATACATTAAATGAATTATTGAATCAGGCTGAAGTCATTGCCCATAGCAAAAAAAATGGCTTTAAGTAGATTTAATTGAGATAGTTAATGGATACTTGGAAATGCAAGAGCACTCAGTGCATGAGTATAGATGGTTCGAATGAGATAAGTATCCTCTGTGAATGATAGAGTTGTGAAGGCCTTGGAACAATTTCTTAGGAAAATGTAGTTAGAAATCATAGAAACCCTACAGTGCTGAAGGAAGCCATTCGGCCCATCGAGTCTGCACCGACCACAATCCCACCCAGGCCCTACCCCCACATATTTACCCGCTAATCCCTCTAACCTACGCATCTTAGGATTCTAAGGGGCAATTTTTAACCTGACCAATCAACCTAACCCACACATCTTTGGACTGCGGGAGGAAACCGGAGCACCCGGAGGAAACCCACGCAGACACGAGGAGAATGTGCAAACTCCACACAGACAGTGACCCGAGCCGGGAATCGAACCCAGGACCCTGGAGCTGTGAAGCAGCAGTGCTAACCACTGTGCTACCGTGCCGCCCCAAACATTTATCCCCAGTTGTGGATTTTATTTATTATTTTAGTTGAAGTAGCAAACAGAGGAAAACTTTACCAGGTTATTTACCACATTGTTGCACTTAGTGAGAAGAGGAATTCTTACTTAGTGTTTGCAGAGGTGGCTTCCAATTAAACAGGCAAAATATTGCAGATACTGGAAACCTGAAATAAAAACAGTGGATATACTCAGTGGAGCAGGCAACATCTGTGGAGAGAGAAAAACAAGACGGTGAAATTTTACCTGGGGACAGGGCTGCCCATTTAAATGCAGGGGAGGCCTGTTGGGATGGCTCCCCAGTGCAGTCATGTTCCCAGGAGGAGCAGCGGAATATAGAGACTGCCCGCAGATTGAAGGCAGGCAGCTAATTTAAATAATTAGCAACCCCATAAGGACCATTTTGAACTGTTGTCAACTTTTGACTGGCTGCAGAGCATCTTCCAGCCAGCTGAGGGCACCATCCAGAGGAGGTTCACAAGAATGACTCCAGGAATGAAGGGTTTGTCACAGCAGGAGTGGAAGAGGAGTCTGGGGCTACACTCGATGGAGTTTAGAAGGATGATGGAGGAGCTAATTGAAACTTATAGAGTGGACGTGGAAAGGATGTTTCCACTAGCGGGAGAGACTAGAACTTGAGGGCACAACCTCAGAGTGAAGGGACACTCCTTTAAAACTGAGATGTGGAGGAATTTCTTCAGTCAGAGGGTGGTGAATCTGTGTAACTCATTACCACAGAGGGCTGTGGAGGCCCGGTCATTGAACGTCTTTATGACAGAAATAGACAGGTTCTTGATCAATAAGGGGATCAAGGGTTATGGGGAGAAGGCAGGAGAGTGGGGATGAGAATCATACCAGCCATGATTGAATGGTGGAGTACACTTGATGGGCCAGATGGCCTAATTCTGCTCCTATACTTTATGGTCATTGACCAAGTCAGGTGCTGCCAGTCACAATGGCCACACCTCTAGTCCCGATGCAATTAGCTCTTTTGGCAGTACAGCCAAGGTGCAGAAGTATCAACCCACTGATCTGGGAACAGTCTCAGGTGAACTCAATCTGTCCACACCCTCTAATTTCATATTCACACAATCACTTAAACCCATCTATTTCCAACCTAATGACATTTCTCAGCTTTGTCCTTGTCTCAACTCATCTGCAGCTGAAGCCCTCGTCCATCCCATCATTTTCTCGAGACTCCACTATTCCAGCACACTCCTGTCTGATCTCCCATTTTCCACCCACCATAAACTTTAGGTCACCCATACCGCCATGCTTTAACTTGCAGCAAGTCCCATTTCCCCGATCATTCTGGGTTCACTGACTTACTTTGGCTTCCTGCCAAGCAACATCTTGATCTTAAAATTCTCATCCTTGTTTTCAAATCCCATGCCCTTGCCCTTTCCTATCTGTGTAATTTCCTCCAACCCTCTGAGTTATCTGCTCTTCTCTAATTCTGGTCTCTTGTGCATTCCAAATTATAATTGCTCCACCATTGATGGCCGTGCCTTCAGTTGTCTAGGCCCCAAGCTGTGGAATGCCTTCCTTACCCCAGTTCTCCTCTCTATCTCAGTTTCTTCCTTTAAGACACTCCTTACATCTGGCCTCTTTGACCAAGCAATTGGCCACCTGATCAAATATTTGTTATTTGGCTCGGTGTCATACTTTGTTTTATATTGGTCCTGTGAAAGACCTTGTGATTTTTCATTACATTACAGGTGCTGTATAAATATAAGTTGTTGTTGTTGATTAGACCAGCAAGCTGGATGCCCAACCCACGCTCCCTCATTGGGCCTACTTTTCTGACCAAGCACATGGCAATCTGTCTTAATTTCTTATGAGGTCTGGTGTCAAGCTTTGTCTGATTCTGCTCCTGCGAAGCACCTTGGAGCATTTTCTCATTATTGATGGTACAATATAAATCCAAGTTGCTGCTCTTGGGACTTGTGTATTCAGGGGAGGTAAGAGAAATCAGAATATTTTGGGCTGAATTTCACGGGTGTCGGAGGCACTTGGTGGGAGTGGAAGCCAATGTGAAACCCATTTGTACCCAACATTCTCCAAGAGATGTAACACCACGCTTGAGGACCAATTAAGGGCCGCCCAACATGGAGCGCGCCTATTCGTTGGGTCAGCTCTGCAGGAGGTTTGTTGAGCATCAGATCCAATTGTATCTCCTCAGGACTTGGTAACATCAGTTCAACTTCCAATGGAAAAGCAGATGGGTCCCACAACAGGGTGGAATGGTGGCATTGTGGTTAACACTGCTGCCTCACAGCGCTAAGGACCTGGGTTCAATTCCGGCCTCGGGTGACTGCCTGTGTGGTGTTTGCACATTCTCCCTGTGTCTGCAAGAGTTTCCTCCGGGTGCTCTGATTTCCCCCCACAGTCCAAAGATGTGCGGGTTAGGTTGATTGGCCATGCTAAATTGCCCCTTCGTGTCCAAAGATGCATAGGTTATGGGGATTAGCAGGATAAAAACCTGGGTTTATGGGGATAGGGGTTGGGTGGGATTGCTGTCTGTGCAGGCTCGATAGGCTGAATGGCCTCTTTCTGCATTGTAGGGATTCTATGATTCTAAATGAAAAACAACGGGTAATTCTCCTGACTCTCTGTGGGGCTTCAGCATTTGCCGTCATTCGGAGTTTAACATTCCCTGAGGCACCAGATACCAAAACCTTTCAAGGATTAATTGAACTAGTTAGAGAATACTATGACTTCAAGACGTCTCTGATCCTGAGATGTTATCAGTTTTACTCGGCAGCCCAAGAGCCAAATAAGTTGGTTATGGATTTTCCAATTCACTTAGATGACTGGCAAAAGCATGTGAAATTTGGTTAACGCTTAACGAGATGCTTAGAGACGGTCTGATATGCGGGATTAATAACGTAACTATTCAAAAACACCTTTAGCTGAAGCTCAACTGCATTTCAAATAGTCGCTACAGCTGGCCTTATCATTGGAAAATGCTGCAAGTGGATCATTTGAGTTGCAAGGTATCCCAAGGGAAGTGGGCACCCATGCCAGTTTGACTGAGTTAGAGTACCACCACTTGAGCACAGGCAATTACATAGCCTGACTCAGGAAGTATCCAGATACACGTAAACCCAGCTCTGCCAACGTACAGCTTCAAAGCAAAACCAAGCTTTGACCAAACAGTTACAAGTCTCTTCAGAATTCTGCCTGTCAATGCATTGTAAATGTGGGTCAACCTCTGTTCCTGTCTTCTATGAAAAGCAGCTGGTTCAGTTATCAATGATTGAAGTGGAGGGATCGGGGCCGAGTTAATGGGGCAAAATTGGTTTCGAAAGATGCACTTGGATTGCCTCAACATTTTTCAGTGAAAGTTGCCACCTGAGTGAAGTCCTGCTTAAATATCCTGAAGTTTTCCAGGAAGGCCTAACAGGTATTTTGCATCCTTTTTCATTATAGAGGACACAGGTAACATCCCAGAAATAGTTGTAAATCAGGAATTGAAAGGGAGGGAGAAACTCAGGAAAATGACAGTAACCAACAAAGTGGTATTGAGCAAATTATTGGATCTGTTGGCTGGCAAATTCCCTAGTCCAGATCGGCTTCACCCTAAGGTCTTGAAAGAAGTGACTAATGAGATAGTTGATGGATTGGATTTAATTTTCCAAAATTCCCTAGATTTGGGGATGTTTCTATCAGATGAGAAGATAGCAAGTGAAACTCTTTTATTCAACAAGGGAAGGAGACAGAAAGCAGGAAACTTCAGGCCAGTTAGACTAACATCTCTCATAGGGAAAATGCTAGAAGCTATTATAAAAGATGTTATAGCAGAGCACTTTGAAAAATTTAAGGCAATCAGGCAGCGTCAACATGGTTTAGTGAAAGGAAAGTAATGTTTAACCAATTTATTGGAGTTTTTTGAAGGAGTCTGGCAGATATATTTAAAAGGCCCTGGCAGATATATTTAAAATGTTGGTATCAACGGGTGAGATGCCGGATGATTGGAGATTAGCTCATGTTGTTCCGTTGTTTAAAAAAGCTCAAAAAGTAATGCGGGAAATTATAGGCCGGTAAGTTTGACGTCAGTAGTAGGTAAATTATTGGAAGGAGTACTAAGAGATAGGATTACAAATATTTGGATAGACAGGGACTTATTAGGGAGAGTCAACATGGCTTTGTGCGTGGTAGGTCATGTTTAACCAATCTATTAGAGTTTTTCGAGGAGGTTACCAGGAAAGTGGATGAAGGGAAAGCAGTGGATGTTGTCTACATGGACTTCAGTAAGGCCTTTGACAAGGTCCCGCATGGGAGGTTAGTTAGGAAGGTTCAGTCGCTAGGTATACATGGAGAGGTAGTAAATTGGATTAGACATTGGCTCAATGGAAGAAGCCAGAGAGTGGTAGTGGAGGATTGCTTCTATGAGTGGAGGCCTGTTACTAGTGGTGTGCCACAGGGATCAGTGCTGGGTCCATTGTTGTTTGTCATCTATATCAATGATCTGGATGATAATGTGGTAAATTGGATCAGCAAGTTTGCTGATGATACAAAGATTGGAGGTGTAGTGGACAGTGAAGAAGGTTTTCAAAGCTCACAGAGGGATTTGGACCAGCTAGAAAAATGGGATGAAAAATGGCAGATGGAGTTTAAGATGTGGAGATGCCGGCGTTGGACTGGGGTAAACACAGTAAGAGTTTTAACAACACCAGGTTAAAGTCCAACAGGTTTATTTGGTAGCAAATGCCATTAGCTTTCGGAGTGCTGCTCTTTCGTCAGATGGAGTGGATATCTGCTCTCAAACAGGGCATACAGAGACACAAAATCAAGCTACAGAATACTGATTAGAATGTGAATCTCTACAGCCAACCAGGTCTTAAAGATACAGACAATGTGAGTGGAGGGAGCATTAAGCATAGGTTAAAGAGATGTGTATTGTCTCCAGACAGGACAGCCAGTGAGATTCTGCAAGTCCAGGAGGCAAGCTGTGGGGGTTACTGATAGTGTGACATAAACCCAAGATCCCGGTTTAGGCCGTCCTCATGTGCGCGGAACTTGGCTATCAGTTTCTGCTCAGCGACTCTGCGCTGTTGTGTGTCGTGAAGGCCGCCTTGCAGAACGCTTACCCGAAGATCAGAGGCTGAATGACCTTGACCGCTGAAGTGCTCCCCCACAGGAAGAGAACAGGCTTGCCCGGTGATTGTCGAACGGTGTTCATTCATCCATTGTCGTAGCGTCTGCATGGTCTCCCCAATGTACCATGCCTCAGGACATCCTTTCCTGCAGCGTATCAGGTAGACAACGTTGGCCAAGTTGCAAGAGTAGGTACCGTGTACCTGGTAGATGGTGTTCTCACGTGAGATGATGGCATCCGTGTTGATGATCCGGCACGTCTTGTAGAGGTTGCTATGGCAGGGTTGTGTGGTGTCGTGGTAACTATTCTCCTGAAGGCTGGGTAGTTTGCCACGGACAATGGTCTGTTTGAGGTTGTGCGGTTGTTTGAAGGCAAGAAGTGGGGGTGTGGAGATGGCCTTAGCAAGATGTTCGTCTTCATTAATGACATGTTGAAGGCTCCGGAGGAGATGCCGTAGCTTCTCCGCTCCGGGGAAGTACTGGACGACGAAGGGTACTCTGTCCACCGTGTCCCGTGTTTGTCTTCTGAGGAGAGTAACCTTATCAGTAACCCCCACAGCTTGCCTCCTGGACTTGCAGAATTTCACTGGCTGTCCTGTCTGGAGACAATACACATCTCTTTAACCTGTGCTTAATGCTCCCTCCACCCACATTGTCTGCATCTTTAAGATCTAGTTGGCTGTAGGGATTCGCATTCTAATCAGTATTCTGTAACTTGATTTTGTGTCTCTGTGCCCTGTTTGAGAGCACATTTCCACTCCATCTGACGAAGGAGCAGCACTCCGAAAGCTAATGGTATTTGCTACCAAATAAACCTGTTGGACTTTAACTTGGTGTTGTTAAAACTCTTAGATGGAGTTTAATGTAGACAAGTGTGAGATATTGCACTTTGGAAGGACAAATCAAGGTAGAACATACAAGTAAATGGTAGGACACTGAAGAGTGCAGTAGAACAGAGGGATCTGGGAATACAGATACATAATTCCCTAAAAGTGGCGTCACAGGTAGATAGGGTCGTAAAAAGTGCTTTTGGTACATTGGCCTTTATAAATCAAAGTATTGAGTATAACAGTTGGAATGTTATGGTGAGGTTGTATAAGACATTGGTGAGGCCGAATTTGGAGTATTGTGTGCAGTTTTGGTCACCTAATTACAGGAAGGATATTAATAAGGTTGAAAGAGTGCAGAGAAGGTTTACAAGGATGTTGCCGGGACTTGAGAAACTGAGTTACAGAAAAAGGTTGAATAGATTAGGACTTTATTCCCTGGAGCGCAGAAGAATGAGGGGAGATTTGATAGAGGTGCATAAAATTATAATGGGTACAAATAGAGTGAATGCAAGCAGACTTTTTCCACTGAGGCTCGGGGAGAAAAAAACTAGAGGACATGGGTTAAGGGTGAAGAGGGAAAAGTTTAAAGGAAATATTACGGGGGGCTTCTTCACACAGAGAGTGGTGGGAGTGTGGAATGAGCTGCCGGATGAAGTGGTGAATGCAGGCTCACTTTTAACATTTAAGAAAAACTTGGACATGTACATGGATGAGAGGCGTGTGGAGGGATATGGTCCAGGTGCAGGTCAGTGGGACTCGGCAGAAAAATGGTCCGGCACAGCCAAGAAGGCCAAAAGGCCTGTTTCTGTGCTGTAATGTTCTATGGTTCTGTGGTTCTATGAGTCACTCGTGATTTGGAAAAAGGGGAACGGATGGATGTACTAAGATTCTCTATAAGATATTCTATAAATACATTAAAGGCAAGAGTAGGGCCAATTAGAGTCCAAGGGGGCAATCTGTGTGAAGCCACATGACATTGGAAGGGTGTTAAATGAATACTTGTCATTGGTCTTCACTCAGAAAAAGGAGAATGTAGGTACAGAATTCAGGAAAAGGGACTGAGGAACTTGCAGTTTGATATCGGAAGGAGGAGGTTTTTGAGGCTCTGATGGACTTAAAAATGGACAAATCCGCAGGCCTGGATGCATTGCATCCCAGGCTGCTATGGGAGGTGAGGCAGGAAATTGCAGGAGTTCTGACGCATTTTTAATTCCTTTCTGCCACGGGGGAAGTGCCAGAGGACTGGTGGATGGCTAATGTGGTTCCACTTTTCAAGAAGGGTTTTAGAGATGAATCATGGAATTACAGACCGATGAGTCTCGGCGTCAGTGGAAGGGAAACTACTGGAGAAAATTCTGAGGAGAGAATTAATTGTTACTTGGAAAGGCATGGGTTTATTAGGGATAATCAGCATGGCTTTGTCAGAGAGAGGTCATGCCAAAAATACTAATAGAATTTTTTGAAAAAGCTATCAAATGTGTGGATGAGGGCAGTGCAATTGATGTAGTTTATGTGGATTTTAGCAAAGCCTTTAATGACGTCCCACATTGGAGAAAGTTGGAAGATTGAGAAAGTTGAAGCACATAGAACTCAGGGAAGTTTGGCGAGATGGATCCAAAACTGGCTTAGTAATATGACACAAAGGGTGGTGGTGGAAGACTGAGTGACTGGAGGCCGGTGTCCAGTGGCATACCACAAGGTTCAGTGCTGGGACCCTTGTTGTTTGTTATATACATAAATGATATTGATGATAGTATAAAGGGGAATGAAAAGCAAATTTGCAGATGACAACAAGATTGGTAATAGTGAAGAAGAAGGTCATAGGTTACAGGAAGATATAGATGGGTTGGCCAGATGGGCAGAGAAGTGGCAGATGGTATTTAACCCTGATAGATGTGAGGTGATGCACTTTGAAAGAAATAACAAGATAAGGGAATATTTAATGAATGGTATGATGCTAGGAAGCAAAGAAGAACAGATGGATCTTGGAGTATTTATTCGCAGATCCCTGAAGTTTGCAGAGCCAGTGAATAAGATAGCTAAGAAGTCATAACTATAACTGCAATTAAGAATCTACTGATGACCATGAAGCCATTGTTAATTGTCAAAAAAACCCATCTAGTTCACTGTCTTTTAGGGAAGGAAATCTGCTGTCCTGACCTGGTCTGGCCCACATGTGATTCCAGACCCACAGCAATGTGGTTGACTCTCAACTTCCCTCTGAAATAGTCCAGCAAGCCACTCAGTTCACGGACAACTCGGAATGGACAATAAATGCTGGCCAGCCAGTGACGCTGATGTCCCATAAATGAATTTTAAAAAGGGATACTTACTTTTATCAGTCATAGTATACAGTATAAGAGCAAGAGGTTACGTTGGAGCAGTGTAGGACATTGGTTAAGCCATGATGTACTGTGTGTAGTTCTGGTCACCTTACTATAGGAAATCTATGATAGCACAAGAGGAGATTCACCAGGATGTTGCCTGGGATGGAACATTTGAGCTATAAGGAGAGACGAGGTAAGGTTGGATTGTTTTCTTTAGAGCAGAGAGGCTTAGGGTGAACAGGATTGAGGTTTATAGGATTATGAAGGGTATGGACAGGGTGAATAGAAAACAGTTGTTCACACAGCTGTTCACACAGCTGCTTCCTATTCACCCTGTCTATATCCTTCAGAGATACAAAGAGCTCACACTACTGAGGCACAATCTTCCCAAAAAAATTTGAAGTGTCATAAAACCTTAAAGTTTGAAACCCTGAGTGTTTCATGCTGATTTTTTTCAGGGGACTTGCCGTGCAATCTTCCCACATTCTGACAATTTTTATGACATCAGGAAGATTTGTGATGGTAAGGGGAGCGGAGCCTATGTATGTTGGTGAAGCCTGCTTCAAAGCTCTCGGGCCCCAATGCACAGGGCACCCCGAATCCCCAGTGAACTGGGAGACCTCCTGCCACCTCCCACCACTTCCCCATGGACATCGGAATCCCCATTATTGACGGCAGTGTAACCCCCACATCGGAAAACAGATCGCCATCACCGAGACCCTCCCGATGATGGGCTCTGCCACGACCCTCTCAACAGCCCACCCCCTCCACAGGTACCCCCTTCATGCCCCCTGTTTACTGATCACCCTCCTGCAGAGCTCCCCCCTTGCACAACCCCCCTACAGAGCTCCCACCTTCCATACCCCCTGCAAAGAACCCCCTTTGTATACGCCCCTGAGGAGGATCCCCCCTGCAGAACTTCCCACTTCATGTCCCATCATTTGCTGATTAAACCCCCCTTTGTTGATCACCCCCCACCGCAGAGCACTCCTTTGCATATCCCCCCTGCAGAGCTTCCTTGCTTGCATACCTCCATCATAGTCCCACCCCCACTCATGCCCCACCCTGTTGGCACTGCCCCTGGCACAGTTATGGTGCCAGATGGGCACTGCTGCTAGTGTGGCAATGCATGATGGATACTGCCTGGCCATGCCCCTGACCACCTGGGAGCTTCAATGGCCTCCAATCCCCTGACATGTCTATGATGCCTGCTCCCGCCTGTGGGGACCATGAGTGATTCTCATTGGCAAGAGGCAAATCCACATGTATCCCAACCGGAAACCATGAATGAACAGGGATATCCACTGCTTGCTGAAGTCTAGGTCTGAGGCATTCAAGTCAGGCGACCCTGACCTATTCAAGAAAGCCAGATACGATCTAAGGAGATCCATCAAAGATGCCAAAAGACTGTACCGGACCAGACTGGAGTCCCAGGCTAGCCACACAGACCCCCACCGACTATTGCAAGGTCTGCAAGACATAACAGGCTACAAGATGAAGGAATGTAAAATCACCGGCTCCAACACATCCCTCCCTGATGAACTCAACACATTCTGTGCCCGTTTTGAGCAAGAGGTCAGCGAGAGCACGCCCCCCATCCTGGAAGCCTCGGATGAACTTGTATTTGAGGTCACCATTGCAGATGTCAGAGCAGCTTTCTCAAAGGTCAAGCCACAGCAAGCGACTGGCTCGGGTGGGGTACCCGGACGAGCACTCAAATCCTGTGCGGATCAGCTGGTGGGGGTATTCGCAAACATCTTCAACCTCCCTTTACAAAAATCTGAAGTCCCTATATGCTTCAAGACGACAACCGTCATCCCCTACCAAAGAAAAGCCAAGCAGTGTGCCTTAATGATATCGGCCGGTGGCTCTGATATCCATCATTATGAAGTGCTTCGAAAGGCTAGTCATGGCACGAATCAATTCCAGCCTCCTGGACTGCCTGGATCCACTACAGTTCGCCTACCGTCACAACAGGTCCACAGCAGACGCCATCTCCCTGGCCCTGCACTCAACCCTGGAACACCTAGATAACAAAGACATCGATGTCAGACTCCTATTTATTGTCTCTCGCTCAGCCTTCAACACCATTATTCATACGAAACTCATCTCCAAACCCCATGGCCTGGGCCTCGGCTCCTCCCTCTGCGACTGGACGTGGATAACCAGGGAAATTGAGGATCTGATCAAAACGAAAAGAGAGGCGTACGTTAGGTCCAGGCAACTGAAAACAGATGGAGCTCTGGAGGAATACAGAGAGAGTAGGAAAGAACTCAAACGGGGAGTTAGAAGGGCAAAAAGAGGTCACGAAATGTTCTTGGCAGACAGGATTAAGGAGAATCCTAAGGCATTTTATTCATATGTTAGGAACAAAAGTGTTGTCAGGGAAAAAGTCGGACCTCTGAGGGACAAAGGAGGGGAATTATGCTTAGAACCCAAGGGAATAGGGGAGATCCTAAATGAATACTTTGCATCGGTATTCACAAAGGAGAGGGACTTGTTGACTGGGAGTGTCTCAGAGGGAGGCGTTGACCCGTTAGAGAGAATCTCCATTACAAGGGAGGAAGTGTTAGGTTTTTTAGGTAACATTAAAACTGACAAATCCCCAGGGCCTGATGGCATCTATCCAAGACTGCTCAGGGAGACAAGAGATGTAATTGCTGGGCCTCTGACAGAAATCGTTGTCTCTTCATTGGACACAGGTGAGGTCCCTGAGGATTGGAGGATAGCGAATGTGGTACCGTTATTTAAGAAGGGTAGCAGGGATAACCCGGGTAATTATAGGCCAGTGAGCTTCATGTCCGTGGTAGGGAAGTTGTTGGAGAGGATTCTTAGAGACAGGATGTATGTGCATTTAGAATGGAACAATCTCATTAGTGACAGACAGCATGGTTTTGTAAGAGGGAGATCGTGCCTTACAAATTTGGTGGAGTTTTTTGAGGAAGTGACAAAAACGGTTGACAAAGGAAGGGCCGTGGATGTCGTCTATATGGATTTCAGTAAGGCATTTGACAAAATCCCTCATGGCAGGTTGGTTAAGAAGGTTAAGGCTCATGGGATACAAGGAGAGGTGGCTAGATGGGAAGAAAACTGGCTTGGCCACAGGAGACAGAGGGGAACAGTCGAAGGGTCTTTTTCCGGCTGGAGATCTGTGACCAGTGGTGTTCCGCAGGGCTCTGTACTGGGACCTCTGCTATTTGTGATATATATAAATAATTTGGAAGAAGGTGTAACTGGTGTTATCAGCAAGTTTGCGGATGACACAAAGATGGCTGGACTTGCGTATAGCGATGAACATTGTCGGACAATACAGCAGGATATAGATAGGCTGGAAAAATGGGCGGAGAAATGGCAGATGGAATTTAGTCCAGATAAATGCGAAGTGATGCATTTTGGAAGAAATAATGTAGGGGGGAGTTAAACAATAAATGGCAGAGCCATCAAGAGTATAGAAACACAGAGGGACCTAGGTGTGCAAGTCCACAAATCCTTGAAGGTGGCAGCACAGGTGGAGAAAGTGGTGAAGAAGGCATATGGTATGCTTGCCTTTATAGGACGGGGTATAGAGTATAAAAGCTGGAGTCTGATGTTGCAGCTGTATAGAACGCTGGTTAGGCCACATTTGGAGTACTGCATCCAGTTCTGGTTGCCGCACTACCAGAAGGACGTGGAGGCTTTGGAGAGAGTGCAGAGAAGGTTTACCAGGATGTTG
Organism: Mustelus asterias; assembly: GCF_964213995.1. NCBI lineage: Eukaryota > Metazoa > Chordata > Chondrichthyes > Carcharhiniformes > Triakidae > Mustelus > Mustelus asterias. The sequence goes on from NC_135810.1 coordinate 37,847,693, forward strand.
CCTGGTATGGAGGGTCTTAGCTATGAGGAGAGATTGGGTAATCTGGGCTTGTTCTCCCTGGAAAGATGGAGAATGAGGGGAGACCTAATAGAGGTGTACAAAATTATGAAGGGCATAGATAGGATGAACAGTGGGGAGCTTTTTCCCAGGTCGGAGGTGACGATCACAAGGGGTCACGGGCTCAAGATGAGAGGGGTGAGGTATAACTCAAATATCAGAGGGTCGTTTTTTACACAGAGAGTGGTGGGGGCCTGGAATGCGCTCTCAAGTAGGGTGGTGGAGGCAGACATGCTGGCATCGTTTACGACGTACCTGGATAGTCACATGAGCAGCCTGGGAATGGAGGGATACAAACGAATGGTCTAGTTGGACCAATGAGCGGCACAGGCTTGGAGGGCCGAAGGGCCTGTTTCCTGTGCTGTACTGTTCTTTGTTCTTTACTCTTTGGATCCTGAACTTCCTAACTCACAGACCACAATCAGTAAGGATAGGCAACAACACCTCCTCCACGATCATCCTCAACACCGGTGCCCCACAAGGCTGTTCTCAGCTCCCTACTCTACTCCTTATACGCCTATGACTGTATGGCCAAATTCCCCTCCAACTCGATTTTCAAGTTTGCTGACGATACCACCGTAGTGGGTCGGATCTCAAACAATCTGTCACTGTCTGTGTGGAGTTTGCACATTCTCCTCGTGTCTGCGTGGGTTTCCTCCGGGTGCTCCGGTTTCCTCCCACAGTCCAAAGATGTGCGGGTTAGGTTGATTGGCCAGGTTAAAAATTGCCCCTTAGAGTCCTGGGATGTGTAGGTTAGAGGGATTAGCGGGTAAAATATGTGGGGGTGGGGCCTGGGTGGGATTGTGGTCGGTGCAGACTCGATGGGCCGAATGGCCTCCTTCTGCACTGTAGGGTTTCTATGTTTCTATGTTTCTATGTTTCAATGACGCGACAGAATACAGGAATGAGATAGAGAATCTGGTGAACTGGTGCGGCGACAATAATCTCTCCCTCAATGTCAACTAAACGAAGGAGATTGTCATCGACTTCAGGAAGCGTCGAGGAGAACATGCCCCTGTCTACATCAACGGGGCTGAAGTAGAAAGGGTTGAGAGCTTCAAGTTTTTAGGTGTCCAGATCACCAACAACTTGTCCTGGACCCCTCATGCCGACACTATAGTTAAGAAAGCCCACCAACGCCTTTACTTAACTCAGAAGACTAAGGAAACTTATCATGTCTGTTACGACTCTCACCAATTTTTACAAATGCACCATAGAAAGCATTCTTTCTGGTTGTAACACAGCTTGGTATGGCTCCTGCTCTGCCCAAGACCGCAAGAAACTACAAAAGGTCATGAATGTAGCCCAATCCAAACCAGCCTCCCATCCATTGACTGTCTACACTTCCCGCTGCCTCAGCAAAGCAGCCAGCATAATTAAGGTCCCCACACACCCTGGACATTCTCTCTTCCACCTTCTTCCATTCGGAAAAAAGATACAAAAGTCTGAGGTCATGTACCAACCAACTCAAGAACAGTTTCTTCCCTGCTGCCATCAGACTTTTGAATGGACCTAGCTTGCATTAAATTTATCTTTCTCTCCACCCTAGCTATGACTGTAACACTACATTCTGCACTCTCTCGTTTCCTGCTCTATGAACGGTATGCTTTGTCTGTATGTTGCACAAGAAAAAATATTTGTCACTGTATGTTAATACATGTGACAATAATAAATCAAATCCAATCAAAAGTCTTGCCAATAATGGGGGAAGCACCTGCCAGCACTGCCTTTCTGGGCATGAAGCCAATCCCGCCAGCAAAACAGGATTGGGATGATAACGTGCGGCTCCAAACATGAACGTACATCTGAACATGTGAATTAGGAGCAGAAGTAGGCCATTCGGCCCTTCGGACCTGCTCTATCATTCAATAAGATCACTGCTGTTCTGCTTGAAACCTTAACCTCACTTCCTACCTTCCCCAATAAATTTTCATCCCTTGTTAATCAAAAATCTATCTAGATTTGTCTTAAAAACATTCAAGGCTCTGCTTCCACTGCCTTTTGAAGAGAGGTCCAAAGACTTGCAAAGCTCTGAGAGAAAAACATGTGGCATCTCCACATCAGAAAAACATTCACCTAATCTCTGTCTTAAATCAATGACCCCTTATTTTTAATGATGTGGAGATGCCGGCGTTGGACTGGGGTAAACACAGTAAGAGTTTTAACAACACCAGGTTAAAGTCCAACAGGTTTATTGGGTAGCTACCAAATAAACCTGTTGGACATTAACCTGGTGTTGTTAAAACTCTTACTTCCTTTATTTTTAAGCAGTGACCCCTAGTTCTAAATTCTCCCACAAGAGGAAACATTCTCTCCACATCCACCCTGTCAATAACCCTCAGGATGTTAAAGTTTTCAATCAGGTCACCTCTTACTCTTCTACATTCCAGTGAGTACAAGCCTACCCTGACCAGCCTTTCCTCATAAGACATAACCCGCCCATTTGTCTCGTAAACCTTCTCTGAACTGCTAATACATTCACATCTTTCATTAAATAAGGAGACCAATACTGTACACAATACCCAAATGTGCTCTCACTCGTGCCCTGTGCGACTGAAGCGTAACCTCCCTACTTTTGTAATCAATTCTCCTCACAATAGACAATAACGTTCTATTCGCTTTCCAAATGACTTACTGTACCTGTATACAATCCTTTTGTGATTCATGCACTGGGGCACCCAAATCCCTCTGCACCTCCGAGCTCTGTAATCTCTCGCCTTTTAGATAATCAGCTTCTTTTTTATTCTTCTTGACCCTTTTCCTCCTCTTCCTTATAATTATCCTGGGAGGAAACATGGGCCAGTATATTACAGCCCCAATCATGCTGTGTCTCCCCTGACAGATGGAGTGGACCATTTAAATTGGCATTTACTCGGGTGGGACCATAATATCCTACTGCAAGTGAGGGCTGTAAAATACTGGCCACGGTTCAGATTCCAGACTCTGACTATTTGCCTGCACAGTCACAAATGGGGTGTGCGTACATGGCTCTGCTAGAGGTGGGGTAGTCTTTGGACTTCATCCCTATATGGGTGCGCCTCTGCAGAAGGATAGTCGACAATTCTTGTAAGTAATCGCTGCACAATTAAACATTGGGAAAACTGAAACCATTGCTGTGCCCCCTCACGTAAACTCTGCACCCTCACGACTGATCGAATCTTCCTCTTGATGATTGTCCCAGATTTGAACAGATTGTTCTCAACAGTATTCAACCTCGCTTCCTCTTTTTTGAAAAGAACATCAACTTCCACCACTTGTCTTTGCTGACTGAGACGAGGAACACTGTCTTCATTCAAAAGTTGTGAATCTTCAGAATTTTCTACCTCTGAGGGTTGTGGATGCTCCATCATTGAATACATTTAAGGCTGGGAAAGACAGATTTTTGGCCTCTCAGGGAAATAAGGGGAATTGGCAGCAAAAAGGAGTTAAAGACCAAGATCAGCCACAATCATATTGAATGGCAGAACAGGCTCAATAGGCCATAGGATCTACTCCTGTTCCTATTTCTTGTGTTCTTGTGCTCTGCCTTAGTTTATCTGATACTGAAAACTTCATCATATCTTCTTATCTTCAGCTTCAATTATTTCAATGCTAACTTGGCCAACATCTTTCACCCTCCATAATCGAGCACTCCAAAACTCTGTTGCCCGTAATGTAAACTGTCTCAAGTTCAGCTCATCCAGAAACAGACCTGTTAAATCTTGATCAACTGTATCTTCAAAAACCTTGATGAGTTCTCTCGTGCCAGTTTTGAAAAAGCATGCACCACATTGTCTCTTGACTTGCCAAGTCATGCTGGAGGTCTGTTCTGATTTCATGCTTCCCCTTGCTGCCTCCAAGGTGCTTTAAAACCCAGCTACAATCTCTCATAAGAACTGAGGACAGGATAATTGACTTGGCTGTTCCAGACACAAAAGACAAAGAAATTTTTCAAATTCTACTATCTGAACTTTAAATTACAGATCCTTTTCCACTTGGATGCTCTTGGCACAGAAGCTTATCTGCTGGGTGCACATACTCTACACTTGTACCTGCACAGACCATCATTTTCTATCCATTATAATCATTGGACGTGAATGCATAAAGTTTGATGCATACTTCCGACAGTGTTGGGCAAGAGTGGATATTTTTCTTTGATTTTTTTCCATATAAATAAGTCGCTGAAAGTAAGCGTGCAGGTACAGCAGGCACTAGAGAAGGGAAATTTTATGTTGGCATTCTTAGTGAGAGGATTTGAGAATAGGATTAGGGATTTTTACTGCAGTTGTATAGGGTTTTGGTGAGGCCACACCTGGAGAATTGTATGCAGTTTTGATGTCCTTATCTGAAGAAGGATGTTTTTGCTATAGAGTGAGTGCTGCGAAGGCTTACCAGGCTGATTCCTGGGATAACAGGACTATCATATGAGGAGAGACTATATCAGTTAGGATTATATACTTTGGAGTTTAGAACAATGAGAGGAGATATCATAGAAATTTATAAAATTCTAACAGAATTAGACAGGGTAGATTCAGAAAGAATGTTCCCGAAGGTGGGGAAGTCGAGAACTAGGGGTCATACTTTGAGGATAAGGGGTAAACCTTTTAGGACTGAGGTGACGAGAAATGTTTTCACCCAGAGAGTGGTGAATCTGTGGAATTCCTTACCACAGGAAGTAGTTGAGGCTAAAATGTTGTGTGATTTCAAGAAGGAATTAAATATAGCTCTTGGGGCTAAAGGGAGCAAGGGGTATGGGGGAGGGGAAGGCAGAATTAGGATATTGAATTTGATGATCAGCCATTATCATAGTGAATAGCGGAGCAGGCTCAAAGGGCTGAATGGCCTACTCCTGCTTCTATTTTCTATATATGTTTCTAAATATATATCTAAAGTCATCATATAAAAAAGACAAAATACAGAAAATGTACTATTTGAAGCATAGTGGACATTTACCTCCAAGATGGGTAAAACAGTAGAAACGTAACAGCTTCTCAGAGTTAACTAATCTTGATTAATCATTTTATATATAAACTTGCAGATTATGCATCAACAGTGTGGACTCTCCACTGAGAATACATAATGGAATATGGTGTGAATGGCAACAGGCTGAATTGGGGAAAGGCTAACTACAGCCGGATTAGGCAGGATTTGGTGGCTGTTGATTGGGAGAGGCTGTTCGAGGGTAAATCCACATCTGGCATGTGGGAGTCTTTTAAGGAGCAGTTGGCAGGACTGCAGGACAGGCAAGTGCCTGTAAAGAGGAAGGATAGGAAAGGTAGGATTTGTGAGCTGTGGATAACCAGTGAAATTGTGGGTCTAATCAAAAAGAAAAAAGAGGCATACTTGAGGTCCAGGCAGCTAAAAACAGATGGAGCACTGGAGGAATACAGAGAAAGTAGAAAAGAACTCAAACAGGGAGTTAGAAGGGCAAAAAGGGGTCACGAAATGTCCTTGGCAGACAGGATTAAGGAGAATCCTAAGGCATTTTATACATACGTTAGGAACAAGAGGGTTGTTAGGGAAAGAATCAGACCTCTCAGGGACAAAGGAGAGGGACATGTTGACTGGTAGTGTCTCTGAGAGATGTGTTGACCCGTTAGAAAAAATCTCAATTACAAGGGAGGAAGTGTTAGGTTTTTTAGGAAACATTAAGACAGACAAATCCCCAGCGTCAGATGGCATCTATCCTAGACTCCTCAGGGAGGCAAGAGATGAAATTGCTGGGCCTCTAACAGAAATCTTTGTCTCTTCACTGGACACAGGTGAGGTCCCAGAGGATTGGAGGATAGCAAATGTGGTCCCGTTATTTAAGAAGGGTAGCAAGGATAACCCGGGTAATTATAGGCTGGTGAGCTTGACGTCCGTGGTAGGGAAATTGTTGGAGAAAATTCTTAGAGATAGGATATATGCGTATTTAGAACTGAATAATCTCATTAGCGATAGACAGCATGGTTTTGTACGAGGGAGGTCATGCCTCACAAATTTGGTAGAGTTTTTTGAGGAGGTGACAAAAACGATTGATGAGGGAAGGGCCATGGATGTCGTCTATATGGATTTTAGTAAAGCGTTTGACAAGGTCCCCCATGGCAGGCTGGTGCAAATGGTTAAATCTCACAGGATAAAAGGTGAACTAGCTAGATGGTAGAGAACTAGCCATAGAAGACAGAGGGTAACAGTGGAGGGGTCTTTTTCCAGTTGGAGGTCTGTGACTAGTGGTGTTCATGATGTGGAGATGCCGGCGTTGGACTGGGGTAAACACAGTAAGAAGTTTAACAAGGCCAGGTTAAAGTCCGACGGGTTTATTTGGTAGCAAAAGCCACAAGCTTTCAGAGCCTTAAGCCCCTTCTTCAGGTGAGTGGGAATTCTGTTCACAAACAGGGCATATAAAGACACAAACTCAATTTACAGAATAATGGTTGGAATGCGAATACTTACAGCTAATCAAGTCTTAAAGGTACAAACAATGTGAGTGGAGAGAACGTTAAGACAGGTTAAAGAGATGTGTACTGTCTCCAGACAGGACAGCCAGTGAGACTCTGCAGGTCCAGGCTAGCTGTGGGGATTACAGATAGTGTGACATGAACCCAATATCCCGGTTGAGGCCGTCCTCATGTGTGCGGAACTTGGCTATCAGTTTCTACTCAGCGACTCTGCGCCATCGTGTGTCGTGAAGGTCGCCTTGGAGAACGCTTACCCGAATATCAGAGGCCGAATGCCCGTGACTGCTGAAGTGCTCCCCAACAGGAAGAGAACAGTCTTGCCTGATGATTGTCGAGCGGTGTTCTCGTACAAAACCATGCTGTCTATCGCTAATGAGATTATTCAGTTCTACATGTGCATATATCCTATCTCCAAGAATCTTCTCCAACAATCCCAGACCAGTGGTGTTCCGCAGGGCTCTGTACTGGGACCTCTGCTGTTTGTGATATATATAAATGATTTGGAGGAAGATGTAACTGGTGTGATCAGTAAGTTTGCGGACGACACAAATATTGCTGGAGTTGCGGATAGTGATGAACATTGTCAGAGAATACAGCAGGATATAGATAGGCTGGAACATTGGGCGGAGAAATGGCAGATGGAATTTAATCTAGATAAATGCGATGTGAAGCATTTCGGTAGATCAAATGTAAGGGGGAGCTATACAATAAATGGCAGAACCATCAGGAGCATAGACACACAGAGGGACCTGGGTGTACAAGTCCACAGATCCTTAAAGGTGGCAGCACAGGTGGATAGGGTAGTTAAGAAGGCATATGGCATGCTTGCCTTCATTGGACAGGGCTTAGAATATAAAAGTTGGCATATGATGTTGCAGCTGTATAGAATGTTGGTTAGGCCACATTTGGAATACTGCATCCAGTTCTGGTCGCCACACTACCAGAAGGACGTGGAGGCTTTGGAGAGAGTACAGAAAAGGTTTACCAGGATGTTGCCTGGTATGGAGGGTCTTAGCTATGAGGAGAGATTGGGTAAACTGGGGTTGTTCTCCCTGGAAAGACGGAAGATGAGGGGCGACCTAATAGAGATGTATAAAATTATGAAGGGCATAGATAGGGTGAACAGTGGGAAGAGGTGACGAATACAAGGGGTCATGGGTTCAAGGTGAGGGGGGCAAGGTTCAACACAGATGTCAGGGGGACGTATTTTACACAGAGGGTGGTGGGGCCTGGAATGCACTGCCAAGCAAGGTGATTGAGGCGGACACGCTGAGATCGTTTAAGACTTATCTAGATAGCCACATGAACAGACTGGGAATAGAGGGATACAAACAAATGGTCTAGTTGGGCACATGAGCGGCACAGGCTTGGAGGGCCGAAGGGCCTGTTCCTGTGCTGTATTGTTCTTTGTTCTTTGTTCTTATTCAGAAAGTTGTGGTCTATGTAGGAAAAGGTTATTGATACCCAAGCCATTGTGGCATCAAACTTTCTTCCCTGTATCTCATCATTTTACCTACAGAAGGAAGTATATGCTTGAAAATAGTTTTTAGTAATTAGGTGAAAATGTACCTTTTTTCACCGTCCTTGGGATACCTCCTACAGCAACCAGTTCATTAATTTTGTGGTGGATCACTCTTGTAATTAGGCAAATACAGCAGCCAATTTATTCCAGCTTGATCCTACAAACATTCAAAGATTTGGTAGTGCTGGCAAAGGGAAGAATGTTGAATGGATGCTGGGATAATTCCTGCTTTTTTTGCAAATAGTGTCATGGGGCATTATATCTTGTAGGGCCTTGCTTTCACATTTAATTCAAAAGACTCCTTCTGCAGCACTGGATTATGTGCTCAGATCATGAATTCATCTTGAATGTTGACTCAGAAGCAAGACGGCTATCAACTGAGACAAATATCCACTAGTTTCAGTGAAAACAACGTTCAACATGTTTTATCTGAGAGACGCAATAATCCGCACCTCAACTTCACTTTATCCCTTCAAGCCCTTCTTTATAAATAATCTTTCATTATATTGATTCAATTATAATACAACCAAGATATTAGGTCTTGAATCAAGCACATAAGGAAGCTAATGTTCTCCACTGCTTCAGGTAAAATGTAATGTTTAAATAATGCAATATTTGGGATTCTCTGGAGTTTTAAGTCATGATGCATTTAAAAAACAACACAGAAATATTCTGTAGATGTAATATTGACTCCATGCAAATGAATAATATTCTTTTCAACATTAATACTTATCAAATACTGTGCAAAACCAAATATATTTCATATAAACTCTGGCTCTTTTCATTGAAGGTGTTTTTTATTGTGTACCTCAGCTAACTGTCAGATAGCTTCAACTTTAATAGCTTGTTTCAGTCTAAGATGTGTACCTCAACAGTTATTGTCCAGAAAGGCTGTTTTATTCTTGATCTTATGAAGTGGTCACACTCAATATTGGACTGAAAAAGAAACAGGTTATATATTGATAGCCATGATGTGGAGATGCTGGCTTTGGACTGGGATGGGCACAGTAAGAAGTCTCACAACACCAGGTTTATTTGGAATCACAAGCTTTCGGAGTGCTGCTCTTTCATCAGGTGAGTTATTTACTTTTGAATAAAACTAGCTGCAAAATCCCTTTGAACAACGGAGAAATAAACAGCAGAACTGTATGTTTTCTCTCTGGGTAGGGACTTCTGTTCTGGCTCCTTTCTAATCATGATGTGGAGATGCCGGCGTTGGACTGGGGTAAGCACAGTAAGAAGTCTCACAACACCAGGTTAAAGTCCAACAGGTTTATTTGGTAGCAAATACCATAAGCTTCCGGAGCGCTGCCCCTTCGTCAGATGGAGTGAAAATCTGTTCTCAAATCTGTGTCTCTGTGCACTGTTGGAGAACAGATTTTCACTCCATCTGACGAAGGGGCAGCGCTCCGAAAGCTTATGGTATTTGCTACCAAATAAACGTGTTGGACTTTAACCTGGTGTTGTGAGACTTCTTACTGTCCTTTCTAATCATACATTGCTCGAGAACTCGCAAAAGAAAACAGAAAGGGTGTGAAATTCAGGTCCCTGATGCTACTAGTAAGGATGTGGAGTAAGGATGTGGCTACTAGTAAGCACAGTAAGAAGTCTCACAACACCAGGTTAAAGTCCAACAGGTTTATTTGGCAGCACTGGCTTTCGGAGTCTCAAGCTCCTTCATCAGGTGAGTGAGGACTTGTGTTCACAAACAGGGCATATAAAGACACAAACTCAATTTACAAGATAATGGTTGGAATGCGAGTCTTTACAGGTAATCAAGTCTTAAAGGTACACACAATGTGAGTGGAGAGAGGGCCAAGCACAGGTTAAAGAGGTGTGTATTGTCTCCAGCCAGGACAGTTAGTGAGATTTTGCAAGCCGAGGCAAGTCGTGGGGGTTACAGATAGTGTGACATGAACCCAAGATCCCGGTTGAGGCCGTCCTCATGTGTGTGGAACTTGGCTATCAGGATCTCCAAGAAGATCACGCATATCAACAACAAGTTCCACACACATGAGGACGGCCTCAACCGGGATCTTGGGTTCATGTCACACTATCTGTAACCCCCACGACTTGCCTCGGCTTGCAAAATCTCACTAACTGTCCTGGCTGGAGACAATACACACCTCTTTAACCTGTGCTTGGCCCTCTCTCCACTCACATTGTCTGTATCTTTAAGACTTGATTACCTGTAAAGACTCGCATTCCAACCATTATCTTGTAAATTGAGTTTGTGTCTTTATATGCCCTGTTTGTGAACACAAGTCCTCACTCACCTGATGAAGGAGCCTGAGACTCTGAAAGCTAGTGCTGCCAAATAAACCTGTTGGACTTTAACCTGGTGTTGTGAGACTTCTTACTATGCTTACCCCAATCCAATGCCGGCATCTCCACATCATGGCTACTAGTAAGGACACTGTAAAGCTGAAATGGCGCAACATGGTGAGAATTGAGAGTCACGTGTATCAGAACCAAACTGGTACAATCACCCATTTTCCAAATCTGGATCATGCAGTCCCTTCCGACAAATTTGCACATCCCTCACCAATGATGAAACATTCAATTGCAAAGGGGCACAATTGGAATTTGTCTTAATGGAAGGATAATTCTGAAGAACTTCTGTATTGAAACATGTCTGGAAATATTCTGTTGGAGATGTTTCGGCATCCTCACATGAATGGCAGGTCAGAGGGTAAGCTGCCCACACAAAGGACACAACAAGTATTCCGTGCAACTTCCCTTTGAAAGGGGCAGACTATCTTTAAGAACAGATAGCTGGCTATACCATATGCTATTAACTTCAGCTGCTAGACGTCCTCCAGAATGCCAAGATTGTCAGTCGCACAACGGACGTTTGATTGCATGATACAATCTTAGAAATGCGGTGACCGCCAAATTTGCATGCTGCTTATCTTCACCAGAACTGATAAAGGCAGGTCACAAATTGAGTCCCACATGCCATAAAATGTTCCAGCTCTCACTTTAAATGGCCGACTCTTAACACCATCATCATTTCAAACAACTACCCCACCTCCAAACTCCCCTTTCTCTCCAAAGTCCTTGACTGTGTTGCCACCTCCCAAATCCCTGCCCACCTTTCCTGGAATAGTTATGATTAACCTCCTCCAATCAGGTTTTCACACCACCACAGTACTGAAATAGCTCTTATCAAGATCACAGATGACATCCAATGTGACTGTGACAAAGGTAGACTATCCTCTTTGCGCTTCTGGACTTTTTGCAACATTTGACCCAGTTGACCACCACCTCTTTCAATGCCTCTCCACTGTTTTCCAGTTGTTAATCACTTGCAATGGTTTCTCTTCCTGTTCCTGCACCATTACCTCTGGCGTCCCTTAAAGATCTATGCTTCAGCACCTCTTATTTCTCATTTATATGCTTTCCATTGGCAGCAACATCTGTAGGAACAACCTTAGTTTCACGTGTACACTGACAACACCCAGCTCCAACTCACACCACCACTCTTGGCTCCTCCATTGTCGCTGACTTATCAGATCACTTGTCTAACATCCATTAGTGGATAAGGAGAAACTTCCTCCAGTTAAATATTGGGAAGACATTTTTTTCAGTCCCTGATATGAACTTCATTTCCAAGCTACTGAGTCAACCTCTCTCCCAGGCAACTGTCTGAGGCTGAACTAGATTGTTCATATTGATACAATAGGGGCATTTAAGGGGCTTTTAGATAACCACATGAATATGCAAGGAATAGAGTGATATGGACCAAGGCCAGGTGAAAGGGATTAGTTTAATTTGGCATCATGATTGGCACAACATCAAGGGCTGGAGGGCCTGTTCCTGTGCTCATAGAGTCATAGAGTTTTACAGCATGAAAACAGGCCCTTCAGCCCAACTTGTCCATGCCACCCAGTACATGTTGTTCTGTCCTATGTTTGAAAACCTAGTGTCATACTCGATTGCGAGATGAGCTACCGGCAACATATCCTCACCATCAGCAGGGCCCCCTATTTCCTCCATGTAATTTACCCCACTCTGCCCTGACTTGGTTGATCTTCTGTTGAACTCTCCTTTGTTACCTCTCGACTCAAATATTCCAATGCATTCTTGGCTGGTTTTCCACATCCTCCCCTCTGTAAACTTTATAAATCTCTTGTTGCTAAGTTGAGTACAGTAATTGTAGATTAGTGTTTGTAAAATTGTAAAATGCTAGGGAAAAGAATTGCATGGTCCCTTTAAAAAGGTGGTGCATTTTCTGTGCTTAGAAAGCTAAAAAGATGCAAGTACAGATAGAGTGCCCAGACTGAAACCTTTGTACTGGAATGCCAAGCAACAAGGTTACCAAGGCAACAGGCTTTCGGGCATTTGAATTATTTGAATTCAACCTATCAATTTGACTTAGGCACTTAGATACCAATAACCTATTAAATTTAAATCCGGTGGTTTTAGCAACCTAGGACCAATTGGGGGATATTGATATGTCACCAAGGTATAAAAGGAAGAAGGCAATATGACAGAGGAGGAAAGCAACTGGCACCTGCCACAGCTCATAGCTTTTAGCTCAGAGCCTCATCTAGATAACAAAGAAGAACAAAGGAAGAAGAATCAACAGAGAAGGCCCAGAATATTTCGGAAGACACAAAACCTGGTTGTAACTTAGAGAGTGACTAACATTCCATTTTTTGTATTTATCTGACCAGCATTCCATTAGAATCATGTTTTATTCAGTTTAATTAACTTGTTCACAGCTGGTTAGGTAAATACATTGTTACTTGTTGACCTAAGAGGGAGTGTCAGGGAATTATTTTGATTTAACCACTAAAATTTGCTGAAGAGCAGATCGTACCACTTCACACTCACTTTTACAGACCACTCTTTGAGTGGTTAGGTGGTGGTTCTCAGAGGGGGGATCCACTTGCGCTTCATAACACTCTATTGTCTGTGTGCTTACTTGCATCCACCCCAGTACTCGCTGTTGTATATTCTCATTGGTTAAATAACGTCTTAGTTTTAATATTCTTATGCTTGTTTTCAACTCTCTCCCTGACCTTGCCCCTTACTAACTCTGTAATGTATCCCTCAGAGATATCTGCATTCCTCTATTCTGGCCTACTGACAATCTACAATGATAATTGTTCCACAGTTGGTGACTATGCCTTCAGTAGCCAAGGATTTAAGCTCTGGAATTCCCTCCTTAAAACTTCCCTTTCTCTTTTTCCTCCTTTAAGACACTTCCTAAAACCTACCTCTTTCACCAAACCTCTTATTATCAATGTGGCACGATGTCAAATTTTCCTTTATAACTCTCCTGTGAAGCACCTTGAACATTTTATTATAATTGTTTGGCCATATACAACTTGAATACGGCAGTGTGGTTGATTTTTAACTGCTCCTGGAAATAACAATTAGGGATGGACAACAAATGCTGATCTTGTTAGCAATTTCTACATCCCATGAATGGAAAAAAAAAAAATGAGGAACTATCAATTAAAAGTTTGGACAGCAGCAGAATCCAAGTGACTCTCTGGCCAGTGAGTTACTCACTCCATTTTAATTGGCTACTTATCTAGTTTTCACTGGTTTGGTTGGATGAAAATCTTACCCACAGAAGACACATTTCATCATATGTTCCCTGCCAGTTAATCAAGCTGCCAAAACCATCTGTGTTTTGCATTTATGCAATGCTCCATTCGGATTCTTATATTTTTCATGAAAGTCATGCTGTCATGGCAGGGAAGTAATGGTATAATAAAAAAAACAAAGGTTGTGTCCAGGTGATTTTTGACAGGCTATACAGCCATCTGAATGCATTATGAAGGAATAAAGAGAGAAACAATTCCATTTACACTCGATTTAACTTTTGTATCATGAAATCTTTTACTAGTTCATCCCTCTAGCCCTCAATCCGTTCACAGTTCTTCCCTTTTGTTCATCCTGTATTGTCCCTCTGCTACTGACTCCAAAGTCTTACATTTTTACCTTCCTTCTGTTCTGATAACTAGTAATTGACCTGAAATGTTGGGTGGGATTTCCTGTTCCTCCCCATCCACCCGCACACACCATGTTCCCACCAGTGGGATCTTCCAGTCCTGCTGATGTCTACGACATTTTACGTGGCTCGCCTGTTCTGCTGCAAGGGAACCCACCACAGGGGGTCACCTTTGGTGGGACTGGCAGATCTCACTGGTGGATAGGGCTGGAAACCCTGCTCATTTTCCCTGTTTCTCTCCACAAATGCTGCCTGACTTGATGAGTATTTCAAACATATTTTTGTTTATACCTCAGATTTCCAGCCTCTGTAGTATTTTAATTTTGTAATAGTATGATTCAAACAAGTCAACTTGGTTTTGCAAAAAAGGAAATCCTGTTTGACAAATGTATTATAGCTGTTTGAGCTTGTAACTAGTAGGCTAGATAAAGGGGAACCAGAAGATGTAATATACATATATGAAATAGACTTCCAAAAGGCATTCATTAAGATGCCACACACAAGATAAAGTTTTTGGTGCTGGGGGTGATATATTAGCATGGATAGAAGATTGATTAATATATAGGAAGGAGAAGGTTGGGATAAAGGGAGAATTTTCAAGCTGTAACTATGGGATTGTTACATGAATTAGTGCTGGGGCTTCAGCTATTTACAATCTGAATTAATGACTTAGACAAAGAGACAGAGAGTAATGTATCCAAATATGCTGATGATGCAAAGCCAAAGGGGAGAGAAAGAAGCTACCAAGTGATATAGATAGGGTGAAGTGAGTGAGAAACAAGGTAGCAGATGGACTATAATGTGGGGAAGTGTGAGGTTATTCACTTTGGTAGCAAGAACAGAAAACTGAACATTTTTAAAAAGACATAAAATTGTAAGTGGTGGTGTTCAGAGAGAATGTGGAACACAAGGATAATATAACTTTCCTGAGCAATTAGGAAAGTGGATGACATTTTGACCTTCATTGCAAAGGTATTGGAGTAAATAAGTCTCACTACAATTGTACAGGGCTTTGGTGAGACCACAACTAGAATATTATGTGTGATTTTGACTGTAGAATGACCATAGAATCCCTGCCATTTGGCCCATCAGGTTTTCACTGACTCTCCCAACCAGACCCTCCCCTCCACAATATCCCCATTACCCCATGCATTTACCATGGCTAATCCATCTAACCTACACATCTTTGGACTGTGAGTGGAAACTGGAGCACCTGGAGGAGAACGTGTGTACTCTTCACAGTCCCCAAGGCTGGAATTGAACACAGGTCCCTGGTGCTGTGAGGCAACAGTGCTAACCACTATGACAGGGTGCCACCCATATTGTTTTCTACACTTAAGGAGGGTTATATTGCCTTACGATGAGAGGATGAGAAGAATAGTTTTATATTCTCTTAAGCTTAGAAAATTGACCAAGAGCAAAGAAAATTACAGCACAGGAGCAGGCCCCTCGGCCCTCCAAGCCTGCACCAACCATGCTGCCCGGCTGAACAAAACCCCCTATCTTTCCGGGGACCATATCCCTCTGTTCCTATCCTATCCATGTATTTGTCGAGACGCCCCTTAAAGATTGAAAGGTGATTTCATTGAAACGTACAAGATTATGAAGGGACTCCACTGGGTAGAAACTGAGAAATTATTTCCCCTAGCTAGAGAATCTAACAAGGGGCCACAGTTTCAGGATAAGTAGCTGATCATCCTGGACTGAGATGAGGAGACATTTCTTCATTCAGAGGATTGTGAATTTGTGGAATTATCTACCCAGCATGGCTGTGGATGTTCCATCATTGAGTAAATGTAAAGCTGAGATTCTTGGTCTTGCAGAGAATCAAAGGGTATGGGGAACCAAGTAGGAAAATGGAATTGAAGCCAGTGGCAGAGTAGGCACAGAGTAAGACCAAGACGTTTTGTATTGCCCATCCCTAATTGCCATTTCAAGAGGCAGTTAACAGTCAAAAACATTGCTTTGGGTCTCAAGACACATGTAGGCCACACTGTATAAGAACACCAGATTTCCTTCCCTAAATGATATTAGTGAACCAAATGGGTTTTATAACAATCAATGAGAGTTTCATGATCCCCATTACTGACATTAGCTTTTTATCAAAATTCCATATGCCCCAGGGCACCAGCCTGGGTCTCTAGCTCACTAATCCAGTACTATTGCCACCACACCACCATCACCCCCAATATGTGAAAACTGGATTCAGGTGACAACAATGGGACCCAACTTTAAACTTCACTCTCGAACCAGAGACACAGTCACAGAATAAAGAGGAGGCCTTTTGGAACAGAGATGAGGAGGAATTTCTTCACTTAGGGCATTGTGAATCTTTGGAATTCACTGCTCCAGTGGGCTGTGGAGGCTCAGTCATTGAGTAGAGTTCCAGAGTTTGATTGGTTTCTACATATTAAAATCACTAAAAGATATGGGGATAGTTCAGGAAAATGGTGTTAAGTAGAAGATTAGCCATGATCTCATTGAATGACAGAGCGGGCTCGAAAGGCTGAATGGTCTACTCCTGATCTTATTTCTCATCTTCTTATGCTCTAAATCAGGCCTGAATAAAAAAGTCAAAAGCAGTTGGAAAAGAATGAGTTCCAGAAGAAACCACACTAGATAAACTATTTCTTTTCTTTGTGGGGCCCGAAGTAGCAAAATTGTTATGTTAGCGGTTTTGGAAGGATGTTTTGGTTTATGTGGTGTCTGGCCTCTTTATGGGGTGATCTTCTGAAAGGATCACATCATCTGAGCTGACCAATTGTGAACTGAGTTGGGGCTTCACTCCAAATTGCCTGGGCTTGCCCCAGCAGTTAGAATCCTGGAGGCATGACTGTAAGCATTGAATTTGCAATCCTCTCCTTATAGTTGTTCAAATTAATAAATGTTCTTTGTTCATTAATAACTGGTGGAGCCAAGTTGCTACATTTGGCAACTAGGTAAAAAGCAGCAAGTCTGCTTGCAACATCATCAGAAAGAACCTTGGCCAGTAAATGTCAAGCTTGCAAAGTGAAAACGAGCTGCAAGCATGCCTGTATTTGGAAGAATGATCCCTTCGACGTCTCTGCTGAGGATTGAGTGTATTGAGTGTTTAGAGTACTGCCTCAAAGCTAATGGAATTGAGAAGGAGAGAAAGAGGAAGAGAATATTACTAAGTGCATATGGAATCTAAACTATAATTTGTTCCATAGTCTTGCGTCCTCAAATGTGCCCGATGCAAGCTCCTTTCCAGAAATCATACAATTGGTAAAAGGGCATTACCACTCCAAGCTCGCTGTGATTTTACAATGATTTACGTTGAATTCAATAAGGAGAGACCCAAGAGAGAACATATGTAGCAAATCTTAGGAAAATCGCGGAACATTAAGATTTTGGGACAACATTAAATGAGATGCTGCGGGATCGACTAATTTGTGGAGCAAATGATGAGGCAATACAGAGAAAGTTGCTGCCAGAAACTCGAAATTGATGTAAAAAAAAGGCACTTGAAATAACATTAGAAATGGAGAGTGCCGATAAGGACATCTAGAACTTCAGAGCTTACAAAATGGTGTGGTCCGCTAGTTAAGAAGGAAACTACAGATAGCAGTGGTGCTCAGAGTAAAAGCATCAGTTTAAACTGGGAAACAGATGTCGAAACTGGTAGAGTTAGGAAATTCAGGTGAATGAATCAGCCACCCAGGGTCAGTACACAGGGTTAAGGGCATTGGGGAAACCACTTCCCAGAGATTTGTTTTACAGATTCAGAGATACAGAATGCTTTGTGTGCCACCAAAAGGGCCATGTGATGTACAGATGTAAGAATAAACAGAGCCTGTCTAGTAGCAGCAGGGTGGACAGATCGACACCAGTACATAGTGCTGAAGCTTTTTCTGCAGGTGATCGGAATGTTCTTCAGATGAATAATCCAAAACAGGCAAGGTAACCTGTACTATAGTGTTGTTATTGGTCAACGGCAGACGATTAAGAATGAAAGTAGACATGGGAACGTCTGCTATTGTAGCTTTGGAGCAGACCTACAGGTATCTTCGAGAAGAGGTTCAGCCTCTGATGTTTAAGATAACCTCAACTAGATTGGCTACCGACACAGGAGAAGCCATTGAGGTGGGGGTACGACCAAAATGCCCATGAGCTATGGGCTACAATCTGCCCAACTTCCATTAATCATGGTGTCTGGACAAGGACCAAGCCTGATGGGCCATGGCTGGCTCCAAGAAATTAAACTCAACTGGTTGGAATTTTTCAATATTATAGAAGGAGGCTTGCGTAAAGTAACCCAGAAGCATCAAGATGTGTTCGGGATTAAGTTGGAAAAATTAAAGGAGTAAAGGCAAAAATTCACGTAGACCCAGAAACCACCCCAAATTTTTTCAGAGTCAGACCTGTTCCCTATACTTTGCTAGAGAAGGTTGAGACTGAGCTAAAAATTTTGGAAGAACTTGGTATCATCCAACTGGTTCAGTTTGCGGAATGAGCAGCCCCCATAGTGCCTGTGGTAAAACCAGAGAAAACAGCCTGCAACTGCGGAGACTATAACAATAAACCAGACAGCTAAACTGGACAAATACCCGAGCCCTAAAATTGAGGAATTATATGCAAGAATGGCTAGAGGAACAACCATATACCAAATTAGGTATGAGTCATGACATCAACAATTAGAGTTGGATGATGCTTTCAGAGGCTATGTGACTATTAAAACACATAAAGGATTATATGAGTATAGACTCTTGTCCTTTGGCCTTTCATCAACATGTGCCATATTTCAAAGAACCATGGAAAGCCTAATGCAGAACTTGTCACATGTGATTGTATATTTGGATGACGTTACTGATTACTGGTGCAACTGAAGATGAAAATTTGATCAATCTAGTAGAGGTACTGAGAAGATTTCAGGGAGCGGGAATTCACAATGAAAAGGAAAAGTGCACTTTCCACGCCAGTGAAGTAGCTCACCTTTGGCTACTGTGTCAAGGCCCAGGGATTGCATCCTATGGAGAACAAAGTACAGGCAATAAAGGAACCATCGGCCCCTAGAAACACCTCAGCTTACATCATTCCTGTGGATGGTTAAATATTATGGGCGGTTCCTACCAAACCTATCAACATTATTGGCTCCTTTACACATTTTATTGAAAAACGTCAGAGATGGTTTTGAAAAATACCACAGGGAGAGGCATTTAACGAAGTCAAATAACTTGCATTCATCTTGCCTTTTGGTACATTTTGACCTGTCTAAGAAGTTAGTGCTAACATGTAATGCCTCCTCAATTTGCATTGGGGCAGTTTTATCACTCAGAATGGATGATGGGTCTGAGAGATGTATTGCATACGTGTCAAGAATCTTTTCAGAAGCTGAGAAAGGTTACTCACAGATAGAAAAGGAAGCGTTATCTGTAGTGTACGGCATGAGAAAATTCCACCAATATGTTTACAGTAGACATTTTACAGTCATTACGACCACAAGTCACTATTGGGCCTATTCAAGGAGGATCAGGCCATTCCACTGATTGTATCAGCCAAGATTCAATGCTGGGCATTGCTCTTGTCAGCCTATGAATACATATTTGAACACCAGCCGGGGACACAAATAGCCAACGCTGATCCCCTTAGCCATCTTCTACTGCCAGAGAGTACACCCACCTCCGCCCCCCCGGACTACAAGAAATTGTGATGGCAATGAATTTTCTATACATCTTGTTAGTCTCGGAATAGCAGATAAAGTTTTGGACCTGCAAGAGGCCCACTGTTATCAAAGATCAGAAACACAATATCAGTCGGTTATTAGAATGTGATATTTTCTGAAGACATGAAGCCGTACCACATTAAGAAGAATTAGCTAAATTGTGAGGTTGGTATTATCCCATGAGGAGCGGGAGTAGTTGTCCCTGTGCAAGGAAGGGAATTGTTCCTTGCAGAGTTGCACAATGCCCACTTGGGCATATCAAACATGAAAGTGCCTGCAAGAAACTATGGCATCGATGCCGACATTGAGAAAATGATAAAGCACTGTGATCAGTGCCAGTTACAGCAAAAGGTACTGGCTATGGCACCCCTGGGAAAGGGGGTGAGTCCATATAGATTATGTGGGACCATTGTTTGGCACGATGTTCCTCTTGTTGATGGACGTCCACTTCAAATGGATGGAGATAATTGAGATGAGTTCCACACCCACAAATGCCACAGTCGAGAAGCTTTTCCAGTGCTTCACGTCTCATGGACTTCCGGAAGTGTTAGTTTCAGATAGCGGCACAGCTTTTACAAGCACTGAATTTCAACTTTTCATGTTTTCCAGTGGGTTAAAGCATATCAGAACTGCACCATATTATCTCTCTTCAAATGGACTGGCTGAGCGGGCAGTTCAGACTTTCAAGGCTGGCTTGAAGAAACAACCATTTGCATCTTTGGAAACTGAAATATCCTGATTCCTTGTAGCATACAAAACCACCCCACATTTTCCCACAGCTATGTCTCCAGCAGAGCTATTGATGGTTTAATGCCTAAGGACCAGGCTAAGCCTAGCATTCCCAAATTTAGCGGGGAGAGTAAAGACAAGAGAGTGCAACCAAAAGAGGAACTATAATTTGATGAAAGATGCAAGATCATTTGAAATAGATGTCCCTATGTGAGGAACTTTAGGAATGGCCCAAGTTGGGTTTCTGGAATTTTGGTGGCCAAGACGGGGCCGTTGTCGGATGAGGGAGAAGTGCAAGACAGGATTTTGAAGACACGTGGAAATTTGCGAGGGGGAGAGTCATCCTAAGAATCAGTGTCACAGTGTGATCTGTTGCTGCCATCTGGAAGTGTTTTCAGCTGCCTGAGAAGTAAAAGTTCCAATCAGCCTGTGACAGATGAAAGTATTGTTCTGACTGGAACAGAGGAGGTTAAAGTATCAAGAGTAGAAAAGAGGCCAGGAAGTCTCCCAACAGAGAGAGTCGGTGAGTTGCGCCACTCTATGAGAAAGTGGAAGTCACCAGAGAGACTACGTTTTGGATGGGCTGATTAAAAAATGTTAATTGTTGTAAATTATGGGGAACTGTATAAGTTAACTATTATTCTGTGTATAAAGGAGCGTAGAAAGGGGAGGGATATGATGTTTGGCCCCTTTAAGTATGATCTGCTGGAAGGGAACATGACCCAGGCTCAGGAACTGAGTTTGGGCTTCATTCCAACTTGCCTGGTCTTGTCCTAGCAGTTAGATCCTGGAAGCATGACTGTAAGCATTGACTCTGCATTGCTCTGCATATAGTTGTGACTGTTGACAAATGTTCTTTATTCATTAATAACTGGTGAAGCCAAGTTACAACAGTTTAATATGATTTATTTCTGTTTACTTCAGTTAAGTTTCTTTTCAAAAGCTTTATTTCCAATCAATTTATAAAATCATCGAATCCCTCCAGTGCAGAAGGAGGCCATTCAGCCCATCGAGCCTGCACCGACTACAATCCCACCCAGGCCCTACCCCCACATATTTACCTTACTAATCCCTTGGAACTAAGTGGTAATTTAGCATGGCCAATTAACCTAACCCGCACATCTTTGGACTATGGGAGGAAACCAGAGCACCCGGAGGAAACCCACGCAGACATGAGGAGAATGTGCAAACTCCACACAGACAGTGACCCAAGGCCTGAATTGAACCCAGCTCACCGGTGCTGTGAGGCAGCAATGCTAACCACTATGCCACTGTGCTGCCCTATTTAATCACTTTATTTGTTCTGTGCTGATTTAATGCTTATAACTTTTCTGACATGTTTCTTACATTTGTACCTGTCTTGTTTGAATTATTCTTTCTTGCTTTCGTCCACTGTTATTTGTCATTTATATTAATTATTTGGATGAGAATATAGGAGGCATGGTTAGTAAGTTTGCAGATGGCACCAAGATTGGTGGCATAGTGGACAGTGAAGAAGGTTATCTAGGATTGCAATGGGATCTTGATCAATTAGGCCAGTGGGCTGACGAATGGCAGATGGAGTTTAATTTAGATAAATGCGAGGTGATGCATTTTGGTAGATTGAAATCATAGAAACCCTAGAAACCCGACAGTGCAGAAGGAGGCCATTCGGCCCATCAAGTCTGCACCGACCACAATTCCACCCAGGCCCTATCCCCACATATTTACCCGCTAATCCCTCCAACCTACGCATCTCAGGACTCTAAGGGGCAATTTTTAACCTGGCCAATCAACCTAACCCGCACATCTTTGGACTGTGAGAGGAAACCGGAGCACCTGGAGGAAACCCACGCAGACACGAGGAGAATGTGCAAACTCCACTCAGACAGTGACCCAAGCCGGGAATCGAACCCAGGTCCCTGGAGCTGTGAAGCAACAGTGCTAACCACTGTGCTACCGTGCCGCCCCTGAACCAGGGCACGACTAGCTCAGTTAATGTTAGGACGTTGGGGAGAGTTACAGAACAAAGAGATCTAGAGGTACATGTTCATAGCTCATTGAAAGTGGAAACACAGGTGGATAGAGTGGTGAAGAAAGCATTCGACATGCTTGGTTTCATCAGTCAGAACATGGAATACAGGAGTTGGGACGTCTTGTTGAAGTTGTACAAGACATTGGTAAGGTTACACTTGGAATACTGTGTACAGCTCTGGTCACCCTGTTATAGAAAGGATATTATTAAACTAGAAAGAGTGCAGAAAAGATTTACTAGGATGCTACCATGACTTGATGGTTTGAGTTATAAGGAGAGGCTGGATAGACTGGGTCTTTTTTCCCTGGAGCGTAGGAGGCTGAGGGGGTGATCTTAAGAGGTCTATAAAATAATGAAGGGCATAGATCAGCTAGATAGTCAGTATCTTTTCCCAACGGTAGAGGAATCTAAAACTAGAGGGCGCAGGTTTAAGGTGAGAGGGGAGAGATACAAAAGTGTCCAGAGGGCAATTTTTTCACACAGAGGGTGGTGAGTGTCTGGAACCAGCGGCCAGAGGTGGGTACAATTTTGTAGAGGCGGGTACAATTTTGTCTTTTAAAAAGCATTTAGACAGTTACATAGGTTAGATGGGTATAGAGGGATATGGGCCAAACGCGGGCAATTGGGACTAGCTTAGGGTTTTAAAAAAAAAAGGGCGGCATGGACAAGTTGGGCCAAAGGGCCTGTTTCCATGCTGTAAACCTCTATGACTGTATGCTTGAAAACAGTTCTTGAGTTGGGTTTTCTCATGTCCAATAAGTCCAAAGCACATGGTGCGAAGCCACTGCCTGCTTGATGAATTGAATAATGGTGGGGCCTCATTTTCGTTCCAGTGGAAAGCTGCCTGCATGTTTCAAGCATCTCTCTGATCAGAGAGGTCCATAAATTCAGCAGTTTCAACATGGAGACCAGCCCTGCAATTAAATTTGGAGGGATGGGGCAATCTTGAGGGAGGGTTGTGATGGATGGGTAATAAAGGGGGGTAGTCTATGTGGGCTCGAGAGCATTACCTGTTTGTGATTAGAATCCCTACAGTGCAGAAGGAGGCCATTCGGCCTCCAGTCTACACCAACTTTCTGACAGAGTATCTTACCCAGGCCCTCTTCCCCACCCTATCCCTATAACCCCACAAATCTATCATGGCTAATTCATCTAACCAAGACATCTTGGGCAACTTAGCATGGCAATTCACCTAACCTGCACATCTTGGGACACTAAGGAGCAATTTAGCATGGCTAATCATGCACATCTTGGGACACTAAAGAGTAATTTAGCATGGCCAATCCACCTAACCTGCACATCTTAGACATTAAGTACAATTTACCATGGCTAATCCGCCTAACCTACACATTTTTGGCATGTGGGGGAAACCAGAGCACCCAGAGGAAACCCACACAGAGACACACCGGGGAGAATGTGCAAACTCCACACAGTCACCTAAGGCCGGAATTGAACCCGGGTCCATAGCACTGAGAGGCAGCAGTGCTAACTACTGTGCCTGCAGCCAGTCCTTTAAGGAGCTCTGGTTTGACTGTTTGCAAGAGCCAGTGCTGCTTTTGAAAAAATGCTTTCAAAGTTCTTGATAGTTGTAATTTTGTGCACAAAATAATGGAAAGCCCAAAAGAAGCTGGCAAGGACTGTTTTGCAGCTCATAAAACTGGCGCCTGCAGTTCAAAATGACTTTGGAAGTCTCAAAAAGTCTAAGACAATATGTAGTAATTGCAGTTTATATTTATTAATGGTACAGGGTGGCTCCTGCTGAATAATTAATGTTTAATACAACAGGATATACAAAAGGGAGCCTCCAGACCCTTCCAAGTGAAGTCATAATGGTCCCAACAGACTCTTGTTTCAGACAGGGAAAAGAGAGCCTTGGGAGCTAACATGAAGGTGAGAGGAAATTAGATTATGTTTTGTTATGGGAATATGACAGCAGTGTTAAGTAAAGCTGGTTTACATGTTTGTTAGTGGCAATGATTCTGGGCCCTTGCATAGCTAGTGGCAACATGAAAATAATCTTGCTCAGATCCTTTAGATGAAATTTTATTCTCCAAGAATCGGTGGGAGGAAGAGGTATTGGGGTTCTTGAGAAACATTAAGGTAGACAAGTCTCCAGGGCCTGATGGGATATACCCCAGAATACTGAGAGAGGCAAGGGAGGAAATTGCTGGGGCCTTGAGAGAAATTTTTGTATCCTCACTGGCTACAGGAAGGTTCCAGAGGATTGGAGAATAGCCAATGTTGTTCCTTTGTTTAAGAAGTGTAGCAAGAATAATCCAGGTAATTACAGGCTGGTGAGCCTTACGTCAGTGGTAGGGAAATTATTGGAGAGAATTCTTTGAGACAGGATTTACTCCCACTTGGAAATAAGTGGATGTATTAGCGAGAGGCAACATGGTTTTATGAAGGGGAAGTCATGTCTCATTAACTTGATCGAGTTTTTTGAGGAAGTGATGAAGATGATTGATGAGGGTAGGGCAGTGGATGTTGTCTACATGGACTTCAGTAAGGCTGTTGACAAGGTCCCTCATGGCAGACTGGTGCAGAAGGTGAAGTCGCATGGGATCAGAGGTGAGCTGGCAAGGTGGATACAGAACTGACTTGGTCATAGAAGACAGAGGGTAGCAGTGGAAGGGTGTGTTTTTGAATGGAGGGCTGTGACAAGTGGCATTCCTCAAGAATTAGTGCTGGGACTTTTGCTGTTCGTAATATATATAAATGATTTGGAGGAAAATGTAACTGGATTGATTAGTAAGTTTGCGGATGACACAAAAGTTGGTGGATTTGCAGATAGTGATGAGGACCATCAGAGGATACAGTAGGATATAGATAGGTTGGACGCTTGGGCAGAGAAATGGCAGATGGAGTTTAATCCAGACAAATGTGAGGTAATGTATTTTGGAAGGTCTAATACAGATAGAAAATATACAGTCAATGGCAGAACCCTTAAGGGTATTGATAGGCAGAAGGATCTGAATGTACAGGTACACATGTCACTGAAAGTGGCAATGAAGGTGGAGAAGGTAGTCAAGAAGGCATACGGCATGCTTGCCTTCATCGGCCAGGGCATTGAGTTTAAAAATTGACAAGTCATGTTACAGCTTTATAGAACCTTATTTAGGCCGCACTTGGAATATAGTATTCAATTCTAGTCACCACACTGCCAGAAGGATGTGGAGGCTTTAGAGAGGGTACAGAAAAGATTTACTAGTATGTTGCCTGGTATGGAGGGCATTAGCTATGAAGGGAGATTGGAGAAACTTGGTTTGTTCTCACTGGAACGACGGAGGTTGAGGGGCGACCTGATAGAAGTCTACAAGATTATGAGGGGCATAGACAGAGTGGATAGTCAGAAGCTTTTTCCCAGGGTGGAAGAGTCAATTACTAAGGGGCATAGGTTTAAGGTGCGAGGGGCAAGGTTTAAAGGAGGTGTATGAGGCAAGTTTTTTACACAGAGGGCAATGGGTGCCTGGAACTTGCTGCTGGGGGAGGTAGTGGAAGCAGAGACAATTGTGAGTTTTAAGGGGCATCTGGATGAATTCATGAATAGGATGGGAATAGAGGGATATGGTCCATGGAAGGGTAGGGGGTTTTAGTTCAGTCGGGCAGCATGGTCGGTGCAGGCTTGGAGGACCGAAGGGCCTGTTCCTGTGCTGTAATTTTCTTTGTTCTTTGTTCTTTGGGTGGGTTAGGAGCAAGTTGGGGTAAGATGTATTAACATAGAGTGAAAGGCCTGCCACCTGGCTCCAATGCGCCCACTTTTGAGTTTAACAGAGACAAAAGTCTCTGATTAGGGGGACTTTTTATTGTCACCCCTTAACTGTACACATATCCAATGTACTGCAATGCATGGATGCAGTCTCCATGCTGGTTCTCCCACACAATCTACTATCATCTGGCTCTCTACATCATACCATGGATGGTATTGTTCTCCAGTCCTACATTAACCCTTGGTCTGCTGAGGGGATACAGAGGAGGTTCACCGAGATGTTGCCTGGGTAAAGAATTTGAGCTATAAGGAGAGACTTGATCGGCTCCTTATTTAGAGCAGAGAAGGCTGAGGGGGGACATGATTGAACTGTATAAGATTATGAGGAATATGGACAGGTTGAGTAGGGAGCAGCTGTTCCCCTTGGTTGAGGGTCAATCATGAGGGGACATAATTTTAGGATCGGGGCAATGAGATTCAGAAAGGATTTAAGGAAAACCTTTTCACTCAGAGGGCGGTGTGAATCTGGAATGCACAGCTTGGGAAGGTAATGAAAGCCGGAAATCTTAAATATTAAAACATTCATGGATATGGGACAAGTGCGGGAAAATGGGATTAGCGTGACTTTAGTGGTAGTTACTGTCACTGCAGATTTTTCTGGAGGATGCATAAACTGAAAAAACTGCAAGTTACCAAGTTGGATCAAGTTTCTGACATCTTGTTTAAAATGGCAGACAACTTGATATCCAAATTCTGTATGACCTGCATGGGATCAGTTGAGAACCTTGCATCAAACTCAATGGAGGCTGTTGTAATGTTCCTATAAGGGAACATTATACCATGCTACTGTAGTATAGGAGTGCTCAGCAGACCAAGGGTTAATGTAGGACTGGAGAACAATACCATCCATGGTATGATGTAGAGATGATGTGGAGATACCGGCGTTGGACTGGGGTAAACACAGTAAGAAGTCTCACAACACCAGGTTAAAGTCCAACAGGTTTATTTGGTAGCAAAATCCACCTGACTTCATCACTCACCTGACGAAGGGGCAGCGCTCCGAAAGCTAGTGACTTTTGCTCCCAAATAAACCTGTTGGACATTAACCTGGTGTTGTGAGACTTCTTACTATGATGCAGAGAGTCAGATGATAGTAGATTGTGTGGTAGAACCAGCATGGAGACTGCATCCATGCATTGCAGTACCTTGGATATGTGCACACTTAAGGGGTGACAATAAATAGTTAATTTTCAATCATATAAGCCTCAAAACCTCAATGAGACAACAAACAATCGTTACAGCATGGTGGCAGTGGTGGTATGGATCCTAAAATCCCAGAGAAGCTGAAGAAAGAACCCAGATTCTCAAAGCATGAAACACTAAAAAAAAACTGAATCCTGACTTGAGAAAGCAAAAGAGAAAATGCTGGAAAATCTCAGCAGATCTGGAAGCATTTGTAAGGAGAGAAAAGAGCTGACGTTTCGAGTCCAGATGACCCTTTGTCAAAGCTAAAAGTCATAGAAAATGGTAGATATTTATACTGTAGGGTGAGGGGATGAAAGATGAGTCACAGCCACAAAAACAAGGGGAAAGGCTGCTAATGGGAGTCCATAGAGAGAATGGAAGGTGCGAATGGCCAAACAGCAGAGAAACTGAAATCAGAGGGTAAACTGTGACAGATGAAGATGTGGGGGGAAGGGGGAGATGGGTGGGAGAGAGGTAAAATTGAGAAAAAGGGGGAAGGGAGAAGCAAAGGGGGAGAAAAGGTAAAAAAGGGTGATAAAATAGGGGGAAAGAGTGTGGGGAGTGGAAGAAAAATAAAAAAAAGACAATGAAGAAATAAAAGGTAGAGAACAGCCAAAAATTAAATAAAATGAAAACTAAGGGGTCGAGGTGGGGTAGGGCTAATCGTCTGAAGTTGTTAAATTCGATGGTGAGACCGGAAAACTGTAATGTTCCTAGTCGGTTTTTGTGGCTATGACTCATCTTTCATTCCCTCACTCTACCGTATAAATATCTGTATAAAAGCAAATTACCGTGGATGCTGGAATCTGAAACAAAGCTAAAAGACTCCAGACTTTGACAAAGGGACATCTGGACTCGAAACGTCAGCTCTTTCCTCTCCTTACAGATGCTGCCAGGCCTGCTGAGATTTTCCATCATTTTCTCTTTTAGTTTCAGATTCCAGCATCTGCAGTAATTTGCTTTTATCCTGACTTGAGAAAAGTGTGCCCACATGAAGACACTACTGGAGATTTCCAAAAGGGAAATTGCAGACTCAGTTAGAGATTTCCAAAACAGAAATTGAAGAAGCAGTTGGAGATTTCTGAAAGGAAAATTGGAGACACAGTTAGAGGTTGCCTAAAGGAAAATTGAAGACTCAGTTGGAGATCACCTCCTAATGTGATGCATCTGAAGGCCCAACTGGAATCTTGCCCACTGCCCGACTCTCCGTTATGCCAGTGAGAAAACATGATGGTTCAAAACACTTCTGGAACAATGTGGCGTAGAGATTTTGGGACCTACTTTTTTGAGATTCTGCTCAGATTACGTACATCCTAGGAAAGGATGATGCTGGAGGCTTGCAGCTACTGGACCCTGGAGAAACACATTGCAGTGAATGGTGGGTGGATCTCATACTTATAGTGCCAACCTTTCGGGAGGTCAGAAATCCCCATGCTGCAGCTCCACCTCCATGGTGAGGAAGTGGCTTCAGAATCTCTGCACCCCCAACATCTTCCATAGTCTACCCTGACTTCTCTGACTTTCTTCAGAAAGTCAAGGCCCTCTCTAACTCCAAGTCAATTTTCATCAAAGAGGGGGGCGAGTTGAGGAAGGGTAGGCCTGAGTGGATGGAAATTCTTGAGGAAGACATGAGGGTGTGATAAAGATTTTGGGGATTTTATGTGGGGGGAGGGGGGGGTGAGGCTGTGAGAGAGGAAATGAAGATGTCAGGGGGGTGTAAGGCTGAGAGGGAGGAAATGTAGACATCAGAGAGAGGAATGTTGGGGTGGTGGAAATGAAGACATTGGGAGGTGGTGAGGCTGGCAGAAGGGGAAGTAATTCAGAGGGCCAGCGATGTACAGGTAGAGGATGGAGTATCGCGGAGAAGGGGTCATGGGAGAGAAAGGACTGAGTGAAGAAGGGGTGAGGGGGTAAGGCTGAATGTAAGACTGATGGGGAGGGGGTTGGGGAGCGTGTTCAGAGGGTAGAGGGTGCCTGGGGGAGGACAGGCGATGGAGAGAGATAGGGCTGTGGGGGAAGGTGTTGTGAAAGAGATAGGAGTGAGGGAGAGTGTAAGGAACGGTGAAGGCACAGGGATGAAAGGGTTAATAATCGCACAAGTTTAAAAATCACATAAACTACAAGTTGCTAGACTCAGTCACACAAGGAAAGCAGGTCTTTATTAAAGCAGACCCAGATAAGTGTCAAAGACCATAAAACTCCTAATTACAAGGGAGGCTATAGTGACACAATATGCACACAAGAATTCAATTGAATGATATGCAGCTGCAGCTCACGTGTGTTCATTAGAACAAGAAACAATGGACATGGGAGGTTGATCTACCATTGGTCAGGCATATAGCTATCATACTGCTGTCTGGAGGGTGGTAGATAGTTAAAAAATATACTTGCTTGATGAAGTTATAATTAGGTAGATGTGCACATGTTGTAATTGGACAAGTATAGCCTTATGGAAACCTAATCAATAATTGTGAGTGGACATAGATAACTTCTATACAAATGTACATCTCTGATATATGCTAATTACTTGTATTTGAATCTGGAAGAATATCTGTTTGTGTAATAGCCAGTGCTCTGGATTGTGCCACCAGCTGACGTATAGTAGTAGAGGTGGGTACAATTTTGTCTTTTAAAAAGCGTTTAGACAGTTACATGAGTAAGACTGCTATCGAGGGATAAGCCAAATGCGGGCAATTGGGACTAGCCTTGTCGTTTAAAAAAAAAGGCGCATGGACAAGTTGGATCGAAGGGCCTTTTTCCATGCTGTAAGCCTCTATGACTCTATAAGTGACCCTGCAGAACAAGATTGTTAATTAATCTTTTCTCAGTGTACAGTTCCCAGTCTAGAGTAGCCTGTTCTTTGCTTGGTTCCTCAGCATATTGATCTAGTTTGGTTTGTCCAATCTATATGTAAATTTAAGTCACCCATGGTTACAGTTGTACCCTGATTGCATGCACCTCGTGTTTGATACTTTATTTTACAACTCTATTACTGTTTGGGGGCCTATAGACAATCCTCAACAAAGTTTTCTGCCCCTTGCCACTTCTTATCTTCACCTACACAGATTCCACATCATGATTGTCAGAGACAAAATCCTTCCTCACGATGACATTGATTTCCTCCTTTACTAACAATGCTATCTTTTACCTATCTATCTGCCCTTTCTCAATAATGAATACTCCTGGATATTCAGTTCCTTGGTAACCCTGCAGCAAAGTTTCTGTAATTATAACAATATCATAACCATTTATTGCTCTTTGTGCTGTTAATTCATCTATGCTATTGCAAATGCACTGCCCATTAAAACACAAAAACCCTTCAGACTTGTCTCTTTAACCTTGTTAATCAAGTTGGGCCGAAGGGCCTGTTTCCATGCTGTAAACCTCTATGACTCTAATCAGCTTAGCTTTATTTTGCATTCTGGCCCCATTTATTTTTCATCTTTGTTGTTTCTTCCTTCCACTTTTGCTTCTTACATTTCTGTTTTTTATTTGTATCCTTGTTTCTTCCTCCTCTCTCTCCCTGCTCAGGTTCCCATTCACCTGCCATTCTAGTTTAAACCCTCCCTGACAGCACAAGCAAACACCCTCCCTTGAGGTCATTGGTCCCAGTCCTGTCCAGATGCAACCCGTCCTTCTTGTACTGGTCCCACCTTTTCCAGAACCGGTCCCAACATCCCAGGAATCTGAACTCTGCATCCTACACCATTTCTGCACTCTCATGTTCATCTGGGATATACAAAGAACAAAGAAAATTACAGCACAGAAACAGGCCCTTCGGCCCTCCAAGCCTGCACCGACCTTGCTGCCCGACTTAGCTAAAACCCTCCAAAGAACAAAGAAAATTCTTGCTATTTTTTTCTCTTACTAGCATATGGCACTGGCAATAACCCTGAGATTACTACCCCTGAAGTCCTACTTTTTAATTTATGTCCTAACTCTCCAAATTCATTTTGTAGGACCTTATCCCTTTTTCTACCAATCGTTAGTACCGATATGTACCACGAACACTGGCTGTTTACCTGCCCCATTCAGTGTGCCCTACAAAATGGACCCTGGCACCAGGGAGGCAACACACCATCCTGAAGTCTCTTTTGCAGCCGCAGAAACACCTGTCATTTCCTATTACAATTGAATCGTCTACCATTATAACCCTGCCATTCTTCTTCCTCTCTGCTTGTGCAGCAGACCCACCCATGGTGCCATGGACTTGACTTCCACTGCTACCCTTGAGAAATCATTCCCCCACCAAAGCAGTTTCTAAATGGTATATCTGTTAGAGAGAGGGAAAGCCACAGGGGTCACCTACGGTATTTTCCTTCCTCTACTCTGCCTGGTGGTCATGCATCTCCTTTCTACCTGTTCAATCTATACCTGTGGTATGACCACCTCATTGAACATGCTATCCACAATAATCTCAATGTGGAGATGCCAGCGTTGGACTGGGGTAAGCACAGTAAGAAACCTCATAACACCAGGTTAAAGTCCAACAGGTTTATTTGGTAGCACAAGCCACAAGCTTTCAGAGCGCTGCTCCTTCGTATCCGATGATCTTCAGGTAAGCGTTCTCCAAGGCGGCCTTCACGACACACAACAATGCAGAATCGCTGAGCAGAAACTGATAGCCAAGTTCCGCACACATGAGGTCGGCCTCAACCGGGATCTTGGGTTCATGTCACACTATCTGTAACCCCCACGACTTGCCTGGGCTTGCAAAATCTCACTAACTGTCCTGGCTGGAGACAATACACATCTCTTTAACCTGTGCTTAACCCTCTCTCCATTCACATTGTCTCTACCTTTAAGACTTGATTACCTGTAAAGACTCGCATTCCAACCATTATCTTGTAAATTGAGTTTGTGTCTTTATATGTCCTGTTTGTGAACATGACTCCCACTCACCTGATGAAGGAGCAGCACTCTGAAAGCTTGTGGCTTGTGGTACCAAATAAACCTGTTGGACTTTAACCTGGTGTTGTGAGACTTCTTACTACACAATAATCTCACCATTGCGGATGATTGCTATTGAGTTCACCTGCCTCTCCAGCTCCATAATGTGATTAGCCAGTAGCTGCATTTGGACACATTTCCTGCACATGTGGCTGCCAGAGACATTGGAAGTGTCCATGACTCCCCATATAGCGTAGGAGGAACATATCACAGGTGCGAGCTCCACTACCATGACTTTGCTTTAAGTTACCCTTGTTAGTTACTCACCTTAAAGAATACTAATTATGCTAGGGACTTTATTTCATGCCAAACACTCCTGCTGCAATGCAAAGACCGTGCTTTACGTCTTTGGAGACCTTACTTTAAGTCTGAGGTTTACTTCCCTTACACTACTTTGTTACATTGAAACATAGAAAAGTAGAAGATAGGAGCAGGAGGTGGCCATTTGGCCCATCGAGCCTGCTCCCTCAGTTCATAGAATCATGGAAATCCTATAGTGCAGAAAGAGGCCATTTGGCCCATTGAGTCTGCACTGACCACAATCCCACCCAGGCCCTACCCCCATTCCCCTACATATTTACCCGCTAATCCCTCTAACCTACGCATCTCAGGACACTAAGGGGCAATTTTAGCATGGCCAATCAACCTAACCCGCACATCTTTGGACCGTGGGAGGAAACCGGAGCACCCGGAGGAAACCCACGCAGACACGAGGAGAATGTGCAAACTCCACACAGACAGTGACCCAAGCCGGGAATCGAACTCAGGTCCCTGGAGCTGTGAAGCAGTAGTGCTAACCACTGTGCTACCACTGTCCATTATTACGATCATGGCTAATCATCCTACTCAATAGCCTAATCCTGCTTTCTCCCCATAATCTTTGATCCCAAGTGCTATATCCAGCCGCCTCTTGAATACATTCAATGCTTTAGCTTCAACTACTTCCTGTGGTAATGAATTCCACAGGCTCTTTGGGTGAAGAAATGTCTCCTCACCTCCATCCTAAATGGTCTACCCTGAATCCTCAGACTGTGACCCCTGGTTCTGGACTCCCCACCATCGGGAATATCCTCTCTGCATCTACCCTGTCTAATCCCGTTAGAATTTTATAAGTCCCACATCCCTGCTCCTGTACTCGAATCCTCTCACAATGAAGGCCAACATGCCATTTACCTTCTTTACCACCTGCTGCACATGCATGCTTACCTTCAGCAACTGGTGCACAAGGACACCCAGGTCCCGCTGCACACTCCCCTCTCCCAATTTACAGCCATTCAGGTAGTAATCTGTCTTCTTATTTTTGCTTCCAAAGTGAATAACCTCACATTTATCCAAATTATACTGCATTTGCCATTAATTTGCTCACTCACCCAACCTGTCCAGATCATTCTGAAGGATCTCTGCATCCGCGTCACTGTTCACCCTCCCACCCAACCTGGTATCATCTGCAAACTTTGAGATGTTACATTTTGTTTCCTCATCCAAATCATTCATATATATTATGAATAGCTGGGGTCCCAGCACCGATCCCTGTGGCATCCCACTAGTTACTGCCTGCCAATTCGAAAAGCACCCATTAATTCCTACTCTTTGTTTCCTCTCTGCCAACCAGTTTTCTATCCATCTCAATACACTTCCCCCAATCCCAATCTTGCATGATAATCTCTTGTGCGGGACTTTGTCAAACGCTTTCTGAAAATCCAAGTCTACTTGGATACCATATCTACTGGTTCTCACTTGTCAACTCTACCAGTTACATCTTCAACGAATTCCAACAGATTTGTCAAGCATGATTTCCCCTTCATAAATCCATGCTGACTCTGTCTGATCCTGCCACTGCTTTCTAAATGCTCTGCTATAAAGTCCTTGATAATGGATTTGAGAATTTTCCCCACTACCAACCTTAAGCTTACTCGTCTATAATTCCCTGATTTCTCTCTACCTCCCTTTTTGAATATTGTAGTGACAATAGCTAACCTCCAATCTGCAGGGACTGTTCCAGAGTCTATAGAATCCTGGAAGATGACCACCTATGCATCCACTATTTCTAGAGCCACGTCTTTAAGTACTTTGGGATGTAGATTATCAGGTCCTGCAATGCTGATTGCAGGACACGCTTCCCAGACTGCTTCACTGCAATGCTGATTGCAGGATGCGCTTCCCAGACTGCTTCACTGCAATGCCAATTGCAGAACACACTTCCCAGACTGCTTCACTGCAATGCCGATTGCAGGACACGCTTCCCAGACTGCTTCACTGCAATGCTGATTGCAGGACGTGCTTTCCAGACTGCTTCACTGCAATGCCGATTGCAGGACGTGCTTCCCAGACTGCTTCACTGCAATGCTGATTGCAGGACTCGCTTCCCAGACTGCTTCACTGCAATGCCGATTGCAGGACGTGCTTCCCAGACTGCTTCACTGCAATGCCGATTGCAGGACGTGCTTCCCAGACTGCTTCACTGCAATGCTGATTGCAGGACGTGCTTCCCAGACTGCTTCACTGCAATGCCGATTGCAGGATGTGCTTCCCAGACTGCTTCACTGCGAGGCTGATTGCAGGACACGCTTCCCAGACTGCTTCACTGCCATGCTGATTGCAGGACGTGCTTCCCAGACTGCTTCACTGCAATATCAATTGCAGGACACACTTCCCAGACTGCTTCACTGCCATGCTGATTGCAGGACGTGCTTCCCAGACTGCTTCACTGCAATATCAATTGCAGGACACGCTTCCCAGACTGCTTCACTGCAATACCGATTGCAGGACACACTTCCCAGACTGCTTCACTGCAATGCTGATTGCAGGACATGTTTCCCAGACTGCTTCACTGCAATGTCGATTACAGGACCTGCTTCCCAGACTGCTTCACTGCAATACCGATTGCAGGGCACGCTTCCCAGACTGCTTCACTGCAGTGGTGACCGCAGGAAACTCTTCCCAGACTTCTTCACTGCAATGCTGATAGCAGGACATGCTTCCCAGACTGCTTCACTGCAATGCTGATTGTAGGAAACTCTTCGCAGACTGCTTCACTGCAATGCCAATTGTGGGACACTCTTCCCAGACTGCTTCACTGCAGTGGTGACCGCAGGACACTCTTCCCAGACTGCTTCACTGCAATGCTGATTGCAGGAACTCTTCCCAGACTGCTTCACTGCAGTGGTGACCGCAGGACACTCTTCCCAGACTGCTTCACTGCAATGCTGATTGCAGGACACTCTTCCCAGACTGCTTCACTGCAATGCTGATTGCAGGACACTCTTCCCAGACTGCTTCACTGCAGTGGTGAGCGCAGGACACTCTTCCCAGACTGCTTCACTGCAATGTTGATTGTAGGAAACTCTTCCCAGACTACTTCACTGCAATGCTGATTTCAGGACACTCTTCCCAGATTGCTTCACTGCAATGCTGATTGTAGGACACTCTTCCAGACTGCTTCACTACAATGCAGATTGCAGGACACTCTTCCCAGACTGCTTCACTGCAGTGGTGACCGCAGGACACTCTTCCCAGACTGCTTCACTGCAGTGGTGAGCGCAGGACATCTTCCCAGACTGCTTCACTGCAATGTTGATTGTAGGAAACTCTTCCCAGACTGCTTCTCTGCAATGCTGATTGCTGGACACACTTCCCAGACTGCTTCATTGCAATGCCGATTGCAGGACACACTTCCCAGACTGCTTTACTGCAATGCTGACTGTAGGATACTCTTCCCAGATTGCTTTACTGCAATGCTGACTGTAGGATACTCTTCCCAGATTGCTTTACTGCAATGCTGACTGTAGGATACTCTTCCCAGATCCAGGGCAGGATAAAATAAAGGAAAATGTTTGTTAAGTGTTATGTTGCCAGTTGCTTGATTCTACATGATTGAGAGAGATTGCGGCATTTCTTCGTTGCAAATGTCATTCGAGCAATCCTGCTGCTCCATGAGGCAGCTGTCAGCATTTGGAGAGCCTATCTACCATCCCCCAGCCTTTCAAATTGAACTTTACATGCTGGCTGACCTTAAACAGTCAACCGGTGTAAAATCACACTCCCAGGCTGATTGCAGCCAGAAGCACATTTTGTGACTGCTTTGGACTCACCAATTGTGGGCGCCTGTCAGATGAAAAAATCAGACTTAAGACACAGAAGGCAAAACTAAATTGGTACAATTGTGTTCATCTTGCAGATTCCTTCCCTCTCAATTTACTTTTAGATTTTGCCCACACAATTCCACCACCTGTCCCACTACATGGAAAGCACCTCCAAATTAATAATAGCCATTTGAATACGAGGAGATCTGTTTTTGATCTGATTGTAGCACCAAATTAAAGCAGAAGAGACTTTTCCGATTGTTCATGCTAGCGGGGGTTTCCCATCCCACTGCAGTGAACAGAGATTCGACTTGTCACCAAATTCTCCGTCTTTGCTGCAGTGGGAGCGTGGCGTGAACGGGTGGCAAAATCATGCCCATCCTATGTTTGGATTTAACTTTACCAATCTATAATAATCTGTCACATTAGAGGATCTCCCTTGACATTGCTGACTGATTGTACAGTGCATGGCTGTAACCCTGTTGACTGTTCTAGTCACCCTATTATAGAAAGGATATTATTAAACTTGAAAGAGTACAGAAAAGATTTACTGGGATGCTACTGGGACTTGATGGTTTGAGTTATAAGGAGAGGTTGGATAGACTGGGAGTTTTTTCCTTGGAGCGCAAGAGGCTTAGGGGTAACCTTATAGAGGTCTATAAAATAATGAGGGCATAGATAAGATAGATAGTCAACATTCTTTCCCAAAAGTTGGGAAGTCTGAAACTAGAGGGCATAGGTTTAAGGTGAGAGGGGAGATACAGAAGGGTACGGAGGGGAATTTTTTTACATTGAGGGTGGTGAGTGTCTGAAATGAGGTACAAGACGTAGTAGTAGAGGCGGGTACAATTTTGTCTTTTATTTGTCTTTTACAAGCATTTAGACAGTTACATGGGTAAGATGGCCATAGAGGGATATGGGCCAAACGTGGGCAATTGGGACTAGCTTAGTGGTTAAAAAAAGGTGGCATGGACAAGTTGGACCGAAGGGCCTGTTTCCAAGCTGTAAACCTCTATGACTCTATTGTAGCAAATTCCTTGACCTCTCAGGTCATTGCTCAAACATTCTTTCCGGAATGCTAGGTAATTTTAGTGCAGCAATTTCTTTCTTGAATTAGAAGTCATAGAACATAGAACATAGAACATTACAGCGCAGAACAGGCCCTTCGGCCCACGATGTTGCACCGACCAGTTAAAAAAAAAAACTGTGACCCTCCAACCTAAACCAATTTCTTTTCGTCCATGAACCTATCTACGGATCTCTTAAACGCCCCCAAACTAGGCGCATTTACTACTGATGCTGGCAGGGCATTCCAATCCCTCACCACCCTCTGGGTAAAGAACCTACCCCTGACATCGGTTCTATAACTACCCCCCCTCAATTTAAAGCCATGCCCCCTCGTGCTGGATTTCTCCATCAGAGGAAAAAGGCTATCACTATCCACCCTATCTAAACCTCTAATCATCTTATATGTTTCAATAAGATCCCCTCTTAGCCGCCGCCTTTCCAGCGAAAACAATCCCAAATCCCTCAGCCTCTCCTCATAGGATCTCCCCTCCATACCAGGCAACATCCTGGTAAACCTCCTCTGCACCCTCTCCAAAGCCTCCACATCCTTCCTGTAATGTGGGGACCAGAACTGCACACAGTACTCCAAGTGCGGCCGCACCAGAGTTGTGTACAGTTGCAACATAACGCTACGACTCCTAAATTCAATCCCCCTACCAATAAACGCCAAGACACCATATGCCTTCTTAACAACCTTATCTACTTGATTCCCAACTTTCAGGGATCTATGCACACATACACCTAGATCCCTCTGCTCCTCCACACTATTCAAAGTCCTCCCGTTAGCCCTATACTCAACACATCTGTTATTCCTACCAAAGTGAATTACCTCACACTTCTCCGCATTAAACTCCATCCGCCACCTCTCGGCCCAACTTTGCAACCTGTCTAAGTCTTCCTGCAAACTACGACACCCTTCCTCACTGTCTACCACACCACCGACTTTGGTGTCATCAGCAAATTTGCTAATCCACCCAACTATACCCTCATCCAGATCATTAATAAATATTACAAACAGCAGTGGCCCCAAAACAGATCCCTGAGGTACACCACTTGTAACCGCACTCCATGATGAATATTTACTATCAACCACCACCCTCTGTTTCCTATCCGCTAGCCAATTCCTGATCCAATTTCCTAGATCACCCCCAATCCCATACATCTGCATTTTCTGCAGAAGCCTACCATGGTGAACCTTATCAAACGCCTTACTAAAATCCATATATACCACGTCCACTGCCTTGCCCCCATCCACCTCCTTGGTCACTTTCTCAAAAAACTCAATAAGGTTAGTAAGGCACGACCTACCTGCCACAAAACCATGCTGACTATCACCTATCAATTCATTACTCTCCAAATAACTATAAATCCTATCCCTTATAATTTTTTCCAACATCTTGCCGACAACAGAAGTGAGACTCACCGGTCTATAATTCCCGGGGAAGTCTCTGTTCCCCTTCTTAAACAATGGGACAACATTCGCTAACCTCCAATCTTCTGGTACTATACCAGAGGCCAACGACGACCTGAAGATCAGAGCCAGAGGCTCTGCAATCACTTCTCTTGCCTCCCAGAGAATCCTTGGATAAATCCCATCCGGACCAGGGGATTTATCTATTTTCAGACCCTCCAGAATATCCTGCACATCCTCCAATAAGTCAGTATATTGTCTGAGCCCACTTTTTCTTCGATGTAGTTAACTATATTTCTAATGGCTGCTTGCATGGTCTGACTGAGTCTTGATATGTTCTGAGCTCCAATTTGTTTTTATATTGAGATCACTGCAGCATTCCTATAAACTTTGAGGAAGTAATCCTTAGAATAAGCACACCATTGTTTGTTTCAATAATAAATAAAGGTATAAATGATGCATGCTCACAGACTTTGTCATAAACACACAAGGTATTTATTAATAAGACTGTACAGAGACCAGCAGCCCACTGGCTGCCCCAGTTGCTATACATCTTCTATATGTTTATTCGATGCCTTCTGCCTAAGAGTGGGGTGATTATTTGCTCTTGTCCCAATTGGTCCAACAAGACACGTTGCTGTGTTGCCCTTAAAGGGACAGTCACCATCACTACAAAGGTATGATTTTTTTCCATCATGAACATTCAATCTTCAGAATGTAAAGGGTCTTTTCTCTGTTCCCTCACTATTTGGCCAGGTTAATTTAAAATGCTTTGTTTCCATTTCCCTGCCAATGTGTAGAATGAAATCTGCGTATCTATATTAAAATCTTTCTCTCATTTTACAGTGTACATTATTATTTATTTGATAAATCTAATTTTTTCTGGAAGTGGACCGAAATGATATTCATTTATTGAGAGTTAAATGGAACAATTGATGCAGTCCCTACTGTCTGAAGATTCAGGAGCTACTTTTTTTACTTCACGAATTGATTTGACTGCTGTTGGCATGCCTGTGTTTTTAGTTGTTTAATTTCATTTAAAAACTTTACAAATCCAAGCAACCCAGTGTAATTTGAAGCGCTCCACAATATACTGATTTTCCGGAGGAAATTAAACATACATGAAATGAAGTACTGTAGTTGGTATGACTATGGGATCTATTTGCAGGTACCTATTTCTTTCCTGATTTAATTCCCTCAAGAATTTACAGCACACCATTTTTACAGCTTTAAAAATAGACTCAGATTAAAAATAGATATCTGAGGAACCCATCTAACAATAACATCCAACCTAATTTGGAAAGAGTGACTAGAACTCTATCCACCAATAGTTGCTAGTATCTGTAAGTGGGAAAACTGAATCACACAAATATGTGCAGAATTCTTTTCTATCCATTTGTTCAATGTGAACAAATGAACAAGGAGCAAGAGGCCATTCAGCCCCTTGATCCTGCTCCGCCATTTGATAAGATCTCATGGCTACGTCTTGCCTCCTCCTGATGACCTACCACTCCCTTGTTTTCCAAGAATAAATCCACCCCTGCCTTACAAATATTCTTTTTCCACCACCTTTTCTGGAAGAAAGTTCCAAAGAGTCAAGATGTTCTGAGAGGAATTTTGTTCCCTCATCTCCATTTTAAATGGGTGACACCTTATTTTTAAACAGCGACTCCTTGTTCTAGATTCTCCCACAAAAGCGAAACATCCTCTCCATGTCCACCCTGTTAATATCTGCCAGGATCTTAAATCAATCAAGTTGCCTCTTACTCTTCTAAATTGCAACGGATGCAAGTCTAGCCTGTCTAACCTTGCCTCATAAGACAACCCATCCATTCCAGGTATTGGTCTGGTAAACCTCTCTGAATGGCTTCCAATGCATTTATTTCCTTCTTTAAATAAGGTGAGCAATATATTGTACTCTATATGTACAACCCTGTATAACCGAAGCATAATCTCCCTCCTTCTGCATTCAATTCCCATCATAATAAATGATAACATGCTAGTAGCTTTCCTAATTACTTGCTGTACCTGCATACTAGCCTTTTGTTATTTATGCACTAGGGTACCCAGATCCCTGTGCACCTCAGAGTTCTGCAATCTCTCACCATTTAGATAATGGCCAGAATTTTCCAGCCATTCACACTGGTCGGATCCTCCAGTCCCGCTAACGGCACACCCCTGCCATAGATTTCCCGGCAGTGAGGGATGCATTCAATGGGAAACCCCATTGACAATGGCAGGACCAGAAGATCCCACCGCTGGCCACGTCCACTGCCATGAAACGTGCAGTGGGATGTGTGGAAAATCATGCCCTTTTTTAGTCTTCCTGCCAAAATTTCATATTTTCCCAAATTATATTCCATTTGCCAGCTCTTTGTCCACTATCTAATCTACCTATATGCCTTTGTAACCTCATTGTGTTCTCTTCACAATTTACTTTGCTACCTACCTTTGTGTCATCAGCAAATTTGGCAATTATCCCTTCAATCCTTTCATTCAAGTCATTAATATAAATTGTAAACAGTTGAGATCCCAGCACACTCTGTTGCACACCACTCGTTGCATCTTGCCAACCTGAAAAAGATCTATTTATGCCTATTCTCTGCTTTCTATTAACAAGCCAGTCGTCTATCCATGCTAATATGCTAGCTGAAAAACATGAGTTTTATTTAAGGGCAGCACAATGGCACAGTGGTTGACACTGCTGCCTTTACAGTGCCAGGAACCTGGGTTCAATTCCGGCTTGGGTGACAGTCTGCGGAGTTTGCATGTTCTCCAGGTGTCTGCGTAGGCTTCTCCGGGTGCTCCAGTTTCCTCACACAGTCCAAAGATGTGCAGGTTAGGTGGATTGACCATGCTGAATTGCCCCTTAGTGTGCCAAGATGTGTTGGTTAGGTGAATTAGCCAGAGTAAAAAAAAATGTCTTTTAGTGTCCCAAGAATTGTAGGTTAGGTAGATTAGCCATGGTAAATGTGTGGGGTTATAGGGATATGGTGGGGAGAGGATTTGGGTAAGATAGTCTGTTAGAGAGTGGGTGCAAACTCAATGGGCCGAATGGTCACCTTCTGCACTGTCGGGGTTCTATTTTCCACAATAACATTTGATGTGCTAATTTACAAAATGCCTTCTGGAAATGTAAATACAGTGCATCCACTGGTTCCCCTTTATCCACAGCACATGTTACTTCCTCAAATAATTCCAATATGTTGGTTTTCCCTTTTACAAAACCATGTTAACTCTGCCTGATTACCTTGAACTTATTATCCAAGTGCCCTGCTATAACTTTTTAAATAATAGCTTCTAACATTTTCCCAATGACAGATTAGACTAACTGGCCTGTAGTTTCTTGCTTTCTGTCTCCCTCCCTTTTCAAATAATGGAGTTACATTTGCTATCTTCAATCTAATGGGACCTTCCCTGAATCTAGGGAGTTTTGGAAAATTAAAATCAATGCATTAGCTATTTCAATGAACATTTATTTTAAGACCCTAGGGTGAAGTCCAACAGGACTTGGGCTCTTGTCAGCCTGCAGCTCTTATTAATTTACTCAGTGCCACTTCTCTGGTGATGTTAATTTTCCTGTGTTCCTCCCTCCTTTCAGCTTCCTGGTTTATAGCTGCTTCTGGTATGTTACTTGTATCCTTAATCATGAAGACTGATGCAAAGTATTTGTTCAATTCATCTGCCATCTCCTTGGAATTGATAGCATTCCATGCTATTACAGCTCTTGTCCTTCTTGTCGGTAAAGTTGTTGGGGATTCACGTGGTATCATGTTGGATTTCTGCAGGGAATCCTGTAAGTTATCTGATTTGATACTGCAGCTACAGTGGGCAAATGTTGGTCAGGGTGGAGATTGAATCTAGTGCTGGGCAATGATAAAGAAAGACACTCTGTAGATTAAAATTCCAAAATTTTGAAACCTGATTCCATCCAGCCTGGAAAATGTTTGCTTTCAGGTTATGTGATTCTGGGGTGGACAGCTAACAGATGCTCAAGAGGAAGGCCAGTTACTTAAATTTGCTAAGGAGGTTGTATGTCTCAAATGTTAATAGATTTTAAATTTATGCCTGCAGGCTGGTTTTCCTGCGCCTCTGGAAACTCAACAGCTGAATGGAAGCAAAGAATGGCCAATTGTAACAGGTAAGTGCCTTGCCTGCACTGCTTGTGGGTCAGTGATTTCCCCCTTTAATCCTAGCCTTTTAAATCTTCCCTCCCCCCAGTTCAAAGCAGCTCTTAATCCTGCAAACTCTTTCCCCAAGAATCCCACCTTCCCATGAATTTGCCTCCACTCCACCACAAATACTTCCCCTGCAAACTTTTCCCCAGAGATTTGTTCCTCATGATCTCTTCCCGTGCAATCCCTTTCTTGTCATCATAATACTCCATTATACTTGTCTCATGAAGTCATCTTTCTCAACAAGTTATTTACAAGTGAACACTTGCCCATGAATTCTTCCACTCAAACCCTTTCACAATATAACCCCTTCCCATTATGATTTCTTCCCCGCAATCTCCTCTCTGCACTCTCTTTCCCACATAATCTCCTCCTCCCATGAACTCTTCTGCTGAACTCTCTTCCCTATATTGGTTTACCCATGATCTATTCCCATGTAAACACTTTTCCATGGTCTTTAACCACTTGGTGATCTCCTTCCAGAGTGACCTCTTCCTCACAAACTTAACTCTGTTGTCATTTCCCCCGTGTTCTCTTTCTCCATGATCCTAATATCAATTACCTGCTATCCCTCCCCTGTGTGATCTCTTCCCATGATCTCTTACCCATGATCTTTCCCTTACAATCCCAGCCTCTGGGGCCTCTTTCCCAGGGATTTCTCCCACCCACCCACCAGAATGTAAAACAGGTGGTAGAGGATTAGCCACTGCTTGCATACCCTGCCCCATTTCATCAACATCAGTGGAAATAAAAATCAGGTATTGTGTATATTATAGGCAGTCAAATTGCTGCAACCCCTTCATACCCTCACCCCAGTTAGAGGTTTTTACCCATAGTATCAGTGTTTCCTTGGAACTTGTATGACTGTAATTTTAATCAACATTAATATGCATGTGAAGATGCATATCCTATACCAATTTATTGATTGCAACTGTCAGTTATAAAGCTCAAATTATTTAATATACAGCTGTGGAGTTAATTGGAAATCGCCAAGCAACCAGCACATCTTTGAACTGACAGTTGTATTATTTTAGCAGTCAGCTTTTGTAAGCATGGTTCTTCTGTAGATACTGCAGATTTTGAACTAAATGGGTTTATGGATTGCCCTTGATGCCCAGGAGGCTAAACTCCATATCTATTGTTCAGTTAAGATAAATGTCCGTGGGTGTGAAGCTGCCTTAATGTAATTTTCTTAAGCACAGTAAATGTTTAGAGCTATCAGGCTTGAAAACTTAAAGAAACCGGCAGTGTGCAATAAATCTCAAAGGTAACCATTGTAGAAAAGATCAATATAGCCTTTCAGCATAAGAAAATG
Organism: Mustelus asterias; assembly: GCF_964213995.1. Taxonomy (NCBI): domain Eukaryota; kingdom Metazoa; phylum Chordata; class Chondrichthyes; order Carcharhiniformes; family Triakidae; genus Mustelus; species Mustelus asterias. The sequence continues at coordinate 37,892,040 of NC_135810.1, forward strand.
AAGAACTGTGAAGGATTTAAGCTCCCACACAGATCAAATGACCTCTGATCTCAGAAGGTATTGCTGTGCTGTACATTAAGGTACGGCAGAAGGGCTGATGAGCAAAATGGAGTATTCTGCCTTAACCTAAAATGTCTGCAATGATATCATTGAAATCTATTGAGTTCTGCATTAAACATTTCAAATATTGTGTTTTAATCGCATCAACAGGTACACATGGCAAATGATTTTATGTTGCTCCATGTAAAATAAACTATTTGAAGTATATGATAAGTGATCGATACTCAACCAATAAATCACTTAGAAAGAAAATTACAGGCACTAAACCAAATAGTAGTTATGTGTACAGAGCATTTAAGCAATTGGCTATAGCAAGTAATAATTGCAAATATCACATTACTCCAATAGGATATATTTGGAAATGAATTAATTATGTATTCGTTGTACGACTGCTCTGGGAAGCACAGAGACATTCCCATAAGACAGCCATTATGTCAATAGAATTGGTAATTAGTCTACCTTATGTAATGTGTCACCTTTCGTTGTTCTGGCTTGACAACCATATTTCCATTTGCAGCATATGACGTGCAGCTCTGTTTTGCATAATCTGTTAATCAATTAAAATTTCGGAAGGCAAATTTAAAATGTGAATGAGGCTCAAAGCCTCGGTCAAAGCCTTTCTGATGTGCATTAAGAGTCTGGTGTGCATGTGTGTTCTCTTTGTATTGTCAATCGTTATCTTCTGCTCAAATGACTTTTGAACTCTCATTATTCTTCAAAGTGCCTTCATGAGCATAGACAGACATGTGGACTATCAGCAAACAGCACCACAACAATTCACAGTCCAGGCACTGTTGCAGATCACTGATGAAGATTTGGTATAGTCCTTACTAATCTAACCCATCCCACTCATATTAACTTCCCCACCAATATTAAATTGTCTGGTTTTACTTCATTTATATTGAGTAGAACTAATTCATTCTTCCAAATTTGTGCCACTCAACAAAATCCAAAATGTCTTGTAGCAAAATAAACAGTCACATAACAGAATGGATGCCTGCAGTGTGAAGGGCAGTGAGTGTAAGCTCTGTTATTTGGGTTTGTTTTTGGGTTTCTCACTTCTTACTCTGGAAGAGATTTTGCTGGAGGCAAGGGTCTTTCGTTCAAAATCATAGAACCCCTAGAGTGCAGAAGGAAGTCATTCGGCCCATCGAGTCTGCACCGACTCTCCGGCAGAGCATTTCACCAAGACCCTATCCCCATAACCCATGAATTTCATAGAAATCATCATAGAAACCCTACAGTGCAGAAGGAGGCCATTCGGCCCATCGAGTCTGCACCGACCACAATCCCACCCAGGCCCTACCCCCACATATTTTACCCACTAATCCCTCTAACCTATGCATCCCAGGACTCTTCAGGGGCAATTTTTTAAACCTGGCCAATCAACCTAACCCGCACATCTTTGGACTGTGGGAGGAAACCGGAGCACCCGGAGGAAACCCACGCTAATGCCCCTAATCTACACATCTTGAAACAATAAGGGGCAATTTACCATGCAATCCATCTAACCTGCACATCTTTGGACTGCGGGAGGAAACCGGAGACCCAGAGGAAATCCATGCAGACATTGGGAGAATGTGCAAACTTCTTGAAAGGGAGATGGTGACACAGTTACTTGCTTAGTAATCCAGAAACCCAGGTTAATGCTCTGGGGACCCAGGTTCAAATCCCACCATGGTAGAATTTCTGGGGTGGCACAGTGGCACAGTGGTTAACACTGATGCCTTACAGCGCCAGGGACCCGGGTTCAATTCCAGCCTTGGGTCACTGTCTGTGTGGAGTTTACACATTCTCCCCGTTTTCTCCGGGTGCTCCGGTTTCCTCCCACAGTCCAAAGATGTGTGGGTCAGGTTGATTGGCCACGCTAAATTGACCTTAGTGTCAGGGGATTAGCAGGGTAAATATGTGGAGTTATGGGAATAGAGCCAGGATGGGATTGTGGTCGGTGCAGACTCAATGGGCCGGATGGCCTCCTTCTACACTGTAGGGATTCTATGATTCTTCACGCAGCCACCCAGGGCAGAATTGAACCTGGGTCCCTGGAGCTTTGAGGCAGCAGTGCGAACCACTGTGCCTGAAATAGATTTTTTAACACCAGTAACTACCTTTACAATTCATGTACAAGCTTAGAAGCTATTAGTAGAGTTAATCCTTTACTCCATATCTCCCCTCTGAGCCTTTATCCCCGTATTATTATATAGAACATAGAACATAGAACATAGAACATTACAGCGCAGAACAGGCCCTTCGGCCCACGATGTTGCACCGACCAGTTAAAAAAAAAAACTGTGACCCTCCAACCTAAACCAATTTCTTTTCGTCCATGAACCTATCTACGGATCTCTTAAACGCCCCCAAACTAGGCGCATTTACTACTGATGCTGGCAGGGCATTCCAATCCCTCACCACCCTCTGGGTAAAGAACCTACCCCTGACATCGGTTCTATAACTACCCCCCCTCAATTTAAAGCCATGCCCCCTCGTGCTGGATTTCTCCATCAGAGGAAAAAGGCTATCACTATCCACCCTATCTAAACCTCTAATCATCTTATATGTTTCAATAAGATCCCCTCTTAGCCGCCGCCTTTCCAGCGAAAACAATCCCAAATCCCTCAGCCTCTCCTCATAGGATCTCCCCTCCATACCAGGCAACATCCTGGTAAACCTCCTCTGCACCCTCTCCAAAGCCTCCACATCCTTCCTGTAATGTGGGGACCAGAACTGCACACAGTACTCCAAGTGCGGCCGCACCAGAGTTGTGTACAGTTGCAACATAACGCTACGACTCCTAAATTCAATCCCCCTACCAATAAACGCCAAGACACCATATGCCTTCTTAACAACCTTATCTACTTGATTCCCAACTTTCAGGGATCTATGCACACATACACCTAGATCCCTCTGCTCCTCCACACTATTCAAAGTCCTCCCGTTAGCCCTATACTCAACACATCTGTTATTCCTACCAAAGTGAATTACCTCACACTTCTCCGCATTAAACTCCATCCGCCACCTCTCGGCCCAACTTTGCAACCTGTCTAAGTCTTCCTGCAAACTACGACACCCTTCCTCACTGTCTACCACACCACCGACTTTGGTGTCATCAGCAAATTTGCTAATCCACCCAACTATACCCTCATCCAGATCATTAATAAATATTACAAACAGCAGTGGCCCCAAAACAGATCCCTGAGGTACACCACTTGTAACCGCACTCCATGATGAATATTTACTATCAACCACCACCCTCTGTTTCCTATCCGCTAGCCAATTCCTGATCCAATTTCCTAGATCACCCCCAATCCCATACATCTGCATTTTCTGCAGAAGCCTACCATGGTGAACCTTATCAAACGCCTTACTAAAATCCATATATACCACGTCCACTGCCTTGCCCCCATCCACCTCCTTGGTCACTTTCTCAAAAAACTCAATAAGGTTAGTAAGGCACGACCTACCTGCCACAAAACCATGCTGACTATCACCTATCAATTCATTACTCTCCAAATAACTATAAATCCTATCCCTTATAATTTTTTCCAACATCTTGCCGACAACAGAAGTGAGACTCACCGGTCTATAATTCCCGGGGAAGTCTCTGTTCCCCTTCTTAAACAATGGGACAACATTCGCTAACCTCCAATCTTCTGGTACTATACCAGAGGCCAACGACGACCTGAAGATCAGAGCCAGAGGCTCTGCAATCACTTCTCTTGCCTCCCAGAGAATCCTTGGATAAATCCCATCCGGACCAGGGGATTTATCTATTTTCAGACCCTCCAGAATATCCTGCACATCCTCCTTATCAACTGTAATACTGTCTATTCTACTCCCCTGCAACCCAGTGTCCTCCTCAGCTATATTCATGTCCCCTTGCGTGAACACCGAAGAGAAATATTGGTTCAATGCTTCACCAATCTCCTCCGGTTCCACACATAACTTCCCTCTGCCATCTATAACTGGCCCTAAACTTGCCCTAACCAACCTTCTGTTCTTGACATACCTATAGAACGCCTTAGGATTCTCTTTAACCCTATCCGCCAAAGTCTTCTCATGTCCCCTTTTAGCCCTTCTAAGCTCGCTCTTCAACTCCCTCTTAGCCAATCTAAAGCTTTCTAGTGCACTACCCGAGTGCTCACGTCTCATCCGAACATAAGCCTCCTTTTTCTTTTTAACCAACAAAGAAACTTTTTTGGTGCACCACGGTTCCCTAGCCCTACCAATTCCTCCTTGCCTGACAGGGACATACCTATCACAGACTCGCAGTAGCTGCTCCTTGAAAAAACTCCACATGTCGGACGTTCCCAGTCCCTGTAATCTCCTAGTCCAACCTATGTTTCCTAATTCTCTCCTAATAGCCTCATAATTACCCTTCCCCCAGCTAAAACCATTGGCCCGAGGTTCATGCCTATCCCTTTCCATCACTAAGGTGAACGTAACCGAATTGTGGTCACTATCACCAAAATGCACACCAACTTCCAAGTCTAGCACCTGGTCTGGCTCATTTCCCAGCACCAGATCCAATATAGCCTCACCTCTAGTTGGCCTGTCTACATACTGAGTCAAAAAACCTTCCTGCACGCTTTGAACAAAAACTGACCCCTCTAACGAGCTAGAGCTATAACAATTCCAGTCAATATTAGTCAAGTTAAAATCCCCCATAACAATTGCCCTATTACTTTCACTCCTAAGCAGGATTGACTCCGCAATCCTTTCCTCAACCTCTCTAGAACTTTTAGGAGGTCTATAAAAGACTCCCAACAGGGTGACCTCTCCTCTCCTATTTCTAATCTCCGCCCATACTACCTCAACAGATAAGTCCTCATCAAACCTCCTCTCTGACACTGTGATACAATCTCTGACCAATAATGCTACCCCTCCCCCTCTTCTACCTCCTTCCCTACTTCGACAAAAACATTTGAACCCCGGGACCTGCAGCATCCATTCCTGCCCCTGCTCTATCCATGTCTCTGAAATAGCCACAACATCGAAGTCCCAGGTACTGATCCACGCTGCAAGTTCACCCACTTTATTGCGAATACTCCTGGCATTGAAGTATACACATTTCAAACCCTGCTCCACCCCACCTCTGCAATGCCGTGCATTGCAGTCCCCACAAAAGTACTCCTCCCCACAAAAGTTTCTGCTTTTGAAGAGGCGGTGTCTTTGGTGGTTTCACCGGTCTTCTGAGGTAATTTGGAATCCATTTGCTTCAAAATCAATTCCTGGGGTTTGTCATGTCTGGTTTACCTTATTTGTGGTTCTGTAGGTTTGACGTTATTATGAGGATCAGGTTGTGCAGCCCATCCTGCTAACGGTTTTCTATCCATTCAAATCAGGGCAGTTCTGTACCTTCAAATGATGCATGATTTATATAAACGATCTGGAAGAAGGTGTAACTGGGGTGATCAGTAAGTTTGCGGACGACACAAAAATGGCTGGACTTGCAGATAGTGAGGAACATTGTCAGAGGCTACAGAAGAATATAGATAGGCTGGAAATTTGGGCAAAGAAATGGCAGATGGAGTTCAATCCAGATAAATGCGAAGTGATGCATTTTGGTAGAACTAACGTAGGGGGGAGCTATACGATAAATGGCAGAACCATAAAGGGTGTAGATACGCAGAGGGACCTGGGTGTGCAAGTCCACAGATCCTTGAAGGTGACGTCACAGGTGGAGAAGGTAGTGAATAAGGCATATGGCATGCTTGCCTTTATAGGACGGGGCATAGAGTATAAAAGTTGGGGTCTGATGTTGCAGTTGTATAGAACGTTGGTTCGGCCGCATTTGGAATACTGCGTACCCAGTTCTGGTCGCCACACTACAAGAAGAACGTAGAGGCTTTAGAGAGAGTGCAGAGGAGGTTTACCTGGATATTGCCTGGTATGGAAGGGCTTAGTTATGAGGAGAGATTGGGTAAACTGGGGTTGTTCTCCCTGGAAAGACGGAGGATGATGGGTGACCTAATAGAGGTGTATAAAATTATGAAAGGCATAGATAGGGTGAACGGTGGGAAGCTTTTTCCCAGGTCGGTGGTGACGTTCACGAGGGGTCATAGGTTCAAGGTGGGGGGGGAGGGGGGAGGTTTAACACGGATATCAGAAGGACGTATTTTACACAGAGGGTGGTGGGGGCCTGGAATGCGCTGCCAGGCAAGGTGGTGGAGGCGGACACACTGGGAACATTTAAGACTTATCTAGGTAACCACATGAACGGAGTGGGAATGGAGGGATACAAAAGAATGGTCTAGTTGGGACCAGGGAGCGGCGCGGGCTTGGAGGGCTGAAGGGCCTGTTCCTGTGCTGTATTGTTCTTTGTTCTTTGTTCTTTAACTGTGTCTTGGTCAGATGGGCGGCACGGTAGCACAGTGGTTAGCACTGCTGCTTCACAGCTCCAGCGACCTGGGTTTGATTCCCGGCTTGGGTCACTGTCTGTGTGGAGTTTGCACATTCTCCTCGTGTCTGCGTGGGTTTCCTCCGGGTGCTCCGGTTTCCTCCCACAGTCCAAAGATGTGCGGGTTAGGTTGATTGGCCATGCTAAAAAAAAATTGCCCCTTACTGTCCTGAGATGCGTAGGTTAGAGGGATTAGTGGGTAAATCTGTGGGGGTTATGGGGGTCGGGCCTGGGTGGGATTGTGGTCGGTACAGACTCAATGGGCAGAATGGCCTCTTTCTATACTGTACGGTTTCTATGATTCTAGATGTAATCTGGGTTGCTTTAACTTCTCTATTACAGTACTAACTCGCTTCGCCTCTAACCTATGCCATCCCTTTCGAAAGTCGGAAGGTTGTGAGCCCTAAGTCTCTGGTTAAAAGTACGGACTTCAGTTGCTGTGTAAGTATCTTCCCTTTTTCTAGCCTCACCATGGCCTTCTACTCTGACATTTGATAACAATGTGTGGAAAGGAAGTTGGGTTCTAGCTTATGGCCCATCAGAAACTTGCATGGGTGAAACCATTGTGCAAGTGTAGAACAATAACTGAGCAGAACAGGCTCAAGTTTCATTCTACCTTAGTCTTTTACAAACTTTTAGAAACCTCTCTCTCAGCCTTTCTGGTAACTTGAGGGTACTTCGATGAAACCGAAAGAGAAAATGCTGGAAAATCTCAGCAGCATCTGTAAGGAGAGAAAAGAGCTGACATTTCGCTTCCAGATAACCCTTTGTCAAAGCTAAAAGGCAGAGAAGGTGAGAGATATTTATACCACAGGGTGAGGGAATGAAAGATGAATCTTGGTAAATAGCTTGTCCAACTCTAAGAGAGAAATGGAAAGCAGTGAAGGTGGATGGGGGGCGGGGGAGAGACATATGGAAATCCTGTCAGAGAGAGGAGCAGTACTTCTTCAGGGTAGGCATTCCTGGAAGAGGAGTGGCAGTGAGTTAAACACTGAATAGAAGCCAGCATCCGCAGTAATTTGCTTTTACCCAGGCAGCCTACTATTTTACCACCTCACAGGTGGCAGCAGGCACATGGCCTAACCTTCTTCTACATGGTGTACTACTGGAGCATTTATCGTGTTGATCGGGCGCCTCTCAGTCTTATTCACCTCTGCGTACTTCTTCCACTGGGGAAGTTCTCACTTCTGGAAAGACAAGCCATCCTGCCCCAGTCAACAAGCCCTGCTAACCTGTGAAGGAATACACCAGTGGACTTTTAATTCTGGACTCCGGACACACGTAAAACCATAACTCTTATTTTATCGTGGACTTTGCCCTGTACCCCTTTGTTTCTTCTTTTATTGTAAGTGTGCAAAAGGAGCAGATTTTGTGAAACACCTTACCATGAGTGGTATGTGTGCAAAATAAGCCAGCTCTCTTATTTTACCTTAAGATAGGATTATTAATAGAGGATTGGATGATTCCAACTGAATGGTTCAGGAAAATGCACCACCACTTATGAAGGCGGAAATCAAAATCAAAAACAGGTATTTGCTTCTGGGTAGGTGGTAAGAGGAGAAATCAAGTCTGTCTAAGTTAATCCTCCACCTGCCCGTAACTAAATCTAAGTGATGCTGTAAAGGATTTGAAACATTCATTGGTAAATTGTGGCCCATTGTCAGAGGCAACAACATCCAGTATGTCCTTTATATAGTACATCCTCTTCAAGGAGGTGTCAAGGAGTGGTAAACCTGAAACACTGCATTAGTGTTTCCCTCCCTCCCTCCTCCTCTAACCAAAAAAAAAGGCCACTGTGAGACGGTAAAAGTGAAGGTAAGAATTTTATAAATTTTTTCAAATAACTTCATTGGTGCTCGAAATGTCGGTCAGTGGGGGTTAAGTGTTGCACTTGTGAGATGTGGGAGATCCGTGACGCTTCCAACGTCTCAGACGACTACATCTGCAGGAAGTGCACCCAATTGCAGTTCCTTACAGAACGCATGGATAGGTTGGAGCAGCAGTTGGATGCACTTAGGAGCATGAAGGAGGCGGAGAGTGTCATAGATAGGAGCTTTAGAGACGTGGTCACACCGAAGGTGCAGGCAGACAGATGGGTGACCACCAGAAGGGGCAGGCAGTCAGTGCAGGAATCCCCTGTGGTCGTCCCCCTCTCTAACAAGCATACCATTTTGGATACTGTTGGGGGAGATGGGCTATCAGGGGATACCAGCAGCAGCAGCCAAAGCAGAGATACCACGGCTGGCTCTGTTGTTAAGCAGGGAGGACGAGAGCAATAGTTATAGGGGACTCTATAGTTAGGAGTACAGATAGGCGTTTCTGTGGATGTGAAAGAGACTCCAGGATGGTATGTTGCCTCCCTGGTGCCAGGGTCCAGGATATCTCTGAACGGACAGAAAGCATTCTGAAGGGAGAGGGTGAACAGCCAGAGGTTGTGGTACATATTGGTACTAACGACATAGGCAGGAAGAGTGATGAGGTCCTGCAGCAGCGTTTAGGGAGTTAGGTAGAAAGTTAAAAAGCAGGACTTCCAGGGTTGTAATCTCAGGATTACTCCCTGTGCCACGTGTTGGTGAGGCTAGGAATAGGCAGATAGTGCAGCTCAACACGTGGCTAAACAGCTGGCGTAGGAGGGAGGGTTTCAGATATCTGGACCATTGGGGTCTCTTGCAGGGCAGATGGGACCTGTACAAGAAGGACGGGTTGCATCTAAACTGGAGGGGCACAAATATTCTGGCCGGGAGGTTTGCTAGTGTCACACGGGAGGATTTAAACTAGTTTGGCAGGGGGGTGGGACCCAAAGCAAAGGTGAATTAGCTGAAGGGGAACCAGAGAGTAGGGCCAGTAAGACTCAGAGAAACAGCAGGCAGGGTGGGATTGCAAATCAGAGAGAGTCTGGTGGATTGAAGTGCATTTGTTTCAATGCGAGAAGTGTAACAGGTAAGGCAGATGAACTTAGAGCTTGGATTAGTACTAGAAACTATGATGTAGGTGCCATTACAGAGACTTGGTTAAGGGAAGGACAGGATTGGCAGCTTAACATTCCAGGATATAGATGTTTCAGGCGTGATAGAGGGGAATGTAAAAGGGGTGGGGGAGTTGCACTACTGGTTAAGGAGAATATCACAGCTGTACTCCGGGGGGACACCTCGGAGGACTCATACAGCGAGGCAATATGAGTAGAGCTCAGGAATAGGAAAGGTGTAGTCACAATGTTGGGGGTTTACTATAGGCCACCCAACTGCCAGCAGGAGATTGGGGAACAGATGTGTAGGCAGATTTTGGCAAGATGTAAAAGTAACAAGGTTGTTGTGGTGGGAGATTTTAACTTCCCCGATATTGACTGGGACTCACTTAATGCTAGAGGCGTGGATGGGGCAGACTTTGTAAGGAGCATCCAGGAAGGCTTCCCGAAACAGTATGTAGATAATCCAACTAGGGAAGGGGCCATACTGGACCTGGTATTGGGGAATGAACCCGGCCAGGTGGTCGATATTTCAGTAGGGGAGCAGTTCGGGAACAGTGACTACAATTCAATAAGCTTTAAGGTACTGATGGATAAAGATAAGTGTAGTCCTCAAGTGAAGGTGCTAAATCGGGGGAAGGCTAATTACAACAATATTAGGCAGGAACTGAAGAATGTAGATTGGGGGCAGATGTTTGAGGGCAAATCAACATCTGGCATGTGGGAGGCTTTCAAGTGTAAGTTGATAGGGATTCAGGACCGGCACATTCCTGTAAGGATGAAGGATAATTATGGCAAGTTTTGGGAACCTTGGATAACGAGAGATATTGTGAGCCTAGTCAAAGAGAAAAAGGAAGCATCTGTCAAAGCTAGGAGGCTGGGAACACACGAAGCAAGGGTGGAATACAAGGAAAGTAGGAAGAAACTTAAGCAAGGAGTAAGAAGAGCTAAAAGGGGTCATGAAAAAGCATTGGCCAGCAGGATTAAGGAAAATCCCAAGGCTTTTTACACATATATAAAGAGCAAGAGGGTAGCCAGGGAGAGGGTTGGCCCACTCAAGGACAAGGGAGGGAATCTATGTGTGGAGCCAGAGGAAATGGGCGAGGTATTAAATGAATACTTTGCATCAGTATTCACCAAAAGAGAAGGACTTGGTGGATGATAAGTCTGGGAAAGGATGTGTAGATAGTTTGAGTCATGTTGAGATCAAAAAGGAGGAGGTATTGGGGTTCTTGAGAAACATCAAGGTAGACAAGTCTCCAGGGCCTGATGGGATATACCCCAGAACACTGAGAGGCAAGAGAGGAAATTGCTGGGGTCTTGAGAGAAATCTTTGTATCCTCACTGGCTACAGGGGAGGTCAACACAGTAAGAGTTTTAACAACACCAGGTTAAAGTCCAACAGTCAGCTGTTGGACTTTAACCTGGTGTTGTTAAAACTCTTACTGTGTTTACCCCAGTCCAACGCCGGCATCTCCACATCATGACTACAGGGGAGGTCCCAGAGGACTGGAGAATAGCCAATGTTGTTCCTTTGTTTAAAACGGGTAGCAAGAATAATCCAGGTAATTACAGGCCGGTGAGCCTTACATCAGTGGTAGGGAAATTATTGAAGAGGATTCTTCGAGACAGGATTTATTCCCACTTGGAAATAAGTGGACATATTAGCGAGAGGCAACATGGTTTTGTGAAGGGGAGGTTGTGTCTCACTAACTTGATCGAATTTTTCGAGGAATTGACGAAGATGATTGATGAGGGTAGGGCAGTGGATGTTGTCTACATGGACTTCAGTAAGGCCTTTGACAAGGTCCCTCATGGCAGACTGGTGCAGAAGGTGAAGTCACATGGGAGCAGAGGTGAGCTGGCAAGGTGGATACAAAACTGGCTCAGTCAAAGAAGTCATGATGTGGAGATGCCGGCGTTGGACTGGGGTGAACACAGTAAGAAGTCTCACAACACCAGGTTAAAGTCCAACAGGTTTATTTGGTAACAAATACCATCAGCTTTCGGAGCACTGCTCCTTCATCAGATGGAGTGGAAATGTGCTCTCAAACAGTGCAAACAGACAAAATCAAGTTGTGAAGGCCGCCTTGGAGAACGCTTACCTGAATTTTCTTTTTTCTTTTTTTCAAGAAGTGGGGGTGTGGGAATGGCCTTGGCGAGATGTTCGTCTTCATCAATGACATGTTGAAGGCTCCGGAGGAGATGCTGTAGCTTCTCTGCTCCGGGGAAGTACTGGACGACGAAGGGTACTCTGTCCACCGTGTCCCCTTCTCGAAAGCGGCCTTCACGACACACGACAGCGCAGAGTCGCTGAGCAGAAACTGATAGCCAAGTTCCGCACACATGAGGACGGCCTAAACCGGGATGTTGGATTTATGTCACATTATCAGTAACCCCCACGGCTTGCCTCCTGGGCTTGCAGAATCTCACTAGCTGTTCTGTCTGGAGACAATACACATCTCTTTAACCTGTGTTTAATGTTCCCTCCACCCACATTGTCTGTACCTTTAAGACCTGGCTGGCTGTGGGATTCGCATTCTAATCAGTATTCTGCAACTTGATTTTGTCTGTTTGCACTGTTTGAGAGCACATTTCCACTCCATCTGACGAAGGAGCAGTGCTCCGAAAGCTTATGGTATTTGCTACCAAATAAACCTGTTGGACTTTAACCTGGTGTTGTGAGACTTCTTACTCAGTCAAAGAAGACTGAGGGTAGCAGTGGAAGGGTGCATTTCTGAATGGAGGGCTTTGACAAGTGGTGTTCCTCAGGGATCAGTGCTGGGACCTTTGCTGTTTGTAATATATATAAATGATTTGAAGGAAAATGTAACTGGATTGATTAGTAAGTTTGCGGACGACACAAAGGTTGGTGGATTTGTGGATAGCGATGAGGACCATCAGAGGATACAGCAGAATATAGATCAGTTGGAGACTTGGGCGGAGAGATGGCAGGTGGAGTTTAATCCGGACAAATGTGAGTAATGCATTTTGGAAGGTCTAATACAGATAGGAAATATACAGTAAATGGCAGAACCCTTAAGAGTATTGATAGGCAGAGGGATCTGGGTGTACAGGTACACAGGTCACTGAAAGTGGCAATGCAGGTGGAGAAGGTTGTCAAGAAGGCATACGGCATGCTTGCCTCCATCGGCTGGAGTATTGAGTTTAAAAATTGGCAAGTCATGTTGACGCTTTATAGAACCTTAGTGAGGCCGCACTTGGAATATAGTATTCAATTCTAGTCGCCACACTACCAGAAGGATGTGGAGGCTTTGGAGAGGGTACAGAAAAGATTTATCAGGATGTTGCCTGGTATGGAGGGCATTAGCTATGAGGAGAGGTTGGAGAAACTTGGTTTGTTCTCACTGGAGTGACAGAGGTTGCGGGGAGACCTGATAGAAGTCTACAAGATTATGAGGGGCATGGACAGAGTGGATAGTCAGAACCATAGAACCATAGAAAATTACAGCTCAGAAACAGGCCTTTTGGCCCTTCTTGTCTGTGCCGAACCATTTTTTGCCTAGTCCCACTGACCTGCACTTGGACCATATCCCTCCACACCCCTCTCATCCATGAACCCGTCCAAGTTTTTCTTAAATGTTAAAAGTGACCCCGCATTTACCACTTTATCCGGTAGCTCATTCCACACAGAAGCTTTTTCCCAGGGTGGAAGAGTCAATTACTAGGGGGCATAGATTTAAGGTGCGAGGGGCAAGTTTTAAAAGAGATGTACGAGGCAGATTTTTTACACAGAGAGTGGTGGGTGCCTGGAACTCGTTGCTGGGGGAGGTAGTGGAAGCAGATACGGTAGTGTCTTTTAAGGGGCGTCTTGACAAGTACATGAATGAGATGGGAATAGAAGGATATGGTCCCCAGAAGCGTAGGGGGTTTTAGTTAAGTCTGGCAGCATGGTCGGTGCAGGCTTGGAGGGCCGAAGGGCCTGTTCCTGTGCTGTAATTTTCTTTGTTCTTTCTTTTTTTGTAATAACAGCTTCAGAGGTGAGGCCATGTAGTTTGTGCATTTCTATTCCGCAGGAATAATATTTTACTACTATGAGAAATAGTTTCCTTTTGGATTCAAACACGTCCGTGCCAAGATGTTCCCAAGGCCAGGATGGGAAGTAAAAGGGCAGAAGTGGCTCTTTCTGTTTCTCTCTGTGAATGGCACAGGTGACACAGTTGGAAATTATGGCCAGGATTTTATGGCCTCTCCTGCCTAGCAGGATATTAGTGTCCTGCCAAACGGCAAATTAAATGGCTACCGCATTACCATGGAGAGATATTCCGTGGCAGGGCTGTAAAGCCCTGGCCTATAACTTCAACAAAGCATGAAATACCTGGCCACCATATGGTCTGCCTGGCTTGACATTTGGTGCTACCAAAATGTCCTTGATCAATCTTCTGGAGGATTTCTGGGCAGAGAGGTCATGGCACCACCAATTGTTCATAGTTTATCAGGAGGTCATCTGTGCAGCTAATGTGGCGACATTGCTCAAAATATTGTCTTTTGTGAGCACATAGATTTGGAAAGGATATTCTAAATTGTTATTTAATTGGTAGATAGATTCTAAAACTGAATACCAATGAATTGAATTCCACGGTAAGAAGTCTCACAACACGAGGTTAAAGTCCAACAGGTTTATTTGGTAGCACAAGCCACGAGCTTTCAGAGCACTGCTCCTTCATCAGGTGAGTGGGATTTCAATTCACAAACAGGGCAGATAAAGACACAAACTCAATTTACAAGATAATGGTTGGAATGCGAGTCTTTACAGGTAATCAAGTCTTAAAGGTACAGACAATGTGAGTGGAGAGAGGGTTAAGCATAGGTATTGTCTCCAGCCAGGACAATTAGTGAGATTTTGCAAGCCCAGGCAAGTCGTGGGGGTTACAGATAGTGTGACATGAACCCAAGATCCCAGTTGAGGTCATCCTCATGTGTGCGGAACTTGGCTAACAGACTCTGCTCAGCGACTCTGCGTTGTCGTTTGTCGTGAAGGCCGCCTTGGAGGACGCTTACCCAAAGATCAGAGGCCGAATGCCCGTGACCGCTGAAGTGTTCCCCAACAGGAGAGAACACTCTTGCCTGGTGATTGTCGAGCAGTGTTCATTCATCCGTTGTCGTAGCATCTGCATGATTTTCCCAATGTACCATGCCTCGGGACATCCTTTCCTGCAGCGTATCAGGTGGACAACGTTGGCCGAGTTGCAAGTGTATGTACCGTGTACCTGGTGGATGGTGTTCTCACGTGAGATGATGACATCCGTGTCAATGATCCGGCATGTCTTGCAGAGGTTGCTGTGGCAGGGTTGTGTGGTTTCGTGGTCAATGTTCTCCTGAAAGCTGGGTAGTTTTGCTGCGGACAATGGTCTGTTTGAGGTTGTGCGGTTGTTTGAAGGCAAGAAGTGGGGGTGTGGGGATGGCCTTGCCGAGATGTTTGTCTTCATCAATGACATGTTGAAGGCTCTGGAGAAGATGTTGTAGCTTCTCCACTCCGGGGAAGTACTGGACGACAAAGGGTACTCTGTCCGCTGTGTCCATGTTTGTCTTCTGAGGAGGTCGGTGTGGTTTTTTGCTGTGGCACATCGGAACTGTCGATCGATGAGTCGAGCGCCATATCCTGTTCTTATGAGGGCATCTTTCAGCGTCTCGAGGTGTCTGTTGCGATCCTCCTCATCTGAGCAAATCCTGTGTATTCAGAGGGCTTGCCCGTAGGGGATGGCTTCTTTAGTGTGTTTCGGGTGGAAGCTGGAGAAGTGGAGCATCGTGAGGTTATCCGTGGGCTTGCAGTACAGTGAAGTACTGAGGTGACTGTCCTTGATGGAGATGCGTGTGTCCAAGAATGCAACCGATTCCGGAGAGTAGTCCATGGTGAGTCTGATAGTAGGATGGAACTTGTTGATGTCATCATATAGTTGTTTCAGTGATTGTTCACCATGAGTCCATGTCCATGGGTTCATGTCACACTATCTGTAATCCCCTCGACTTGCCTGGGCTTGCAAAATCTCACTAACTGTCCTGTCTGGAGACAATACACATCTCTTTAACCTATGCATAACCCTCTCTCCACTCACATTGTCTGTACCTTTAAGACTTGATTACCTGTAAAGACTCGCATTCCAACCATTATTTTGTAAATTGAGTTCGTGTCTTTATATGCCCTGTTTGTGAACCTTCAGATCGAACGGATAAGCGTGAAAGATTTCCACTAATTGTGCCTGTTTGCAGACCTTTGGAGAGGTTTGAAAAATCAGACTTACTTTAGGTGGAAAGAAAGGAGCAGGAACCTTTTCAAAGCTTTAAATATTCAAAGATACAGAAATAGAAATGAAATATTTAATATTATTTATACTGTATGTATTTAATAATTTACATTTAAACTTCTAAAAATGAAAAGTAATTAATTTGCTAAAAAATTGACCACTGTGCAGCAAGATGATAAATAAATGATTCTGTATAGTTCAGTTTAAAGTTGTTTTCAGTTATTTAGATGAATATCAGGTGACTGAGACACCCTTATTAAATCTTGTATTTTGAGATAAGTCCATTTTCAGCTCTAGTAATAAAATTGCACCAGGTTAACACTCTTAAATATCAAGGAATATTTTTGAAGAATGAAAATAAAAATCAACAATTAATTTCTAAAACACTGCCCAATTGCATGATTTATGGAAGATTTTGCATTTGTAATTAAGTAAGTGAGTTTAAATAGAAACTTAAACCATAAACCATAAATTCACATTGGGAAATAGCAGAGGGTTGCTGATTGTCCCCAAAGCTGTAACGTTACTCCATTTTGCATTGATTATATTTTGATTTTGTTAATATATTTTGCATTACAGTTGTATAGCATTTTTATAATTATTCAATTTTAATTCGGTGGAATGTAGTATTTGTATATGTTTTCAGTACATATTTAACAAAAGTAGTACACTTTTTGAATCAATTAACACAATCTATTAAATTCAATATGTTGAATCAAGCAAAACAGAGTTTCAGTTTATGCCGAACTCTCACTGGAGAAAGAGAACAAATGAATGAGTAATTGCAACATTAATCATGTGAAAATATGTCAGGAATGTGCAGCATGTATTGATTTGGTAACTACATAGCCACTAGTCATTTAACTGAGTGATATGGAAAACTAAATTATTTCTGTCCCAACATGTTTACTGCTTGTAGCAAACATTAATTTCAAGTAGAAGTGCAGGGAACATCTGTGAGCTGTTTGGATATTTTTACGATAATGAACCAGTTGTTTTTTTATGTGGTGGAATGTAGCCCTGTGATAGGGTACATAATAAGAGTGTGGGGGCAATCCTGAGACCGCGCTCTCTGTACACAGGAATGGTGGCAAAGGGCTCAAGATCCGGTGAAACACGGAAGTCGCAAATCTCGCCTGCGAGATCGCGATCTCTGATTTTTGCTGTCACTCACCAGCTTGAACTGGATTTTAATCCATTTTAATAAATTTAAATGTAATTGAAGGCTCTCCTTGCCAGATATTTCCCCCCAGGTGTATTTTCAATCCTTTCAGTGCCAACCTGGCAGTGCCAACCCTTGCCAGGGGGCAGTGTCTGGAGGGGCATTGCCAGGGCACTGCTTGAGAAAATCCGGAGAGAAACATACCGGTTTTCAGTTAGACCCTGACACTTTGCCATTTTATGATAAGATTCCGCTCTGTATCTCCTCATACTCCCACCACACTGTGACTGTAAAGGGAGTTTGTATTCTTGCAAACCAGTAGTGTTGGAAAGTTAACCTCGAATAGAAACGTAGAGACTAAGGGCAGGTGTAGACCATTCGGCCCTTTGAGCCTGCTTCACCATTCAATATGATTATGGCTGATCCTCGGTCTCAATGTCATATTCTTGCTTTCTCCCCGCATCCCTTGATGCCATTAAAATATTTTTTAAAATATCTCTTTCTTGCATACATTTAGTGACTTGGCCTCCACAGTCGTCTATGATAAAGAATTCCATATGCTCACTACCCTCTGAGTGAATAAATCTTTCCTCATCTCTAAATGGTCTACCTGTAACTTGAGACTGTGTCCCCTAGTTCCCCAACCAGGGAAAATATCGTCCCTGCATCTAGTCTGTCCATCTCTGTTAGAATTTTATACGTTTCAATCTTGTCCTTCTAAACTCTAGTGAATAAAGCCCCAGTCAAACCGTTCTCTCGGCATAGGACAGTCCCGAGTAGTACCTTAAAGTGAACAGTGGAGTTCGGACAAGGGGCACAGGTTCAAACCTGTAGATATCTTGAGGGACATCAAGCAAGTTATTTTTCTTGAAGAGAGTGACCAACAATAAGAATTGACATTTGGGCAGTGTGCAGCTGAGAAACTTGAAATCCTTTAAGAAACAACTAGGAGAAGGTAAGAGAATGGAATGCAGAAAATGGATGAATTAATCTTGGCCAGTCATCTTTTTCATTGTTGTCATGGTTGGATGAATTAAAATCAAGTGGCCTTCATCGTCAAGAACTATCTTGTGGCATGTGCAATAGAGAACAATAGTTTAAAAATAACAATCGTGTTGGGAGAGGAGGTCGTGGAGTGCTACCTTGTAAGCACTTTAGATTGAACTCAAAATGTTGCCTTTCTCTGGTAAGCTTATAGGCAGTTGTCGGGGCTCAGTTTTAAAATTCACAAACCTTTCAAACAAAGCCTGCATCCTTAAAGCGAATGCCAACCTTTAAAGAAGCATTGAACCTTGAAAGATTGCCACATGTTCAATCAGAACTTCATAAATGAAGGATTAGATAGGATGTAAGGAACAGAAACAGGCCATTTGGGCAAATCTGCCCATACTGATGTTTACACTCCACTCAAGCCACCTTCCTTTCTTTTCATCTAAATCTGCCATCTCTTCCATATATTTCCCCTTCTCTACTATTCACTTTCACCAGTCCCTGTGGATGCAAGTTCCACATTCTCACCACTCTTTGGGTAAATAAATTTATTCTGAATTTTCTATTGGATTTCTTGGTGACTACCTTATATTGATGGCCACTGGTATGCTCTTTGTCAAAACAGGAATCTTCTCTCTGTATCCATTCTTTCACAATTTTAAAGACATATATTAGGTCACCTGGTTAGCCTCTTTTTTCAAAGAGAAAAGAGACCCAACCTGCCAATTTGACAATTATTTGCTCAGGTTTATCAACCTGCAATCCACTTGCAATCTGTTGCAGTAATCCTCAGTATTGACTGTCCATCCTACTGCCCACCACCCCCCTGCCCACCCTCCACCAACCCTCCGATTTGGTGCCATCTGTAAATTTAGCGGTCCTGGAATTATCTGTCTAAAGGATATAAAACAGAGCACTTAGAAATGTATAATATGATCAAGCAGAGTCAGCATGGCTTTATGAAAGGGAAATTATGCCTGGCAAACACTTTCTTTGAAGTGGTAATGAGCAGGATAGATAAAGTGGAACCAATAGAGGTAATATTCTTTGATTTCCAAAAAAAATTCAATAAGGTAGTGCACAAAAGGATACTTAATAAGATAAGAGCCCATTCTTTTGGGGGTGTATTAGTATGGATAAAAGATTGGCTAACTGATAGAAGACAGGGAGTTGGGATAAGAGGAGCATTTTCAGGATGGCAATCTGTAACTAGTAGAATGTTACAGGAATTGGTGCTGGGGACACAATTATTTACAATATATATTAATGAATTGGATGAGGGAAGTGAATGCACTATTGAAGTGAAGGCAAAGAGTGGTTGTAGATGGGTCTTTTTCAGCATTGAGGTCGGTCACCAGTGGAGTGCCCCAGGGATCTGTCTGGGACCCTTGCTCTTTGTGATTTTTATAAATGACCTGGATGAGGAAGTGGAAGGATGAGTTGGCAAGTTTGCTGATGACACAAAGGTTGGTGGTGTTGTGGATAGTGTAGAGGGATGTCAGCAGTTGCAACGAGACATAGATAAGATGCAAGACTGGGCGGAGAAGTGGCAGATGGACTTCAATCCAGATAAGTGTGTGGTGGTTCATTTTGGCAGGTCGAATAGGATGAAAGAATATAATATTAAGGGTAAGATGCTTGGCAGCGTGGAAGATCAGAAGGATCTTGGTGTCCGGGTTCATAGGACGCTCAAAGCCGCATCGCGGTTAGAGGCTGTGGTTAAGAAGGCGTATGGAATACTGGCCTTCATCAATAGAGGAATTGAGTTTAGAAATCGGGAGATAATGCTGCAGCTGTATAGGACCCTGGTCAGACCCTACCTGGAGTACTGTGCCCAGTTCTGGTCGCCTCATTACAGAAAGGATGTGGAAGCCATAGAAAGGGTGCAGAGGAGATTTACAAGGATGATGCCTGGATTAGGTGGCATGCCTTATGAGGATAGGTTGAGAGAGCTAGGTCTTTTCTCCTTGGAGAAGCGAAGGATAAGAGGTGACCTGATAGAGGTGTACAAGATGTTGAGAGGTATTGATAGAGTGGATTCTCAGAGGTTTTTACCCAAGGCTGAAATTTTTGCCACAAGAGGTCACACGTTTAGGGTGCTGGGGAGTAGGTACAGAGGAGATGTTAGGGGTAAGTTTTTCACTCAGAGGGTGATGGGTGCGTGGAATCGGCTGCTGGTAGTGGTGGTGGAGGCAGATTCGATAGGGTCTTTTAAGAGACTTTTGGATAAGTTCATGGAAGTTAGTAAGATAGAGGGTTATAGGTAAGCCTAGTAGGTAGGGACATGTTCGGCGCAACTTGTGGGCCGAAGGGCCTGTTTGTGCTGTAACCTTTCTATGTTCTATGTTCTATTGCCAAGTTTGTGAATGACACAAAAATAGTTGGGAAGGCAATTGTGACGATGATACAAAAAGTTTACAGAGGGATATAGACAAGGTTAAGTGAGTGGACAAAAATTTAGCAGATGGAATATAATGTAGGAAAATGTGAAGTTATGCACTTTGGTAGGAAGAATAAAGGAGCTGAATATTATTTAAATTGAGAAGGACTACAGAAAGTTGCAGCACAGTGCGATTTTGGGGGTCCTCATGCAATAATCATAAAAAGCTAGCATGCAAGTTCAGCAGTAACGGAGAAGGCAAATGGAATGTTGGCCTTTATTTCAAAGAGAATAGAGTTTAAAAATAGGGAAGTCTTGCTAAAAGTATACATGGCATTAGTTAGAGCACACCTGGAATACTGTGAACAATTCTGATGACATTATCTAAGGAAAGATACATTGGAATTGGAGGCAGTCCAGAGAAGGTTCACTAGGTTGATCCCGGGTATGGAGGGATTTTCTTATGAGGAGAGGTTAAGTAGGTTGGGGCTGTACTCATTGCAGTTTAGAAGAATGAGAGGTGACCTTATTGAGACATAGAGGTTCTCAGGGAACCTGACAGCGTAGATGCTGAGAGGTTGTTTCCTCTTGTTGGAGTCTGGGACCAGAGGGCATAATCCCAGAGAAATAGGTTGCCCATTTAAGATAGATATGAAGAAGAATTTCTTCTTTCACAGGGTAGTTAATCTGTGGAATTCTTTACCGCAGAGAGTTGTAGAGGCTGGGTCATTAAGAATGTTCAAGGCTGAGATAGACAGTAAGGGAATCAAGGGTTATAAGGATAAAGCGGAAGAAATGGAGATGAGGATTATATCAGATCAGTCATGATCTTATTAAGTGGCAAAATAGACTCGATGGGCTGAATGGCTTAGGTCTGCTCCTACATCTTATAGTCTTGTGGAACACCACCTCCCATCTTCTGCCACGCTTTCCTCCCACTCTCTGCTTTTTGTCTTGAAGCCAACACACAATCCAATCTGCCACTTACCCCCTGATTCCACATTCTCTGACCTTATTCATTCGTCTATTATGAGACACCTTTTGAAAATCCAGATAAATTACATCTACTGCATCAAATAAAAAGCTAGTCTCAGTAATGATGACTATGAAACTATCATCGATTGCTGTAAAAACCCATCTGGTTCACTAATGTCCTTTAGGAAAGGAAACCTGGTCTGGACTCCAGGTTCACAGCAATCATTCCTAGCAAGCCATTCAGTTCAAGGGAAATTAGGGATGGGCAACAATTGCTGGCCTTTCCACTGATACCTTCATCACATAAAGTGTTAAAAGAAACAAATACCATTGTTCAATCTGTTACTTCCTCAACAATTAATTAATCGGTCAAGCAAGATTTTCCCTTTTGAAATGTCTGCTGAGTATTCATGATCATAGAGTCATATATTATAGAGCCCAACTTGTCCATGCTGCCCAGTTTTTACCAAAAAGCTAGTCCTAATTGCCCGCTTTTGGCCCATATCGCTCTATACCAATTTTACCTATGTAACTGTCTGAATGCTTTTTAAAAGACAGAATTGTACCCACCTCTACTACTGTCTCTGGCAGCTCGTTCCAGACACTCACCACCCTCTGTGTGGAAAAATTGCTCTTCTGGACCCTTTTGTATCTCTCCCTATGCCCTCTGGATTTAGATTCCCCTACCGTTGGGAAAAGATGTTGACTATCTACCTTATCTGTGCCCCTCATTATTTTATAGACCTCTATAAGATCACCCCTAAGCCTTCTACGCTCCAGGGAAAAAAGTCCCAGACTATCCAACCTTTCCTTATAACTCAAACCATCAAGTGCCGGTAGCATCCTAGTAAATCTTTTCTGCACTCTTTCTAGTTTAATAATGTCCTTTCTACAATAGGATGACCAGAACTGCACACAGTATTCCACGTGTGGCCTTACCAATGTCTTGTACGACTTCAACAAGATGTCACAACTTCTGTATTCAATATTCTGACCAATGAAACCAAGCATGCTGCATGCCTTCTTCAATACACTGTCCACCTGTCACTCCATTCTCAAGGAGTTATGAACCTGTCCCCCTCGGTCTCATGTTCTATAACTCTCCCCAACACCTTACCATTAACTGAGTGAGTCCTGCCCTGATTCAATTTCCCAAAATGCATCACCTCACATTTATCTAAATTAAACTCCATCTGCCATTCATCAGCCCACTGGCCCAATTAATCAAAATCCCATTGCAATCCTAGATAACTTTCTTCACTGTCCACTATGTCACCAATTTTAGTGCCATCTGCAAACTTACCAACCATGCCTCCTAAATTCCCATCCAAATCATTAATATAAATGACAAATAACAGTGGACCCAACACCGATCCCTGAGGCACACCGCTGGTCACTGTAGGCCTCCAGTTTGAAAAACAACCCTCGACAACCACCCTCTGTCTTGTGTCGTCAAACCAATTTTGTATCCAATTGGCTACCTCACCCTGAATCCCACAAAATTTAACCTTAGGCGGCTCGGTGGCACAGTGGTTAACACTGCTGCCTCACAGCACCAGGGACCCAGGATCAATTCCGGCCTCAGGTCACTGGCCTGTGCGGAGTTTGCACATTCTGTGTTTGCGTGAGTTTCATAGAATCATAGAATCCTACAGTGCAGAAGGAGGCATTTCGGCCCATCGAGTCTGCACCAACCACAATCCCACCCAGGCCCTATCCCCACAACCCCATGCACTTACCGTAGTTAGACCCCCTGACACTAAGGGACAATTTAGCATGGCCAATCCACCTAAGCCGCACATCTTTGGACTGTGGGAGGAAACCGGAGCACCCGGAGGAAACCCACATAGATGCGGGGAGAATGTACAAACTCCACACAGACAATGCCCCAAACTGGGAATCGAAACCGGGTTCCTGGTGCTGTGAGGTAGCAGTGCTAACCACTATGCCACCGTGTTGCCATCTCCTCCAGCAGGTTTCCTCCCACAGTCCAAAGATATGCAGTTTAGGTTGATTGGCCATGCTAAATTGACCCTAGTGTCAGGGGGATTAGTAGGGTAAATATGTGGGGTTACGGGAATAGGGCCTGGGTGGGATTGTGGCTGGTGCAGACTCGATGGGCCGAATGGCCTCCTTCCGTACTGTAGGGATTTTATGATTCTTATGCAACAACCTACCATGCGGTAGTTTGTCACAGGCCTTGCTAAAGTCCATGTAGACAACATCAAATGCGCTGCCCTCATCTACCTACTTGTTTACCCCTTCAAAAAACTCAATCAAATTCATAGGACATGATTTTCCACTCACAAAGCCATGCTGACTGCCCCTAATCAGTCCTTGCGTTTCTAAATGAAATAACGCGGTCCCAAGGCCCCCCTTCCCACCTTACTCCATGCAAATGTCCAGTCGCTGGAAAACAAGCTAGACAAACTCAGAGCCAGCCTCACGTTCCAAAGAGAACAGAGGGACTGTGGTGTACTCTGTTTCATGGAGACGTGGCTCAATCCTGCTTCACTGGACAGTGCCCTACAACCAGAGGGCTTCTCAATCTATCGAATGGACCGTACAGCGGCCTCAGGCAAGGCTAGGGGAGGTGGGGTCTGCTTCCCAATCAACACCTCGTGGTGCCTAGATGTAGCAACACTGGCAACTTTCTGCTCATGATGTGGAGATGCCGGTGTTGGACTGGGGTAAACACAGTAAGAAGTCTCACAACACCAGGTTCAAGTCCAACAGGTTTATTTGGTAGCACAAGCCACAAGCTTTCGGAGCGCTATCCTTTCATAAGGTGAGTGAGAGTTCTGTTCATAAACAGGGCATATAAAGACACAAACTCAATTTACAAAATAATGGTTGGAATGCGAGTCTTTACAGGTAATCAAGTCTTAAATGTACAGACAATGTGAGTGGAGAGAGGGTTAAGCACAGGTTAAAGAGATGTGTACTGTCTCCACCAGGACAGTTAGTGAGATTTTGCAAGCCCAGGCAAGTCGTGGGGGTTACAGATAGTGAGACATGAACCCAAGATCCCGGTTGAGGCCGTCCTCATGTGTGCGGAACTTGGCTATCAGTCTTTGCTCAACGACTCTGCGTTGTCATGTGTCGTGAAGGCCGCCTTTGAGAAAGCTTACCCAAAGATCAGAGGCCGAATGCTGTGACCGCTGAAGTGCTCCCCAACAGGAGGAGAACACTCTTGCCTGGTGATTGTCGAGCGGTGTTCATTCATCCGTTGTTGTAGTGTCTGCATAGTTTCCCCAATGTACCATGCCTCAGGACATCCTTTCCTGCAGCGTATCAGGTAGACAACGTTGGCCGAGTTGCAAGTGTATGTACCGTGTACCTG
The DNA here is from genome assembly GCF_964213995.1 of Mustelus asterias. Taxonomy (NCBI): domain Eukaryota; kingdom Metazoa; phylum Chordata; class Chondrichthyes; order Carcharhiniformes; family Triakidae; genus Mustelus; species Mustelus asterias. The sequence continues at coordinate 37,916,578 of NC_135810.1, forward strand.
GTGGATGGTGTTCTCACGTGAGATGATGGCATCCATGTCGATGATCCGACACGTCTTGCAGAGGTTGCTGTGGCACTGTTGTGTGGTGTCATGGTCACTGTTCTCCTGAAGGCTGGGTAGTTTGCTGCGGACAATGGTCTGTTTGAGGTTGTGCGGTTGTTTGAAGGCAAGAATTGGGGGTGTGGGGATGGCCTTGGTGAGATGTTCGTCTTCGTCGACCACACGTTGAAAGTTCCGGAGAAGGTGTCATAGCTTCTCTGCTCCAGGGAAGTACTGGACGATGAAGGGTGCTCTGTCCACCGTGACCCGTGTTTGTCTTCTGAGGAGGTCGTTGCGTCAGAAGACAAGACGCGCCACAGCGGAAAATCACAATGACCTCCTCAGAAGCCAAACACGGGACACGGCGGACAGAGTACCCTTCGTCGTCCAGTACTTCCCCAGAGCGGAGAAGCTACGATATCTTCTCCGGAGCCTTCAACATGTCATCGGTGAAGATGAACATCTCTCCAAGGCCATCCCCACACCCTCACTTCTTGCCTTCAAACCACCGCACAACCTCAAACAGACCATTGTCCACAGCAAACTACCCAGCCTTCAGGAGAACAGTGACCAAGGCACCACACAACCCTGCCACAGCAACCTCTGCAAGATGTGCTGGATCATCGACACAGATGCCATCAACTCACGTGAGAACACCATCCACCAGGTACACGGTACATACACTTGCAACTCGGCCAACGTTGTCTACCTGATACACTGCAGGAAAGGATATCCCGAGGCATGGTACATTGGGGAGACCATGCCGACACTACGACAATGGATGAATGAACACCGCTCAACAATCACCAGGCAAGAGTGTTCTCTTCCTGTTGGGGAACACTTCAGCGGTCACGGGGATTCGGCCTCTGATCTTCGGGTAAGCGTTCTCCAAGGCGGCCTTCACAACACACAACAATAAAGAGTCGCTGAGCAGAGACTGATAGCCAAGTTCCGCACACATGAGGATGGCCTCAACTGGGATCTTGGGTTCATGTCACACTATCTGTAACCCCCACGACTTGCCTGGACTTGCAAAATCTCACTAACTGTCCTGGCTGGAGACAATATACATCTCTTTAACCTGTGCTTAACCCTCTCTCCACTCACATTGTCTGTACCTTTAAGACTTGATTACCTGTAAAGACTTGCATTCCAACCATTATTTTGTAAATTGAGTTTGTGTCTTTATATGTCCTGTTTGTGAACAGAACTCTCACTTACCTGATGAAGGGGCAGCACTCCGAAAGCTTGTGGCTTGTGCTACCAAATAAACCTGTTGGACTTTAACCTGGTGTTATGAGACTTCTTACTATACAAGAAAGCCAGATACGATCTAAGGAGATCCATCAAAGATGCCAAAAGACAATGTCGGACCAAGCTAGAGTCCCTGGCTAGGCACACCGGCACGGTAACACAGTGGTTAGCACCGCTGCTTCACAGCTCCAGGGTCCTGGGTTCGATTCCTGGCTCGGGTCACTGTCTGTGTGGAGTTTGCACATTCTCCTCGTGTCTGCGTGGGTTTCCTCCGGGTGCTCCGGTTTCCTCCCACAGTCCAAAGATGTGTGGGTTAGGTTGATTGGCTAGGTTAAAAAATTGTTCCTGAGATGCGTAGTTAGAGGGATTAGCGGGTAAAATATGTGGGGGTAGGGCCTGGGTGGGATTGTGGTCGGTGCAGACTCGATGGGCCGAATGGCCTCCTTCTGCACTGTAGGGTTTCTATGATTCTATGATTCTATGACACCCGCCGACTATGGCAAGGTCTGCAAGACAATACAGGCGACAAGATGAAGGCATGTAAAATCGCCGGCTCCAATGCACCCCTCCCTGATGAGCTTAATGCATCCTACGCTCGTTTTGAGCAAGAGGTCAGCGAGAGCATGCCCTCCACCCTGGAAACCCTGGATGAACCTGTATCTGGGGTCACCATTGAAGGTCAACCCACGGAAAGCAACTGGCCCGGATTGGGTACCTGGATGTGCACTCAGATCCTGCGCAAATCAGCTGGCGGAGGTATTCACAGGCATCTTCAACCTCTCTTTATAACAATTTGAGGTCCCTATCTGCTTCAAGAAGACGACCATCATCCCAGTACCTAAGAAAAACCAAGCAGTGTGCCTTAATGACTATCGGCCGGTAGCTCTGACATCCATCATGATGAAGTGCTTCAAAAGGTTAGTCATGGCATGAATAAATTCCAGCCTCCCGGACTGCCTGGATCCACTACAGTTTGCCTACCGCTGTAACAGGTCCACAGCAGACGCCATTTCCCTGGCCTTGCACTCAACCCTGGAACACCTAGATAACAAGGACACCTATGTCAGACTCCTATTTATTGAAGACAGCTCAGCCTTCAACACTATTATTCCCACAAAACTCATCTCCAAACTCCTTGGCCTGGGCCTCGGCACCTTCCTCTGCAACTGGATCCTGAATGTCTTACCTCACAGACCACAATCAGTAAGGATAGGCAACAACATCTCCTTCACGATCATCCTCAACACCGGTGCCCCACAAGGCTGTGTCCTCAGCCCCCTACGAAACTCCTTCTACACCTATGACTGTGCGGCCAAATTCCCCTCCAATGCAATTTTCAAGTTTGCTGACATCACCACCGTCGTGGGTCAGATCTCAAACAATGACGAGACAGAGTACAGGAATGAGACACAGAGTCTGGTGAACTGGTGCGGCAACAATAATCTCTCCCTCAATGTCAACAAAACGAAGGTGCTTGTCATCGACTTCAGGAAGCGTAAAGGAGAACATGCCCCTGGCAACATCAATGAGGATGAAGTAGAAAGGGTCGAGAGCTTCAAGTTTTTAGATGTCCAGATCACCAACAACCTGTCCTGGTCCCCCCATGCCAACACTATAGTTAAGAAAGCCCACCAATGCCTCTACTTTCTCAGAAGACTAAGGAAATTTGGCATGTCAGCTACGACTCTCACCAACTTTTATAGATGCACCATAGAAAGCATTTTTTCTGGTTGTATCACAGCTTGGTACGGCTCCTGCTCTGCCCAAGGCCACAAGGAACTACAAAAGGTCATGAATGTAGCCCAATCCATCATGCAAACCAGCCTCCTATCCATTGACTCTGTCTACACTTCCCGCTGCCTCAGCAAAGCAGCCAGCATAATTAAGGACCCCACGCACCCCGGACATTCTCTCTTCCACCTTCTTCCTTTGGGAAAAAGATATAAAAGTCTGAGGTCACGGACCAACCGACTCAAGAACAGCTTCTTCCCTGCTGCTGTCAGACTTTTGAATGGACTTACCTTGCATTAAGTTGATCTTTCTCTACACCCTAGCTATGACTGTAATAGTACATTCTGAATCTTCTCGTTTCCTTCTCTATGAACGGTACGTTTTGTCTATATAGCGCGCAAGAGACAGTACTTTTCACTGTATGTTAATACATGTGACAATAATAAATCAAATCAAATCAAATCAAATACCTGTAGATCCTGTCTCTCAGAATATCTTCTAACAACTTACCCACTACAGATGTGAGGCTCACCAGCCTGTTGTTACCAGGCTTTTCCTGCAGTCCTTCTCAAACAAAGGCACAACATTTGCCACCCTCCAATCTTCAGGCATCTCACCTGTGTCTGTGGATAATTCAAATATTTCTGCTAGGGGACCCGCAATTTCCTCCTGAGCCTCCCATATCCACATCCCCTTCCGGGATACATTTCATCAGGTCCCGGGGATTTATCTACCTTGATGCACTTTAAGACTTCCAGCACTCATGGCAGGTTGGTTAAGAAGGTTAAGTCTCATGGGATACAAGGAGAGGTGGCTAGATGGGTAGAAAACTGGCTTGGCCACAGGAGACAGAGGGTAGCAGTCGAAGGGTCTTTTTCCGGCTGGAGGTCTGTGACCAGTGGTAGAACCATAGAACCATAGAAAATTACAGCTCAGAAACAGGCCTTTTGGCCCTTCTTGTCTGTGCCGAACCATTTTTTGCCTAGTCCCACTGACCTGCACTTGGACCATATCCCTCCACACCCCTCTCATCCATGAACCCGTCCAAGTTTTTCTTAAATGTTAAAAGTGAAGAAGCCCCCCCTAATATTCCCTTTAAACTTTTCTCCTTTCACTCTTAACCCATGCCCTCTGGTTTTTTTCTCCCCTAGCCTCAGCGGAAAAAGCCTGCTTGCATTCACTCTATCTATACCCATCAAAATCTTATACACCTCTATCAAATCTCCCCTCAATCTTCTACACTCTAGGGAATAAAGTCCCAACCTATTCAATCTCTCTCTGTAACTCAGCTTCTCAAGTCCCGGCAACATCCTTGTGAACCTTCTCTGCACTCTTTCAATCTTATTTACATCCTTCCTGTAACTAGGTGACCAAAACTGTACACAATACTCCAAATTCGGCCTCACCAATGCCTTATATAACCTTGTAAGAAGTTTAACAACACCAGGTTAAAGTCCAACAGGTTTATTTGGTAGCAAAAGCCACACAAGCTTTCGGAGCTCTTAGCCCCTTCTTCAGGTGAGTGGGAATTCTGTTCACAAACAGAGCTTATAAAGACACAGACTCAATTTACATGAATAATGGTTGGAATGCGAATACTTACAACTAATCAAGTCTTTAAGAAACGAAACAATGTGAGTGGAGAGAGCATCAAGACAGGCTAAAAAGATGTGTATTGTCTCCAGACAAGACAGCCAGTGAAACTCTGCAGGTCCACGCAACTGTGGGAGTTACAAATAGTGTGACATGAACCCAATATCCCGGTTGAGGCCGTCCTCGTGTGTGCGGAACTTGGCTATCAGTTTCTGCTCAGCGACTCTGCGCTGTCGTGTGTCGCGAAGGCCGCCTTGGAGAACGCTTACCCGAATATCAGAGGCCGAATGCCTGTGACCGCTGAAGTGCTCCCCAACAGGAAGAGAACAGTCTTGCCTGGTGATTGTCGAGTGGTGTTCATTCATCCGTTGTCTGCATAGTTTCCCCAATGTACCATGCCTCGGGCCATGTCCATGATTTGCCTCAAGACAGCGAGCACCTCCTCCCCTTTAATCTGTAAAGGTTCCATGGCCTCCCTACCAGTTTGCCCTATTTCCGTAGACTCCATGCCCGTTTCCTCAGCAAATACGGATGCAAAAAAACCATTTAGTATCTCCCCCATCTCTTTTGGTTCCATACACAGTCTACCACTCTGGTCTTCAAGAGGACCAATTTTATCCCTCACTATCCTTTTGCTCCTAACATACCTATAGAAGCTCTTTGGATTTTCCTTCACTCTGTCTGCCAAAGCAACCTCATGTCTTCTTTTAGCCCTCCTGATTTCCCTCTTAAGTAGCTTCTTGCACTTTTTATACTCCTCGAGCATCTGATGTGTTCCTTGCTGCCTGTACATTTCATACAACTCTCTCTTCCTCTTAATCAGTGTTACAATCTCCCTCGAGAACCAAGGTTCCTTATTCCTATTTACTTTGCCTTTAATCCTGACAGGAACATACAAACTCTGCACTCTCAAAATTTCTCCTTTGAAGGCCTCCCACTTTCCATTTACATCCTTACCAGAGAACAGCCTGTGCCAATCCACACTTCCCAGATCCCTTCTCATTTCATCAAATTTGGCCTTTTTCAAGTTCAGAACTTCAACCCGAGGACCAGATCTATCCTTATCCACGATCAGGTTGAAACAAATGGCATTCCGCAAGGCTCTGTACTGGGACCTCTGCTATTTGTGATATATATAAATGATTTGGAAGAAGGTGTAACTGGTGTTATCGGCAAGTTTGCGGATGACACGAAAATGGCTGGACTTGCGGATAGCGATGAACATTGTCGGACAATACAGCAGGATATAGATAGGCTGGAAAATTGGGCAGAGAGATGGCAGATGGAATTTAATCCAGATAAATGCGAAGTGATGCATTTTGGAAGAACTAATATAGGGGGGAGTTATACAATAAATGGCAGAGTCATCAAGAGTATAGAAACACAGAGGGACCTAGGTGTGCAAGTCCACAAATCCTTGAAGGTGGCAGCACAGGTGGAGAAGGTGGTGAAGAAGGCATATGGTATGCTTGCCTTTATAGGATGGGGTATGGAGTATAAAAGCTGGAGTCTGATGTTGCAGCTGTATAGAACGCTGGTTAGGCCACATTTGGAGTACTGCGTCCAGTTCTGGTCGCCGCACTACCAGAAGGATGTGGAGGCTTTAGAGAGAGTGCAGAGAAGCTTTTATTAACAGGGGGTTGGAGTTTAAGAGCCGTGGGGTTATGCTGCAACTGTACAGGACCTTGGTGAGACCACATTTGGAATATTGTGTGCAGTTCTGGTCATCTCACTATAAGAAGGATGTGGAAGCGCTGGAAAGAGTGCAGAGGAGATTTACCAGGATGCTGCCTAGTTTGGAGGGGATGTCTTATGAGGAAAGGTTGAGGGAGCTAGGGCTGTTCTCTCTGGAGTGGAGGAGGCTGAGGGGAGACTTAATAGAGGTTTATAAAACGATGAAGGGGATAGATAGAGTGAACGTTCAAAGACTATTTCCTCGGGTGGATGGAGCTATTACAAGGAGGCATAACTATAGGGTTCATGGTGGGAGATACAGGAAGGATATCAGAGGTAGGTTCTTTACGCAGAGAGTGGTTGGGGTGTGGAATGGACTGCCTGCAGTGATAGTGGAGTCAGACACTTTAGGAACATTTAAGCGGTTATTGGATAGGCACATGGAGCACACCAGGATGATAGGGAGTGGGATAGCTTGATCTTGGTTTCAGATAAAGCTCGGCACAACATCGTGGGCCGAAGGGCCTGTTCTGTGCTGCACTGTTCTATGTTCTACCAGGATGTTGCCTGGTATGGAGAGTCTTAGCTATGAGGAGAGATTGGGTAAACTGGGCTTGTTCTCCCTGGAAAGACGGAGAATGAGGGGAGACCTAATAGAGGTGTACAAAATTATGAAGGGTATAGATAGGGTGAACAGTGGGAAGCTTTTTCCCAGGTCGGAGGTGACGATCATGATGGGTCACGGGCTCAAGGTGAGAGGGGCAAGGTACAACTCAGATATAAGAGGGACGTTTTTTACACAGAGAGTGGTGGGGGCCTGGAATGCGCTGCCAAGTAGGGTGGTGGAGGCAGACACGCTGGCATCGTTTAAGACTTACCTGGATAGTCACATGAGCAGTCTGGGAATGGAGGGATACAAACGAATGGTCTAGTTGTACCAATGAGCGGCACAGGCTTGGAGGGCCGAAGGGCCTGTTTCCTGTGCTGTACTGTTCTTTGTACTCTTCGTACTCTTTGTACACCTCCTTCTCTGTAATATGTACACTCCTCAAGACATCACTATTTATTTACCCAAGTTCCCTAACATCCATGCCTTTCTCAATGGTAAATACTGATGAGAAATATTCATTTAGAAGCTCACCCACCTCTAATGGATCTGCACATAGATGACCTTGTTGATCCTCAAGAAGCCCTACTCTCTCCCTAGTTACTCTTTTGCCCTTTATGTATTTGTAGAAGCTTTTTGGATTCTCTTTTGCATTAGCTGCCAAAGCAATCTCGAGTCCCCTTTTTGCCCTCCTGACTTCTCTCTTAACTCTACTCCGACACACTCTAGACTCTTCAAAGGATCCACTTGATCCCAGCTGCCTATGCATGTCATATGCCTCCTTCTTCTTCTTGACCAGGGCCTCACTATCCCGAGTCATCCAGGGTTCCCTACTTCTACCAGCCTTGACCTTCACTCTATAAGGAATGTCCTTACCCTGAACCCTGGTTAACACACTTTTGAAAGCCTCCCACTTACCAGCTGTCCCTTTGCCTGCCAACAGACTCTCGCAATCAACTTTTGAATGTTCCTGTCTAATACCATCAGAATTGGCCTTGCCCCAATTTAGAATTTTAACTTTTGGGCCACACATGTCGTTCTCCATAGCTATCTTAAAACTAATGGCATTATGGTCACTGGTCCCAAAGTAACCCCTCACTAACACTTCTGTCACCTGCCCTTCCTTATTTCCCAAGAGGAGGTCAAGTTTTGCACCCTCTCTAGTCGGGACATCAACATACTGAATGAGAAATTCCTCCTGAATACACTCAACAAATTTCTCTTCATCCAAGCCTCTAATACTTTGGCTGTCCCAGTCAATGTTGGGAAAGTTAAAGTCCCCTACCAATACCACCCTATTTTTCTTGGAGCTATCTGTAATCTCCTTACATATTCGCTCCTCAATTTTCCATTGACTATTTGGGAGCCTATAGTACAATCCCATCAAATTGATTTCCCCCTTCTTATTTCTCAGTTCTACTCATAGTGGATAGTCAGAAGCTTTTTCCCAGGATGGAAGAGCCAATTATTAAGGGGCATAGGTTTAAGGTGCGAAGGGCAAAGTTCAAAGGAGATGTACGTGGCATGTTTTTTACACAGAGGATGGTGGGCACCTGGAACACACTGCTGGTAGTGGAAGCAGATATGATCATGACATTTAAGGGGCGTCTTGACAAATACATGAATAGGATGGGAAAAGAGGGATATGGTCCCCGGAAGAGTAGGGGGTTTTAGTTCAGATGGGCAGCATGGTCAGTGCAGGTTTGGAGGGCTGAAGGGCTTGTTCCTGTGCTGTAATGTTCTTTATTCTTTGTTCTTTGAGGAGCATACCACTGCCCTGACTGCCATAACTGCCCTTTTACAGTTAAAAAGATAACAGAATCTCACCTTACCTGTTATATTTTGCATTCCTAAGATGTGCGGGTTAGGTTGATTGGCCAGGTTAAAAATTGCCCCTTAGAGTCCTGAGATGTGTAGGTTAGAGGGATTAGCAGGTAAAATATGTGGGGGTAGGGCCTGGGTGGGATTGTGGTCGGTGCAGACTCGATGGGCCGAATGGCCTTCTTCTGCACTGTAGGGTTTCTACGATCTTCTATGATAAATGCCCTTATAGTCTCTCCTATTATAGGACACCCATTATTTGCCCAGAGCAGCTAACTGTTCTGTAATTCCCTGGATATGTTCCATTCCTCCACTTAAAAATGAAATTACATTAGCTGTCTGGCAGTCCTTTTGCACTACAACCTTTTGTACATTATACAAGGACAATATGTGAACATGGGGTAAATTTTATCATCCTGCCCGTCATGGGAATCAGAGTAGGTGAGGGGCGGAGAATGGAACGGTCCGTTCAGCTTGGGCGGGATTTTCCCGTTTCGGGGCGAGTGAGGCCAGAAAATCACGCCCGGGGTATAATTTTTTTTCAAAACCAGGTAGATGTTGGAAATCCTAACAAGAAGGAGAGAATGTTGGGTGCATAAAATATGACTACTAGCTTCAGAGAGAAAATGATGCATGTTGCAGGTATGAACCTACACTGAGGGTCAGTTTGGTTCACTTGTTTACAGTCATACCTTCAAATTAAAAGTTGGTGGGTTCAGAGTCAGCTACAGGGTTTCTAATACAAAAATGCAAACACATTTTATTAATTTATTTCAATATGACCCCTCAACTTAAGGTGCTGGGGGGTAGGTACAGGGGAAATGTTCGGGGGAAGTTTTTCACACAGAGGATGGTGGGCGAGTGGAATCGGCTGCCGTCAGTGGTGGTGGAGGCAAACTCAATAGGGTCTTTTAAGAAACTCCTGGATGAGTACATGGGACTTAATAGGATGGAGGGTTATAGGTAGGTCTAAAAGGTAGGGATATGTTCGGCACAACTTGTAGGGCCGAAGGGCCTGTTTTGTGCTGTAGTTTTCTATGTTTCTATGTTTCTAAACCCCATCTGCCATTTCTCTGCCCAAGTCTCTAACTGGTCTATTTCTTGCTGTATCCCTTCCCTTCTATTACATAGAAATATAGAAACATAGAAGATAGCAGCAGGAAGAGGCCATTTGGCCCTTCGAGTCTGCTCTGCCATTCACTATGATCATGACTGATCATCCAATTCAATTGCCTAATCCTGCTTTCTCCCCATAACTTTTGATCCCATTTGCCCCAAGTGCTGCCTCTTGAATACAATCAATGTTTTGGCATCAACTACTTCCTGTGGTAATGAATTCCACAGGCTTACCACTCTTTGGGTGAAGAAATCAGTCCAAAGATGTGCGGGTTAGGTTGATTAGCCAGGTTAAAAAAAAAATTGTCCCTGAGATGCGTAGTTAGAGGGATTAGCGGGTAAGTGTGTGGGGGTAGGGCCTGGGTGGGATTGTGGTCGGTGCAGACTCGATGGGCCGAATGGCCTCCTTCTGCACTGTAGGGTTTCTATGATCTATGATCTATGATCTTCTAAATGTCTCCTCACCTCCGTCCTAAATGGTCTACCCTGAATCCTCAGACTGTGACCCCTGGTTCTGGACTCCCCCACCATTGGGAATATCCTCCCCGAATCTACCCTGTCTAGTCCTGTTAGAATTTTATAAGTCTCTCTGAGATCCCCCCTCATTCGCCTGAACTCCAGCAAAAACAATCCTGACCTAGTCAATCTTTCCTCAGTCCTGCCTTCCCCGGAATCACCCTGGTAAACCTTCACTGTACTCCTCTCGAGAGCAAGAACATCCTTCCTCAGAAAAGGAGACAAAACTGCACACAATACTCTGGGTGTGGCCTCACCAAGACCCTGTATAATTGCAACAACACATCCCTGCTCCTGTACTCGAAACCTTTCTCAATGAAGGCCAATATACCATTTGCCTTCTTTACCGCCTGCTGCACATGCATGCTTACCTTCAGTGACTGGTGCACAAGGACACCCAGGTCACGCTGCACACTCCCCTCTCCCAATTTACAGCCATTCAGATCGTAATCTGCCTTCTTATTTTTGCTTCCAAAATGAATAACCTCACATTTATCCAAATTATACTGCTTCTGCCGTTGATTTGCCCACTCACCCAACCTGTCCAGATCATTCTGAAGGATCTCTGCCTCCTCGGCATAAAGTCAAAATAATCTCAATGTGTAAGCAAGCTGAGTGCAATCAATGAGAGACTTCACAGACAGGCTGATATAACGTTTCAAAGCTATGGATATTTATTAAGTCATGATGTGGAGATGCCGGCGTTGGACTGGGGTGAACACAGTAAGGGTTTTAACAACACCAGGTTAAAGTCCAACAGGTTTATTTGGTGGCAAATACCATTAGCTTTCGGAGCGCTGCTCCTTCGTCAGATGGAGTGGAAATGTCACATGAGTGGAAATTTATTAAGTCACAGAGGAAAGTCAGGGCGGTTATAGTGCACCCCTGAAGAACTGTCACAAGTACGAATACTAAGTCACTCAAAGCTTATACTACAGAGCTTGTATGATCTTGGCATTTATGCTAGGATGGCTTTGACATTGAGCTCTTCTATCTACCCTGTTGTGCTAATTGTGTATTCATTGTGTTTAATAGAGTGTAATTTGGGGCATTAACTGGGATTCAGTTGTGATGGTGATGCTGTGTTTACTCAGGGAGTCCGAGTTGCTATAATGCACGTTTACATGCATGCTGTAAGTTAAAACTATTTATACATGTATGTGTGTGTTAGGAAAAGTAAAATGCTGACTTTTTCACCCCACCCACAGCCTGATTCATTTAGGTTGAGTCTTGGTGCCTGGGAGTCTGGAAAGGCCCCTGGCTAAGGTCAGGTCTTTAGGGCTTGTTTGTAAATATGCATTTTTAATGAGGTTTTGTCATCCCTGAAGATAAAGACTTGGGTTAAAAGGGGTTAAAAGTTTAGTAATTCTGGAGAAAATAACTTTACTGTTGCCTGGCAACGTAGTCAAGTAACACCGAAACAGAGAAAAGACAGAAAAAATGAGTTCAGCTTGCATCAGGGAGAGATGACAAGAACTTCTAAGTTCTCTGATTGGAAGCAATTCTCCTGAATCGGGACTAAGTGCCCAAGTCAGTTGGAAAACTGCTTCCCACCGGTGCAAGCAGCATCTGTCAGGAGAGATTCTCCCAACTGATAAATGCAAATTCATGCATCTCAGGAAACTCACTGGCCAGCCCATCTTTTCAGAGATTGCCATTTTTAAAGGGCGGTCCAATCTCTGCAGTCTCAGACAGGTCCCTCTCCCCCTAAAAACTGAAATGGTGACAGACACCCCTCCCGCCCCCCCCACTGACCAGAAGAGCACCACCAACCCCTTAGCAAAGAGAGGGGCATCCTCCCCCCAACCTTTCGAATAAGCGGTCACCCCTGCACCACGCAGGTATGCGAGTGACCCGGTTCCTGCTCTCAGGCCCCTCGTCCATCCCCACTCAGCCCCCTCCCCCCTCACATCCCCTAGTCAGCCCCCCCCTTCTGGCCCCATGCCTTGACAATGCCAATGATGCACTGCCCCTGGCTCCCTGGCACTGACAGGCAACTTCGACAAAGCTAAGTGCTTTTCAGTTCCTCTTTTGTACAAACGTTGTTGTAGGAACAATGGGCGTACTTGAGATGCATTCAATCATGAAGTGTCATTTTGTGACTCTGTATGCCCTGTTTGTGAGCAGATATCCACTCCATCTGATGAAGGAGCAGCGCTCCGAAAGCTAGTGGCATTTGCTACCAAATAAACCTGTTGGACTTTAACCTGGTGTTGTTAAAACTCTTACTGTATTCAATCATGAAGCCAAAGGTCAGGGGGACTAGCTAGGGTAAATGCATGGGGTTATAGGGAGAGGGCCTGGGTGGGATTGTGGTCAGTGCAGATTTGATGGGCTGAATGGCTCCTTCTGCACTGTAGGATTCTATGATTCTATGAAAGGTAAATAAACACAGCTGACTGGAGGCTGAGTAAAAACCATTAAGCTGTCAATCAAATGAGAGTTAAAAGGACAGTACTGGAATTGAATGAAAACAAAGGTTTTCAAAGGGCTGGAAGGTCTTTCAAAGACTCTGAGATTTTTAAGAAGGTTCAGAGACTTCAAATAAAAGCTGTGAATAGAATGGGGCTGAGTAATCTACTGTGGAGAAGGAACCCTCTTTGTCAGAGGACGTCAAAGGGGTTTGTTTCCATCCTCATCTTCTGAAAGAGAAAGGGAAATCGCTGTTGCAGAATGGAGTACTGCTGTGATTTAAAAGCCTGCCAGGTGACCCGGGAGCATGGAGATTCAAGTGACCAGGCCACTTCAAAGTTTCACAGATGACAGGCAAGAATGAAGATGTTGAGCAGAGAGCTGCCTGAAATCACCATGATGTGGAGATGCCGGCGTTGGACTGGGGTGAACACAGTAAGAGTTTTAACAACACCAGGTTAAAGTCCAACAGGTTTATTTGGTAGCAAATACCATTAGCTTTCGGAGCTCTGCTCCTTCGTCAAAAAATGACGAAGGAGCAGAGCTCCGAAAGCTAATGGTATTTGCTACCAAATAAACCTGTTGGACTTTAACCTGGTGTTGTTAAAATTCTTACTGAAATCACCATGCCAAGGATGATCTTCAGTTCTGCCAGGGCTAGAAGGGACAATCCAGCCATAAGCCCCCATCCAAGGGCATTGTGCTGAAATCAACCCCTTGTCCCTAGCCCGAGCCCACCCAAACCCCAGGAGCTTTGGGGGCCCCTCTCTCTGCAGGCTGGCAATGACAGAGGAGCAAATGGCCACTGGACCTACCTCCTTGATCCCCCTCAGGGTCCAACATGCCAGGCCGTGCTGGTATTATCAGCACCAAAGCCTGGTGCACTTCCCACAGAGGAGGTGTGTGCATGGAAGGCCACTGAATGGGCTCTCCATAATTCTTGGGTTCCTGGCTGGTCTGTGCAGGAATCCGATCAGGACTGGTGATTTTTGGCCGATGTCCCATTCAGTGGGGCATTGGGATTCCCACAGGCCGTCTGACGGGGCTGGAGAATCCCTCTCTACAAGTCTATGGAGGGAAGTAGTTGACTGATGAGTCAGTGATAGAACTTAGTCAAGTGATCCATTTAGCAAAGGTGCTACTGGAAGACTGGGTGTTTTGAGAAGAGTGAGAGAATTGGGTTAAAAGCATTGAGTGAATGCTGTGGAATTAAACAGAAGAAATCATTTGCTACTATGCCAGTCCCAAGCGAGATGCCTTTGTGTCAAGTCAGCGATAACTCTTCATTGATTTATATGCTTATAAAGATATTGCTGGAGTAAAGATTTATCTGAAGCATCTTCCAGCGTTTGTGTTGATATCTTTCCAATCTTTTGTCTGGTGTAATGTGGTTAATTTTTCTCTTGCTTGATAAATACTGTGAGCTGGATTTTCCAGCTCTGCCTGTAACCTGGAACTCTGTATTATTAGAGTCCAGAACAATGCCACATACACCCCCTGCACTATGTACACTACCACAAGATCTCCTCGGTTCACTTGGGCCACCATAAATAAACAGACTAAACTACGATTGCAGGTTAATATGTGTAAATCTGCATGTAAATATGAAATGAGTAATGGTTGTCAGTGCCAGTGTCTGTGAAGCTGAGCATTACCATGAACTTCTTCCGATCAGGCTCCTTCCAGGTTGCAGGAGAACAAATCTATGGGGGGAATTCACCAGCCCCATTCATCGCGAACGGGAATCCTGATGGCCTGCTGAATAAGGCAGTGGGGCTAAAATGGGATTGTTGCAAGTCATCAAAGCATTTCTGATTCACCCGGCTCACCCTGCCGGCCAGCTCACCCCACCCACTAGTTCCCAACCAGAGCAGGCCAGAACCTGATGATTCTGCCAAAGTGTTGATTTTAATGTCATTAGCGTGCTTGAAGCCTGATTCAGTGCCCTCCTGCTGCTTTCATCCACCTCCCCAGAAGGAATGGGACCAGGTGGGCTTTGGTGATTGTCATGACCATAGTGTGACTGGAGAGTTGGACTCTGAGGGAGACCAAGGAGGTAAAGTCGGTGCCCATTCCACTCTGCTGCTGCCAAGTTGCAGAGGGAAGGCCCCCACTGGTCCTGGGTGAGGTGGGGTTGGGCTGTGGTTGCTCTTGGCACTCTCCTCTGGGAGTCTCCTGACTGCACTGTCCCTTCTAGCCCTGGGAAACCTGAAGATCACTCCTGGCATGGTGATTTCAGGCATCTCACTGATCATTCCTGTCTGTCAGCTGTGAAAACTTTGAAGTGACTGGTCACTTTAATCATATCCCCTGAACATATCCCACCTCCCCAGTACCTTTCCCTGGCCAGTCACTTGGGAGAAAGGGCCACGACCTATCAGTAATCCTAGCAGCATGCCCACTCTGTGCTGGCACCTTTATATGCCTTCTGATTTTGATTTGATTTGATTTATTATTGTCACATGTATTAGCATGCTGTGAAAAGTATTGTTTCTTGCGCTCTTTACAGACAAATCATACCGTTCATAGAGAAGGAAAAGAGACAGTGCAGAGTGTATCATAGAATCATAGAAACCCTACAGTACAGAAAGAGGCCATTCGGCCCATCAAGTCTGCACCGACCACGATCCCACCCAGGCCCTACCCCCATATCCCTACAGATTTACCCACTAATCCCTCTAACCTACGCATCTCAGGACACTAAGGGCAATTTTTAGCATGGCCAATCAACCTAACCCGCACATCTTTGGACTGTGGGAGGAAACCGGAGCACCCGGAGGAAACCCACGCAGACACGAGGAGAATGTGCAAACTCCACACAGACAGTGACCCAAGCCGGGAATCGAACCCAGGTCCCTGGAGCTGTGAAGCAGCAGTGCTAACCACTGTGCTACCGTGCCGCCCTGTAGTGTACTGTTACAGTTATAGCTAGGATGTAGAGAAAGATCAACTTAATGCAAAGTAGGTCCATTCAAAAGTCTGTTGGCAGCAGGGAAGAAGCTGTTCTTGTGTCGGTTGATACGTGATCTCAGACTTTTGTATCTCTTTCCCAACAGAAGAAGATGGACGAGAGAATGCCCTGGGTGCATGGGGACCTTAATTATGCTGGCAGCTTTGCAGAGGCAGCGGGAAGTGTAGACAGAGTCGATGGATGGGAGGCTGGTTTGCGTGATGGATTGGACTACATTCACAAACTTTTGTAGTTGCTTGCTGTCTTGGGCAGAGCAGGAGCCATACAACCAGATAGAATGCTTTCTATGGTGCATCTGTAAAAGTTGGTGAGAATCGTAGCTGACATGCCAAATTTCCTTAGTCTTCTGAGAAAGTAAAGGCATTGGTGGGCTTTCTTAACTATAGTGTCGGCTTGGGGGGACCAGGACAGGTTGTTGGTGATCTTGACATCTAAAAACTTGAAGCTCTCAACCTTTTCTACTTCATCCCCACTGATGTAGACAGGGGCATGTTCTCCTCTACGTTTCCTGAAGTCAATGACAGTCTCCTTTGTTTTGAAGACATTGAGGGAAAGATTATTGTTCCTGCATCAGTTCACCAGATTCTCTATCTCATTCCTGTGCTCTGTCTCGTCATTCTTTGAGATCAGAGCCACAACGGTGGTGTTGTCAGCAAACTTGAAAATCGAGTTGGAGGGGAATTTGGCCACATAGTCTTAGGTGTATAAGGAGTATAGTATGTGGAAGAGGACACAGTCTTGTCGGGCACCGGTGTTGAGGAAGATCGTGGAGGAGGTGTTTTGGTCTATCCTTACTGATTGTGGTCTACGGGTTAGGAAGTTCAGGATCCAGTCGCAGAGGGAGGAGCCGAGGCCCAGGCCACGGAGTTTGGAGATGAGTTTCGTAGGAATAATGGTGTTGAAGTCAGAGCTTTAGTCAATAAATAGGAGTATGACATTGGTGTCTTTGTTACCTAGGTGTTCCAGAGTTGAGTGCAGGGCCAGGGAGGTGGCTCCTGCTGTGGTGTTCAGCGAACTATAGTGGAGCCAGACAGTCCATGAGGCTGGAATTGATTTGTGCCATGACTAGCCTTTCGAAGCACTTTATAATGATGGATGTCAGAGCCACCGGTCGAAAGTCATTAAGGCACACTGCTTGGCTTTTCTTAGGTACCGGGACGATGGACGTCTTCTTGAACCAGATAGGGACCTCAGATTGTTGTAAAGAGAGATTGAAGATGTCTGCGAATACTCCCGCTAGCTGATCCATGCAGGATCCGAGTGCTCGTCCGGGTACCCCATCCGGGCCAGTCACTTTCCGTGGGTCGACCTTCAAGAAAGCTGCTTTGACATCTGCAATGGTGACCTCAGATACAGGTTCATCTGAGGTTTCCAGGATGGAGGGCGTGCTCTCGCTGACCTCTTGCTCAAAACCAGAATGCATTGAGCTCAGGGAGGGGTGCATTGGAATCAGCGATTTTACATGCCTTCATCTTGTAGCCTGTTATGTCTTGCAGACGTTGCCATAATTGGCGGGGGGTCTGTGTCTGGCATCATGTAGCAAAGCCCCCTGTATACCACTTTCTCTTCCAACGCTTGTTGGCTTTCCAGATTCTGGCTAGCATATGTAGTACGGAACTCCGACCTCCATGCTGCCTCCTTTAGCGGGGGGGGGGGGGGGGCAGCATGCACCATTGATTCAATCAGAAATGCACCATAAAATTCCAGTACATTGCTTTTTAACTGCCTTAATTGATGTCCCACTGCATCAGTGTTAGAAATCTGCTTTCCATGGTTTACACCATGGGTAAAATCTGGAAGCAGTGTTAGTCACATGTTAAAATCCCAGGCACTCCTAATGGGGACAGGGATCGGGACAATCCCACTCTAAAGACTCCTCATACCTGTGTCTGCTCCGTCTTACATAGAATTGTAGGGGCAAGTGGGAATTTTACCTTCACAAGGCTAACCCGGATAAGTCAGCACAAAGCCTTTGTGGTTCAGCCCTCCAGTATTCCTGAGTTTTGATACAAAACTAATTGACATGATATACACTCCTGAAAAATGACTGTACTCTGCTAGCAATTTGTTGTGACTGAAGATTGCTCGAGATTCAATATCGATAAAATTACAGAATACATGGATAATTTGATAGTCATTGTCAGTGATGCTATGAACAGACTAACAGATGATCAGAACAAAGACACTTAAATTAAAGAAATGGATTTAGAGATTTGCAAAGCTGTCTAAAGATGTGCAGATTAGGTGATGTTAAATTGTCTCTTAGTGTCTCATGATGTGGAGGTTAGGGGGAATAATGGCTAAATACGTAGGGTTACGAGGATAGGGCCTGGTGGCATGCTGTGTCGGAGAATGGGTGCAGACTCGATGGGCTGAATGGCCTCCTTCTGCACTGTAGGAATTCTATCATTTTAGTATGTCTGTTGAAGCGCATGTGGGTATAGGCCTCAGACGATATATCGGAATGGTAAAGTGTGAGGCACTCTCGATATTGGGCCTTTCTATTTAGAGCCAGTGAGCTGCCAACAGTCACAAGCTGCTTGCAGGCAATGCATGATAAATTTCAGACCATTGCAGACATAGCGGCATCATCAAGTAAATGAGCAAAGGTATGCAATAGGCTCAGGAAGTAATGGCAGCAATCAGCAGAGGTGTGAGGAGAATTCAAGGGAATTGAACTTTCAGGCCATAATGGGCTGAATGACCTCCATTGGCATTATAAAATGCCAAATGAGTCCAAGGTCAACATTTTATAATAAATTGAAACACAATTGATATTTCATTTAAAATGTTAAATTAAGTGATGTGAAAAATGTGATTAAAATCTTCTATCTACCGATTGTCATAATGATGATCTGATTCTTAAGTAAATGATTTTACTTAAGATGTGCGGGTTAGGTTGATTGGCCAGGTTAAAAATTGCCCCTTAGAGTCCTAAGATGCGTAAGTGAGAGGGATTAGCAGGTAAATATGTGGGGGTAGGGCCTGGGTGGGATTGTGGTCGGTGCAGACTCGATGGGCCGAATGGCCTCCTTCTGCACTGTAGGGTTTCTATGATTCTATGATTTTTTTCAGTTTAAATTATGGCAACCGTTTTTTGTTCTACAACATCTTATCTAGATTTTAGATTTTCGAATACAAGAGAGTGTAAGATGATTGATTGCAAACCTCAATGCAGTTAATATTAAATAGAAAGTTTTTGTTATTAATTCACAGGATATGTATGTCACTGGCAAAGCCACCATTTATCTTAACTGAGTGGCTTTCTTAGTCAGTTAAGAGTCAATCACATTGCTATGGATCTGGAGTCCTATGTGGACCAAATGGGTAAGGGCAACAGATTTTCTTTCCCTAAAGTACATTTGTGAATGAAAGAAATGATTACAACAGTTTACTAGTTAGTCATCATTACTGGATCTGGCTTTTTACTCCAGGTTTATTGAATTTAAGTTCACCAGCTGCCATGGGATTTGAACACATGTTTCTGGATTCTCCATCGAGGCCTCTGAATTTGGTACAGGATTAGGTAACATAAGCACTAACCTGCCAAGCTGTGGGCCATCCTACAATATATTGCCTACAATCCAGTGATGTTATTCATATTCTTGCACAATAAAATTGAATATCGGGATATAGAAATTGCCTTACGAAGGGCAACTGCTGCAAAATCTTTTTTTCTGCTTGGATAAATATAGAGCAAATTGGCTGCTAGACTCTGAGGCAGAGTCCAGTATTTGAACACCTTAAGATTGAACTGTAACTCTGGTAGTATGCATTAATGCTGTTTGGAAATTTGATGTGTTCATAATTGCCTCTGGCCACATTTCCTGTTGAGTAAGTTCCTGTATATTTGAATTTAGTTCAAATGACAGGGTGAGCAAGTTAGCAACAACAATCCATTCTTACGGTTCTTAAATTTGGTTAATTTTTTATCTGAATAGTTTCCTGCCTTAAATGAATTGCAATGATCATTAATCTTTAAAACAAATTTTTAGACTGAAAGTGGTCAGTCAGATGAAGTAATTTGGTAATTAAGTTAATTACACCTATTTACTCCTCGTCAATAGCAGGAATGATGTCATTATGCTGTGGACTGATTTTCATCTTGTTTTATGGCATACAGCCAATTTTTAGGAGGGCTGTGTTTCCCAAATATTTAATCATATGTCATTTCTGTTTGGCGACTAGAAATGGCACTATTATGACATAATAATCTGGCTTAAAGGTCCCTTATCTGTCAACAAGCCTCCATAATGTAAGATGATATCATAGAACAAATGTAATGCCACTTAGTGGTCACAGGGTAGGAATCATCAAATCATAGATTAGTTATAGTACAGAGGGAGGCCACTTGACATGTTGTGTTGGTTCTGGCTCTCTAATCTCATGATGTGGAGATGCCGGCGTTGGACTGGGGTAAGCAGAGTAAGAAGTCTCACAACACCAGGTTAAAGTCCAACAGGTTTATTTGTTAGCACAAGCTTTCGGAACACTGCCCCTTCATCGGGTGAGTGGGAGTTGTGTTCACAAACGGGGCATATATAGACACAAACTCAATTTACAAGATAATGGTTGGAATGCGAGTCTTTACAGGTAATCAAGTCTTAAAGGTACAGACAATGTGAGTGAAGAGAGGGTTAAGCACAGGTTAAAGAGATGTGTATTGTCTGTCTCAGCCAGGCTCTACTTCCCTGTCTTTTCTATAGAGCCCTGTATTCAGATAATTATCAAATTGTCATTTGAAAATCATAAATGAATCTATCTACACCACACACTTAGTCAGTGTACTCCAAATCATAACCACTTGATGCATGTAAATATATTTCCCCATTCACCTTAGGTTCATTGCCAATACCTTATTTCTAATTTCTCCCTATCTACTCTATCCAGATGTCTCATGACTTTAAACAGCTCTGAAATTTTTCACAGTATTTACTAAGGAGACCAGAACTAGCTTCTCCAATCTGTCTACATAAGTGAAGCCCCTCATCCCTGGAATCATTCTTATAAATCTTTTCTGCATCCTCTCTAATGTTTTCTAAATGCTTTCTAAACTGTGGTGCCCTGAAGAGGAGGTGGTGACATAATGTTATTGTCACTGCTCTGGTAACAACACAAAGATTCAATTTTTCTGGAAATCTGGGTTTGAATCCCACCTTGGCAGATGGTTTAATTTGAATTCAATAAACAAATCTGGAATTAAAAAGTCTAATGATGATCATAAAACAATTGTTGATTGTCATAAAAACCCATCTGGTTCATTAATGTCCTTTAGAGAAGGAAATCTCCCATCTTTACCTGGCCTGGCCCACATGTGAGTCCAGACCCAAAGCAATGACTCTTAATTGCCCTCTGAAATGGCTTAGCAAGCAAATCCATTCAAGGGCAATTAGGGATGGGCAATAAATGCTGGCCGAGCCAGCGATGCCCAGATCCCATGAAAGATTTTTTAAAAACTGGATACAATACCACAGTTGAGGCCAATCAAGAGTTATATAAAGGTTCACCATGATATTCTTGCTTTTGTACTCTATGGGTAAAATCTTACCAAAAATGACAATGTTGGTTCCAGCATGAAAAATGAAGTGTTTCCCGCCAACGGCGCTGGGATGTTTTCGGACTGAATCTTGTGCCTCTTAGCGATCATTTTTATGTCCACTGGTTTCACGCTGCTCCAGCAGTATGTTCCCTCTCATTTGTCTGCCCCACAACAGATTAACTGCTGAAAGCACTGGGGAGCTCTATATAAATGGTTCCCCAGCCCTTGTTCCACCACGACTGCAGAAGATGGCAGGCAAGAAGGCAGCACAGCACTTTTCAGACGAGGCCCTCATAAGAATGCTAGATGGAGTGGAGCAGAGGCAGGACACATTCTACTTTTACTCCAGGAGACGGCCTTCCAGTAGGGTCACCAGCCCCGCCTGGAATGCAATGGCAGCCCTGGGCAGTGCAAGCATGCTGCAGAAGAGGACGGGCAGCAGTGTTGGAAGAAGGTAAATGATATTCTTTGCTCAACCAGGAGAAGTAAAACATTGCCATTCTCCCATTGGACCCCCTCGCACACCCTCTTGCCTTTGCCAACCCCAAGCACCAAGTTCCCTTCTCCCTCCCACAGTCATCATGTTCCCCCAGTAGCTGCTATGCTCCTTACACTCTAGCTCCCACCCATGCCTGCCATACCTCATCACCATCTTAAATATCAACACTCCCACCTACACTCTCCCTAACTGTGTCATTGCAGGAAAAACTCAACCACAGCAGGTTTCAGCAGGCACAGCCAGCTGGAGTCATGCCCAAGCCGAGAGCCCTCACACGTTTTAGAGAGTGAGCCCTCGACCTGGCCAGGGAGAAGGGGAAGTATGTCTGTGCTGTTGGTGAAGTGGGGACAGCAGAGAAATGTGACAATTTTCAACACGTATGGTGTCATTCCTCAAGTCTCCTTCCGTATCCCTTGTCATGCACTGATGCCATGCCCCTTCTCTTGCAGACTGGCCAGTGGAACAGGGCAGACCACCCTCATGCCCCCTGGACCCAGAGGGAGACTTCTCCAACCTCACTGTTGAAGAGTCATCACAGCTATCAACCGCACCCAGCACCAGCACAGATACTCACACCTTGATGGATCCAATAAGTAGGCAGGCTTTTGGGTCACTTGCTGGTGAACACCACACAGCTGAAGATCCATAGTAGGGAAGTCCCAGGGAACCCAGGGAAATGAGTACTTTGCGTCAGTATTCACCAAAGAGAAGGACTTGGTGGACGATGAGTCTGGGAAAGGGTGTGTAGATAGTTTGAGTCATGTTGAGATCAAAAAGGAGGAGGTATTGGGGGTCTTGAGAAACATTAAGGTAGACAAGTCCCCAGGGCCTGATGGGATATACCCCAAAATACTGAGAGAGGCAAGGGAGGAAATTGCTGGGGCTTTGAGAGAAATCTTTGTATCCTCACTGGCTACAGGGGAGGTCCCAGAGGATTGGAGAATAACCAATGTTGTTGCTTTGTTTAAGAAGGGTAGCAAGAATAATCCAGGTAATTACAGGCCCGTGAGCCTTACGTCAGTGGTAGGGAAATTATCGGAGAGGATTCTTCAAGACAGGAATCATTCCCACTTGGAAATAAGTGGACGTATTAGCGAGATGCAACATGGCTTTGTGAAAGGGAGGTCATGGCTCACTAACTTGATCGAATTTTTCGAGGAAGTGACGAAGATGATTGATGAGGGTAGGGCAGTGGATGTTGCCTACATGGACTTCAGTAAGGCCTTTGACAAGGTCCCTCATGGCAGGCTGCTGCAGAGGATGAAGTCACATGGGATCAGAGGTGAGTTAGCAAGGTGGATACAAAACTGGCTCAGTCATAGAAGACAAAGGGTACCAGTGGAAGGATGCATTTCTGAATGGAGGGCTGTGACAAGTGGTCTTCCTCAGGAATCAGTGCTGGGACCTTGGCTGTTTGTAATATATATAAATGATTTGGAGGAAAATGTAACTGGTTTGATTAGTAAGTTTGCAGACGACAGAAAGGTTGGTGGATTTGCGGATAGTGATGAGGACCATCAGAGGATACAGCAGGATATAGATCAGTTGGAGGCTTGGGCGGAGAGATGGCAGATGGAGTTTAATCCAGACAAATGTGAGGTAATGCATTTTGGAAGGTCTAATGCAGATAGGAAATATACAGTAAATGGCAGAACCCTTAAGAGTATTGATAGGCAGAGGGACCTGGGTGTCCAGGTTTGACAAAGTCCCTCAGCGTTTGACAAAGTCCCTCATGCTAGGCTGGTGAAAAAGGTTGGATCTCATGGGATAAAGGTGGCTAGATGGGTGGAGAACTGGCTTGGTCACAGAAGACAGAGGGTGGTAGTTGAAGGGTCTTTTTCCGGATGGAGGCCTGTGACTAGTGGTGTTCCGCAGGGCTCTGTATTGGGACCTCTGCTGTTTGTGATTTATATAAACGATCTGGAAGAAGGTGTAACTGGGGTGATCAGTAAGTTTGCGGACGACACAAAATTGGCAGGACTTGCAGATAGCATTGTCAGAAGCTACTGTGTGCAGTATTGGTCCCCTTATATGACTGTGTGCAGTATTGGTCCCCTTATATGAGGAAGGATATATTGGCATTGGAGGGAGTGCAGAGAAGGTTCACCAGGTTGATACCGGAGATGAGGGGTTTGGATTATGAGGAGAGGCTGAGGAGATTGGGTTTGTACTCGTTGGAGTTTAGAAGGATGAGGGGGGATCTTATGGAGACTTATAAGATAATGCGGGGGCTGGATAGGGTGGAGGCGGAGAGATTCTTTCCACTTAGTAAGGAAGTTAAAACTAGAGGACACAGCCTCAAAATAAAGGGGGGTCGGTTTAGGACAGAGTTGAGGAGGAACTTCTTCTCCCAGAGGGTGGTGAATCTCTGGAATTCTCTGCCCACTGAGGTGGTGGAGGCTACCTCGCTGAATATGTTTAAAGCGCGGATGGATGGATTCCTGATCGGTAAGGGAATTAAGGGTTATGGGGATCAAGCGGGTAAGTGGTACTGATCCACGTCAGATCAGCCATGATCTTATTGAATGGCGGGGCAGGCTCGAGGGGCTAGATGGCCTACTCCTGCTCCTATTTCTTATGTTCTTACAGAAGGATATAGATAGGCTGGAAATTTGGGCAAAGAAATGGCAGATGGAGTTCAATCCTGATGAATGCGAAGTGATGCATTTTGGTAGAAATAATGTAGGGAGGAACTATACGATAAATGGCAGAACCATAAAGGGTGTAGATACGCAGAGAGACCTGGGTGCGCAAGTCCACAGATCTTTGAAGGTGACGTCACAGGTGGAGAAGGTGGTGAAGAAGGCATATGGCATGCTTGCCTTTATAGGACGGGACATAGAGTATAAAAGTTGGGGTCTGATGTTGCAAATGTATAGAACGTTGGTTCGGCCGTATTTGGAATACTGCGTCCAGTTCTGGTCGCCACACTACCAGAAGGACGTGGAGACTTTGGAGAGAGTACAGAGGAGGTTTACCAGGATGTTGCCTGGTATGGAGGGGCTTAGTTATGAGGAGAGATTGGGTAAACTGGGGTTGTTCTCCCTGGAAAGACGGAGGATGAGGGGAGACTTAATAGAGGTGTATAAAATTATGAAAGGCATAGATAGGGTGAACGGTGGGAAGCTTTTCCCCAGGTCGGTGGTGACGTTCACGAGGGGTCATAGGTTCAAGGTGAAGGGGGGGAGGTTTAACACAGATATCAGAAGGACATATTTTACACAGAGGGTGGTGGGGGCCTGGAATGCGCTGCCAGGCAAGGTGGTGGAGACGGACACACTGGGAATATTTAAGACTTATCTAGATAGCCATATGAACGGAGTGGGAATGGAGGGATACAAAAGAATGGTCTAGTTTGGACCAGGGAGCGGCGCGGGCTTGGAGGGCCGAAGGGCCTGTTCCTGTGCTGTATTGTTCTTTGTTCTTTGTACACAGGTCACTGAAAGTGGCAACGCAGGTGGAGAATGTAGTCAAAAAGACATACAGCATGCTTGCCTTCATCGGGCGGGGCATTGAGTTTAAAAATTGGCAAGTCATGTTGCAGCTTTATAGAGCCTTAGTTAGACTGCACTTGGAATATAGTGTTCAATTCTGTTCACCACACTACAGAAAGATATGGAGGCTTTGGAGAGGGTACAGAAAAGATTTACCACGATGTTGCCTGGTATGGAGGGCATTGGCTATGAGGAGAGGTTGGAGAAACTTGGTTTGTTCTCACTGGAACGACGAAGGTTGAGGGGCGACCTGATAGAAGTCTCCAAGATTATGAGAGGCATGGACAGAGTGGATAGTCAGAAGCTTTTCCCCAGGGTGGAAGAGTCAATTTCTAGGGGGCATAGTTTTAAGATGCGAGAGGCAAGGTTAAAGGAGATGTATGGGACAAGTTCTTTGCACAGAGTTGAGTGGGTGCCTGGAACTCGCTGCCGGGGGAGGTAGTGAAAGCAGATCCGATAGTGAGTTTTGAGGGGCGTCTGGACAAATACATGAATAGGATGGGAATAGAGGGATATGATCCCCGGAAGGGTAGAGGGTTTTAGTTCATTCGGGCAGCATGCTCGGTGCAGGCTTGGAGGGCCAAAGGGCCTGTTCCTATGCTGCAATTTTCTTTATTCTTTGTTCTTTGAGTAACCGGCACTTGGAGGGATGCTGGACGCCCAGGATTCTGCTGAGCCCCAGGCCAATGATGTGCCCCTGGGCCCAGTCGTCCCACACCTGCTAGAGCTGCAAAGGCAGAGTCGCGAGTATCAGGAAGGGATGACAGCAGCCCTCCTTGAAGTGCAAGGCCGACTGGAGGAGTCCCATCACCTTCTACCCGAGGAGGTGACGCTGGCACTGAGGCCAATACTACGAGGTTAGCATCTGCAGTGGAGACCTTGGTATCAGACCTGCACCCCATGGCAAGGGATGTCTGCACCATGGTGCAGACACTGGTGGGAAACTATGAGTGTCAGCAGCAGAAGACAGCAGGGCTTCAGGATCTCACTCCAGCTGCTGCTCCATCCTTTGGAGGAGCACAGAGGCCCCCAGGAACCAAAAAGGAAGAGGATTAGTAGAAGTACAACCCAAAGCTCTACCGCCAGGGGACCTTGGATGTCTCCAGCCCATTTGATATACTCCCTCCCTGTGAGTGACATAACTCCAGCCCCAGATATCGAGGATGGAAGCAGTCAAACATCCATGCTGCCTGATGCGCTATCAATAAGGCGAAAGACTACCGATGTGCCAATACAAGTGTAGGCTTTTATTCACAACAGAATCAGGAGCAGATCCCAACAAATAACCGACCTGGACTGAACAAGGGGGAGGAGACAGCCACCTTTATACTAGGTGCCGAGGGGAGGAACCAAACTGGAAGGGGATGTGTCCAGGTATGACAAACACACAACGGTGGTCCATATAGGACAAAGGCACAACTGAGGTCCACCACATTCACCCCTTCCTTTAAAAAAACAACACAGGGGTGAAGCGGAAACAATATTACAAGTCCAGACGAACCGGTGGCTTGATCCGCCGTCGCGATCGTCGTAGTGCAGGTCGCAGAGTCGTCCGAGCAGGGAGCGATGTCGGCCCAGGCTCCGTACAGTGAGCGTCGAGAGAAGGCGCTGGGTGGTGTGAAGCGGACCGATCCGTTGTCCCGTCCAGTCGTCGGGTACTGCGTGGCGGCGGCTCCGGCGACTCAAGCGAGCTGTACACAGGGGCGAGAGGAGTGAGCAGTGGCCCTGGTGGCGTATGGGGAACAGCGGGAACCGGAGCTAGGGGGTGGGGGGCCGCAACAGGCTCTGGGCACACTACATTGGGGACAGGGACTGAGGGAGGAAGAGGCGTAGCAGTCTCCGAATGGACAACACCAGGGACCGTGGGGCGGAAGGACGTGGTGACCTCAGGGGCACCCGCGGGTGCCAAGTCACGGACAGAAACCGTGTCCTCCCGCCCATCAGGGTACGCTACGTAAGCATATTGAGGATTAGCGTGGAGCAATTGGACCTCCTCGACCAAGGGATCTGCCTTATGGGTGCGGACATGGTTCCGGAGCAGGACGTGCCCCAGGGACATCAGCCAATCCGGGAGCGAAGTACCCGAGCAGGACTTCCTGGGAAACGAAAACATCCGCTCGTGAGGGGTCGTATTGGTCGCTGTGCACAAGGGTGACCTAATGGAATGTAATGCGTCCGGAAGGACGTCTTGCCAACGGCTGACTGGAAGGCCCCTAGACTGTAACGCTAATAGAACAGCCTTCCAGACGGTTGCGTTCTCCCGCTCTACTTGACCATTGCCCCTGGGGTTATAGCTAGTGGTGTGGCTGGAGGCAACGTCTTTGGCGAGCAGGTACTGCCTCAGCTCGTCACTCATGAAAGAGGACCCACGATCGCTATGGACATAGGCTGGGAAGCCGAACAGGGTGAAGAGCTTGTTCAGGGTCCGAATCACTGTAGCCGTGGTCATGTCCGAGCAGGGGAAGGCAAAAGGGAAACTGTGAGTATTCATCAATGATATTCAGGAAATAAACATTGCGGTTAGAGGAGGGGAGGGGGCCTTTAAAATCAATGCTAAGGCGCTCAAATGCGCGAGTGGCCTTTACAAGGTGCGCCCTACCTGGCTAGTAGAACTGCGGTTTGCACTCAGCGCAGACCCTGCATTGCCTGGTAATCGTACGGACTTCCTCGAGGGAGTAGGGCAGGTTACGGGACTTGACAAAATGGAAAAACCTGGTGACACCCGGGTGACAGAGGTCGTTATGGAGGGACTGTAGCTGGTCTAGTTGGGCGCTGGCACATGATCCACGGGACAGGGCATCTGGGGGCTCATTGAGCTTCCCAGGCCGGTACATGATGTCATATCTGTAGGTGAGAGCTCAATCCTCCACCGCAAGATTTTGTCATTCTTAATCTTGCCCTTTTGCCTGGTGTTAAACAGGAAGGCAACTGACCGCTGGTCCGTAATTAAGGTGAATCGTTGGCCCACAAGATAATGGCGCCAGTGCCGGACGGCTTCCACGATGGCCTGGGCCTCCTTCTCGACCGAGGAGTGTCGAATCTCAGGGCCTTGTAAGGTCCGGGAAAAGAAGGCCACCGGACGGCCCCTCTGGTTAAGGGTGGCGGCTAGGGCAAAGTCAGACGCATCACTTTCCACTTGGAATGGGATGGATTCGTCCACAGCATGCATCGCGGCCTTCGCGATGTCCGCTTTGATGTCGTCGAAGGCCCGACGGGCCTCCTCCGCCAGGGGAAAAGAGGTCGATTTTAGGAGCGGACGGGCTTTATCCGCATAACGGGGAACCCACTGGGCATAGTAGGAGAAGAAGCCCAGGCATCTCCTCAGTACTTTGAGGGTAGTAGGAAGGGGAAGCTGCATAAGGGGATGCATACGGGCTGGGTCGGGGCCAAGGACCCCATTTTCTATCACGTACCCAAGGATGGCGAGGCGGCATGTCCGGAAAACACACTTCGCCTCATTATATGTGAGGTTCAGGAAAGTGGCCGTACGAAGGAATTTTTGTAGGTTGGCATCAAAGAACAAAGAACAAAGAACAGTACAGCACAGCACAGGAAACAGGCCCTTCGGCCCTCCAAGCCTGTGCCGCTCCTTGGTCCAACTAGACCAATCGTTTGTATCCCTCCATTCCCAGGCTGCTCATGTGACTATCCAGGTAAGTCTTAAACGATGTCAGCGTGCCTGCCTCCACCACCCTACTTGGCAGCGCATTCCAGGCCCCCACCACCCTCTGTGTAAAAAACGTCCCTCTGATATCTAAGTTATACTTCGCCCCTCTCACCTTGAGCCCGTGACCCCTCGTGATCGTCACCTCCGACCTGGGAAAAAGCTTCCCACTGTTCACCCTATCTATACCCTTCATAATCTTGTACACCTCTATTAGATCTCCCCTCATTCTCCGTCTTTCCAGGGAGAACAACCCCAGTGTACCCAATCTCTCCTCATAGCTAAGACCCTCCATACCAGGCAACATCCTGGTAAACCTTCTCTGCACTCTCTCTAACGCCTCCACGTCCTTCTGGTAGTGCGGCGACCAGAACTGGACGCAGTACTCCAAATGTGGCCTAACCAGCGTTCTATACAGCTGCATCATCAGACTCCAGCTTTTATACTCTATACCCCATCCTATAAAGGCAAGCATACCATATGCCTTCTTCAGCACCTTCTCCACCTGTGTTGCCACCTTCAAGGATTTGTGGACTTGCACACCTAGGTCCCTCTGTGTTTCTATACTCCTGATGACTCTGCCATTTATTGTATAACTCCTCCCTACATTATTTCTTCCAAATGCATCACTTCGCATTTATCCGGATTGAACTCCATCTGCCACCTCTCCGCCCAATTTTCCAGCCTATCTATATCCTGCTGTATTGCCCGACAATGCTCTTTGCTATCCGCAAGTCCAGCCATCTTCGTGTCATCCGCAAACTTGCTGATTACACCAGTTACATCATGGTCCTGCAGGTCCTGCAGGTCCTGCAGGTCATGGCCGCAGATGGTGACGTTATCCAGATACGGCAAAGTGGCTCGTAGCCCGTGCTGGTCTACCATTTGATCCATAGCCCGCTGGATGACTGAGACCCCATTGGTGACACCAAAGGGGACTCGGAGGAACTGGTAGAGGCGGCCATCCGCCTCAAAGGCAGTATATGGGCGATCCTCCGAGCGGATAGGGAGCTGGTGGTAAGCCGATTTCAAATCGATCGTCGAGAAAACCCTATAGTGCGCGATGCGGTTGACTATGTCCGCGATGCGGGGAAGAAGGTACGCATCTAGTTGCGTATACCTGTTTATGGTCTGGCTGTAGTCAATCACCATGCGGTGTTTCTCCCCCGATTTAACTACGACCAGTTGCGCCCTCCAGGGGCTGGTGCTGGCCTGAATAATCCCTTCCCGGAGCAGGCGTTGTATCTCGGATCGAATGAGGGCCCGGTCATCCGCACTATAGTGCATACTCTTGGTGGCTATGGGCCTACAATCCGGGGTGAGGTTATCAAATAAGGGGGGGGGGGGGGTGATCTTGAGGGTCGAGAGACTGCAGGTGGTGCGCGAGGGGCGTTGCCGTGATGGCGCCTTGCAGACGGAGAGCGGGGGATAAGGGCCATCGTACTGCAGGGTGACGCTTCTATGATGGCTGAGGAAATCTAACCGCAGCAGTACAGCTGCGCAGAGTCGCGGCAGCACGAGGAGCCGAAAACGCTCGTAGACTGTGTTCTGTACCGTCAGCGTCACCAAGCAGCACCCGAGGACCTCCACTGAGTGGGAATTCGAGGCCATGGAGATGGTCTGGCTCCAGGGTCGCACGGGAAGGGCATATTGACGCACTGTGCGAGGGTGTATAAAACTTTCTGTGCTCCCACAGTCAAACAGGCAGTTTTCTGCATGGCCATTTACCTTGATCTCCATTATTGACTTGGAGAGTTGATGAGGCTGCGACTGGTCCAGGCAAATCGATGCCACCGGTCGAATCAAAGAAGAATCCGTCTTCATCGCCGTCTGATGACGTCACGGATAAAGCTTCCTGCTCAAGTCTCAAAGATGGCGATTCCCGTGCTTCCGGTGACCGCATCAAAGATGGCGATTCCCGCGCTTCCGGTGACCGCATCAAAGATGGTGATTCATGTGCAGCCGCCGCCTGCATTAAAGATGTCTGCGCCCGCGGAACACACATGGCGCCACGAGGCTTCGGAAGCGGCTTTGCCCGGCAGACTTTAGCGAAGTGGCCTAGCTTACCACATCCGGAGCAAATCGTGTCCTTCGCCGGGCAGCGACGCCGAGGGTGCTTGGGTAGGCTGCAAAAGTAACATTTGGGCCCCGCCGGAACAGCCGTCGCGGTGGAGCCATCGGTAGAACGGGATGCAGGGTAAGACCCGAGATTGTGAGAGGCCGCTTCTAACGTTTCAGCCATTGTGGCTGTTCTTCGGTGATCTAGGTCATCTTGTTCCAGCAGGCGCTGCTGGATGTATGTAGACTCAATGCCCGCAACGTAGGCGTCACAGATCAGGTCCTCCGTGTTCTGAGCTGCTGTAACAGCCTTACAGTCACAAGCTCGAGCTAGGACCCGCAGGGCGCGCAGAAATTGGGCGCACGATTCTCCTGGCTGCTGCTTGTGGGTAGTTAGGAGATGTCTGGCGTAAACCACGTTAGGGCTCTTTCGGAACTGCCCTTTTAGGAGTTCGATCGCGTCCGTGTATGTAGCAGCGTCCCGGAAGATTCCATAGACAGCTTCGCTTACCCGGGCGCGGAGCACGTGGAGTTTAGCGGCGTCTGTATCGATGGCCGTAGCGGTGCCAACGAATGTTTCGAAGCAGTCCAACCAATGATCAAATTTATCAGAGGCTCCAACCTCTTGAGGGTCTAATGCTAACTTGTCGGGTTTTAGAAACTGCTCCATGCTGGTAACTTGTGAATAAAATTGATGCGCTATCAATGAGGCGAAAGACTACCGATATGCCAATACAAGTGTAGGTTTTTATTCACAACAGAATCAGGAGCAGATTCCAACAAATAACCAACCTGGACTGAACAAGGGGGAGGAGACAGCCACCTTTATACTTGGTGCCGAGGGGAGGAACCAAACTGGAAGGGGATGTGTCCAGGTATGACAAGCACACAGAACGGTGGTCCATATAGGACAAAGGCACAACTGAGGTCCACCACACTGCCCTAAAGGAGAGCTGAAACCTCAAGGTCCCAGGCCTCAGGGGACACCCGCGAAGGTCATCTAAGCCAAAAAGGTGTGGCCATCTCAACCTTGGCAGTGAATCCTGAGGCTACACCTAGACATAATGGAAGAAACCATAGGTGCTCAGTAGGCACAAATGAACACAGGCACTCGTGTAGATTGATCATCATTTTGTTTTGAACGTTTGGCAATAAATTTCACTTTGTTCACCCACAGAGCCTCCACCCTGTATGTTTATGCGAACAAGCCTGGGGGAAACACCATGCTCTCACAGTGCTTCATCTCTGTGGAGTGTGAGAATGGCAGTGCTATGTCCCTCGCACCCTCTTGCCAGCCCCGACTAAGGAAGGGCACTCCCTCAGCTGTGATCTGGACAGGAACCCAGGGAGGAGGACATGAGGCTGCATTCCAGCCTTCACAACCCTTTTAAAGCAAGGACTCCACATCATGAAGGGAAGGTAAGGCCTGCAAGTGACGCCTCCTGACCCCTATCCCCGAAATGGCGATTCTGGGCCCCCCCACCCCGAGTTGAACTTATCTGTGTGTATCCCGAGTCCTCTCCAGTGCCCCCTGAGCAGTGCACCCCATGGAGGATTCTGGCTGCCTGAGTGCTCACCTCCAATAGTCCCCTCGGAAGTGAAGGCACCAGGTTAATGTTTATGTAGAATTGCTGTAAATGGCGCCGGCATGACATCATGCATGTGCCCGCTGAATATCCGGTGAAAGGGGATGACCCAGAATGCTTGCTAATAACATGCTAATGTATTAAAATGAGCTTTCTGCAGTCTAGGGGTTTGTTTCACACCACTCCACCAGCGAGGAGCCAGGAAGATCGGAATTCAGAAATTCGCTGGTGCGAATCACATTTTCCGGATTTTGAGCATGCGCTGCATTCCCACAGAGAATGTGGACTCAAAATCGTCCCCAATGCCTCCTAGTCCAGGATTCTGGATGTTTTCTCAACTTGCTTTGCCACCTTCAATGAGTTGTACATATATACGAGGTCCCTCTGTCCCCGCACCCCTTTAGAATTGTATCTTATTTTATATTGCCTTTCCCTGTACTTCCTATCAACATGAATCACTTCATGCATCTGCATTAAATTTCATCTGCCACATTTCTGGTCATATCATTATCTTCCTCAGTTCATAACGCTTCCCAGTTTTTTGCCATCTGCAAATTTTGAAATTGTGTCATACAAACCCAAGATCAGGTAAATGATATAGATCAAGAAAAGCAATGATCCTCAGGGAGCCTTGCTATCTACATTCTACCCGTCTGAAAAAAGCAACTGTTCACCAATCTTAGAAACCCTACAGCACAGAAAGAGGCCATTCGGCCCATCGAGTCTGCACCGACCACAATCCCACCCAGGCCCTACCCCCATATCCCTACATATTTACCCACTAATCCCTCTAACCTACGCATCCCAGGACACTAAGGGCAATTTTAGCATGGCCAATCAACCTAACCCGCACATCTTTGGACTGTGGGAGGAAACCGGAGCACCCGGAGGAAACCCACGCAGACACAAGGAAAATGTGCAAACTCCACACAGACAGTGACCCAAGCCGGGAATCGAACCCAGGTCCCTGGAGCTGTGAAGCAGCAATGCTAACCACTGTGCTACCGTGCTGCCCTGTCCAGGATTCCACTAGTTTCTGCTTCCAGTCACTCTGACAGGTTTGTATCCATGCTGCCACTCTCTTTTGGTTCGTGTGCTTTAACTTTGCTGACAACTCTGTTATGTGCCACTTTATAAAACACCTTTTGGAATTGTATATACACCACATCAACCAATTAACATCATCAAAAAGCTCAAACATGATTTTCCCTGAATAAATCTATTCTGGTTTCCTTTAATTAATCTGCACTAATCAAGTTACTGTTAATTTTGTTCTGGCTTCTTGTCTTCAAAAGCTTTCCCACCATTGAGGTTAAACTGAGTGGCCTGAAGTTGTGGTGTTTATCCTTGCACCCTTTTTTGAAAATGGAGAATATAACATTTGCAATTCTCCTGTCTTCTGGAACCACCCTTGGATTTAAGGAGGACTGAATGATTATGCAGAGTGACTTCACAATTTCTACCCACATTTCCTTCACTGTCATCTGATTCAGATGCATCTGATTCTGTCCTGGTAACTTAAATTTAAGTACGGCCAATGTTTCTAATGCCTCCATGCTATCTAATTTTAGATTATTCAGTAAATACCTTCTCTTTCACTGTGAATTTGGCAGCATTGTCTTCCTTATTAAGACAGATGCGCATGATGGTACAGTGGTTAGCACTGCTGCTTCACAGCTCCAGGGACCTGGGTTCGATTCCTGGCTTGGGTCACTGTTTGTGTGGAGCTTGCACATTCTCCCCGTGTCTGTGTGGGTTTCCTCCGGGTGCTCCAGTTTCCTCCCACAGTCCAAAGATGTGTGGGTTAGATTGATTGGCCAAGCTAAATCACTCCTTAGTGTCCCGGGATGCGTAGGTTAGAGGGATTAGTGGGGTAAATATATGGGGATAGGGCCTGGGTGGGATTGTTGTCGGTGCAGACTCGATGGGTCGAATGGCCTCTTTCTGCACTGTAGGGTTTCTATGACTCTCAGTTAGGTTCTTAACTAAATGCTGATATCTTCTATTTAGTCACTGATGGCTTTACTCCCTTTCTTGTACCAACCTCTTACTACATTTATGCCTGTAGAAGACTTTTGGATGACTTTTTATATGTTAGCTGTCTGCCACATATCATACTCTCTCTTTGATTGTTATTTCTTTCTTCCCTTCCAAACTTTCTAGAATCAATTAGTTCTCTTTGTTTTATCACTAACACTTGTAATACGAATCTTTTCTCTGTTTCATCTTACTCTCTATCGTTTTAGTCACACAGTAAGCTCTGGCTTTCCTCCTTGTACGAATGTACCTTGACTCTCCCCTTTTTGAATGCAGCTCTTTGTTCCATTATAGTGCCTGTCACATGTTATTTTCAATTTTCCTGGTCAATATCTGTTCTCACCACATTGGAATTGCTCTCCCAAATTAGTTAGTTTCACACAAGATTACTTGTGATTATTTTCCATAGCTAACCTAAACATTATGATACTATGATTACTGTCCCATTAATGTTCCCCTACTGACACTTGATCCACCTCATTTCCCAGACCAAACCCAGCAATGCCTCCTTCCTGAAATATGCTGGTGTAGAACATTCTCCTGGGATCACATAGGATATACAGCACAGAAAAAGACCATCCGACCCAACCAGTCTATGTCCACGGTGTACTTGAGTTTTCTCCCAACCCAAATCATCTCAATCTGTTAATTCAGGAACTCATCCTCCTCTTTGCCCTTTTCGCTATTACTATCTCAGTCTTCTTTAGGGTAATTATTGTTCCTTCAATAGTGTTTTCACCTCTCTGTCATTCCAAGTTTGTTCCTCCATATCATTCCCAATAGTTGGTGACCCATAGAATAGACCCAGCAGTGTAATAGCACCTCAGTTGCCATGGTCAGTTTTGGCTCATGCTTCCAGAGTATTAGTGGTAGCCTCTGGATTACTCGGCTGACTCCTGTTCCCAGATCATCATTGGAACTGCTCAATTTTATAGCCTTGCGAATAGCAAGCTACAATGCAGTGCCAATTTGGCAGCTGCAGTTTACCAATGGCATTTACTAGATATGCTTGTTGCCTTGAGTACAAGTCAAATTTATCCTTGTTTTACTTCAGCACAGATGGTGGAGACCTTGGAAAAGGTGGTGTTCACATCATGTTACAGCTCTTGCCTGTCTTGTGAGTTGTGTTCAATGGAGATTAAAGGTACTGGGCCAACATAGTTCACCTGATCATTTTTTAATGAGAATAGTTCAGGCATACTGACCAATGACAATGCCTGCTACCTTGAAGAATTAATTTTGCAGGTCAGTAGTACCAATAAAATTTTAAAGGCTTTTCAGAACTAATAAAATATATTTCTCATAAAATCATTAAATAGTTACTGTTACTCATGATAAGACAACAGATGCAAAGCCAACTTTTATCCACAGTTTAATGACAGAGAGGATCAGGAATAACTTCTATTCCTCCAGAACCTGATTGTAGTTGACATCACGCGGTTTGTCAGTGTAATACTGGGTACTTTACAGGTTCATGATTTGAAGCAGAACAGGGTGTTTCACTTTCTATCCTGTCAAAAAATATTTTCAGGGATCCGGCAGGCAGTGATGCTTCAATCTCAATGTGAAACAGAAGGTCATAATAAACTGCAACCCAAGAAAAGATCAGATAGGAAACATCAGATAGGGGCGGCATGATGACACAGTGGTTAGCGTTGCTGCCTCACAGCGCCAAAGACCTGGGTTTGATTCCAGCCTCGGGTCACTGAGTTTGCACTTTCTCCCCGTGTCTGCGTGGGTTTCCTTTGGGTGCTCCGGTTTCCTCTCACAGTCCAAAGGTGTGCGGGTTAGGTTGATTGGCCATGCTAAATTGATCCTAGTGTCAGGGGAGTTAGCAGGATAAATGTGTGGGGTTGCAGGAATAGAGCCTGGATGGGATTGTTGTCAGTACAGACTCAATAAGCCAAATGGCCTCCTTCTGTACAAAGAACAAAGAAAATTACAGCACAGGAACAGGCTCTTCGGCCCTCCAAGCCTGCACCGAATATGCTGCCCAACTGAACTAAAACTGCTTACTCTTCCGGGGACCATATCCCTCTATTCCCATCCTATGCATGTATTTGTCAAGATGCCCCTTAAAACTCACTATCGTATCTGCTTCCACTACCTCCCCCAGCAGCGGGTTCCAGGCACCCACCATCCTCTGTGTAAAAAGTTTGCCTCGTACATCTTCTTTAAACCTTGGCCGTTGCACCTTAAACCTATGCCCCCTAGTAATTGACTCTTCTACCCTGGGAAAATGTTTCTAACTATCCACTCTGTCAATGCCCCTCATAATCTTATAGACTTCTATCAGGTTTCCCCTCAACCTTCATCGTTCCAGTGAGAATAAACCAAGTTTCTCCAACCTCTCCTCAGAGCTAATGCCCTCCATTCCAGGCAACATCCTGGTAAGTCTTTTCTGTATCCTCTCCAAAGCCTCTACATCTTTCTGGTAGTGTAGTGACCAGAATTGAACACTATATGCCAAGTGCAGCCTAACTAAGGTTCAAAAAACTGCAACATGACTTGCCAATTTTTAAACTCAATGTCCCAGCCAATGAAGGCAAGCATGCTGTATGCCTTCTTGACTACCTTCTCCACCTGCATTGCCACTTTCAGTGACCTATGTACCTGTACACCCAGATCCCTCTGCCTATCAATACTCTTAAGGGTTCTGCCATTTACTGTATATTTCCTATCTGTATTAGACCTTACAAAATGCATTACCTCACATTTGTCCAGATTAAACTCCATCTGCCATCTCTCCATCCAAGCCACCAACTGATCTATATCCTGCTGTATCCTCTGATGGTCCTCATCGCTCTCCGCAAATCCACCAACCTTTCTGTCGTCTGCAAACTTACTAATCAAGCCAGTTACATTTTCCTCCAAATCATTTATATATATTACAAACAGCAAAGGTCCCAGCACTGATCCCTGAGGAAGGCCACTTGTCACAGCCCTCCATTCAGAAACACACCCTTCCACTACTACCCTCTGTCTTCTATGACCAAGCCAGTTCTGTATCCACCTTGCCAGCTCACCTCTGATCCCATGTGACTTCACCTTCTGCACCAGTCTGCCCTGAGGGACCTTGTCAAAGGCCTTACTGAAGTCCATGTAGACAACATCCACTGTCCTACTCTCATCAATCATCTTCATCACTTCCTCGAAAAATTCCATGTACTGTAGGGGGATTTTACAATTCTATGATACCTTTAGCTACCTCCTCCAAATGATGTTTTTTTCTGAGTTCTAGCCTTACACTGAGTACTGTTATTTGGCATGCTGCACTGCTTGCAATAGTTGCTGCCAAAGCTTTGGTAGTTGTAGTTTCCTCTGGGCTAACATTTCAACTTCTTCACCTCAAATAATTGTCATTTCTTTTTTTTGAAACCATATTAATTTCACCCATCCTCTTGGAAAACATTGTTATGTGGGGCAGAGCATTTTCTTACTATTAATGGAATTCCCCTTTTGTACAAAAGAATACAGTTTGCCATTCACAGACATGGTATCAACTTTCATGTGATGACACCCAGCGAGACCTCGACACTACATCTCGAGCTCCTTCTATAATGTTTGTGTTGTTGAAGTCCTTATCTAACATCCTGTCTGAAATAGCCATAATTTCCTTCTGCTAAATATTGGAAAGCCTCTGCTTTTAGTCCCAATCAGAAATTTCATATCTTTGCCCCTATCTCCACTCTCCCCACTGGCCACTGTCTCAGGCTGCTCACAAACTCCTATTTAACCTCAAGTTGGCCTTCCAATCTCATTCTTTCCACCACAAAGACTGTCCAGCTCCAAAACAGTGCCCACCTCTTACCCTTATCACAGTCCACCTGGTGTTGAAGCTGTGTTTCATGCCCTTATCAGCTGCAGAATCAACTACTCTAATGCTCTCCAAGCTGATCTCCCATTTTCCATTAACCTTAGCTCATCAGACCATAAGACATAGGAGCAGAAGTAGGCCATTTGACCCATCGAGTCTGCTCTGCCACTCATTAAGATCTTGAGTGATCTGATGTGATAACCCTCAACTCCACTTTCCTGCCTTATCCCCATAACCCTTGTGATGCGCGATATAACACACGAGAGGCTGGATGTACTCGGGAAATAAAGGCTTTTATTGCCAACAATAACAGAGCTACCATATACAGTATACGATCCCAGACTAAAGGGTCACCAGGCAAAGCAGTGACCTTTATACCTCTTCCAGGAGGCGGAGCCGACTGAGGTGTACCATAAGGACTATATTAACAGGTAGAACAGCCCAACCCTAACCCCAACAGTAACATATATACAGACTCATAGTACTGGCCAGACCATGGCTCAGCACTACCTGGTGGGAAACAACAATGGTTCACCATATTCACCCCTCCTTTGAAAACAAAGGCCGGCGGGGTACAAAACACAGAACAACTGTTCATCTGTCTATCAGTTCAAACGGTCTGGGGGACCGCACCGTCGTTGTGACCTCCTCAACACCGGCGATGACACCGGCTCAGGCAATCGTGGTGACGTTCTCTCCAAGGCGGTGTCCAGCGACTCCTCCAGTGCCTCACGGGCCGGTAGACCCCGAGGTGGCGACAATCCGCTGAACTCGGGCACGCCTTGAAGTGGCGACCATCTCCTGGACTCAGGCAAGCTGTACACGGGAGTAAGAGGGTTAAGTGGTGGTCCCGATACTGCCCGCGCCGTGTCAGGAGGGGAAATAATGGATGGGGGGTCCCTAACAGTAGGTGTGGGAGTGACAGGGGTTTCCAAGCCCCCTGCTGGCGCCAGATCTCGCATCGAGACCGTGTCCTCTCGCCCGTCAGGATATGCCACGTAGGCATACTGAGGGTTGGCGTGGAGGAGATGGACCTGCGGGTCCTAACATGTCGCCACAGGAGGACAGGTCCTCAGTACGTCAACCAAGACGGTAATGAGGTCCCAGAGGAAGACTTCCGAGGGAATGAAAACATTCTCTCATGAGGAGTAGCATTGGTTGCCGTACACAGGAATGAGCGTATGGAGTGGAGCGCATCAGGGAGTACCTCTTGCCAACGGGAGACTGGAAGACCTTTAGACCTCAACGCCAGTAAGACAGCCTTCCAGACTGTAGCATTCTCTCGTTCAACCTGTCCGTTACCCCTTGGGTTGTAGCTCGTGGTTCTACTAGATACAATCCCATATGAGATCAGGTATTGCCTCAAGTCATCGCTCATGAACGACGAGCCCCTATCGCTGTGGATGTAACAGGGGTAACCGAACAGGGTGAAAAGATCATGAAATGCCTTGATAACCGTGGCAGCGGTCATATCAGAACAGGGAATGACACAAGGGAATCGTGAGTACTCATCAACCACATTGAGGAAGTACACGTTCCGATCTGTCGAGGGAAGGGGGCCCTTAAAGTCCACACTCAGTCTTTCGAAGGGACGAGTGGCCTTAACGAGTTGTGCCCTGTCAGGTCGGTAGAAGTGCGGTTTGCATTCCGCGCATACCCGGCAGCTTCTGGTTATGGACCTGACATCCTCCACCGAGTAGGGTAGATTCTGGGCTTTTATGAAGTGGAAGAGCATGGTACCACAGTGGTTAGCACTGCTGCTTCACAGCTCCAGGGACCTGGGTTCGATTCCCGGCTTGGGTCACTGTCTGTGTGGAGTTTGCACATTCTCCTCGTGTCTGCGTGGGTTTCCTCCGGGTGCTCCGGTTTCCTCCCACAGTCCAAAGATGTGCAGGTTAGGTTGATTGGCCATGCTAAGGTTGCCCCTTGGTGTCCTGGGATGCGTAGATTGGAGGAATTGGTGGGTAAAATGTGTGGGGATGTGGGGGTGGGGCCTGGGTGGGATTGTGGTCGGTGCGGACTCGGTGGGCCGGATGGCCTCTTTCTGTGCTGTAGGGTTTCTATGATTTCTATGAAGAGCCGAGTGACCCCCGGATGGCAGAGGTCATTGTGGAGAGCCTGCAATCGATTCCCCTGCATACTAGCGCATGTTCCACGCGACAGGGCAGCCGAGGGCTCGTTGAGCTTCCCTGGACGATACAAGATATCATAATTGTAGGTGGAGAGTTCGATTCTCCACCTCCAGATCTTATCATTCTTGATCTTACCCCGTAACGTGTTGTTGAACATGAACGCCACGGACCGTTGGTCCGTGAGCAGAGTGAACCGTTTTCCCGCCAAGTAATGGCGCCAATGCCGAACGGCCTCCACAATGGCCTGGGCCTCCTTTTCCACCGCCGAATGTCGAATTTCAGGGCCTTGGAGGGTGCGAGAGAAAAAGGCGACGGGCCTGCCCGCCTGGTTAAGTGTGGCGGCCAGGGCGAAATCAGATGCATCACTCTCCACCTGGAAGGGGATGGACTCATCAACAGCGTGCATCGTGGCTTTTGTGATGTCGGCTTTTATTCTTGCAAAGGCTAAGCGAGCCTCTGTTGCTAGGGGAAAAGAGGTAGACTTGATGAGCGGACGGGCTTTGTCCGCGTAATTGGGAACCCACTGTGCATAGTATGAGAAGAAGCCTAAACATCTTCTCAGTGCTTTGACGCTAGTGGGCAGGGGAAGTTCGAGGAGAGGACGCATACGGTCTGGATCAGGGCCAAGGACCCCGTTTTCCACCACGTATCCGAGGATAGCTAGGCGGCGCGTGCGAAATACACACTTCTCCCTGTTGTAGGTCAGATTCAGGCGAGATGCAGTGCGTAAGAATCTAAGACGGTTGGCAGCGTGGTCCTGCTGGTCATGGCCGCAGATGGTGACGTTGTCCAGGTACGGGAAGGTAGCCCGCAGTCCGTTCTGGTCCACCATTCGGTCCATAGCACGCTGGAAGAACGAGACCCCATTCGTGACACCAAAAGGAACCCTTAAAAAATGGTACAGGCGACCATCCACCTCAAAGGCCGTGTATTGTCGGTCCTCTGGGCGAATGGGGAGCTGGTGATAAGCAGATTTTAAGTCGATGGTGGAGAACACCCAGTACTGCGCAATCTGATTGACCATGTCAGATATGCGCGGGAGGGGATACGCATCCAGCTGCGTGTATCTGTTAATGGTCTGACTATAGTCTATGACCATCCGGGGTTTGTTCCCCTTCTTAACCACCACGACTTGCGCTCTCCAAGGACCAGCGCTAGGTTGGATGATCCCTTCCTTGAGGAGCCGCTGAACTTCAGATCGAATGAAGATCCAATCCTCAGCGCTGTAACGCCTGCTCTTTGTTGCGATGGGCTTGCAGCCTGGCACGGGATTCTGGAATAGGGAGGGTGTGGTAATCCTAAGCGTTGAGAGACTACATGTGGAGCGCGTTGGGCAATTTAGAGGCTGCGGGTCTCCCACTGAAAGCGGAGGGAGTGGCCCATCGTACTGCAGGGTTACACTCTTCAAGTGGACCATAAAATCTAGTCCTAGGAGTATTGGCGCGCAAAGTTGCGGTAACACAAGGAGCTTGAAGTTCTCGTAAACCGTGCCCTGCACCGTCAGATTGACCACGCAACTCCCTAGCACGGTGACAGACCGGGACCTTGACGCCATCGAAATTGTCTGCTTGACTGTCCGAATCTGGAGACCACACCGCTTCACGGTGTCTGGGTGAATGAAGCTCTCCGTGCTCCCGCTGTCAAACAAACAATAAATCGGGCGTTTGTTTACCTGTATGTCCATCATGGACTTGTCGAGTCTGTGAGGCTTGGCCTGGTCCAGGATGATCGACGCCACCGTTGGTTCGTGGGCGCAACTGCAGGCAGCTGAGATGGTTGATGACGACCCCTGCTGGTCATTCGCGGTCAGTGCTGACCAAAATGGCTGCCCCCATAGGTCGCACGTGGACGATGGCGCCAAAACCTGCGGCCCCTGCAGGTCGCACGTGTCTTGCGACTCCGTCGTTCAGAATGGCGACGTCCTGGAATCGCACGTGGTAGAAGACCTTGAAGATGCAGAAGGCAAGGAGGCCGGCTCCGGGGAGTCACACGCCGCACTGCTGTTCTTGGATGGAAGTTTGGACCGGCATACCTTGGAACAGTGCCCCTTCTTGCCGCAGGCGGAGCACAACACCGCTTTAGCTGGACATCGCTGCCGAGGGGTGTTTCACCCCCCCACAGAAGTAACACCGCGGGCCACCTGGAGCTGCTGCCGTCGTCAGGTCCGAGGCTGGGAATGCAATCGCGCAGTTTTTCGGTCCCGCTGAATGAAGTGGGGTTTGTGACTGCCCCTGCCACGCTGTCTCCACGTGGTCGTCAGGGTACATCGCCAGACTTTTGGAGGCCGTTTCCAGAGCGTCAGCTAACTCTATGGATTTAGTGAGATCGAGGTTACCTTGCTCCAACAGCCGAAGGCGGATGTACGACGAGCCGATTCCCGCCACGAACGCATCTCGAGCTAGGTCATACATGTACTGGTCTGCTGACACTGACTTGCAGTTGCAGGCTCTGGCTAGCTGTTGAAGCTCGCACGCGCACTGTTCCGTCATTTCGCCGGGCTGCCGCCGTCGAGTGGCTAGAAGGTATCGAGCATGCATCTCATTCGGCGGTTTGTTGTATCGCTTCTTGAGAAGCTCGAGGACCCCTTTGTAGTCGGTGGCCCCACGGATCGCTAGGTATACAGCGTCGCTTACCCTCGCGTGGAGGATCTGGAGTCTGTCGGCGTCGTCGGTGACCGCTGTGGAGGCGTCGAGGTAATCTTGGAAACACTTCAACCAGTGGTCGAAAGTGTTCGATGCTCCCGCCGCACGTGGGTCCAACGTAAGCCGTTCGGGTTTAAGCATTTGCTCCATGTTTCCTTTGTCGTTTTTTTTTTCAAAAAAAAAAGAACTTACTTGTTGGCAATAAAATTGATGCGCGATATAACACACGAGAGGCTGGATGTACTCGGGAAATAAAGGCTTTTATTGCCAACAATAACAGAGCTACCATATACAGTATACGATCCCAGACTAAAGGGTCACCAGGCAGAGCAGTGACCTTTATACCTCTCCCAGGAGGCGGAGCCGACTGGGGTGTACCACAAGGACTATATTAACAGGTAGAACAGCCCAACCCTAACCCCAACAGTAACATATCTACAGCCTCATAGTACTGGCCAGACCTTGGTTCAGCACTACCTGGTGGGAACCAACAATGGTTCACCACACCTTGATTCCCTAACTGATTGAAAGTCTATCCATGTTCACTTTGAAAATACTTAAAATCCAGACTCAATGGCTCTTTGCAGTAAAGAATTCCACAGATTCTCTCACTACCCTCTGAGAGCAGAAATTCTTCCTCAGTTCATCCATATGGTGCTGCTTCTACATAATCCTGCAACACACCACATTTGCTCATATTACCAGTTGCTCAGTGGCTCAAATTTAAAATTCTCATTCTTCTCCCATCATGACCTGGACTGTCAGTATTTCTCAGTCATCTAACTCCAGATTCTTATACACTAGCATCCGACCCCCCCCCCCCCCCCGCCCCACCCCCCCCCCCCCCCCCCCCCCCCCACCTCCCGCACCCCCCCGACCCCCCACCAACACCAACAGAACTCTGACAGTCCCTCATTACAATGCACATTTTTAATCTGGCTTTTGGTTAACCATTCTTAAACTTCCAGTTTTGACTCAGTTTCCATTCTCTTCACCTCTCTGTTAAGCTTCATGGGGCAAGTATCCATATGAAATGTGTTATGTTAATGCATGTTGTTATCGCTGTTTATCCATCCTGCTTGGTGCAGCTTTTTAAACCCTAAGTGCAGGAATATTCCTCTCGTATGGTTGTGTAAGTTCCCCAGATCCGACCTCATTGGCCATGGCTGTTGTTAAAGGATATTCTACCATTCTCAATATGATAGTTTGGAATCTCAGACATGCTCTATTGAAAGAAGAGGCACAATTCACTTTTAATTGCAAATAAATTAGAACTTTTCCTTCTGAATGAATGTTTGGCATCCTCTAGCAAGTACTCAAAGTAGCAAGTCTGTGGCTCTGCACACACAAATTAGTTGAATGCAATGGCATTTGAAAGGCTGTATTGTTGCATCGGCCGAGAATGCTCCAAGAAAAATGGTGACATTCATTTGCTGCAC
This sequence comes from Mustelus asterias, assembly GCF_964213995.1. Lineage (NCBI taxonomy): Eukaryota > Metazoa > Chordata > Chondrichthyes > Carcharhiniformes > Triakidae > Mustelus > Mustelus asterias. The sequence continues at coordinate 37,961,219 of NC_135810.1, forward strand.
TTGCCTCACTCACCTTGACTACCATGACAACATCGTAGGATGAATGAAAACAGCTTAGATGAACTCATATTGTTGTCCTGTGATGATTTTCATTTTCATTAAGATGATTCAGAAAGAAAATACCTGACTTTTAAACAGAAATAATACAGACTGACATTATGGTGGTTCAAAATGGAAAAACAGTTGCAAGCCAGATATAAAAGGCGATTCTCCGACCTTGCTGTGCCTGATGCAGATTGTGCCAATCCTGGAGATTTGGTTTCACACCTGGTGCCAAACAGTTCGCGATTTCTAACAGCACAAACCAGATTGCGCCCAGAAAGTGCACGAGGCTGATTAACATGAGATTAACTGGATTTCCATATTATTAGCGAGCTCGGCACGCAACCCTCCCCCCTCCTGGAATGGTCTCACCTTTCCGGCGAGAGGTCACACAGGTGCAAATCACTACTGGTCTCTTAAAGTGTGGGTCAGGCGCAACATTAGTGAGGGCGAGTGAGGAGGTGAGTACTAATTAGCACCAACCTCCAAGATGCAAGAGGGTGGGCCAGCCGCTGCCATGCTGTGGGATGGGGAACCCCATGGATGCAGGAGGCCTTGGGCTGGGCTGGGAGTCTTCAGTTTGGGGATTGCCGCTGGGATGGGGCTCGTGTGGTAAGCATTCTCCCTGCCTGCTGAAAGACCCCCGAAGGGTTCTATATGATGTCGAGTGCAAACTCCACCAATGTCACACCCCTAGCCCTGCCACCCATCTGCCGGACAGGCTCTGCGGTTTATTGCGGACATCCCTTCACAGCCCCACTAACAGTAACAAGCACCAGGTCTAGCAGCTGTCGGCCCAATCAAGGGAGCCTGGCAGGTGTTAACACAGCTCTGCACATTGCATGAACTCTGCAGTACTCCCTAAATGGCCACACGTTGCATGGAAGTCAGGAGGGCGCCTCCCTACTGTCTGTCTGAAATGACATCATGTCTGGAAGCCGATTTGCACCATATGTCCAGGTGGGTGCACCCAGGTGTATACTGCAAGAGTTCCTCATTGAGGACCCTGCCACAGCCACTTGTATGCTCTACATGAGTGCCAGAGCGCTGAGCCCAGGCTGCCAACAATGGCCTGTGGTATTGGAGGTCTATGTCTGGGATGGGTGGCCATCTGGAGGGGCAGCTTTGCACTCCACACAGTGACTATGCATCACTAATATGCAGAAAGCATCATGCTGCATCAGGTGAAGAGAAGGTGCAGTTGTATAGGAGTAATGGGCAACCATGCGAAGGCTTGGGCAATGCCCATGGCCTCTGAGGTGCTGATGCGGCAACAGTCAGGACTGCAACCTTCCGCCACACTCAGTTTTTCTGACAGCTGAGCGTTTTGTGCCGGAGGTGGGTGGTGGAGCCTAGTTAAGAAGCTTCAGAGCACTCACCCCCAACCCCTCCATGTTAAATTGCCCCTTAATGTTCCAAGATGTGTAGGTTAGGGGGATTAGCGGGGTAAGTATGTGGGGTAATGGGGACAGGGCCTGGGTGAGATTGTTGTCAGAGCATTGGTGCAGGCTCGATGGGCCAAATGGCCTCCTTCTGCACTGTAGGGATTCTATGATCATCGGCGGCATTGCTACCCCCCACACCAACACAATTCCTGGCACTCGGGCATAAGCACCCTCCTGATGAGTCCCCTGGTGAACCCACTACATGCACCCCATCTCCCCATCACGACCCCTCTGCATCCCCCCAGCACAATCCCCCCTTGCAAATCTCCCCCTTGCATAAGCCCCCATCATTGTGCATACCCCCCAAATCTCCACCTCCACTCAGGCCCCAGCTCCATGGCAATGCCCCTGGCATACTTATGGTGTCCAAACAGGCACGGCTAGGGTGCCAGATGGGCACTACCAGGCCATTCCCCCTATCACCTTCAGTGGCTTCAGTGGCCTCTGGTGCCCATTGTGTAACCATGGCGCTTTGTCTCTGCTACTCCAAAACAGTAGTGATTCTCGCCAGCGTTTTGTCATACTATGGGCAGAAGCATCCGGGAGGGTTGAAGCAGCCGTGCTAAACCAGGTAAGTGCTTTTAATTCTCTTGCCATTCTCGCCAGCAAAGTGAGGCCAGCAGGAGAGCGATTGGGTGCGAATCAGATTTTTGTCCTCCCATGCTATCTTCCCGTCTCACCACGTTGATTGATCAGCACAGCGAGCAGGTAAGATTGCACCCAGAATAACTACATCTGGAATGAGATGTCACCCTTTTCACAAGGCTGCAAGGGGTAGCCTGATCATGATAACCATGTGGGCTGGAATTTTCCAGCTGTCCACACCCTGCCACCACTGTAAGCGCGGACAGAGAATCTGGTGTTCAGCCAAATCTCTGCTCACTGCAGCGGGACCAGAGATTCCTACTAGCGTGAATAGCCAGAAAATTCTGGCCAAGATCTTATGTCACTTCCCCAAGATGATGTGAATCGTCTCATTTACATATTAGCATTCACCCTTTATATGAACTAGAAAATAGCTGAAATGTACAATACGTGGAGGGGGCCAATGCTGGAGATGGCATTCTAGACAATAGAACCCTCACTCCTTTTGAACATCAGACTGCACAGGTAGCTAGGGAGGAGCAGGACAGTGCTCATGCTCATCCAAAAGGGGAGATAGGACTCCCCCCAGGATGTCAGTAAGGGTGCCTCCACACTGGTTTGATTAAGGAGCCATTCCAGTACCAGCAAGAAGAGGAAGGCCCACAACACAGACCACCTACAGCTCCAACTCTACCTCTGAGGAGGATGCCTCATCATGGCAGTCACTTGCACCTTCCACCAGCACAGATATGCTGACCTCTGTGCATCCATATTTTAAAGTGGGCTTAGAGTTACAATCTGATGAGCATCTCAATAAAAGTTACATACCAGAGTGAGAATCTAAGATTTTAAGGTATTAATCCCAGGTTAGCAGCATTAGGTTGGTAACATAAACCGGCAGAATTGACATCAAAGCTGCCAACATGAAATGACTTGTAACTTGAATTATCATCAATATATATATTAAATAAAAGAAGCATTTGGATAGTGAAAACTGGAATGCAGCCAGAACAGTCATCTGTGCTTATAGTTGATGTACTTGTCAAAGAAATCTCTGAATGTGAAATCACTTCAGATAACTAATAATTAGAAATGTGGTCTAGTATAAGACAGTTAGCTGATAAAAAGTTATGGGGATAGGGCGTGGGTGGGATTGGTGTCGGTGCAGGTTTGATGGGCTAAATGGCCTCCTTTGGCATTGTGGATTCTATGATTCTATGGATCGAAGACTGGAGGAGTCCATCCACATTCTGTCTGCTTTTGTGGTTCTGGCAGGTGAGAACTTGGCTACCTCTATGGAAAGTATAATGGCTGCCTTGGAGCCCAGTGTCGAGCAAAATGTGCAATGGCTGCTGGTTATGCGCTCAGACAGGTATTCCATGACACTAGGCATGGGTGCCATACAGCACTAGCTAGGTGAGAAGGGGATGGGGCACCTTGACCTCTCTCGAGTGTCTCTACTCATCAAGGAGTCAAGGAGGTGCCACTGGGCACCCATTGAAAGGAGAAGTGCCAGTCAAGCACCCCAGGGTTTCATTCATTCATGCCTGGATGGGTGCAGCTCCAACAATACTCATGAAGCTTGACAGCATTGAGGACAAAGCAACCCATTTGCTGGGTATCCCTTCCATAAATACTCACTCAAAGAACAAAGAAAGAACAAAGAAAATTACAGCACAGGAACAGGCCCTTCGGCCCTCCAAGCCTGCACCGACCATGCTGCCTGACTGAACTAAAACCCTCTACGCTTCCGGGGACCATATCCCTCTATTCCCATCTCATTCATGTACTTGTCAAGACGCCCCTTAAAAGTCACTACCATATCTGATTCCACTACCTCCCCCGGCAACGAGTTCCAGGCACCCACCACTCTGTGTAAAAAATCTGCCTCATACATCTCTTTTAAAACTTGCCCCTCGCACCTTAAATCTATGCCCCCTAGTAATTGACTCTTCCACCCTGGGAAAAAGCTTCTGACTATCCACTCTGTCCATGCCTCTCATAATCTTGTAGACTTCTATCAGGTCTCCCCTCAACCTCCGTCGCTCTAGTGAGAACAAACCAAGTTTCTCCAACCTCTCCTCATAGCTAACGCCCTCCATACCAGGCAACATCCTGGTAAATCTTTTCTGTACCCTCTCCAAAGCCTCCACATCCTTCTGGCAGTGTGGCAACCAGAATTGAACACTATATTCCAAGTGCGGCCTCACTAAGGTTCTATAAAGCATCAACATGACTTGCCAATTTTCAAACTCAGTACCCTGGCTGATGAAGGCAAGCATGCCGTAAGCCTTCTTGACTACCTTCTCCACCTGCATTGCCACTTTCAGTGACCTGTGTACCTGTACACCCAGATCCCTTTGCCTATCAATACTCCTAAGGGTTCTGCCATTTACTGTATATTTCCTATCTGTATTAGACCTTCCAAAATGCATTACCTCACATTTGTCTGGATTAAAATCCATCAGCCATCTCTCCGCCCAAGTCTCCAACTGATCTATATCCTGCTGTATCCTCTGATGGTTCTCATCGCTATCCGCAAATCCACCAACCTTTGTGTCGTTTGCAAACATACTAACCAATCCAGTTACATTTTCCTCCAAATCATTTATATATATTACAAACAGCAAAGGTCCCAGCACTGATCCCTGAGGAACACCCTATCACTCTAGCACTGACGCACAGTAGCAACCATGTGTACCATCTATAAGATGCACTGCAGGATCCTTGGATAGCACCTTCCAAACCTACAACCAGTACCACCTAGAAGGATGAGGGCAGTGGATACCTGGGAACACCACCACCTGGAAGTTCCCATCCAAGCCGCTCACCATGCTGACTTGGAAATAAAACTCCATCCCATCAATGTTGCTGGGTCAAAATCCTGGAACTCCCTCCCACCAGCAGTATCTACACCACATGATTGCAGTGGCAGGAAGGCAGCTCACCGTTACTCTTTCAAGGGTGTTGGCCTCGTGATATTATCGCTAGACTATTAATCCAGAAGCTCAGCTCATGTTCTGGGGACCCGAGTTCGAATCCTGCCATGGCAGGTGGTGGAATTTGAATTCAATTTAAAAAATCTGGAATTAAGAATCTACTGATGACCATGAAACCATTGATTGTCAGAAAAATCCATCTGGTTCACTGATGTCCTTTAGGGAAGGAAATCTGCCGTCCTTACCTGGACTGGCCCACATGTGACTGCAGAGCCACAGCAATGTGGTTGACTCTCAACTGCACTCGGGCAACTAGGGATGGGCAATAAATGCTGGCCCAGCCAGCGATGCCCATGTCTCACGAATGAATAAAACAAATTAGGAATGGGCATTGAAAGTTGGTCCAGCCAGTGAAGCCCACATCCCATAAAAACTTCCAGGGTGCCATGCCACTCCCCTCCTCTCTGTCAATTAGCCCCTTGTCTCCAGCAAGTCAGGCCAAGGAGGGTGAACCTGCTCCTGAGCAGAAGACGACTAGCAGACTGGGGATCTTAGGTCACATCCTTGGTGATTTGTTAATGAGTTAACATGCAGGCGAAGCCTGCAAGTAAAGAATCAATGAGCAAGTTAGCCTTGACTGCAGGAAGGATTTGAGTTTGGAATTAAAGAGGTTTGTGTGTAGCTGACTGAAGCCATTCTCAGAGCTCACATGGAGATTTGTTTGTATTGTATGTCTCCTTGCATTAAGGATTTGCAACTAAAGAAATGGATTTTCTATGGGTGAGGGGTGGGGGTGGGGGGATGCGGCGGGTGGCTAGGATCACTCTGCATGGAGCGGTGACCGCAAGGGACCAAATAGCTTTCTCATGGTCCTCCTCCCTGTAGATCCATCTATCTGGTTCCACCTGAAGAGCTCCTTTGGGAATAGGTGTGAGGTGACATGAGTGCATGCTTGCCAAGATTAGATTTGATAATGTTTCCAAGATACCATGCACATGTACTTTGAGAGGGCATTAGAAAAATCCAGGGGGCAATTCTCCCATCGCGACCCGCGACATTTCTGGTGGGTCGGGCTGGGAGATGCGCGTCGCCGGCCTTTATCTGGGATTTGCGCATGTGCTGGGAACACATGCACATCTCCCAGAGCCGGAGAACAGTTAGAGTCCAGATCATGCTGGAAACCAGCGGGAAGACAGGTAAGACATTTGAATCCTTTTTTAATGTAGTTTAAATACGTTTTGCATGCGATTATCGGGAACTTGCTGCGCCCGATTGAATCTCCCACCCCATCAGGAGTACTTCATTCCGGCAGGGTTTAGAGTAGCTCCCCACATTCGGGGAATGAGCAGGAGACTCCTCCGGAATGAAGGGGGGGCAATTGGGGCCCCCCAGAGAGTCGGGCAGTGGGGGGGTGGTGCCCCCATGCCTTGGGCACCCGGCAGTGCCAGCCTGTGCCCCCGGCACTGCCCAAGGGGCAAAGTGCCCATGCCCAGGGGGCACCTTGGCACTGCCCATTGGGCATCGGGCAGTACCAAAGGGGTGGGGTCTATTGTGGGTGGGGCCTAGGGGCAATTGGTGGGGGTGGGAGGTCCCGCTGCCACTTTGCATGGTGACCGGTCTGGGCTGGAAGGAGGTCAGCGATCGGGGCAGGCTGAGGGGGAGGGGGGGGGCGAGGGGAGTGGGGTGGGGGGGGTAGTCTGCCAGGGGTGTGTCTGCCTGCTGTGGAGGGGTCTCACCCTAGAGGGAGGAGGTCAGCGGGCCGGGGGGAGGGGGGGTGTGGCGGCACGGTAGCACAGTGGTTAGCACTGCTGCTTCACAGCTCCAGGGTCCCGGGTTCGATTCCCGGCTCGGGTCACTGTCTGTGTGGAGTTTGCACATTCTCCTCGTGTCTGCGTGGGTTTCCTCCAGGTGCTCTGGTTTCCTCCCACAGTCCAAAGATGTGCGGGTTAGGTTGATTGGCCAGGTTAAAATTGCCCCTGAGATGCGTAGGTTAGAGGGATTAGCGGGTAAATATGTGGGGGTAGGGCCTGGGTGGGATTGTGGTCGGTGCAGACTCGATGGGCCGAATGGCCTCCTTCTGCACTGTAGGGTTTCTATGATTTCTATGATTTCTATGATCTGCTGAGGTGAGGTGAGGAGAGCGGGGGGATTGCCACTGCTGGGGGAGGTGGGCTGGACATTGGGGCGCTCTGCGGCAGGTGACTGGCCCGGGAATTGTCATGGGGGTTGCGATCGGGCCATGGGGGGGCTGGAGGGGCAGCACTGTCGGGGTCCCAGGCTGGCCAGCAAGCAAGCTGGCCAGCAAACGGGGAGACTGACAGATTGGGACCACTGCGCATGCGCAGAGTTCCAGAGTTGTCAGACACCAGCGTGAATAGGCTGGGTTTTTAATGAGATTCACGATTGGGACGTCTGCAGTGTACAGAGTGGGGAGATTCGAGTGTGAAGCTGCGCTGAGAAAACAGTCATGATCTAGAACAGTTTTCCCACCAATTCAGCACTTTTGGGAGAATCGCCCCCCTAATTTATACGGGCGCGCAAGGTAATGTGAGAATGGAATGCTGTAAATGTTCTAATGCATGCATTTAGTGCCAGTGCTCAGTCTATTAGCACAGTTTGGCACATACAAAGTATCAAACCACTGGACAAAATTTTCATCTTACTAAACCATTATAAATAGTAAGAATGTAAATAATTGTTTTTGAACAAAAGACCATTGCCACCAACAAGAGCTCTTTGAGAGTAAGAAGCCAACAATCCCGAGATGAACCCACAAGAGCAGATGCTAACAGAGGTGACAGGAGAACAGTAGAAAACGGCAGGAAAAATCTCAAATGAAATCCAGCAACAGTGCAGCTCAGCAGCTGGAGGACTTTGAGGTCGACCCAACAACCATACCAGAGTCAACAAAATAACAAGGGCAGTGACAGGCAAGGCAAACAGCATGGGAAAATACAACCTCAATGAGAAATGGCTATGACCTTGCCCCATCAGGATCATTTCAAATAAAAAGAGCTCAGATAGGCTGAGCAATGGCAAAATTGGCAAAGACATTTTACCTGGTACCACAATAAGGACATAAGAACTATGGGCAGGAGTAGGCCATCTGGCCCTTCAAGCCTGCTCCGCCATTCAATAAGATCGTGGCTGATCTTTTCGTGGTCTCAACTCCACTTACCTGTCCACTCCACCATAACCTTTAATTCCTTTACTGTTCAAAAATGTATCTATCCTTGCCTTAAAAACATTCAATGAGGTAGCCTCAACTGCTTCACTGGGCAGGGAATTCCAAAGATTCACAACCCTTTGTGTGAAGAAGTACTTCCTCAACTCAGTCTTAAATCTGCTTCCCCTTATTTTGAGGCTATGCCCCCTAGTTCTGGTTTCACCCGCCAGTGGAAGCAACCTCCCTGCTTCTATCTTATCTATTCCCTTCATAATCTTATATGTTTCTATGAGATCTTCCCTCATTCTTCTGAAATCCAATGAGTATAGTCCCATTCTACTCAGTCTCTCCTCAGAAGGCAACGCTCTCAACTCCAGAATCAACCGAGTGAATCTCTTCTGCACCCCCTCCAGTGCCAGTATATCCTTTCTCAAGTAAGGAGACCCAAAACTGTACACAGTACTCCAGGTGTGGCCTCACCAGCACCTTATGCAGCTGCAATATAACCTCCCTGTTTTTAAACTCCATCCCTCTAGCAATGAAAGACAAAATTCTATTTGCCTTCTTAATTACCTGCTGCACCTGCAAACCAACTTTTTGTGATTCATGCACAAGGACACCCAGGTCCCTCTGCACAGCAGCATGCTGCAATTTTTTACCATTTAAATAGTAGTCCATTTTGCTGTTATTCCTACCAAAATGGATGACCTCACATTTACCAACATTGTACTCCATCTGCCAGACCCTTGCCCACTCACTTAGACTATCTATATCCCTTTGCTGAGTTTGTGCCCTCTGCACACTTTGCTCTGCCATTCATCTTAGCGTCATCTGTGAATTTTGACACACTACACTTAACCCCCAACTCCAAATCATCCATGTAAATTGTAAACAATTGCGGTCCCAACACTGATCCCTGAGACACACCAGTAGCCACTGATTGCCAACCAGAAAAACACCCATTTCCGCCCACTTGTTGCTTTCTGTTAGTTAACCAATCCTCTATCCATGCTAATACATACGTAACATAATGTGTAAGGTCTTGCAAGTAAAAAGAACAATGGTTAAGTTAGCACATTTCTATACATGCAAAAGGAACTGCTAAATATTAATATTAATTTAAAAAGTGCACTAGAGAAATTAATGGCACTTAAAGTTAATAAATCCCTTGGACTTGATGATCTACATTCCAGAGTGTTGAAAGTGGTGTTTGTTGTGATTGTAGATGCACTTGCGGTTATCTTTCAAAATTCTATAGACTCTGGAATGGTTCTTGCAGATTGGAAGGTGGCACTATTAAAGAAAGGACAGAGAGAAAAAAAACAGAGAATCACAGTCTGTTAGCCGAATGCAAGTTGTAGGGAAATGTTAGAATCTATGATAAGATATGTAATAACTGGAAACGTCGAAAATAATGGTAGGATTGGACAGAATCAACATGGATATATGAAAGGGAAATCATGTTTAAGAAACCTGTTGGAGTTTTGTGTTTTAAGGATATAGCTAGCAGAATAAATAATGGGAACCAGTGAATGTGATATATGTAGATTTTCAGAAAACTTTTGATAAGTTCCCACACAAGTGGTTGGTAAATAAAATTGGAGCACATGGCAGGGAGAGGAAAAATATACAAGCATGGATTGAGAATTGGTTTACGGACAGAAAACAGAGAATAGGAATAAATGGGTTATTTTCATGTCGGCAGGCCATGATAGTGGGGGACTGCCAGGATCCTTGCTTGGGCCCCAGCTATTCATGATGTATATTAGGGTTTCCCAAACTATTCTAGCCATGGAACCCATTTGACCTCCCACAAGTACTGAAAGAATCCCTGAGAAACATCCTCACCATATCAAAGAATTAAACCACAAAAATGGTTATTATTGCGCAAAAGGTACAAATATACAAAAACAAACTGTTGTATAAATTTATTATAATAGAATCTGTTATTTAACAAATATTTCCAAGTTTTACCTTTGTTTTGTTATTTTTAATGGGAGCACCCATTCACCTTGCCCCCTCCTTACCTCCCCTCATCCCCTCCACCTCACCCACTCACTCCCCCAGCACCCACTCACTCACCACCCCCTCCCCCCCAATCCCCACTCACCCTCCTCTTGGACGCCTACCCCAGCCTTAGCTTTGAAAAAGTCTCACAAAGCAACAGGAAAATGCCCTGAAAAGACATCAGCCACCATTTTCCAATGTCCCCAGCATGGCAGGAAGGGGGTCCCAGAGAAGGGAGGAATGCTCCACCTGAATTGTACAGTCCAATAGATGTAGCAAGATAGGCCTGTCGTTTCAGGAAAAATCAGTGTTTACAAGACAGAAGGAAACATCTGTTAAAGGAGCCTTTCCATTACTTAAGCGATAATGCTCATTTGGAGAGCCAGTGATAGGCCGAATGGCCTCCTGCTGCACCATAACAATTCTGAGATTCTGTGAACTTCCATTCACAAAACTTAGGTTGACTCCAAATGCTGTGAATCAATTGTCATAGACAAAACTTAATTTGCTCTTTCGGGAAAGAGTGGAACAGGATGATAACCAAGATCCACTGATAGAGGATTTGTCATAGAGGGAGCTCTTGAACTTTGCTTTACCTTTTGAAGTGGAGATGCTTTTTGAAGTGGAGAAGTGGAGCACTTCAGCGGTCACGGGTATTCAGCCTCTGATCTTCGGGTAAGCGTTCTCCAAGGCGGCCTTCACGACACACGATGGCGCAGAGTCGCTGAGCAGAAACTGATAGCCAAGTTCCGCACACATGAGGACAGCCTAAACCGGGATGTTGGATTTATGTCACACTATCAGTAACCCCCACAGCTTGCCTCCTGGACTTGCTGGCTGTCCTGTCTGGGGACAATACATATCTCTTTAACCTGTGCTTAATGCTCCCTCCACTCACATTGTCTGTATCTTTAAGATCTGGTTGGCTGTAGGGATTCGCATTCTAATCAGTATTCTGTAACTTGATTTTGTGTCTCTGTGCCCTGTTTGAGAGCAGATTTCCACTCCATCTGACGAAGGAGCAGCGCTCTGAAAGCTAATGGTATTTGCTACCAAATAAACCTGTTGGACTTTAACCTGGTGTTGTTAAAACTCTTACTGTGTTTACTTTTTGAAGTCAGCATACATTTTGATGAAGGTCCAGAGATGTTGAGGGCAGCAGAGGAGCAGCCTCACATCAAAGAGAGTGTGCGAGCTGAACCACTACCCACAGAAAAACAAATTCCTACAATATTAACAGGACAATCGACTTCGGAATATTCTTCATCCTCTTCATCTATCTGATTCATTCATAAGGCATCACATTGTACTTCATTTATTGCAGCAGTTGGAATTTTTAGCCCTTTACAGCTCTACAAATCTTCACTGGAGTTGAATGAGCTTCATTCTTTCAAGAGCAGACAGCAGTCCAACCTTTCCCCGAAGAAGGGAAAGTGGAAAGAGAGCTAATGGAAAACTCTGTTCATCACATTTGTTCTGCAGACCAGAAGAAGAAATCTCTGTCTGAAGACGTCAGTGCCTTCCAAGGAGAAAATTCTGGAAAGCATGGGCGGAATTTGAGAAGAAAATTCTAAATGTCCAGCTAGCGTGAAAATGGGAGAGTTGCAGATCTGTTTTTTCTTCCGGACCTCCCCAGTCCAGTCCCTATGTCTCCCCCCCACTCCCGACCACCAGCCCTGATCTCCCGATCCCCCCCCACCTGACAGCCCTGATCTCCTGACCCCCCCCCCCCCCCCCGCCCCCACCACTCCCCCAGCAGTCCTGACACCAGGCAGGCATTGGCCAAGGGACACCCCTCGGGGGGCCTCAATGGCCTCTGTTCCCTGCAAGAAGTCTCACAACACCAGGTTAAAGTCCAACAGAGTCGGCCAATTGTTCCCCATTAGTGGGGAACAGTTGTAAACCCAGATGGAGGGACCACTCCTGACGGAGGCAGGGGAAGATGCTAGCGGACCCGGAGACTTCAGTCCTGGCCTGCTAATCAGATGGAAACGAAGATTTCCATATTGTGATCAGCTCCGTGCCGATTTCCGGTGCGGAGCCGATGACTCTGGACATCTTCAGCCGGGCACCCAGCAGGAAGCCTCTCGGCCTCTGCTGATGTCTCCCGGCCCACTGCACTGCTAGAGCAGCGCAGCAGGCTGGGAGAATCGCCCCTTACATTTGAAAACTTGCCAAACAAATCTTATTAGACCACTAATTATTTGATCAATCTATTGTCATCATTCAGAGAGAAAAAACGGTAACACACAGTAACCAATCATTTGTCTGCTGTCTTGTAACATCAGTCCTTGAATTTTATGCTGCTCTTTCTCCCACTGCTGCTTAGGTCCCACTCTCTGTTCACAGGCTGCTCACACTGTGTTTACACTGTCACTGCTCTGTCTCCCTGCTGCTTAGGTCCCACTCTCTGCTCACAGGCTGCTCACACTGTATTTACACTGTCACTGCTCTGTCTCCCTGCTGCTCAGGTCCCACTCTGTTCACAACCTTCTCTCCCACTGTAGTTGTGCTGTCACTACTCCTCCTGCTGTCTCGCAAGTCTGTACTCTGATTTGTTCTTCGGACATATTTCACACAGAGGGTCGTGGGGGCCTGGAATGTGTTGCCGGGCAAGGTGGTGGAGGCGGACACACTGGGAACGTTTAAGACTTATCTAGACAGCTATATGACCGGAGTGGGAATGGAGGGATACAAAAGAGTGGTCTAGTTTGGACCAGGGAGTGGCGCGGGCTAATTGTTCCTTGTTTCTCGTTTCAAGGCTTCATTCTATGATCATCTTGCTGGTGCCAGTACAGAGCGAGACTGTGGATAGTTGGGAACCTGTCTCGGGGGCAGGGAATTCATATGGTGTTCATGGAAGTGGAAATGACTAGGGTTGGGAAGCATTTTCCGATCAGGGCCATTGTGATCTCCTGGACTCGTTTCGATCGCCTCAGGGGGTCGGAGAGGAATTTCCCAGATTTTTTTTTTCCCCATATTGGCCCTGGGGTTTTTCACTCTGGGTTTTCGCCTCTCCCTGGGGATCACATGGTCTGGAATAGGGGGGTGGGGGTGAGTTAATAGGTTGTAATGAACAAAGCATCGTAGCTGTGAGGGACAGCTCGGTGGATAGGATATTGGTATGTAGATAGGCTGGAAAATTGGGCGGGGATCCTGGATTCAGGATTCAATCCTGGACCGGGGAGCGGCGCGGGCTTGGAGGGCCGAAGGGCCTGTTCCTGTGCTGTATTGTTCTTTGTTCTTTGTTCTTTGAGATGGATGTCGCAGGCAAGATTGAATTTGTCTATCCTTAGTTGCCTGGAAAAGTGCTGGTTGACTTTCTCCTTGGCCACATAAAGATCTTGTGACAATCGTGCTCCCACAATAATGATTGTTGGGAATTTAAGGATTCTGGTGAGGTGCAAATGAAGAAAATATTATGGCTATATCAGAATGGTATGTGACTTTGAAAGAACTTCAAAGTGATGGTGTTCCCATATCACTGCTGCTGTTCTCCTTCCTGATAGTAGAAGTTTCAGAGCTCAGCAATAATGGTGATATGGTCAAGGGGAAATGATTGGGTTTCTTATGTTCAAGATGGTCATTCTCTGGCAATGAAGCAAAATGGATGTCCATAGTGTTCCAATAAATATTTTAAGTGCTCACTGAGATCCAGGGAAATTTCAGCTGTTTGGAGGAAGCAACTCTCAGTGAAGTCCTGGGAGAAGAGAAAAACAGGAAGATGGAATAATGGTGACACAAAATAGGTTTGTGGAATAGAGAGGAGCATGTCTGTCCCTCCCAGCTCCACATGAAGGATCAACGGTTTATATAGGATCATTAAATAGTACAGCGCAGACAGAGGCAGATTTACAATGAAACACACTGTGTCTAGGCACAGAACCCAACCAAACCTGGTAAGCATCAGTTCAACATGGCCAGAGTCGACAGTTAGTAAGGCATCCAATCAGAGGCTGATTACTGTGACGATACTGTGCCTTTAAGAGATGTATTTTAATCATGTTTCTCTGCAGTTTTTTTCAAACAGGCCCTGGTATTGTATTGTTGCCATACTGTCTATATATAACCAGTGTCCTCTAATTGTTACTTCAGCAACATAATAGACCTCTTGTTTGCTTTTAATCTGGTCTAATGCAGTGCCTGGGCGGGAGGGGGGCGGGTGGGTGGTATTATGGTCTTTTTGGAATTGTTGGGTGGAGCATGATTGACAGGTCAGGTGCCGCCCAGGGACAGATTTTTTCTACAGTAAAGTCCAAGGTTTTGGTTTAAACTAGGTTTAAACTTTGGGCAGCACGGTGGCACAGTGGTTAGCACTGCTGCCTCACAGCACCAGGGACTGGGTTCAACTCCAGCTTCGGGTCCCTGTCTGTATGGAGTTTGCACGTTCTCCCTGTGTCTGCATGGGTTTCCTCCGGGTGCTCCGGTTTCCTCCCACAGTCCAAAGATGTGCAGGTTAGGTAGATTGGCCATCATAAATTGACCCTCATGTCAGGGGATTAGCAGGATACATGCATGGGGTTATGGGAATAGGACCTGGGATTATAGTCAGTGCAGACTCGATGGGCTGAATGGCGTCCTTCTGCACTGTCGGGATTCTAGATTGGTAGGAGGTGGGATCCTCAGCAGCAGGGAAGCAAATGAGGGCTGAAAGGAGATGCAGTACTCAGCAACGACAAGCTGAATAGACGTGATAGGCAGGAGCACGGCAGGGAATGGGGAAAACCTATTGAATTAAATTGCATCTATTTCAATGCAAAACGGCTGACAGGTAAGGCTGATAAACTCAGGACATGGATAGGTATGTGGGACTGGGATATTATAGCCATAACTGAAACATGGCTAAGGGAGGGGCAGGACTGGCAGCTTACTGTTCCAATGTACAGGTGCTTTAGGCGGGACAGAGGTGGAGGAAAGTGGGGAGGGGGAATTGCATTTTTGATTAAGGGGAGCATCATGGTAGTAGTCAGAGGTGAAATAACCAAAGGATCATCCTGCGAGGCTTTGTGGGGGGAACTAAGAAATAAGAAGGGGATGGTGACCTTATTGGGTTTGTACTATAGGCCCCCAAATAGACAACGGGAATTAGAAGAACAAATATGCAGAGAGATTGGGAAGATTGCAGGAGTAATAGGGTTGTCATAGTAGGGGATTTTAATTTTCCCAACATAGACTGGGACTGCCACAGTGTTAAGGGCTTAGAAGGGGTGGAATTTGTTAAGTGTGTTCAGGAAAGTTTTTTCAGGCAGTCTACGGAGGGTCCTACACAGGAAAGTACAAAAATTGATCTACTCTTAGGAAATAGGACAGGGCAAGTGACTGAGATGACGGTGGGGGATCGCTTTGGGACCAGTGACCATAGTTCTATTAATTTAACGATAGTTATGGAAAGGGACAAGACTGGTCCACAGGTGCAAGTTCTAAATTGAGGCAATTTTGATGGAATTAGACAGGAGCTTGCAAGGATTGATTGGTGTAGCTTGTTTGAGGGAAAACGGACCTTCGGCAAGTGGGAGGCCTTTAAGAGCACAATAGTTAGAGTTCAGGGTCTATATGTTCCTGTTGGGTGAAGGGCAAGGCTGGCAGGAGTAGGGAACCCTGGATGACAAAACATATTGAGGTTTTGGCCAGGAAAAAGAATGAGGCATGGCTCAGGTACAAGCAGCTAGAATCAGGGGATTCCTTGGAGGTGTAAAGGGGATACAGGAGTACACTGAAGAAGGAAATTAGGAGGGCAAAAAGGGGGTAGCTTTGGCTGAGAGGATTAAGGTAAAGCCAAAGGGATTCGAGAAGTATATTAAAGAAAAAAAGAATAACTGGAGAGAGAATAGGACCCCTCAGGGACCAAAGTGGACACAAATGTGTGGAACCACAGGAGATGGGCAAGTTTCTCAATGAATTTTCTCCTGTGTTCACCGTGGAGAAAGACATGAAGACTTGGGAACCTGGGAAAGTTAGTGGTGATATATTGGAGACAGTGCACATTATAGTAGAGGAGGTGATAGACGTATTCAAATGTATGAAATTGGATAAATATCCAAGAACACTGCGTGAGGTTAGAGAAGAAATTGTGGGAGCCCTGGCTGAGATATTTGCATCATCGTTAGCCACGGGGGGAGGTATCAGAAGACTGGAGGGTAGCAAATGCTGTGTCCTTATTTAAGAAGGGCTGTAAAGAAAAGAAATGGGAATTATAGTCTGGTAAGCCTAACATCAGAAAGAACTGGGAATTATAGACCAGTAAGCCTAACCTCAGAAAAAACTGGGAATTATAGACCAGTAAGCCTAACATCAGTGGTGGGTAAGTTACTAGGGAAGATTCTGTGAGATAAGATATACAGGCATTTGGAAAGAGAGGGTTTGATTAGTAGTCAGTATGGGTTTGTACATGGGAGATCATGTCTTACAAATTTGGTTAGTTCTTTGATGAAGTGACCAGGAAGGTTGATTAGGGCAGGGCGGTAGACGTAGTCTATATGGACTTTAGTAAGGCCTTTGATAAAGTTCCAATGGTAGGCTGCTCTGGAAGGTTAGATCATATGGAATTCAGGGAGAGCTAGCAAATTGAGTACAGATGCTGGGAAGTTATGTTGCAGTTTTACAGGACGTTGGTGAGGCTGCGCCTGGAGTAGTGTGTTCAGTTTTGGCCGCCTTGCTATAGGAAAGATGTTATTAAACAGGAGAGAGTACAGAGCAGACTTACAAGGATATTGCCAGGACTCAAGGGACTGAGTTATAGGAAGAGATTGGACAGGCTAGGAATTTTTTTGTTTGGAGTGTAGGAGACTGAGGAGTGATCTTATAGAAGTGTATAAGATCATTTGAGGCATGGATAGGGTGAATGCACTCAGTCTTTTTCCCAGGGTTGGGGAATCGAGAACTAGAGGGCATAGGTTTAAGTTAAGAGGGGAAGAAATTAATGGGAACCTGAGGAGCAACTTTCTTACACAGAGGGTGGTACATATGTGAAATGAGCTGCCAGAGGAAGTGGTTGCAACAGGGACATTGACAACATTTAAAAGGCATTTAGACAGATACATAGATAGGAAATGTTTAGAGGGATATGGGCCAAATGCAGGCAAACGGGATTAGCTTAGATGGGCATTTTGGTCAGCATGAACCAGTTTGGGCCAAAAATTCTATGAGAACAACTTTTGAATCACCAAAGTGCCCGTTCACAGCTCCTGTGTAAGACCAATAAAAGAAATGGTCAAGTCCGGGTACATAGAGGCGTACTTATTTTTACTGAGAAGCGAGTAATTGAAAAAGTTCAAGGTCTCTTGAACAGGATATCATCAGGGTAGACAAGAGATGAGATAGGTAATGCATTTTGGAAGGTCTAATACAGATAGGAAATATACAGTAAATGGCAGAACCCTTAAGAGTATTGATAGGCAAAGGGATCTGGGTGTACAGGTACACAGGTCACTGAAAGTGGCAATGCAGGTGGAGAAGGTAGTCAAAAAGGCATACGGCATGCTTGGCTTCATCAGCTGGGGCATTGAGTTTAAAAATTGGCAAGTCATATTGCAGCTTAGTTAGGCTGCACTTGGAATATAGTGTTCAATTCTGGACACCATACTACCAGAAGGATGTGGAGGCTTTGGAGAGGGTACAGAAAAGATTTACCAGGATTTACCTTAGATATGAGGAGAGGTTGGAGAAACTTAATTTGTTCTCACTGGAATGATGGAGGTTGAGGGGCGACCTAATAGAAGTCTACAAGATTATGAGAAGCATGGACAGAGTGGATAGTCAGAAGCTTTTTCCCACGGTGGAAGAGTCAATTACTAGGGGGCACAGGTTTAAGGTGCGAGGGGCAAGGTTTAAAGGAGATGTACGAGGCAGATTTTTTACACAGAGGGTGGTGGGTGCCTGGAACTCATTGCCGGGGGAGGTGGTGAAAGTGGATACGGTAGGGACGTTTAAGGGGCGTCTTGACAAATACATGAATAGGATGGGAATGGAGGGATATGGTCCCCGGAAGGGTAAGGTGTTTTAATTAAGTCGGGCAGCATGGTTGGTGGGTCGAAGGGCCTGTTCCTGTGCTGTAATTTTCTTTGTTCTTTGTTCTTTAGGTCAGGAAGTAAATTGTAAATTTGGTTTTAAACACCTGAAGATTTTAGGACAAAACAACAACTTATTTGTATAGGGCCTATTCATTTAATAAATTGCTCCCAGACACATCAGAGAAGCATTATAAAACAAAATATAAGACCAAGGCACATAAGGAGATATTAGGTCAGAACAAAGAGTACTGAGGAGTGTCTTAAATGAGGAAGGAGAGGCAAAAGGCAGAGATTTTTAAAAATGCTGGAAATATTTGGCAGATCAGGCGCCATCTGTGAAGTAAAAACAGGCAATTTGGCAAACTGTTCAAAAGTTTTTTTGCAGGACTGGAAGATTCTGCTGGTGGCGGGGTGGGGGTGGGAGGGGTGGGGGGGGGGGGGTGGGATGCCATTAAATTGACTATCTTACCTGACAAGAGGTAAGCTTGAGTTTCGGCGAGTACTCAAACAGGTGTGTTTTTGCAAATGAAAAAGCAGTAATCAATTTGTGTATTTTTGTGGCTTCATCCTTTGTGTTCTGTGGGGTGAGGGAGGGTGGAGAGGGGAGTGAAGTTGTGGGGGGGGTGGGGGAGCAGAAGTGAAGGTGAGTGCGGGGCCCCACTGACTGTAAATGCATCTCTGAAGAAAACTATTCAACCCCATTGAGTCTGTGCCCGCTTATTTGAAGAGGCTCCCATCTCCAATCTTTCCACATATTCTTGCCAATGTTTCTTCTGCAAGTGTTTGTCCAGTTCCCTTTGAATACTATTAAATCTGTATCCACTGCAGAGTTTACATACCCAATCCTAACCACTTGTCATATTTTTCCTCATGTTGTCATTTGTTCTTTTGCCAATCAGCCTATCTGTGCCCTCTAATCATCGATCCTTTGAAAACGGTTTATTTTTACTTAGCTATCTAAACTCCTCAGGATTTTAAACACCGGCATCAAATCCCTTCTTAGCTTTTCATGCTCTAAGTAGAGTAATCCCAGCTTTTCTAACCTATCCATATGTCTGCTATTATTCATTCCTGGAACCATACACAATTCGGGGACAAGATGATAGTTAAAAAATATAGGAGATTTTTAGTTCTAGAAATGTCGACATCAAGCACAAAAACAAGAAATTCATGATTAATAAGTCCCAGCTGGAGTATTGTGTCCAGTCTGGGCATCACATGTTAGGAAGGATGAAGATTGGAGAGGGGCTTTTTCAGTGTGATAGCAATGATGAAAACATGAGAAATTGAGATTTTCTTCCCTGGATCAAAGAAGGGTTAGGTGGAGATTTGAAGGATTTTGGTAGAGTAAATGAAGAGAAACTGTTTCCACTGGCAACAGAAGCGGTAAACAGAGGATGCTGATTTCAGATAATTGCCAAAGAAACTAGAGGGAAATGAGGAGGTGTTTTTATGTTGCAAATTGTTATGTTTTGAAATGAACTATCAGAAAAATGGCACTATATCAATAGTAACTTTCAAAAGAGAATTGGACATATACTTAAAGGTTGCAAAGGTGTCAGGGGGAAAAACAGGGGAGTAGAACAATTGGATATTTCTCCTAAAGAGCCAGCATAGTCACAGTGGCTGAATGGCTTCCTTCTGTAACAAAAACAGAAAATGCTGGAAAATCTCAGCAGGTCTGACAGCATCTGTGGAGAGAGAATAGAGCCAAGCTTTCAAGTGTAGATGAACCTTTAACAGAGCTTCCTCCTGTGCTGTGTTATTCTGGAAACCAAAGTACAGTTTCTCTCACTCTCTGATCTTACACCCTATACTAGGCCAATGAATAAGACCTAATGTTGGTTAGATTTTTGAATGAACCTCCCGCACATGCAGATGAATTTCTGCTGGGGTCCCAAATGGGCCTCAGGTTTAAGGTGGGTGCTGTTATGATTCTGGAATAGGGAGGGTGTGGTAATTGACTTATGGTGCCTAAGGATCCATGAGACAGGCTTGGTAACTTGAACACTGGGAGCCCTTTATTGTAGATGTACACTGCTCCACAGTCAGATCAGGACTGCACCACCAGGTCCCACACTGGGAGAAGCTAATCTCCAGTGGTCACCTGACCCACACTCGGCCTGTACACATCCCGAACCCCAACATACATTTTATACATATATTACACCCCTCTCCCTTTAATCCAAAACTTCCCCAACAGAAACATATACATGCATCGGAGAAACATATATACAGAGCATTGCAAACTACCACAGTCCACAACGTAAAGTCAGTCAGAGAGTTCACATGGACAGAGTCTATCAGAAGATGGCGGTTTCGTATTGGCTATTTCCTCATTTCAGGACCCTTTTCCTGAGTAGTCTCCCGGGACTTTGGAAGATCCTGCTGCTCAGCGTAGGGGTCCCTCTCAGATGGGCTACAGATGGCTGGTGCCACTGATGCTGCTTCCTCCCTTGGGGTGATTGACTTTGAAATTCTAGGCTCAGCAGCACAAATGGGGCCATCGTGGATGGTTCTGTGGTTTGTGAGGCTTCCCAACTTTGATGTGGTACTGTGACCAACTGGTCAGGATGTCTCCTTCAAACCAGCTCCTCTCTGCTCTGTACTGTGTAAGACAAGGGTCCCGTTTGGGCAACAATGGTAGCCGGTATCCACTTCTCTCAGAAGTATAATTCCTGGCCAGAACAAACTCCCCTTTCTGGAAAGTCCTCAACTTTGCTGCTCTTCTGGCCATCTGTATCTCTTGGTTCCGCTCAACCACCTCTTGGGTCTCCTCCGGACATAGCAGGTCGAACATGGTTCTCAGTTTCTGGTCGAACATCAACAAAGCGGTGATCATCAAGGAAGTTCCACCATCAGGAGTTTCCAGCCAATCGGAATGGTTCCAGCAATCCAGACAGCATTAAGAACACATCAGTGGGCACTGTCGCTACTGCAAACAGGTCCAAGCAGAAGGTTCATAGATCCCATAAGTCTTGAGCTGGGAGAGTTTGAGCAAGTAAAGAAGGGATGGGGGTGGTCAGTTTGATGGAGTAGGCAGATAGGAAGGGGGATACAATATTATGGGGCTGCCCCTATTGTACAAAGGGCACCCCTGAAAATAGTATCCCCTTATTCTAAAAATACAGGGTGCCCACTCCCACCCGACTGCCCACACCAACTGAATTATGAGGGCAGACATGCTAGCAACATTTAAGACTTATCTGGATAGACATATGAATGACATATGGGCAATAGAGGGAATACAGGTGGTTGGTCTAGATGGGACAACATGATCAGTGCTGGCTTGGAGGGCCAAAGGGCCTGTTCCTGTGCTGTACTGTTCTTTGTTCTTTGACATGGGCAATATATTATCTGGATCAGTTGGCTTGCAAACAAGTTCAATTTACTCTTGATTATTTATTTAAATTTGGCAGACAGGTTGCCCATTGTGTCTTTTGTTTGATCTCTTTCATAGAGATGTGAACAGAGAGAGTTAAATCATGTCTCCAATTTAAAGTATTAACTTTAAAACAGCCATAGTTCAGTCACTGACACTTTACTACCATACTTCGGGAGCACTGCACATATGGAGGTGTAACCTTTTATTGAGATGTCAACTCAAGTTTGCCCTCTCAGGTGGATCTAAAAAGACATCACAGAGCTGTTTGAAGATGAGCAGAGTAGTTCTTCTGATATCCAGACCATCATTTGCCCCACCAATATTACTAAAATGGTTTATATAGTCATTTATCTCATTTCTGTTTGAAGTACCTTGCCTCATGCCACGTTCCAGAAGTGATTACACTTTAAAATTACTTAACTGACTGTGAGACATTGTTGTGGTGAACCATTGTTGGTTACCACCAGGAGTGCTGAGCCATGGTCTGGCCAGTACTATGAGTCTGTAGATATGTTGCTGTTGGGGTTAGGGTTGGGCTGTTCTACCTGTTAATATAGTCCTATGGTACACCCCAGTTGGCTCCGCCTCCTGGGACAGGTATAAAGGTCACTGCTCTGCCTGGTGACCCTTTAGTCTGGGATTGTATATTGTATATAGTAGCTCTGTTATTGTTGGCAATAAAAGCCTTTATTTCCCGGGTACATCCTGCCTCCTGTGTGATTTATCGCGCATCAATTTTATTGCCAACAAGTAAATTCTTTTTTTTGAAAAAAAACCAAAAGAAAACATGGAGCAAATGCTTAAACCCGAACGGCTTACGTTGGACCCACGTGCGGCGAGAGCATCGAACACTTTCGACCACTGGTTGAAGTGTTTCCAAGATTACCTCGACGCCTCCACAGCGGTCACCGACGACGCCGACAGACTCCGGGTCCTCCACGCGAGGGTAAGCGATGCTGTATACTTAGCGATCCGTGAGGCCCCCGACTACAAAGGGGCCCTCGAGCTTCTCAAAAAGCGATACAACAAACCGCCGAATGAGATCCATGCTCGACACCTTCTAGCCACTTGACGGAGGCAGCCCGGCGAAACGACAGAACAGTGCGCATGCGAACTTCAGCAGCTAGCCAGAGCCTGCAACTGCAAGTCAGTGTCGGCAGCCCAGTACATGAGCGACTTAGTTCGAGATGCGTTCGTGGCGGGAATCGGCTCGTCGGACATCCGCCTTCGGCTGTTGGAGCAAGGTAACCTCGATCTCACTAAAACCATAGAGTTAGTTGACGCTCTAGAAACGGCCTCCAAAAGTTTGGAGATGTACCCTGACGACCGCGTGGAGACAGTGTGGCAGGTGCAGCCGCAGACTCCACTTTATTCAGCGGGTTCGAAAAACTGCGCGATTGCGTTTCCAGCCTCGGACCTGACGATGGCAGCAGCTCCAGGTGGCCCACGGTGTTACTTCTGTGGGGGGGGTGAAACACCCTCGGCAGCGATGTCCAGCTAAAGCGGTGTTGTGCTCCGCCTGCGGCAAGAAGGGACATTATTCCAAAGTATGCCGGACCAAACCTCCATCCAAAAACAGCAGTGCGGCATGTGACTCCCCGGAGCCGGCCTCCTTGTCTTCTGCGTCTTCAAGGTCTTCTACCACGTGCGATTCCAGGACGTCGCCATTCCGAACGACGGAGTCGCAAGACACGTGTGACCTGCAGGGGCCGCAGGTTTTGGCGCCATCGTCCATGTGCGACCTATGGGGGCAGCCATTTTGGTCGGCACCGACCGCGAATGACCAGCAGGGGTCGTCATCAACCATCTCAGCTGCCTGCAGTTGCACCCACGAACCAACGGTGGCGTCGATCATCCTGGACCAGGCCAAGCCTCACAGACTCGACAAGTCCATGATGGACATACAGGTAAACAGACGCCAGATTTATTGTTTGTTTGACAGTGGGAGCACGGAGAGCTTCATTCACCCTGACACCGTGAAGCGGTGTGGTCTCCAGATTCGGACTATCAAGCAGACAATTTCGATGGCGTCAAGATCCCGGTCTGTCACCGTGCTAGGGAGCTGCGTGGTCAATTTGATGGTGCAGGGCACGGTTTACGAGAATCTCAGGCTCCTTGTGTTACCGCACCTTTGTGCGCCGATACTCCTAGGACTAGATTTTATGGTCCACCTGAAGAGTGTAACCCTGCAGTACGATGGGCCACTCCCTCCGCTTTCAGTGGGAGACCCGCAGCCTCTAAATTGCCCAACGCGCTCCACATGTAGTCTCTCAACGCTCAGGATTACCACACCCTCCCTATTCCAGAATCTCATGCCAGGCTGCAAGCCCATCGCAACAAAGAGCAGGCGTTACAGCGCTGAGGATCAGATCTTCATTCGATCTGAAGTTCAGCGGCTCCTCAAGGAAGGGATCATCCAACCTAGCGCTAGTCCTTGGAGAGCGCAAGTCGTGGTGGTTAAGAATGGGAACAAACCCCGGATGGTCATTGACTATAGTCAGACCATTAACAGATACATGCAGCTGGATGCGTATCCCCTCCCGCACATATCTGACATGGTCAACCAGATTGCGCAGTACCGGGTGTTCTCCACCATCGACTTAAAATCTGCTTATCACCAGCTCCCCATTCGCCCAGAGGACCGACAATACACGGCCTTTGAGGCGGATGGTCGCCTGTACCATTTTTTAAGGGTTCCTTTTGGTGTCACAAATGAGGTCTCGGTCTTCCAGCGTGCTATGGACCGAATGGTGGACCAGAACGGGCTGCGGGCTACCTTCCCGTACCTGGATAACGTCACCATCTGCGGCCATGACCAGCAGGACCACGATGCCAACCTTCTTAGATTCCTACGCACTGCATCTCGCCTGAATCTGACCTACAACAGGGAGAAGTGTGTATTTCGCACGTGCCGCCTAGCTATCCTCGGATACGTGGTGGAAAACGGGGTCCTTGGCCCTGATCCAGACCATATGCGTCCCCTCCTCGAACTCCCCCTGCCCACTAGCATCAAAGCACTGAGAAGATGTTTAGGCTTCTTCTCATACTATGCACAGTGGGTTCCCAATTACGCGGACAAAGCCCGTCCGCTCATCAAGTCTACCTCCTTTCCCCTAACAACAGAGGCTCGCTTAGCCTTTGCAAGAATAAAAGCCGACATCGCGAAAGCCACGATGCACGCTATCGATGAGTCCATCCCCTTCCAGGTGGAGAGTGATGCATCTGATTTCGCCCTGGCCGCCACACTTAACCAGGCGGGCAGGCCCATCGTCTTTTTCTCTCGCACCCTCCAAGGCCCTGAAATTCGACATTCGGCGGTGGAAAAGGAGGCCCAGGCCATTGTGGAGGCCATTCGGCATTGGCGCCATTACTTGGCGGGAAAACGGTTCACTCTGCTCACGGACCAGCGGTCCGTGGCGTTCATGTTCAACAACACGTTACGGGTAAGATCAAGAATGATAAAATTTTGAGGTGGAGAATCGAACTCTCCACCTACAATTATGATATCATGTACCGTCCAGGGAAGCTCAACGAGCCCTCGGACGCCCTGTCGCGTGGAACATGCACTAGTGTGCAGGAGACTCGATTACAGGCTCTCCACAATGACCTCTGCCATCCGGGGGTCACTCGGCTCTTCCACTTCATAAAGGCCCGGAATCTACCCTACTCGGTGGAGGATGTCAGGTCCATAACCAGAAGCTGCCGGGTATGCGCGGAATGCAAACCGCAGTTCTACCGACCTGACAGGGCACACCTCATTAAGGCCACTCGTCCCTTCGAAAGACTGAGTGTGGACTTTAAGGGCCCCCTTCCCTCGACAGATCGGAACCTGTACTTCCTCAATGTGATTGATGAGTACTCACGATTCCCTTTTGTCATTCCCTGTTCTGATATGACCGCTGCCACGGTTATCAAGGCATTTCGTAATCTTTTCACCCTGTTCAGTTATCCCTGTTATATCCACAGCGATAGGGGCTCGTCGTTCATGAGCGATGACTTGAGGCAATACCTGCTCTCATCTGGGATTGCCTCTAGTAGAACCACGAGCTACAACCCAAGGGGTAACGGACAGGTTGAACGAGAGAATGATACAGTCTGGAAGGCTGTCTTACTGGCGTTGAGGTCTAAAGGTCTTCCAGTCTCCCGTTGGCAAGAGGTACTCCCTGATGCGCTCCACTCCATATGCTCACTCCTGTGTACGGCAACCAATGCTACTCCTCATGAGAGAATGTTTTCATTCCCTAGGAAGTCTTCCTCTGGGACCTCATTACCGTCTTGGTTGACGTACTCAGGACCTGTCCTCCTGCGGCGGCATGTTAGGACCCGCAATTCCGACCCTTTGGTTGAACAGGTCCATCTCCTCCACGCCAACCCTCAGTATGCCTACGTGGCATATCCTGACGGGCGAGAGGACACGGTCTCGATTCGGGATCTGGCACCAGCAGGGGGCTTGGAAACCCCTGTCGCTCCCACACCCCCAGTTAGGGACCCCCCAACCATTATCTCCCCTCCTGACACGGCGCGGGCAGTATCGGGACCACCACTTAACCCTCTTACTCCCATGTACAGCTTGCCTGAGTCCAGGAGATGGTCGCCACTTCAAGGCGCGCCCGAGTTCAGCGGATTGTCACCACCTCGTGGTCTACCGGCCCGTGAGGAACTGGAGGAGTCACTGGACACCGCCTTGGAGAGAACGTCACCGCGATTGCCTGAACCGGTGTCATCGCTGGTGTTGAGGAGGTCACAGCGACGGTGCGTTCCGTCAGACCGTTTGAACTTATAGACAGATGAACAATTGTTCTGTGTTTTGTACCCCGCCGGCCTTTGTTTTCAAAGGAGGGGTGAATGTGGTGAACCATTGTTGGTTCCCACCAGGTAGTGCTGAACCATGGTTTGGCCAGTACTATGAGTCTGTATATATGTTACTGTTGGGGTTAGGGTTGGGCTGTTCTACCTGTTAATATAGTCCTATGGTACACCCCAGTTGGCTCCGCCTCCTGGGAGAGGTATAAAGGTCACTGCTCTGCCTGGTGACCCTTTAGTCTGGGATTGTATACTGTATATAGTAGCTCCGTTATTGTTGGTAATAAAAGCCTTTATTTCCCGGGTACATCCAGCCTCCCGTGTGATTTATCGCGCATCAGTTGTAAAAGATGCTTTCTAAAAATCACAGAGAAGTACAGCGTAGAAGGAAGCCATTTGGTCTATTCAATCTGTGATAGCTCTTAGAAGGAGCCATCATGCTTATTTTCACATGCCTGATTTCTGACCATAATCTTGAAGGTTTCTCATCCTCAAGCACCTGTTCCATTCCCTTTTAAAATTATTTGTAGAACCTACTCAAACCATATTTTCAGGTAGAGTGCCAGATCCCGACAATTCTGAGTGAAAAAAATATTTTAGATGTTTTACCAGTGATTTTGAATCTATGGCCTCCAGTTATTGATCAGCCTACCAGACAGAATCATTTATTTTTCTATCTACTCTATCAAACGTTTTCATTAACTTGACAATCTCCATTCAGTCACCTCTTAACCTTCTCTGTTCCATGGAGAAAAATTTCATCTTTTCCACTCTCTCCTCATAACTGGGTAAAACCTAGGGCCAAACGTTTATATTGAGGATTCAGGAATAAAGTTGAATCTGTGGATGTTTTTTTTGAGAGTGACTGGCTCAGGGAACCACATTTGGGAACAGCCTAATGAAGACGAACACTGTAAGATAAATTTTGGGAAGACTACAGTATCACGGCGGGGGAGGGGGGTGGGGGGAGGGGGGCAGTGTTGGGGGATTCTCCATGTCCACTACCTCTCGGCGAGTATCGCGATGGCCTGGAGAATTGGAAATCAGCGGAAAAATGAGTTCCCCTCCGGCCACACCAAACGCATTGCAATCCTCCCGATTGCCAGTCCCGATTGGGTTCCTGCCCATAGTATATTCAAATTCTGTTCTTTAACTATAATTAGCAGGCTTGATGTCTGATTCAAATAGCTCTAGCTATTCACCCACCTCCCCAGTAGGATTTGTACTGGGCAGGATTTCGTACAGGTCCTTACAACCTCTGCTGCAGAATGGAGTGCTGTAATGATTTAAAATTCTGCCACGTGACAGGGGGGCATTGATGTTGCAAAATTTGCGCAGCTAACAGGCAGGACTGCAGGGGGTGATCACAGGGCTGCCTGTATTCACCATGATGTGGAGATGCCGGCGTTGGACTGGGGTAAGCACAGTACGAAGTCTCACAACACCAGGTTAAAGTCCAACAAGTTTATCTGGTAGCACAAGCTTTCGGAGTGTTGCTCCTTCAGGTGAGTGAAGAATTGTGTTCACAAACAGGGCATACATAGATACAAACTCAATTTACAAGATAATGGTTGGAATGTGAGTCTTTACAGGTAATCAAGTCTTTACAGGTACAGACAATGTGAGTGGAGACAGGTTAAAGAGGTGTGAATTATCTCCAGCCAGGACAGTTAGTGAGATTTTGCAAGCCTGGGCAAGTCGTGGGGGTTACAGATAGTATGTCATGACCCCAAGATCCCGGTTGAGGCCGTCCTCATGTGTGCGGAACTTGGCTATCGGTTTTTGCTCGGTAATTCTGCGTTGTCGTGTGTCATGAAGGCCGCCTTGGAGTTGGTAATCCGCCTTGGAGGTTGTAATCACCATGCCAGGGGTGATCTTCAGGGCTAGAAGGGGCAGTCCAACCATGACGCCCCATCCCTGCGGAGAGTGGCAAGGTCAATCCCTTGACCCCAACCCAAGCCTACCTAACCCCCAGGACCTGGGGGATCAGTCCTTTGCAGCCTGGCAGCAGCCGAGGAGCAAAGTTAAAAATGGCCACCCAGTTTAGGAACAATGATGCTGCCTGGTGGGTGTTACATAGTCCCAATTCAGGAGAATTGTGGCTTATGACAAGATAAAGCTTTTAAGTAATAATCAGTGGGTTTCGGCCCTTGAAGCTTGCCTGTTATTTAACAAGTCGGAGAGGAATTCTTTCCAGAGGTTTTTGTTTTTATTGCCCCGGCAGGTATTGGTGAGAGAAGAAAGGATGGGGTATTTGTTATTAGAAAGTGGGATAATGCATATGGCTTAATGTTTGTTTCATGTCATGACTATTGAATGGAATAATAACAGAATAAAAACTGTACTTCACTATTGTTTATCTGGGGCTGTTTTACTGTGGACTCATAAAAAGACAGAACTGCA
Organism: Mustelus asterias; assembly: GCF_964213995.1. Taxonomy (NCBI): domain Eukaryota; kingdom Metazoa; phylum Chordata; class Chondrichthyes; order Carcharhiniformes; family Triakidae; genus Mustelus; species Mustelus asterias. Next base: position 37,990,003 of record NC_135810.1, read on the forward strand.
ATTGTTGGTAATATAAAGACATGTACCGTGCATTTCAAAATGAAGTAAATTAAATATAATCCAGCTTAGATTGTCATCTGTAAATTAGACCACCTCCAGTTTCTAAGCCCTGCTGGTTCTGACACACTATCAAACTCAGGTTTTGAAGGATTAACATCTCTTTAAATCCTAGCTAACATTCAGTTACGTATGCAGCCGGCAGGCTTCTTGTGATAGTGGAAGATGTTAAATAAACTGCTCAGATGCTTCTTAAAACAAAACAGGATGGTGCTGAACCAAAAGGTGAAAAAAGCAATGCCCTCAAACTAAATAGCTATAGATAGCAAAAAAAGTTCCAGTTGCAACAGCTAAATCGGAGGCAGCTGAAGAACCAGAAAGAAAATGTTCATTTTTCTTGTATATTCAGGGGTCAATAGACTAAAATAACAAACAAACATGAAGCATGATTAATAACAAGAACAAATGAAAACATGAGCAGGCCAGACATCTGGGGGGTCATTTTTAGTGGAAGGCAGGAAACGGTTAGTAATAAATCAGCCACCTGCTGAACATTTTGCCTGATTCCTTTGGCATTAACAGACGGGACAAAAAGCTCGGTGAACAATGGTGTTCTCTGCTACTGCCTGTTTTCCATTCTCGCTGAGTGTGAAAAATCTACCCCATGGAGAGCTGTTAATTTTACTGGTGTTATGGTGTATTCTCAGCTGGAGGGTTCATTTGGCCAGTGTTTGCATCCTTGTCACATTCTGATATAGCTACTGCATAATGCAGAAGGAAATGATTAGCAGCAAACTCAAAGCATGACTTCACAAGACAGCTATAGATGTAGAGACAAGTCACCCAGTTTAGTTCTTGCATCTCGCAAAAATGACAATTCTCCTTCACAGCATCCAACTTTCTACTAATTAACTGCAAGATTTTTGTTCATTTGAAGCCTTCATTACTGTTTAATGTTTTACATAACTTTAAAGTTCTCCCTCTTTCAATTAATTCATTTTAATAATTCAGTGCAGTCCAATATTTCAAAATTATAATTTCATGTATTTTAAACCACATTAATTTTCATAGACCAACTTGACATCACGGAAATGGAGACCAGACATGATGAGCAGGCAGGGCTCAAAGGTACATATAGCCTCCAGGTGGTGAGGCACAGGGCTGGGCAGTGCACTGGCCAGACAGGGGGTGGGACAGGATGGGGCCTCCAAGGGACCCCATTGGTGGGGTTCCCATTAGGTGGGGGTGCAGTGATGTCAGGGAGGGAGGTGGGTATTGATGCCCTTAAGCTGGTTATTGTTAAATTCTTTAGTACCAGGGATTATCTTCAAGAACTCGCTCCTCAGACAGGCATCAGAAAGGACAGGTCTTTATTGCAGTCTTGCACGCTCCAGACTTCAAAAAACAACTGCCCTTTCAGGGCAGTCTCCAGGTAGATCACCCCACAACCCAGGTCACCTGACCCATTCCCTTAAAGGGTCTATGCCCCAACATAGATAATAGTGATGATGGGGAGATTTTATACTGACTTTGAGATTGGGCCACCCCAATCTATGTGGAACTGGGATTGCTGGCTCTATCAGGCCCTGTTCCACCAGAATGACAGCACAAAATTCCATTCCAATAGTCACAAATCGATCTTTCCTTGAAACCTGAGAGTGCCAACTGATTGTAGAGTGATTTGTTAGGTTCATTATGCAACATCTCTCCAGCAACTATCAGCTTGCTTTTCTCCTTTCCAATAACACATATCTTGTGTGCAAAATGATTCAGTTGCATACATTTAGACCATTGCTTCCCCACACTGAACATCTTTCCTTTCCTTTGGTGTGGTGTCCCCAACAATATTTATATCCAGTAGTCCCACCTTGATCTTTCTATAAATAGTTCTCCCTTCTCTCCATTGTTTTGTGCTTGGAATGCCTGGACTGCCTCTCAGCATTGTGCAAAGCCTCAACATTCTCCAATTAATACTTTCCAGCCAATGATTAATCACATTAGAGCTTCTGCACATGTCAATTGCTTTCTTGAGAGTAATTGTCTCTTCTCTCAGCAGAAGTGCCCTCACGGTGGGATTTCTTGTTCCTAAGACAATCCTATCTCTGATCAGATCATCCTTCAGTTATTCAAACTCTCAAGATTCAGTTAGATGTCTGAATTCAATCACAAACTGATCAATGTTGTCCATTTTCAGCCTGAGCTCTGGTGTTGAACACAATGTGTTCATACATAATATCAGCAGATCCATTAAAATAAACTGCATTAAGCAGTTTGTAAACTCCCTGACTGCCTGCCCTTGTTGCCACTTTAAGAATGCTAGACACTGTTGTATTATGTACCTGCATGTTCACAGTATGATGTATAGAGTCACATGGTAAGCATCTGGAAGCAGCCATCAGTGGTAGGGAAATTACTGGAGAAAATTCTGAAGGAGAGCATCTATCTCCACTTGGAGGGCCAAGGCTTGATTAGAGATGATCAGTATGGCTTCATCAGAGGGAGGTCATGCCAATCAAATTTGATTGAATTTTCTGAGGCGGTGACTAAGTGTAGATAAGGGTAGATGTAAGCTATATGGATTTAGGCAAACACTTTGAGTTGGGATCCCTACAGTGCAGAAGGAGGCCATTCAGCCCATTGAGTCTGCACTGATGCTCCAACAGAGTATCTAACCCTGGCCCTATCACTGCAACCGTAAACATTTACCATGGATAATCCATCTGATCTACACGTCTTGGGACACTAAGGGGAAATTTAGTATAGCTAATCCACCTAACCTGCACTTCTTTGGACCGTGGGAGGAAACCGGTGCACCCAGAGGAAACCCATGGAGACACGGGGAGAATGTGAAAACTCCACACAGTCACCCAAAGCCGGAATTGAACCCAAGTCCCTGGTGCTGTGAAGCAGCAGTGCTAACCACCGTACCACCCTTGACAAGGTCCCACATGGGAGACTTATAAAGAAAGCAAATGCGCATGATACAGGGTAATTTGATAAAATGGATTCAGAATTGGTTTAGTTGTCGAAGATAAAGGGTGATGACAGAAGGCTGCTTTACTGGAGGCCAGTGTCCAATGGTGTACCACAAGGATCTGTGCTGGGTTCCCAAATATTTGTCATTTACATAAAGACATAGATGACTATGTGGGGGAGAGGATTAGTAAGTTTGCAGATGACACAAAGTTTGACTGGGTGATTAACAGTAAGGTTGAGTGTCTTGGGCTACAGGAAGGTAATAGACAGGGTGGTCAAATAAGCAGATAAGTGGCAGATGGAATTTAACCCTGAGAAGTGTGAGGTGATACACTTTGGAAGGAGTAATTTGACAAGGAAATATTCAATGAATGGCATGACACCAGGAGGTTCTGAGGAGCAAAGGGACCTTGGCATATTTGTCCATAGATCTCTGAAGGCAGAAAGGCATGTTAGTAGGGTGGTGAAAAAGGCTTATGGGACACGTGTCTTTATCAATTGAGGCATGGATTACAATAGCAGGGAAGTCATGTTGGAGTTGTGTAGAACTTTGGTGAAGTCACAGCTAGAGTACTGCGTACAGTTCTGGTCACCACATTATAGGAAGGATGTGATTGCACTGGAGGGAGTGGAATGGAGATTCATCAGGATGTTGCCTGGGGTGGAACATTTACGTTATGAATTTACGTTACAATGGAAACAAGAACTAGGGGGCATAGCCTCAAAATACGGGGGACTCAATTTAGAACAGAGTTGAGGAGGAATTTCTTCTCCCAGAGGGTAGTGAATCTTTGGAATTCTCTGCCCAATGAAGCAGTAGAGGCTACCTCGTTAAATGTGTTTAAGTCACAGATAGATAGATTTTTAACCATGAAGGGAATTAAGGGTTATGGGGAGCGGGCAGGTAAGTGGAACTGAACCCACTATCAGATCAGCCATGATCTTATTGAATGGCAGAGCAGGCTTGAGGGGCTAGATGGCCTGCTCCTGCTCCTATTTCTTATGTTCTTATGTCCTTATGAAGAGAGGTTGGATAGCCTTGGGTTGTTTTCACTGGGGCAGAGAAGACTGATGGGCAACCTGACCAAGGTGTACAAGATTTTGAGGGGCATGGGCAGAGTGGATAAAGAGCAGCTGTTCCCCTTAGTTGAAGGGTCAGTCACAAGAAGATATAGGTTCAAGGTGAGGGGCAGGAGGCTTAGGGGGGATGTGAGGAAAAACGTTTTTACTTAGAAGGTAGTGACAGTCTGGAATGTGCTGCCTGGGAGGGTGGTAGAGGCGAGTTGCCTCACATCCTTTAAAAATTACCTGGATGAGCACCTGGCATGTCATAACATTGAAGGCTATGGGCCAAGTGCTGGTAAATGGGATTAGGTGGGAATTCAGGTGTTTCTTCAGTGTCAGTGCAGAATCGATGGGCTGTACTATCTGACTCTATGATTCATGGAGGCAGTGTCATGCATGAAAATGCTTGGGATTTGTATATAGTTAAAGATTAACAATAACAGGTTCATGTTTAAACATACATGTCTCAAGACTTCATCTTTGAGACACCATAAATGAATAATGCAACATGGTGCACAGCTATGATACCCTAATTCAACATAATTAGCAACAGGGATCACTTCTAAGAGATACTATATCAGAGGAGGCAGCATACCACAACATGGTAATCAGCGGTGATATGAAAGGTGCATTTTAAATGATGAATCCAGAACAGAATCCCAAGATATGAAGGACTAACACCAGTTGAAGCCAAACCAGAGAGATGTGCGCTGAAGCAGAAAGAAATTGAGGCTTAGAAGTTTAGAAATCCACCAGTATGAGTAAAAGTAAATAGTAAGACCCCTCGGCACAACATCGTGGGCCAAAGGGCCTGTTCTGTGCTGTACTGTTCTATGTTCTATACGCTGCAAGAAAGGATGTCCCGAGGCATGGTACATTGGGGAAACTATGCAGACGCTGCGACAACGGATGAATGAACACCGCTCGACAATCACCAGGCAAGACTGTTCTCTTCCTGTTGGGGAGCACTTCAGCGGTCACGGGCATTCGGCCTCTGATATTCGGGTAAGCGTTCTCCAAGGCGGCCTTCGCGACACACGACAGCGCAGAGTCGCGGAGCAGAAACTGATAGCCAGGTTCCGCACACACAAGGACGGCCTCAACCGGGATATTGGGTTTATGTCACACTATTTCACATAAATATTTCTGCTTTTTTCCTCCTGAGTCTTTATCATGCGATCCTAGAATCAGAATTTATGTCACACTATTTGTAACTCCCACAGTTGCGTGGACCTGCAGAGTTTCACTGGCTGTCTTGTCTGGAGACAATACACATCTTTTTAGCCTGTCTTGGTGCTCTCTCCACTCCCATTGTTTTGTTTCTTAAAGACTGGATTAGTTGTAAGTATTCGCATTCCAACCATTATTCATGTAAATTGAGTCTGTGTCTTATAAGTTCTGTTTGTGAACAGAATTCCCACTCACCTGAAGAAGGGGCTCAGAGCCTCGAAAGCTTGTGTGGCTTTTGCTACCAAATAAACCTGTTGGACTTTAACCTGGTGTTGTTAAACTTCTTACTGTGTTTACCCCAGTCCAACGCCGGCATCTCCACACTATGTTCTATGATGCAGAGTATAAGAACCTGGTCAGATTACAAAGACAGGTGAGCAAAAATACACAAAAATTGCAAGATCCTGAGCAATGCAGAGCCAAAGAAACTAGTCAGTTCACAGGGCAGCGAGCAAGTTAATGAAAGAGGTGGTACTTACAGAATAGATTAGGTGGCAGTCATGAGGGCTTGGCAGTTTGCAGAAGCTGGAAGAAAGCTGCAGGTTAAAAAAAGGCAGGCAGAGCAGAGGAAAAACTAGTGTTAAAAAATAAACCTGCAGAGTTCAGTGAGAAGGAAAAGTTTGCAGAATTTAAGAGAAAGGGAATCCTTTTCAGTCAGGTCCCTGGCTTCCTGTGCAGAGGAGAAAGTGGCTACAGAAGTAACAGCTTATCACTTTAAAAATAGTACGAGCTCACCAAAACTCACAAAGCGCGGGACGTTTAAAGTATGAAGGACTTGTCAAAGACAAAAAAAAAATAACCCAGTAAAAAGATGCTACTGTTTTGGAGTTTTAAAGTATTTAGAAAAAGGAGAGCCATGGTCACCAGGAAGCCCGCCAAGATCAGAACAGTGCAGGAACCACACAGAGAAGAAAGCAACAGTTACAGACAGCCTGAGTAAAACAAATGGTTACTGCACTGATGGCCTTAAAAGAGACGATGACATTTAAAGCTTTAACTATAAGAAACAAAATGACCATGAACAGAAAATTAGAAGCGATCCCAGAGAGAGGGCATCTCACAATAAAGCGCCAAGGGCAACTCGAGACCTCAGAGAGAGGGCAACCTGAGACACCAGAGAGAGGGTAGCCTGAGGCCCCAGAGAGAGGGCAAATTCCATTAGAGCACCGAGGGTAACAAGAGTCTCTAGACAGAGGATAACAAATGGTTCCAGAGTGAGGACAACAAAAGACCCCAGAGTGGGGAGAAAGCATTCAAGTAATCCACAAAATGGTTGCCAACCATGTTAGTACAATGAAATGCATGAGCAAATGCAGTGCTGCCTCACAGTGCCAGGGACCCACATTTGATTCTTGCCTTAGTTGACTGTGTGGAGTTTGCATGTTCTCCCCATGTCTACGTGGGTTTACTCTGGATGCTCCGGGTTCCACCCACAGTCCACAGGTGTGCAAGTTAGGTTGATTAGCCATCGTAAATGCGCAGTGTTATGGGGATAGGGTGGAGGGGCCTGGGTAGGATGCTCTTTCAGAGATTCATAACAGACTTGATGGGTCGAGTGGCCTCTTTCCTCATTGTAGGGATTTTATGGTTCCAAGAGTTTAGTGCAGAAGAAAGAAATGGCTAAGAAACAGTTGAAAGGCTTAAAATAGAGTTTTTGAAAATGCTGACACAAATTGCAACAGCACATGACAGTGCAGAGTGTGCAGATGGCTGTGAATGAAGAAAAACTATCTGAGGTAACTCAAAAGGTGCAAAACATGCAAAACGTAAATTTAGCTGCTCTACAGGAAAATGTTTGCATCAGAGTTGAATTTGGAGATTTGAAGCAGAACGATCTAGATGACGGGACTGGGGGCATTCTGGCCAAGTTTGCCGATGATACAAAGATAGGTGGAGGGGCAGGTAGTATTGAGGAGGTGGGGAGGCTGCAGAAAGATTTAGACAGTTTAGGAGAGTGGTCCAAGAAGTGGCTGATGAAATTCAACGTGGGCAAGTGCGAGGTCTTGCACTTTGGAAAAAAGAATAGAGGCATGGACTATTTTCTAAACGGTGACAAAATTCATAATGCTAAAGTGCAAAGGGACTTGGGAGTCCTAGTCCAGGATTCTCTAAAGGTAAACTTGCAGGTTGAGTCCGTAATTAAGAAAGCAAATGTAATGTTGTCATTTATCTCAAGAGGCTTGGAATACAAAAGCAGGGTTGTACTTCTGAGGCTTTATAAAGCACTGGTTAGGCCCCATTTGGAGTACTGTGAGCAATTTTGGGCCCCACACCTCAGGAAGGACATACTGGCACTGGAGCGGGTCCAGCGGAGATTCACACGGATGATCCCAGGAATGGTAGGCCTGACATACGATGAACGTCTGAGGATCGTGGGATTATATTCATTGGAATTTAGGAGGTTGAGGGGAGATCTAATAGAAACTTACAAGATAATGAACGGCTTAGATAGGATGGACGTAGGGAAGTTGTTTCCATTAGCAGGGGAGACTAGGACGCGGGGGCACAGCCTTAGAATAAAAGGGAGTCACTTTAGAACAGAGATGAGGAGAAATTTCTTCAGCCAGAGAGTGGTAGGTCTATGGAATTCATTGCCACAGAGGGCTGTGGAGGCCGAGACGTTGAGCGTCTTCAAGACAGAAATTGATAAATTCTTGATTTCTCGAGGAATTAAGGGCTATGGGGAGAGAGCGGGTAAATGGAGTTGAAATCAACCATGATTGAATGGTGGAGTGGACTCGATGGGCCGAATGGCCTTACTTCCGCTCCTATGTCTTATGGTCTTATGGTCTTATGATTCAAGTTGAATATATACCTTTGAAAACACATGATACACTGAACTCTTCAATGAATCAAGCTGTTTGAGATCTGAATAAACACATTTCAGAGAAGATCCAAAGGTGCCAGGAGGAAATAATGACCTCAAATTCACAGTTGGCAAATCAATGTAGGATTTGGAAAATGGAACTAGCTGTACAGCCAGTCAAAGCATCAGGCAGGGAAGCACACAAAGAAGCTGTAACTCTGAAAAACTCCTTGAAGAATTAATGTGTAGCCATGGAAAAACATGATGTGGAGATGCCGACTTTGGACTGGGGTGGGCACAGTAAGAAGTCTCACAACACCAGGTTAAAGTCCAACAGATTTATTTGGAATCACAAACTTCCAGAATGCTGCTCCTTCATCACTCACCTGACGAAGGAACAGCACTCCGAAAGCTCGTGATTCCAAATAAACTTGTTGAACTTTAACCTGGTGTTGTGAAACTTCTTAATGGAAGAACATGAGCTGAAAAAGATATTGAATATTATGGAATTATCAGTAGCAACGAAACAGACATACAAACATATGATTAGGAGCATGAATAGACCACTTGGTCTCTCGAGCTTGCTACGTCATTCAATAAGATCATGACTGATCAAACTGCAACCTCAACACCACTTTCCTACCTACCACCAAAACTCTTTCACCCCTTTGTTAATCAAGAATTTATCGAGCTCTGCCTTAAAATATTCAAAGATTTTGCTTCCCCCACTGCCCTTTGATGAAGAGAGTTCCAGATTCATGACCCTCTAAGAGAAAAAAAATCCTTCTCATCTTTATCTGAATGAGTGACCCTTTATTCTTAAACAGTGATCCCTAGTTTAGATTCTCCAAGAGGAAACATCTGCTCCATATTCACCCTGTCAATATCCCTCAGAATCTAAAAGATTTTGATTAAGTTGCCTCTTACTCTTCTAAACTCTAATGGGTAGAAACCTAACCTCTCCAACCTTCCTCATAAGATAACACACCCAATCCTGTCATTAGTCTAGTAAACCTTCTCTGAACTGCTCCTAGTGCATTTACATCTTTCCTTCAATAAAGAATACCCCAGATGTGGTCTCACCAATGCCCTGTACAGCTGAAGCACAATCTCCCTACTTTTGTAGTCAATTCCCCTCACAATAAACAATAACATTTTATTAGCTTTCCTAATTATTTGATGTAGCTATATGCTTGCCTTTTGTGATTCATGCACTAGGACACCCAAATCCCTCTGCATCTTAGAGCAATGCAGTCTCTCATCAGTTAGATAATACAATTATTTTTTATTATTCTTGCCTAAATGTACAGTTTCACATGTGCCAGATGTTTGCACACTCACTTAACCTCCTTTTGTAGCCTCCTTCCATCCTCTTCACCATTTATTTCACTACTTACCTTTGTGTCATCAGCAAATTTAGCAACCCCATCAGTCCCTTCATCCAATCATTGATATAAATTATAAAAAGTTGAGAGCCCAGCACTGATCACTATGGCACACCACTCGTCACATCCTGTTAACTAGAAAAAGACCCATTTATTCCAACTCTGTTTCCAGTTAGCCAGCCAATCTTCAATTTATGCCAATTTGTTATCAACCACACCATAGGAAAGCTCAAGATGAGGCAAGCTGGCTTCACAAAGTAAAGAAAAACATGTTGAAAGATCTTCACAAGCTACAAGAAACCCTCAGGTCAAAGTTTGTACCTTTGGAAAGTTATGAAGGAAAGCAAAATGAATTTAATGTAATTCAAAACAAACTGATGAACCAGTTGGCAGAGCGGACTCAGCAATGTTCCATATTCCAGGAGGAAGCCAAAAACTACAAGAAACAGATGGAAGAGCTGAAAAGGCAGATAATGGAAAAAGATGAGGTACTGAAAGGAATTACAGAACTGAAAGGAGACTTCACCCAAGACAGACTTGGCCAACAGTGAAGCTAAAATGAAATGTAAGGATGTGGTTCCTATTTTCAAGAAGGGGAATAGGGATAGCCCAGGAAATTACCGACTGGTGAGTCTAACCTCAGTGGTTGGTAAACTGATGGAGAAGATCCTGAGGGACAAGATTTATGAGCATTTAGAGAGGTTTAGTATGCTCAAGAATACTCAGCATGGCTTTGTCAAAGGCAGATTGTGCCTTACGAGCCTGGTGGAGTTCTTCGAAAATGTGACTAAACACATTGACGAAGGGAAAGAGGTAGATGTGGTTTATATGGATTTTAGCAAGGCGTTCGATAAGGTCCCCCATGCAAGACTTCTAGAAAAAGTGAGAGGGCATGGGATCCAAGGGGCTGCTGCCCTGTGGATCCAGAACTGGCTTGCCCAAAGGAAGAAGTTTAACAACACCAGGTTAAAGTCCAACAGGTTTATTTGGTAGCAAAAGCCACACAAGCTTTCGAGGCTCTGAGCCCCTTCTTCAGGTGAGTGGGAATTCTGTTCACAAACAGAACTTATAAGACACAGACTCAATTTACATGAATAATGGTTGGAATGCGAATACTTACAACTAATCCAGTCTTTAAGAAACAAAACAATGGGAGTGGGGAGAGCATCAAGACAGGCTAAAAAGATGTGTATTGTCTCCAGACAAGACAGCCAGTGAAACTCTGCAGGTCCACGCAACTGTGGGAGTTACAAATAGTGTGACATAAATTCTTACAAATGCTCGACAATCACCAGGCAAGACTGTTCTCTTCCTGTTGGGGAGCACTTCAGCGGTCACGGGCATTCGGCCTCTGATATTCGGGTAAGCGTTCTCCAAGGCGGCCTTCGCGACACACAACAGCGCAGAGTCGCGGAGCAGAAACTGATAGCCAGGTTCCGCACACACAAGGACGGCCTCAACCGGGATATTGGGTTTATGTCACACTATTTCACATAAATATTTCTGCTTTTTTCCTCCTGAGTCTTTATCATGCGATCCTAGAATCAGAATTTATGTCACACTATTTGTAACTCCCACAGTTGCGTGGACCTGCAGAGTTTCACTGGCTGTCTTGTCTGGAGACAATACACATCTTTTTAGCCTGTCTTGATGCTCTCCCCACTCCCATTGTTTTGTTTCTTAAAGACTGGATTAGTTGTAAGTATTCGCATTCCAACCATTATTCATGTAAATTGAGTCTGTGTCTTATAAGTTCTGTTTGTGAACAGAATTCCCACTCACCTGAAGAAGGGGCTCAGAGCCTCGAAAGCTTGTGTGGCTTTTGCTACCAAATAAACCTGTTGGACTTTAACCTGGTGTTGTTAAACTTCTTACTGTGTTTACCCCAGTCCAACGCCGGCATCTCCACATCTTGCCCAAAGGAGGCAGAGAGTATGTATAGATGGGTCTTTTTCTAAATGGAGGTCGGTTACCAGTGGTGTGCCGCAGGGATCTGTTCTGGGACCCTTGCTGTTTGTCATTTTCATAAATGACCTGGATGAGGAAGTGGAGGGATGGGTTGGTAAGTTTGCCGACGACACAAAGGTTGGTGGGGTTGTGGATAGTCTGGAGGGATGTCAGAAGTTACAGAGGGACATAGATAGGATGCAAGACTGGGCGGATAAGTGGCAGATGGACTTCAACCTGGATAAATGTGTAGTGGTCCATTTTGGCAGGTCAAATGGGATGAAGGAGTACAATATAAAGGGAAAGACTCTTAGTACTGTAGAGGATCAGAAGGACCTTGGGGTCCAGGTCCATAGGACTCTAAAATTGGCCTCGCAGGTGGAGGAGGTGGTTAAGAAGGCGTATGGTGTGCTGGCCTTTATCAATCGAGGGATTGAGTTTAGGAGTCCGGGGATAATGATGTAGCGATATAAGACCCTCGTCAGACCCCACTTGGAATACTGTGCTCAGTTCTGGTCGCCTCATTACAGGAAGGATGTGGAAAAGATTGAAAGTGTGCAGAGGAGATTTACAAGGATGTTGCCTGGATTGAGTGGCATGCTTTATGAGGATAGGCTGAGGGAGCTCGGTCTTTTCTCCTTGGAGAGATGTAGGATGAGAGGAGACCTAATAGAGGTATATAAGATGTTGAGAGGCATAGATCGGGTGGACTCTTAGAGTCTTTTTCCCAGGGTGGAAATGGCTGCTACAAGAGGACACAGGTTTAAGGTGCTGGGGGGTAGGTACAGGGGAAACGTTAGGGGGAAGTTTTTCACACAGAGGGTGGTGGGCGAGTGGAATCGGCTGCCGTCAGTGGTGGTGGAGGCAAACTCAATAGGGTCTTTTAAGAGACTCCTGGATGAGTACATGGGACTTAATAGGATGGAGGGTTATAGGTAGGCCTAAAAGGTAGGGATATGTTCGGCACAACGTGTGGGGCCGAAGGGCCTGTTTTGTGCTGTAGTTTTTCTACGAAACATTTCATTTCTACTGCTGACAGCAAAAGAAAAGGCAGAAATAAGATTTGAAAATGTAAATCTGACATTGAAGCACAAGGAACTAAAGGAAGAAAAATTCCTGGATGTCTCAAGCATAGAGAACCACTGAGTTGTTGAAAAATGAAACAGCACACAAATGTTTGGCTATGATTGTGAAACAAATGGAAGTAAAGGTTCCATTTGTGAAACGCCCACATCCAGCAAGAACATGGCAGACACCATGGAAGAAGAAAATTCAAATCCACTCTAGGAATGAACGAAATGCATATCCCCTTCAGAAGGAACAAGATAAACCCACAGTGTACGAAAAATACAAAAAGGTAGTTATCATTTTGATCTCCTTACCTAAGTAAGGATATACTTGTCATGGAAGGAGTGCAACAAAGGTTCACCAGATTGGTTCCTGAAATGGTGAGGTTATCCTATGAGGAGAGATAGAGAAGAGTGGACCCACATTCTCTCGAGTTTAGAGAATGAGAGGTGATTTCATTGAACGTACAACATTCTTACAGCTTTCAGCAAGGTAAATGCAGGAAGGATGTTTCCTCTGGTTGGGGGAGTCTTGAACCGGGGTACACAGTCTCAAAGTAAGAAGCATTCCATTTATGACTAAGATGAGGAAAAGCCTCTTAACTCAGAGGGTGATGTATCTTTGGAATTTTCTACTTCAGAGAGCTGTTGAGGCTTAGACATTGAGTATGTTCAAGACATAGATCAACGTATTTCTAGATATTAAATACATCGTGGATAATGGGCAGGCAAATGGCATGAAGGTAGAAGATCAGCCATGGTCTAATTAAAAGGTGGAGCAGGTTTGGGAGGCCGAATGACTTACTCCTATGCTGCCATATTCAAATCCTTCCATGGCCTTGCCCTTCCCTACCTCCATAATCTCCTCCAACTCCATAATCCTCTAAGATATCTGCTTTCCTCTAATTCTAGCTTCTTGCTCATTCCACTTTGTAATTGCGCCAACATTGCAACTATGCCTTCAGTTGTCTGGGCCCAAAGCTGTAGAGTTCCCTCCCTACCTCACTTTCCTCCTTTAAGACACTCCTTTAAATCTACCTTTCTGACAAAGCTTTTTGTCACTTAGACTCTCAGTTGGCTTGATGTAATTTTTTCATATAATTTTTTCATATAATGCTCCTATAAAGTGGTGTGGGGTGTTTTATCATGTTCAAGATGCTATATAAATATAAGTTGTTGCTGGTTCTTAATGCTTTTCTGTCCAGTTGCTGCTTCATTACAAGTGATTACAACAACAGCTCATATTTATTTGGCACTTTCAACATAATGAAATGTCCCATAGGACCATTGTAAAATGAACTATAACACCGAACCACATAAGGAGATATTGGCCAGGATTCTCTGATCTTGTTCCCCCTGCGCCCCCCACTGCCAGAGAGAATGGGGATTTTGGCACTCAGCCAAAACTCCATTCACTGCAGCGGCACCAGAGAATCCCAGCCACGGGTGAGGTCAGAGGTTTCAAGCGATCAAGTCCAGTGACTAAAGGTTTTGACTAATTTAACTCTTCGTAATATTCCTACAGTATTTGAGTAAGAAATTAACTTTTAGGCAGACAATCAGTGGCATGCACTGGTTGGCTGTTCTAGCAGTGAATAGGAGCGCTGCCCCCAATGATTTTGAATATCCATCTAATAGAAATCTGACTGGTAATCTGTGGATCCTAAACAAGGATCCTATCCCTTGCTGGGTTACAGGAATATTAGATACGGGCACATCAGCAACAGCTGCAGGTAGGTCCTGGGATGGTTGACTAACTCTCCTTTGCAATGACACTGGGGGTCCTAACCCACTGGATCCTGTAAATAGGCCTGTCGTCTGTCTTTAGGTAGCTCCAGATGCCCAGCAATGGACCCAGGAGAGTATTGGCAGTCACAATGTCAATGAGGAGGTAAATCATTCCCCAACAGGCACTCATTTCCAGCAAGCAGGAAGCCTGAAAATTCAGTCCTTAATGCTGCTACGTATATTTGAGAAACACATGAGGCAAATGTTTATTTTAAATTGATAGAATATTAACAATACAAGTTTGTTTAATGCTATGTCTATTAAGCCCTTTGTGTTGCTTTTTGTCATTTGCTGCAATTACAGTATTTATCCTTGTAGCTGAGTTCTGGTAGCTGGGACTCTTCACAAATGTGCTGAAAGCAAAGAAACCAGAAGAAGCACAAAGGTGAGCCAAAGTGATTGCAAATGTCAGTGAGAGAAATTTTGCAATTGTGCCGTGTGGAACTCAGTCTTTCATGCAGTGGCAATGACAAAAGAGACAAGAAGCCACCATCCCACACACATTCCTGTCTGTTAATGTCGAGCAGTTTGTGTGTCGGCTGACCTTGCCTGAATTGATTAAGATGCTACCGCAGCTAAACATCTGCTGCCAGCTGTTGTTGCATTTTATTGTCCTGTTCAGCTCGGTGGTCTGTTGGAATCTTTCACCGGTTAATTATTTGGAAAAAGAGGTAGTAAATAGTTGGCTGTTCTTCAGTATTTCCTCCTAATAGACAAAGAAAGGAAGAAACATTTGTACTTTTTCTGATGTCAGGATGTCCCAAACCTCTGCACAGCTAATGAAGATCTTTTGAAGTGAATGTCATTCTTGTGAAACAGGAAGCACTGCAGCCTATTAGTAATAAGCAAAGTCTCATCAACAACAATGACCAGATCGTCTGTTTTTAGTGATATTGATTGAGAGATTACATCTACCTCGAGGGCAGACTGGACCTTGGGTTAACTTCTCATCTGAATGACAATGGGCCTATTTTACCTCGAGCTTTGGGACCCAGACGTCAGGGTGAAATGGGGGGGAGGGGTGGGGGGGGGGGGGGGGGGGGGCGGCAGGGGGGGGCTTGAGTCCACAATTGTGGGCAGCAGGACAGGCTCAGCACTTTTTTCGAGGGGTCGAATTGGACCCCTCCGGACGGCCGCTGCTCTAGACTCGACATGTATGCTCAAGCTGTCAGGAGATGCGTCAATTCCAGATTCATCAGCCACACTCACAAGACAGCCCCGAACGTCACCTGAGCACAACACAACGCCATCCACGCTCTCAAGGCCAACCGCAACATTGTCATCAAACCAGCAGACAAAGGAGGGGCCACTGTCATACTGAACAGAACAGACTACTGCAAAGAAGTGTACTGATAACTGAACAACCAGGAGCACTACAAACAGTTACCCGCAGATCCAACCAAAGAACACACGCGCCAACCTAACAGACTGATCAAGACCTTTGATCCAGACCTGGATCCACATTGGAGATCTCTACTGCCTCAAGGCCAACACACTCGGCCATTCCATCGTATCAGGCAATGGGACCCTGTGTGAGAACCTCTTTGGCTACGTCGAGGGTATCCTGAAACCCATCGGACAAGGAACCTCCAGCTTCTGTCGCGATACTACAGACTTCTTACAGAAACTCAGCAGCCATGGACCAGTTGAACCAGGAACACTGCTCGTCACAATGGACATCTTGGCACTCTACACCAGCATCCCCCATGACGACGGCATTGCTGCAACTGCCTCAGTACTCAACACTGACAACTGCCAATCTCCAGACGCAATTCTACAATTCATCCGCTTCATCCTGGAGCACAACGTTTTCACCTTCGACAATCAGACACATGGATCAGCCATGAGGACCACATTTGCACCTCAATATGCCAACATCTTCATGCACAAGTTTGAAAACAAGACCTCTTCACCGCACAGAACCTTCAACCGACGTTATACACCAGGTACATCAATGACATTTTCTTACTTTGGATTCACAGCAAAAAGTCACTGACATGACTACATGGTGACATCAACAAGTTCCATTCCACCATCAGACTCACCATGGACTACTCTCCAGAATCAGTTGCATTCTTGAACACATGATCTCCATCAAGGACAGTCACCTCAACACTTCACTCTAATGCAAGCCCACGGATAACCTTATGATGCTCCACTTCTCCAGCTTCCACCCTAAACACGTTAAAGAAGTCATCCGCTACGGACAAGCTCTCCGTATACACAGGATCTGCTCAGACGAGGAGGAACGCAACAGACATCTACAGATGCTGAAAGACGGCCTCATAAGAATGGGATATGACGCACCACAGTGAAAAACTGCAGTGACCTCAACAGAAGACAAACACAAGACATGACCGATAGAGTACCCTTCATCGTCCAGTACTTCCTCGAAGCAGAGAAACTATGACATCTTCTTCGGAGCCTTCAACATGTCATCAATGAAGATGAACATCTCGCCAAGACCATCCCCACACCTCCACAAACCCGCACCTTCAAACAACTGCGCAACTGCAAACAGACCACTGTTCGCAGCAAACTACACAGGCTTCGGGTGAACAGTGACCACAACACCACACAACCGTGCTACAGCAACCTCTGCAAGACGTGCCGGATCATCGAAACGGATACTACCATCACATGTGAGAATACCACCCACCGGGTTTACAGTACACACTCATGTGACTCAGCCAACATTGTCTACCTCATACGCTGCAGGAAAAGATGTCCCGAGGCATGGTACATTGGCAAGACCATGCAGATGCTACGACAATGGGTAAACAGACACCGCGCGACAATTGCCAGGCAGGAGTGTTCCCTTCCAGTCAGGGAGCACTCCAGCAGCCAAGGACATTCAGTCTCCAATCTTTGGATTAGCGCTTTCCAAGGCGGCCTTCAAGACACACGACAACGCAGAATCACAGAACAGACACTGATAGCCAAGTTCCGCACGCATGAAGCCGGCCTCAACTGGAATCTTGGGTTCATGTCACACTACATGTAACCCCCACCATTTGGCCTGGACTTGCAAAATCCTACTAACTGTCCTGACTTGAGACAATTCACACCTCTTTAACCTGTGATTGACCTTCTCTCCGCTCGCACTGTCTGTACTTGTAAAGACTTCATTACCTGAAAAAACTCACATTCCAACCATTATCTTGTAATTGTCTCTTTGTCTATATATGCCCTGTTTGTGAACCCAACTCTCCACTTACCTGACAAACAAGCAGCGCTCCGAAAGCTCGTGATTCCAAATAAACCTGTTGGACTTTAACCTGGTGTTGAGAGATTTCTTACTGTGCCCACCCCAGTCTAACGTCGGCATCTCCACATCAAATTATTTGAAGGTGGCATCCTTATTGTCTGCCTGTAGACTTGTTGTCCAATTAAGATTAGTGAGCCAGCTCCTGACGCTTAATCAGAGGGCAGCAGCCAATTTGAAGTCTTAAAATTTTCATTGGTAGAGGTGGGCACTGTTGAGGTAGCTCAGGCAATCAAAGATTTTATAGCAAAACACTTGGGAAACAATGGCAGGATTGGACAGAGTCAGCATGGATTTATGAAAAGCTTGACACAGCTTCGAGGATGTAACCAATAGGTGAGGGCGTGCCATAATGGTTGGATGTGGGTTATTTGGATTTCCAGCAGGCTTTCGACAAGGACCCATGTAAGAGATTAGCGTGTAAATTTAAAGCATGTGGGATTGGCGTAGAGTATTGAGGTGAATAGAAAACTGGATGGCAGATAGGAAACAAAGAATAGGAATAAACGGGTCTTTTTCCAAATGGCAGGCAGTAAGTAGTGGGCTATCACAGGGATCCAGCTATTTAGTATATATATTAAAGATTTGGATGAGGGGAACTAAATGTAATATCTCCAAATTTGCAGATGACACAAAGCTGGGTGGGAGGATGAGCTGTGATGAGGATGCAAAGATCCTTCAGTGTGATTTGGACAAGTTAAGTGAGTGGGCAAGTGAATGACAGATGTAGTACAATTTGGGTAAATGTGACATTATCCACTTTGGTAGGAAAAACAGGAAGACAGATCACTATCTGAATGGCCACAAATTAGGAGAGGGGAATGAGCAATGAGATCTGGGTGTCCTTGTACACCAGTAACTGAAGGTAAGCATGCAGGTGCAGCAGGCATATCGAGAGGATTTGAGTACAGGAGCAGGGATGTCTTGATACAATTATACAGGGTCTTGGTAAGGCCCTGTATAATTTTGGGCTCATTGTCTGAGAAAGGATGTTCTTGCTCTGGAGAGAATGCAGAGAAGGTTTGCCAGA
This sequence comes from Mustelus asterias, assembly GCF_964213995.1. Taxonomy (NCBI): domain Eukaryota; kingdom Metazoa; phylum Chordata; class Chondrichthyes; order Carcharhiniformes; family Triakidae; genus Mustelus; species Mustelus asterias. The sequence continues at coordinate 38,008,559 of NC_135810.1, forward strand.
TTGATTCCTGGAATGGCAGGACTGATGTATGAGGAGAGGTTGAGTCAGGGTTGTATTCACTGGAGTTCAGAAGAATAAGGGGGAAATCTCATCAAAACATATAAAATTCAAATAGAACTAGACAGGGTAGATGCAAGAAGGATATTCCCAATGGTGGGGGTGTCCATAACCAGGATACAGGGTGGACCATTTAGGACAGAGATGAGGAGAAATTTCTTCCCCTGGAGAGTGGCCAGCCTGTGGAATTCACTACCAAAGAAAGATATTGAGGCCAAAATATTGTATGTTTTCAAGAAATGGTTAGATATAGCATGTTAGGTGAAGAGGATCAAAGGATATGGGGGGAAGGTGGGAGCAGGCTTTTGAGTTGGATGATCAGCCATGATCACAATGAATGGTGGAGCATGCTCGAAGGGCCGAATGGCCTCTTCCTGCTCCTTTTTTGTTCTATGGGATTGAAAGTGTACCTCAGCATGGACATGCCCTTGGAGGGACAAATAAAAATTAAAATCAGAAGGGTTAAGCAGGCAGGCACATTGGGGCCAGGGAAGCCTTACCATCCTGCAGCCCCTTTGTTGGGATATTCATTCCGATATAGTGCAGAAGCAGGACCTTGATATCCAGGAGAAGTCCAGGAATTTGGAAGCAAAGTTTGAGAAAAGTTTCAGATCCTTTTCAGAGCTGACTAAAAATGTGCAGGCTTGATCAGGGAATGGGAGTTTAAACTCAACCTATGCAAATTAAGTGGTTATTCATATAATTGGAATTTGCTGTTTGCTATTTGGATGTTGCATATGCCTGCATAACAACAATAACTGAACTTCAAATCTAATCATTGGTTTCAAAACATTTTGGAACATGCTGTGAATGGAGAAGGCATCAGGTAAGTGGAAATCGTTTAGTTTAAACTTAATAATTTGGCTTGAGCTTTTAGAAACCAATTCAAAGGGATAAATTTCCTGTGCTTACTTGCAACCTGACCCAACCTGAAGAGCAAGCAGACAGCAAAAAGAGCCACACTCTGGTTTGTAATGGTTGAAAGTGTATGACATGTCATGGAGGACGTGTGTGTTTGCTATGGACATCATTCACCTGCAAACTCATTGAATTAGTCTTCCTGCAGCTGTGTCACTAAATGTGCTGGGAAAAAAACAATCATTGCAAAAACAAAAACAAAGTGATCCGTTACTGTTTAGATAAAGCAGATCTGCCTCGTAAAGGGGCATAAGAGATGTGCTGTGACACTGATGTGTGACTTTTATCCATGGCGACACCAGCTGAGGTATAAATTGGAGCACAACGATTACTCGGACTGGTGCACAGAGTGCAAACTATGGGTATTTAACAATTCGAAACTGCTTTTAAATCCTTGTAAAGTATTTACTTCCATTAGAATTTAAATCTGCATTAATAGTTCAAATAATAAGGGTGTCAATGTTGTGTGAATTCTATTGATTGGATTAATGTGAATAATTCATTAATTTGCAAATGTTACATAATTTGTTTCTTAATAGAGCAGCACATCATTGCTGTCAAATTTAAAAATACCCTGTATCAACTATTTTAAGTACAGTAAGAAGTCTCACACCAGGTTAAAGTCCACAGGTTTATCTGGTAGCACAAGCCACAAGCTTTTGGAGCACTGCCCCTTCATCAGGTGAGTGGGAGCTGCAATGCTACTGCAATCAAAGCATTCATGAAACTAAAAATTCTAGCACTTAATCGAGCCACAAATTAGACTGAAATTATATAATAATTCTAAGGTTATAAATAACTCCAAAATTGAATTCAGTTAGATTCGGCAAAATCTCTTTCCTTCGTTTTTCTGTGGAATTGTGAAACATCTACTGGAGAAATATCCATCCTTCCCAGGTGAAAGGAATTTCAAATTGCAATGGACATAAAAGTAGTTGAGCATTCATTGCCTGAAGTCAAGCTCATTGCTGCTGATCACAATGCTCTTTTTTTAAATGAATGCATTTAATTAGGAGCTGGCCATCTGATTTCAAATTTAAGCTCAATTAAGCCTGAAAGCCGGATTCCAAAATTCCAATGTTGACATTGGTGCACTGTTCAGTTGCTTTCTCTGTTTGGCATTTTGTTGTGTTTCCGTGCCAACAGGCAGCATTGACACACTGCTCGCTGTCAATCATCTGCCTTGTAAGCAGACAAAGCTGCACTAGGAGAGGAGGTGTGGAGGTTACAGTTAATGGGCATGTCAAATCCTTTTGCCATTATACTTTGTGACGGGAATTCAAAGTGTTTACATGCTTGAGCTATTTATTTGCTTATTCTAAATATATCTTACTGACGTTTCCTAAGTATAAACACACTGGTTGCAATTCTCTTCAGAGCTACCACCCGTTCTGCAATTATAATTTTGTTGGAGGTAGAGCAGAATTAATACTTGGATATTAAATGGGTCAATGCTACACCTGCAAGCAAGGTATGAAGTGGCAGACATTGACAGTGACAACTGGTAAACAGTCGCTGATGCTGTGGCCTCTGGAGGCTGACTCTTTGGGAGGGCATTGGAAGAAAAGTTCAACCGGTCTAGAAGAGGGCTCAGAGGAAACAGGTCAGCAAATGGGCACCTCTTCAGCCCACTGCCTTCATGCAGCAAGTGCGGTGGGGCCTGCCAAGCCAGATTTGGGCTCCTGAGCCACATTAGGCGATGCTTAACCCGAGGTTGACCACCATAGCACAGACCAACATTTTATGAGATGAAACTAAATTATACTTCATACTAAATGGGGTTTCTGCTGCATTTAAAATCTTAGGATGTTATAGCACTGAAGGACACCATTCAGCCCATCATAGGGCGGCACGGTAGCACAGTGGTTAGCACTGCTGCTTCATAGCTCCAGGGACCTGGGTTCGATTCCCGGCTTGTGTCACTGTTTGTGTGGAGTTTGCACATTCTCCTCGTGTCTGCGTGGGTTTCCTCCGGTGCTCCGGTTTCCTCCCACAGTCCAAAGATGTGCGGGTTAGGTTGATTGGCCATGCTAAAATTGCCCCTTAGTGTCCTGGGATGCGTAGATTAGAGGGATTAGCGGGTAAGATATGTAGGGATATGGGGGTAGGGCCTGGGTGGGATTGTGGTCGGTGCAGAATCGATGGGCCGAATGGCCTCTTTCTGTACTGCAGGGTTTCTATGAATCTATGATACTTGTGCTGATGTATCCAATTTAGTTCTTTCCCTAAGGCACTGCAATTTTTTTCTTTTCTGAGTATTTATTAATTCCCTTTTGAAATTTACCATTGAATACGTTTCTCCACATTTTTGAACTGTGCACCCTCATATTCACTGTAGTATTTTTCCTCCTGCTACCTCTGCTTCCAGTTATTTAATTCTGCCTCCTCTGTTAATGAACCTTCTTCCCCTGGAAATTGATTACAGAGAACAACAAAGAACAAAGAAAATTACAGCACAGGAACAGGCCCTCCAAGCCTGCACTGACTTAACTAAACCGCTCCCCCCCTACCCTTCCGGGAACCATATTCCTCTATTCCCAGCCTATTCATGTATTGGTCAAGACACCCCTTAAAAGTCACTACCATATCCGCTTCCACTATCACCCCCGGCAATGAGTTCCAGGCACCCACGACCCTCTGTGTAAGAAATCTGTCTCGTACATTTCCTTTAAACCTTGCCCTTCACACCTTAAACCTGTGCCCCTTAGTAATTGACTCTTCCATCCTGGGAAAAAGCTTCTGACTATCCACTCTGTCAATGCCCCTCATAATCTTGTAGTACCTGTATTTAATCTGTCAAAACCAGTCATGAATTTGAACATCTCTATCAAATCTCTGCATAAGACTTTCTCATTTAAGAAGAAAAACCATAGCTTCTCTCCACTTATCCAAATTCACGTATCTGTGGTACACAGCTGGTAAATCCACTCTGCACTCTCCTCAAAGCCTGGCATCCTACGTAATGTATGGTGTCCAGATTTAAACATAATACTCCAGCTGAGACGTAACCAATGTTTAATAAAGATTCAGAATAATTTACTTCTTTTTGTACTCAATGCTTCTATTAATAAAGCAAAGTATCACATATGCTTTTTATTTTAGCAGGTTTCTCCATCTGTCCTGCAACCCTCAATGATTTGTGTACACCCACCTCCAGGGTCTGAATTTTGTGCCCGTTGGGCACATGCACTCAGCAGGCAAAATGCACTTCCAGCTACAATTGACCCCAGAATCTGCCAATTAATGGGCAGGCAGCACGAAATGTGCACTGAAAAAGGATCAGCACCGCCAGGGCGGGGGGGCGTGTGGAAAGGAGGTAGGCAGAAAATGGAGGGTGCAGGCTGGAGTCTCTAATGGGCTGTCTCAAGGTGCACAGTTGCTGTGGAGCTGCAAATCTCCACAAATTAAATCCCGATGGAAAAAATGCAGCACACTGTGCCGAGGGAGCACATTCAAACACTTTGAAAGCCTCAGCCCCCAGACTCTTTTTTTCAGTTTTATTTCAGCCCTGATATTTCAACCCACCTTGGATCATGGTTGTAGCTAAAGCGTATGGGTCACATGGCTAATCAGCCCAAACCACTAACCGTAAACGTAGACAGGTCACATAAGATCACTTTCGATTGACTCCTTGATGAGTTTAATTGCCCAGACGTGTTTCCAACTTTCACGTTGTGATGACTTCAGCCAGGCTAATGAGGTTGGCTTGCTACAGTATGAACTGCCTGATGAGTCTTACTTGATGGTTAAATCAGGGAGCCTCATGATCCCTATTTAAAGCAGGTGTGTCAGACTCCCAGCCTGCATTTAGCAGGGAGCAACTGGAGAGGTGGCTGTGTACAGATGTATGATGTAAATAAAGTAACTTGGTGACAGGATTTTAGCCTCCGTGGAGTTATTATAGTGGCAACGAGGAAAAAGGAGTGACCTAGAGGAACTTGCTGAACCACCGCACATATTGAGGGTAAGCCATTGTTGAGAAAACATGCCGTTGTTTGGGAAATTGGACTCTTTTGACCCCGCAGTGGAGGACTGGGCCCAATATGTGGGGAGCACAGGTCATTGTCCCAAGGCAGGGCTGTCGGGACATGCTGGCCGAACTACACCATGGGCACCCTGGAATATCAAAAATGAAGATGCCAGGAACTACATCTGGTGGCCAGGTCTGGATGCAGACATAGCAAAACTGGTAGGACAGTGCCAACAGGGGCAGAAGCCACCACCGGCAGCCCCGCTGCACCCGTGGGAATGGCCAGGCAGACCATGGTCGCGACTCCATGTCGATTTTGCAGGCCCGTTTATGGGGTCCATGTTTCTGGTGATAATAGATGCCCATTCCAAATGGTTAGACGTCTACAAACTAAACTCGGCAAACACGACGGCAACCGTTGAGAAACTGCGCACATCATTCGCAAGGCACAGGATCCCAGAGGTATTAATTTCCGTTAATGGTTCAGTGTTCACCAGCCTAGAGTTCACAAAATTTATGAAATCAAATGGAATACGGCACATCAAGACGGCACCTTATTACCCGGCATCAAATGGGCTAGCGGAGAGAGCAGTCCAGACGTTAAAGGCCGGGTTGAAAAAACAGCCAGCGGCGCCATTACAGATGAAACTTTCAAGGTGGTTATTTGACTATAGGACGCCACCACGGGAACTACACCAGCAGAGTTATTGATGGGCAGGCGGCCCTGCACCAGATTGAGCCAGTTGTTGCCAAACCTGGGAGGAAAGGTAGAAAGACACCAGGAAGCCCAATGCAGGGGCCATAACAACACTCGCCGAGAGAGGCACTTTGAAGCGGGGGAAAGAGTTTGGGTCATAAATTATGCAAATGGACCGCCTGGGTAACCGGAACAGTTGAGTCCAGGACCGGACCAGTATCCTATCGAGTACACATAGGCGAGGCAGTGACAAGGAAACACCTGGACCAGGTCCGGGCCTCAAGCTCGCCACCCGTTCCAGAGCCGAGTCTGCCCTGCAGCCCTAGGGACGAGCAGAGTCCCCCTCGACAAGCCAGTACTGCCTCCCTTGCACCCTTGATGGGGACCTCAAGGTCCGAAATGGACACAGGGGGCAAAACTGCAGCGATTCCCCTACCACCTGAAATGGACGAGGAACCAGACCTCCGGCGTTCGCGGTGGAAGAGACAGGCGCCCAACCGTTACACACCGCCGACATCAGAGGCCGAGTTGGAGGATCTTGACCCGGCGCTCAAGTGGAGGAAAAGACCCCCGAAGGAAGCAAACCGAGGGGATTACTTGGACTTTGTGGGGGACGAGTATGATGACTTCAGCCAGGCTAATGAGGTTGGCTTGCTGGAAGAGGAAACATCTGATGAGTCTTAATTGATGGTTAAATCAGGGAGCCTCATATTCCCTACTTAAAGCAGATGTGTCAGACTCCCAGCCTGCATTCAGCAGGGAGCAACTGGAGAGTTGACAGTGAACAGATGTTTGGTGTAAATAAAGTAACTTGGAGACAGGACTTTCGCCTCCATGGAGTTATTACACACGTGTACCTTCCAACTGAAATATCGAGTGTGTAATTATGTCGGAATGTACACCCGACATCTTATTACGCAATTTCACATGCTTCTTGGTCAGGCATATGTTCATCCAAGCAATGTAAATTCAGGCCCGATTCTCTCAGTTTTCACACTCCCTACAACAATATATAATTTTGTTCATATTGTCTCTCTTCATTCTTTCCAACAAAAATTATTTTGCACTTTCATGTATCTGCCTATTTCACCAGTCTCTTTACGCGCTCCTCATTGTTTACTTGATGACCATAAGGACATAAGAAGATATGAAATAGGAGTAGGCCATTGATATTCAATATGATCATATATATGATCAATATATGTGCAGCACAGTGGTACAGTGGTTAGCACTGCTGCCTCATAGCACCAGGGACCCAGGGTCAATTCCGGCCTTGGGTGTCTGTGAGGAATTTGCACATTCTCCCAGTGTCTCTGTGGGTTTCCTCTGGATGCTCCAGTTTCCTCTCACAGCCCAAAGATGTGCAAGTTAGGTAGATTGGCCATGCTAAATTGCCCCTTAGTTTCCCAAGATGTGCAGGTTAGATGGATTAGCCATGGTAAATGTGTGAGATTATGGGGATAGGTCAGGAGACAGGGCCTGGGTAAGATGCTCTGTCAGAGAGTCTGTGCAGATTCAATGGGCTGAATGGCGTCCTTCTGCACTGTATTAATACAATGATCAGAGCCGATTTTCTACCCAGATTCAATCATTGAGCTTTTTCCCCATATCTCTTGATTCTCTTGGTGTCCTAAATCTAATACTATCAACCTGTATCTTGAATATACCCATTTTGGATCGATCATTTCAAATTTCCACAGCCCTCTCAGTGAACAAACATCACTTTGTAAGAGCATAAAATCATAATCACAGATCATAAGAAATAGGAACAGGAGTAGGTTTTGGTCCTTCGACCCATCTCTGCCATTCAATAAGTTCCATGGCTGGTGTAACTGAGGCCTTGTCTCCACTTTTCTGCCTAACTCCCATGAACTTTGACTTCCTTGTCAATTAAAAGTCAGCCTGACCCAGCCTTGAATATGTTCAATGACCCAGCCTTCACTGCTCTCTGTCGAGGAGAATTCCAAAGACTAATGACCCTCTGAGAGAAGAAATTCTTCATCATCTCTGTCTTAAATGGGGGGCCCTCATTTTTAAACTGTGCCCCCTCGTTCCACCTTCACCCATGAAGGGTGTTGTGGGAAATGTAACACTGAGTCAGGCTTGAAGGTTTCAAGAATACAGTTTTATTTTAACGAAGCTTCGTGGAGAAAAGGCACTAACAAGCAGCAAACCTTCTCTCAATGAGACAATAGGAGCAGTCCATCTTTATACCCTTTACACAATAGATGGACCGGACATCTAGCCATTATCACATCGTTGTAATCAAGTAGGTGATCGATCGTTAATACATCGTTATAGCCAAATACAGACAGATACAGACATAAGCATGTTAACATTGCATTGTTCTATGAATGGATACATTTCCTACGTCAGTGACCATCAATGGTTTTAGTTTCAGTCTATTCATACAGTAATTTACAGTAATTGGTTTTCCTGCAGTTATGTATTCCTGATCCCACCTATTGCTAATATCTTTACGCAACCCTATTGTCCTTATCCTAAAGAGTGCCTCAAGCCCTGGCTGGCTTCCTGCAGGATCTGATTCCTGCATGTTTAACTTTGAATAGCTGTCTGTCCTTTATGTTTTAATCTCAAGTGGTTGTCTGTACTAAAGGTCAGTGCCTGTTTAATGTCTCTTTCCCAGGTGACTGTTTATGTGCCAGGCAGTCATTTTTTAAAGTGTACTCATCTGTATATTTTTCCCCACTTCAGTCCCCACTTCTGGTCGGATTATGATTTTAATAATCCCAAGACCAACAATTTAGATGTATAATTCTTTGTTCTTCTTCTTTCCTTGTTCGTTTCTTCTGATGTCTTCGGGGATCTTCATCAGTGGTTCTTCTTCGATGTATACACTGGCTCCTGGCACAATTCTTGTCACCATCACCTTGCAACAGACTTTTAGGCATCCAACAATTAGACAACAGACAATTACAATTGAAATGAGTATGACCAATCCATCTAATAAGTAAGATTCCCAGGACTCCCCCACTTGCCATTCCAGCCAGTTACTTCCTTCTTGGGTCCCTGTCTGAAGCTATCAAGTTGTTCTCTGATGCTATTGATGACCTGTGTAATGTTATAGGACTCGTCTGTGACATGGGTTATGCATTTATTGCCTATAATTGTACACACTCCCCCTTGTTGTGCTAACTGATAGTCCACTGCGTATCGTGTCTGTTGCGCATACAATCTCTGTTCAGCCATTTCTTGGTTAACAGCCTCCAGTGCTTTTGAAGTGCTGTTTCCCAGGACTGTTAGTCCACAAACAATATGATTCATATTCTTTGCACTAATCACTCCTGCTGCCCCCCCCCCCCCCCCCCCCCCCCCCCCGGAGATAAGGCTCCAAGGAACCCATATCCCAGTGAGGATCCCATTGTGCCCGGGGCTTCCCAATCAGCGCAGAATTCTTTGCTGATAGCCCGAGTTACTATTCTCCTCTGAATATGCCCCTTCTGAGGGCATGGAACAGTCAGTGTTCCGATTGTTCCTACTGCAAAAAGGTTTGGGAGGTTTGGTGTTTCTGTCATGTAAGTACCATTGAAGAGGAACACATATCCCTTCTCAGCCCGGTAACATTTAGTATCTTGATTATGAGTTTGTTCATATTGCCAATTGTTCAGTTTACTTGACTCCCCGTTTGATCCCACCACCTGGTAAGTATCAAATGGGTATGTCCATTTGGTTGAGCTTACGTGAGTTCCATTGCATTGTCCACAAATAAGCTGTCTTCCCGCGGTTATATTCAGACATTTCTGTTCATCACAAGTGCAAGTAAACTGTCCCTTATTAACCCGACAATGTTGACGGACACACTGCGTCTGTATGCAGGAATCATTCTTAGGGACCAAGGCATAGGCACATCCCCATCCCTGCCCCGTAAAACAAAGTGAATAGCTTGCAGTATCTGAACAAGCTTTTCCTCCCACCTGTTGGAACCCCCTGCACACAGGATCTGTGGGGTTTACAAGTCCCACACATCTCCCCTGCATACCTCTTTTATATTTGCCAATTTGTCCCTTACAGGGTGTGTCTGATGTATCTATAGTATGTAAGCCATGAGGGGTCCACCCAGGAGTGGCTACAAATAGGGCTTCTACCGATTGTGCTAACGGGTAACATACAGTTCGATTCCCGTGTAAATGTATGTGAGCTTTGTAAAACAAGTTATCCTCCAATCCAGTTAAATTTACAGTCACGACAACGCAAAGTAGTACAGTTACACACACGATTACATACATATTCGCAACGATCAAATATCAAACCTAACATTATAATTCATATTATCTTTACGAGTTATATTATCTATCAACCCCCGCGCGCCAGTCGTTCTTGCTTGCAATCTTTGCCTGTGTTGAGGAAAGCAGTTCTGTTAGTTCATCAATTTACTTACTTATTTGTTCCATTGTGTAATTTTAGCTGTGTCCTGTGTTTCCAGACCCCTTTCCCTCTTATGTCTACACAGGCACAGGTGTCTCCACTAATTATAACTTCATATCGCCCATTCCATTTTGGTGCAAACTCTGGTTTGTCAGGTAATGTTTTTACTAGGACGCGACTTCCCGCTGTTGGGACGTCAGGGAGCATTTCAAGCTCTCTCTCTGTGTCTTTTATTTCCTGATTGTCTTTTACCAATTTGCGCTTCCCTTTTAGTTGGGTGCTCAGTTCCAAAACATATCTCCTGATTTTATCTTTTAGTGGACCTACATTGGTCCCACCTGTTATGATGCTTTCGGGTAATTGCATCGCCCGTCCTGTCATTAGCTCATAAGGGGTTAATCCGGTTGTCCGGTTTGTGGTAGCTCTTAATCTCATTAGTATAGTGGGCAATACCTCTGTCCACATTTTTCCCGATGCTTGTATGGCTTTAGCCAGTGCATTTTACATTTAATTACATATCCCCCTTCCATAGAAAGCTTAGTGAGAATCAAATAACACTTTGTACTGGCTTTTTTTGGCTGCAGCTGGACATCCAGTCATTTGTATATAATCCTATCAAAAGACATCGCTTCCCCATTAAAATCACATGCCATACAGCTCCAATCTTTATATGATGTACTCTTACATTATCTCCAATTTGATACACAATATATGGTATATAAATATATCATACAAAGTTGGTTAAGGCTTTTCAGGATTTGATGTTATTCTCGGGTCTATATGGCAGTGCTATACTGTATAATAAAAATAATCAAGCAGCAGTTGTATCATACCACTTTACACATCGTAACCAGGGTATCCAAACCCTTTTAATTCAAGCTGTTTCCATTTTTAAACTGAGCTCCGGATCAAAACCCCCGCACTCTAGGAAAGTAACAGGCGCCGAATCAAAATCAAAGTAGGTGCAATACATACTAGTTACTTGATTAGAAACGTTTTGGTTGGATTCTTAACTGGCTAGATTTTAAGCTTTGCAGTGTTTTTATATTTGGCAAACCTTGAACAATAGATGGCACATGAAATTCCAACGGCAGTACATAATTTTAACCGGTTACAGAATACTAAACTATCCGACGTTCGTAAATCGCGATATTCTGCGGACCTTAATACTGTATTTCACTGACTTGATATACTTTAAACTGACTCATAGACAATATATTTACCTTATTCTTTTGTTCCTGCTTTTCTACCTTTCCACAAAATTACTTATTTTCTTCTCTTAACTTCTCAACCAGCTCTTATAATTTCTACTTCAAGACAAAGGAAAGAGCACATGGTTCCTTCCAAGGTTTAAGTCCTTTCTTAACATTAAAACATTAAAGCAAACAACAACAAAACATCCACGCAACCACTTTGTTTAAACACACACAGACACACATGGAAGCTTCCAACAGTCATTCCACAGCACATCCTTTTTCATTCAAACTGGGATGTAAGTAAAACATTTAAAGAGAATACAGAACGTTGATTGAGAATCTCACTGCTGTCCTGTCTGGAGACAATACACATCTCTTTAACCTGTGCTTAATGCTCCCTCCACTCACATTGTCTGTATCTTTAAGACCTGGTTGGCTGTAGAGATTCGCATTCTAATCAGTATTCTGTAACTTGATTTTGTGTCTCTGTTTGCCCTGTTTGAGAGAAGATATCCACATCATCTGACGAAGGAGCAGCGCTCCGAAAGCTAATGGCATTTGCTACCAAATAAACCTGTTGGACTTTAACCTGGTGTTGTTAAAACTCTTACTCAATCTAATACAACAACAACCACCTACATTCGACAAGCTACCCGATCACACAAACACACTGAAATACAGAAACTGAGATCTCTCCTATCCACCTCCAGGTATGCCACTAGCCCATTCGACCAATTCATCATAATCTTGGGACATAATCACTCCCATTTTTAGGATGACCTGGTGAGCGCTAGAGAGTCCATCCTTAAAAGCCTGGATGAACGCTCGATCCCCTCGATCTGGGTTCCCTTGTCCTGAGCACTCTTGAGATACGGGGACAACCGTTCCCTGTATTCAGAAGTTCCTTCTGCTTTTAACTGTTTTGTTGTGGTAATTCTGCACCAGTTAGTGGGAGCATTCCCTAATACCCTCTGAATCTCTGCTTTAAACTGGGTGAAGGGTGCCTGTTGGGCATCTATCTCTGATGTTAGGGCGACTGCATGTGTCCGCCGCCCCCCACTATAATCCTGTGCTGGAGGAGCGGCGGGTCCACCTGCTACCTGCCTCCACTTATCCAGCTGGTGTACGTCTCTCAGGTGTAATTGGTGTCCTACCCAGATTGTGTCTAATTCTTCCCAGAATTTAGTGTTTGCGCTTCTAGGTTGTAATTTACCCAGGGAAGCCATTATCTGCTGTCTCTCACCTAGGGTGAAGGGTTGATAAGTTGCCTTTGGTCGCGCATTTGTTCCCCCTCGGGTTACTGGCACTAAGTTGTCTTCTAGCGCTTCCCACTCCTCTGAAGGAGCGGTTGGTCTCTGCTGTGTGGACTCATAAGGAGGTAGCAGAACAGTTTCCCCTCTCCATTGCTTTTCTTCTAAAACCTGGTTTGGCTTCTCCAGTTCCCTCACTCAGGATTCTAATTCTCTAATCCTTTCTTTATCTTCACTCCACTTCTTAGTAGAGGCGACTACTTGCTCAATTAGACCAGCTAACTGATGTGTTAACATTACTCCTATCTTCTTTGTCTTGTTTCTCTTTTCCTTACCTATCCACTTTCTTTGCTGCTCTAAGGTCTGAGAAGTATCCCAGCCATCCTTTTGCATTCTCTTTATTAACTCTTTCCTGTCTGTCATGTAAACTTCAATGAGGGATCCTGCAGGTCCCCTTTTAACTTAATTATCTGCCATTTCGCAGACTTCACTAACCCCGGCCACGATTACTCCCTAGTAAAGTGTGCTCTCTACTGCAGGGACTTCACTACCCCCGGCCACTATTACTACTCTAGCACTGCGTTTCACTACCATTACAGGGTTTCAAGTTATATGCACGGCTTCCACTATTACCACCTCGGCAATGTACTTCTCCACCGGAGTCCGGTTTAGGTCAGAGTTGATCAAGCTCCTTTTCCGCCCCGCTTTTCACAACATTGACAGTACAGTTTCCAACTTTTCAAACTTTCATGCAATCAGATAGCAACTCTGCGTTTGTTCGCCACTGCAGAGTTTGATGTTAACCGACCTCTGCCACTTGTGCTTCACAATCCTAAGTGCCCTTGGTGTCTCTTTCCCCACTTCAATCTCCTGGCCTTCGTGTGGGAGGTTCCTCCTCTTAACAGCCGGTCTGAGGCAGGGTTTTGAGACAGGCACTAGCTTGTCCTCTTGTCGGTCAGGACAAGCAACAGTTACTTATCACTATCAGCTGTTAGTACTTATCACTATATCATATACAACAATACTTATTACTACAAATACCCCTTAAGTTTAACCCCTTGCAAACTGTATTCTTGACCTTGTCTGACTCTCTCAGATTCAGTGATCTCTACCCCGGCTCCGATCGTGGCCAATCGATCTCACCAGTAATAGGATCCAAGCCGACTACTCCAATTGTTGTGGGAAATGTACCACTGAGTCAGGCTTGAAGGTTTCAAGAATACAGTTTTATTTTAACGAAGCTTTGTGGAGAAAAGGCACCAACAAGCAGCAAACCTTCTCTCAGTGAGACAATAGGAGCGGTCCATCTTTATACCCTTTACACAATAGATGGACTGGACATCTAGCCATTATCACATCGTTGTAATCAAGTAGGTGATCGATCGTTAATACATCGTTATAAACAAATACAGACAGATACAGACATAAGCATGTTAACATCACATTGTTCTATGAATGGATACATTTCCTATGTCAGTGACCATCAATGGTTTCAGTTTCGGCCTATTCATACAGTAATTTACAGGAATTGGTTTTCCTGCAGTTATGTATTCCCGATCCCACCTGTTGCTAATCTCTTTATGCAACCCTATTGTCCTTATCCTAAAGAGTGCCCCAAGCCCTGGCTGGCTTCCTGCAGGATCTGATTCCTGCATGTTTAACTTTGAATAGCTGTCTGTCCTTTATGTTTTAATCTCAAGTGGTTGTCTGTACTAAAAGTCAGTGCCTGTTTAATGTCTCTTTCCCAGGTGACTGTTTATGTGCCAGGCAGTCATTTTTTAAAGTGTACTCATCTGTATATTTTTCCCCACTTCAGTCCCCACTTCTGGTCGGATTGTGATTTTAATAATCCCTAGACCAACAATTTAGATGTATAATTCTTTGTTCTTCTTCTTTCCTTGTTCGTTTCTTCTGATGTCTTCGGGGATCTTCATCAGGGGTTCTTCTTCGATGTATACACTGGCTCCTGGCACAATTCCTGTCACCATCACCTTGCAACAGACTTTTAGGCATCCAACAATGAGACAACAGACAATTACAATTGAAATGAGTATGACCAATCCATGTAATAAGTAAGATTCCCAGGACTCCCCCACTAGCCATTCCAGCCAGTTACTTCCTTCTTGGGTCCCTGTCTGAAGCTATCAAGTTGTTCTCTGATTCTATTGATGACCTGTGTAATGTTATAGGACTCGTCTGTGACATGGGTTATGCATTTATTGCCTATAATTGTACACACTCCCCCTTGTTGTGCTAACTGATAGTCCACTGCGTATCATGTCTGTTGCGCATACAATCTCTGTTCAGCCATTTCTTGGTTAACAGCCTCCAGTGCTTTTGAAATGCTGTTTCCCAGGATTGTTTATGTGCCAGGCAGTCATTTTTTAAAGTGTACTCATCTGTATATTTTTCCCCACTTCAGTGGGAAATATCCAGTCAGCACCTGTGTGGCCAAATTCCCCTCCAATTCAATTTTCAAGTTTGCTGATGACACCACCATAGTGGGTCGGATCTCAAACAATGATGAGACAGAGTACAAGAATGAGATAGAGAATCTGGTGAACTGATGCTGCAACAATAATCTCTCCCTCAATGTCAACAACACAAAGGAGATTGTCATCGACTTCAGGAAGCGTAAAGGAGAATATGCCCCTGTCTACACCAACGGGGACGAAGTAGAAAGAGTCAAGATCTTCAAGTTTTTAGGTGTCCAGATCACCAACAACCTGTCCTGGTCCCCCCATGCCAACACTATAGTTAAGAAAGCCCACCAACACCTCTACTTTCTCAGAAGGCTAAGGAAATTTGGCATGTCAGCTATGACTCTCACCATCTTTTACGGATGCACCATAGAAAGCATTCTTTCTGGTTGTATCACAGCTTGGTACGGCTCCTGCTCTGCCCAAGATCGCAAGGAACTACAAAAGGTTGTGAATGTAGCCCAATCCATCACGCAAACTAGCTTCCCATCCATTGACTCTGTCTACACTTCCCGCTGCCTCGGCAAAGCAGCCAGCATAATTAAGGACCCCATGCACTCCGGACATTCTCTCTTCCACCTTCTGCCGTTGGAACAAAGATACAAAAGTCTGAGGTCACGTACCAACCGACTCAAGAACAGCTTCTTCCCTGCTGCTGTCAGATCTTTGAATGGACTTACCTTGCATTAAGTTGATCTTTCTCTATGCCCTAGTAATGACTGTAACATTACATTCTGTACTCTCGTTTTCTTCTCTATGAACAGTATGTTTTGTCTGTATAGCACGCAAGAAACAATACTTTTCACTCTATGTTGATACATGGGCGGCACGGTAGCACAGTGGTTAGCACTGCTGCTTCACAGCTCCAGGGACCTGGGTTCGATTCCCGGCTTGGGTGACTGTCTGTGTGGAGTTTGCACATTCTCCTCGTGTCTGCGTGGGTTTCCTCCGGGTGCTCCGGTTTCCTCCCACAGTCCAAAGATGTGCAGGTTAGGTTGATTGGCCATGCTAAGAAAATTGCCCCTTAGTGTCCTGAGATGCGTAGGTTAGAGGGATTAGTGGGTAAAATATGTAGGGATATGGGGATAGGGCCTGGGTGGGATTGTGGTCGGTGCAGACTCGATGGGCCGAATGGCCTCTTTCTGTACTGTAGGATTCTATGTTTCTATGTTATGTTTCTATGTGACAATAATAAATCAAATCAAATCAAAAATCAAACCTAACCAGTCAAGCCATTAGAATTTTATATGTTTGAATAAGATCACCTCTCATTCTTCTAAATTCCAATGATTATAGTCTCAACCTGATCAACTTTTTCTCATTAAAAAATCCCATCATCTCAGAAATCTGCCTAGTGAACCTTCTTTGAACTGCCTAAAAATGAAAGTATACCCCTCTTTAAGTAAAGAAACCAAAACTGTACACAGTATTCCAGGTGCATTGTCAGCAAGGATTTTGCAGCAAGTCTTCCTTGCTTTAAACTCCACCCCCTTTGCAAACATTCCATTAGCCTTCCTGATTTCCTGCTGTACCTGCATGCTATTCATGTACAAGGACACCCAGATCCCTCTGTGCTGCAACATTCTGCAGTTTCTCTCCATGCAAATAATATTCCAATAATAAAATAACCAGAGCACCCAGAGGAAACCCATGCAGACATGGGGAGAATGTGCAAACTCCACACAGACAGTCACCCGAGGCTGGCATTGAACCTGGGTCACTGGCACTGTGAGGCAACAATGCTAACCACTGTGCCAGCGTGCCACCCCAATGATTGCTTGCTCCCAAAAACTTTGGCTGGGATTTAACGGAATGATGGAGCGGGTGGAAAATCAAGCAGAATGTGGGAGGAAACCAGAGCGCCCGAAGGAAATCCATGCAGACACGGGGAGAACATGCAAACTCCACACTGACAGTGACCCAAGCCGGGAATTTAACCCGGTTCCCTTGCACTGTGAAGCAGCAGTGCTAACTACTGTGCTACCATGCCGCCCTAGTAGTCCCAAAATGGCTTTTATGCCGATAGGATTTCCCCACTCAATTCCCCCCCCCCCCACCCCTCCCCCCCCGCCCCCCGTGAATGACATGCCAGGAATCCTGACTTTAAAAGCTGGTCTCCCCATTTACACCAATTTGAATCACATTATCAGACCTTAATGCCTGATTGTACCTTCCCCATGTTAAAATGTCCCTCATGATGACATAAATCACGACAAGTCCCCCACAGCATGCACCTGGTGAACAGAAACTACCAGAGGTGAGTATAGCCCCAGGAGAGGGAAGCTCACGTCTAAATAATACCCTCTTTCAGGAAATTAGGAAACACTTTGACATGCAATGGATGGTGGAAGTTTGCGACTTCTGCAAATGGTAACTGATGATAGATCATTAGTTAAACTTAGAAGTGCGATTGATAGATTTTTGATGTCAAATTGTAGCATCTGGACTGAACCGGAATATATCAGTCCTGAACTCATTGAATGGTACAACAGATTCAACAAGATAAATGGCTTTAAGTTCTATCTTCCATTTGTGATTGTTCCATCCTGGGGGTTTCATGGTGGGATGGGAGCTGAGAATCTTGCATTGACAAATAGTCAAAAAACAGTTTGCAATTCTCCCAAGGAGTTAATGGTGGGTCAGTTATCCCACTGCATCAATTCCATTTGCAATCATTAACAGCTCACTCTTTAAACTCTTCAAAACAGCTGCTCGCTGGAATCTCCTCACACCTCCCAATCTTTCACACCAGCAGGAAATTACGTCAGCCACAAACCCATTTAAAATAAATGCCGTGCACAAGTTGGACCTCAGTTTTCTCATGTCTTCACCTTCAAAATCTGGCAAAGTGAAGAGGTAATCCCACGCCGGAGGGTAAACTGGAAGAGGATGAGAGTTCATCAGAAGATGATCCAGAGGCCCAGGAACCTCCGGAGGCAGCTGAAGGTCTGTATGAGCACCACAACATCATGGAGGAAGGAGGAGACATGCCTGTGATACTTTAATTGCTGACACGTTCCAGGAAAAGTAAAGTTAGTTGAGGACATATGGTCACATCTGTCCTGGCCTTCAATGCCATTCACTTTCAGGGACTCAGCGGGGTAGACAGCACAGAAAAAGGCCCTTCAGCCCATCTTGGTTGTGTCAGTCAAAGGCAAACTACCTAACTATTCTTATCCTATTTTCCAGCATTTGGCCCATAGCCTTGTATGCCTTGGCACCATAACTGCACATAGAATCATAGAATCTTACAGTGCAGAAGGAGGCCATTCAGCCCATCGTATCTGCACTGACCACAATCCCACCCAGGCCCTAAACCCATAACCCCATGCATTTACCCTAGCTAGTCTCCCGACACTAAGGGGCAATTTAGCATGGCCAATCCACCTAACCTGCACATCTTCCAGACTCTGGGAGGAAACTGGAGCATCTGGAGGAAATCCACACAGACATGGGGAGAACATGCAGGTTCCGCACAGACAGTGACCCAAGCCGGGTATCGAACCCGAGTCCCTGGTGCTGTAAGGCAGCAGTGCCAACCGCTGTGCCACCGTGCCGCCCATTGTTTTGACTGTCACCTGAGTTTCGGGAAGACTGGCATTTGATAGTTCCACCCAGTTTCCATTCAGCATCACCCTCCCTAGGGATTCCTTGCTCCGTTCCCCCTCCCTGGAGTTTAGCAGTGCAGAGTGCTGTGCAGAACCCACCTGCCCGGGGTGGGGGTGGGAGGAGGTGGCCAACCGGGAAATTCTGTCAGGTGACATGGGACCTGAATATGGCAAATTGCGAAAGAACGGAGAAGTATTTCTAATCTGTACAAGACTGTGGCTGTGCGTGTGTCACTGGAAGGTTGGTGAGTTACTCTGTTCCGCATTTTTGAAAATGTTATTGAACAGACCTAGGAATTAATCAGAAATATCTCTGCCTCTCTCCAGTGTTTCTGCACGAGTTGCACATTTCAGAAAAAAAGTGTTCACTGGCTCAACCAGTCATGATGTCTGCTCTGCACCGACCTACAGGGAGCAGTATCCATAGTTCAAACTTCTGCTTTCCTCTGCTGAGGTCAGGGCATGGTGCTCAGGAATGATCACTTTGCAAAGCGCCTCAATACATTTAAATACTTCTGAAATATTATGAGGGTCTCTGAAGACCGCATAGCGGTACAGTGGTTAGCACTATTGCTTCACAGCGCCAGGCACCCGGGTTCAATTCTGGACTTGAGTTACTGTCTATGTGGAGTTTGCACGTTCCCCCTATGTCTGCATGGGTTTCTTCTGGGTGCTCCAGTTTCTTCCCACAGTCCAAAGATGTGCAGGTTAGGTGAATTGGCCATGCTAAATTGACCTTTAGTGTCCTAAGGTTAGATGGATTAGCCATGGGAAATGTGTGGGGTTATAGGGTTATAGCAGGAGAGAGGGCCTGGGTAAGTTGCTCTGTCAGAGAGTCGGTGCAGACATGATGGGCCAAATGGCCTATTCTGCACTGTAGGGATTCTATGATATGATTCTATGCCTCCATCACTCTTTCAGGCAGAGTTCCAGACTCCCACCGCCCTTTGGGTGAAAAAGATTTTCCTCACATCCCCTCTAAAACTTTGCCCCTTACCTTAAATTTATGCCCACTAGTCATTGATCCCTCCACCATGGGGAAAAATTTCCTTCTGTCTATTTCATAATTTTATACATCTCCATCATGTCTCTCCTCAGCCTCCTCTGCTCCAAGGAAAACAACCCCAGTCTATCCATTATTCATAGCTAAAATCCTCCAGCCCAGGCAACATCCTGGGTAATCTCCGCTGCACTCTTTCCAAAGCTATCACATCCCTCCTGTAATGTGGATTCCAGAGCTGCACACAATATTTCAAGCTGTGGCCTAACCAATTTTTACACAGTTCCAGCATAACCTCCTTGCTCTTAAACTCTATTCCTTGGCTAATAAAGGCAAGTATATCATATGCCTTCTTAACCACTTTATCCACCCGTGCTGCTACCTTAAGGGACTGGTGTACATGCACACCTCGGTCCCTCTGATCCTTAATGTTTTCCAGGGTCCCACCGTCCATCAGGTATTCCCTTGAATTGTTTGTCTTGCCCAAGTGCATCACCTCAGACTTATCCGGATTGAATTCCATTTGCCACTGATTAGCCTTTCTATATCCTCCTGTACTCTAAGACTATCCTCCTCACTATTTATCACCCCACCAATTTTCGAACTTACTGATCAACCCTCCTACATTCATTTATATAAAACACAAACAGCAAGAGTCCCAACACTGATCCCTGTGGGACCTCACTGGACACAGGCTTCCAGTCAGAAAAATACCCTTCGACCTCTGTTTCCTGTCACTCAGCCAATTCGGATCCAATTTGCCACATTTCCTTGGCTCTCATGGGCTCTTACCTTTGATATCAGTCTCCCATGTGGGACCTTATCAAAAGCCTTGCTGAGGTCCAATGAGACTATGTCAAATGCATTGCCCTCATCTACGCATGTGGTCATCTCTTCGAAAAATTCAATCAATTTGGTCAGACATGACCTCCCCTTAACAAAACCATGCTGACTGTTCTTGATTAATCCCTGCCTCTTTAATGCAGAATAGTTCTGTTTCTCAGAATTGCTTCCAATAGTTTCCCTCACCTCTGAGGTTAGGCTAATTGGCCTGTAGTTTCCTTGTTTACCCTTTCCTTCCTTCTCGAATAATGGTACTATGTAGGCTGTCCTCCAGTCTTCTGATATCTCTCCTGTGGCCAGACAGGAATTGAATATTATAGCCAACTCCCCTGCTATTTCCTCCCTTGTCTCACTCAACAACTTGGGATACATTTCATCTGGCCCTGGAGATTTATCTGCCAGACCACTCAGAACCGCTCTCTATGTTAATTTCTTTAATTGTATCACAGTCCTTCTCCGTGATTTCTATACCCACATTGACTTTCACTGGTGAACCACTGACACAAAGTATTCATTTAGAACCCTACTTACATCCTCCTGCTTCACACACAATTTACCACTGTAGCCCTTAAAGAGCCTTCTTTCCCTAGTTATCTTTTTACCCTTAATATATTTGTAAACCAACTTAGGATTTTCCTTTATTCTATCTGCCAGTATCCTTTCATGTCCCTTTTTGCTCTCCTATTTCCCTCTATTCTATACTCATCCAGGGTTTCTACTGTTTTGAGCCTTTGATGTCTGCTATAAGCCTCCTTTTTCTCTTCATCCAATGCTGTATGTCCCTTGATATCCAAGGTTCACTGGATTTGTTGGTTCCTTCCTTTTTCTTTACTGGAACATGTTGAGCCTGTACTCTCCCTATTGCCTTTTTGACTGCATCCCATTGTTCCGGCACATATGTGTCTGCTCCCAACCCACTCTGGCCAAATCATCCTCCCCTCAGTTTAAAACTTTGACTACAGGCCACGTTCTCGGTCCATGGTGCCCTGTGAATGTACTCACTCTGGGAACTGAGGATCCACTGAGGAACAAGAATGATGCAAGAGAAGATTTGAAGTTTTCACCGCCAGGTAATGATGCAATACTGTCGTGATTGAGATGAGGACATGCCGAGGGATTTCTTCCTCCTGTGCATGTCTTGTCTTCTGCCATTGCCGTTGAGGAGACACAATGCTGCTGGAATATCAATGCTGATGAGCTGTCCTCCTCACTCAATAGTGTTCCTTGACACTTAAATCACACACTTCAAATAAAGATTTAAACACATCATCCTGACATCACATAAGTGTATGCAGTAGTGCAATTGAGATTGACATCACATTATCACTGAGTGGGAAAATGGCTAAACCTTGATATAATTCACAACTCTCATTTTCATATATCCATCCTTGGACGGCTCCAGTGATGCCCAGCGCAAACTGGAAGAACGACACCTCATCTTCTGATTAGGCACATTACAACCATGTGAACTTTCTCCTCCATCTTGAAGCCAGTTTTGTTTTATTGTTTCTTTACAACCCATATGGCTATTTAAAAAAAATTAATTCAGGGGATGTGGGCATCACTGTCTGGGCCATCCCTAATTACCCTTGAATTGAATGGCTTGCTCAGCCATTTCAGAAGGCAGTAAAGACCCTCTGTGGCATGTGACATGTAGACCTTCCCTGAAGAACATTAGTGAAACAGATGGGTTTTTAAGACATTCGACAATGGGTTCATTGAACTTTTATTTCCAGAGTCCCCAAGGCATTACTCTGAGTCTCTGAATTAATAATCCAGTGATAATACCACGACGTCACTGCCTCCTCCTGTACCTTGTTCAGTTTTGCTTCCACTGAGCACTGACCTTTCTTCCCTTATTAACACTTTCTGCTATCTTTATGCCACTATTAGCACTTCTTCAGTCCTTAATGACATCATTATCATCCCTGTTGTCTTATGTCCATGACATCTTTGTCAATCTCTCCTTAGCTCTGACTTACCCCTGACCTTCTATTCTATCCCATTTCCTCTCCAACATTTCTATTCCTCTTCAGTTCTGTAGAAGAGTCATATGGACTTGAAACATTAACTGTTTCTCTCTCCACAGATGCTGCCAGACTTGCTAGGCTTATCCAGCAGTTTCTGTTTTTATTTCAGATTTCCAGCATCTGCAGCATTTTGTTTTTATTAGAATTCACAATGCCTGCCATTGACCAAACCATTCACATACTCTTCAAATGTATTCACAAAAGTGACATCAAAATTCCTAACACGACCACTACGCCTGGGTGCAGTGCCGACATCTGCAGCAGAGGTGGAGGCAGCCTCCTGACTACTACATCCTGTTGATTGTGGTGACCTTGACAGGCATTCTCTGGTGCCCTGAATCCTGGAGGGGTCTTGTGCTCAGGGGTAGAAGTGCCCTCAGTGGCCTGAGCAGCTGGTGTGCATGAAGTCACAGACAGAGGGGACTGTGAGTGGCTGCACACCCTTGGAGTGTCCTGAGAGGAGGCACCCAGGTTTTCTGGCTGATGCTGAGGGTGCCTAAGGTCCCTGACCTGAATCCTGCAGGAGACGATGCTCCTGGAGGGATGTCAAGGGTCCTCACGTTGTTTATATCTTGTTCGTGACCAACAGGGTGTGTGGCAGTGGAGTGTAGGGCCAAGTGTAAATTCGACAAGATCTGCTGGACCAAGATCTTCCCATTGGTCACCAACCTTTCCATGGGGATTTCAAGGCCCTTGCATGTTGGAGCCACATCAGGCAGAATACGATGGGCTCCTCCATCATTTGATCTCGTCTACTGAGTGACTGATGAATCTCTGCCTTATGTTCTGATGCCTGTCGTTGCATCTCCAGCATTGAATTGGTGGCCACTTCCAGAGACACATCCTCTGACTGGAACTGAGTGGCTGGCCTCCAGCACCCCTCTAAGTGCCGGAGACCTGGGCTGTTCCTGCCTCTGACTGCTGCTGGGACTTGTCAGTTAGGTGTGTTCCAGATAGCAAGCACAAGCCTTATTTCAAGTTGTGCCCCTCTGAGGTGTGCACTGTGGGTGAGTGCTGTAATGATTCTTCCAGAGTTCTCTCTTTGGGCCTGGTCTGGGGGCTTAGTCTGGTGCTCAGTTGCTTTGGGGGCCTCGATCTGCCTAGAAAGGAGAGACTAGATTTGCAGTTGATGAGCATGAGCTATATAAGACTGCATGTGACTCACTGTGGTTGTCAGTGTTGGAGTACAATCAAAATTAAAGGACACAAAATGGTGACCTGGCACAAAATGGACTCTGGGAAAAGACATTAAGATGTGCTGACTTGGGCACAGACATTGCACAGCGAGTTAAAACCTGTTAGTGTTTAAATTGCTGCAGGAAACAGATCAGACCTGGAGGCACCTTAGCTTTAGATAAAAGCAGGACCCAAAACAAAGAGTTTTGAAAAACGAGATCAGTCATTGATGAGGGACATAAATGCATAAATGTATCTACTCTATGTGTAACGATGTGTTAACTGCCGATGTCCATCCTTGTCTACTCTATGTATAATGATGTGCTAACGGCTAATGTCCATACTTGTCTATTATTTGAAAAAGTATAAAGATGCTCAACTGCCATTGTAAAGTTGAGAAGGTGACTGCGCACACTGCGGAGAGCCCAGCACTTCTCCCAAAGCTTTGTCCAATAAAACTGTGTGTTGAATCTTTAAGTCTGAGTCTGAGTGGTAATTTTCCCACAACAATTGGCGTAGTCGGCAGGATCTCACTGCTGGCGAGTTGGATCGGTTGGCCTCGATCGGCAAACTGGAGTAGAGATCATTGAATCTGTGGGAGTCAGACTGAGTCTAAAATGGGTCCCTGTTGTATGGACTCATAAGGGGGCAGAGGAACAGTTTAAAATGGGTAAAAAATAGGGGAATTTATGGTATAGAAATAAGTATTGATTGTTAACAGTATGGAAATAAGTATTAGAACAAAGAACAAAGAACAATACAGCACAGGAACAGGCCCTTCGGCCCTCCAAGCCCGCGCCGCTCCCCGGTCCAGGATTGAATCCTGAATCCAGGATCCCCGCCCAATTTTCCAGCCTATCTACATACCAATATCCTATCCACCGAGCTGTCCCTCACAGCTACGATGCTTTGTTCATTACAACCTATTAACTTACCCCCACCCCCCCATTCCAGACCATGTGATCTCCAGGGAGAGGCGAAAACCCAGAGTGAAAAACCCCAGGGCCAATATGGGGAAAAAAAAATCTGGGAAATTCCTCTCCGACCCCCTGAGGCGATCGAAACGAGTCCAGGAGATCACAATGGCCCCGATCGGAAAATGCTTCCCAACCCTAGTCATTTCCACTTCCACGAACACCATATGAATTCCCTGCCCCCGAGACAGGTTCCCAACTATCCGCAGTCTCGCTCTGTACTGGCACCAGCAAGATGAACGTAGAATGAAGCCTTGAAACGAGAAACAAGGAACAATTAGCCCGCGCCGCTCCCTGGTCCAAACTAGACCACTCTTTTGTATCCCTCCATTCCCACTCCGTTCATATAGCTGTCTAGATAAGTCTTAAACGTTCCCAGTGTGTCCGCCTCCACCACCTTGCCCGGCAACACATTCCAGGCCCCCACGACCCTCTGTGTGAAATATGTCCTTCTGATATCTGTGTTAAACCTCCCCCCCTTCACCTTGAACCTATGACCCCTCGTGAACGTCACCACCGACCCGGGGAAAAGCTTCCCACCGTTCACCCTATCTATGCCTTTCATAATTTTATACACCTCTATTAAGTCTCCCCTCATCCTCCGTCTTTCCAAGGAGAACAACCCCAGTTTCCCCAATCTCTCCTCATAACCAAGCCCCTCCATACCAGGCAAAATCCTGGTAAACCTCCTCTGTACTCTCTCCAAAGCCTCCACGTCCTTCTGGTTACTTGTGCTGATCGACTAGAGGACAAGGAAGTGCCTGTCTCAAACGCGCAGCCTTAGACCGGTTGTTAAGAGGGGAAATCTCCCATGTGAAGGTCAGGACCTGAAGTGGGCGTAGAGGCACAAGGGCACTTAGGATTGTGAAGCACAAGTGGCAAAGGTCATTTAACATCAAACTCTGTAGTGGCGAACAAACGCAGAGTTTGCCACCTGTTTGCATGAAAGTTTGTGCAGTTTGTGTACTTGTCTGTCACGTTGTAAAGCGGTGCGGAAAAGGAGCTGATCACTCTGACCTAGAGCCGGACTCCGGTGGAGAAAACACGTTGTCGAGGAGGTAATCGTGGCTGTGAGTATAAATAGAAACTCTAATGGTGGAGAAAACACGTTGTCGAGGAGGTAATCGTGGCTGTGAGTATAAATAGAAACCCTAACGGTGGAGAAAACACGTTGCTAGGAAGTAATCGTGGCCGGGGGTAGTGAAGTCTGCGAGATGGCAGACAGAGAAACTAAGTGGGGACCTGCGGGTTCTCTGATTGAGAAATACATGACAGACAGACGGACAATCATTAATTAAGAAGATGCAAAGCGATGGCTGGGATGTTTCTCAGACCTTAGAACAACAGAGAAAAGCGAGACACGACAAAAAAGGCAGGGGTATTATTAGTACATCAGTTAGCTGGACTAATTGAACAAGTAGTCGCCTCCACTAAAAAGTGGAACGAGGATAAGGATAAGATTAGAAATTTAGAATCCAGAGTAAGGGAATTGGAGAAAAAGAATCGAGTATTAGAGGAGAATCAATGGGGAGGGGAAACTGTTCCTCTGCCCCCTTATGAGTACACACAACAGGGACCAACTGCCCCTCCAGAGGAAGAGGAAGCGCTAGAACATACCTTGGCACCAGTAACCTGAGGGGGAACAGATGCGCAGCCAAAAGCAAATTACAAACCATTTACCCCGGGCGAAAGACAACAGATAATGGCCTCCCTGGGAAAACTACAACCTAGAAGCGCAAACACTAAATTTTGGGAAGAATTAGATACGATTTGGGTAGGACACCAACTGCACCTAAGGGATATACACCAATTGGTCTGAGCCGCATGTCCAGCGGATAAATGGAGGCAGGTAGCCGGAGGGCCTGCCAGTCCCCCAGCACAAGACTCCAGTGGGGGACGGTGGACACATGCCGTAGCCGTAATAGCAGAAATAGATGCCCAACAGGCACCCTTCGCCCTGTTTAAAACAGAAGTCCAGAGAGTTTTAGGAAATGCTCCTACTAATTGGAATAAAATCACAACAACCAAGCAACAAAAGGGGGAAGGAGCTTCTGAATATGGGGAATGGTTGTTCCAAGTATACGAGGAATGCTCAGGGCAAGGAAACCCAGGCCGTGGGGATCGAGCCTTCATCCAGGCGTTCAAGGATGGGTTCTCCAGCGTTCACCAAACCATCCTAAAGATGGGAGTGATCATGTCCCAGGATTATGATGAACTAGTGGAATGGGCTAGTGGTGTACTTGGAGGCGGGGAGGATAAAACCAGAGAGAGTAGCCGCCTACGGTAGCGGGAGTGGAACTAAGTCCAAACTGACCTGTCACAATTGTGGCCGACATGGACATTTTGCAAAGGAGTGCTGGGTCCCAAGGAAAGGGAATAAAATTGGAAACAGTGGGAAACATTGTAATCACTGTAACAAATATGGACACACAGAAGCAATATGTTGGGACAACCATGGGAGAACCCCACCCCGATCCATGACCACAGCAGAATCAGAGGAACTAAGGAACCTCCGAGGTCAGCAAGACTGACAGCCTGCAGCCCCCATTCATAAGGGTAAGAAGGAGGGAAGGATTTATGTCTGCACTCGTAGGGGGCAGGCAATGTGAGATGCTGGTGGACACAGGAGCATCCATATCTGTCACCGACCTACCCTTACCCACTACAAGTAGGATGATTTATCTAACAGGGATAGGAGTGAACAAAACACCCGCCTACCTGAGCGAGACCACGTCAGTAGAAATAAATAATTTGTCTATACCTATGAGATTCTATGTATGTAAAAATAACAAGAGTACAATAATGGGAAATGATTTAATGAAGGAGTATAAGATTTTGATTGACTGTGGGAAGGGAGAATTAATCTGGCCAAAACGGGACGGTCGGAAAACCGGAGTAGGAAAATTCACAAGTCACCTCGAGACTATCAAGGTGGCCACAGCCACCACCAGAGATTGGCGACTAAAAACAGAAGGGTTCGGAGCCATCTGTGCCTCCATCCCCGGAGTATGGGCCGAAACAAAATTAGACACTGGCTTAACTAAAACTGACCCGATAAAGGTGCCCGGACCAGAGCACAAGCCCCACCGACAATACCCGATAAAACCGGAAGCAAAGGTAGCTGTAGTAGAGATAGTTAAAGGGTTAGTGAAGAAAGGAATCCTGAGGGAAACTACAAGTACCACTAACTCCCCAACCTGGCTGGTGAGCAAACCCGACGGAGGCTGCAGGTTCACGATAGACCTCAATAAAGTCACGTCCAAATTGTACCCAATTGTAGCGAGCCCCTCGACAATCCTGAATGGATTGTCACCGGAGCATAACATCTTTACCGTATTGGATATAGCCAATGGATTCTGGTCCCTACCCTAGGATCTCGAATCCCAAGACAAATTCGCCTTCACAGTGGGAGACAAACAGTACACTTGGACTCGCCTACCGCAGGGATTCCACAATAGCCCCGCTATCTTCCATCGAGTAATGAGTGACATCCTGAACGGGGTAGAACTACCAGAGGGTCGCACGGTTCTACAATACGTGGATGATATATTAATAGCTTCAGAATCTAAGTCAGGACATCAGAGAGCACTATACCCAGTGTTAAATAAAAACCACAGGGTTAAAGGTGAGCCCTAAAAAGGCACAAATCGGGAAAGCACAAGTCCTGTACCTAGGACACTTAATATCACAAGGGCTTAAAGAAATGCCAACAGACCGAAAGAAGGCGGTACAACAAATGCCGCGGCCAGTCATCGTAAGAGGAGTCAGGAAGGTGCTGGGACCGTTTATCTACAGCCAAAGTTTTATCCCAGAATTCGCAAAGTTGGCAGAGCCTATACAGAGATTAGTTAAAGGGGGAAAGCCAGCTTTAAACTCCGTAGAATGGGGACCTGAGCAAGAAGAGGCTTATAATAAATTAAAGGTAGAACTGATATCAGCCTCTTGACTGGGACTGCCAGGTTCCAATAAAGATTTCCACATACACTGTAATAATGAAGAGGGGTTCTACTCTGCAGTAGTAACGCAAGATCATGGCGATAAACGGAGACCCATAGGTTACTATTCAACAGCAGAAGGGCCGGTAGTTACCGGACTGCCAAGGTGCATAGCCGCCTTAGATTGTGCCACCTGAGCCGTAGCGAACCAATAGTAATGACAGGAAATATAATCCTCCACACCAAACACACCTTGGTGGAAATGCTAAATACAGGAAAGCTAAGGTCCATCTTGAACATGAGAAGGGCTAAATGGGAAGCCATCCTCCTAGCTCCCAGCAAATCAGTCCTAATGGTAAGGGACACAGGAGATAACCCAGCAGAAGGAATTTTGGGTACAGGAGAACCACATAACTCTGGAGATGTAGATATGGATGTAAAGGAAGGTAGGGTAAAGGATTTAGCAACAGCTGAGGAGACCCTTTTTGTAGATGGCTCACGTAAATACGTGGAAGGATCACCCCGGACAGGGTGGGCAGTAGTAAATGGCAAATTAGAAACAGTAAGGTCAGGAAGAATTGACGGAGGTCTATCTGCGCAAGTGGCAGAACTAGTGGCACTCACACAGGCACGAGAGTTATCTAAAGGTAAAACGGTAAACATATACACCGATAGTAGGTGCGCATTTGGGGTAATACACGATTATATGACGGCATGCGGTAGAAGGGGGTTTGTAACCACTGGAGGAACTCCTATTAAACACCAACAAAGGATCAAGGCATTACTAAAAGCCAGCGAGAAACGCCGAGAAGTGGCTGTAATAAAAATTAAAGTGCACCAGAAAGGACCAGAAAGGGATGACCCAGATTGGTTAAATTACAGAGGGAACCAAGCCACAGATAGAGCAGCACAATTAGTGTTGGAGCAGGAAGCAGTTGGCGAGCTGCCAATAGCAGTAATGGGCCAGACAGGAGACAAAATAGATATTCGGGACTTGCATGAGGATACCTCGAAAGAGGAAAAGGGGAAGTGGGAAGCACAGGGAGCGAGCAGAGGGACTGATAACATTTGGAGACGAAATGACAAGGTAATGGCACTGGAGTGCACACAAAACACCCTGTTGGAACTACACCATGGACTCTCACATGCGGGAAGAGAGGCCATGGCAACTAGTATAGGAAAAGAATGGTGGTGGAAAGGAATGGGAAGGGACATAGCCCGACATTGTCACCGATGCATGACATAAATAAAGAACAAAGAACAGTACAGCACAGGAAACAGGCCCTTCGGCCCTCCAAACCTGTGCCCAATATGACGTCCTCAACCGGGATATTAGGTTCATGTCACACTATCTGTAACCCCCACAACCTGCCTGGATCTGCAAAATCTCACTAGCTGTCCTGTCTGGAGACAATACTCACCTCTTCAACCTGTGCTTAATGCTCCCTCCACTCACATTGTCTGTACCTTTAAGACTTGATTAGCTATAAAGACTCACATTCCAATCATTATTCATGTAAATTGAGTTTGTGTCTTTGTGCCCTGTTTGTGATCAGAACTCCCACCTACCTGACGAAGGAACAGCCTGTTCCGAAAGTTAGTGCCTTTTGCGACCAAATAAACCTGTTGGACTTTAACCTGGTGTTGTTAGACTTCTTACTGTGTTTACCCCAATCCAACGCTGGCATCTCCACATCATGACAGCTTCTAGGGCCAGAGACATGAGCTTGGAGTGCTTCTTGGAGCTATCTCTGAGATACAGGACATGTCTGTGTAGCTGCACTCCTCTGCTCAAGGTCTCAAAGGCCTGATGGGTGAAGCATAAGAACAAAAGAACTCGGAGCAGGAGTAGCCGTCTGGCCTCTCGAACCTAGCTCCGCCATTCAACAAGATCATGGCTGATCTTTTCATGGACTCCGCTTCACTTACCCGCCTGCTCACCACAACCCTTAATTCCTTTACAGTTCAAAAGTCTATCTATCTTTGCCTTAAAAACATTCAACGAGGTAGCCTCAACCACTTCACCGGGAAGCAGGTTGCTGCCTTTTGTTGGGGCTGCAAGTCTTGTTTGCCTGGTTGCCAGACATCTGTGAGATCTCCTGAAGATGGGTGGGCTGGAGAGAGTGAGATGTATGTATTGGACTGGTGTTAAATATCGCTCCTGGACCTTCGATCCCGCCAGCTGTTGGTAGGCAGGCGAATTAGTTCTCACTTGATTTGGCCTGTTACTTGCTTCCATGAGTTTCCAAACTTGGAATCGAGTGCAAGTTCCTACCAATCTGCCAACGGGATGGATGCCACTGAAACTGCCCACCACCTCTCTTAGTCTCATAAATGGAAAATTCTGCCCTCTGTCTCTGGTGAGGAGGCTTTTGCTATTTGTAAGTGATAGAAGGAATTTTCAGTCTGCTGTATTGATCTATAAGAAAGAAGGAAAGAAACAATTTGCATTTATTTTATTGAATCCTCAGCCTGTCCCAAGGTGTTAAACTTCCATTGAATTTCTTTTGAATTGCTGCTATCATGTTGCCAAATGCAATAGTCAGTTTTATGGTCAGGCAGATCCCATAAATAGCAAATTAATGATTAACCAGTTAATCTGCTGTTGTTCAATATTTGCCATTCCCCTGCTCTGATCGATTACACTGTTCTGCAGGTAGATTTTTAAGGCATTTAATCAGATCGTAGCTGACATTAATTAAATTTAACATGCTAGATTATGCAAATTACTTGACGGCATACACAGGAGTGGAAAATGCTCCAAATGTAAGGTGCGAAATAACACAGGAATTTACGCTTCAGTGAAAGTATATTTTATATACCTATTATTAGCAGCTTTTAGCAGCTGCTAAAGCTGCTCTATCCATGTCAACTGACTATGGGTAAGGTACTTAACAGCCATCATTATTAGGAAGATAATAATGCTTAAAATCTATGGAAATGTCTGAGTCCTCTGAAAGAAATTCAACAAGCTAAATTAGAACATGATGAAAGGATCAAAATTATAACTCTTAACAAGAACCCACAATGAAAATTGCCCACAGTTCCTACTTTTTATTTTTGGATCTGACGTGCACAATTTTTCCATTAGTAATGTAGAGTAAGAGCAGTGAGGGAATGCTGTGATCAGTGCAAGTGGCTGTGGGAAAAGTATGGTAGGCGGACAGCTGCCAGCCATTTATTCCTCCAGCCTCCCGAACACCAAAAGATGTCCTTGGACTATATGGGTGGATTGTGAATAGGGAGGAAGACAGTAAGGTTTAAATATAAATTCCTTCACATTCAGCTTCTTTTTAAATAATAAATGAGGCAATAATCTGCAGTTTTGATCATTTTGCCACATCTCCAGGTCTGACCTTTTTTGCTACTGCTGCTGAAAAATCCTCTACATTGTGAAAGCTTCGAAAACTCCCTCGTATTATGATGAAAGAAAAATCATAATTCAATTTTTAATTACAAAAAGCTTTAAATTGTTTTTTTCAAATTCAAAATGTTTCACATACTAAGGAAGTATTGAAGTATTGAAGAACTGAATACTACTGCTCTGCATATCCACCAATTGAAGAGTTCCAGATACTGAAACAAGCTGATAAATAAGCTGTAAATGTAAAGAGAGCTTTGATCTCCAGAATGACCGATTGAATGAGCAGCACTTATCTGATTGATCTGTCCTTCCATTGAGCTCGTTGCTAACACATTCAAATTACTTCACAAAAGGAATAGCCCTTAAACACCATTTGTCGTATTTCCACCTCCATGAGGCTGGCACGTCGATCAGGTATTTTTCTGTGAGTCACTTTGACTGAAATGGAGAGAGGCAGTCATCAGCACCTGGAATGGTGATGTGCATTTTAATGACTTTCCGGACATGAATCAGTCCTTGAATGTACAGAAAATGACCCTCTGGGGGGCATCTTATCAAAGTAAATTGTCCAAATTCTGTGCTGCTTTTTAAAAAGTAAAATGTCCATCTTCTTCATAAGTTTACGGGTATATGACACAGGCATAACGTCAGCCAGAAGTGCTGAATGAATCTTGACCTCCTCCTGAGGCCAGACTTCTATGTATCCAATTCACAACACGTGGTGTCAAGAGAGGGCTGAAGACACTGGATACAGAAAAGTTATGAGTCCAAAGAACAAAGAACAATACAGCACAGGAACAGGCCCTTCGGCCCTCCAAGCCCGCGCCGCTCATGTGCCCAACTAGACCATTCGTTTGTATCCCTCTATTCCCAGTCTGTTCATGTGGCTATCTAGATAAGTCTTAAACGATCCCAGCGTGTCCGCCTCAATCACCTTGCTTGGCAGTGCATTCCAGGCCCCCACCACCCTCTGTGTAAAATACGTCCCCCTGACATCTGTGTTGAACCTTGCCCCCCTCACCTTGAACCCGTGGCCCCTTGTGTTCGTCACCTCCGACCTGGGAAAAAGCTTCCCACTGTTCACCCTATCTATGCCCTTCATAATTTTATACACCTCTATTAGGTCGCCCCTCATCCTCCATCTTTCCAGGGAGAACAACCCCAGTTTACCCAATCTCTCCTCATAGCTAAGACCCTCCATACCAGGCAACATCCTGGTAAACCTTTTCTGTACTCTCTCCAAAGCCTTCACGTCCTTCTGGTAGTGTGGCGACCAGAACTGGACGCAGTATTCCAAATGTGGCCTAACCAACATTCTATACAGCTGCAACATCATATGCCAACTTTTATATTCTATGCCCGGTCCAATAAAGCCAAGCATGCCATATGCCTTCTTGACCACCCTGTCCACCTGTGCTGCCACCTTTAAGGATCTGTGGACTTGTACTCCCAGGTCCCTCTGTGTGTCTATACTCCTGATGGTTCTGCCATTTATTGTATAGCTCCCCCTTACATTAGATCTACCAAAATGCATCACTTCGCATTTATCTGGATTAAATTCCATCTGCCATTTCTCCGCCCAATGTTCCAGCCTATCTATATCCTGCTGTATTCTCTGACAATGTTCATCACTATCCGCAACTCTAGCAATCTTTGTGTCGTCTGCAAACTTACTGATCACTGATGCGCAATTGATTCACACGGGAGGCTAGGACGTACCCGGGAATAAAGGCTTTTATTCACAACAAGAAGAGAGCACACTGCTTAACAATACTATCCCAGACTAAGGGCTCATAGGAAGTAGCAGTGACCTTTATACTCCTGTAAGAAGGCGGAGCCAAACGGAGTGTACCACAGAACAATGCTAACAGGTGGAACAACCCAACCCTAACCCCAACAGTAACAAGAGTAACACATGTACAAGTACCCATAGTGGTAACCATCTATGGTTCACCACAATCACACCAGCTATATCTTCCTCCAAATCATTTATATATATCACAAACGGCAGAGGTCCCAGTACAGAGCCCTGCGGAACACCACTAGTCACAGACCTCCAACCGGAAAAAGACCCCTCCACTGTTACCCTCTGTCTTCTATGGCTAATCATGATGTGGAGATGCCAGCGTTGGACTGGGGTGAACACAGTAAGAAGTCTCACAACACCAGGTTAAAGTCCAACAGGTTTATTTGGCAGCAAATACCATAAGCTTTCGGAGCGCTGCTCCTTCGTCAGATGGAGTGGAAATGTGCTCTCAAACAGTGCACAGAGACACAAAATCAAGTTACACAATACTGATTAGAATGCGAATCCCTACAGCCAGCCAGGTCTTAAAGGTACAGACAATGTGGGTGGAGGGAGCATTAAACACAGGTTAAAGAGATGTGTATTGTCTCCAGACAGAACAGCTCGTGAGATTCTGCAAGTCCAGGAGGCAAGCTGTGGGGGTTACTGATAATGTGACATAAATCCAACATCTCGGTTTAGGCCGTCCTCATGTGTGCGGAACTTGGCTATCAGTTTCTGCTCAGCGACTCTGCGCTGTCGTGTGTCGTGAAGGCCGCCTTGGAGAACGCTTACCTGAAGATCCAAGGCTGAATGCCCGTGACTGCTGAAGTGCTCCCCCACAGGAAGAGAACAGTCTTGCCTGGTGATTGTCGTAGCGTCTGCATGGTTTCCCCAATGTACCATGCCTCGGGACATCCTTTCCTGCAGCGTATCAGGTAGACAATGTTGGCCGAGTTGCAAGAGTAGGTACCGTGTACCTGGTAGATGGTGTTCTCAAGTGAGATGATGGCATCCGTGTCGATGATCCGGCACGTCTTGCAGAGGTTGCTGTGGTAGGGTTGTGTGGTGTCGTGGTCACTGTTCTCCTGAAGGCTGGGTAGTTTGCTGCGGACAATGGTCTGTTTGAGGTTGCGTGGTTGTTTGAAGGCAAGAAGTGGGGGTGTGGGATGGCCTTGGCGAGATGTTCGTCTTCATCAATGACATGTTGAAGGCTCCGGAGGAGATGCTGTAGCTTCTCCGCTCCGGGGAAGTACTGGACGACGAAGGGTACTCTGTCCACCGTGTCCCGTGTTTGTCTTCTGAGGAGGTCGGTGCGGTTTTTCGCTGTGGCGCGTCTTCATTGTCTACCTGATACGCTGCAGGAAAGGATATCCCGAGGCATGGTACATTGGGGAAACCATGCAGACGCTACGACAATGGATGAATGAACACCGCTCGACAATCACCAGGCAAGACTGTTCTCTTCCTGTGGGGGAGCAGTCACGGGCATTCAGCCTTGGATCTTCAGGTAAGCGTTCTCCAAGGCGGCCTTCACGACACACGACTGCGCAGAGTCGCTGAGCAGAAACTAATAGCCAAGTTCCGCACACATGAGGATGGCCTAAACCGGGATGTTGGATTTATGTCACATTATCAGTAACCCCCACAGCTTGCCTCCTGGACTTGCAGAATCTCACGAGCTGTTCTGTCTGGAGACAATACACATCTCTTTAACCTGTGTTTAATGCTCCCTCCACCCACATTGTCTGTACCTTTAAGACCTGGCTGGCTGTAGGGATTCGCATTCTAATCAGTATTGTGTAACTTGATTTTGTGTCTCTGTACGCTGTTTGAGAGCACATTTCCACTCCATCTGACGAAGGAGCAGCGCTCCGAAAGCTTATGGTATTTGCTACCAAATAAACCTGTTGGACTTTAACCTGGTGTTGTGAGATTTCTTTCTATGGCTAAGCCAGTTCTCCACCCATCTAGCTAGCTCACCTTTTATCCCGTGAGATTTAACCGTTTGCACCAGCCTGCCATGAGGGACATTGTCAAACGCTTTACTAAAATCCATATAGACGACTTCCACAGCCCTTCCCTCATCAATCATTTTTTGTCACCTCCTCAAAAAACTCAACCAAATTTGTGAGGCATAACCTCCCTCGCACAAAACTATGCTGTTTATCGCTCATGAGATTATTTAGTTCTAAATGCGCATATATCCTATCTCTAAGAAATATCTCCAACAGGTTTCCTACCACGGACGTCACGCTCACCAGCCTATAATTACCCGGGTTATCCTTGCTACCCTTCTTAAATAACGGGACCACATTTGCTATCCTCCAATCCTCACCTGTGTCCAGTGAAGAGACAAAGATTTCTGTTCGAGGCTCAGCAATTTCATCTCTTGCCTCCCTGAGGAGTCTAGGATAGATGCCATCTGGCCCTGGGGATTTGTCTGTCTTAACGTTTCCTAAAAAACCTCACACTTCCTCCCTTGTAATTGAGATTTTTTCTAATGGGTCAACACATCCCTCTGAGACACTACCAGTCAACATGTCCCTCTCCTTTGAATACTGATGCAACGTATTCGTTTAGGATCTCTCCTACTTCCTTTGGTTCTAAGCATAATTCCCCTCCTTTGTCCCTGAGAGGTCCGATTCTTTCCCTAACAACCCTCTTGTTCCTAACATATGTATAAAATGCCTTAGGATTCTTCTTAATCCTGTCTGCCAAGGACATTTCGTGACCACTTTTTGCCCTTCTAACTCCCTGTTTGAGTTCTTTTCTACTTTCTCTGTATTCCTCCAGTGCTCCATCTGTTTTTATCTGCCTGGACCTCATGTATGCCTCTTTTTTCTTTTTGATTAGACCCACAATTTCACTGGTTATCCACGGCTCCCAAATCCTACCTTTCCTATCCTTCCTCTTTACAGGCACATGCCTGTCCTGCAATCCTATCAACTGCTCCTTAAAAGACTCCCACATGCCAGATATGGATTTACCCTCGAACAGCCTCTCCCAATCAACAGCCACCAAATCCTGCCTAATCCAGCTGCAGATAGCCATCCCCCAATTCAGCACCTTACCCATAGGACAACACTCATCTTTTTCCATTACTATCCTAAAGTTTACAGAATTGTGGTCACTATTTGCCACATGTTCCCCTACTGAAACTTTGATGACCTGACCGGACTCATTCCGCAGTACTAGGTCCAGTATAGCCCCTTCTCTAGTTGGACTGTCAACATATTGTTCCAAAGAACCTTCCTGTACGCATTTTATAAATTCTTCCCCGTCCAGGCCCCCAGCCCTAAGCGATTTCCGGTCTATGTGAGGGAAATTAAAATCTCCCACTACTACAACCCTATTTTTTCTGCACCTGTCCAGAATCTCCTTACATATCCGTTCCTCAACTTCGCGT
This sequence comes from Mustelus asterias, assembly GCF_964213995.1. Lineage (NCBI taxonomy): Eukaryota > Metazoa > Chordata > Chondrichthyes > Carcharhiniformes > Triakidae > Mustelus > Mustelus asterias. The sequence continues at coordinate 38,045,638 of NC_135810.1, forward strand.
GGGCTGTTGGGGGGCCTGTAGTATACCCCCAGCATAGTGACTGCGCCCTTCCTGTTTGAGCTCCACCCACAGTGACTCGTTACCTGACCCTTCCAAATTGTCCACCCACTGTACCTCTGTAATATGCTCCCTAACCAGCATTGCTACTCCCCCACCTCTCCTAGCCCCTTCTCTGTCTCGCCTAAAACACTTATACCCCGGAATGTTCAGCTGCCAGTCCTGTCCTTCTTTTAACCAAGTCTCTGTCACTGCAACCACATCCAAGTTCCGCGCAAGCATTAAGGCTCTAAGCTCGTCTGTCTTGCCCGTGACGCTCCTTGCATTGAAGCAGATGCACTCCAGACCTCCAGGCCCACTGAGGTCCTCCTCCCCCAGAATGCTCTTCCTCTTAGATAGCCTTGTCTTGGCCCCAACCTCGTCCCCAGCCTCTATGCTTATTGACCTATTGTTCCGATCCCCACCCCCCTGCCACATTAGTTTAAACCCACCTGAACCACACTAGCAAAACTCCCAGCTAGGATATTCGTGCCCCTCCTGACAATGTCCTGACAATGTCCATGCTGTAGTAGAGAAGAATTCAGCCAAGCTGTTCCAGTCTCTACCCACTAATGTGGAAAATTGCCCCGGTAAGTAGAAAACAGGACAACTCCAATTCAGTCAATTAGCTCCCCATCAGACAACCTCTCAATGATCAATAAAGTGAGGTAAAGTGCCGATGACAGTGCTATCAAGCGTCACTTACTCAGCAATTAATTACCTGCTCATTGATTTCCACTTTAAATTATACCAGGGCCACTTTGCTCTCAACCTCATTACAGCCCTGTCCCAAACATCAATTAAAGGGCTGAATTCCAGAGGTCAGGTGAGAGTGACTATCCCTGAGGTGGCATCAAGCATCGCAAGGGCATGTCACTTGTTGGAGCGATATCTATCAGTTCAGCCCAGGACGTTGTTGCAGAAGTTCCTTCGGGTAGAGTCCTCAGCATAACCAGCTTCAGCTACTTTATCAATGATCTTCTCTCCAACATCGTATCAGAATTTTGGATGTTCACTGCACAGACACAGCTCCTCAGATGCTGAAGCAGTCCATGCCTGCATGCAGCAAAACTGGTAATAAGGCAGCACGGTGGCACAGTGGTTAGCACTGCTGCCTCACAGCGCCAGGGACCCGGGTTCGATTCACGGCGTGGGTCACTGTCTGTGTGGAGTTTGCACGTTCCCCCCGTGTCTGCGTGGGTTTCCTCCGGGTGCTCCGGTTTCCCCCCACAGTCCAAAGATATGCAGGTTAGGTGGATTGGCCATGTTAAATTCTCCCTCAGTGTACCCGAACAGGAACTAGAGTGTGGTGACGAGGGGATTTTCACAGAAACTTCATTGCAGTGTGAATGTAAGCCTACTTGTGACTAATAAATAAACTTCAACTTTACTTTACCTTGATAACATCTAGATTTGGGTTGATAAATGGCAAGTAACATTTACATCACACAAGTTCCAGGAAAGGGCCATCTCCAATAAGAGAGAATCTGTCCTTGACATTCAACAGCTTTACCATATTTGAATCCTCATCATAACCCCCTGAAGGTTAGCATTGGCCCTAAATTTAACTGAACCAGCCACATAAATACTGTGGCTACAGGAGTCAGTCTGATATTGGGAATTCTGGGGCAAGTAGCTCACATTCTAACTTCCCAAAACCTGTCCACCATCTGCAAAGCATTGGATGAGTGCAACTCCAGCAACATTCAAGAAGCTCAACACTATCCACAACAAAGCAATACACTTGATCAACACCCTATCCACCACCTTTAACAAACTCCCTCCACCCCTGGCACACAGTGTATACCATCTACAAGACGTACCTCAGAAGCACGGATTAGACAGCACCTTCCAAAGCCACAACCTCTACCACCAAGAAGAACAAAGTCAGCAAATGCATGGGAAGACCACCGTCTGCAAGGTCCCTTACAAGACACACACCATCCTGACTTGGAACTATATTGCTGCTTCTTCATTGTAGCTGAGTCAAAGTCATAGAATCATACAGTGCAGAAGGAAGCCATTTGGCCCATCGAGTCTGCACAGACGTCAATCCTACCCAGGCCTTATCCCCATAACCCTATGCATTTACCCTAGCTAGTCCCTTGACACTAAGGGGCAATTTAGCATGGCCAATCCACCTAACCCCCAAATCTTGGACTGTGGGAAGAAACTGGAGTACCCGGGGCAAACCCACGCAGACAAGGGGCGAACGTGCAAACTCCACACAGACAGTGACCCAAGCCGGGAATTGAACCCAATTCTCTGGTGCTGTGAGGCAGCAGTGCTAACCACTGTGCCACTGTGCTTCCCTCAAGTTCTGAACTTAGTCCCTAATGGCACTGTGGGTGTGTCTGCCTTGTCACCAATGCTGTCTGGGTAATTCAAGAAAAGAATCATGGGATGGTTCTAGCACAGAAGGAAGACATTTGAGTCCATGCAAGAGCAACTCAACTGATTCCAATCCCACATCCTTTCCCCGTAGCCCTGCATATCTTTTCTGTTCAGGTGTTTATCCAATTCCCTTTTGAAAGCCACAGCTGAATCTTCCTCCACCACACAATGCATTCTCGGTTCTTAAACACTCGCTGTGTAAAAATGATTTTCCTCATGTCACTGTTGGTTCTTTTGCCAATCACCTTAAATGGGTATTCTTTGGTTCTGAACCCTTCTGCCAATGGAACAATTTTCCTCAGTCTTATTTACCTCCACCTTTCATGATGTTGAACATGTCAATCAAATCTCTTTGCAGCTTCCTTTCCTCTAAGGACAACAACCCAGCTTCTTGAATTTTTTCATTTGACTGAAGTTTCTCATCCCTGAAAACATTCTTACAAATCTTTACAGTATTCTCTATAAAGCCTTTACATTCTTCCGAATGTTCAAAGCCCAAAACTGGACACAGAACTCCATTTGATGTCGACCCAATGTTTAGAACAAGAAGTTCATCATAATTTTGTACTTTTGTATGGACAAAATGGACAAAATTTTATGTTTCCCGACCAATGATTTGCCTGTAATATTACTCTGATGGCCTTCTCACCAGGCTCTCGCCTGCCCTGACCTCTATGAAAGTTTCCGATGAAATGAACAAGATCTAGGCCACCCTGCTTACCCTTGTCCCAATTGTGGCCCTCAAGTGGCCAATTAATAAACACTGAAGGGCAGTTTCTCACCCAACCAGAATGGAGGGAAAAGTTCAGGGGCAGGGTTAAGCCTGAAAAGTGACCCTACTCTGGCCTCACATGGGAAGGTGGGGGTAGGCTCCTTCTTTCAAATTGGACACCTGCCCCAATAAAGTATGGTGCCTGTGGATGCTTCCTCCCCCACCCTGTCAGCCCCCAGACTAATATCCCAACCTCCTTTGTCCAAATCCCTGAGCCTCAGCTCCCCTCCCCACCCTGTGACCCCACACTTACCTGATCCTGGATCCTGGGACCCAGACTCTGGAGGCTGCTTGTAGTACCAGTTCTGTCCATTGCAGCTACAGTCCAAAGATGTGCGAGTTAGGTTGATTAGCCATGCTAGAATTGCCCCTTAGTGTCCTGAGATGCGTAGGTTAGAGGGATTAGTGGGTAAAATATGTAAGGATATGGGGGTAGGGCCTGGGTGGGATTGTGGTCGGTTCAGACTCAATGGGCCGAATGGCCTCTTTCTGTACTGTAGGGTTTCTATGATATTCTATGGCGCTGCTGGCACTAGAGAGCTGTCAGCCAATTTGATTGGACGGCAGGTCTGAGGTAGGACCTGCTGCAGAGTGAGGTGGGGAAGTCCCATCCCCAGTTTTGGAGCATTAAATGGCAGCGGGACAGCCAGTATCGGCAGAGATATGTTCACCACTGACACTTCGGATAGTGGATAGGGAAACCCCACCGTTCTAAAAATCCTGGCCTATCTCTCAATCTATAAAGCCAAGGATCCTCTGTGCCTTTTTAACCATATTCTTAACCTGCTCTGCTACCTTTAAGGATTTGTGTACATATACTCCGAGTCTCTCTGTTCCTACAACCTCATTAGAAATACTACATTTATTTTATATTGCTTCTGCTCATTCATCCTACCAAAAATACCAAAAGAGATGATAATTCCCTGCATCACGGTGTCAACTGCGATGGACTCTGTAGTATCCAGTGTCTCTGGGATCATTATTGGTGATGGCATGTTCCTACTTTATGCCCCTTCTTAATTCACAGTACACCCTCCTCCTGCCATCTGCTAATCATGTGACCTTGGACATCTTGCTTTCCATCCCACACCCCTTCACTCATATCAATCTTTCCCTTTCTGATTTCCTACCCCCAAACAGTCCTGCCTGCCCAGCCACAGGAAATCCACAAGGAAGAAACAGAGCAACAGCACAGCAGATACTGGCACCATAAGTAACTTCCAGGCAAGAATAGAGTTGGGATCAGTTGGGCCAATGGACACGAGTGGCCGCAGCCACGATGCAGTCATTGCAAACTATGATGGTTTGCTAGCCTAATCACCAAAAAATTGAGGAGGCAGACAAGAGCTGCGACTCAGATGAGGACCCTCTGAATGGGCAGCATACAGGGACCCTCTGAACATACAGGGACACACCCTCTGAATAGACAACATATAGGGACCCTCTGAATGGGCAGCGTACAGGGACCCTCTGAATAGACAGCATACAGGGACCCTCTGAATGGGCAGCATACAGAGACCTTCTGAACATACAGGGACCCACCCTCTGAATGGACAGGATACAGGGACCCTCTGAATGGGCAGCATACAGGGACCCAGGTGCAGGTGTCTGCAATCAGCCTCTTGTCACTCCCATGGAGCAAGAAGGACTCCTGCTGCAACTGGGCAGAAGGGGTGGCACATTGCTTTCCCTTTCTGCAGCATCTGCTCTATCACTGTGCAGACCCTGAGACACAACTGTGTTTTCACCCATACCTTTTGTAGTCTTTGTGTGCACATCTCAGATGATCCTCTGCTAGCCCTCTGAGGATGTGGTAATACTCCAACAGAACACATGCTTCACATATCAAGATGAATTTCATGAAGAAAATTAGACGGACCAAATGTAGTGGTCGATTTTCTGGCCCTGGTCCTGGAGAATACAAATCCCATTATGGCCTGAACCTCTGGTGAGAGGTCAAAGATGGGATTTGTGCCAATGGGAACATCGAATGCAATCTTTACAAGCCCTTCCCGCTGGCATGATTATGTTCACATCCAGAAAAGGAGAGAACCTGATTAGAATGTAGTTGAATCAGTTTCAATCTCATTAATGGGATTGAAGTCAGTTGTTCCGGCCTCACTGAATCTTCCCACTCACCAGCGGAGTGTCAAGCCGATGTCAATTACTTCTGCTATTTAAAAATGTGGACCAGGTACCATGGATTTCGAGAAGGAGGAAGGAGGTGAGTACCACTCTCTACTTAGTGCCAGAATGCCAGAACGCACAAGGGCAGAGTAACAGCTGGCCAGATGCCAGCGTTGGAGGTGGCCGGGGTAGGGGAGGGGGAGGGGGTGGATGTCCTTCAAGGAAGTTGGGGTTTGGAAGGCTTGGGCTGGGTTGGAGATGCCAGGTTGGCGGTCTGCCCTTGAGCCTTTTTTTTCACATTTTAAACCTCTTAATAGCCCACATTTTCCATGTTAAGGTGAAGGGTTGAATCCTTAAGTGTCAAGGGTTGAAGGTTGTACAACATTAGGAGGCAAAAGGCTAGTGGCTCACAGCAAAGACTACCCTACTGTCCTGGGGAGCCAAGAGCCCTCAAAAAACATAGAAAAATAGAAACTAGAAGCAGGAGTAGATCATTCGGCATTCAAGCCTGCTCCGCCATTCATTTTGATCATGGTTGATCATCGAATTCAATATCCAAATCCTACCTTCCCCCCATAATCCCTTGATCCCTTTAGGGATCCCTCAAGATTCATGTGGGCGTCAATGTGTCACCACACATGCTGGACCCCATTGCTGCTGGTGTGAAGGCAGAGAACAACCAGATAGGATTGTGAAGGGGCATGGGCAGTGGCTGTGGCTGGTAAAGAGAAGATGTGTGATGGGATGAAGATAATTGAGGTGGCGCTGGCTGCAAGAAATGGGGTGCCAGTTTTCGGTCTCCAGGATCATGAGGCAAAGGGGTTTGGGAGGGATTGAGGGTCCTGGGATGGATGCCCTAATTGACATTCCTCCCATTCCTCCCAGATTATTGATTTGTATGGTATGGAGCCAGTGAAGCTGGCGATTATTTGGATCAGTGCTCTGGAGGCAGACAGACAATGCTGACTCCAACAAGCCCAACCCAGGGTGGAGCCTGCACCAGTACAACAGGAGGCCAGCAGTCTGGGTCAAGACCTGACTGCCCATCAGGCCAATGACAGGGGTGGAAGATACTAGACAAGGAGACCTCAAGTTTATAGGACCTGTACGTCCTTCATTGAGCTGTAGGACACCATGTGCCGCTGAAGACTCAGCCTGAACAAGGAGACGGTGTGCCCGGACCTCCGATTACATCCACTTTGACCTTGACCAGGCCCACCAAGATGCCCAGGCTGCAGGATTCGCTACCATCGCTGGGATGTTTCAGGTCCAGGGGGCTATCATTTGATCACATGTCGCCCTGAGAGCACTGTGTTATCAGCACTTCTTCAACCTTCACTCTCTGAATGTCCAACTATCTGTGACCACCGGCTTAACATCATGCATGTGTGTGTACAATTCTCAGGAATTGTGCATGACAACTTCACACTCGGGCAATCGCAGATCCCCGGGTCTTCAGGGACCATCCCAGGCTGCTGGGATGAGAACAAGGGCTACCTGCTGAGGTCGTGATTGATAATGCCAGGGTGGAGGCCCGAGATCATAGCAGAATCCCATTATAATGAGGCTCACAGTGGCACCTGGGTATTAATCAAAAGGTGCACAGGGCTGCTGAAAATGTGTTTCCACCACTACGACTGCTCCAGCAATGCTCTTCAGTATAGCCCCAGAGGATGTCCTGCATTGTTATCTTCCCTGTGAGCTCCACAACATGGCGCAGCAGCAGGGTGACATGCTGGAGGAAGAAGAGGAAGAATGTGCCACTTCCTCTAATGAGGAAGAAGACCAGGAGGGACTAGAGGAAGAGCCTGAGGAGAACCTGGAGAATGGAGGACAGGCAGAAGCCAGGGTGCACCAAGCCTACTCATAGCCTCCAGGTTCATGCATTAGAAAGCTTGGTGTCCAACAGCTCGACAACACCCCGCCTTCCGCCACCCACCCCTCTCCCCCTTACATTCCCATTCCTACTCTCCAAATATCTCATTGATGTCACACCAGGGTGATGGGCCTGGGTTGTTCGTGTGGGTGATTTGCTTGTCGACGCAGGAGGGTGATGAGGACTCGCTGTGAGGAAAGCTGTGATGTTCCTCGGGTTCCACTTGTGTCTGACTCCTGTCCATCTGCTGATTGAACACTGACTCCCAAGGTCATGTCTTAATGAGTGTGGGAGGCACATTCCTTTATCCAAGCTGGAAAGTGCCAGCAGCTTGGGCTGCTCTGCACAAGACCGCAAGAAACTACAAAAGGTCGTGAATGTAGCCCAATCCATCAGGCCAACCAGCCTCCCATCCACTGACTCTGCCTACACTTCCCACTGCCTCGGCAAAGCAGCCAGCATAATTAAGGACCCCATACACTCCGGACATTCTCTCTTCCACCTTCTTCGTTCGGGAAAAAGATACAAAAGTCTGAGGTCACGTATCAACCAACTCAAGAACAGCTTCTTTCCTGCTGCCGTCAGTGGTTAGCACTGCTGCTTCACAGCGCCAGGGACCCGGGTTCGATTCCCAGCTTGGGTCACTATCTGTGTGGAGTTGCATGTTCTCCCCATGTCTGCGTGGGTTTCCTCCAGGTGCTCCGGTTTCCTTCCACATTCTGAAAGATGTGCTGGTTAGGTGCATTGACCCAAACAGGTGCCGGACTGTGGCGACTAGGGGAATTTCACAGTAACTTCATTGCAGTGTTAATGCAAGCCTTACCTGTGACTAATAAATAAACTTTAAAAAAACCTTTTTGAATGGACCTATCTTGCATTAAGTTGATCTTTCTCTACACCCTAGCTATGACGGTAACACCACATTCTGCACTCTCTCATTTCCTTCTCTATGAATGGTATGCTTTGTCTGTATAGCGCGCAAGAAACAATACTTTTCACTGTATGCTAATACATGTGACAATAATAAATCAAATCAAATTAAATCAAAATTAGAAGGGGCAAGGTTAGAGGTTCAGTGAATGATGAAGTTGTCATTCCAGCATTTCCGAGAGGGTCTCATGGGTTCTAAATGTTGAGATTGATTGCAGGGCCTGCAGGAGTTTCTCAGTTTAGATGGAGAGATGAACCCTCCCTGTGGGACAGGGGTCAAAGACAGAGGTGTTGCAGTGTTGAGGTACGTTACTTAAAATGGTGAATCGTGACACTGCTACATTCCCATGCCTAACTTCACCCATGCCCACTCTGTGCACCTACAATTTATTAATCTTGTTTGACCCACCGCTACGTCTAGGTGTTTGCCCAGGATGCACATCAGAAGTGGAGGGGCGTGCTGCTTTCTGCTCCCTGAAGCCTGTAATGCCCATAGCACGCTTCCTCTGGAGAGCCTGGACCTGACAGGACCCAACCGACTTTTGGGTGTCACTGGTATTGCCGCATCACGCTGTTCTGCCCACTGCCCCTGAGATGCACCAGTATCAGGAAGGGAGGGATTGAGCAGAGCTGGAGACTGCCAGAGTCTCCTTACTGGAAGGCTCTGGGATGGGCTCCAGGGTTCCCTCCTCCCTCAGGGTGCTCGTGGGCCCCTGGACTACTCCATGGGATGGAGGAACTGCTGGAGTGAGCTTCAGAAGCCTCTGCATCACCTGGTGCTGCCAGTCCTGGAGGCCCAACATTGCCTGCTCCATGGTGTTGAAGCCCTTTGCAATGATGCTCTGTGTCTCAGCCATGCTCTCGAGGCCCTCAGCCGTGGTCTTCAGAGACTGATCCACACCTTTAACTCCTGCACTTGTGGCCTAGAAGTCCTGCCTCAGGCTCTCCACTGCGGTCGCCATTCTTGCAGTGTTGGCAATGATGCCACTCAATGCCAGCAACATCTCCTGTGACTGAAAGCTTTAAGACTCATGAACAGGCGGGGAATAGAGGGATATAGGCGGTTGGTCTAGATAGGACAGCATGGTCAGCGTAGGCCGAAGGTTCTTGGAGACAGCCTTGATATCTTTTGAAAGCTGAATTCAATTATTAAAGATATAATTTTGATCTCTTTAGTCACTGTTTTAACCTGGTGTTGTGAGACTTCTTACTCAACTTCAAAGCACAGGGTTTTGCCCTAAATCAGTGTCTCTTTACTGAATTTCTGTTTTGCCTGGTAATTAAATGAGCAAGGCCCAGTGGATATTTGATTTTACATGTCATCTTCATACCAGAAATGTTTGTCCATTTGAAGAAGGTTCCTTCACAACCCATGATAACTTGGAGCCGAAGAGCCTGTTCCTGTTCTGTACTGTTCTTTGACTCCTCCCATCAGCCTTGCAGTTGCAGGGATATTGCTGACAACCCCTCCTGGATTTCCCAGCTCTGCCTTTACATCTCCTGCAGCTCAGGGCGATACTTGTCCAGAGGCACGGCATCTGGCTGGGAGACAGCTGTGTCCTGGGATCCCTGGGACGTTCCTGTCCCCACCTGATGTGCATCAAAAGCTGTGTGGTGCTTACCTGATAGTGACCCAGAAACTTGTTTGCTAAGTTTGTGGATGATAGAAAACTTGTAAGTGTTGTAAATTGCGAAGAGGACAGTATAAAATTTCAAAAGGACATAGACAAGTTGGTGGGTGGGCAGCTAGGTGGCAGATGAAAGTACAATGTGGAGAAGTGTAAGGTGATGCATTTTGGTAGGAGGAACATGGAGAGACAATATAAAATAAGGGGTAACATTCTTGAAGGTGACGCGGATGTATATGTGCATAGATCATTGAAGGTGGCAGGACAGATAGAGAGAGCAGTTAATAAAGCATATGGTATTCCGGGTTTTATTAATCGGGGCACAGAGTACAAGAGCAAGGTTGTTATGCAACTTATACAAGACACTAGTTAGATCTGAAATATTGTGTACGGTTCTCGGTGCCACACTACAGGAAGGGTGTGAATGCATTGAAGCTTTACAAGAATGGTTCCGGGCAGGAAAAACTTCAATTATGAGGATAGATTGGAGATATTGTGATTATTTTCCTTGGAGAGAAGAAAGTTAAGAGGAGATTTGGTAGGAATGTTCAAAAAAAGAGGGGGGCTGGACAGAGTAGATAGGATAGAAACTGCTCTTGCTCATAAAAGGATCAAGAATGAGAGGGCAGATTTAATTCATCTAACCTACACATCCTGGGACAACAAAGGACAATTTAGCATTGCTAATCCACCTAACTTTCACATCTGTGGACAGTAACTGGAGCACCTGGAAGAAGCCCACGCAGACATGCAAACTCCACACAGACAGTTATCCAAAGCCAGAATTGAACCCGGGTCACTGGCGCTGTGAAGCAGCAGTGCTAACCACCGTGCCACTGGGATGTTACATACATCCTCTTTAGTGTATACTGATGCAAAATACCTGTTCAATTCATCTGCCATCTCCTTGTTTTACCAATTCTCCAGACTCACTCTTTAGACAACAAATGCTCACTTTGTTATTTTTTTAAAATATTCATAGAAACTCTTACTATCTGGTTGTAAATTACTGGCTAGCTTTCTCTTGTATTCTCATTTTTTCCTTCTTATTAACCTCTTAGTTTGGATCAGGAATTGGCTAGCTGTAAGAAAACAGAGGGTGGTGGTTGATGGGAAATATTCATCCTGGAGTTCAGTTACTAGTGATGTACTGCAAGGATCTGTTTTGGGGCCACTGCTGTTTGTTATTTTTATTAATGACCTGGATGAGGGCGTAGAAGGATGGATTAGTAAATTTGCGGATGACACTAAAGTCGGTGGAGTTGTAGACAGTGCGGAAGGAAGTGGCAGGTTACAGAGGGACGTAGATAAACTGCAGAGCTGGGCTGAGAGGTGACAAATGGAGTTTAATGCGGAAAAGTGTGAGGTGATTCACTTTGGAAGGAGTAATAGGAATACAGAGTACTGGGCTAATGGTAAGATACTTGGCAATGTGGATGAACAGAGGGATCTGGGTGTGCATGTGCATAGATCCCTGAAAGTTGGCACCCAGGTTGATAGGGTTGTTAAGAAGGCGTACAGTGTGTTAGCTTTTATTGGTAGAGGGATTGAGTTTCGGAGCCAGGAGGTCATGCTGCAACTGTACAAAACTCTGGTGCGGCCGCACTTGGAGTATTGCGTACAGTTCTAGTCGCCGCATTACAGGAAAGATGTGGAAGTGTTGGAAAGGGTGCAGAGGAGATTTACCAGGATGTTGCCTGGTATGGTGGGAAAATCGTATGAGGAAAGGCTGAGGGGCTTGAGGTTGTTTTCGTTAGAGAGAAGAAGGTGAAGAGGTGACTTAATAGAGGCATACAAGATGATCAGAGGATTAGATAGGGTGGATAGTGAGAGCCTTTTTCCTCGGATGGTGATGGCTAACACGAGGGGACATAGCTTTAAATTGAGGGGTGAGAGATATAGGACAGATGTTAGAGGTAGGTTCTTTACTCAGAGAGTAGTAAGGGCATGGAATGCCCTGCCTGCAGCAGTAGTGGACTCGTCAACATTGAGAGCATTCAAATGGTTATTGGACAAACATATGGATGATAGAGCATAGAACATAGAACATTACACGCAGTACAGGCCCTTTGCCCCTCGATGTTGCGCCGACCAGTGAAACCAATCTAAAGCCCATCTCACCTACACTATTCCAATATCATCCATATGTTTATCCAATGACCATTTAAATACCATTTTAAATCCCATCCTCTTCCCCCAATTAATGATTACTGTACATATCAATATAGAAAAGACCTCTTCGCCCCTCCCACCACCCTCAAAAGTTCATCAGATATGACAACGGTTAACACAACGGAGCTTCCAGCTATACAATCTTGACAGTGGCACCCATTTTCTGTTACATCAATCTCTAGCCTTATATAGGAATATATGCAATAATATCCTTTCATTTCTCACTCATGGTATTTGAAGATAATTTTATGCTGTCAAGTTGTAGCTTGGAAACTTCAATAGAACAATCGAAACTGCTTCTGTTTAAAGAAACAAGTACCATCATTTCTCTTTTTCTTATGAAAAAAACTGATTGGATTTTTTGGATGTTTAAGTGTCGAGATGAATGGAAAATACACATCCTTACCTAAACTGCATAACTGAGAAGACCATAATGGACAATATTATCTCTGCCAGTTTCTACAACTATCCTACACCCCCTCCCCACTCCCCTAAGCCACTCTCCTGTTCTAAAAGGATCAACGTTTTCCTTATTTGGCATTGGATCCCTTGCAGTCATTATTCTTGCCTAGCCGGTTATTGGACTAGTGTAGATTAGAGGGGCTTTAGATTGGTTTCACTGGTCGGCGCAACATTGAAGGCCGAAGGGCCTGTACTGTGCTGTAATGTTCTATGTTCTATGTTCTTAGTCATCCTTTGCCGTTCCTTACATTCTTTCTAATCTTCTGACCTGCCATCTGTCTTTGCACAATTATGCACATTTTCGTTAAGTTGATGCTATCTTTAACCTTTCTAGTTAATCCTGGATGATGAGTCCGTCCCTTGGACCTTTTCTTACACATTGTGCATTCTGAAATATCCCCTTAAATGCATGTCATTGCAGCTCAATTGACCTATCCCTTAATCTAATTTGCCAATTACTTGAGCGAGCTCTGCTTAATGCCCTCACATTTGCCTGTATTTAAGTAAGCCAAAAATGGATTCTGAAATTTCACGACTGCTCTTTGTGGATTTTGATCAATCTCTCTTTTCTCACGAGAGGACAAAAGGATTCATTCACAAACATTTGGAACTTAGTGAGTACTCAATAAATGTAAATAAACATAATTGATTTTGATGGTTTCTCTTCACACTAAAAGTAGTTGACTGATAAGAAACTTTTAGGTGTTGCCTGTGAAATATTCTATACTTGGGTTTTTGATTTGATTTGATTTATTATTGTCACATGTATTAACAAACAGTGAAAAGTATTGTTTCTTGTGTGCTATATAAACAAAGCATACTGTCATACTGTTCATAGAGGAGGAAACGAGAGAGTGCAGAATGTAGTGTCACTGTCATAGCTAGGGTGTAGAGAAAGGTCAACTTAATGAAAGGTAAGTCCATTCAAAATCCGAGCAGCAGCTGTTCTTGAGTCGGTTGGTAAGTGACCTCAGACTTTTGTATCTTTTTCCTGACGGAAGAAGGTGGAAGAGAGAATGTCCGGGGTGCGTGGGGTCCTTAATTATGCTGGCTGCTTTGCTCTGGCAGCGGGAAGTGTAGACAGAGTCAATGGATGGGAGGCTGGTTTGCGTGATGGATTGGGCTACATTCACAACCTTTTGTAGTTCTTTGTGGTCTTGGGCAGAGCAGGAGCTGTACCAAGCTGTGATACAACCAGAAAGAATGCTTTCTATGGTACATCTGTAAAAGTTGGTGAGAGTCGTTGCTGACATGCCAAATTTCCTTAGTCTTCTGAAAAAGTAGAGGTGTTGATGGGCTTTCTTAACTACAGTGTCAGCATGGGGGGACCAGGACAGGTTGTTGGTGATCTGGACACCTAAAAACTTGAAACTCTTGACTCTTTCTACTTCGTCCCCATTGTTGGAGACAGGGGCATATTCTCAGACACTTTGGAATTTTACTGGCACGTCCGCCCGAGGTCCGAACGATCCCACCCAAGGCCAATGGAGAATGCTGTTCTCCGATCCTCACCCGCCCCCGGAATCGGGGTGGATGTGCTGCTAAAACTCCGGCCTTTGACCAGTTTATGACTTAAAAAACGTTTACCCTAAAGTCCCTATTGGCTTTTGACCTGTGGTAGCTTCATCTGCATTCCATAACAATTTAGCTTTAATAAAATATTTGCAAGTTGATGCGCGATTAATCCACTCGGGAGGCTAGATCGTACCCGGGAATAAAGACTTTTATTCGCAACAAGAATCGAGCATACTGCTTAACAATACAATCCCAGACTAAAGGGTCACTAGGAAGTGCAGTGACCTTTATACTCCTATAGGTAGGCGGAGCCAACCGGAGTGTACCACAGAACAATGCTAACAGATGGAACACCCCAACCCTAACCCCAACAGTAACAAGAGTAACATATGTACAAGTACCCATAGTGATAACCGTCTATGGTTCAGTAACCATAGTGGTAAGCATCTATGGTTCACCACATTCACCCCTCCTTTAAAAACAAAGGCCGGTGGGGCAAAAAAACAATACGAACTGTCCATATATTCACAAGTTCAGTCGTATCGGAGGTCCGCACCGTCTCTGCGGCCTCCGCAGCACTGGCGGTAGCGCTGGTTCTGGTGACCGTGGTGTCCCTCTCTCCAAGGTGGTGTCCAGTGACTCCTCCAGTTCCTCACGCACAGGTGGACCTCGAGGTGGCGACAATCTCCTGGACTCAGGCAAGCTGTACACGGGAGTAAGAGGATTAAGTGGAGGTCCCGATACTGCCCGCGCTGTGTCAGGAGGGGAGAGAATGGGCAAATGAACCCTAACCAGGGGTGCAGGAGCGACGGGGGTTTCCAGGTCCCCTGCAGGCGCCAGATCTCGGATAGAGACTGTGTCTTCTCGCCCGTCAGGATATGCTACATAGGCATATTGAGGGTTGGTGTGGAGGAGATGGACCTGTTCAACCAAAGGGTCGGACTTGCGGGTCCTAACATGCCGCCGCAGGAGGACAGGTCCTGAGTACGTCAACCAAGACGGCAGTGAGGTCCCAGAGGAAGACTTCCTAGGGAAGGTAAACATCCGTTCATGTGGGGTAGCATTGGTTGCCGTACACAGGAGGGACCGGATTGAATGGAGTGCATCAGAAAGTACCTCTTGCCAACGGGAGACTGGAAGACCCCTAGACCATAACGCCAGTGAGACACCCTTCCAGACTGTAGAGTTTTCTCTTTCGACCTGCCCGTTACCCCTGGGGTTGTAACTCGTAGTCCTACTTGAGGCAATTCCTTTAGAGAGCAGGTATTGCCTCAAGTCGTCGCTCATAAACGACGAAACCCGATCACTGTGGATATAACTGGGGTAGTTGAACAGGGTAAAAAGACTCCGCAGGGCTTTGATGACCGTGGCAGCGGACATGTCAGAACAGGGAATGGCAAAAGGGAATCAGGAGTACTCGTCAACCACGTTGAGGAAATACACATTCCGATCTGTCGAAGGAAGGGGGCCCTTGAAATCAACACTCAGTCGTCCAAAAGGGCGAGTGGCCTTAATGAGGTGCGCCTTGTCAGGCAGGTAGAAGTGCGGCTTGCATTCGGCACATACCTGGCAGATTCGAGTTATCGACCTGACATCCTCTATGGAGTAGGGCAGATTCCGGGCCTTTACAAAATGGAAGAGCCGAGTGATCCCCGGATGGCAGAGATCATTGTGGAGGGCCTGTAGCCGGTCCTCCTGCACACTGGCACATGTTCCACGTGACAGGGCATCTGAGGGCTCATTGAGCTTCACCGGACGGTACATGATATCATAGTTGTAGGTGGAGAGTTCGATTCTCCACCTCAAGATTTTATCATTCTTAATTTTTCCCCTTAACGTGTTGTTGAACATGAATGCCACGGACCGCTGGTCCGTGAGCAGGGTAAATCATTTTCCAGCCAAATAATGGCGCCAAAGCCATACGGCCTCCACAATGGCCTGAGCCTCTTTTTCCACAGAGGAGTGCCGAATTTCAGGGCCTTGGAGGGTGCGAGAGAAAAAGGCGACAGGCCTGCCCGCCTGGTTAAGTGTGGCGGCCAGGGCGAAATCAGATGCATCACTCTCCACCTGGAAGGGGATGGACTCATCGACAGCGTGCATCGTGGCTTTCGCGATGTCAGCTTTTATCCCTTCAAAGGCCTCTGCAAGCCTCTGCTGCCAGGGGAAAAGAGGTAGATTTTATGAGCGGACGGGCTTTGTCCGCATAATTGGGAACCCACTTTGATGCTAGTGGGTAGGGGAAGTTCAAGGAGGGGACGCATACGGTCTGGATCGGGGCCGATGACCCCGTTTTCCACCACGTATCCGAGGATTGCTAGGCGGTGCTTGCTGAACACACACTTCTCCCTGTTATAGGTCAGATTCAGGCGAGACGCAGTGAGTAAAAACTTCAGGAGGTTGGCGTCGTGGTCCTGCTGGTCATGGCCGCAGATAGTGACGTTGTCCAGGTACGGGAAGGTAGCCCGTAGCCCGTTTTGGTCCACCAATTCGGTCCATCTCACGCTGGAAGACCGAGACCCCATTAGTGACGCCGAAAGGGACTCTTAAGAAGTGGTAGAGACGGCCATCCGCCTCAAAGGCTGTGTATTTTCGGTCCTCTGGACGAATGGGGAGCTGGTGGTAGGCTGACTTCAAATCGATGGTGGAGAACACCCGGTACTGCGCAATCTGGTTGACCATGTCAGATATGCGCGGGAGAGGGTACGCGTCCAGCTGTGTGTACCTATTAATGGTCTGACTATAGTCTATGACCATCCGGGGCTTGTCTCCAGTCTTGACCACCACGACTTGTGCTCTCCATGGGCTAGTGCTAGGTTGAATGATCCCTTCCCTGAGGAGCCGCTGAACCTCAGATCGAATAAAGATCCGATCCTCAGCGCTGTAACGCCTGCTCTTAGTTGCGATGGGCTTGCAGCCTGGCACGAGATTTTCAAATAAAGAAGGCGGGGTAATTTTGAGTGTCGAGAGACTGCACGTGGAGCACGCTGGGCAATTTGGAGGCTGCTGTTCTCCCACTGAAAGTGGAGGGAGTGGCCCATCGTACTGCAGGGTCACACTCCTCAGGTGGACCATAAAGTCTAGCCCCAGGAGTACCGGAGCGCAAAGGTGCGGTAACACGAGGAGCCTGAAGTTCTCATAAACTGTGCCCCGCACTGTTAGAGTTACCACGCAGCTCCCAAGAACGGTAACAGATCGGGACCTCGACGCCATAGAGATTGTCTGCCTGACAGCTTGTACGCGGAGACCGCACCGTTTCACGGTATCCGGATGAATGAAACTCTCCGTGCTCCCGCTGTCAAACAGACAATGTATCAGGCGTCCGTTTACCTCTATTCCCATCATGGACTTGTCGAGTCTGTGAAGCTTGGCCTGGACCAGGATGATTGACGCCACTGTTGGATCCCGAGTGCAACTGCAGGCAGCTGAGATGGTCGGTGATGAGGACCCCTGCTGGTCGTCTGTGGCCGGTGTCGACCAAAATGGCTGCGCCCATGGATCGCACGTGGTCAATGGCGTTGAAAGTGACGCACCCACAGGTCACACGTGTCTTGCGTCGTCGTCATCAGGAATGGTGGCGCCTGTGAATCGCACGTGGTTGAAGACATCGACGAAGCTGGAGACGAGGAGACGGATCCTGGGGAGTCACACGCAGCACTGCTTGGCTTCGAAGGGGGCTTCGCTCGGCACACTTTAGCATAGTGCCCTTTCTTTCCACAAGCGGAGCAAAATACCGTCCTGGCCGGACATCTCTGGCGAGGGTGCTTCGCCAATCCACAGAAATAGCACCGTGGGCCTCCTGGAGCTCCCACAGCCGTCAGGTCCAAGGTTGAAAGCACGATCGCGCAGTTTCTAGGAGCCGCTGGGTAGAGTTGAGTTGGTGGCTGTACTTGCCACGATGTTCCCACATGGTCGGTGGGGTAAGTTTCAAGACTTCTGGAGGCCGTTTCCATCGCATCAGCCACTTCTACCATCTTAGCTAGGTCCAAGTTACCTTGCTCTAGCAGCCGCAGGCGAATATAGGATGAGCCGATTTCCGCCATGAACGCATCTCGGATCAGATCGTTAGTGTATTGAGTAGCCGACACTGGCTTGCAATTGCAGGCTCTGGCTAGCTGCTGAAGTTCGCGCAAGTTCTGTCCCGTCGTTTCGCCGGGCTGCCGCCGTCGACTGGCTAGTAGGTGAAGAGCATGAATCTCGTTTGGCGGTTTATGGTACAGCTTCTTGAGTAATTCGATGGCCTCTTTGTAGTCTTGGGAATCACAGATTGTTGCATACACAGTGTCGCTTACCCTTGCGTGGAGGACCCGCAATCTGTCGGTATCGTTTTGGACTGCTGTTGAGGCGTCCATATAATCCTGGAAACAATTCAACCAATGGTCGAAAGTGTTCGACGCTCCAGCGGCACGCGGATCTAAGGTTAGCCGATCGGGTTTCAGCATCTGCTCCATTTTTTTTTCAGAACAAAATTTGTTGCCAATAAAATTGATGCGCGATTAATCCACTCGGGAGGCTAGATCGTACCCGGGAATAAAGGCTTTTATTCGCAACAAGAATAGAGCATACTGCTTAACAATACAATCCCAGACTAAAGGGTCACTAGGAAGTGCAGTGACCTTTACACTCCTATAGGAAGGCAGAGCCAACCGGAGTGTACCACAGAACAATGCTAACAGGTGGAACACCCCAACCCTAACCCCAACAGTAACAAGAGTAACATATGTACAAGTACCCATAGTGATAACCATCTATGGTTCAGTACCCATAGTGGTAACCATCTATGGTTCACCACACAAGTTAAAGAAACAACTTTTACACAATAAAATTAAGTTAACTTTTCCCCAGACTAGACTGACTGCCTGAAAAACATATACTACCCATTCTGGTGAAGTTGACTGGGCTTCAATTCACTGAGCTCATGCCAACAGATGAACTCAGGGTTTTTTTGGTATGAAGGAGAATCTTGCATGCCCACTTTCATCATCACAGGTTACAGTAGGCCAGTCAAGTCTTCGCAGGGGTTTGGCTTAAGATGGCCATTTTCTATCCCCCTGTTCAAGCTCTTCTGGAATATTCTCTGGCTTCCAGTCAGTAGGGTCACAGAGCAAGGTCACAGCACCCAATGAGGTTATGCCTCTAGGTGCACATATCGCCTTTCAGGATATAGTTAAAGGCAGGGTGTCTGGCTGAAACTGGGGAAAACAATGTATTTTTCTATTCTTCTGGCTGAGTACCTCTTGGTGGGTTTCAGACCATTACAACGCTTCCATTGTTAATGTTGAGCATCTCTATTCAATATGCAAGACAGCTCTGGGTTCCTTTTCAAGGTATGACTGAATACTTGATAGGTTTTAGGTCCTAACGGCTCCCCTATTGTTATGGTCAAGCATCTCTGTTCAGTATGCAAGACAGGTCTGGACTGGTCCCTATTGGCTTTTGACCTGTGGTAGGTTTATCCGCATTCCATAAAGCCCTGCTTGTAGAAGCAGTTTAGATTTATATTGGTTTAAAATGTCCAATCTTATGTTGGGCCTTGTTACTCAGGCTGTTGGCCATTTGGTGACAGTGTGAACATCCACCACAACAGGTGGAAGGAGGTTTCAGACTGTAAATAAATTACCATGATGTCTTATTTGGAAGATAACTTGGCATTTATTACAGGGTCTCGTGATATAGTGGCCACCTTTATTGCCTGTCAAAGATACAGCAAAGTGCTACAAGAAGACAGAACTCCATGATAGAACTATCACACTGTGGAGATGCCAGCGTTGGACTGGGGTAAACACTGTAAGAAGTCTCACAACACCAGGTTAAATTCCAACCTTGGACTTTACCCTGGTGTTGTGAGACTTCTTACAGAACTTTATCACTCAGGGAGAGAGGCAAGACAAAAAGAGCCACATCCCAGTTCCTTGAAAGAAAAGTAAAGAACCTCCCTTCTCTCCCCTCTGCTTGGTTCCATGTTCAAGCTTATCTGGGAAAAGCCACCTCTTGCAGATCAACTATGGGAGCCATTGCAACTGTTGAGTTTTCACTGCAATTTTAAAGCTTCACTTCAGAAATTGTAGCAAATTGACTGTGAAATAACAAGCTTAAGATAAAAACCGAAATTCTGATCTATTCCATTTTTGTAAGTACTGTTTTTATCTTCATGTGTACCTAGTTTTGTGTGTGTGTGAGATATACACATATAAATGAACATGGGCAATAAAATTTGTAACACTTTAAAATTGTCCATGACATCTGTAAGAATTCTTCCAGCCAACATCCTGAGATTGACCCACATGCAAACGCTACTGACCCGGCCCTTTAGGCTCCTCATCTTCTTACCTTGACCAACTGTCCCCAACACTCCACCACACCCTGGACACCAGGCACATCCCTTTTCCCCTCCTCCATGCCCCCAATGCCACTCCTCATCCCTGACTCGCCTTGCTGATCCTGAGCCTCCATACATGCTGCCGTTTGCTTCCCACTTCATTTACGCTGCAAAGTTTAACAAGAGAAACTGCTGACCTCAGACACAACTGCATGAAGTCAACTATTGCATGGTAACTTTAAATAAACGTCCACCATGTTCAATCGAGATTGGGAGCATTTCAATGCCATTTCTCAACAATGTTGCAGCTGAAATATTGATACTGAGTGACAAATGTTAATATTGTTATTTTTCACAACTTTTTCTCATCCCTGCAACACACTTCAAGCTTATGACAGCTCAATTATTCTGGTTTTGAGAATGAATTCCAGTATGCTAAAAAGCAGGCACCCGAAACAGGTTCACATTCTACGTAACCAAAAGCAGAAGCCTAATGCAGGTGAAACTGTTCGATAAACTTGGCTTCAACATCTACATGCAAGATGTGCCGGATCATCGACACGGATGCCATCATCTCATGTGAGAACACCATCCACCAGGTACACGGTACATACTCTTGCGACTCGTTGTCTACCTGATACGTTGCAGGAAAGGATGTCCCGAGGCATGGTACATTGGTGAGACCATGCAGACGCTACAACAGATGAATGGACACCACTCGACTATCACCAGGCAAGACTGTTCTCTTCCAGTCGGGAACACTTCAGCAGTCAAGGACATTCAGCATTTGATCTTCGGGTCAGCGTTCTCCAAGGCAGCCTTCAAGACACACGACAACGCAGAATCGCCGAGCAGAAACTGATAGCCAAGTTCTGTAGACATGAGGACGGCCTCAACCGGGATCTTGGGTTCATGTCACACTATCTGTAACCCCCACAACTTGCCTGGGCTTGCAAAATCTCATTAACTGTCCTGGCTTGAGATAATTCACACCTCTTTAACCTGTGCTTAATCCTCTCTGCACCTGTAAAGACTTGATTACCTGTTAAGGCTGCATTCCAACCATTATCTTGTAATTGAGTTTGTGTCTATATTTGCCCTGTTTGTGAAACAAATCCTGCACTCACTTAATGAAGGGGCAGCGCTCCAAAAGCTCGAGCTACCAAATAAACCTGTTGGATTTTAACCTGGTGTTGTGAGACTACTTACTGTCCCTATCCAAGTGGATGACATGCTTCAGATGTACTATTGTTGTGTACTGTGTTAACAATAGTGAAGTAACTTAAAACATTGAAGACAAGCGGGGGCCGGGGGAGGGGAGGAGTGGACTTTCTGTTCCTGCCAGTAGTGGAAATTGTGGCATACAGGGGCACAATATTTTGAGTGATGGGAAAAGTCAGTTTCATGCCGGAAGAAAATTAGTTTGGAGTTTTGTTCTCAGGATTTTGATGAGCAATTAAAGATTTATGTCAGGAGTCACATTTGCATTCTATGCATCTCATAAATGCTCATTAAAATGCTAACTTGCTGGAATTAAGTTCCCCCTCCAAATTAAGTGCCCCACCAGCTGATAATTAGAATGGTCTGTTTCCTGACTGCATAAATGTGGTATGCACCTGGAAAGCTTCAGTTCATCAACAATTTGAGGTAGTTAGACGCTGCTTTTGCCTAATTTTAAGAGCTGTTGTTGCAAGATTTATGGTGCCTCTGGGCACTGATGGTCATGCACAGAATGGTATGTAGGCAATGGTCACCTAAGGAATTTGGTCCTGGGGGTTGGAGTCAAGTATTGTGAAGCAGAGGGTAATGTTATGTTTGGGGAAGGTATCTGGTTTCTGTAGGTCAGTAATTGTAAAGTCAGGAGGGGGCATTGGTTGGTCTCATGAGCTGGATCTCAGAAAGTCAAGGTTCAGTTTGGCCTGGAGAAGGGGAGGAGCCAGATCAACAAAGGGTATGGGAGATATTGAATGGAACGGGGAGAACAGGAATAGCCATGTGAACAACGATGGGCAATGGATAGTAACAGAGGAATGGGGTTTAGGAGATGGTGACTATGGAGTAGGATGTGAGGTTGGTGAGTGATATGGGAAGGTTGGAAGGTGTTGGTCACAGTCACAAATGTCAGCTGCACCATCTCCACCATTATTGAGTAATGATGCAGTTGGAAAAACAAGCTTGAAAAAAATGATATGGGAGGGGTCTCGCAGCATGTGGGAGTTCAGGACAACTCATTGGGCTGATTGAAGAGACTTCCTATTAATTATTTACTCAAGCAATGGAGAACAAAGCTCAGCTGTGTACTGGTTTTGAGGGTAAAATTGCTCCTTGACTAATGGTGCACATTCACGTGCAAACCCATTAAGTTTCTGACTATATTTGAGCTGGTGTGATTGGCCATCTGTTCTGACAGAGGCATGTAAAAAGGGAAGGAGAATCAAACCTCGCAGGGCTATGGCTGTTGGGCAGGAACTGGGTATATTCACTCTGATAAAAAAGGCCCTCTTTGTGAACACACAGTCATGTTGGTGGGGGGAGGATCAGCCAACTGTGGACATTCAGGATGTGCTTCACCGATAAGGGGTAGCCTGGGGATGCCATATCTAGATTGAGGGCAAGCCAAGGGCTTTACACTGGCTTCCTGAATTGGAGATGAATTGAGAGCATTCAAAGACAAGGTGCAATAATGTCTCAAATCTATTCATCCACAGAGACAAAGATGAGTAAAGAATGTAGGCTGTAGGCAACACTGCCTCTTTGATAGCTTTGATGCAAGTGAGGAGAAAGGCCTGTTGCTGTTTGATGCAGCTGAGGAAAAGCTGTTACGCTGAGGAACAAGGGCTGGTGGGGCTCCAGGATGCTGATATAGAGGGACTAAATCCACAAAGACATTTGCCGCAATCAAGATTCTACGGAAGACAGCTCATAAATGGAGATGAGCCAAAGACAGTGCTGTAGACACCTTTGTCTGTCTAGACATGTGGTAGCTCATATTTGCCACATTCTCCAGGAGGACTGGGAGGACATCCAATGGTGGTAGCTCTTAAGGTTACAACGGCACTCAACATTTTGTCAGCAGATACTTCCAAAGGTCCACTGGGGACCTCTGTGAAATCTCACAATCAGTGACATAAATGCATAAGGAAGATGACCAATTCCCTTTTCAATAAAGATCACTATCATGTGCAGTTCTGCGTGGATTAAGCATGCCAGACTGCCAGAGTTATAGGTTTTGGTGAGATCTCAGGCTTTCCATAAGTGCAAGGCACTATCGACTGCATAAATGTGGCTTTGAGAGCTCCCTGGCAGTTGCCAGTGTAATTCATTCATAGAAAAGGATTTCACTCTCTAAACATTCAGCTAATCTGTGATTACAGAAAACAAATCATGCATGTTTGTACCCAGGGAGCTCTCACATTTTTTACATCTTGAGTTACTCACAGGTGCCACATATCTTTGAGGACCTGAAAATGTCAGTGGACATGGCAGCCTTCAAGAGGCAGCAATGCTATTGCATGTATTGATGCACTCACCCCAGTGTGACAGTAGCTTAGCAATGTGGCTCATTGAGGAAAGCATCCATCAACGCTTATCGCTTGAGCATCTGAATATGAAACCACATCTGAACAGCATCATCTCTCCAAATGCCAGCTATTCAACCCACAGAAAGCAACTGGCCTGGATGAGCACTCAGATCCTGCACAGACCAGCTGGTGGGGGTATTCCCTAGCTGCTTCAAGAAGATGACCATCATCCCTGTACCAAAGAAAAGCCAGGCAGCGTGCCTTAATGACTATTGCCCGGTGGCTCTGATATCCATCATTAAGAAGCCCTTCAAAATCATGGTACGGATCAACTCCAGCCTCCCAAATTGCCTCAATCCACTATGGTTCTCCGATCACCGCAGCGGTTCCACAGCAGGTGCCATCTCCCTATGTCAGACTCCTATTTATTGACTACAGCTCAACTTTCAACACCATTATTCCTACAAAACTCATCTCCATACTCCGTGGCCTAGGGCTCAGCTTCTCCCTCTGCAACTGGATCCTAGACTTCCTAACCCACAGACTGCAATCAGTAAGGATAGGCAATGCCACCTCCTCCATGGTTATCCTCAACATCGGTGCTCCACAAGGCTGTGTCCTCAGCCCCTTACTATACTCCTGTGTGACTGTGTGACCAAAGTCCGCTCAAACACCATTTTCAAGTTTACTGATGATACCACTGTAGTTGGTCGGGATCTCAAACAATGACGAGACGGTGTACAGGAATAAGATAGAAAATCTGGTGAAATGGTGCAACGACGATAATCTTTCCCTCAATGTCAATAAAACGGAGATAGTCATCACCTTCAGGAAGTGTAGTGGAGGACATGCCTCTGTGTACATCAATGGGGACAAAGTAGAAATGGTTAAGAACTTCAAGTTTCTAGCGGTCCAGATCACCAACAACCTGTCCTGGTCCCTCCACACTGATGCTGTAGTTAAGAAGGCCACCAACGTCTCTACATTCTCAGGAGGCTGAGGAAATTTGGGATGTCTGCTACGACTCTCACCAATTTTTACAGATGCACATTAGAAAGTATCCTTTCTGGGTGTTTCACAGCTTGGTATGGTTCCTGCTCTGACCAAGACTGCAAAAGACTACAAGGGGTTGTGAACGTAGCCCAGTCCATCACACAAACCAGCCTCCCATCCATTGACTCCGCCTATACTTCCCGCTGCCTTGGAAAAGCAGCCAGCATATTCAAGGGCTCCACACACCCTGGACATACTCTCTTCCACTTTCTTCCATTGGGAAAAAGATTCAAAAGTCTGAGATCACGTACCAACCGACTCAAGAACAGCTTCTTCTCTGCCGCCATCAGACTTCTGAATGGATCTACCCTATATTAAGTTGATCTTTCATTACACCCTAGCTATGACTGTAACACTGCATTCTGCATCCTCTCACCAATATACTTGATGATAATAAATCAAATCAAAAAGTCAATCATGCATGATATGGTATCTGTGCAGGTGCAGGATGCAGGTGAAATTAGTAACAGGTCTTCATCAAACGGTTGGTTTGTTTCCTCATCTGGTGTGGCCTGGGACTGGGACTATGTGCACTGGAGAATGTCCTTCATCTTTTCTTGTTGGTGTCTGGAATAGAGAAGAGAGATAATTAGTGATTGACTCCTCAGGCTCCTACACATTAGGTCATTCACAGTCATTATCTACGTACAGCCAACCTATGCTGGATGGATCGTCGCTGCCATGTTGGGGAAAGTTAATGCTACCTTCCATGCAGGAACAATCTTTCACCTCTCCAGCCAGTTCTGCAGCCTGTTCCTCATACTGGGAGAGTGTCCACCATCCAGCCTTCGATCTCTCCATTTTGTTGTGGGAAACCTTGTCCTACATAAAGACAGATGAATTAAGTGTGAGCACAATGAATGAAAGAACAGTTCAGAAACAAGCAAACTTTCTGTGTGTGCTGAGCCTTGCCCAGTAATAGATGAAGATGCTGTTTGTGCAGGATCCTTAAAAGTGGTGTGAGTCCATTTCAGAATCTCACTTAGGTTTGTAGCAGTGATACTGGACGGAACAGGAATGAGTGACTATGACAAGTAATGTGTTAAAACAATTTTATTGAATATTCTATTATGATCATATGAATAATAATAATATTGATATGACAATTATAATTAATAATATTAAAAAGGGTTAAGAGAAAGCCCTTGTACATATACATATATATCTGAAGAAAGGAAGAACGACAAACGCAAACAATAAAACAATTTCGTCCGTTCCACAGCAGCTCCCAAAATTGGTCTATACGTTACCATCCCCTTGGTACATACATTACCAAATCGGTGAGTCACCTCATGGCAGGAGGGCACTATGGTCAGTCACTTTGTTCCTGACCCTTCCTTCTGTCTTCAGTGGTGACCCTTCCACTATGGCTGCAGCATCCAATTCTCACAGCAATTAAAGCCAAATTCGTTGGCTCTATTCCAGGCTTTCGAGGCTCTCGCAAAACAAGAGTTCAGTGAATACGAGTCCTTATCAAACTCTTCACACAGCCACCACAAGGCAGGCTTCACAATATCTAAGTTGTTTACACATATTTTGATTGCATCTTCTCATTTGTCAACAATCGGGCGTTATGTCCATCAATCAAACTTCATCTAGTGGTTCTTCAGATGACCATCCCATATAAGGTTATTCAGCATCCTGGCCTGTAGTCCAATGGCCACTGAATGCAGTAAAAAGGATTTCTGATAAACAAAAGCAACTATTTTAGTATTCCAGCTGGTGTGAGGCCATTATGAAAAAAAAACAAAATGTGGGGAAAAATGTCGGTACAGATTAATTAATCAAAAGCATAATCATAGCTGGGTTAAGATTAATGTCTACCAAGTAAGATTAAATATAAAATGACTAAATATTCAATATAGGCTTAAAATCAAAAGCAAAGCAGAAACAAAATGCATAATACAAAATTGAGTGGCTGCAGGCCTCTGGCCTACAACAGGAGGTAATAATGTTAAAGTGGCTGGCAGACCAATCAGTGCCAATAGCCCATTTTCTGATACTGAGAGACATCCCTGTGCATTCTGACCCAGAACTACCCTTAGATTACCTGATGCCCTTATGAATGTGAGCTTGCAGTGAGGAGAAAGTTCACCTAACCTGGCGGAAAAGGTCAGATCATCCATCCATTTTCAGCACTGCAAGGCAATCCTTTTTTGTGGCCATGAGCACTAACCTCTCTGACAACCTCCACCCAGGCCAATGTGGTAAAGTTAGTGGACCTGCTGCTTCCATCGTGAAGGTAAAAGAGCCTCTTCTACACTGTATGATTCTGTGACAAAGTAAACCAAATTCATATATGGACAACTGAACATGCATAAGGAAACCATGATTTGAAGTTGGAAATTGAGTTTGCATCAAACAGCCAAATTGTGACCACATCATCCCTATCAGGACCAACGTAGATCAAGTGGTTGCTCAAAATGCTTATCTGTTGGATGTCAACACAAAATGGAACATGAGACACTTGATAGTGAGCAGACCAGGATATTTCAAGGAGACTAATTATGAGGATACATTTCCTTTTCCAATGTGTGACTATCGTGTTGATCATCTGCCTCATCAACCTGATCACTCAGAACCACCACCTCAACTTTGTAGATCCCAGCACCGTCATCAGCGACCTTCATATCCCAAATACTGCTTTTGTACTCCGAGAAAATGGACATGCTGAACTCTTAAGAAATGCTAAGATTTTCTGAGTTCATGATGGCTTAATTTAAAATAAGTTCTTAGTTTCGCAAAGATGTAATATTCAATTGTTCAATTGCTTGGTGTTTGATTATGTGTTTCTGTTGACACTTCTCTATTCTCTGTGCTGTTTATTCAAGTGTTGTGCATGGTCACAGAGAAGGTGAAACTGAAAGTAAGCTGCAAGCATGAAAGCAGAATTTTAAAAACATTTGTAAATAAAGTCCTATTTAAATATAGAAATCGGTCATCTCTGCATATCTCCAAGGCACAAGACACAACAAGAGACCCTTTTTAAACAGGCACTGTAATTATATTTTTCTTGCTTTGCTGTTTCTGCGTAAATGCTATAAGTCGTAGGATGCCTCCATTGGCTGCCACTGGTGTTACCACATTCTGCTGATAATCACATTTTTTTTGAACAACAGCACCTTTGGGGGCAAGAGAGTGTGAAGAACTGTTAACTAGTTTTTCATTGATTCATTGACAGGCCTGATAATTACAGCTAACTCATCTCTTGTAAAACTTTGTGAACTATACTAATTGTTAACTATTTCTAACATTTAGGTAATAAACAGAAAACGCTAGAAATGCTCCATACGTCTGACTTCAGCTGTGGAGAGAAACAAAGATAGCACTTCAACTCAATGACCTTTAATCAGAACAGAGATAAGTTTGAGTTTTTGTAGATATTAATCAAGTAAAGGGGAGGAACTGCACGAGATGGGATAAAGAACAAAAGGGAAAGGCTATGATAGAGTGGAAGGCCAGAAAGATTAAATGACAAATGGATTGGTGGTGCAAGATTGCTTATCACATTGGAAGAAAATGTGATTCCCTTGGGGTTGGTGCACTAGAGCTGTTACTTTTCTTGATCTATATTAGTTACCTAGACTGGCAAAGCAAATTTTAAAAATTGCAGATGACACAAAACGTCGAAGCATTGTGAACTCTGTGAAGGATATTGATAGACTCCAAGAGGAGAGAGATAAACTGGTGGAATGAGCAGACACATAGCAGATGAAACTTACTGCAGAGAAATGTGAAGAAAGAGAGGAGGTAATCCAAAATAAAGGATAGAATTGCAATGTGAGCGCAGGAACAGAGGGACCTTAGGGTATATATGTACAAATCATTGAAATTCACAGGGCAGGTTAAGAAGGTGATTAAAAAGGCATAAGGGATCCTGGCATCATAAAAAGATGTACAGAGTATAAAGCAAGGAAATTATGGCAAACCTTTAGGAAACACTGGTCCAGCCTTCATTGGAGTCTTGTGTTCAATTCTGGGCATCATATTTTGAGAAGGACGTTGGAGGCATTGGTTCTAGGGATGAGAGACTTCAGTTACATGGATAGATTGGAAAAGCTGGGGTTGTAATCCTTAGAGAAGAGAGATTGAGAGGAGTTTTGACAGAGGTATTCAAAATAATGAATGGTCTGGAAAGTTGAGATAGGCAGAAATAGTGGTGGAAGGGTCAAGAAGGGCCAGGAAACACTGATCCAAAGTGTTCGTCAAAAGAACCAACACCAACATGAGGAATAAAGTTTTAACATGAGTGATTAGGATCCGGAATGCACTGCCTGAGGGCATGGTGGAGGAAGAGTCAATCATGGCTTTCAAAAGGGAATTGAATAATTATCTGAAGAGAAGAAATTTTCAGGGCTAAGAGAGAAAACTGGTGAGTGGGACTAGCTGAATTGCTTCTGCAGAGAGCCAGCAAAGACATGACAGGCCATATGGCCTCTTTCTATACTGTAACTACTCTGAATATTTCTAGCATTGGCTGTTTTTATTTCAGATTTCCAACATCTACAGTATTTTCCTTTAATATTTAGGTGACTGATATTCATTAACGTGTCCACTTACACAGAGATGACCTCTTTCGTCTTTCCAAATGTTTGTGAAAGTGAGGTTAGTAGAAAATGATAGTAATTGCTCAAAATGAGTTAATAATAAATAATTTCCAATTGTATGCTCATTAGCTTCTCAGAAAATAAACAGGCAAAGTGTAAGCCGGTTATTTTACACTACTGACAGATTCATTTTTATTTTTTATTCATTCATGGGATTTGGGCCGGCATTTACTGCCCATCTCTAATTGCCCTTTGAACTCAGTGGCCAAGGGCATTTTAAAGTCAACCACATTGCTGTGGATCAGGAGTCACATGTGGGATATAGATCAGACCAGGTAAAGATGGCAGAGTTTCTTTTCTAAAGAACATTAGTGAACCAAATGGGTTTTTATTACAATGGTTTCATATTTATCATTAGGCCTTTCATTCCAGATTTTTAAGGAATCCAAATTTTGCCATTTGCTGTTGTGGGTTTGAAATCCAGGTCCCCAGAGCATTACACCAGATATCTGGATTGTCCAGTGACAATATCACTATGCCACCACTTATTTTAGACAGAGAGGCTGTTTCCAACAAGTTGTAGAGATCACCAACTGCCAAACACCCAGAAGGAACAATTACAAACATAGGATCTGACTTTACAAATGTACAACACTAATGGGTCAAAAATTATTGGTTGTGTGCCCATAATTTCTTGAGATTTCTAGCCTGTGGAAAAAGTTCAATGCCTGCAATGTATTTTCAAAAAGTAGGTGCTTGGCTTTAAAAATGACGAGATAAAATTAAATACATATGTGAAAGAACATAGAACAACCTTACAGAATGCAGAATTCAAGCCCCAAAATACTTGTCAAATTCTAGAGTAAGAAGTTTAACAACACCAGGTTAAAGTCCAACAGGTTTATTTGGTAGCAAAAGCCACACAAGCTTTCGAGGCTCTGAGCCCCTTCTTCAGGTGAGTGGGAATTCTGTTCACAAACAGAACTTATAAGACACAGACTCAATTTACATGAATAATGGTTGGAATGCGAATACTTACAACTAACCAAGTCTTTAAGAAACAAAACAATGGGAGTGGAGAGAGCATCAAGACAGGCTAAAAAGATGTGTATTGTCTCCAGACAAGACAGCCAGTGAAACTCTGCAGGTCCACGCAACTGTGGGAGTTACAAATAGTGTGACATAAATTCTGATTCTAGGATCGCATGATAAAGACTCAGGAGGAAAAAAGCAGAAATATTTATGTGAAATAGTGTGACATAAACCCAATATCCCGGTTGAGGCCGTCCTTGTGTGTGCGGAACCTGGCTATCAGTTTCTGCTCCGCGACTCTGCGCTGTCGTGTGTCGCGAAGGCCGCCTTGGAGAACGCTTACCCGAATATCAGAGGCCGAATGCCCGTGACCGCTGAAGTGCTCCCCAACAGGAAGAGAACAGTCTTGCCTGGTGATTGTCGAGCGGTGTTCATTCATCCGTTGTCGCAGCGTCTGCATGGTTTCCCCAATGTACCATGCCTCGGGACATCCTTTCTTGCAGCGTATCAGGTAGACAACGTTGGCCGAGTTGCAAGAGTATGTACCGTGTACCTGGTGGATGGTGTTCTCACGTGAGATGATGGCATCTGTGTCGATGATCCGGCACGTCTTGCAGAGGTTGCTGTGGCAGGGTTGTGTGGTGTCTTGGTCACTGTTCTCCTGAAGGCTGGGTAGTTTGCTGCGGACAATGGTCTGTTTGAGGTTGTGCGGTTGTTTGAAGGCAAGAAGTGGGGGTGTGGGGATGGCCTTGGCGAGATGTTCGTCTTCATCAATGACATGTTGAAGGCTCCGGAGGAGATGCCGTAGCTTCTCCGCTCCGGGGAAGTACTGGACAACGAAGGGTACTCTGTCCACTGGACTTTAACCTGGTGTTGTTAAACTTCTTACTGTGTTTACCCCAGTCCAACGCCGGCATCTCCACATCACAAATTCTAGAGTGCCATTGAATGAAACCATTATTCAATCACTGTAAGCAAGTAACCTTGAAGGAACAAAAAAAAGCAAAAGGGAAATTTGAAATGAAATAGAAAATCAAAACTGGAGAGTATTACAAATAAACAGCACTAGAAAAGGGTACAGCAGAGGGAAAAGCACATAGACATACATACGGATAAATGTGTACAGGTATATGTAAACATGCACAGGCACACTCTTTGATGTGCATAGACACACTCACAGATATGCATGCACACAAACAAACATCCAAGAGTTAAAAATATGACTGAAGAGTACTAGTGTTGGAAACAGGAGATTGTTTAGTGATGAGAGTGATATAAGCTTAAAGTAATAATATACGCATAATGATCAATATCAAACAGACAAAGGATATTTATCAGGCATTAAAAAACTAAAATTTGATAAAACCTAAAAATGGGCAGGCGACCATAGCAAATGATTAATCCCGACTTGTTCATTGTATTGCAGGCAGCACATTAAATTGGTGCTACCCATACCATTCATTGGTTTCATGATTTCACATATGGCTAATGCAATGAAAAGACAATCTTCACTCTTTGAAGGGGATGTGCATTGTGGCTGAAAGGCTGAAAGCTTAATCTGTGTTGTGGAATATGGAACACGTGAGAGAGCACTAAGGTTTTCTGACAATGCACCGGAAGTTGTGATGAATTAGAAGACTTTCTGCATCTCGAAATGTGTGAGGCAGACAAAATGCATACTTCCATTTGTTTTCTGCAGCTTGTTTTCCAAGGATGTAGTCAATGCTGACAGATCCAGTATTAGTTGCCCTTCTCTAATTGCTCTTGAACTGAGTGACCATTTACAGTCAACCACATTGGAGTCACGTGTTGTCCAGAGGATGGTAGATTTCCTTCCCTAAAGGGTATTAGTGAACCAGATTGGGTTTTTGCAGCATTTGTTAAATAGCTATCATAGTCATCTTTACTGAGACATGTTTTCAATTACATATTTATTAACTAAATTTAAATTCCACCAATCATTATGGTGGGATTTGAACCTCAGTCCCAGATCAATAGCCTGGGTTTCCATGCCCGCTGGTCACCGCAGGGACTGTGGTGCATTATTGATCCTTTTAATCATATTTTGATTTGATGTTTTAAATTTCCTTTCCACTTTCTCCTTTGTTTCAGACAGTTCCCCTTCTTTTGAGAGTTGCTCATTTTAATTTGTTCCCTTGTTAATTTGATTTAGTTTATTTGGTTGGCCAAAAAGATTGATCAATAGCCTGGGTCTGTGATTTATTGGGCCATTACCACTACACCGCCATCTCCCCATGGATAGCTTAAAAACATGTATGCAATGCAGGAAGAAGTTTAATGAGCTCACACGAGTTGTCAGGGTGAGTGATTCAACTTTCAGGTGGCGGCGGATCCAACCAATCCACAGTAAGTTTCATCCTATACTCAATTCACTTCAATCCAACATCCACCCAACCACAATCCTGATCAATCAGTGTTGAAGCCTTCAATTAATATGTTTATATTACCCTCACATACTTAGCGTTGTTACAAACAATGGCCATGGACAATGAATGCTAGCCTAGCCAGCAAAAGTGATATGAGGAGAAACTTTATGCAGCCTATGATTAGGAATGCATTGCCTGACGGTGTGGTGAAGGCAGGTTCAATTGAAGCATTCAAAAGGGAATTGTTATCTGAAAAGAAAGAATATGAACGGTTATGCGGTGAAAGGCTGGCACTAGATGAATTGCTCAATCAGAGAGTGGACACGATGGGCCAAATGGCCTCCTTCTGCCATTCTGTAACAATTCTGTGATTCAGTGGTGCACAGATTGTAAGGAAACATTGCCTAGGAGTAAGCAAAAGTAGGTTTGCTCCAAACTGGATGACATGCTGCCATCCAGATTCCTAACAAAGGATCTCCATCCATGAGTTAGTCCATTCCCCTCTAATCCCATAGGACACCCGTTCTACATTGCCAGCCCATCCTGTCAAAGAGAAGGTACAAGTGAGAGTTAAGGCCTAATATTTTAAAGCCAAGATGATGTCAATGGGCCACAAAGTACACTGTGAGTTATATTGTTTTACAGAATTATTCTTCTGCCACTGAGTTGTGTCTGTGTAAAGCCACAAAGTTCAATTGTTGTAAAGTGCCTTCAGAGAAGTTTAATTGCATGGTGGGAGAAGTGCAAAGAGTGATGTCGCTCAGAATATAATTGCTTCTCAGGCTGCAGGTCTGAACCCAGAATATAATGTCTTGGATTCTTTGTCTTTTATTAAATGAGATTCCTCAAGGAGACATTCAGTCTCCTGTGTCAATAAGTCAGTTTAATTGCTCTTCAGTCTGTAATTCAGAACTTGGGATGAAATGATTGGTTTGCTTTGTCTCAAATGTAATTTCTGAATTTCTTTCTGAAATGACAGACTTTGGACATGACACCTGTGTCAATACAGTGTTTTCTATGGTTGGAGGAATTCTGTCCATTCACGGATTCCATTTTGAAGGTGCATTATGCCAGATGCCACTGTCCATTAGCATTTGTTCCGTATAACCTTACTGGGGTTTTGAGGGTATTTCTGTAGGAAGCCAGTTTTACCAGTCTGTTTCCATTTTTCAGCCCACAGTAAAAGTTGTTCGTCTAAAATTGACCTGATCTGCTCAGAATCTGTCAGTTAGAAGCAATCGCCTGCATACAAGAAGTGAATACGTTTACGGTAATCGATGTACCATGGGGGTGTTGAGGGTTGAATGTCATTGTTATTATTTTGTGCATTGTACTAAATGGCTAGTTACATGTATGAGTTAATTGTTCATTTATCTCTTTTCTTGACGTGAAGCTTAGAATCTGAATCTCAATCTGTTAGAAGTGCAGATTTACTTGCTTTTCAAAGAGAAGGCAATCACATGGTGGCATGTGATACATTGCAGTAGTCAGTGCAGACAACAAGAGTATTCACTTGTGATTCCTGGCTCTTGTGAGTGCTTCTTCCCTTAAATATTTTCACTCAGGTGAGGGAGTTGGACTTTGGAAGTGCTGAGGAAATCTTGCTTGGCAGTTTTGAGCAACAGAGAGGGAAACATCTTAGAGTGTGCAACACTAGTGATGGAAGGTGAGGGGAAGCCAGAAAACCACATGAAAGATAAAATCAGAAAACACTGAAAATGCACAGCAGGCCAGGCAACATCTGTGGAGAGAGAAAGAATTAATGATTCAGGACTTGATCTTTCATCAGAACTGGTTCATTGCAACTGCACTAACCTGGCCAGCCAGTGTTGGAGGAGTGAAAGGTGGAAGAGCGGGAGACTGTCACTTCTGGAGATGTGTCACTTCTGAATTGGACAATGTCTGTTGTGGCTGCACAGGATGATTTGTGAGAGGCAGTCCCTTCTGCAGCTGTCACAGATGAATAACGTTGGCCCAAGGTTGAAGGATGTTTCTCCCTTCTGTCTTTTCCGTCATCCAGTCACTTCTTTTGTCCTCTGATTTTTCCACACCTTTCCTGACAACTTGTCTCCAGGCATTCTGGTCAGCAGCAAGGACTTCCCTTGCATCAACTCTGAGCTCAATGACTTGAGCTTTCACTTACTAACATTACAGACATGGTGAACTGTTGGTCCCATGCCAATGGTACGTATGCCATAGAGCATGTCTTTATGGCCATCATCCATTTGCCTCACATGACCCAGGCTATGGAGTTGCTACTGACTCAAGACAGCAAAGATGCTGGGGATCCCTGCACCCTGGTGTGCTTCCATGTTCGGCAATCTGTCTTAGAACATAAGAACATAAGAACTAAGAGCAGGAGTAGGCCATCTGGCCCCTCGAGCCTGCTCTGCCATTCAATAAGATCATGGCTGATCTTTTTGTGGACTCAACTCCACTGACCCGCCTGCTCACCATAACCTTTAATTCCTTTACTGTTCAAAAATTTATCTATCCTTGCCTTAAAAACATTCAATGAGGTAGCCTCAACTGCTTCACTGGGCAGGGAATTCCACAGATTCACAACCCTTTGTGTGAAGAAGTTCCTCCTCAACCCAGTCCTAAATCTGCTTCCCCTAATTCTAGTTTCACCCGCCAGTGGAAACAACTTCCCTGCTTCTATCTTATCTATTCCCTTCATAATCTTATATGTATCTATAAGATCTCCCCTCATTCTTCTGAATTCCAATGAGTATAGCCCCAGTCTACTAAGTCTCTCCTCATAAGCCAACCCTCTCAACTCTGGAATCAACTTAGTGAATCTCCTCTGCACCCCCTCCAGTGCCAGTATATCATTTCTCAAGTAAGGAGACCAAAACTGTACACAGGTGTGTACACAGGTGTGTACACAGGTGTGGCCTCACCAGCACCTTATACAGCTGCAAAATAATCTCACTGTTTTTAAACTCCATCCCTCTAGCAATGAAGGACAAAATTCAATTTGCCTTCTTAATTACCTGCTGCACCTGCAAACCAACTCCTTGAGATTCCTGCACAAGGACACCCAGGTCCCTCTGCACAGCAGCATGCTGCAATTTTTTACCATTTAAATAATAGTCCATTTTGCTGATATTCCTACCAAAATGGATGACTTCACATTTACCAACATTGTACTCCATCTGCCAGACCCTTGCCCATTCATTTAGATTATCTATATCCCTTTGCAGACTTTCAGCATCCTCTGCACACTTTGCTCTGCCACTCATCTTAGTGTCATCTGCGAATTTTGACACATTACACTTGGTCCCCAACTCCAAATCATCTATGTAAATCATAAACAATTGCGGTCCCAACACTGATCCCTGAGGCACACCACTAGTCACTGATCGCCAACCAGAAAAACACCCATTTACCCCCACTCTTTGCTTTCTGTTAGTTAACCAATCCTTTATCCATGCTAATACATTACCCATAACACTGTGCACCTTTATCTTATGTAGCAGTCTTTGGTGCGGCACCTTGTCAAATGCCTTCTGGAAATCCAGATACACCACAACAACAGGTTCCTCATTGTCCACTGCACATGTAATGTTCTCAAAGAATTCCACCAAATTAGTCAAACATGACCTGCCCTTCATGAACCCATGCTGCGTCTTACCAATGGGACAATTTATATCCAGATGTCTCGTTATTTCTTTCTTGATACTGATAGTTTCTAGGTTCTCACCTGCCATAGCCTTCCTGTCATCAGGTTTTGGCATGTTATTTGTGTCTTCCACTGTGAAGACCAACACAAAATACCTGTTCAATGTCTCAGCCATTTTCTCATTTCCAGTTATTACATCCCCCTTCTCGTCCTCTAAAGGACCAATGTTTACTTTCGCCACTCTTTTTTGTTTTGTATATTTGTAGAAATGTTTGCTATCTGTTTTTATATTCTGAGCTAGTTTACTCTCATAATCCATCTTACCTTTCTTTATAGCTTTTTTCGTGGCTTTCTGCTGACCTTTAAAGATTTCCCAATCCTCTCGGTTCCCACTAATCTTTGCCACTTTGTATGCATTTTCTTTCAATTTGATACCCTCCTTTATTTCCTTAGATATCCATGGCTGATTATCTCTTTTTCTACAGTCCTTCCTTATCACTGGTATATACTTTTGCTGGAGATGACCAATATCTGTCTGAGGCAGTGAAAGTTTAACTGCTTTCCTTGGCTTATATAAGTTGCCATGCCTCTACTGTAAAGGAGGGTGCAGGGAACACAAGCCTGGTACACGGGAGCTTGGTATTTTCAGTTAATTTGCTGTTGGTCCACACTTAACTCTCAACTGTGGCCTTGGCAATTCTGGTGCTGATTTGCACATCAAAGGACAGGTTACCGCAAATTGTTGATCCAAGGTATGCGAAGATGTTGACGACCTTCAGAGATCCAGTTGTTGATGTTGATGGAAGGTAAAATCTTTACATTCTAGCCCAAAATGTTGGTCTTCCTGACATTGGTGGTGTGTCCAAATGCTTTGGAGGCCCAAAGATTCTTTCTACAAACTGTTGCAAGTGAACTTGAATGTGAGATGCCAGCATCTCATGGACAAGGGCATTAAGCACTTTGGTCTTGGTTTGCAGTCTTGCCAAGTTGAACAGCTTGCCATTAGCTCTGGCATGTAGGCAGAAATCCTCATTTGAGTCATCAGAAACAATACAATAGCAGCACAGAGAAAGTTTTTCAAAGTACTAATGTATCGGTGCATGTTCTCATGGAAAGAAGAAATGATACCCAGGAGCAAGGGGGTAGTGAAGAAGAAAAAGCATTGTTACTTACTTCCACACTCTCAGTTCAAATTCTGACACTATACATACTTTAGAGGGTAGCTTAGAAAGAGGGTCATAGAATCATAGAATCCCTCCACTACAAAAGAAAGCCATTCGGCCCACTGAGGCTGCACCGAGCACAATCCCACCCAGGCCCTATTCCCGCAAGTCCATACACTTACCGTGTTAATCCCCCTGGATCAAGCAGGTCAATTTATCATGGCCAATCAACCTAAGCCGCACAGCTTTGGACTGTGGGAGGAAACCGGAGCACCTGGAAGAAACCCACACAGACACAGGGAGAATGTGCAGACTCCACACAGACGGTCACCCGAGGCTGGAATTGAACCTGGGACCCTGGCGCTGTGAGGCTAACCACTGTGCCACCGTTCTGCCCATGATGGCACAGTGGTCTCAGAACTGGTCTTCAGCCAGTACAGATGACTAGCATGCACAGATGTGAACTTGTTGGGAGTGAGGTTGGACATGTGTTTTGCTGCAGTGGTCTCAGATGTGGACTTTGCTGGGATAGCTTACAAAAAGCAACTAATGGATGGGCACAAAAAAATGCTTGTTGCATTGGCATGGCAGCACGGTGGCACAATGTTTAGCACTGCTGCCTCACCACGCCAGGTGTCAGGGTTCAATTCCAGCCTTGGGTGACTGTGTGGAGTTTGTATGTTCTCCCTGTGTCTGTGTGGGTTTCCTCCAGATGCTTCAGCTTTCTCCCAAAGTGTAAATGTGTTCAGATTAGGTTGATAGGACATGTAAATCATAGAATCTCTACAGTGCAGAAGATGACCATTTGGCTCATCAAATCTGTGCCGACCCACCTTTTTTATCTTACCAAGGCCCTACCCCATGTATTTACCACGCTAACCACCCTTAACCCCCCTTGGGACACCAAGGGGCAATTTACCATGGCCTATCCAACTAACCTACACATTTTTGGACTGCCGGAGGAAACTGCAGCACCTGGAGGAAACCCACGCAGACACGAGGAGAACATGAAAACTCCGGACAGTCACCCAATGCCAATATTGAATCTAGGTTTTTGAAGCTGTGAGGCAGCAGCTTAACCATTGTGCCACTGTGCCACCCAAATGTGCAGGGTTACGGAATAGGGCAAGGAGGAGTTGCTCTTTTGGAGAATTGGTGCAGACTTGATGGGCAGAATGGCCTCCTTCTGTACTGTAGGGATTCTATGGCTTCTATGGTGTGCTAGAAAGCTC
This sequence comes from Mustelus asterias, assembly GCF_964213995.1. Classification (NCBI taxonomy): domain Eukaryota; kingdom Metazoa; phylum Chordata; class Chondrichthyes; order Carcharhiniformes; family Triakidae; genus Mustelus; species Mustelus asterias. The sequence continues at coordinate 38,084,426 of NC_135810.1, forward strand.
ATAAATGTGACTGTTAAGGCACATGAAAGAGGCTGGCATCAACTTGGGACAGGAATTTCTGCGGAAATGATTTTTTCCAGCATAGAAACTGCATCGGTACACTGGCAAACATAATCAGAATGCAACTGGAACTCAGCTTTTATCAGACCACAAACAGAAGTCACCCAGAATCTGGGTACTGCAGTGGATGGACAGATTGAAATCATGCGGGCTTATTGTCATTTAAACTGCAGATAGCAATGTGCAAAGAGACACGCTCCCTCATGCAGTCCGGCACATAAGCATGTTTGCTAATGTGTCTCCTCATGGGAATGTCGGTTATACTGTCAAGTATAAACCTGTTATTCTCTATCCTCCCACAACTGCCACTACACCAGTGCACTTGCAGTCAACCCAGGCAGCTGCCACCAATGCTGACATGATGTAGTCTGAAAGCAGGATTTTTAGGGTCAGAACTGCTCGAGGCCATCCTGAATAAACATCTATCACCTGCACCAATGAAAGGCAGGGGTAGGACTGACCAGGAACACGAGGTCAGGCAAAAGCAGATAGAAGGCAGGCGTTCAATGAACGCATAACAGTGAATTATTGAGATATATAAAGGATATTAGATAGTATGATTTGTAAACTTCAATTGGAACATTTGTTTTCTGGTGGCATTTGTTTTTGCACTGTGACCAAGAGGATACTGTGATGGTCAGTAAAAGAGGCAAGATAAGGTGTTGCAGTGAGAGAGGGATGGTCAGGTTAATTGTTCATTAAGCTGATACTTGAAATTGTTCCCTGGAAAATTCTGGCATCTGATGTGATTCTGAAGTTTCATCTGTTTAAAATCCCCTTCCCACCAGAGCATCTTTGAGCATTTTGAGCAACTTTGAGCATCCTAGACTCTTCTTTGAGGTACAGTTGTCAAAAACTGCTGTTTGCATTTGGCTTTATTAAGATTGAACTCTTTCCCAACTTGTTTAAGTTCCGTGATGGATCGGAGGGGGGCTAATTTAAACTGCCCTGATTCCCACTCACTTTCACTCCATAAATAGTTATTTTTATATTCTGATTTCCCCATTTATAAACGGTGATGTATTTTCTGCAACCCTTAAATTCAGAGCATTCCAATCCTCGGGGACTTTTCGGACATCCCTCTTCTGAAAGTGCAAAGATAGTTTTAGACACACTGTTCTCCTGCATGTTCAGCAGGGGTACAGGCACTTCCTTTTTAAATTAGCTGGCTGTATCTGGGGGCTTTCTGTGTTCCTATTTAAAATGTCATGATGTGGAGATGCCGGTGTTGGACTGGGGTAAACACAGTAAGAAGTTTAACAACACCAGGTTAAAGTCCAACAGGTTTATTTGGTAGCAAAAGCCACACAAGCTTTCGGAGCCCCAAGCCCCTACTTCAGGTGAGTGGGAATTCTGTTCACAAACAGTGCATATAAAGACACAAACTCAATTTACATGAATAATGGTTGGAATACGAATACTTACAACTAATCAAGTCTTTAAGATACAAACAATGTGAGTGGAGAGAGCATCAAGACAGGCTAAAGAGATGTGTATTGTCTCCAGACAGGACAGCCAGTGAGACTCTGCAGGTCCAGGCAAGCTGTGGGGATTACAAATAGTGTGACATGAACCCAATATCCCGGTTGAGGTCGTCCTCATGTGTGCGGAACTTGGCTATCAGTTTCTGCTCAGCGGCTCTGTGCCGTCGTGTGTCATGAAGGCCGCCTTGGAGAACGCTTACCCGAATATCAGAGGCCGAATGCCCGTGACCGCTGAAGTGCTCCCCAACAGGAAGAGAACAGTCTTGCCTGGTGATTGTCGAGCGGTGTTCATTCATCCGTTGCCGCAGCGTCTGCATGGTTTCCCCAATGTACCGTGCCTCGGGACATCCTTTCCTGCAGCGTATCAGGTAGACAACGTTGGCTGAGTTGCAAGAGTATGTACCGTGTACTTGGTGGATGGTGTTCTCACGTGAGATGATGGCATCTGTGTCGATGATCCGGCATGTCTTGCAAAGGTTGCTGTGGCAGGGTTGTGTGGTGTCGTGGTCACTGTTCTCCTGAAGGCTGGGTAGTTTGCTGCGGACAATGGTCTGTTTGAGGTTGTGCGGTTGTTTGAAGGCAAGAAGTGGGGGTGTGGAGATGGCCTTGGCGAGATGTTCATCTTCATCAATGACATGTTGAAGGCTCCGGAGCAGATGCCGTAGCTTCTCCGCTCCGGGGAAGTACTGGACGACAAAGGGTACTCTGTCGACCGTGTCCCGTGTTTGTCTTCTGAGGAGGTCGGTGCGGTTTTTCACTGTGGCGCGAAAGTAAATTGAGTTTGTGTCTTTATATGCCCTGTTTGGGAACAGAATTCCCACTCACCTGAAGAAGGAGCTTGGAGCTCCGAAAGCTTGTGTGGCTTTTGCTATCAAATAAACCTGTTGGACTTTAACCTGGTGTTGTTAAACTTCTTACTCTGTTCCTATTTAAAGCCAGTTCTTAATTTTTCCCCCTCTGGGCTTAATGGCCTGTTTTCTTTCTGGTTTTTTGATATATGAGGCTGGAGGACTTCTCTGGCCCCCATCGGACATCTCAGGGACAAAGGAGGGGAATTATGCTTAGAACCCAAGGGAATAGGGGAGATCCTAAATGAAGTGGCTTGCAGGCTCTCATGGTAGTTCAACAATCTATCCTCCAACTGATTACTAGAATTGCAGAGCTGCCATCTAAGGGAGGTGTTGACCCGTTAGAGAAAATCTCCATTACAAGAGAGGAAGTGTTAGGTTTTTTAGGGAACATTAAAACTGACAAAGCCCCAGGGCCTGATGGCATCTATCCTCGACTGCTCAGGGAGACGAGAGATGAAATTGCTGGGCCTCTGACGGAAATCTTTATCGCTTCTTTGGACACGGGTGAGGTCCCTGAGGATTGGAGGATAGCGAATGTGGTCCCGTTGTTTAAGAAGGGTAGCAGGGATAACCCGGGAAATTATAGGCCGGTGAGCTTGACGTCTGTGGTCGGGAAGTTGTTGGAGAGGATTCTTCGAGACAGGATGTATGTGCATTTAGAACGGAACAATCTCATTAGTGACAGACAGCATGGTTTTGCAAGAGGGAGGTCGTGCCTTACAAATTTGGTGGAGTTTTTTGAGGAAGTGACAAAAACGGTTGATGAAGGAAGGGCCATGGATGTCGTCTATATGGATTTCAGTAAGGCATTTGACAAAGTCCCACATGGCAGGTTGGTTAAGAAGGTTAAGGCTCATGGGATACAAGGAGAAGTGGCTCGATGGGTGGAGAACTGGCTTGGCCATAGGAGACAGAGGGTAGTGGTCGAAGGGTCTTTTTCCGGCTGGAGGTCTGTGACCAGTGGTGTTCCGCAGGGCTCTGTACTGGGACCTCTGCTATTTGTGATATATATAAATGATTTGGAAGAAGGTGTAACTGGTGTAATCAGCAAGTTTGTGGATGACACGAAGATGGCTGGACTTGCGGATAGCGAAGAGCATTGTCGGGCAGTACAGCAGGATATAGATAGGCTGGAAAATTGGGCGGAGAGGTGGCAGATGGAGTTTAATCCGGATAAATGTGAACTGATGCATTTTGGAAGAAATAATGTAGGGAGGAGTTATACAATAAATGGCAGAGTCATCAGGAGTATAGAAACACAGAGGGACCTAGGTGTGCAAGTCCACAAATCCTTGAAGGTGGCAACACAGGTGGAGAAGGTGGTGAAGAAGGCATATGGTATGCTTGCCTTTATAGGATGGGGTATAGAGTATAAAAGCTGGAGTCTGATGATGATGCAGCTGGTTAGGCCACATTTGGAGTACTGCGTCCAGTTCTGGTCGCCGCACTACCAGAAGGACGTGGAGGCGTTAGAGAGAGTGCAGAGAAGGTTTACCAGGATGTTGCCTGGTATGGAGGGTCTTAGCTATGAGGAGAGATTGGGTAGACTGGGGTTGTTCTCCTTGGAAAGACGGAGAATGAGGGGAGATCTAATAGAGGTGTACAAGATTATGAAGGGTATAGATAGGGTGAACAGTGGGAAGCTTTTTCCCAGGTCGGAGGTGACGATCACAAGAGGTCACGGGCTCAAGGTGAGAGGGGCGAAGTATAACTCAGATATCAGAGGGACGTTTTTTACACAGAGGGTGGTGGGGGCCTGGAATACGCTGCCAAGTAGGGTGGTGGAGGCAGGCACGCTGACATCGTTTAAGACTTACCTGGATAGTCACATGAGCAGCCTGGGAATGGAGGGATACAAACGATTGGTCTAGTTGGACCAAGGAGCGGCACAGGCTTGGAGGGCCGAAGGGCCTGTTTCCTGTGCTGTACTGTTCTTTGTTCTTCTTTGTTCTTTATCTACAGAATGGGAATGGAACTGTGGAGGGTGACCAATTGTAGATTAATAGATTGACAGCACAGAGTGGAGACAGCAAGGCCTCAGGAGGATGAGGAATGAATGCTAAATTGGAAATTAGTTAAACTACTCAGTATAACTATAGATAACGAAGCCCAGTCCATCACTCAAACCAGCCTCTCATCCATTGACTCCGTCTACACTTCCCGCTGCCTCGGCAAAGCAGCCAGCATAATTAAGGACCCCATGTACCCTGGACATACTCTCTTCCACCTTCTTCCATCAGGAAAAAGATACAAAAGTCTGAGGACATATACCAATCAACTCAAGAACAGCTTCTTCCCTGCTGCCATCAGGCTTTTGAATGGACCTATCTCGTATTAAGTTGATCTTCCTCTACACCCTAGCTATGACTGTAACATTACATTCTCTATGAACAGTATGCTTCGTCCAGATAGTGCACAAAAAACAATACTTTTCACAGTATGCTAATACATGTGACAATAATAAATCAAATTAAAGCAAAGAAATTAGTGCATTTCTAAACTTGAAATCAAATTGGTTAACTAAACACAATAAAGGTGGCAAAACAGTTTTCTATGTTTCTATTAGGATGGAGGGTTATAGGTAGGCCTAAAAGGTAGGGATATGTTCGGCACAACTTGTGGGGCCGAAGGGCCTGTTTTGTGCTGTAGTTTTCTATGTTTCTATGTATTGCAGCTGCAGCATGTGAGGACTGATGGATGTCTGTGTGATCCATGACAATCACAACTACAGCATGTTTCTGCAGCTTGAGGAACTTTGGCTCTGCGTCGATGAGTTGAAGTTTGATTTTCAGGCACTGTGCTGCATCAGGGAGGGGAAAGTTACCTGGAGACCTTGTTCTGGAAGACAGTCACATCCTTTAGGCTAGGTACTGCCAGTTGGTGCAGGCTTAGAGGGCCAAAGGGCCTGTTCCTGCACTGTAATTTTCTTTGTTCTTTGTACATCTGATCTGGTCCGTAGTCTGGGACAGGTGGTTGTGACTACAACTGATAATGTAGAAGCCCCCTGAAATTATCCAAGTGTTTCAAATTTCTTGTAGTTTGTTAGACAAAAGCAGGGACTGCAGGATGAATGAGAAATTGGCAATGACACTGTGATGTAGGAGCCATTTATGTGAAGCGAGTAAAAAGGATTACAGTTGTAGTAGGGGAGTGTATGGTCAGAGTAGTAGATATGATTTTCTGCAGCCAAGAGCATCAGTCCCGCAGGCTATGTCGGCTGCCTAGAGCCAGGATTAAGGGCATCTCCACCAGGTTGAAGAGGAACTGGGAGGGGAAAGCTTCAGTTGTTGTGGTGTATATAGGTCCAACGACTAAGAAAGCGGTTCTGCTAAGAGAGTATGGGCAGTTAGGGGCTAAATTCAAAAGCAGAACCATAAATGTAATGACCTCTGGATTACTTCCTGTGCCATAAGCAAATTGGCACAGGGTAAGTAAGATCAAAGCGTTGAATGTTTGGCTCAAAGATTGGTGTGGGAGAACTGGGTTTTGATTCATAGGCATTGCCATCAGTAATAAGGAAAGAGGGAGCTGTACCATTTGGATAGTCTTCATCTGAACTGTGCTGGGACCAGTGTATTGGTAAAGCAAAAAAAGGGCTTGATAGCGGGCTTTAAGCTAAACGGTGTTAAGAAGATTCGTCGGAGGGGGGATTTGGAAAGTTAAAGGGAAAGGACAAGACAATAGTGCAGGGTTGTGATGCGAGTAATAATAACCAAAATGATTGGCCCATAGGTTACAAAGTGGATAGACAAGAGTTAAGCTGGACAACAGCACTCAGTGCTGTGATCCCAAGGCCTGGCACTCCCAGAGTGAGATGTCCAGCATTCTGTGGATTGCCCAGAGCAGCTTCACTATCACTCGCATTCCCCTCCTCCCCCAATCACCCCCTGAGTGCAACCAACCTGTAAAATCCCCAGACTTGTCGAAGATAATTAACCAGGAGATTGGAATGCCTGACACCCAACAGAGAGAAGCTAAGTCAGAATTTTAGCACTGAATAGACTTCTCCAGGCAATCCTCCCAAAGTCACCCAAAACCTCCCAAACCCCAGGACCAAACTAGAGATCAGAGCTGGCGCATCAACATTTTTAATGTAAATGACATAGAAGAAGGGACTGGAGATATAGTTGTTAAATTTGCTGATGACACAAAGATAGGTAGGAAGGCTGATTATAAAGAAGATGTAGAAAAGCTATAAAAGGACATAGCTAGGTTAAGTGAGTGGGCATAAATCTGGTAAGTGGAGAATAATGTGGGCAAATGTGAAATTGTCAATTTTGGCAGGAAGAATAAAAAAGAGGCATATTATCTAAATGGTGAGAGATTGCAGAGCTCCGAGGTGCAGAGGGATTTGGGTGTCCTTGTACATGAATCACAGAAGGCTAGCATACAAGTATAGCAAGTAATTAGGAAGCCAATGCAATAAGGACAAAGAACAATACAGCACAGGAACAGGCTCTTCGGCCTTCCAAGCCTGCACCGTTCACATTATTCTATCTAGACCAACTGCTTTTATCGTCCTATTCCTCATCTGTTCATGTGTCTATCCAGATAAGTCTTAAATGTCACTAATGGATTTGCCTCAACCACTCACTTGGCAATGCATTCCAGGCCCCCACCACCTTCTGTATAAAAAACTTCACCAGCACATCTCCACTGAACATTTCCCCCTTATCTTGAACATGTGGCACAGTAGCACTGCTGTTTCACAGCTCCAGGGACCTGGGTTCGATTCCTGGCTCGGGTCACTGTCTGTGTGGAGTTTGCACATTCTCCTCGTGTCTGCGTGGGTTTCCTCCGGGTGCTCCGGTTTCCTCCCACAGTCCAAAGATGTGTGGGTTAGGTTGATTGGCCATGCTAAAAATTGCTCTTAGTGTCCTGAGATGCGTAGGTTAGAGAGGTTAGTGAGTAAATGTGTGGGGGTAGGGCCTGGGTGGGATTGTGGTCAGTGCAGACTCGATGGGCCGAATGGCCTCTTTCTGTACTGTGGGGTTTCTATGATTTTCTATGATTGTGCCCTCTTGTAATTGTCATTTCTGCCCTGGGAAAAAGCTTCCAACTGTTCACCCTATACATACCCCTCATAATTTTATAAACTTCTATCAGGTCACCCCTCAGCCTCCGTCTTTCCAGGGAGAACAATCCCAGTTTATTCAATCTCTCCTCATAGCTAATACCCTCCATACTGGACAATATCCTGGTAAACCTTTTCTGTACTCTCTCCAAAGCCTCCACGTCCTTCTGGTAGTGTGGTGACCAGAATTGGATACAGCATTCCAAATGTAGCCTAACCAACGTTTTATATAACTGTAACATAATTTGCCAACTTTTGTACTCGATGCCCCGTCCAATGAAGGCAAGAATGCCACATGTTTTCTTCACCACCTTTTCTGCCTGTGCTGCCACTTTTAAGGATCTGTGGACCTGTCCTCCAAGATCTCTCTGTGTCTATGCTCCTGATGGTTCTGCCATTTATTGCATAGCTCTCACCTGAATTGGGTCTACCAAAATGCATCACCCCACATTTGTCTGAATTAAATTCCATCTGCCTTTTCTCCACCCAAGTTTCCAGCCTATCTATATCCCGCTGTATTCTCTGACAATCTTCACCACTAATCAAAACTCCGCCAATCTTAGAATCATCCAAATGCAGCCCAACCAAGGTTTTATATAGCTGCAACATGATTTCCCAACTCTTGTACTCAATGCCACAGCTGATGAAGGCAAGCATGCCATATGCCTTCTTAATCACCTTGGCCACTGTGTTGCCACTTTTAGGGAATTGTGGACCTGCACGCCCGGATCTTTCTGTATGTTAATGTTCCTAAGGGTTCTGCCACTTACAGTATAATTGATACCTAAATTTGATCCTCCAAAATGCATCACCTCGCATTTGTGCAGATTAAACTCCATCTGCCATTTCTGTGCCCAAGTTTTCAATCCATCTATATCCAGTTGTATCCTCTAACAATCCTTGGCACTATCAGCAACTCTTCATGTCTTCATGTCATCTGCAAACCTACTAATCAGAACACCCACAGAACACCTCCAGATCATTTATATATACCACAAACAACAGAGATCCCAGCACCGATCCCTGCGGAACACCACCAGCTACAGATATCTATTCTGAAAAACACCCACCGCTACTCTCTGTGTTCTATAACCAAGTAAGAAGTCTAACAACACCAGGTTAAAGTCCAACAGGTTTATTTGGTAGCAAAAGCTTCTATAACCAAGCCAGTTCTGTATCCGTCTAGCCAACCCATCCAAATCTCATGTGATTTTAGTTTTTATACAAGTCTGCCATGTGGAACTTTGTCAAACGCCTTACAAAGGTCCATATAAACTACATCCAGAGCCCTTCCCTCATCAATCTTCTTTGTCACCTCTTCAAAAAACTCAAGTTGGTGAGGCATGACCTTCTGCGTACAAAATCATGCTGCCTGTTGCTAACTAGTCAATTTTCCTCCAAATGTGCATATATCGTGTCCCTCAGTATCTTCTCCACCATTGATGTCAGGCTCACTGGTCTATAATTTGCTGGATTAATACTGCTTGTCCTTGCTTCCCTTAAACAAGGGAACAACATTGGCTATTCTCCAGTCCTCTGGAACCTTGCCTGTGGTCAGAGAGGATGTGAAGATATCTGTTAAGGCTCCAGCTATTTCTCCCCTCGCCTCCGGCAGTATTCTGGGATAGATCTGTTCTGAACCTGGAGACCTGTCTACCTTAATGCAATTTAGGATACTCAACACTGCCTTGATTTGATTTGATTTGATTTATTATTGTCACATGTATTAGCATACAGTGAAAAGTATTGTTTCTTGCGTGCTATACAGACAGAGCATGTCGTTCATAGAGAAGGAACCAAGAGAGTACAGAATGTAATGTTACAGTCATAGCTAGGATGTAGAGAAAGATCAACTTAATGCAAGGTAAGTCCATTCAAAAGTCTGATGGTAGCAGGGTAGAAGCTGTTCTTGAGTCAGTTGGTACGTGACCTCAGACCTTTGCATCTTTTACCCGATGGAAGAAGGTGGAAGAGAAAATGTCCGAGGTGCATCTGGTCCTCAATTATGCTGGCAGCTTTGCCAAGGCAGCGGGAAGTGTAGACAGAGTCAATGGATGGGAGATTAGTTTACGTGATGGATTGGGCTACATTCATGACCTTCTGTAGTTTCTTGCAGTCTTGGGCAGAGCAGAAGCCATACCAAGCTGTGGTACAACCAGAAAGAATGCTTTCTATGGTGCATCTATAAAAGTTGGTGAGAGTCGTAGCTGACACGCCAACGTTCCTTAGTCTTCTGAGAAAGTAGAGGCGTTGGTGGGCTTTCTTAACTTTGGTGTCAGCATGGGGGGGACCAGGACAGGTTGTTGATGATCTAGACACCTAAAAACTTGAAGCTCTTAGCCCTTTCTACTTCGTCCTCGTTGATGTAGACGGGGCATGTTCTCCTCTGTGCTTCCTGATGTCGATGACAATCTCCTTCGTTTTGTTGGCATTGAGGGAGAGATTATTGTCGCCACATAAGTTCACCAGATTCTCTGTCTCATTCCTGTACTCTGTCTCATCATTGTTTGAGATCTGACCCACTACAGTGGTGTCATCAGCAAGCTTGAAAATCAAATTGGAGGGGAATTTGGCCACACAGTCATAGGTGTATAAGGAGTATAGGAGGGGGCTGAGAAATCAGCCTTGTGGGGCACCGGTGTTGAGGATGATCATGGAGGAGGTGTTGTTATCTATCCTTACTGATTGTGGTCTGTGGGTTCGGAAGTTCAGGATCCAGTCACAGATGGAGAAGCCGAGGCCCAGGCCACGGAGTTTGGAGAGAAGTTTCGTAGGAACAATGGTGTTGAAGGGTGAGCTGTAGTCAATAAATAGGAGTTTGACAGAGGTGTTTTTGTTGTCTAGGTGTTCCAGAGTTTGAGTGCAGGGCCAAGGAAATGGCATCTGCTGTGGACCTGTTGCGGTAGTAGGCAAGCTGTAGTGGATCCAGACAGTCCAGGAGGCTGGAATTGACGTGTGCCATGACTAGCCTTTTGAAGTACTTCATAATGATGGATATCCTTTGATATATTGACATTCTCAAGAGCATTCATACACCTAACCCTGACGTCAACATCCATCATGTTCTTCTCCTTGGTGAATACTGATACAAAGTACTCATTAAGGATTTCACCCACTTCCTATGGTTCCACGCATAATTTTCCTCCATTGTCCTTGAGTGAGCCTACTCTTTCTCTTGCTACTCTCTTGCTCCTAATATATGCATAAAAAGCCTTGGGATTCTCCTTGACACTGTTTGCTAAAGATATTTCATGGCAATTTGGGGGTAAGAATTGAAAAACAATTTTTAAAAATATGGAACTTGTAAATGTTGACATTCAGAGAGATGTGAGTGTATTTATTCAAGGAACACACAGTTAACATACAGGTACAGCGATTAGGAAAGAAAATGGCATATTGGCTTTTATTACAAGAAGATTGAAGTACAGGAATAAAGAAGTCTGGCTACAATTGTACAGGACTTTAGTGAGACCACACCTGGAACACTGTGTGCAATTTTGTTCTCCAAATTTAAGGAAGCATATACTTGCCTTGGTATCCAATGAAGATTCACTCGGTGGATGAGAGGATGAGTAAATTGAATATATTCTCTAGAGTTTAGAAGAAAGCGAGGTGATTCCATTGAAAGATTGAAAATTTTGAAAGGTCTGGCAGAGTAAATGTAAACTTGCTGGGAATCTCGAACAAGGAGGCATAATTTCAGGATACGGGGCTGATCATTTCGGATTGAGTTGAGGAGGAACTTATTCACACAAAGGGTTGCAGATCTTTGAAATTATAAGATGATCATGAATGCTCCATCACTGAATATATTTGTAGCTGAGACATTAGATTTTTAGTGTCTTAGGGAATCGAAGGAAATGTGGATTTCAAGCACAAGATCAGCCATGGTCAAATTGAATTCCTGATGAGTTTGAGGCTGAACACCATCGGTCCATAAACAGTATCGCCAAATCAGGGTAATTATAACGGAAGGAGTTGTCTAAGGTGAACTGGGTAAACAGGCTATGATAGCAGTCAGTGGGTGATGTAGTGGCAGATATTCAAACAGCTCGTCCAAAATGTTCAGCTGGAGTTTATCCCAATCAAAAAGAGAATGCCATTAGAAAGAGGCAAAATCCATGATTAAGGATAAAATGATCAAAATGAATGGCGGAGCAGACTCGAAGGACCAAATGGCCTACTCCAGCTTTAATTCTCAATGTTTCTCTATACAAAGTGGCAAGGGATAGTGGTCGAACAGAGGACTGAGAAGTTTTTAGAATCCAGCAGCAAAAGACTAAAAAGCTTATAAGGGAGAAAATTAATTTTGAGAGAAAACTTGCATGCAGCTTAAAAACAGAGTTTCTGTGAATATATAAAGAGGAAGTGGGCTGCTAAGGTAAATGTGGGACCTCTACTGAACAAGTGGGTGAATTGGTAACAGCAAACAAGTAAATAAGTATTTTGCATCAGCCTTCACCATAGAACATATTGAAACTATCCCTAAGTTATCAGATGGGCTGATTTCAAATAACATGGCAGAACTTTCAAATAACATGATTTCAAATAACATGGCAGGGCAGCACGGTGGCACAGTGGCTAGCACTGCTGTTTCACAGCGCCAGGGACACAGGTTCGATTCCAGCCTTGGATGACTTTGTGTGGAGTTTGAACATTCTCCCCATTTCTGCATGGGTTTCCTCTGGATGCTCTGGTTTCCTCCCACAGTCCAAAGATGTGCAGGTTCAGTTGATAGGCCATGTTAAATTGCCCCTTAGGGTCAGGCAGACTAGCAGGGTAAATACATGGAGTTATGGGGATAGGACCTGGGTAGGATTGTTCTCGGTGCAGGCTTGATGGGCCAAATGGCCTCCTTCTGCACTATAGGGATTCTATGGACTCACCGTAATCCAAATCACAAGGGATAGTATTAGAGAAACTCAAGGGGCTAATGCTGGATAAGTTTCCAAGACCCGGTGAACTGCATGCTCAGGTTCTAATGGAAGTGGCTGCAGCGATAATGGACCCATTGGTTGAAATTTTTCGTAACTCACTAAATTCCGCAAGGATACCATTGATTGGAAAACTGTCAATGTGATGCCCTGGTTCAAAAAGAGAGAAAGGCAGAAGGCAGAGTCTGTTACAATTCTTTGAGCATGTAATAGAGAGAATAGATAGAGGGGAACTATGGATGTAGTGTATTTAGATTTCCAAAAGACATTTGATAAGGTGCCATATTAGAGGCTTTAGCATAAAGTAAAAGCCCACGGAATGGCAAGAAGTGTGTTAGCATGGATTGAAAACTGGCTGTCAGAGAGAAAGCAGAGAATAAATGGATCCTTTTCAGAGTGGAAAGACGTACCTAGTGGAGTATCGCAGGATCAGTTCTTGGCCCACAATTGTTCGCTATTTACATTAATGACCTGGAGGAAGGAACAGAATGCAAGGTTTCTAAATTTGCCGATAATACAAAGGTAGGTGGAGGGCATGTTGAGATGAGAATATTGTGATTCTGCAACGGGATATAAATAGATTGGGTGACTGGGTGAAAACCTGGCAAATGGAGTTTAATGTGGGTAAGTGTTGGTAGGAGGAAGGAAAAGGCAGATTACTATCTGAATGGAGAGAGACTGCAGGTGAGTGAAGTGCAGCAGGACCCAAGTGTTCTAGTGCATGAATCACAAAAAGCTAGCAAGCAGGCCTAACAAGTAGTTAAGAAGGCAAATGGCTTTTTGGCCTTTATTGCAAAGAGTTTAAAAATAAGGTTTTGTTGCAATTTCAAAGGGTGTTGGTGCGGCCTCACCTGGAATACTGTGTACAGTTTTGATCCCCTTACCTTAAAAAGGATATAGTAACATTGGAGGCAGTCCAAAGAAGATTCACCAGAATAATTCCTGGGATGAGAGGGTTGTCCTGAGACTGAGGGGTGACCATATTCAAACATATAAGATCTTGAATGGTGATATATTTTCACTAGCGGGAGAGTATTGAACAAGGGACATAGCTACAAGATAAAGGACTGGTAATTTAAAACTGAGGTGCGTACAAATTTCTTCTCACAAAGGGTGGTGAATCTCTGGCATTCTTTGCCCCAAAGGGTGGTGGAGGCTGGATCATTAGAAGTATTTAAAGTGGAGGTGAATAAATATTTGATAGATCCAGGAATAGAGGGCATGTGGAAATGACACAAAAAAGGAGTAGAGGCCGGCAAAGATCAACCATGATCTTGTTGAATGACGGGGCAGGTCTGAAGGGCCTGGTGGCCTATTCTAGTTTCTATTTCTTGTGTTATCCTGTGTTGTGAATGGCAGAGCAGGCTCAAGTGACCTTATGGTCATCTCCTGCTCCTACTTCTTGTGTTCTGAATTGATAATGATCAATTGGCATGATTAGTCAACTATTCCACTAATTTTGCACCATCTGAGCATCAGGATGGTGCGGGGTGTACTAAAAGTCTGATTTTGTTATCAATTCCTAATGTCCTGTTTTGTAAAATTCTGGATGAAATTGGTGAAAAACATATAGCAACTGATATATTTTTTCTTGTCAAGCAATTCAACAGATTTTATTTACAGCAACAGATGCTGGTTATTCCATTTATATTCAGCTCCAGTTATCAGGCTGTTTAAACATTTTGTTCAGTTAGGAACAAACCAGAAAAGATTACGCAGCTTTAAAACACATGGAGCATTGCAGACAAGAATTGACCGAGGTGCCTAATGTATTCTCTATTCACCCAGAGAACAGTGTTTTTTTCCTTCACGTGCTGATGAAGTGATCATTCAACTTGAAAGTAGGATGTGAATTAATGTTTTCTGTTTCCATGGCACTGTTGGGATTCTGGAAGCACAGTAAATAATTCTGCAGCATTTTTAATGTCTGTCTGTTCTGAAGGTGTCATTAGGGACACTGGTGGCTGAGAACAGTTGGGTCAGACGCATTTTATTGAAGGGTGTGGCAATCATTTCTAAGATTTAGATTTAATTTAATAATTACTTTATGATTTGATGAAATGATTTACTTCTTAGTGTAGTCCCGATGCCAGGAAAAGTAGCACGTACCTTATATACTAACTACTCTGTTCAGGTTTTAACTATTGTTATGGTTCAGATCAGAAACTCCAAAATGTTTTATGGAGCCTGCCTGGATCATAGGTTTTGCAGCATGAATTTGGCTACGATAAGCATGATATGTTTCACTTCAGGTATGATTCAAATGACCCACCAGGGAGCTTTTATCAAACAAAGTTTAATTAAGAATATAGTTAACATGTACGCAAAGAAAATCAGCGATAACTTTTATCAATTACAAATGAAAACAAAACAAAAATAATAACCCTTAACAAGTATATCTAAGATGTTCCAATCAAAGCCAAACTTCATTTAGACAAAACCCTTTAAACAGAATCAACACAGGAAAGTCTACTGCTCACGTGATGCTGGAATTGAGTCCTTTGGATGAATGCTGCAGTCCTATGATTCTATGATCTATGATTCCTCTTGAAACACTCAGAGCAGTTTGAAGTCAGAAAGCTTCCCAGACGAGGAAGGCTCTCTGGTCAAACCACCAACAGCAGCTTTTCAGTCCAAAGATGTGCGGGTTAGATTGATTGGCCAGGTTAAAAATTGCCCCTTAGAATCCTGAGATGTGTAGGTTAGAGGGATTAACGGGTAAATATGTGGGGGTAGGGCCTGGGTGGGATTGTGGTCGGTGCAGACTCGATGGGCCGAATGGCCTCCTTCTGCACTGTAGGGTTTCTATGATTTCTATGATTTCTACTCCAGGAAGGTTTTCAGCTAAACAGCAGAATTTCCCAAAACCATGGAGAGAGAGAGAGAGAGACTGCTTTCAGTCTGATGCCCACTCCCTTCTAAACTAAAACACTACTGCCAGCCAAAAACAGAAAATGAAACCTTGAGTTCCCGAGAAAGGACAAAAAACCTGACCAGATCTCATGTCCTCCCTCCTAACAATACAGGGCCATAAAACCAATCGCAGAGTAAACATAAACAACCCCCATTTAAACCACTGAAGGAGCAATAAAAGGACTCATCGTAGTCAACCTGGCAACAATGACATCAGCTCAGGCTGTGAGCGACAGAGAACATTATTTTGTTTTTAAAAAAGGCTCTCAAAGGTACACTAACATCACACTATGGCCAACCATGGATCAAGCAGTCAGTAATGTATCAGCTTATTTCTCAAGTCATCACTGCTTTGTTCAGAAGGCTATTCAAACCTTTATCAGCTTCCTAGTGTTTTCACAACAGCGACTGAATTGTATAGTGGGGCAAGTTGTTTGCCAGTGACTTTTGTGGGTGAACCTGCCTGCGCTGGGCTGGCTTGGCTATCCCACCTCTAAGAGCTATCAGCCAATCAAAAACAAACAATGGCTACTGCTGGGACCCAAACTGTCCCCAAGGAAGGCATTCAGTGCTGTAACGATGTGAGGTGAGTCCAGGGTTTTGCCAGGCTAGAGAGACTAGCAGTCCCTGGAGAGGGAAGGGGGGAGGCGGAGTGCAGGTTGTGAGGGGTGGTGGATATGGAAAGGTGCGTTCACATTTTGGGAGACTTTGGATGACCACAGGGGTGCCTGACCAGAAGACATACACCCTTCCCAGCCCATCACCAGGCTGTAAGTTCTTGCTGGGCAACTTGGAGACCATGGCATGTGCAGTATAATGGAGTACACTAAGTCCCACAAAACATTAACTGTCATAGTCTGTGGTGTTATAGAATGAGGTGGCATATACTAATATGATCTGAGAGTCGGGTTGAAAGACATTAATGTAAGAGAGTGATCTTATAATTGTAAATCTGTTGCAGTAAAATGTTTTCAATCAGAAGTCTTTGATTTGATTTGATTTATTATTGTCACATGTATTAACATACAGTGAAAAGTATTGTTTCTTGCGTGCTATACAGACAAAACATATCGTTCATAGAGAAGGAAACGAGAGAGTGCAGAATGTAGTGTTACAGTCATAGCTAGGGTGTAGAGAAAGGTCAATTTAATGCAAGGTAAGTCCATTCAAAAGTCTGACAGCAGCAGGGAAGAAGCTGTTCTTGAGTCGGTTGGTACGTGACCTCAGAACTTTGTATCTTTTTCCCGAAAGAAGAAGGTAGAAGAGAGAATGTCTGGGGTGTGTGGGGTCCTTAATTATGCTGGCTGCTTTGCCAAGGCAGCGGGAAGTGTAGACAGAGTCAATGGATGGGAGGCTGGTTTGCGTGATGGATTGGGCTACATTCACGACCTTTTGTAGTTCCTTGCGGTCTTGCAGAGCAGGAGCCATACCAAGCTGTGATATAAGCAGAAAGAATGCTTTCTAGAGTGCATCTGTAAAAGTTAGTGAGAGTCGTAGCTGACATGCCAAATTTCCTTAGTCTTCTGAAAAAGTAGAGGCATTGGGGGGCTTTCTTAACTATAGTGTCGGCATGGGGGGACCAGGACAGGTTGTTGGTGATCTGGACACCTAAAAACCTGAAGCTCTCAACCTTTTCTACTTCGTCCTCATTGATGTAGACAGAGCATATTTTCCTTTACGCTTCAATGTCGATCAATTAGATGAATTGGCCAAGCAAAATTGCTCCTTCGTGTCCAAAGATTTGTAGGTTAGGTGGGTTAGCCATGGTAAACTTGTGGAAAGAAATAAACAATGCTGCACCTTACTGAGCAGTGTTCCCTCGACAAACGAAGTGGCAGACTAAACTCTTAAACTCAACAAATGTGGAGGCTATTGCTTGCCTTTGGGGATTTGCATTGACTAAATAAAATGTGGCACAATAAGAACTAGTTTTTGGCTCTAATGCACAACGTTTTTTAAATTTGTTGATGATAATCTCCTTTGTTTTGTTGACATCGAGGGAGAGATTATTGTCGCCGCACCAGTTCACCAGATTCTCTATCTCATTCCTGTACTCTGTCTTGTCATCGTTTGAGATCCAACCCACTACAGTGATGTCATCAGCAAACATGAAAATCGATTTGGAGGGGAATTTGGCCACACAGTCATAGGTGTATAAGGAGTATAGTAAGGGGCTGAGCACACAGCCTTGTGGGGCACAGGTGTTGAGGATGATCGTGGAGGGGGAGTTGTTGCCTATCCTTACTGATTGTGGTCTGTGAGTTAGGAAGTTCAGGATCCAGTCGCAGAGGGAGGTGCTGAGGCCCAGGCCACAGAGTTTGGAGATGAGTTTTGTGGGAATAATAGTGTTGAAGGCTGAGCTGTAGTCAATAAATAGGAGTCTGACATAGGTATCCTTGTTATCTAGGTGTTCCAGGGTTGAGTGCAGGGCCAGGGAAATGGCGTCTGCTGTGGACCTGTTATGGCTGTAGGCAAACTGTCGTGGTTCCAGGCAGACCAGGAGGCTGGAATTGATTCGTGCCATGACTAATCTTTCGAAGCACTTCATAATGATGGATGTCAGAGCCACTGGCCGATAGTCATTAATGCACGCTGCTTGGTTTTCCTTTGGTACCGGGATGATGGTCGTCTTCTTGAAGCAGATAGGGACCTCAGATTGTTGTAAAGAGAGGTCTGTGAATACCCCCGCCAGCTGATCCACGCAGGATCTGAGTGCACATCCGGGTACTCCATCTGGGCCATTTTGAGCAAGAGGTCAGCGAGAGCATGCCCTCCATGGGTTGACCTTCAAGAAAGCTGTTTGACATCTGCAATGGTGACCCCTGATACAGGTTCATCCAGGGCTTCCAGGGTGGAGGGCATGCTCTCACTGACCTCTTGCTCAAAATGGGCGGAGAATGCATTAAGTTCATCAGGGAGGGGTGCGTTGGAGCCGGCGATTTTACATGCCTTCATCTTGTAGCCTGTTATGTCTTGCAGACCTTGCCATAGTCGGCGGGGATCGCTGTGGCCAGCCTGGGACTCTAGCTTGGTCCGGTATTGTCTTTTGGCATCTTTGATGGATCTTCTTCGATTGTATGTGGCTTTCTTGTATAAGTCAGTGTCACCTGACTTGAACGCCTCAGACCTGGACTTCAGCAAGCAGTGGATATCCCTGTTCATCCATGGTTTCCGGTTGGGGATTACACGGATTTGCGTCTTTGGCACACAGTCTTCTACACACTTACTGATGAAGTCAGTTACTGTAGTGGTGTACTCATTCAGGCTGGTTGCAGAGTTTTTAAATACTGACCAGTCCACTGACTCCAAGCAGTCCTGTAGGAGATCATCCGATTCCTCAGACCAACATTGCATGACTCTCTTTGATGGATTCTCCCGCTTCAGTTTTTGCTTTTAAGCTGGGAGCAGCAGCACTGCCTTGTGGTCTGATTTGTCAAAGTGTGGGTGAGCGATAGAGCGATAGGCATGTTTGATATTTGTGTAGTCTTTGGGATATCATGGGGTGGCACGGTGGCACAGTGTTGAGCTGCCTCATAGTGCCAGGGACCCGGATTCAATTCCAGCTTTGGGTGAATATCTGTGTGGAGTTTGACATTCTCCCTGTGCCTGTGTATGTTTCCTTTGGGTGCTTCAGTTTCCTCCCACCAGTACAAAGATGTGCAGATGAGGTGGATTGGCTGTGCTAAATTGTCCCTTGGGGCCCGATTTTACCATTTTGACTCTGAGTGCTGAATCTGGGCGTGATTCAGATCCGACTTGTAAATCACGTTCTCAGGTGCCCCCATATGCACTCAGCCTAAAAAAAAAGTTGCTAATCTGAATCGCGCTGTGGGCGGGGTTTATCGCGCCCGAAATACTGCTGCTCTGATCGGAGCCTTCAACTGCGCATGCGCAGTAAAAAAGTTGGAAAAACGCTCCCCTGCCACATCGCTCCCGGACCGCAAAAAACAATGTCTGTGGGAGCGATGGCCCCCACAGATATCACCCCACACACACAACATAACTGTTCTCCTTATCCACCCACCCCTCCACTACCCAGACCGATCGCGACCCGCTGCCCCACCTCCGCCCCCAACTGATCGCCCGCAGAGTGGCAGCGGACCCGCTCTTGCCCCCCACCAATCGTTCGCAGAATGGCACTGGACCCCCCCCCCGCCCCTGCTCCCCACGCCCCCCTCCCCCACCAGAGAACAATCAGCCCGCCCTCCTCCCCTCTCCCCCCACCAGAGATCCATCTGGCCCGCCTCCCTCTTCCTCCCACCACCAATCTGAGTTAGAGAGCTGCCGGAAGCTCTGAACTTACCTCTTCAGAAGCTGGAGTGCCCAAAACAGGCTTTTGCCGGGCATGTCTGTTTTGCGCCGAATCTGGATGGGCGAACGTGATGGTAAAGGGGGAAATGCAGATAAGTTTGGGCGTCCAGCCCATTAAGTCAATTTAAATGCATGCAAATGCATTTAAATTGACATCACGCCCGTTTCGGACATGGTCCCAATTGCGTCCATTTTCGGGCCTTGGTAAAGGGGGAATTGGCGCGGACGCGGGCGCGGATTGCGCTATTCGCCTCACGCCCGACTTTACAAAGTTTTCGTGCCTGAAAACGGGTGCAACGCAATGGTAAAATCTCCCCCTTAGTGTCAGGGGGACTGGCAAGGTAAATACATGGGGTTACAGAAATAGGGCCTGGGTGGGATTGTTATAGGTGCCGGCTCTATGGACTGAATGGCCTCCTTCTGCGTTGTAGGGATTCTATGATTCTACTGATTCTAAGATGACACCATTATGCCACAGGACTGGCCATAGGGTGGCATTGGGGCACAATAGTTAGCACTGCTGCCTCACAGCACCTGGGAGCTGGGTTCAATTCCAGCCTTGTCTGTGTGGAGTTTGCATCTTCTCCCCATGTCTGCTTGGGTTTCCTCGAGGTGCTCCAGTTTCCTCCCGCAGTCCAAAGATGCTCAAAGGTGGATTACATGGTAAACATGCGGGGTTACAGGGACAAGGTGGTGGTGGGGTTTTGGGGGTAAATAGGTAAGATGCTCTGTCAGAGAGTCGGTGCAGACTCAATGGGCTGAATAGCCTCCTTTTGCACTGTAGAGATTCTATGAATTCTATGGTTCTTAATGTACTGGCAAAACATCTTAGGATTTTCTTTGATTTTACTTGCCAATTTTTTTTGTATCCTTTCTTTGCTTTCCTATTTTCCATTTTTACTTCACCCCTGTGCTTCCTATAATCCTTGAAGCTTTCTACAGTATTAAGTCTTTTGTGACTATCATGAGCTTTCTTCTTCTGCTTTATCTTGTCTTGTATGCTTCTGGATAACCAGGGGGCTCTAGATTTGGCAAAAGCACCCTTTTCCCTTTTGGGGACAGGCCTATATGTACCCATTAAATTTTGCCTTTGAACAGTTTTTCATTCCAATAACTATAATCAGCCCACTTTTGTTAGCTCCTCTCTCAGCATTGTAAAAGTTTGCTTCCCCCAATTTAGAACTTTTACTCCTGTTGTATCTTTTTCCTTTCTCATAATGATGCTAAATCTAATTATAATCTGCTTACTATCTCCAAAATGGTTCCCCACTACTGCTACATCCACATGCGCAGCTTCATTTCCCAAGACTAAATCCAGAATTGAGTCTTGTCTCATTGGGCTTGTTAAGTGCTGGCTAGAAAACCTTTCTTGAATGCAGTTCAGGAACTTTGTGCCCTCTGTGTCCTTCACACTGTTTGTATCCCTGTTGATATCAGGGTGGTTGAAATCCCCAACGATCACTGCCCTATTGCTTTTGTACTCAGACATCTGTCAACATATTTATTCTTCTAACTCCCTTCCTCTATTTGGGGATCTATAGAATAGTGCCAGCAGTGTGGCTGCCCCTTTTTTTATTTCTGAGCTCAATGCATTTGGCCTCATTTGATGCTCCAATCCTCCTCACAACTGTAATTCACTCTTTAACCAATAAAGCAACAACCCTACCATTTTTCCCTTTCCCATCCTGCCTGAAAACTTTATATCTAGGGATGTTGAGCTGCCATTTGTGCCCCTCCTCTAGCCATGTGATGCGCGATATAACTCACGAGGCTAGAGATGCTCGAGGAAATAAAGGCTTTTATTGACTACTACAATAGAGCTACCATATATAATACACAATCCCAGACTGAGGGGTCCCAGACAGAGCAGTGACCTTTATACCTCTCCCAGGAGGCGGAGCCCGACTGGGATGTACCATAATAACTATATTACAGGTAGAACAGCCCAACCCTAACCCCCAATAGTAACATGTAGAACAACCCAACCCTAACCCCAACAGCAACATATATACAGACTCATAGTACTGGCCAGACCCTGGCTCAGTACTACCTGGTGGGAACCAACGATGGTTCACCACATTCAACCCTCCTTTGAAGACAAAGGCCGGCGGGGTACAAAAAAAACACAGAACAATTGGTCATCAGTCTATAAGTTCAGACGGTCAGGGGGACCGCACCGTCGTTGTGACCTCCTCAACACCGGCGATGACATCGGAGTAGGCACTTGCGGTGGCGTTCTCCCCAAGGCGGTGTCCAACGGCTCCTCCAATGTCTCACGGGCCGGTTGACCCCGAGGTGGTGACAATCCGTTGAGCTCGGACACGCCTAGAAGTGGCGACCATCTCCTGGACTCAGGCAAGCTGTACACGGGAGTAAAAGGGTTAAGTGATGGTCCCGATGCTGCCCGCGCCGTGTCAGGAGGGGAAACAATAGTTGGGGGGTCTCTAACAGGAGGTATGGGAGCGACAGGGGTTTCCAAGTCCCCTGCTGGCGCCAGGTCTCAAATCGAGACCGTGTCCTCTCGCCCGTCAGGGTATGCCACATAGGCATACTGAGGGTTGGCGTGGAGGAGATGGACCTGTTCAACCAAAGGGTCGGACTTGCGGGCCCTAACATGTCGCCGCAGGAGGTCAGGTCCTGAGTACGTCAACCAAGATGGTAATGAGGTCCCAGAGGAAGACTTCCGAGGGAATGAAAACAGTCTCTCATGGGGAGTAGCGTTGGTTGCCGTACACAGGAGTGAGCGAATGGAGTGGAGCGCATCAGGGAGCACCTCTTGCCAACGGGAGACTGGAAGGCTTTTTGACTTCAACGCCAGTAAGACAGCCTTCCAGACTGTAGCATTCTCACGTTCCACCTGTCCGTTACCCCTTGGGTTGTAGCTCGTGGTTCTACAAGAGGCAATCCCGTATGAGAGCAGGTATTGCCTCAAGTCATCGCTCATGAACGACGAGCCCCTATCGCTGTGGATGTAACAGGGGTACCCGAACAGGGTGAAAAGATCACGAAATGCCTTGATAACCGTGGCAGCGGTTGTATCAGAGCAGGGAATGACAAAAGGGAATCGTGAGTACTCATCAATGATATTGAGGAAGTACACATTCCGATCTGTCGAGGGAAGGGGGCCCTTAAAGTCCACACTCAGTCTTTTGAAGGGACGAGTGGCCTTAACGAGTTGTGCCCTGTCAGGTCGGTAAAAGTGCGGTTTGCATTCCGCGCATACCCGGCAGCTTCTAGTTATGGACCTGACATCCTCCACCGAGTACGGAAAATTCTGGGCTTTTACGAAGTGGTAGAGCCGAGTGACCCCTGGATGGCAGAGGTCATTGTGGAGAGCCTGCAAACGATTCTCCTGCATACTGGCGCATGTTCCACGCGACAGGGCATCCGAGGGCTCATTGAGTTTCCCTGGACGATACATGATGTCGTAATTATAGGTGGAGAGTTCGATTCTCCACCTCAAGATCTTATCGTTCTTGATCTTGCCCCGTAACGTGTTATTGAACATGAACGCCATGGACCGCTAGTCCGTGATCAGGGTGAACCGATTTCCCGCCAAGTAATGGCGCCAATGCCGGACGGCCTCCACAATGGCCTGGGCCTCCTTTTCCACCGCTGAATGTCGAATTTCGGGGCCTTGGAGGGTGCGAGAAAAAAAGGCGACAGGCCTGCCCGCCTGGTTAAGTGTGGCATCCAGGGCGAAATCAGATGCATCGCTCTCCACCTGGAAGGGGATGGACTCATCGATAGCGTGCATCGTGGCTTTCGCGATGTCGGCTTTTAGTTTTTCAAAGGCCAAACGAACCTCTGGTGCTAGGGGAAAAGAGGTAGACTTGATGAGCGGACAGGCTTTGTCCGCGTAATTGGGAACCCACTGTGCGTAGTAAGAGAAGAAGCCTAAGCATCCTCTCAGTGCTTTTGCGCTAGTGGGCAGGGGAAGTTCGAGGAGGGGACGCATACGGTCTGGATCAGGGCCAAGAACCCCGTTTTCCACCACGTATCCGAGGATGGCTAGGCGGCGCGTGCGAAATACACACTTCTCCCTGTTCTGGTTAGATTCAGGCGAAATGCAGTGCGTACGAATCTAAGGAGGTTGGTATCGTGGTCCTGCTGGTCATGGCCGCAGATGGTGACGTTATCCAGGTACGGGAAGGTAGCCCGCAGTCCGTTATGGTCCAGCATTCGGTCCATAGCACGCTGGAAGACCGAGACCCCATTGGTGACTCCAAAAGGAACCCTTAGAAAATGGTACAAGCGACCATCTGCCTCAAAAGCCGTGTATTGTCGGTCCTCTGGGCGAATGGGGAGCTGGTGGTAAGCAGACTTTAGGTCGATGGTGGAGGACACCCGGTACTGCGCAATCTGATTGACCATGTCAGATATGCGCGGGAGGGGATACGCATCCAGCTGCGTGTATCTATTAATGGTCTGACTATAGTCAATGACCATCCGGGGTTTGTTCCCACTCTTGACCACCACGACCTGCGCTCTCCAAGGACTAGCGCTAGGTTGTATGATCCCTTCCTTGAGGAGCTGCTGAACCTCAGATCGAATGAAGATCCGATCCTCAGCGCTGTAACGCTTACTCTTAGTCACGATGGGCTTGCAGCCTGGCACGAGGTTCTGAAATAAGGAGGGTGTGGTAATCTTAAGCGTCGAGAGGCTACAGGTGGAGCGTGTTGGGCAATTTGGAGGCTGCTGTTCTCCCACTGAAAGCGGAGGGAGTGGCCCACCGTACTGTAGGGTTACACTCTTCAAGTGGACCATGAAATTTAGTCCGAGGAGTATTGGCGCGCAAAGGTGCGGTAACACCAGGAGCTTGAAGCTCTCATAAACCGTGCCCTGCACCATTAGATTTACCACGCAACTCCCTAGCACGGTGACAGACCGGGACCTTGACGCCATTGAAATTGTCTGCTTGACAGGCTGGATCTGGAGGCCACCCCGCTTCACGGCGTCTGGGTGAATAAAGCTCTCCGTGCTCACGCTGTCAAACAGACAATAAATCGTGCGTTTGTTTACCTGTATGTCCATCATGGACTTGTCGAGTCTGTGAGGCTTTGCCTGGTCCAGGATGATCGACGCCACCGTTGGTTCGTGAGCGCCACTGCAGGCAGCTGAGATCGATGATGGCGGCCCCTGCTGGTCATTCGCGGTTGGTGCCGACCAAAATGGCTGCTCCCATAGGTCGCACGTGGGCGATGGCGCCAAAATCAGCGACCCCTGGTGGTCGCGCGTCTCTTGCGACTCCGTCGATTGGAATGGCGACGTCCTGGCCTCGCACGTGGAAGAAACCCTTGCCGATGCCGACGACGAGGAACCCGGCTCCGGGGAGTCACACGCCGCACTGCTGTTCCTGGATGTAAGTTTGGATCAACATACCTTCGAATAATGCCCCTTCTTGCCGCAGGCGGAGCACAACACCGCTTTAGCGGGACATCGCTGCCGATTGTGCTTCACTCCCCCACAGAAGTAACACCGCGGGCCGCCTGGAGCTGCTGCCGTCGTCAGGCCCGAGGGTGGGCATGCCATCACGCAGCTTTTCGGACCCGCTGGACGAAGTGGGGTCTGTGACTGCTCCTGCCACGCTGTCTCCACGTGGTCTTCGGGATACATCGCCAGGCTTTTGGAGGCCGTTTCTAGCGTATCCGCTAGCTCTATAGATTTAGTGAGATCGAGATTACCTTGCTCCAACAGCCGAAGTCGGATATAAGACGATCCGATTCCCGCCACAAACGCATCTCAAGCGAGGTCGTTCATGTTCTGGTCTGCCGACACTGCTTTGCAGTTACAGCCCCTGGCTAGCTGTAGGAGCTCGCACGCATACTGTTCCGTCGTTTCGCCGGGCTGCCGTCGTCGAGTGGCTAAGAGATATCGAGCATGCATCTCGTTTGGCGGTTTAATATAGCGCTTCTTAAGAAGCTCGAGGGCCCCTTTGTAGTCGGTGGCCGCACGGATCGCCAAATATACAGCGTCGCTTACCCTCGCGTGGAGGACCCGAAGTCTGTCGTCGTCTGTGGTGACCGCTGCGGAGGCTTCGAGGTAATCCTGAAAACATTTCAACCAGTGGTCGAAGGTGTTGGAGGCGCCCGCCGCACGTGGGTCCAGTGTAAGACGTTCGGGTTTTAACATTTGCTCCATGCTCTCTGTATCGTTTTCTTTTTTTCAACGATGAGAGTTCAATTCGTAGTCAATAAAATTGATGCGCGATATAACTCACGAGGCTAGAGATGCTCGAGGAAATAAAGGCTTTTATTGACTACTACAATAGAGCTACCATATATAGTACACGATCCCAGACTGAAGGGTCCCAGACAGAGCAGTGACCTTTATAACTCTCCCAGGAGGCGGAGCCCGACTGGGATGTACCATAATAACTATATTACAGGTAGAACAGCCCAACCCTAACCCCCAACAGTAACATGAAGAACAACCCAACCCTAACCCCAACAGTAACATATATACAGACTCATAGTACTGGCCAGACCCTGGCTCAGTACTACCTGGTGGGAACCAACGATGGTTCACCACACCATGTGTCTGGTAAAGCAACAATATCATGCTGCCATGTGTCTATCTGGGCCCTCAGCTCATCAGCTTTATTTACTATGCTCCTTGCATTGATATATATACTGTTTAAAATGGCCAAATTCCTGTGCTCCTTCAGAGTCACTCGCTAATTCTCCATTTCCTGTCCCTGCTCTGAAATAGCCTTCAGGTTCCCATCTCCCTGCCAATCTTGATGTGGAGATGCCGGCATTGGACTTGGGTAGGCACAGCAAAATGTCTCATAACACCAGGTTAAAGTTCAACAGGTTTATTTGGTAGCACAAGCTTTCAGAGCGCTGCCCCTTCATCAGGTGAGTCTCACTGATGAAGGGGCAGCGCTCCGAAAGCTCATGCTGCCAAACAAACCTGTTGGACTTTAACCTGCCAATCTCGTTTAACACCCCCAGTAGCACTAGCAAATCTTCCTGTGAGAATATTCATCCCAGGCCTGTTCATTCCAGCTCATTCTAAGGTTTTCCCCACCTCTCCAGGAGGATATTGCCACAAAGAACTGCTGGCCAATCAGCTCTAGAATACTGGCAGCACCAACAGGAACGGTGGTTAATGCCAATAATTCACTGAGGGCATCAAGGAGGTGTTCAGCAATGGATTGGACCTCCAGGTAAGTCTCGAATCAGGCTGGGCCCGGAAAGGAGGTACCCTCTCCTTCACTTTCCAGCAACCTTGCAGGGTCAAACTTGTCAGGCTGTATGTTGGGTACAGGCCTCTCCCACTGACCATTAAGTCTCAACAGTGGCAGGATGAGGCCCTTAAGCGGGAAATTTTGAGTGGCATCCCCGCCACACATAAAATCATGGTGGTGGCAGGACAGGCAAGCTGGCAGCCCATTCCTGCTCATGTTGGTCCTACAGAACTAAGTTTTAAAAATCCTCAGTTATTCCTAAATTCTAACAGCTCTTGCGGGACTTTTAGGTCATTCTGTCCCTTCTGAAAATGGAGGGACGACATTTGTGATTTACCCCTTCATGCTGAAAATTGCTATTAGGCACCTACAATTCTTGGACATCAATGTAGGAACCTAAGTGCATTCCTGCTCACCTCCACCTCCCAACCCCACCTTCCATTTTGAAATACAGGTAGCACACCTTTCAGATGAGAAATTTCAGCATTGAAATTAGGTTGTTGTGGCATGTCTTGAGTAATGATTATACATACAACGGAGCTGTTTTCCAGGCTACTTCAGACGTTAACAGAAAACAGATGGAGCTCTGAAGGAATACAGAGAGAGTAGGAAAGCACTCAAACGGGAAGTTAGAAGGGCAAAAAGAGGTCACAAGATGTTCTTGGCAGGCAGGATTAAGGAGAATCCTAAGGCATTCTATTCATACGTTAGGAACAAAAGAGTTGTCAGGGAGAAAATCGGACCTCTCAGGGACAAAGGAGGGGAATTATGCTCAGAACCCAAGGGGATAGGGGAGATCCTAAATGAATACTTTGCATTGGTATTCACGAAGGAGAGGGACATGTTAACCGGGAGAGTCTCGGAGGGAGGTGTTGACCCATTAGAGAAAATCTCCATTACAAGGGAGGAAGTGTTAGGTTTTTTAGGGAACGTTAAAACTGACAAAGCCACAGGGCCTGATGGCATCTATCCTAGACTGCTCAGGGAGACGAGAGATGAAATTGCTGGGCCTCTGACGGAAATCTTTGTCGCTTCTTTGGACACAGGTGAGGTCCCTGAGGATTGGAGGATAGCGAATGTGGTCCCGTTATTTAAGAAGGTTAGCAGGGATGTTCCGGGAAATTATAGGCCAGTGAGCTTGACGTCTGTGGTAAGGAGGTTGTTGGAGAGGATTCTTAGAGACAGGATATATGTGCATTTAGAACGGAACAATCTCATTAGTGACAGACAGCATGGTTTTGTAAGAGGGAGGTCGTGCCTTACAAATTTGGTGGAGTTTTTTGAGGAAGTGACAAAAACGGTTGACGAAGGAAGGGCCGTGGATGTCGTCTATATGGATTTTCAGTAAGGCATTTGACAAAGTCCCACATGGCACGTTGGTTAAGAAGGTTAAGGCTCATGGGATACAAGGAGAAGTGGCTAGATGGGTGGAGAACTGGCTTGGCCACAGGAGACAGAGGGTAGTGGTCGAAGGGTCTTTTTCCGGCTGGAGGTCTGTGACCAGTGGTGTTCCGCAGGGCTCTGTACTGGGACCTCTGCTATTTGTGATATATATAAATGATTTGGAAGAAGGTGTAACTGGTGTTATCAGCAAGTTTGCGGATGACATGAAGATGGCTGGACTTGCGGATAGCGATGAGCATTGTTGGGCAATACAGCAGGATATAGATAGGCTGGAAAATTGGGCGGAGAGGTGGCAGATGGAATCTAATCCAGATAAATGCGAAGTGATGCATTTTGGAATAAATAATGTCGGGAGGAGTTATACAATAAATGGCAGAGCCATCAAGAGTATAGAAACACAGAGGGACCTAGGTGTGCAAGTCCACAAATTCTTGAAGGTGGCAACACAAGTGGAGAAGGTGGTGAAGAAGGCATATGGTATGCTTGCCTTTATAGGACGGGGTATAGAGTATAAAAGCTGGAGTCTGATATTGCAGCTGTATAGAATGCTGGTTAGGCCACATTTGGAGTACTGCGTCCAGTTCTGGTCGCCGCACTACCAGAAGGACGTGGAGGCATTAGAGAGAGTGCAGAGAACGTTTACCAAGATGTTGCCTGGTATGGAGGGTCTTAGCGATGAGGAGAGATTGGGTAAACTGGGGTTGTTCTCCCTGGAAAGACAGAGAATGAGGGGAGATCTAATAGAGGTGTACAAGATTATGAAGGGGAGAGATAGGGTGAACGGTGGGAAGCTTTTTCCCAGATCAGAGGTGACGATCACGAGGGGTCACAGGCTCAAGGTGAGAGGTGCGAAGTATAACTCAGATATTAGAGGGATGTTTTTTACACAGAGGGTGGTGGGGGCCTGGAATGCGCTGCCAAGTAGGGTGGTGGAGGCAGACACTGTAACATTGTTTAAGACTTACCTGGATAGTCACATGAGCAGCCTGGGAATGGAGGGATACAAACGATTGATCTAGTTGGACCAAGGAGCGGCACAGGCTTGGAGGGCCGAAGGGCCTGTTTCCTGTGCTGTACTGTTCTTTGTTTGTTAATAAGGGCCGGCCATGCAGTTTGTCACTGGTGTTATGAGTAGGCCAGATCAGGTAGGTGGAGTCACTCCCTTTGCCTGTAAAATATTACTGAATCAGTTGGTTTTATAAAAACACAGATCCTCAGATTCTGGTCAATCTTATTTAAAGATACTCAGGTAAAATTTCAATTTGAGGAGAATTCTCCTAATCTGCTGCTATAACTTTGACAAATAGTTGACAGAAACCCAGAGATCTGGAAATAATAAGAATATAGGCCATTTCCTTTGCATCTCCACCAAAGTTTTGGCAGGAGATTGTAAACCCACACAGACGTTTTCCATTCAGACATGAAAAATTATTTTCTATCATCTTTCTTAAGCATGTTTTATAAAATATAATAGCTATTAATGCAAATTGGTGACTCACATATATCTAGCTATCAAATCCAAAATATATACTAATGCTGTCGTTAAAGAGAAAAATCCCATTGCTTACTGCTCATACTGGAACAGGAGTAGACTATTCATCCCGTCTAACCAGTTCGGCCATTCAATAGATCATTACTGAGCTGCACCTTAATTCCATCCACCATATAACTTGACCAGTAAAAATCTATAATTTCCAGTCTGGAAAATTTCAATAGATCCAGCATATCCACCTTTTGGTGAAAAGTGTTTCAAATTTTCACCACTCTTTATGTGAAAAAGTACTTCTTTACTTGTTGCTAAATGGCTTCACTTTTATACATTTTTTTCTGGATTGTTCCTCCGAAGGAAATAGATTTTCTGTTTCTACCCTACTAAATCCTTTAATCCTTTTAAACACAATGTTCTTCTCTTGTTCTGAGTCACTTTTGTCTTAGAATGGCAGCTCAAGAATTCTCACCTGAAGAAAGGGCAGTGCTTAAAGAAAATCGTATGCCACCAGGGACTCATTAGAAACTGCATTGCCTTTGGCAGCAGACATGGAGTCCAGACAGCAGGTGGAAGAAGCAGCTTTGGGAGCAACTACAGGAACAGTGCAGGTTAATGAATCAGATATAATGACTCAAAGTTTGTGGTGGTGAAACTATCAGCAATCATCGTCATTACACCTTCAAAACCACAAGCATCTTCTGAAGTCAAATACCAAAATCCAGAAGCTGCTGCCAGAGATTCTGTTTCCCCATTAAAGTTCCCCAAACTACAATCAATCAGAAATCATTGAACCGGCAAGCACTTCTACAGTTATCCTCATTTTAAAAAGTTATTTCTTGTTAATGAATTATTAAGTGCATAATTATTACCAACCAGTTGGCTGACATAGAAAGAATGAACAAAGAACAAAGAAAATTATGGCACAGGAACAGGCCCTTCGGCCTTCCACACCTGCACCGACCATGCTGCCCGACTGAACTAAAACCCCCTACCCTTCCGGGGACCATATCTCTCCATTCCCATCCTATTCATGTATTTGTCAAGATGTCCCTTAAAAGTCACTATCATATCTGCTTCCACTACTTCCCCCAACAGTGAGTTCCAGGCACCAACACCCTATGTAAAAGTGCTAAAACTTTATATTTGTTGAAAGTTACATTTGTCTATCATGATAAATTAAATACTCCTAATATTATTAAAGTAATGGGACATAAGTTCTAATCTCCAGGGTATCAATCTGACCCCCCCTCCCCGCCAACCCCCCCCCCCCCCCCCCCCCCACCTCTCCAAAACCCATCGCCAAAAATCCTGCCTACCTATCTTACACACTTAACTTCTTCCTGGTCTGCCAAGGACCTTTAAACGTGGCTGGACCTTTAACTTAAAAAGGGGCATGGCTTATTTGCATCTGACAGAGCCTCATTCAGTGCTAGGTCCCAGGGATCTGCTGCACAACTCAGATCTCACCTGGTCTAAATCAGTAAGTTGTGCAAGACAGGATCGGGAAAAAAAGATACTAAGAGCAGAGTGGCAGTTTGATTCTGATTGCCACATCAAGGAATTTAAGCCTAAATATGTTTTAAAGTTGTTTATTATATTTTTCATTTACTTTTACCTCTTGTGACTGTCACAATCATTTATGCTGCTATCTATAAAATTTTACAATTTGAAATGAAGAGATTCAGTGGGTTTTACTTCCTAATTTGCAGTTTGTGCGAATGCCTTAATGTGATTGGCTGTGTACTCTGCATGATGCCATAACTGTTGCTAGACATATGGAGATGCCCTTGACTTGGCTGCAACAATAAATTGATAGTGGAAAAGGAGGTCTGCATAGAGTGATGTTATATCTTTATGGACAGTGTAAAGTGAAGGGTTAACATCTGGAGCACCTGATACTGATGTAACTACTGATGTAACGATGAACTGAATGTGATGCAAAGTCACACGACTAAGTATCTGGTGGGATCTTCCAGTTTGACTTCCTCCACTGGTATTCTTGATGTTGCAGCTGCTGTCATTTCATATTTCCCTGGAACGTACTCAGTAACTGAATCATATCTCATGAATGTTGATTGAAAACCTTGAAGGCAGGATGTAAAGAGGATATGAATAGTTTGCAGAGAGATATTGATAGGTTAAGTGAGTGGGCAGAAAATTGGCAAATAGAATACAATGTGGAAAAATGTGTGTTTTGGATGAAAGAATGAGAATGTGGATTATTATTTAAATGGATAGAGACTGCAGAAAGTTGCAGTACAAAGGGACTTGGGGGTCCCTGTTCATGAAACCCAAAAGCTAGTATATAGATGCAGAAGGTAATAGGGAAGATAAATGGAATGCTGGCTTTAATTCCAATGGGCTGGAGTATAAGAGTAAAGAGGTGTTGCTGTAACTAGTACTAGTGAGGCCACATTTAGAATACTGTGTACAGTTTTGTTCCTTTTATTTAAGGAAAGATATATTTTTGCTGGAGGCAGTACAGAGCACATTTACTTGGATAATCCTGAGTTTGGAGGGACTGCCTTATGAGGAAAGATTAAACAGGTTGGGTCTGTACTCCTTGCAGAAGAAGAACAAGAGATGATATGATTGAAACATGTAAGATTCTTAGGGGGTTAAACAGGTTAAATGCTGGGAGGATGTTTCCACTCATGGGAGAGTGTAGGACCAGGGAGTATAGTCTCAGAATAATTGGATGCTCATTTAAGATGGATTTGAGGAAGAATTTCTTCTCTCAAAGAGTGATAATCTTTGAAATTCTTTACCCCAGGAAACTGTAGAGGCCGAGTCCTTGAATATTTTCAAGGTTGAGGTTGATAGGGTTTTAATCAGTAGGGGAATTAGGATTACAGAGATAAGGCAGGAAAGTGGATGTAGTGAGTGTTACATCAGCCATGATTTAATTAAATGGCGGAACAGGCTCGAAAGATTGAATGGTCAACTTCAGTTCCTATTTCTTATTGTCTTAAATTCTAAGTGGCATTTTTGCAATTTCCTTTAGGATAAGAAGAGTAAGGCTTGTGGTTGGTTTAAAATTTAAACATTGATCCCATGACATAATCACAGATTGTCTTGCAGCCCAAGTGGCTGCTAATGTTTATTCTTTTTCTGTTTGCATATCTCTTCTCCATGTCTGTGAGAAATATTAAGGTGTAAGAAACTGTTTTTTTTCTCTATCTTTTTGAACTTGAGCTCTTTGCCCAAGTCTATAGCTGCTGCAACTGTTGGCAACTCTGGATTGTAATGTTCTAGAATTTCTGGTGCAATGAGGAGATTTTTGAACTTGTCAAAAGCATTTTGCTGATCCACCTTCCAGCACCGCTATTAACTTTTGTTAGAGTTATACAGCACAGAAACAGGCCCCTTCGGCTCACCATGTCTATGCTGACCAGCAAATACCAATCTATACTAATCCCATTTACTAGCATTTAGATTATAGCCTGCTATGCTTTGGTGATTTAAGTGTTCATCCAGATGCTGCTTAAACATTGCAAAAGTGTCTGCCTCCACCAGCCTCTCAGGCAACGTGTTCCATATTCCTACCATAGCATTTTGTTATGGCACAGCAGATGGTAAATGCTGGGTTGCCGCAATACCCAAAGGGAAACTTGGAACAACTGCAGAACGTTTTTGCAACTTGTGTATTATGAGGAGGTTTTCTGAAGTCACAAAATAACTTCTCAGACCAATTTTAATGATTTTATATTAAAGTTTGCTAGCAGCCAATGCTGCTGTAAAATGTGAAAGCACCTCAAGAGATACAGAACCCTTATTTATATTGCTGCATGTAACATAATGGGTCAGAGGTTACTTAGTGACGATGCTCTAGAGCACAGTGTGAGGAGTTGTTTCAGCTTTGCTCCTTGTATTGTGATTAAGTATTGTCCTGCCGTTATGCAGATAGTTTGTTATCATTTTTCTTACGTTTCCTTGTACCATTTTGGTATTATTTTCAACTATTACAGTTTATCAATTGAGGCATGTTGTGTCTTTGAAGGGAACTGACTTACAAGTATCGTTATAGATGTCTATAAATTCCTCTGTAAAGTCCCCATGACTTCTATCAACAGCCACTCTTCTTAAATACAGCCTTTCAGAACAAGGTATATAATTAGCTTGCTGCCTGTATGCTTCATTTGAAGAGTGATTCCTTCAGAGTCTGTGCTCAGACTCTGGTGGAGTGGCTGCTCCAGCTGCTGCTCTGTAAATTAACGTGCCGAGTGCTTTCCTCAATACGCAGCTGCTTAACAACCATTGCTGTAATCAGAGAAGTGTGTGGTGAAAATGCCTTTATAAGTTCAATGGCTAATGTTAAAATGAATGACAGAAATAGCAACTTTTAGTTTTCAAAGTGTCTACCCCATCATTATTGGCTTTAATTGCTGTTCAGCACATTTGGCAGCAACTATCAGTGTTGGTTGTTTAATGAAAACTTCAAAATGGTTATCCTGCCCCAAGCTGGTTTGTTAATCCAATCCTAGTTTTCTCACTCCTGAGTCAACCTAAGATTGTCTATCTCCCTCAAGCAAAGTATTGAATTATCTTTCTCACACTGGTAAATTTCTGCTGATATTTAGATTGTTCTTCGCTGCGACATTGTGAGCACATTTTTTACACATATTTTACAGCTGTGTTTGTTTACAGCTGTTAAATGCGATGCTGTGGTATTTCACAGATGAATTAAGTACAGACTCTGATGTTAACCTTTCATGGGTTAGAGTCTAATTGTGAATAAAATCTAATTGAGTGAGTATTAAATATATGTCAAGCATAAGCAGAGCTGCATGCCAGGATTTATTGTAGGCACAACAGGAAAAGGCAATGAGGAAGAGGGTGTAACCAATCCACATATTTGGCTACTTCTCAATTTAAAACATATGACAATTGTAGCTAAAAAACTTGAATGTTCTCCCATTGTACAAACTACAGCCACAAGAGGGGTCACAATATAGGATGCAAATTCCATGCTGTCCACAAATTTAAATTATTGTAGCATGCAACCAGCACTGAGTGCATCTTTGAGTGACTGCCTGCCTGCCTGCACAGGGGGATCAAAGTTTTGAGAGCTGAAACAAGTTAAAGCCGATCATGACTCTATTACAACTTGGATAGTTTCACCTCACTCTCACGTATTTAGCACTACTTCAGGCCTCACACTCACATCTCACAGCTTGCACACACTGTCAGCTTTTCAGTAATGATAGCTACATCACCCAAACACATTGCACCACACTCACTGATGCACTCTTGTCTCTGTTGCAGAAGCTGGTGGATAATTGGAGGCAGCAGCCCCTACCTAGCAGGAGACAGACATGGCTGCATGTCCCTTTGATAGAGATGGAATTTGGCATCATTGCAGTGTCCGTGGCTGAAAGCTGGCCAGTAGCAGGGCTGAAATAATTAAAAATGACAGCATCCTCATACCTAATCTTCCTCCTTATTTCCCACATCACCCTCACTCCACAATCTCTTCTGATTTCTAAGCTTTTGGTGATGTAAGCATGCACCAATTCCTTCCCTCCCCTCCTCAGTACTCCTTACCACAACCTATCTTGTGCCTTTCTCCTTTCAGATGCCAAAGAATTGCAACCTGAACGGGCATTGCTGGAAGAGTAAGAGACAGAAGAGCAGGAAGACAGTGATGAAGAAGAAATACCACTACTCACCCTTAGGCATGCTGTTATCTGCTCAGAAACTGACACTGCACCTACAGAAGAGTGTAAGTAAAAGGTGTGATCTACAGATGGTGAGACTCTGCACATGAATGGCCTACAACCAGGGTTGTGGATAAGGGTAACACAGGTGACAATTTACTGGAGGGCAAGGTCAGATGCAAGAAGGGGTATAGCACTGTCAGAGTGCTGCTCTTGCCTTTCTATTTAAAGGTTTTAATGGCTAATCCTGCAATCCACCACCAAGCATAATTCATAGGGATCATAATGAATCGTAACCAATGCTGCCTGAGGCAATTACATGCCCATGCTTAACTCAAAGAGCTCTTGTGTTAACTCTACCTGTCCAAATCTTTCCTGTAATGATACAAAATGTTGCTAAGGGAGTGAAGTCACTCATGAAAGATCATTGGTATAAATTTCTGGAGGTCAGCTGTGAATTTTAAAACGAACATGAGAAGAGTCCAGAAGATTAGTAACTAGGAAAAGTCATAGGCATAATCATGTGGGCTAGTTTTTGTTCACTCTGGACAGTAAAAGATGACTAGAATGTTCAGAGCTTGCAGTGTGACTCTGAATCCAAGGTGTGGTGAGGTTAAAAGGTGAGGGAGGGAAGGCTTGGCCCAGGGTCCAGGTCCGTACACTGCTGCAGCTGAATATGTCTCTGAGTCAATAAGCAGCAGCAGTTAACACCCACTCAGTGTAAAAAAAAATTAAGATCTCACAGTTCCTTGCACACAGCTTTTTATAAATAGACATTTCAGAGTCTTTGAAGCTTACAGTTCCTGGGAGCTAAAGCAGTATCTATTTCCCGAAACACCCTACTGAGTTTGCGACTGAACATTAATTCCTTGGCTATGATGGCCTGAGGCTGTGAAAAATAGTGTAGTGTTTGTATTTCCTGCTGGCAGCTTCATATGGAATTTATAGCACAGAAACAAACCATTTGGCCCATCTCACCTATGTTGGTGTTTATGTTCCACACAAGCCTCCTCTCAGCCTTGTAGATCACACCATTAGGGTAACATTCAGCTTCCTTCTCCTTTTGATTTTTGATTTTGATTTTTTTAAATTTGATTTATTATTGTCACATGTATTAGTATACAGTGAAAAGTATTGTTATACAGACAAAGCATACTGTTCAAAGAGAAGGAAATGAGAGAGTGCAGAATGCAGTGTTACAGTCATAGCTAGGGTGTAGAGAAAGATCAACTTAATGCGAGGTAGGTCCATTCAAAAGTCTGATGGCAGTAGGGAAGAAGCTGCTCTTGAGTTGGTTGGTATGTGACCTCAGACTTTTGTATCTTTTTCCACGGAAGAAGAAGGAAGAGAGTATGTCCGGTGTATGTGGGGTCCTTAATTATGCTGGCTGCTTTGCCAAGGCAGCGGGAAGTGTAGACAGAGTCAATGGATGGGAGGTTGGTTGCGTGATGGATTGGGCTACATTCATGACCTTTTGTAGTTTCTTGCGGTCTTGGGCAGAGCAGGAGCTATACCAAGCTATGATACAACCAGAAAGAATGCTTTCTATGGTGCATCTGTAAAAGTTGGTGAGAGTCATAGAACCATAGAAAATTACAGCTCAGAAACAGGCCTTTTGGCCCTTCTTGTCTGTGCCGAACCATTTTCTGCCTAGTCCCACTGACCTGCACTTGGACCATATCCCTCCACACCCCTCTCATCCATGAACCCGTCCAAGTTTTTCTTAAATGTTAAAAGTGACCCCGCATTTACCACTTTATCCGGCAGCTCATTCCACGCTCCCACCACTCTCTGCGTGAAGAAGCCCCCCTTCCCTTAGAAGCCCCCTAATATTCCCTTTAAACTTTTCTCCTTTCACCCTTAACCCATGCCCTCTGGTTTGTTTCTCCCCTAGCCTCAGTGGAAAAGCTTGCTTGCAGTCACTCTATCTATACCCATCAAAATCTTATACACCTCTATCAAATCTCCCCTCATTCTTCTACGCTCCAGGGAATAAAGTCCCAACCTATTCAATCTCTCTCTGTAACTCAGCTTCTCAAGTCCCGGCAACATCCTTGTGAACCTCCTCTGCACTTTTTCAACCTTATTTACACCCTTCCTGTAACTAGGTGACCAAAACTGTACACAATACTCTAAATTCGGCTTCACCAATGCCTTATATAACCTTACCATAACACTCCAACTTTTATACTCGATACTCCGATTTATAAAGGCCAATGTACCAAAGGCACTCTTTACGACCCTATCCACCTGTGACGTCACTTTTAGGGAATTCTGTACCTGTATTCCCAGATCCCTCTGTTCAAGTGCACTCTTCAGAGTCCTACCATTTACCCTGTATGTTCTACTTTGGTTTGTCTTTCCAAAGTGCAATATCTCACACTCGTCTGCGTTAAATTCCATTTGCCATTTTTCAGCCCATTTTTCTAGTTGGTCCAAATCCCTTTGCAAGCTTTGAAAACCTTCCTCACTGTCCACTACACCTCCAATCTTTGTATCATCAGCAAATTTGCTGATCCAATTTACCACATTATCATCCAGATCATTGATATAGATGACAAACAACAATGGACCCAACACCAATCCCTGAGGCACACCACTAGTCACAGGCCTCCACTCAGAGAAGCAATCCTCCACAACCACTCTCTGGCCTCTTCCATTGAGAAGTTTAACAACACCAGGTTAAAGTCCAACAGGTTTATTTGGTAGCAAAAGCCACACAAGCTTTCGGAGCCCAAAGCTTGTGTGGCTTTTGCTACCAAATAAACCTGTTGGACTTTAACCTGGTGTTGTTAAACTTCTTACTGTGTTTACCCCAGTCCAACACCGGCATCTCCACATCATCTCTTCCATTGAGCCAGTGTCTAATCCAATTTACCACCTCCCCATGTATACCCAGCGACTGAACCTTCCTAACTAACCTCCCATGAGGGACCTTGTCAAAGGCCTTGCTGAAATCCAGGTAGACAACATCCACTGCCTTCCCTTCGTCCACTTTCCTGGTAAGCTCCTCGAAAAACTCTAATAGATTGGCCAAACATGACCTACCACGCACAAAGCCATGTTGACTCTCCCTAATAAGTCCCTGTCTATCCAAATATTTGTAGATCCTATCCCTTATCACACCTTCCAATAACTTGCCCACCACCGACGTCAAACTTACTGGCCTATAATTTCCCAAATTTCTTTTGGAACCTTTTTTAAACAACAGAACAACATGAGCCACCCTCCAATCATCCGGCATCTCCCCCATGATTACTGACATTTAAATATGTCTGCCAGGGCCCCTGCAAGTTCAACACTAGCTTCCCTCAAGGTCCGTGGGAATACCCTGTCCGGTCCTGGAGATTTATCCACTCTGATTTGCCTCAAGACAGCGAGCACCTCCTCCCCTTTAATCTGTAATCTGACATTCCAAATTTCCTTCGTCTTCTAAGAAAGCAGAGGCGTTGGGGGGCTTTCTTAACTATAGTGTCAGCATGGGGGGACCAGGATATTTGTTGGTGATCTGGACACCAAAACACGTGAAGCTTTCGACCATTTCTACTTCATTCCCGTTGATGTAGACAGGGGCATGTTCTCCACTACGCTTCCTGAAGTCGACGACAATCTCCTTTATTTTGTTGACATTGAGGGAGAGATTATTGCCAACGCATCAGTTCACCAGATTCTCTATCTCATTCCTGTATTCTATCTCGTCATTATTTGAGATCCGACCCACTAAGATGGTGTCATCAGCAAACTTGAAAATCAAGTTGGAGGGGAATTTGGCCACACAGTCATAGGTGTATAAGGCGTATAGTAGGGGGCTGAGAACACAGCCTTGTGTGGCACCAGTGTTGAGGTTGATCGTGGAGAAGGTGTTGTTGCCTATCCTTACTGATTATGGTCTACATTTATCAACTTCCTTGAATGTATCTACATTAGCATCATAGAATGGTTACAGCACAGAAAGAGGCCATTCAGCACATTATCTTTTTATCAATTCTCTGGAGCAGCAACTCAGCTAGCCCCATGCCTTGACCATTTCCCTGTAACTCTGTAAACTACTTTCTCTTCAGATAATTATCCAGTTCCTTTTTGAAAACCACTGTTGAATCTGTTTCCATCACAGGCTCAGGCAGTGCATTCCAGGTCTAAATCAACTGTTGCATAAAGAGGTTTTTCCTCATGTTGCCTCTGGAACTTTTGTAATCACATTAGGGTTCCTGACTCTCTGCCACTGAGACCAGTTTCTCCCTATATATGCTATCCAGACCCATAAGACCATAATAGGAGCAGATTTAGGCCATTCGGCCCATCGAGTCTCATCCGCCATGGCTGATAGGTTTCTCAACCCCATTCTCCTAACTTCTCCTCGTAACCTTTGATCCACTTACCAATCAAGAACTTATCTATCTCTGTCTTAAATACACTCATTGACCTGCCCTCCACAGCCTTCTGAGGCAATGAATTCCATAGATTCACCGCTCTCTGGCTGAAGAAATTCCTCCTCATATTGGTTCTGAAGGGTCGTTCCTTTACTCTGAGGATGTGCCCTTGCTCGGATCCTAGTCTCTTCTACTAATGGAAACATCTTCCCCTCGTCCACTCTATCTAGGCCTTTCAGTATTTTGTAAATTTCAATGAGATCCCCCCCTCATTCTTTTAAATCCCAGAGAGTACCGACCCAGAGTCCTCAAACGCTCCTCGTATGTCAAACGTTTTATTCCTGGGGCATTCTTGTGAACCTCCTCTGGACCCTCTCCAGGGCCAGCACATCCTTCCTTAGATACAGGACCCAAAATTGCTCACAATATTCCAACTGTGGTCTGACCAGAGCCTTATAAAGCCTCAGTAGTACATCTCTGCTTTTCTAGTCCTCTTGAAATGAATGCTAACATTACATTTGCCTCCCTAACTACCAACTCAACCTGCAAGTTGACCTTAAGAGAATTCTGAACGAGGACATCCAAGTCCCTTTGTGTTTGCAATTTCTGAATTCTCTCCCCACTTAGAAAACAGTCTATGCCTCTATTCTTCCTGCCAAAGTGCATAACCTCACACTTTCCCACATGGTATTCCATCTGCCACTTCTTTGCCACTCTCCTAACCTGTCCAAGGCCTTCTGCAGCCTTCCCGCCTCCTCAATACTACCTGTCCCTCCACGTATCTTTGTATCATCTGCAAACTTAGCCACAATACCCTCAGTTCCTTCATCTACATCATTGATGTATAAAGTAAAAAGTTGTGGTCCCAACACTGACCCCACCTGAACTCCACTAGTCACCAGCTGCCATCCTGAAAAGGATCCTTTAATCCCCACTCTCTGCCTTCTGCCAGTCAGCCAATCTTCTATCCATACTAGTTCCTTGCCTCTAACACCATGGGTTTATCTTACACAATAGCCTCCTGTGCAGTACCTTGTCAAAGGCCTTCTGGAAATCCAAGTAGATAACATCCACTGGTTCTCCTTTGTCTAACCTGCTCATTATCTCCTCAAAGAATTCTAACAGATTTGTCAGGCATGACCTCCCCTTGATGAAACCATACTAACTTTGCACTATCTTACCATGCACTTTCAAGTATTCTGAAATCTCATCCTTAATAATGGACTCTAAAATCTTACCAACAACCAACATCAGGTTAACCAGCTGTAATTTCCCATCTTTTGCTTCCCTCCCTTCCTAAACAGGAGACATATTAGTGTTACGTTAGTCCTCAAGATCTTGAGCATGTCTAACAAATTTCCTTC
Organism: Mustelus asterias; assembly: GCF_964213995.1. Taxonomy (NCBI): domain Eukaryota; kingdom Metazoa; phylum Chordata; class Chondrichthyes; order Carcharhiniformes; family Triakidae; genus Mustelus; species Mustelus asterias. The sequence goes on from NC_135810.1 coordinate 38,125,529, forward strand.
TCTTCTCTAATGAGAACAGCCCCATCTTTGCTAGTCTATCTGCATAACTGAAGACGTTCATCCTCTGAATGATTTTCATAAATGTTTTCCGCAGCCTTTCTAAAACCTACATATTCCTTCTGTCAAAGTTGAAGCAATGTTTTAAGAGGTTCATAACTTACCAATTTTTGCACTCTGTGCCTCTATGTAGAAAACACAGATTTCAGTCTAATTTATTAACTGTTTTCTCAGCCTGCTCTGTCACCTTCATTGATTTATGCATATATGCATTCAGGTCTCTGCTCCTGCATTTCCTTTAGAATTGTACCTTCCATTTTATATCACTTCTCCTCATTTTTCGGCCCAAAATGTTTTACTTCACATTTGTTGACATTAAATTTATTCTGCCATGTGTCTGTACATTGCACCAGCCTGTCTATAACCTCCTGAAGTCTATCACTATCCTTCTCTCAGTGAACTTATAAGGCTTGCTTCATCTCCAAATTTAGAAATTGTGTCCTGTACACCCAGGGTTGAATAATATAAAACAAGCATTGGCTCCTCTCTATACAATCTCTGGTCAGAAGTTGGTAAAGTTTTTGTAATTCATGTTCTTAATATGCTTGAATTTAAACGATTCAATTGTTACATAATGAAATTCTAGATACATTAAAGACCAATGATTTAAAATACTACATGCTCCAAAATAAAATTCCTACGAGCACTAATATTTCTCACTTAAAAATCATAGTTTTACTGATGCTTGGGACAGAAATGATTAATGCAAAGGAAAACAATATAATAGTGGCTTTGGAAATGAAATGGCCAACACATTGGGTGGGATTTTCCAGCTGCGCTTGGCCCAAAACTGGAAAATCCCACCCAAGGTCAACAGACCTTTCCATATTGGCAAAGTGGTTAGCATTGCTGCCTCACAGCTCCAGGGACCTGGGTTCAATTCCGGACTTGGGTGACTGTGTGGCGTTTGCACGTTCTCCCCATGTCTGCGTGGGTTTCCTCCGGATGCTCTGGTTTCCTCCCACAGTACAAAGATGTGCAGGATAGCTGGATTGGCCATGCTAAATTACCCCTTAGTGTCAGGGGGACTAGAGGATAAATACATATGGTTAAGGGGATAGGGCCTGGGTGGGATTGTTGTCGGTGCAGGCTTGATGGGTCAAATGGCCTCCTTCTGCACTGTATGTATGGTATGGTATAATATGGTCTGCTCCCCAGCTGCTACAATTCCCATGGCAGGTGGGAAAATTCCTCCCATTGTCTTAAAGCTTCAACACCTCAAAATTTCAGAAGATGCCTGTAGACACAAGTTCTTCTGCAGTGGACCCAAATGAAGATTTCAACTGAATATTTCAGTGGACCTTGTCCCTGTTGTCTACTCTCAGGATGACAGCATTCATTCTCCTAACACAACCATTCCAGCAGCGCCTATGCTTTTGCCTGTAAGTCATCCAACCTGTGCCAATCTCGTCTAAAGCTAGAGTTGTTTGAGCTCATTCTTCAAGGCCACCTTTGGTCTCCCATGTCAAGCCTTCTGTCAGCTTGAATCAGAAACTGGGGTAGCAATGCACTGGGACAAGCACTCAGGAAAGCCCTAAGGATGATTAATTCATATTTGAATGCGATATGTTATGGTTTGATTAATGTGGTTGACTTTATCTATTTATTTTATAATGCCTTTTATTTCAGCATTCTGGCCAGGTTGAGGCTGTGATGGTCAGTAGCAGAGGAGATGTAAGGTATGGGACTGTGGGTGAATGGTGAATTGGGATTGTGTTTACTGGTAGTGCAGTTGCTTGAGCCGAGCCAGAAGGGAGCTGTGTTTGTTGCTTTCTCTCTTCTTCCATCTCCTTCTTTGCAGCTGGTTACAAGGGCTCTGCCAACATGTAGGTGAGGTTAACACATTTGTCAAATCTCTCCTAGTTCCCACTATCCTGGACCTTCTACTTTGCTCCACCTGCTCCCCCCTCCCCTTAAATAGTATAAAATCCATCACATTTTTCCCTCTTTAGCTCTGAAAATAGTCACACGGACTGAAAGTGTTAACTTTGCTTCTCTCTCCAAAGGTGCTGTTGGACCTGTTGAGTTTTTCCAGCATTTTTGTTTAAGTGTCATAAATCATGTTGTCAAAGGAGAGCCATTGTCTCTTTTTTTGTGGACCTCAAATGCAACTGACACAGGTGATGCCTGCAGAATGAAGGCATATGGATGCTGTCAGGGTATTGGGTGGACATTGAGCTACATGATATACTGCTTGTGGTCATTCACCAGCTGACCACTGAGGAGATAGCACATCTCAGTTGGACATGTGGTGCCCACATCTTGATGTGCGTGAAGTTAGCAGCAATGTGGACCATATTGGAAACATTCAATCCTCATATTGCATGCTCACTACACCTGCTTCCCTCTGACAAAGAGAATGAAATATATTCTGCTCTGCTGCCATGCAGAGGCTCAGTGACCTGTCTTAAGCAACAGTCGTGGCAAACTGGACAAATATCACCTGCCTCAGCCTGAAAGGGGCCTGTGCATAAAGACCACAATCAACTTAACATTACTGGCAACATCTTCACTCTGCTTTAAGGTTGCAGTTGCGACTACAACAAATGGCAGATTTCAGTGAGGATGATCTTGGTGAAGTGGAATTATCTGACACACTGTTCCTCACTGAGGTTAAGGTAGGAGAATTGCTTGCTGAAGATCCTAGCTATATATGGTCTCCTGCTCTCACCTTTCTGCCACACCTCCATCCATTTTTTCAGCAGTTTGTGCTGCTCTGTCTCACCTCTGTTCATTCTCCCTGTTGTGTTCTATTCCAAATGGGAAGCACAGTCCTGCACCCAAATCTGGAAGCACCTGTTCTGTGCAGAATCAGAACTACAGCATGTGCCACACCATTCCCTGTAGACTTCAGCAACTTTAAACTATGAAAAGCACAATTGCAATAATATCCAATCAAAATCAATTATCAATTAACCTGCAAGTAGTTGATGGACCTTCAAATGGCACTGCTAGGTGGTTGTTCCTGCTGTTGAATACGTGTTGGTGAGGACGTTAGGTGGAAGGTTATGTTCCAAATTGACAACACTGTCTTCAAATCAGTATTACACACAAATTAGAACATAGAACATAGAACAGTACAGCACAGAACAGGCCCTTCGGCCCACGATGTTGTGCCGAGCTTTAATTGACGTCATAATCTTCCTATTGTGTAAGGGTCTGATTCTCCTAAGATTCTCCCAGCATGCACTACTGCCCTCATCAAAATGACATTATTCAAACACCAGACGTTTGTGCCCGCACAACAAATGATGTTTTAGAGACAAATGGTTGTTATAGCTACGGAAAATCAGATGCTAAGAAGCCAATTTCACAGCCTACAGACTTTATGCTTTTACTTTCAGGGATGAATTCTCATCTCTCACTAACTCTGCAGATTTATTCTGTTTCCTTCTTTTTCTGAAAACAATGTTATTTAGATGCTTGCTGGTTTTGCTGAAGATCTGATTTGACCTTGATGCCCTTCACAAAGAAAATTGTGCCTTGAGGAAAGTGGGCAGAGGGGAGTACTTTGGGTCTAAGTCTCCAAAAATCTTGCCAGAAGAGATTTTGTAGGCTGCATCATATGCCTGAGTTCCTTTCCCCACTATTTTCTCAACTAGATAAAGTATGAAATAACGGACCATACAGACAAGAAAAACCCTTGATACAATACTCAATATATGCTAAATCAGACAAACACAAATGGAGATTGCATTAGGCACCACAATCAAGGGTGGCGCGGTAGCACAGTGGTTAGCACTGCTGCTTCACAGCTCCAGGGACCTGGGTTCGATTCCCGGCTTGGGTCACTGTCTGTGTGGTGTTTGCACATTCTCCTCGTGTCTGCGTGGGTTTCCTCCGGGTGCTTCGGTTTCCTCCCACAGTCCAAAGATGTGCGGGTTAGGTTGATTGGCCATGCTAAAATTGCCCCTTAGTGTCCTGAGATGCATAGGTTAGAGGGATTAGTGGGTAAATATATGGGGGTAGGGCCTGGGTGGGATTGTGGTCAGTGCAGACTCGATGGGCCAAATGGCCTCTTTCTGCACTGTGGAGTTTCTATTTCTATTTCTAATTGTTCTCAGTATTCCTGGGTTAGAGAGGGGAAATAACATCTGTTCTTGATTAACTGCAGTGAACAAAATAGCTTGTTGACACCTGAGGATACATTTATCCCACTCCCATTGCAAAGTTGTACTGAAGTCATTTTGACCAAGTCAAGTCACAAGCCATTTGTTAGAAGTGAAGGTTGTGGGTGCCAATGACCTGCTCCAATGCCCCTTTCCCTTTCTCAGGTACACAACCATGGAAATCTCAAGTCAGGGTTACCATAGAAGAGCTGGGCAGCCATGGAAGAGTCTAGTCAGGGGCAGCTATGGGATAGTCTGGTCAGGGAAGACAATGGATGAGTCTGGTCAGGGGCAGACATGGGACAGTATGATCGGGGTTGGCCATGGATGAGTCTGGTCATGAATATCCTTGGGAGATCCGGTCAAGGATGGCCATGGACGAGTCTGCTCAGGGATAGCCATGGGGCGGCACGGTAGCACAGTGGTTAGCTCTGCTGCTTCATAGCTCCAGGGACCTGGGTTTGATGCCCGGCTTGGGTCACTGTCTGTGTGGAGTTTGCACATTCTCCTCATGTCTGCGTGGGTTTCCTCCGGGTGCCCCGGTTTCCTCCCACAGTCCAAAGATGTGCGGGTTAGGTTGATTGGCCATGCTAAAAAATTGCCCTGAGTGTTCTGGGATGCGTAGGTTAGATGGATTAGTGGGTAAAAATATGTAGGGATATGGGGGTAGGGCCTGGGTGGGATTGTGTTCGGTGCAGACTCGATGGGCCGAATGGCCTCTTTCTGTGCTGTAGGGTTTCTAAGATTTCTAAGGAAGTGTCTGGCTGGGGGCAGCCATGCCAAAATCTGGTTGGGAATGGCCATGTAAGAAACTGGTCAGGCTTGGCCATGGGTGAGCCTGGTCAGGGGTAGCCATGGGAGAGTGGGCGGCTGGCCATTAAAGGACCAGAGCTGGCCATGGCAAACTTTTATGATCAAGCTTCGGCATGGGCAGGGAGGAGACTAGGCCAAAAAACTCTTTATTTAACTCACAAGTTTGAGTTGTGTCTTCCACCTTTTGGGCGTTTCTGCCAACTAACAGATCTCTGACTGAGAAAAAAGGGAATGGAGAATCTGGAGCTAAGACCATCCCTGACTGACAAGCTACTTGCCCAATGATGCACGTCAATTGAACTCAAGACACGAGGCTTCGGTAACTGAAGGCTTTTATTGCCTAACAATGGAACTACTAGAACGTAAGTACACCATCCCAGACTGATGAGGTCCCGCCCGAGCAGGGGGTCTTATACCTCTCCCAAGAGGCGGAGCCCGACTGGGATGTGCCACAACAGTAACAACCACAGGTGTATTAATCCCACCCTAGCCCAACAACAACATTAGAACAATCCCACAGTGTGAACACCCTAGCCCAACAACAACATTAGAACAACCCCACAGTGGGAACCAACGATGGTTCACCACATTCACCCCTCCTTTGAGAACAAAGGCCGGCGGGGTGCGAAAACAGACTAAAAAAAGTCAACAGATTCTAAGTCCAGACGGTCTGGAGGACTGCACCGTCGTTGTGACCTCCTCAATACCGGCGGTGACACCGGAGTAGGTGCTTGCGGTGGCGTTCTCTCCAAAACAGCGTCCGGCTGTCCTCTCGCGGACTCACAGGCCGGTTGACCCTGATGAAGCGGTAGTGCAGGGGATCCCGGTACATTCTGCGATGGCGCCGATCTCCGGGTCTCAGGCAAGCTGTACATTGGAGTATAACTGTTAAGCACTGGTCCCGGTGCTGACCGCGCCACGTCCGGGGGAGAAATAAGGGATAAGGGATTCGTCACTGGGGGTATGGGAGCGACAGGAGTTGCTACGTCCCCTGCGGGCGCCAGGTCTCGGATCGAGACTGTGTCCTCTCGCCCGTCAGGATATGCCACATAGGCATACTGAGGGTTGGCGTGGAGGAGGTGGACCTGTTCGACCAAGGGGTCGGACTTGCGGGCCCTTACATGTCGCCGCAGAATGACGGGTCCTGGGTACGTCAACCAGGCTGGTAAAGATATCCCCGAGGACGACTTCCGAGGGAATGAGAACATCCTCTCGTGGGGAGTAGCATTGGTTGCCGTACACAGGAGGGAGCGAATGGAGTGAAGCGCATTTGGGAGGACCTCCTGCCAATGGGAGACTGGAAGGCCTTTGGACTTCAGCGCCAATAGGACAGCCTTCCAGACTGTAGCATTCTCTCTTTCCACCTGTCCATTGCCCCTAGGGTTGTAACTCGTGGTCCTACTAGAGGCAATCCCGTATGAGAGCAGGAATTGCCTCAAGTCATTACTCATGAACGACAAGCCCCTGTCGCTATGTATATAGCTGGGGTACCCGAACAGGGTAAAAAGATCACGGAATGCCTTGATCACCGTGGCAGTCGACGTGTCCGCGCAGGGGACAACAAACGGGAACCGGGAGTACTCGTCTATTATGTTCAGAAAGTACACGTTCCGATCTGTTGAGGGAAGGGGGCCCTTAAAATCCACACTCAGCCTCTCGAAGGGGCGAATGGCCTTGACCAAATGTGCCCGGTCAGGTCGGTAAAAGTGCGGTTTGCATTCCGCGCAAATCCGACAGCTCCTTGTCACTGACCTGACGTCCTCCACCGAGTAAGGCAGGTTGCGGGCTTTGATAAAGTGGTAGAGCCGAGTGACCCCAGGATGGCACAGGTCATTATGGAGGGCGTTCAAGCGATCCTCCTGCATAGTAGCGCATGTTCCGCGCGAGAGGGCATCCGAGGGCTCATTGAGTTTCCCTGGACGATACATGATATCGTAGTTATAGGTGGAGAGCTCAATTCTCCACCGCAAGATCTTGTCATTCTTGATCTTGCCCCTCTGCGTGTTATTGAACATGAACGCCACGGACCGCTGGTCCGTGATCAGGGTGAACCGCTTCCCCGCCAGGTAATGGCGCCAGTGTCTGACGGCCTCCACAATGGCCTGGGCCTCCTTTTCCACCGCTGAATGCCAAATTTCGGGACCTTGGAGGGTGCAGGAAAAAAACGCAACGGGCCTGCCTGCCTGGTTTAGTGTGGCGGCCAGGGCGAAATCAGATGCATCGCTTTCCACCTGAAAAGGGATGGATTCGTCTACCGCGTGCATCGTAGCTTTCGCAATGTCGTGTTTCAATGCCTTGAAGGCCAATTGGGCCTCTGGCGTGAGTGGAAAAGTCGTGGACTTAATAAGCGGACGGGCTTTGTCCGCGTAGTTGGGGACCCACTGCGCATAATAGGAGAAGAAGCCGAGGCATCTCCTCAGTGCTTTTGCGCTAGCGGGCAAAGGAAGTTCAGCAAGGGGGCGCATACGGTCGGGATCAGGGCCAATGACCCCGTTTTCCACTACGTATCCCAGGATGGCTAACCGGCGCGTACGGAATACACACTTCTCCCTGTTGTAGGTCAAATTCAGGCGAGATGCAGTGCGTAACAAGTTCTGGAGATTTGTGTCATGGTCCTGCTGATCACGGCCGCAGATGGTGACATTATCCAGGTACGGGAAGGTAGCCCGCAGCCCGTTCTGGTCCACCATTCGGTCCATAGCACGCTGGAAGACCGAGACCCCATTGGTGACACCAAATGGAACCCTAAGAAACTGATACAGACGACCATCCGCCTCAAAAGCCGTGTAGTGTCGGTCCTCTGGGCGGATGGGGAGTTGGTGGTAGGCGGACTTAAGGTCTATGGTGGAGAACACCCGGTACTGCGCAATCTGATTGACCATATCAGATATGCGCGGGAGAGGATACGCATCCAGCTGCGTATATCGATTAATGGTCTGACTGTAATCAATGACCATCCGGGGTTTGTTCCCGCTCTTAACCACCACAACCTGTGCTCTCCACGGACTAACACTGGGCTGTATGATCCCTTCTTTGAGGAGCCGCTGAACCTCAGATCTGATGAAGATCCGATCTTCAGCGCTGTAACGCCTACTTTTAGTAGCGATGGGCTTGCAGCCTGGTACCAGATTCTTGAATAAAGAGGGTGTGGTGATCTTTAATGTAGAAAGATTGCATGCGGGGCGCTTTGGACAATTTGGAGACTGCAGCTGTTCCCCTACTGTCAGCGAAGGGAGTGGCACACCGTACTGTAGGATCACACTCTTCATGTGGACCATAAAGTTTAGTCCGAGGAGAATTGGTGCGCAAAGATGCGGCAACACAAGGAGCCTGAATCGCTCGTAAATTGTGCCCTGCACTTTCAGAGTTACCACACATCGTCCTTGAACAGGGACAGACCGGGACCGTGATGCCATAGAGATTGTCTGTTTGGCAGGTTGAACCTGGAGTCCACACCTCTTTACAGTGTCAGGGTGAATAAAGCTCTCAGTGCTCCCGCTGTCAAACAGACAATAAATTGCACGACCATTTACCTCTATGTCCATCATTGAACAGTCAAGCCTGTGGTGCTTAGCCTGGTCCAGGGTGATCGACGCCACCGTTGGCCCTTGAACGTCACTGCAGGCAGCTGAGGTCGATGCTGAGGACCCCTGCTGGTCGCTCCTGGTCGTCGTCGTCCAAAATGGCCGCCCCCATGGATCGCACATGGTTGAGGGCGCCAAGCGTAGCGACTCCCGGTGGTCATCCTCCTCCGACTCCGACGACCACAATGGCGTCGTCCTGGACTCGCACGTGGACGAACCCCGTGGGTACTTCGACGTCGATGGTGATGATCCCCGTTCTGAAGGGTCACAGGCTGCACTGCCGTTCTTGGGCTTTGATCTGCACACCTTCGCGTAGTGCCCCTTTTTACCGCATTGATTACAGACCACCGCTTTAGCAGGACACTTTTGTCGTGGATGCTTGGCCCCTCCGCAGAAGTAGCACCGCGGGCCGCATGGGGCTACCACCGTCATCGGGTCTACATGGGAGCACGCCATAACACTGCACTTCGAGCCCGTGGGGCGAGGAGGGATCTGTGACTGCTCCTGCCACGTTGTCTCCACGTGGTCCTCCGGATACAGGACCAAGCTCTTCGAAGCCGCCTCAAGCATTTCAGCCATTTCCATAGCTTGGGTCAGGTTGAGATTCCCCTTTTCTAGCAGCTTGAGACGGATGTACGAAGACCCTACCCCTGCCACAAATGCATCTCGGGCGAGGTCATACATATACTGCTCAGCCGACACAGCTTTGCAGTCGCAGCCCCTGGCAAGCTGCAAGAGCTCATTGGCGTAATCCTCCATGGTTTCGCCCGACTGCCGACGTCGTGTAGCGAGGAGGTAATGAGCGTGGATCTCGTTGGGAGGTTTCGTGTAGCGCTTTTTTAAAAGCTCGAGGGCCCTCGGGTAAGTGGTGGCCGCACGGATCGCGAGGTAGACAGTGTCGCTTACCCTCGCATGGAGGACCCGGAGTCTGTCGTCATCTGTGATGACCACTGCGGAGGCTGCCAGATAGTCCTCAAAACACTTCAGCCAGTGGTTGAAGGTGTTAGAGGCGCCCACCGCACGTGGATCCAGCGTCAGACGCTCTGGCTTTAAGATTTGTTCCATACTCTCCTTTCCGTCGAGAGCTTAGTGTTAGGCAATAAAATTGATGCACGTCAATTGAACTCAAGACACGAGGCTTCGGTAACTGAAGGCTTTTTTTGCCTAACAATGGAACTACTAGAACGTAAGTACACCACCCCAGACTGACGAGGTCCCGCCCGAGCAGGGGGTCTTATACCTCTCCCAAGAGGCGGAGCCCGACTGGGATGTGCCACAACAGTAACAACCACAGGTGTATTAATCCCACCCTAGCCCAACAACAACATTAGAACAACCCCACAGTGGGAACCAACGATGGTTCACCACACCCAATCAGTGCTATAGATGTGGCAGTGATAGAAATGAGTGAGATCAGGCAGGAGAACAAAACCTGGACTGGATTCCAAACATCACAGCTCACACGGAAATGTGAATCGGCTGTACTGTGTCTGGATTTTTAAAGATATCGAGGAATGTAGCCAAGCCAAGTCACTGGTCAAAAAAAATCAGACTCAAATTCCAGTCAGGAATTCAAGTCAACAAATTTTGCCACAGGGCAACCTGCTCCCTGCACAGGCAGGCAGCCTATAACCATTCGGCCAAGGCCTCACAAAATGACCATGCAAGTCTACCTCACTCCTGACCTGATCTTGCGACTCTGACCAATCCAGACACTGATTTTTCCAGGATCGCAAATCCCTTCACTCAGTAGTTATATGAAGTTGACTGTTTTACTGTTAGATCCCCTCCAACTAAATTTTCGAGTTTGCTGATGACAACACCGTAGTGGGCCAGATCTCAAACCATGATGAGATGGAGTACAGGAAAGAGATAGACCTCTTTTTAGGGCAGGAAAGAGATAGAGAATCTGGTGAACTGGTGTGATGACGATAATCTCTCCCTCAATGTTAGTAAAATGAAGGAGATAGTCATCGACTTCAGGAAGCATAGTGGAAGACATGCCCCTGTCAATGGAGATGAAGTGGAAATCGTTGAGCTTCAAGTTTTTATGTGTCCAGATCACCAACAACCTGTACTGGTCCCTCCATGCTGACGCTATTGTTAGAAAGCCCACCAATGCCTCCACTTTCTCAGGAAGCTAAGGAAATTTGGCATGTCCGCTACAACTCTCACCAACTTTTATAGATGCACCATAAAAAGCATCCTTTCTGGTTGTATTACAGCTTGGTATGGCTCCTGCTCTGCCCAAGGCCACAAGAAACTACAAAGGGTCATGAACAAAGTCTAGTCCATCACGCAAACCAGCCTCCCATCCATTGACTCTTGCCTCGGAAAAGCAGCCAGCATAACCAAGAGCCCCAAGTCCCCCGGACATATTCTCTCCCACCTTCTTCCGTAGGGAAAAAGATACAAAAGTCTGAGATCACGTGCAAACCGACTCAAGAACAGCTTTTTCCCTGCTGCCATCGGACTTATGAATGGACCTACCTTGCATTAAGTTGATCTTTCTCTACATCCTAGCTATGACTGTAACACTACATTCTGCACCCTCTATTTCTCTATAAACAGTATGCTTTGTCTGTGCAGTGTGCAAGAAACAATATTCTTCGCTGTGTACTAATGATAAAGCAAATCAAATAGATTGGGGCAGCCGTAGCCCTTAAACTATACTCCGTCAAAGAGCCAGGAATTTCGACACGGAGGGTGGAAAGGGAGGAAATTCATGGGAAAAAATAGAGTGAAAATAAAATGCCCTGGTCCCTGGAAGTATAATACCTTCCTTTTTTAAGTTCATGTAAAGTTCAGTTGCATTGGTACTTATCTGTATTGCCGCTTAATATCGATCATGTTATAATATTTTGTTCCGTGTGTGCACTTCTAACAGTATAATTCCTCTCATTAGTAATTGTCGAAACAAGCTTAGTCAAACTTTAAAACTTTGCTATTAGGAATCACACATCAAATTTTCCTTGTTAATTGTTATTTGGCAACCTGAAATCTGGATCTGTTTGTCACGTTAGATTACCCCTTGCTGAAGACCTGTCAGTGCCTCTGTGGGAGCTTTTGTTCTCTGAGTCAAGGTCAGGAGTTCAAGCCTCTACCCGCTTGCCTCTCCAGGGACTTAAGTGCACAAGCCTATACCATAAAGTACAGAGAGAGTTTTGTAACATTTGAGATGTTGTTTTTCACATGAAGTGTTAAACTGAGGCCCTCCCTTCCTATTTGGGTGAATACAAAAGATCCCATGGCAGCATTTGAAGGAGAGCAGAAGTGTTGCCCTAACTGATACCTATCTCCCATCAAAGGAAAACAGATCATTTGAGTCATTGTTGTACTGAACATCTTGCGAATGCACTTTTCTATCTTTTTACAGTCACTCCGCTACAAATTGTATTTCAACACTCTGGGATATCCTGGAGTCATGAAAGATGCCATACAAGTTCCTTCTTTAACAGCAACAGCTTGTATTTATGTAGAGCCTTCAATGCAGTAAAATGCCCCAAGGTACTTCACAGGAGTATTGTCAAACACAATTTGATACTAGATAGTGGCATCTTTGTTTTGAACATTCTGCTGATGTTATTATACTGTCATGTACAAATTTAACTACATGATGTTGAAATGAAATATTTCTGCACGTATGAAAAATGTTTGTAAATATGCACTTCGTTTCTGGGCTTAGAAATGTTTTAAACCACACTTTTTCCTGCTTACACTTAGATGCAGTGCAATAGTTGGGCGGCACGGTAGCACAGTGGTTAGCACTGCTGCTTCACAGCTCCAGGGACCTGGGTTCCATTCCCGACTTAGGTCACTGTCTGTGTGGAGTTTGCACATTCTCCTCGTGTCTGCGTGGGTTTCCTCCCACATTCCAAAGATGTGCGGGTTAGGTTGATTGGCCATGCTTAAACTGCCCCTTAGTGTCCTGAGATGTATAGGTTGGAGGGATTAGTGGGTAAAATATGTAGGGATATGGGGGTAGGGCCTGGGTGGGATTGTGGTCGGTGCAGACTCGATGGGCCGAATAGCCTCTTTCTGTACTGTAGGTTTTCTATGATTTCTATGAAAATCACATGGAACATAAATTGCTAATTCATGCTTGGTAATTTAGGTAGCCAGAGCATCTGCTAAAATAGGTGGAACTCTAATGAATATGTTATTTGTATTTCTGTCTATGTTGCTAGTGTTGTCCCTGAGCTGATCCACAAACCGTGGACTGGAATCAATGGGTGCTGAAGTCCTGACCTCTCTGATGAAAAATGCCAGCTACTCACAGTGCAGGTATTTAACGTTCAGAGACTTTTGCCCCCATCTGGGCAGGAAGCCATTCATCTGAGATCTGCTAGCTAATCAAATGGTTTCCAGTCCCAGCAGTGCCACCAGGAATGAAGATGATTGCTGCACTCACCCAGTCTCCAATGCTGAGGAGCTGGAGGCAGAGTGAGAAGGTAAGTGGAGTGCGGTCTTGCCAGGGCCAGGCTGGATGGGATGGGGGGAGCGGATACTTAAGCTGGTGGATAGTGTGTTGATCAAGTGGACTACATTTTCCTGGCTTTTGTTGAGCTTCTTGAATATTATTGGAGTTGCATTTTTCCATGTAAGTTGAGAATATTCCATCACACTCCTGACTTTTGCCCTGTCGATAATGAACAAGCTTTGGGGAATTAGGAGATGAGTTATTCACCACAGAATTTCCAGCTCTAACCTGATCTTGTACCATAGTATGGCTGATCCAGTTAAGTTTCTGGACAATGGTAGATTTGAGGATGTTGTTGGTGGGGATTCAGCAATAGGTAATGACATTGAAGGTCAAGGAGAGACAGTTAGATTGGCTTGTTGGAGCTTAACATTGCCAGGCATTTTCTGGGGCAAATGTTACTTGCCATTTATTAGCTGAATGTTGGCTGGGTCTTGCTGCAAGCAGACATGTCTGCTTCAATATCGGAGTGGTAAATAACACTGAACACAGCAATCACCAGTGAACATCTCCACTTTTAATCCTATGTTTAGAGGGAAGATCATTGAAAAGCAGCTGAAAATAGTTGGCCCGAGGATCTCCTGCAGCGATGACCTGGGACTCAAAGCATTGGCCTCCAACAACCATAATCATTTCCCTTTGTGCTAGGTTTTTGCCTTGATTCCTATTGCAACCTTGATGTCAAGGGCAGCTAATCTCTCACCTCTGGAATTCAGCTTATTTGTCCCTCTCTGAACTAAGGTTTAATGAGGTCTGGAGTCCAGTGCCACTGATGAAACCCAAATTAAGCATTGGTAAACAGGTTATTGCTGCATAGCTGTCACTTTAAGACACTGGCATTGACGTCTTCCAACATTTTTCTACTAATTACGAGCCACGGGGCAATAATGGGATGAATGGATTTTTTTCCTCTTTTTGTAGATAGGAATTATCTGGACAATTTTCCATATTGTGGGATGACACTATTTTGTGGATAAATTGGAACAGTTTGGCTAGGGGCATGGCTAGCCCTGGAGTACAAGCCTTCAGTACGCCTGCCAGGATTTTTTAGAGCCCATAACATTTATTGTATCCAGAGCCTTCGCTGTTTCTTGATAACAGGTGGAGTGAATAGAATTGCGTGAAGACTGGCACCTGGAATACTGCAGACCTCAAGAGGAGTATAATCCACTCAACAATTCTGGATGAAGAGGGCTGTAAAAGTTTCAGCCTTATCTCCCACCAGTTATTGAAAATGGGGATTCTTGTGGAACCTTCTCCTTCAGATAGTTGTTTAATGATCCATCACCATTCCTGACTGGATTTGGCAGGACTCCCGAGGTTCCATCCTTTTGCTCTGGGGTAATTAAGCTTTGGCCAAAGACTGGCATCTCTGCTGTTTATTATGCACGCAATCCTGTACTATAGCTTTACTAGTTGGCATCTCATATATAGGTGTGATAACCCACATGTTCTGCATGGGGAAATCACTAACTGAACTCTCAGTTCAGCTAGTTGAACACGAGTTCCCTGAGGATTGGCAATTGGCCAACCAAGTAGATTTGTATACCAAGCCCTGTATAAAGCAAGACCCTGAGAGGCTCTATTAACCTTTTAGTCCTGGTTGGGATATGTCAAGTTCACCACAGGCTTGTGGTTTGTTTTCATTTTGTGCAATGAAAGCACAGTTCCTTTTTAAAAAAAATTATTTATTAGTCACAAATAGGCCTACATTCACATTGTAGTGAAGTTACTGTGAAAATCCCCTAGTCACCACACAACGAACGAACAAAGAACAGTACAGCACAGGAAACAGGCCCTTCAGCCCTCCAAATCTGTGCCGCTCCTTCGTCCAACTAGACAAATCGTTTGTATCCCTCCATTCCCAGGCTGCTCATGTGACTATCCAGGTAAGTCTTAAACGATGTCAGTGTGTCTGCCTCCACCACCCTACTTGGCAGTGCATTCCAGGCCCCCACCACCCTCTGTGTAAAAAACATCCCTCTAATATCTGAGTTATACTTCGCCCCTCTCACCTTGAGCCCGTGACCCCTCGTGATCGTCACTTCTGATCTGGGAAAAAGCTTCCCACCGTTCACCCTATCTATCCCCTTCATAATCTTGTACACCTCTATTAGATCTCCCCTCATTCTCCATCTTCCCAGGGAGAACAACCCCAGTTTACCCAATCTCTCCTCATAGCTAAGACCCTCCATACCAGGCAACATCCTGGTAAACCTTCTCTGCACTCTCTCTCTAATGCCTCCACGTCCTTCTGGTAGTGCGGCGACCAGAACTGGACGCAGTACTCCAAATGTGGCCTAACCAGCGTTCTATACAGCTGCATCATCAGACTCCAGCTTTTATACTCTATACCCCATCCTATAAAGGCAAGCATACCATATGCCTTCTTCACCACCTTCTCCAACTGTGTTGGCACCTTCAAGGATTTGTGAACTTGCACACCTAGGTCCCTCTGTGTTTCTATACTCTTGATGGCTCTGCCATTTATTGTATAACTCCTCCCTACATTATTTCTTCCAAAATGCATCACTTCGCATTTATCTGGATTAAATTCCATCTGCCATCTCTCCGCCCAATTTTCCAGCCTATCTATATCCTGCTGTATTGCCCGACAATGCTCATCGCTATCCGCAAGTCTTCGTGTCATCCGCAAACTTGCTGATAACACCAGTTACACCTTTTTCCATATCGTTTATATATATCACAAATAGCAGAGGTCCCAGTACAGAGCCCTGCAGAACACCACTGGTAACAGACCTCCAGCTGGAAAAAGACCCTTTGACCGCTACCCTCTGTCTCCAATGGCCAAGCCAGTTCTCCACCCATCTAGCCACTTCTCCTTGCATCCCATGAGCCTTAACCTTCTTAACCAACGTGCCATGTGGGACTTTGTCAAATGCCTTACTGAAATCCATATAGACGACATCCACGGCCCTTCCTTCGTCAACCGTTTTTGTCACTTCCTCAAAAAACTCCACCAAATTTGTAAGGCACGATCTCCCTCTTACAAAACCATGCTGTCTGTCACTAATGAGATTGTTCCGTTCTAAATGCACATACATCCTGTCTCTAAGAATCCTCTCCAGCGCCCGTTCGAGGGAGAATTTAGCATGGCCAATTCACCAAACCTTTGGACTGTGGGAGGAAACCGGAGCACCTGGAGGAAACCCACACAGGGAGAACGTGCAGACTCCGCACGGACAGTAACCCAAGCCCAGAATCGAACACAGGTCCCTGGTGCTGTGAGGCAGCAGTGCTAACCACTGTGCTACTGTGCCGTCCCTTCACAGGTTCCTTCACAGCCGGCTCCTTTTAAAGTTCAACACTGTCCTCTTCACAGTTTACAACTTTCCCATATTTTGTATCATCCACAAGCTTTGAAATTGTCCCCTCCACACCAAGATTAATATACATTAATATATATCAGGAAAATCAAGGGATCCATTACTACTGACCCCTGGGGAACACCACTACAAGCCTTCGTCCAGCCCAAAAATATCCATTGACCATTATTCTCTACTTTCTATTATTCAGCCAATTTTGTATGTGGAAGATACTGACCACACCCAACCAGCCTGTGCTCACAAAACTAAAAACACAGTGGCTGGGATTCTCCCCAAAAAATTCAAAGTCCTCAATTTGCAGGAAAATGAGAGTAAATCCTGCTAGTTTTTTCATGTGATTCCCAGAGTGAATCTCTGACATTATGTGCATCGCAAAGTTCCTCAGTGTGATTCCCTCTGAAAATTTGGGTGTGGGGCCTATTCCTGCCCGAGAGGCCAGCAGCATAGCACTGAGTGGGCCGCTGTACATGTGCCGATCTGTCAGAGTGGAGATCGGTGTACGCGCAGTGGCCGTGCATTGCTGGCCTCCAGACCGCTGGCCAGCCCTGCAAACCCCCATCGTCTTCTGACCACCCCCACCTCCCGATCACTGACCTTCCTGATGTCCTCACCCCCGCCCATCCAGCCAGGCTCTTGCCCCCCCCCCCCCCCCCCCCCACCCCACGGGTAGTCCAGATCTTCCAGAACCACCCCCCCCAGGGCAGCCCCGATACCACCCCCCCCGGCAGTCCCGACCCATCCCCCACTGGGCAGACTCACCCCACCCACCACCCTGATGGTTAGCCCTGATCGCCCTCACTCCCTCCACTACACTTGGTCCCCAGTTGGGGACCAAGTGGAGTGTGTCAAAATCCGTAGATGACACTAAGATGAGTGGCAGAGCAAAATGTGCAAAGGATGCTGAAAGTCTGCAAAGGGATATAGATGGTTTAAGTGAGTGGGCGAGGGTCTAGCAGATGGAGTACAATATTGGTGAGATCAACCATTTTGGTAGAAATAACAGCAAAATGGACCACTATTTAAATGGTAAAAAATTGCAGCATGCTGCTGTGCAGAGGGATCTGGGTGTCCTTGTGCAAGAATCTCAAGGAGTTGGTTTGCAGGTGCAGCAGATAATTAAGGAGGCAAATGGAATTTTGTCCTTCATTGCGAGAGGGATGGAGTTTAAAAACAGCGAGGTTATGTTGCAGCTGTATAAGGTGCTGGTGAGGCCACACCTGGAGTACTGTGTACAGTTTTGGTCTCATTACTTGAGAAAGGATATACCGGCACAGGAGGGGGTGCAGAGGAGATTCACTAGGTTGATTCCAGAGTTGAGAGGGTTGGCTTATGAGGAGAGACTGAGTAGACTGGGGCTGTACTCATTGGAATTCAGAAGAATGAGGAGCAATTTTATAGAAACATTAAAGATTATGAAGGGAATAGATAAGATAGAAGCAGGGAAGTTGTTTCCACTGGCAGGTGAAACTAGAACTCGGGGGCATAGCCTCAAAATAAGGGGAAGCAGATTTAGGACTGAATTGAGGAGGAATTTCTTCACACAAAGGGTTGTGAATCTGTGGAATTCCCTGTCCAGTGAAGCAGTTGAGGCTACCTCATTGAATGTTTTTAAGGCAAGGATAGATATATTTTTGAACAGTAAAGAAATTAAGGATTATGGTGAGCTGGTGGGTAAGTGGAGCTGGGTGCATGAAAAGATCAGCCATGATCTTATTGAATGGCGGAGTAGGCTCGAGGGACCAGATGGCCTACTCCTGCTCCTAATCCTTATGTTCTCTCTCTGCCTGTGATCTAAGTGCAGGGTGGCATTGGGACCCCCCCATAACCCCCCTCTTGCTCTGCCCCTTTGGCACTGCTCGATGCCCGGTAGTAAGTGCCAAGGTGCCTGGTAGGCAATGCCGCCAGGATACCAGGTTGGCACTGCCAGGCTGGCACTGCCCAAGGGGTACTCTGCTTGCCCCCAACTTCATGGGGGTCCTCAATGGCCTCTCTCCCCTCCAGCGGGGTCAGGGGTCAGCCAGCTGTTCCCTGTTAGTGGGGAGGAGTAGTAAACCCAACTGGAGTAAACCACTCCTGGCAGGTGGCGGTGGGCAGGGAGGGGAGGGGCGAGTGGGCCCATATTTTAATCAGCTCCACACTGATTTCCAGTGCAGTGCTGATTACATTGGAAATCTTAGGCTGGGAGACTTGCGGAGGCCATGGCGCCCAGCCGAAAGCAGCACAGCAGGCTCGGAGAATCACCCCCAGTGTCCCACATTAGATGTGATTCTGCAACTGGATAACATTTGCTAAATAATCCTCAGTATGCTAAGAATTTAAGATTGTCAGTTGAGCTCGTAGTGTGGCTTATTTGTATTTATGGAGGCTACACATATGAATACACAGGGCCTTGTTCTTTGGAGACAGAAAGAATATGTACACACATTAGAACTGTTTCATCAAAACAAAATAAATGAGAGCCATTTGCTGAACCATTCCAATCAGTGTCAAGCTGCCTGGTTTAACTTTCTAACAATGCTTGGCAGTTATCCATCAGTCATCATTAACTGGTGAATTCTCCATGGCAATGACTCTCCTAATCAGAGTTCAGTTTCCAACCAGCATTCTCTTCCCATGCAATATAAATTGTTGTTTTCCCCCTGCAATGCCATTCTTGTGAAGTGTCCTGATGAGTGCAACAAGCATGGTTCTTTTTTTCAGCAATACTCAGGTTCTATCTCAGCAAACAATATCTGTTTTTATTTTTTCCTCAGTAATACTGGGGTTAAAGTAGTGTGAGGCAGCATTGTTCAGAAAGTAAGAAAGATGTGAAAGGGATGTTCACTTTAATTGTCTTGCTGAGGTCATTACATTTTGCTTGTACAACAGCTGGGTCTTTGGAAACAATGCTGCAGGCATTTACTTGCTCCGCCCCCTCTCTCCATTGCTGCTGATAAACTTGTTTGGATATCTGTTGCTTGTTAGAGGGAAAGAAGATGCATTTCCTCTGGTTTACTTGTTCTAGTCATATCTCTACTTCTACCTCAGAGAATCTGAGTTGAATTCAAACTGCCAGCTCTGGAAAATGATGAGAAAGTATACCTCTCCTTTAAGGGCCTTCAGGCTGTTTCAATATAATGGATTCCCTGCCTTCTTCAGTGACCTTCCTATTGGGAGTCCTTTAATGCTGATAGCTTCATCCACCAACTGCCTGATTTAATTGTACACAAAAGTTGACTTCATGGTCTTTTGTCAAACACAATTATGACAAATCAAATTGACTTTAAAGGGAATTATTTGATCTCAGTGAAGCGGCATATTGTAATTCAGCTCCATGTTGGTAGGTTTTTTCTCATTCTTGCCTTTATCGTCACTATGCCAATAGCAGTATCTCTGCTCAGTTAATTAAGATTGAAATGAAACAAAAAGACCTTTGGGCTTCATCTGTTCTTCCACCATAACATCAGTTAAAACCCTATTTATATGTGTTGACAGAACTTCTGTTAAATCTGCATCACATTTATAGTGGTGAAGCAAGAGAAATCCCAAGGAAATTCAAACTCTTGCAGTAAGAAGGTGCGAGTACGTTACAAAGACTCCATTCTTTCCACTCCTCGGTTGATGATAACAGGGTTTTTTGAAATTTATAAGGATGAATGTCCACATTCAGTGCACATACTTGACCAAGTGCTGATTGCAAAGGACTCTTTCCAATTTTCTTGAGCTTAAATGAGTAAGAGGTTAGTTTTTATTGTGCTAAAAACACACTCATGTAAAGAATTTAATATATTAAAAAAGGTAACCACACTGTCACAACACATGTAGAGACACACATGCAAACATGCAAAAATACAAGTTACAAAGCAGAGGAGGTTATTTTTGGCCAAATTAAGATTCAATGATAAAGGACAAATATAAAAATAGTTCACTGATTATGAGTCTTTTGCTGTGTAAGGTATATCTTAAAATGGCAGTCCTTGTTTTTTTTCCTGGAGATTCTGCTTTGGAATTTGAATTCTTCTTTCGAATTTCTCTGTCTGCTGTCCATAGGCTGATATAAGCAGGTGGAGTTCATTTCTGTTGACAGAGAGAGGGAGGAAAGCAATCTTCATGCTGCCTTGACATGTTCCTTCTCCAGACGTCACCAAAAGTAAGAAATGTTGTAATGAAAATGTTGATCTCAATCACATTGATCTCTCTCCTGAATAATTTAATATTCCATAGACAGTAATTAATAAGCTTATGTCGGACTGACCTTGGTTATCGTATTATGGCCGAGGGTGATTCATTTTTAATGTCCAAACCATCACTTCTCAACTATAGAGCCATGGAATCCTGATAGTGCAGAAAAGGCCATCAAGTCTGCACCGACTCTCCAGAAGAGCATCCCATCCAGGCCCTATCTCTGTACCCTCATGCATTTACCAGGGCTAATCCACCTAACCTACATATCGTTGGAGACCAAGGTGCAATGTACCATAGCTAATCCACCTAACCTGCACATTTTTGGACTGTGGGAGGAAACCAGAGCACCCAGAGGAAACTCATGCAGTCACAAGAAGAACGTGCAAACTCAACACAGACAGTGACCCAAGGCCAGAATTGAACCCGGGTCCCTGGTGTTGTGGGGCAGTAGTGCTAACTACTGTGCCACAATGCCGCCCCTCTCGGAAAGGCCAATTCTTCCATGAAATAAGCCAGCAAAAACATATCAACACTTCTAATGTATCCATTGTCTCTGTAGACTTTCTTTCTGTAGCCATAGAAACCCTACAGTACAGAAAGAGGCCATTCGTCCCATCAAGTCTGCACCGACCACAATCCCACCCAGGCCCTACCCCCATATCCCTACATATTTTACCCGCTAATCCCTCTAACCTACGCATCCTAGGACACTAAGGGGCAATTTTAGCATGGCCAATCAACCTAACCCGCACATCTTTGGACTGAAGGAATGTAATGTAGCATTCATAATGAGGGAACAGTGATGGAAGCCATTTTAACTTTCACTCCATCTTTGAAATAATCCTTCAGCAGGTTGTCTGGATATGTCTTAGTTGGAATCCATATTGGAAACTTCCAGAAATGTAACCAACTTGCAGTTGCAGACATGTCCAGTAACCTCTGGCAGCCATCTTAAGTCAATGGACCTGATTTTACCATCAGGTTGTGCCCATTTTTGGGCGGGAAAACTTGGTAAAGTCGGGCGTGAGGCGAGTAGTGCAATCGTGACCCCGTCCGAAAGGGCGCAATGGCCATTTAAATGCATTTGAATTGACTTAATGGGCTGCATGCCCAACTTTACCGGCACTTCCCCCTTTACCACTGTATTCGCTCATCCAGAATCAGCACGAAACAGACATGCTCCATAGAAGTCCGATTTGAGCACTCCAGTTAGTGAGGAGGTAGGTGCCGAGCGTCCGATGGCTCTCTGCTTGAGATCGGTGGGGGGGAGGAGGTGGGTCCGCTGCCACTCTGCTTGAGATCGGCGGAGGAGAAGGGGGATCCACTGCCACTCTGCCTGAGATCAGTGGAGGGGAAGGGGGGAGACCGCTGCCACTCTGCCTGACATAGGGGGAGGGTCCCGCAATCTGTCTGGGTGGCAAGGGGGTGGGGGGATAAGAGAGTCAGTAATGTTATGGGGGTGGGGCAATATCTGTGGGGGTTGGGGGAGGCATTATCCTGCCCGGGAGGGATGTGGCAGGGGAGCAGCATTCTATCACTTTTTTTTTCTGCACATGCGCAGTTGGAGACACCGATTGGGGCTGCAGGGTTTTGGGCGCGTTAAGCCCCACCCACAGGCTTGTGCAGCACGATTCGGACTCGCTGATATTTTTGCAGGCAGAGTTGGTATGGGGGTGCCCCAGAACGGGTCTAAAAGTCTGAAACACTCCCAGTTTCAAGTTTGCCCAGCACTTAGAATCATAATGGTAAAATAAGGCCCAATGTCCTTGTTTTAAAAGTTGAAACTTTCCAGCAGATGAAATTGAAATTTAATATTTGACATCAATATATCTCCATCACATACTGAAGCAGAATTTTTCATGGGAGCTATCAGTTTGTCAGCAACTGCTCTTTAAAGCCCATTGACAATGTCATCAAGGATCTTTGGAAAATCAATTTTGAGTTCCTTCAGAGGCTGATGCTGTGTGTAATATCAATGGCTCATCTGGCCACAGTTTATGGGATAATAAGAACATCATGAGAAAAGCCCAAATAATCTGAGGTGATTTGTTTTTAGGCAAAATCCTAAACACATGAGCTATTGGAATGATCTCAAATTCAAATTCCTGTCCCATTGATAAAAATGATATGTACCTGTAAATCATGAATGATGTATTTGTATGGTTGACTGAAAGTCAGGGCTGTTATCGGCTATGGTACTTCCCATGAATGAATAACACTTAACCATTGTCTATTGTGGTGATATAAACAGGGCCTAGTTTTAAGGCTGGTAAAATTGGATATCCTAAATGAAAGAATTGGGCATATTAAAATAAAACACAGTCAAACCTCAGGCAGGCCAATTGTACAATACACAAACGTGTCTGGGCCTGACCCATCAACCACCCATCAAAGGTCGTTACACTCTTCTTGAGACTTAGCAGGAGATCATGGCACCTCATTGAAATGCATCGGCCTATTGTTAGAAGCGCAGATCGAGCCAGACTTTCTGTCACCAAGAGTTCCTGTAGATACCTTATCTGATAACAAGTTCAACAACATGGAGATGGACAACTGGGGGGCGGACCCTGGTGTCCTGTCAGGCAGACATCAAGAAACCCACTGGGTATTGAAACCCCCTCTTGGAACCTCATTGACCGGAAGCCAGAGAAGTTTCTGGAAAGGCAAGCAGGCTAGGGGATAAAGGGACACATTTTCAGACACACAGGAGCGAAGACATGACAGGGGAGACAGCCATGGCCATTCAGAAGACTGACCAGAGAAGGAAGGAAGGAAGCAACGGCCATCGAGACTCACCTTCGTACCGACGGACCAGAGGGACTCAGAGAATCGGACCTGCAGTTCAACCAAACCATCTTTATGGGTTGTATACTTGAATCTGCTGGGGTATCCTCTTGTTTATGTGGGTAATTTAAGGGTTAATAGTGTTATTATTAATAAACTTGTTGAACCTTTACTTGTGTTTGTCCTTTGTTCATCTTGCAAATAAGGACACCGGGGTAAAACCTTGGAGTAAGTAAACTGGTTGAAAATATCTGAGAATTAACAGGTACAACAGTGGCACCCCAGATGGGACTTCGATAAGAAGTGACACGTTGCTCCGAAGTCGAACCTTCAACCCAGTATTCTCCAACACTCCGTCTGAGCCTGAATTAAGAGGGCAGCTGCCCCACGTGACGGCCAGTCTTAAGTGAGTGAAGGACTAATACAGCTTCAACCAGTAAATTGGGCCATAAACCCGGTGTCTGTAGCACAAGGTGGACAAACTGTGTAGTCAGAACTAGAACAGTCTAGGGAATTTGGGTAAAATCTACAGGAGGGAATTTAGTGAAAACCGGACCCCTACCCCAATCCTTTACCTAAACTCAAGTGACGAATCCTAAGAGGAAATAATTATGGCCAGTCATGCTGAAAGGGAGGAACTCTGGGATTGGGGTTCAAATGTCCAAATCCACCCATGGGTCTGCATTCTGTCACAACTGGTCGTAATAGGAATCCTACTTATGGCAGTGTACCTAACCATCCTCACATTTAAGTTCGCCCGATGGGTAGAGGAAGTTAAACATAAATGCAGCGACCTACAGGCTGCAGTAAAAGTTTTGCATCGAGCAGGAAAAGTAAATACAGCCCGCGCAACAGACCACTCCAAATGCCTGCACGAGATTGCAGATTTAAAAGCATAACTAGCCATGAAAAGGGGTGTAATGTGTGCATGCACGACCGAAACAGGGGATAGTGACCCAGGGGTAGAGTGGGGGGATTTAGAAGAGGATGCTTCTTGGAAGTACAGCAGAGAGGGAGAGATTCGCGAGAGGAGTGCTGCGGGTAAGCGCTGTTATTTTTTAACTTACTTTTTCGCGGGTTTTTTTTTAAATATCTAAACCCGGAAGTGGTCGCGCAGGGAGGTCTGGGAGAGAGAGATTTTTTAAAAGTTACTCACCTCAGTGAATCGGCCTCATTGCTTCTTGGAAGTACAGCAGAGAGGGAGATATTCGCGAGAGGAGTGCTGCGGGTAAGCGCTGTTATTTTTTAACTTACTTTTTCGCGGGTTTTTAAAAAAATATCTAAACCCGGAAGTGGTCGCGCAGGGAGGTCTGGGAGAGAGAGATTTTTTTTTCCCCAATAAATTGAAACAGAGAGGAATCCCGATACTCTACACTTGTAGAGTATCCCACCCTCCCTCCTCCTCTAACCTAAAAAAAAAGACCCAGTGAGAGCAGGGCTTTGGAGAAAACAGGAGGAGGAAAGGTAAGTTTAAAATTTTCATTCACTTTTTTTTTCCCTGTGTGTTTAAAAGGGCAATTATGAGTGTGAGGCCAGTATGTTGTTCCCAATGTAGGATGTGGGAGGTCCTGGAGGCTCCTAGCCTCCCGGACGACCATATCTGTGCTGGGTGTGTTGAGCTGCGGTTCCTAAGGGACCATGTTAGGGAACTGGAATTGCAGCTCGAGGACCTTCGCCGGGTTAGGGATAGTGAGGAGGTCATTGACAGGAGCTATCGGCAGGTGGTCACACCGGGACCACGGGAGGAGGGTAACTGGGTAACAGTGAGGAAGGAGAAAGCTCGGTTGATGGTGAGCACCCCGGTGGATGTGCCCCTTAATAATAAGTACTCCTGTCTGAGTACTACTGGGGAGGACAGCCCACCTGGGGGAAGCAGCGGTGGCAGTGTCTCTGGAGCTGAGCCTTGCCCAGTAGTGCAAAAGGGTAAGGAAAGGAGGGTAGTGCTAATTGGGGACTCTACGGTGAGGGGGTCAGATAGGCGTTTTTGC
Source organism: Mustelus asterias (assembly GCF_964213995.1). Classification (NCBI taxonomy): domain Eukaryota; kingdom Metazoa; phylum Chordata; class Chondrichthyes; order Carcharhiniformes; family Triakidae; genus Mustelus; species Mustelus asterias. Next base: position 38,150,855 of record NC_135810.1, read on the forward strand.
GGACACAGACGGGACTCTCGGATGGTGGTTTGCCTCCCTGGTGCAGGGGTCCGGGATGTCTCTGGTCGAGTCCCAGAAATCCTGAAGGGGGAGGGAGAGGAGCCGAAGGTCGTGATGCATATAGGTACTGCTGACATAGGTAGGAAGAGGGAAGGGGTCATGAAAAGAGAATATAGGGAGTTAGGTAGACAGCTGAGAAAGAGGAATGCAAAGGTAGTAATCTCGGGATTGCTGCCTGTGCCGCGGGGGAGTGAGAACAGGAATCGGTGGAGAATGAATGCGTGGCTGAGGGACTGGAGCAAGGGACAAGGATTTGGGTACTTGGATCATTGGGACCTCTTTAGGGGCAGGTGTGACCTGTTTAAAAAAGACGGGTGGCACTTGAATCCCAGGGGGACCAATATCCTGGCGGGAAGGTTGGCTAAGGCTACTGGAGAGACTTTAAACTAGAAAGGTTGGGGGGAGGGAATCGAAATGAGGGGACTGAGAGCGAGGAGGTTAGCTCGCAAATAGATAAGGAATGTAAACAGGGTAAGAGGGAGGTTAGACGAGTGATGGAGAAGGGAAGTGCTCAGGCTGAAGGTCTGAGATGTGTCTATTTTAATGCCAGGAGTGTAGTGAATAAAGTGGATGAGCTTAGAGCGTGGATTGCTGCTTCGAATTGTGATGTGGTGGCCATTACGGAGACTTGGATGTCTCAGGGACAGGACTGGGTGCTTCAGGTGCCGGGTTTTAGATGTTTCAGGAAGGACAGGGAGGGAGGCAAGAGAGGGGGGGTAGTGGCACTGTTGATCAGGGATAGTGTCACGGCTGTAGAGAAGGTGGACGCCGTGGAGGGATTGACTACGGAGTCTCTGTGGGTGGAGGTTAGGAACAGGAAGTGGTCGGTAACTCTGCTGGGTGTTTTCTATAGGCCGCCCAATAGTAACAGAGATGTTGAGGAGCAGATGGGGAAACAGATCCTGGAGAGATGTAGGAATAACAGAGTTGTCGTGATGGGAGATTTTAATCTTGGGGATAGCGATCATAATTCTATCTCCTTCACGATAGCATTGGAAAGAGATAGGATCAGGCAGGCTAGGAAAGTGTTTCTCTGGAGTAAAGGGAAATACAGTGTCATCAGGGAGGAAATTAGACGGGTAAATTGGAAGGAGGCATTCTTGGGGAAAAGTACCGAAGGAAAGTGGAGGATTTTCAAGGAATGTTTGTCTGGAGCTCTGCATGACAACGTTCCGATGAGACAGGGGGGTGTTGGTAGGGTACGGGAACCGTGGTGCACGAAGGTTGTGATGAACCTGGTGAATAAGAAAAGCGAGGCGTACAGAAGGTTCAGAGAGCTAGGAGGTGTTAAGGATTTAGAGGAGTATACGGGATGTAGGAAGGAGCTTAAGAAGGAAATTAGGAGAGCGAGAAGGGGTCATGAGAAGGCCTTGGCGGGTAAGATTAAGGAGAATCCCAAGGCTTTCTACAAATATGTCAAGAGTAAAAGGATGAGATGTGAAGGCATAGGACCCTTAAAAGGTGAAGGGGGAAAAGTTTGTGCGGAACCGTTAGAAATGGCGGAGCTGCTTAATGAATACTTTACCTCGGTATTCACGGTGGAAAGGGATCTGGGTGGTTGTACTGCTGGTTTGCGGTGGACAGAAAGGATCGAGCATGTGGACATAAAGAAAGAGGATGTGTTGGAACTATTGAATGGCATCAAGGTTGGTAAGTCGCCGGGACCGGATGGGATGTACCCCAGGTTACTGTGGGAGGCGAGGGAGGAGATTGCGGAGCCTTTGGCGATGATCTTTGCATCGTCGATGGAGACGGGAGAGGTTCTGGAGGATTGCACTTGTGGTCCCTATATTCAAGAAAGGGAACAGGGACAGCCCGGGAAATTACCGACCGGTGAGTCTAACCTCAGTGGTTGGTAAGTTGATGGAGAGGATCCTGAGAGACAGGATTTATGATCATCTAGAGAAGTTTAGTATGATCAAAAGTAGTCAGCACGGCTTTGTCAAGGGCAGGTCGTGCCTTACGAGCCTGGTTGAGTTCTTTGAAAATGTGACCAAACACATTGACGAAGGAAGAGCGGTGGATGTGGTCTATATGGACTTCAGCAAGGCGTTCGATAAGGTCCCCCATGCAAGACTTCTTGAGAAAGTGAGAGGGCATGGGATCCAAGGGGCTGTTGCCTTGTGGATCCAGAACTGGCTTGCCTGCAGAAGGCAGAGAGTGGCTGTGGAGGGGTCTTTCTCTGCATGGAGGTCAGTGACCAGTGGAGTGCCCCAGGGATCTGTTCTGGGACCCTTGCTGTTTGTCATTTTCATAAATGACCTGGATGAGGAAGTGGAGGGATGGGTTGGTAAGTTTGCTGACGACACCAAGGTAGGTGGTGTTGTGGATAGTTTGGAGGGATGTCAGAAGTTGCAGCGAGACATAGATAGAATGCAAGACTGGGCGGAGAAGTGGCAGATGGACTTCAACCCGGATAAGTGTGTAGTGATCCATTTTGGCAGATCCAATGGGATGAAGCAGCAGTATAATATGAAGGGTACCATTCTTAGCAGTGTAGAGGATCAGAAGGACCTTGGGGTCCGGGTCCATAGGACTCTTAAATCGGCCTCGCAGGTGGAGGATGCGGTCAAGAAGGTGTACGGCGTACTAGCCTTCATTAATCGAGGGATTGAGTTTAGGAGTCGGGAGATAATGCTGCAGCTTTATAGGACCCTGGTTAGACCCCACTTGGAGTACTGCGCGCAGTTCTGGTCACCTCATTACAGGAAAGATGTTGAAGCCATTGAAAGGGTGCAGAGGAGATTTACAAGGATGTTGCCTGGATTGGGGGGCATGCCTTATGAGGATAGGTTGAGGGAGCTTGGTCTCTTCTCCCTGGAGAGACGAAGGATGAGAGGTGACCTGATAGAGGTTTACAAGATGTTGAGAGGTCTGGATAGGGTAGACTCTCAGAGGCTATTTCCAAGGGCTGAAATGGTTGCTACGAGAGGACACAGGTTTAAGGTGCTGGGGGGTAGGTACAGAGGAGATGTCAGGGGTAAGTTTTTCACTCAGAGGGTGGTGGGTGAGTGGAATCGGCTGACATCGGTAGTGGTGGAGGCAAACTCGTTGGGGTCTTTTAAGAGACTTCTGGATGAGTACATGGGATTTAATGGGATTGAGGGCTATAGATAGGTCTAGAGGTAGGGATATGATCGGCGCAACTTGTGGGCCGAAGGGCCTGTTTGTGCTGTGGCTTTCTATGTTCTATGCCTGCCATTATGCAACAGCTAGCGTCACTGCCGACAGGGGACCCCCACCTCCCTTCCCGGTAGTGGAACCAACGGCACCACCTAATCCAGCCCCCATCTGGAGAAACTCAGTCTCAGCTCCTAGTCCTTTAACCAGCCCAATATGCCCAGTCACTAATCCGGCTCCTGTACCGATGAATCCGGTCACCACCCAACAACAGGACGGACAGAACCACAATGTGACTTATGTAACTCCATACACCATGACACAGCTCACTGACATAGCTAAAGTGATTGGAGTATTTGAACCCTCCGGGGATTCACATGCTCTCTTTGACCAGGTCACCCAATATAGTGTTTTAAACGGCCTCGACGAGACAGAAGAGGTTAAACTTATTCTGTTATGTTTAAGCCCTGCCATCCATTCCACCCGACCCGAACCCCAGAACGTGGCCGGGGGAACCCTACCAGAAATGAAGGCAGCCGTTCTGGCCGCCATAGGCTACAATAGGGATGACCCGGTACAAGGCTTAAACAATTGCCAACAAAAGTGAGGGGAACACCCAACGGCCTATGCTGGCCGACGATGGACCAATTTGTTGCGGTTTTCGGCCAATTAAATCGAGTTCAATTAAATGCACACCACCGGCCCACATGGATCCGGACCCTAATAGCACACGCCACCGAGGGGAGTCGGAAAGCCTGTGAGAATTTTGATCCCGATGATAATACACACACAGAAGCCTGGGCCATCCGCAAAATGACTCGTGTGTGGGAACGGGAAGTCAGACAAACAGACACCCCCAAGCCCACAAAACACGGAAAGATGAACCCAATTCACACAGACCCAGCCCCAATTTGGCGTCACGAAGGGGAAGGTGGAAACAGGGGACAGGGAAACTCAGGGCACCCACCCCCATATACCCGTGCCAATCATCGATACAGAAAACCGCAGCCCCGCGCAGAACCCTGATATATTCCCAACCCCAGGCACAGAGAACAAGATAAAACCAACCCCAGATATGCACCCCCACAAGCACAGTGTTATAACTGTGGGCAACCCAACCATTTCACCCAGAACTGTAGGGCACCACCCAACTACCCCACACGACCATCTCAGCGGTTCCCCAACAATGGACCCCGACCCATGCCCCTTGAAGGACCGGCCCGACAAGCAGTGATAACCCCCACATTCCTGGCAGACAACCTAACCTACGGCGGTAGCCCCATGAATGCCGGGTTCCGGCAATAAAAGACCCCAAGGGGCCATTTTTGCCAAAACAAAAGCCAGGGGAATCAGCCAAACCCAGGCTCAGGACAGTTTAAAAATTTTTGTAGATGGGTCATCCATGGTGGAAGAGGGAAACAGGAGGACAGGATGTGGGATATACGTGGAAGACCAAGAAGGCCAGCCCCTCGGTATACAAGGTCATGGTAGACCACAAGAAAGCCGGGTGGTATCATGTGAACCAAATGAAGGCATTCGGCTCCCAGCAAAATTTTCACCAATACCATGTCACCCTGGGAGGAGTCTTTGATTCACAAGGAAGCCCCAACCCTCACCCCACAGCACCGGACCTAAACCACGGTCCACAATCTGTACCCCAGGTTATCAACCCCCACCCAGTATCCCCAGGAACAGCACACGCAACCTCGGTCCCTGCCCCAATTTACAGGGCTTCAGGAATAAAACCCCGGCCCAGGGGACCCCGACAGAAAGGATGGGGAACCCGCAAACCTTACCCCCTGTGGCGCCCCTGGTACCGGGACTCCCAGAACCATTTGACCCAGCGCTCACTACCAGAGGTGGTGATGCAGTGGGTACCTGGCAGCCAAAGCCCGTCCACATAGGTTCCCTCCACTAAGAAAGAATCAAGACATCACAGTCCAGATTGTAAATCGCTTTATCCATCCACTCCACGCATCACCCAATTGAAAAGGGTTTCTTATCTGCCCACGTTATCCTGCGTCATAATTTTCCAACACGCCACAGTTTGGCTGTGGGATGAAGAATCTATTGTTATACTGTGCCATAGTCCTCCAACAACAAGGTCACATGCCATATACCCAACATTACCCATTATTTTCACGCTCTGCAAACTCTTACCCCACTCAACCCCATCAACACTGATTGCCGACCAACCCTTCGTATGACACTGTTGGGCCTTTATTATTCCTTTACTTATTTCTTTGTTTTTTTTAAAAAAAGAGGAGTCATACAACATTCTAGTAAAGAAAAGGAAAAGCGAATCAGATATTAATGTTTTTTAAATTATTTTACTTCATTTAAATTTGTTGGTACTATTGTGGGTTAGGGATGATACTGTCAATCCCAGATTCAGGGTACTTGCTTGTTGAGATGATTTGGTGAGAATTGTGTGATCCGGTTCGCTGACGCTCATTGGATCAAGAGGAGGGAATGTGGTGATATAAACAGGGCCTAGTTTTAAGGCTGATAAAATTGGAGATCCTAAATTAAAGAACTGGGCATATTGAAATCAAACACAGTCAAACCTCAGGCAGGCCAATTATACAAATGCACAAACGAGTCTGGGCCTGACCCATCAACCACCCATCAAAGGTCGTTACACTCTTCTTGAGACTTAGCCAGAGATCATGGCACCTCACTGAAATGCATCAGCCTATTGTTAGAAGTGCAAATCGAGCCAGACTTTCTGTCACCAAGAGTTCCTGTAGATACCTTATCTGATAACAAGTTCAACAACATGGAGATGGACACCTGGGGGACGGACCCTGGTGTCCTGTCAGGCAGACATCAAGAAACCCACTGGGTATTGGAACCCCCTCCTGGAACCTCATTGGCCGGAAGCCAGAGAAGTTTCTGGAAAGGCAAGCAGGCTGGGGGATAAAGGGACACATTTTCAGACACACAGGAGCGAAGACTCGACAGGGGAGAAGGCCATGACCATTCGGAAGACTGACCAGAGAAGGAAGGAAGGAAGAAGCGGCCATCGAGACTCACCTTTGTAACGATGGACCAGAGGGACTCAGAGAATCGGACCTGCAGCTCAACCAAACCATCTTTATGGGTTGTATACTTGAATCTGCTGGGGTATCCTCTTATTTATGTGGGTAATTTAAGGGTTAATAGTGTTATTATTAATAAACTTGTTGAACCTTTACTTGTGTTTGTCCTTTGTCCACCTTGCAAATAAGGGCACCGGGGTAAAACCTTGGAGTAAGTAAACTGGTTGAAAGTATCTGAGAATTAACAGGTACAACACTATGCTGATACATCCATAATATGACTTGGATGAGTTACCTGAGGACAGTTCACAGCCACAGAATTGTGCTCCAATATGAGGCAGTGATTTCAGGAAAGGAGGCCAGAGATTGATGAGGAAAATATATATGAAAAGGGAAGAAAAGCAAAGCAGGCACAAAGAAAAAAAATTAAATAATATATACTATAATAATAGCATGCTAATTATCAGTAAATGAGAAAACTTGCAATGGAGAAGAAAGTTTTTAAAAAAGAGACAAAATCAAGGGAGAAAATGACAAAAGGCAGAAGGAAAGAGAACAGTTGGTTTAGATGCTTATCTTCAGTGCCCTGACGTAGAGCAATTCTGGTGGGACGGCCTATCAGAAATTTGAGCACTTATCCAAATTTCCAAGAGACATTCCCACTGGACACAGCTCAGTGCTGGGAATAGAGGAAAAGATCTAAGAAATGAAGCAGACAAAGGGAAACTAAAGAAGGAGAAGGTGACTGAAGTGCAGAACCCTCACTATCCTCTTAGTCCCTAACTCCCAGTCATGACTTCAGTCATCTTTCGATCCCTGGAATTCTCTATCTGTGCCTCTTGCTTCATTCATTATTTTTCTATCTGTTAACAGAGTACAGCTGTCTTTTAACTTCCTTTCAATGAACAAAGAACAAAGAACAGTACAGCACAGGAAACAGGCCCTTCGGCCCTCCAAGCCTGTGCCGCTCCTTGGTCCAACTAGACCAATCATTTGTATCCCTCCATTCCCAGGCTGCTCATGTGACTATCCAGGTAAGTCTTAAACGATGTCAGCGTGCCTGCCTCCACCACCCTACTTGGTAGCGCATTCCAGGCCCCCACCACCCTCTGTGTAAAAAACATCCCTCTAATATCTGAGTTATACTTCGCCCCTTGAGCCCGTGACCCCTTGTGAACGTCACTTCTGATCTGGGAAAAAGGTTCCCACCATTCACCCTATCTATCCCCTTCATAATCTTGTACACCTCTATTAGATCTCCCCTCATTCTCCGTCTTTCCAGGGAGAACAACCCCAGTTTACCCAATCTCTCCTCATAGCTAAGACCCTCCATACCAGGCAACATCCTGGTAAACCTTCTCTGCACTCTCTCTAACGCCTCCACGTCCTTCTGGTAGTGCGGCGACCAGAACTGGACGCAGTACTCCAAATGTGGCCTAACCAGCGTTCTATACAGCTGCATCATCAGACTCCAGCTTTTATACTCTATACCCCGTCCTATAAAGGCAAGCATACCATATGCCTTCTCCACCACCTTCTCCACCTGTGTTGCCGCCTTCAAGGATTTGTGGACTAGGTCCCTCTGTGTTTCTATACTCCTGATGACTCTGCCATTTATTGTATAACTCCTCCCTACATTATTTCTTCCAAAATGCATCACTTCGCATTTATCCGGATTAAACTCCATCTGCCACCTCTCCGCCCAATTTTCCAGCCTATCTATATCCTGCTGTATTGCCCGACAATGCTCTTCGCTATTCGCAAGTCCAGCCATCTTCGTGTCATCCGCAAACTTGCTGATTACACCAGTTACACCTTCTTCCAAATCATTTATATATATCACAAATAGCAGAGGTCCCAGTACAGAGCCCTGCGGAACACCACTGGTCACAGACCTCCAGCCGGAAAAAGACCCTTCGACCACTACCCTCTATCTCCTATGGCCAAGCCAGTTCTCCACCCATCTAGCCACTTCTCCTTGTATCTCATGAGCCTTAACCTTCTTAACCAACCTGCCATGTGGGACTTTGTCAAATGCCTTACTGAAATCCATATAGACAATGGAGACTAACAATACTGAATACTGCTACTATATGCATGTTCCAAGATATTCAGTATCAGGCCATTGTGTACACAATGCTTCTCTCCGCAGTGTTTGTCTCCTACTGATTCCATTGTGCATCAAATTAGATCTCATTATATCAGTTCATTTATTTCTGAACTTCAACTCATTGAGACCAAAAATGTGCTCAGACACCAACCTTTTTAATCCAGTAGATGCTGTCTACTTGGAAATTTAATTGCTTGGAGAAGTGAAAATTTATTATTGCAAAATTACAAGAGACATTTAACTCTGTGCTTTGTGCTTCGAATGCTTTTGAGTTCTTCTCATAGAATCATAGAACCCCTACAGTACAACCACAGCCCTGCAGCTCATAGTTTACCAGATATTAATGACCCTCAGACACATAACCAAAGGTTCTGTAGATTATCCCTGTTTTCCTGAAAATCTGCAAAGACAGTGAAGCCGATCTTCAATCACATATTTGGTATTTCAAGGACATTTACAACAAGGCATCTGACTGTCAAACTCCTCATGCATATTTTTAAACAATAAACTCATCTTGTTCCTATCAAGGATTAACCCAGCTCATTATCATGCCAAGTCTTTTGGAATTAGTTTCAACATCCCTGTTATTCTCAATCTTCTACAGATGTTTTGGAACACCAGAGTCAGAGAGAAGATTTTTCTGTACCTGTATTTCTTTTGAACACAATCACAGAAAATAGGTACATAATACAGAGGACATAAATGGTGAAAGGAAGAATAGGTGGTACCCCATGGAGACATGTGGAATGTGAAATGATGGTGCAGAGTTAGGAACAAAATTTCTTTCTGAAGGTAGAAAAAAAGTAATTTAGTCCCTTTACAACCCCAGGACACCCAAACAATTTTTCCAAACAATTCTTTTGAAATGTAACAATATAGAGAGAAATATTGGTGTCTGTTTGATGTGATTTAGTATGTATATATTGCTTGGTGTTTCAGTTGTAATTTAAATTCAATGATTCTTGTTAAGATTAAGGCAAAACTGCCACTTGCCCTGAATACAGAAAAACTTCAGATTGTTTGCAGCAGCTAAAACAAACATGGCAAAATGACCAGACTTTCTGCAATGTTTCAACAAACTAACAGTAATGATCTCAAAGGGACTGAGTCTAACAGTGGAATCTGTAAGATTAGATTTCTGGTGAGGATTGGCTGGTGTTGTTTGTTGGAACACTATCTTATATTGCTAGGATCTGGATTTGACTCCAGTTCAATCAAATAGGATTAATAGATTACTGTTCTGTACAGTGTTTTGGCAATGAGTTTAGAGTGTGAGTTTTAGACTAGGTTGAGTAGGATCTAACTAGATAAACCTTTGAAAGTGAATAAGATTTTATGGGGGAAAAAAAGGGCAGTTAAGATTTGCTTTGAATTGCTCAGCCAAAAAGTAGAACCTACCTGCTGGTTTGGGTCCATTATTCTCTCCAATTCTTATGAAAGACAAACCATGATGACCTTTGACTTGGAAGCAGTCAGGAACCTTTTGACTTGTTCCAGTAAGGAACATTTGTAATTCCTTTAAACTATCTGTAGAATCTGTAATTGTTTTTAAGAATGTTTGAAAATGCTTTTAGGAGTTAACACAATTGTAATGGGATAAATTCAAGACTACTAAGATACTGAAGCAGTCCGTGTCCAAATGCAGCAAGACCTGGACAACATTCAGGCTTGGGCTGATAATTGGCAAACAACAGTTGTACCACACAAGTACCAGCCAATGACTACCTCCAACTAGAGAGAATCATCACTCCTTGACATTCAATGGCATTGCCGTCACTGAATGCCCCACTATCAACATGCTGAGGGTTACCTTTGGCCAGAAGCGTAACTGGACTAAACATGCATATACTGTGGCTACAAGAACCGGTCAGATGCTCAGAACTCTGTGGAGACTAACTCACCTCCTGTCTCCCCAAAGACTGTCCACCATTTACAAGACACAAGTCTTGGGTGGCACGGTAGCACAGTGGTTAGCACTGCTGCTTCACAGCTCCAGGGACCTGGGTTCGATTCCCGGCTCAGGTCACTGTCTGTGTGGAGTTTGCACATTCTCCTCGTGTCTGCGTGGGTTTCCTCTGGGTGCTCCGGTTTCCTCCCACAGTCCAAAGGTGTGCGGGTTAGGTTGATTGGCCAGGTTAAAAATTGCCCCTTAGAGTCCTGAGATGCGTAGGTTAGAGGGATTAGTGGGTAAATATGTGGGGGTAGGGCCTGGGTGGGATTGTGGTCGGTGCAGATTTGATGGGCCGAATGGCCTCCTTCTGCACTGTAGGGTTTCTATGATTCTATGATTCTATGAAGTCAGGAGTGTAGTGGAATACTCTCCACTTGCCTGGAGGAGTGCAGTTCCAAAATCACTCAAGAAGTTTGACACTATCAAAGACAAAGTAACCCACTTGATTGCAACCCCATCCAGAAACATTCACAACCTCCACTACCGATGAACAGTGGCAGCAGCATATACCATCTGTAAGATGCACTGCAGGAACTCACCAAGATTACTTAGGCAGCACCTTCCAAACTTCTACCATCTAGAAAGACAAAGGCAGCAGATACCTGGGAACACCACCACTTGGAGGTTCCCCTCCAAGTCACTCACTATCCAGTCTTAGAAATATACTACCATTCTTCTATATATTGCACGTTGAAGTAATTGTTACAAAAACTGAAATATTGCTGATAATTTCATCATTTGGGGTTCATTTAATAAATTTGGTTATTTTGGTTTACGGTTCCTCCAAAGGGAGGGCAATATTTTAAAGGTTGGAGATGACACAAAACTTGGTGAGGATAGTTATATGCTTCATGATGATATCGGAGTTGGTGGGGGGAGCTGTTGTGTACTCTGCATTAGGAATCAGTTAGGTTGGGAGGGAGGAGGGTGATCGGGGCTGATCATTGGGGGCAGGCAGGGGGCCAGGGCTCGGCATGGTGGGCAGGTCAGGGCTGGCCATGGGTGGCTGGCGATCAAGGCTGACCCGCGGGTGGGGGAGGGGGTTGTCACAGAAGCCGGTGATCGGGGTGTGGGGGGGGGGGGGGAGGGGGGAGCGAGGGGAGGGGAGTCGGGCCTGGCCACCGTGGGGGGGTCATGTAGGGCTGCAATCGGTGGGGGCAAATGGGAAGGGGTTGACATCGGGAAGGTGCCGATTGGGAGGTTGGCGATGGGGGGCCAGTGCGCATGTACCAATCTCTCTACTGACCGATGGGTGCATGCGCAGTGGCCCACTCAGCGCACTGATGCCAGCCTCTTGAACAAGATGCCCCCCCCTTCCCCCCAACAGCATGAATCCCCCCACGGCGCTCTGTGATGCACAGAGTGCAGCAAATTAATTCAACTAAGTAGGCCCATAAAAAAGGGCAGGAAAATCCGTTTTTCATTGGGCATTTAGTCTTTTTTGGGAAAATCGCCCCCTTCATATTTCACAACCTTAGCCCATCTCAAAGTGCCTTAAAACAAATGAAGTACATTTGATTTGTAGTCAGTGTTGTAATGTAGGAAAAATGGCAGTCAACTTGTACACAGCAAGTTCCCACAACCAGATGCTCTATTCTATCTGATGTTGATTGAGGAATAAATATTGGCCAGGACATCAGGGGTAACTCCCTATTCGCAACACCTCAGATACTGAAGCAGTCCATGCCTGCATGCAGCAAGACCTGGACAGTTCAGGTTTGGATTGATAAGTGACAAATAACATTCGAATTTGAGAGGGGTGATGAATGTCAGCCATGACAGTAATGCTCTTATTGCACGAACAAATATGGAAAATCCTGTCAAGTAGCACGGTATGGGGCTCTTCCTGTCATTGAATGTGTTTTCAATTGTGTGAGCTTAAGGGAGGACAGGCCTTACATCTCTCGTTCAGCCTGAGATGAAAGGAAGGGACAGATAAGCTTGAAAATATTTCAGGTTAAGAAGTAGGAGGGGAATGGCACTCTGACTCAGATTGTCACTTCACAAAGTTCAGGCCCATTATTTCCATGTTCTCAATTCTTTTTTTAAGTTGGTCTGACAGGTAAGTCATGCATGAAACTACATTATAATTAACCCCCCAATAGAATATATAGTGCAGTCTGTAAGATAATATAAAACAGTGAAGTAATTTTCAGCACCCAATGTTTTTCTCCATGCGATTTTGTTCACTCAGTAATTGAAAGGTCACAAAGTCAACATGAAGAAAATGCTTCATGAATCAAATTTCTTGAGAGACAAACAATACATCATTGGTCATCATCATAATAACATCGTTGAAAATAACTTGAAAATACCTCAATGTAAATTGCCTCACATCCTCAATAAAAACACAAGGAAAATGCTGCACTTTAATAAACGTGGTGATTGCCAAATAACGGCCTGACAATGGTCAGGTTAACAAGCATTGACTGGCACATGTACAAACCTCACATTATGAAGTGAGGAAGCTGTATAAATTGGTCAGTCTGCAATGCATATAGATTCTTTGAAATGTAATCATACTTAAAACAATTACATGACTCAAAGTCAGCAAGATATGAAGACTTCAAAATTGTGAAACTTCGTTCCAAATATTTAAATCAAGCTTCTAAAAAGCTTAAACAGCACTCAGAGACGAGGAAGTAAAAGCTGGTCAAAACACCCATTTTTTTAGGTGCTTTTAGGCCCCTAAAACTGCCAAAGTGGCATCAATGGTGCGCATGTAAAACTTTCCCGAGGAATTGAACTGGATGCCATATTCATCAAGGGGGTTTGCTCATGTGCAGCTAATCTCCACTGGTAGCATGCAGAGCAGCAACTCACTCAGCTGTCACTTTGGATCTCCATGCTATAGCCTGTCCTCCCTTAAGCTCACACAGTTGAAAACACATTCAATGGCAAGAAGAGCCCCATACCGTGCTACTTGAAGGGATTTTCTATATTCATTCATGCAATAAGATCATTACTGTCATGGCTGACATTCATTACCCCTCCCTAATTCAAATGTTATTTGTCACTGATCAATCCAAACCTGAACTGTCCAGGTCTTGCTGCATGCAGGCATGGACTACGTCAGTACCTGAGGTGTTGCGAATAGCACTGAATACTTTTCAATAACCAATAAACATCCCCACTTCTGATCTTATGATGGAGGAAGGATCACTGTTGAAGCAGCTGAAGATGGTTGGGCCCAGGACACTCCCCTGTGGAACTCCTGCAATGATGTCCTTGGACTGAGATGATTGGCCTCCAGCAAATACAACATCATCTTTTGTTTTTGTTTCTCTTCCCCTGTCTAATGGTTCAGACTCTCATTTGCTCCCATAGTGAGGTTTCTTCCTTGAACAGGTTGCTAGCCTGTTGCCAGAGGCTTATAGCTTGAGGGGTGCCATGCCATGACACATCAAGCCTGGATGACCAGGTGTCTCTCCCACTCTTACCGTCTACCATTTGGGTGTTGAAAGTATTTTGTCAGTTAATATTCAGCCTGTTTGCCCACATTATGAATGCACCTTCCTTGGCCACCAAGTCATGGAGTGGGGCTTGAATTCATAGCTTCTGGATCAGAGGCAGGGATGCTCCACAAGATGTCCTATCTTCTTCCTTTGTGCTAGGTATGAATTCAAGCTACAGAGTTCCCCCTGATTCCTGCTGTCTTCAATTTTACTGGAGGCCTGGATGCCACATTCGATCGAATTATGACATCAAGGGCAGCCACTCCCACCTAACCTTTGGAACTCAGCTTATTTGTGCACGTTTGGACCAAGATTGTAATGAGGTCTGAAGTTGGGTGCTTCTAGTGGAATCCAAACTGAATACTGGCAAGCAGGTTGTTGCTGAGTAAATGTTACTTCATGGGACTTCCTAGAACCTCAATCTGTAACCTCATGACCCAGCATATCCCTTACTGTATCTTTATCATCAAGCCAAGGGCTTTACCCTAGTTTAACAAAGATTGCAATAAAGAGGGGAATGCCAAGATCAGCATCATGCATACCTCAAAATGCAGTGCCAACTTGGTGAAGCTGCAACACAGGGTGAAAGCAAATTACTGCAGATGTTGGAATCTGAAACCAAAAGAGAAAATGCTGGAAAATCTCAGCAGGTCTGGCAGCATCTGTAGGAGAGAAAAGAGCTGATGTTTTGAGTCCAGATGATCCTTTGTGAAAGCTCCAACTCAAGGCTACTTGCATGCCAATCAGCGGAAGCAGCATGCAGTAGACAGAGTTAAGTGATCCCACAACCAATGAATTAGGTAAAGTTCTGTCATCCTGCAATATCCAGTCATGAATGGTGCTGGGCAATTAAACAAAAAACACCATCCTCAATGATGGAGAGCCCACTATGTCAGTGCAAAAGACAAGGCTGAACATTTGCAACCATATTCAGCCAAAAGTGCCAAGCAGATGATCCATCTCAGTCTTCTTCTGAAGTTCCCAACATCACAGATGCAAAGCTTCAACATACTTGATTCACTCCACTTGATATCAAGAAACAGGTGAAGGCACTGGGTAGTACAAAGGCACTGACAACATCCCAGCAGCAGCACTAAGACTTGTGCTCCAGAACCAGGTTGCACTCATAGCCAAGCTCCGCCAGTGCACCTTCAACACTGGCATCTACCTGTCAATTTGCAGAATTGCTTGAGAAGGTTCTGTCCAAATAGAACAGATGTGGAGATGCCGGCGTTGGACTGGGTTAACACAGTAAGAACTCTCAACACCAGGTTAAAGTCCAACAGGTTTAATTGGTAGCAAAAGCCACAAGCTTTCGGAGTGCTGCTTCTTCATCAGGTAAGTGGGAGTTCTATTCACAAACAGGGCATATAAAGACACAAACTCAATTTACAAAATAATGTAACCCCGAGGCGTGGTACATTGGGGAAACCATGCAGGCGCTACGACAGCGGATGAATGAACACCACTCGACAATCACCAGGTAAGAGAGTTCTCTTCCTGCTGGGGAACACTTCAGCGTTCACGGGCATTCGGCCTCTGATCTTCGGGTAAGCGTTCTCCAAGGTGGCCTTCATGACACACGACAACGCAGAGTCGCTGAAAAGAGACAGATAGCCAAGTTCCGCACACATGAGGGCGGCGTCAACCGGGATCTTGGGTTCATGTCACACTATCTGTAACCCCCATGACTTGCCTGGGCTTGCAAAATCTCACTAACTGTCCTGTCTGGAGACAATACACATCTCTTTAACCTGTGCTTAACGCTCTCTCCACTCACATTGTCTGTACCTTTGAGACTTGATTAGCTGTAAAGACTCGCATTCCAACCGTTATTTTGTAAATTGAGTTTGTGTCTTTATATGCCCTGTTTGTGAACAGAACTCCCACTCACCTGATGAAGGAGCAGCAAGGGCTCTGAAAGGTAGTGGGTTTTGCTACCAAATAAACCTGTTGGACTTTAACCTGGTGTGCTTACCACATAGAACAGGGCAAATCTAACCTGTCCAAATACCGCCCACTTGCCTCCTTTCAGTCAGCAACTCCAATAGTCATACTGCACGTCCCCTCTGAAAGTTTAAGTCTAGGTTTAAGTAGTGCTAGCTTGCTAGCTGCACACGAAGTTGGACTGCCTGCTGATATGTGCAGCCAATCAACAATGCAATGAAGCTTGACTGTACACAGTCATGGAAATGATCAACAACATGAAGTTAGAATCCAGCCTGTAAGTGCAATCAACAGGCCTGGGTGAATTACGCATCAGAATCACTGTGCCCATTTTCTGGGATTATCCCATTGAACCCCCAAAATGTAGGAATGCATGACAGGTTTAGGACTCCTGTCTGACAAGCCACATTTGTAATAGACTGTTGATCATTCAGAAACCACGTGGGATTTCCTGAGCAAGAAGTCTCACAACACCAGGTTAATGTCCAACAGGTTTATTTGGTAGCAAAAGCCACGAGCTTTCGGAGTGCTGCCCCTTCGTCAGGTAAGTGGGAGTTCTGTTCACAAACAGGGCATATAAAGACACAAACTCAATTTACAAAATAATGGTTGGAATGCGAGTCTTTACAGGTAATCAAGTCTTAAAGGTACAGACAATGTGAGTGGAGAGAGAGTTAAGCACAGGTTAAAGAGATGTGTATTGTCTCCAGACAGGACAGTTAGTGAGATTTTGCAAGTCCAGGCAAGTCGTGGGGGTTACAGATAGTGTGACATGAACCCAAGATCCCGGTTGAGGCCGTCCTCATGTGTGCGAAACTTGGCTATCAGTCTCTGCTCAGCGACTCTGCGCTGTCGTGTGTCGTGAAGGCCGCCTTGGAGAACGCTTACCCGAAGATCAGAGGTCGAATGCCCGTGACCGCTGAAGTGTTCCCCAACAGGAAGAGAACACTCTAGCCTGGTGGTTGTCGAGTGGTGTTCATTCATCCGTTGTTGTAGTGTCTGCATGGTCTCCCCAATGTACCATGCCTCGGGACATCCTTTCCTGCACCGTATCAGGTTGACAACGTTGGTCGAGTTGCAAGTGTATGTACCGTGTACCTGGTGGATGGTGTTCTCACGTGAGATGATGGCATCCGTGTCGATGATCCGGCACGTCTTGCAGAGGTAGCTGTGGCAGGGTTGTGTGGTGTCGTGGTCACTGTTCTCCTGAAGGCTGGGTAGTTTGCTGCGGACAATGGTCTGTTTGAGGTTGTGCGGTTGTTTGAAGGCAAGAAGTGGGGGTGTGGGGATGGCCTTGGCGAGATGTTCATCTTCATCAATGACATGTTGAAGGCTCCGGAGAAGATGTCGTAGCTTCTCTGCTCCGGTGAGGAGGATCAGATGAGGAAGATCCTCAGATGAGGAGGATCACGACAGACACCTCCAGACGCTGAAAGATGCTCTCATAAGAACAGGATATGGCACTCGACTCATCGATCGACAGTTCCGAAGTGCCACAGCAAAAAACCGCACTGACTTCCTCAGAAGACAAATACGGGATACGGTGGATAGAGTACCCTTCGTCGTCCAGTACTTCCCCGGAGCGGAGAAGCTACGACATCTTCTCCGGAGCCTTCAACATGTCATTGATGAAGACGAACATCTCGCCAAGGACATCCCCACACCCCCACTTCTTGCCTTCAAACAACCGCACAACCTCAAACAGACCATTGTCCGCAGCAAACTACCCAGCCTTCAGGAGAACAGTGACCACGACACCACACAACCCTGCCACTGCAAGCTCTGCAAGACGTACCGGATCATCGACACGGATGCCATCATCTCACGTGAGAACACCATCCACCAGGTACACGGTACATACACTTGCGACTCGACCAACATTGTCTACCTGATACGCTGCAGGAAAGGATGTCCCAAGGCATGGTACATTGGGGAGACCATGCAGACACTACGACAACGGATGAATGAACACCGTTCGACAATCACCAGTCAAGAATGTTCTCTTCCTGTTGGGGAACACTTCAGCGGTCACAGGCATTCGGCCTCTGATCTTCGGGTAAGTGTTCTCCAAGGCGGCCTTCACGACACACGACAGCGTAGTCGCTGAGCAGAGACTGATAGCCAAGTTCCGCACACATGAGGATGGCCTCAACCGGGATCTTGGGTTCATGTCACATAATCTGTAACCCCCACAACTTGCCTGGACTTGCAAAATCTCACTAACTGTCCTGTCTGGAGACAATACACATCTCTTTAACCTGTGCTTAACCCTCTCTCCACTCACATTGTCTGTACCTTTAAGACTTGATTACCTGTAAAGACTCGCATTCCAACCATTATTTTGTAAATTGAGTTTGTGTCTTTATATGCCCTGTTTGTGAATAGAAATGGGATAAAGGGGGAGGTGGCTAGATGGGTGGAGAACTGACTTGGTCACAGAAGACAGAGGGTGGTAGTGGAAGGGTCTTTTTCCAGCTGGATGCCTGTGACTAGTGGTGTTCCGCAAGGCTCTGTATTGGGACCTCTGCTGTTTGCGATTTATATAAACGATCTGGAAGAAGGTGTAACTGGGGTGATCAGTAAGTTTGCGGATGACACGAAAATGGCTGGACTTGCAGATAGTGAGGAACATTGTCAGAGGCTACAGAAGGATGTAGATAGGCTGGAAATTTGGGCAAAGAAATGGCAGATGGAGTTGAATCCAGATAAATGCTAAGTGATGCATTTTGGTAGAACTAACGTAGGGGGGAGCTATACGATAAATGGCAGAACCATAAAGGGTGTAGATACGCAGAGGGACCTGGGTGTGCAAGTCCACAGATCCTTGAAAGTGACGTCACAGGTGAAGAAGGTAGTGAATAAGGCATATGGCATGCTTGCCTTTATAGGACAGGGCATAGAGTATAAAAGTTGGGGTCTGATGTTGCAGTTGTATAGAACGTTGGTTCGGCCGCATTTGGAATACTGCGCCCAGTTCTGGTCGCCACACTACCAGAAGGACATGGAGGCTTTAGAGAGAGTGCAGAGGAGGGTTACCAGGATGTTGCCTGGTATGGAAGGGCTTAGTTATGAGGAGAGATTGGGTAAACTGGGTTTGTTCTCACTGGAAAGACAGAGGATGAGGGGTGACCTAATAGAGGTGTATAAAATTATGAAAGGCACAGATAGGGTGAACGGTGGGAAGCTTTTTCCCAGATCGGTGGTGACGTTCACGAGGGGGTCATAGGTTCAAGGTGAGGGGGGGGGAGGTTTAACACGGATATCAGAAGGACGTATTTTACACAGAGGGTGGTGGGGGCCTGGAATGCGCTGCCAGGCAAGGTGGTGGAGGCGGACACACTGGGAACGTTTAAGACTTATCTAGATAGCCACATGAACGGAGTGGGAATGGAGGGATACAAAAGAATGGTCTAGTTTGGACCAGGGAGCGGCGCAGGCTTGGAGGGCCGAAGGGCCTGTTTCTGTGCTGTATTGTTCTTTGTTCTTTGTTCTAGAACTCCCACTCACCTGACGAAGGGGCAGCGCTCCGAAAGCCAGTGGCTTTTGCTAACAAAAAAACCTTTTGGACTTTAACCTGGTGTTGTGAGACTTCATACTGTGTTTACCCCAGTCCAACGCCGGCTTCTCCACATCATTTCCTTAGCAACGCAGTATGCTCTTAGAACAGGCCAACAATAAATGGTCAGAAAATATTCAGGTGCGCACAATTTAACAAATCCAGCCTATTCAAATTTGTCAGTAAAATGATTTATCTTCTTGCAATGAATGTATTTTTAACAGTTCATATTGGTACAGCAAAATTAAATGCAATAATGTTCTAATTGCTTGCTGTGATAAATTTGTTCTGTGTTGTATACTGCACCAGATAGTCATAGAGTCATAGAGGAAACAGCATGGAAGCAGGCCCTTCAGCCCAACTTGTCCATGCCGCCCTTTTTTTTAACAACTAAGCTCTTCCCAATTGCCCACGCTTGGCCCATATCCCTCGATGGTCATTTTACTCATGTAACTGTCATGTAACTGTCATGTAACGCTTTTTAAAGGATAAAATTATACCCGCCTCTACTATTACCTCTGGCAGCTTCTTCCAGACACTCACCACCCTCTATGTGAAAAAACTGCCCCTCTGGACCCTTTTGTATCTCTCCCCTCTCATCTTAAACCTATGAGCTCTAATTTTAGACTCCCCTACCTTTGGGAAAAGATATTGACTTTCTAGCTGATGTATTCCCCTCATTATTTTTTAGACCTCTATAAGATCACCCCTAAGCCTACCATGCTCAAGAGAAAAAAGTCCCAGTCTATCCAGCCTCTCCTTGTAACACAAACCATCAAGTCCTGGTAGCATCTTAGTAAATCTTTTCTGCACTCTTTCTAGTTTAATAATATCCTTTCTATAATAGGGTGACCAGAACTGTACACAGTATTCCAAGTGTGGCCTTACCAATGTCTTGTACAACTTCAACAAGACGTCCCAACTCCTGTATTCAATGTTCTGACCGATGAAACCAAGCATGCCGAATGCCTTCTTCACCATTCTGTCCACCTGTGACTCCACTTTCAATGAGCTATGAATATGTACCCCGAGATCTCTTGTTCTATAACTCTCCCCAACACCCTACCATTAACTGAGTAAGTCCTGTCCTGGTTCAATCTACCAAAATGTATCACCTCGCATTTATCTAAATTAAACTCCATCTGCCATTCGTCAGCCCTCTGGCCCAATAGATCAAGATCCCGTTGCAATCCAAGATAACCTTCTTCACTGTCCACTATGCCACCAATCTTGGTGTCATCTGCAAACTTACTCACTATGCTTCCTAAAATCTCATCCAAATCATTAATATAAATGACAAATAACAGTGGGCCCAGCACTGATCCCTGAGGCATGCCACTGGTCACAGGTCTCCAGTTTGAAAAACAACTCTCTACAACCACCCTCTGGCTTCTGTCATCAAGCCAATTTTGTATTCATTTGGCTACCTCATCTTGGATCCTGTGAGATTTAATCTTATGCAACAACCTACCATGCGGTACCTTGTCAAAGGCCTTGCTAAAGTCCATGTGGACAACATCTGTCCTCATCAACCTTCTTGGTTGCCCCTTCAAAAAATTCAATCAAATTTGTGAGACATGATTTTCCACTCACAAAGCCATACTGTCCCTAATCAGTCCTTGCATCTCTAAATGCCTGTAGATCCTGTCTCTCAGAATACCTTCCAACAACTTACCCACTACAGATGTGAGGTTCACCGGCCTGTAGTTCCCAGGCTTTTTCCTGCAGCCCTTTTTAAACAAAGGCACAACATTTGCCACTCTCCAATCTTCAGGCAGCTCACCTGCGGCTGTCGATGATTCAAATATCTCTTCTAGGGGACCCAAAATTTCCTCCCTAGTCTCCCACAATGTCCTGGGATACACTTCATCAGGTCCTGGGGATTTATCTACCTTGATGCGTTTTAAGACTTCCAGCACCTCCTTCTCTATTATATGTACACTCCTCAAGACATCACTATTTATTTCCCTAAGTTCTCTAAAATCCAAGCCTTTCTCAACAGATCAAACAATACACAACTTTCCAAGTCTCTCCTTGACAGAACTGAAAGGTCACAGGTCATTTATTGAAAATATATAAAATCTGACATCTTGTAACTCTGTAGACTGTAGTAACACGGTACATCTTCTCAATCAATATCTTTGAAGTATCCTCTGCACTTCACAATTCTATCAATATTGTAGATATGCCCTTCAACAAACATTTACCTCGTTTGTCAAGAGCCTGTCTGCATTTTCTCAGTGTTTTTACTTAACATGAAATATTCTGAACTTTCAGTATGAACCAAACAGTTACAGTTTGTAAATTTTGCTCAGAATTGACATATTGTACTTTTGCATTCTCAAGCATTGTAGAAGCAGTATATTTGGGGACAGTGATTTTTGTTGAATATAATAACCCGCAAAATTGAGAAGTGCCATAACCTTGAACAAAACTAATCAAACTTCACCTGAAGAAGGGGCTTGGAGCTCCGAAAGCTTGTGTGGCTTTTGCTACCAAATAAACCTGTTGGACTTTGGCCTGGTGTTGTTAAACTTATTACTTGAAATGTCAGGGGTTTGAGTTGAAAGCATAGTGCAGTATGTGGAAGGTGATATCAGTGTTCGGGAAGGTTTTCCCTGTCGCTGGGAGGGTGCTGAATGATATCCCACATTGTGATATGCATGTAAATGCTGCTTCAGATTGTTATTTTGTAGAAGTCTTGAAATAAAGGCAAAGAAATTAGCAGGTCAGTCAGCATATGAAAGAGAAAGACAGACAAACATTTTAAGTGTAACTTTCTGGCAGAACTGACTTTTATAAAAATGGTTGGAAGAAAAAGAAACAAGGGCAACAAATAACGTGTAAAATTTTTATAATGCACGTTTTAATGTATATTTTTGATGCATTTTAAAATGCTGATGTGTCGAGGCTACAGTATGGGCTGTTGCTGCTAATCTACAAGTGATACAATTATTCATGAAAATATAATTCAAGTGACAAAATTAGATAACAAGTCATGTACTTGAACAAGTGGCAATGAAACAATTTGGAAACTATGAATTATCTTTTTTACTGCAGCATCAAGCAGTTGGGAAGCTGCTTCTTATTTCCTTTGTGGAGTCTGTGTCGATATGCGCGATCTTATTTCCTTTCACAGGAATGCAAGGTGATACTTCTTCCGAATTTGCAAATCACAACCATTCTAGTATAATTAAAACATTGTGAAGAATTGTTTTACTTTCAGCTTCAGAGCTCAATAATGTATTCTCTTCTGTTTCCTTCATTCTAAAAGGAGGCATTTTTTAAAGAGTTGCAACAACTGAATAACATTTGAAGAGTATTTTTCCTGCTACAGTGCTTCCTTGGGAAGTTTTATAGATTTTGTTTGCTATCTGGTAGAGATGTAGATTGGGATTCACTGGCACAATTTGCCGCTGGCAGGAATTCCAACGGCCCGCTGAATTGGGCGTCAGGGCTAAATCGGGATTCTTGCCAGGCAGCAAACCCATCTCCATTCACCCAGCCCACTCCATCGGACCCAATGAAGTTCCCACCCAGAGCCGGTGGGAACCCGATAATTTTGCAAATTAAGCCTGATTTTAAGCCCTCCCGTGATGCACCCAGCGGGAACTGCACCTGGTGGGCTTTGATGCAGCCCCTGCCAGGCTGTGGAGGGAGGGTCCCTCAAAGGGCCTGGGGGTTGCAGGGCAAACCTTGCAAACCCTTGAGGTCCTGTGAGATCCCTTGCAAACCTCAGAAAACCTTTATTTTCATTCAATTTCACAGTCCAGCTCCTTTAACTAGCCTTTGATTGATAGCTTAATGGATTTACACAACACATTCGAAGTTTGTTTATTTATCATTCCCTTAACGATTGAATGCGTCTGAAGTACCGCTCCCCCCCATTGTTCCTAACCACAATATTTCTCAACATCCTAGTTCTGCTTGACAGTTGTAGATAACATCAAAGCAGCTTAGTGCTTTTAGTTCCGAGGAAGGGATTTCAAAGGTTTGCAAAGATTTCCAAAGGATTTCTAGGAAGGCTCCGAGACTTATAAAAATGCAGTGTTAAAAGAATGAGACTGAGTGAGCAGCAATGGAGAAGGGAATCCCTCCCCAGTGAAAGTGTCTTCTCCTGGAAGTCAGAGGACTTCAAAGGGGTCTTCTCACACTTACAGCTTCTTAGGGAGAGAGAAAGGGGTATCCCTTCTGCAAAATGGAGTGCTGCTGTGATTTGGAAGCCGTCCAGGTGTCCTGAGTGCATGGACATTATGTTGACTAGGCCACTTCAAAGTTTTCACAGAACCCACACAAGAATGAAGATTTTGATCAGAGAGCTGTCTGAAATCACCACCAGAAGAGCGATCTTCTGCAGGTTTCCCAGGGCATGAAGGGGCCCAGCCATGAGATCCCATCTTGAGGAACAGTCTGAAGTAAACCCTTGCCCCAGCCCAAGCCTCCCCAACATTCAGGATCCTTGGAGGACCTCCTTCTGCAGCCTGGTAGTAGCAGAAGGGTACCTGGAAAGATCACTTAACTCCTTGCCCCCCCCGCTGTCTCAGTATATAATGCATCAGATCAGGGTGTGATTGCCAGAGTGTCAGTGCCAGGGGACAAAGGGAAAATGCAAGGTTGGCACTGCTAATGTGCTGGACCTGGAGGGGGGAGGGTGGCAGGGGGGCAGGGGGTGTCCTAAGGGGAGCAGTTCCTGAGGGGACCCTATATTGTAGTCTTTGTCTGGTGGTGGGACCAGGTTACCTCATGCTTGCTTGGTGTGGGGGTGCCCCGTTGGTGGTGGGGTGGGGGGAGGGTCCTCCTCTGTGCTGAGAGTTGAGAGTGCTCCCTTGGTTGGGAGGGTAGGGAGGGTAATCTTTTCCATTGTGGGGAGGAAGGGGGCCTGTATCTGAACACTGAGATCAGAAATGCCGGCTGGCCAGTGTGTTTCCCACGATGCATAGATGTGCATAGGTTTTCAAAGGAGTTGAGCTTTCTAGGAAGGCTCACCTGCTGGCTTTAGCACTTAGAGCCGATTTGGGTGAATTGTGCCTGTAGACATTTCAAGTGCTGTTATTATAGAAAATTGTAGAAGTGTTGGGTTCCCAAACCTGGCAACAAAGGATTTGAAACAAGCAATACTTTATTCACTAGCAGAGCAGCTACTCCATGCTCATACTCTGGGGAGTACTCCTGTGCTTCCATCACATGACCTCTTAAGTAACTGTGTCATCACATCATCTTGTGAGCACTCGGTCTACATCATCTCCATTTAAGTTGGGACAACCGGTAGTACTGAGATGTAACAGCATTGCTCCATGCACTGTAGGAGACCCCACAGCCAATGGAGATCCCTTAGAGCATGCAGAGAAAACAGTAACTACCTACCAGAGACATGAATGTGGTCATTTTTGAGGATCCCTCATCTAATGGGATCTGCCCAGACCCACATTTCACATCCAGGATTCTGAAAACCTTGACATTGGTCATGTCAGCTATCACCTGTTCTGCTGTTTTCATTGGGTGATAAGGTCTGAGCAGTGCCTTATTCAAGTTCACTAGGTTCATGCATATCCTGACTTTACTGTCTTTCTTTACTGTGGCCATTGCTGAAACCCATGTTGTAGCCTTGTCTATGGGAGTTGTGACACTCAGTGCTCTTATCCAATGCAGCTCATTGACTACTTTCTTTTTCATGGCTATTAGTACTTTTCTTGAAGCACAAACTGTTAGTGGTACTGAGTCATCCAGTCTCAAGTAGTATATTACTGCTAGCTTACCAATGATGTTGACGTTGAAGAGATCTTTCTACTCTCTTATTTCTGGAGCCTGGTGTTGAGATGCTTTCCTGAAGACCTAGCCTTACATTCTGGTCGACTATATGAAACATGAACCTGCCCTGTGTGCAATTAAGAGTGACCACACTTTCCAAGTGGATGGTTTGTCCATCATAAACCATGAGGTCCATCTGGATATTAAGGTCAGATGCCGCATATGGGTCTAGCTTCTGTCACTTTCAGCTGGGCAATACATTATATTAAGGCGGATAAATCCCCAGGGCCTGATAATCTACATCCCAGAGTATTTGAGGAAGTGGCTGTAGAAGTAGTGGATGCATTGGTGGTCATCTTCTGGGATTCTATAGACTCTGGAACAGTCCCTCCAGATTGGAGGGTAGCTAATGTCACTCCAATATTCAAAAAGGGAGGTAGAGAGAAAACAGGGAATTATAGGCCAGTAAGCTTAATGTCAGTAGTGGGGAAAATTCTCAAATCCATTGTTGAGGATTTTATAGCAGAGCATCTGTAGAGGAGTGGCAGAATCAGACAGAGTCAGCATGGATTTCAAAGACTATTTCCTCGGGTGGATGGAGCTATTACAAGGGGGCATAACTATAGGGTTTGTGGTGGGAGATATAGGAAGGATATCAGAGGTAGGTTCTTTACGCAGAGAGTGGTTGGGGTGTGGAATGGACTGCCTGCAGTGATAGTGGAGTCAGACACTTTAGGAACATTTAAGCGGTTAATGGATAGGCACATGGAGCACACCAGGATGATAGGGAGTGGGATAGCTTGATCTTGGTTTCAGATAAAGCTCGGCACAACACCGTGGGCCGAAGGGCCTGTTCTGTACTGTACTGTTCTATGATTTATCCAGGGGAAACCATGCTTGACAAATCTGTTGGAATTCTTTGAAGATGTAACTAGTAGAGTTGACATGGGGGGATCGGTAGATATGGTATATTTGGACTTTCAGAAAATGTTTGACAAAGTACCGCACAAGAGATTAAAAGATGTGCAAGATTAAAGCGCATGGGATTGGGGAAAGTGTATTGAGATGGATAGAACACTGGTTGGCAAAGAGAAAACAAAGTGTAGGAATTAATGGGTGCTTTTCAAATTGGCAGGCAGTAACTAGTGGGGTGCCACAGGGATCGGTGCTGAGACCCCAGCTATTCACAATATATATTAATTATTTGGATGAGGGAACAAAATGTAACATCTCAAAGTTTGCAGATGACACCAAGTTGGATGGGAGGGTGAACTGTGACGCGGATGCAGAGATCCTTCAGAATCTGGACAGGGTGGGTGAGTGGGCAAATCAATGGCAGATGCAGTATAATTTGGATAAATGTGAGGTTATTCACTTTGGAAGCAAAAACAAGAAGGCAAACTACTACCTGAATGGCTATAAATTGGGAGAGGGGAGTGTGCAGCATGAACTGGTTGTCCTTGTGCACCAGTCACTGAAGGTAAGCATGCAGGTGCAGCAGGCGGTAAAGAAGGCAAATGGCATGTTGGCCTTCATTGCAAGTACAGGAGTAGGGATTATACAGTTATACAATTACATGATTATGCAATTATACAGGGCCTTGGTGAGGCCACACCTAGTATTGTGTGCAGTTTTGGTCTCCTTTTCTGAGGAAGGATGTTCTTGCTCTGGAGGGAATGCAGCGAAGGTTTACCAGGCTGATTCCAGGGATGGCAGAACTGATATATGAGGAGAGATTGACTAGGTTAGAATTGTTTTTGCTGGAACTCAAATGAATGAGGGGTGATCTCATAGAGACTTATAAAATTCTAACAGGACTAGACAGGGTAGATGCAGGGAAGATATTCCCGATGGTGGGGAGTCCAGATGTGGAGATGCCGGCGTTGGACTGGGGTGAACACAGTAAGAAGTCTCACAACACCAGGTTAAAGTCCAACAGGTTTATTTGGTAGCAAATACCATAAGCTTTCGGAGCACTGCTCCTTCGTCAGATGGAGTGGAAATGTGTTCTCAAACAGTGCAAACAGACAAAATCAAGTTGCAGAATACTGATTAGAATGCGAATCCTACAGCCAGCCAGGTCTTAAAGGTACAGACAATGTGGGTGAAGTTCCGCACACATGAGGACGGCCTAAACCGGGATGTTGAATTTATGTCACATTATCAGTAACCCCCACAGCTTGCCTCCTGGGCTTGCAGAATCTCACTGGCTGTCCTGTCTGGAGACAATACACATCTCTTTAACATGTGTTGAATGCTCCCTCCACCCACATTGTCTGTACCTTTAAGACCTGGCTGGCTGTAGGATTCGCATTCTAATCAGTATTCTGTAACTTGATTTTGTCTGTTTGCACTGTTTGAGAGCACATTTCCACTCCATCTGATGAAGGAGCAGTGCTCCGAAAGCTTATGGTATTTTCTACCAAATAAACCTGTTGGACTTTAACCTGATGTTGTGAGACTTCTTACGGGGAGTCCAGAACCAGGGGTCACAGTCTGAGGATTCAGGGTAGACCATTTAGGATGGAGGTGAGGAGACATTTCTTCACCGAAAGAGTGGCGAGCCTGTGGAATTCATTACCGCAGGAAGTAGTTGATGCCAAAACATTGAATGTATTCAAGAGGCGACTGGATAAAGCACTCGGGGCGAATGGGATCAAAGGTTATGGGGAGAAAGCAGGATTAGACTATTGAGTTGGATGACCAGCCATGATCGTAATAAATGGCGGAGCAGGCTCGAAGGGCCAAATGGCCTCCTCCTGCTCCTATCTTCTATGTTTCTATGTTTCTGTTGCACTTTGTTCCAGGGCCTATCTTTATTTCAGTTTTGTGTTCTTGCAAATCGTGTTCAGGGTGGTGAAGATCTCACCCTTTTCTGTGATGGTGTCAGCACTCTCACAGTCGAGTTTTGTTTGAGGCTCAGTGGTTTGGTTGCTCTGGCTGAGCTCCAGTTCATTTACTTTGCTGTTGCTCTTAACTAACCCTGGAGGAGTGAGAGCTGCAATGTGGCTCTTGTCAAAAGAAAGCTCCTGTGATTCCAATCTGTAGCATTTTGCAAAGTGATTCCACATATGTTGCGGCATTTACAATATGTCAAACATGCTGCGCTGTTCTGAGGGTGATGGCCACCACAGTTGGGGCAGGGCATGCCTTGTACTGTGAAAACTTCAGTTCCCCACCTAAACATCTTGCTGCTTTTTTCAGACTATTCATTTAGCATGCAAATTCTAATGGCTGATGGTGATGTTAAACCTTTCTCTCACAGCAGCTGCTTGTGGACTAGATCACTATTCAATCCCTGACTAACTCATCTGTAGAAGTGCCAAATGCACATTTCTTTGCCAAGATTTTCAAAGTTACCATGATTGTATTGATTTGTCAGACCTTTTATTTGTCGAGTTAAACACGTACCTGTCAAGTATGTTCCTCACTGGTAGACAAAATTTATCAAACACTGTTAGAGTTATTTTGGGGTCCTCTTTCTCCTACTCTATTTGAAATATAAAGGATCTGAACTTCTCGCCGTCTTGGGGCTCACTAGATTCAGTAAGGCAGAAGCTTGTACCTTTTTTGATTTATTCGATAATCCAGCACCTCAAAATGTACATCACTCCTTTTCATACTTGGACTAGTTGGCTGCAATATTTTCATTGAGTACCGGTCAACACAATGAAGTCCTTGTGACATACTGCCAACTCCTGACACCACGTCAAAGTGCTAGGTTCCAATGACTGGCAACCAAAGGCTTGTAACAAACAATAGCACTAGCCGAGCAGAGACTCCATGCTTATACTCTGTATGCGCTCCAGCGATAATGCCCGTGCTTCTGTCACATGACCTCTTATGTAATCATGTCATCATGTGATCACTCGGTCCATAGAAAGTGATGAACCATAGCTCTATTGTTACAAAGCTGCTGGAACCTCATTTGAAGTTGATCACAACTCCTTCCCAATGAGCTGCAGAAAAGTTTTCTTTGAACTTTCAAATCATAGTGCTTCTGTTAAAAATGGTGTTGAATTTTCCTAAAATGTCTCATGTGATAACAATTAGTCACAAATAAAGCTATTAGCAAGGTTTTATACTGCATAATTGTCTGGTGTATGGATCACATACTGGCAAATATATCACATATACTGTATAATAAAATAGAGAGATTAATTTATATGTAATGTTTATTAGGCATGTGTTTTGTGCTGTCAACTGTTTTACACTAACATTAACCTTGTGGAATATAAATTATCTCTGGACTTAATTGCAGCCAAAGTCTGAATAGATAAAGATCTTACCTTCCTGTCATACAAAACCTTGTAAGAAGTTTAACAACACCAGGTTAAAGTCCAACAGGTTTATTTGGTAGCAAAAGCCACAAGCTTTTGGAGCCTTAAGCTCCTTCTTCAGGTGAGTGAGAATTCTGTTCACAAACAGGGCATATAAAGACACAAACTCAATTGTGTTTACCCCAGTCCAACGCCGGCATCTCCACATCATATAAAACCTTTGCAGGCAGTAAAGAGATCCCTTCAATTCAATAAGACCTTCTAATCCTTATAATCCATAAACTTTATTAAGAAGTTATGTGCCAGTATATTTACTTCATTCCTATATTATCTCTTAAATCTCTTTTCATGGTTACCCTATCATTCATTTTGAAGCATAACAAGTGGCATAGTGGTTAGCATTGCTGCCTCACAGCGCCAGAGACCTGGGATTGATTTCGGTCTTGGGTGACTTTGTGGAGTTTGCGAGTTCTCCATGTGTCTGTGAGGAGTTTCTCTGGGTGCTCTGGTTTCCTTCTATAGTCCAAAGATGTATAGGTTAGGTGGATTAGCCACGGTAAATTCACGGGGTTACAAGGATAGGGAGGAGGGGAAGGCCTGGGTGAGATCCTCTTTCAGAGAGTCGGTGCAGACACAAATGGCCTCCCTCTGCACTGTACTGATTCTATGGTCCGATGGAAACTTTTCTCTCTGTTTCACTGTATTTCTCAGAAAGATTACATAGTACTGTGCCCAGTTCTGGTCGCCTCATTACAGAAAGGATGTGGAAGCCATAGAAAGGGTGCAGAGGAGATTTACAAGGATGTTGCCTGGATTAGGTGGCATGCCTTATGAGGATAGGTTGAGAGAGCTAGGTCTTTTCACCTTGGAAAGGCGAAGGATGAGAGGTGA
Source organism: Mustelus asterias (assembly GCF_964213995.1). Classification (NCBI taxonomy): domain Eukaryota; kingdom Metazoa; phylum Chordata; class Chondrichthyes; order Carcharhiniformes; family Triakidae; genus Mustelus; species Mustelus asterias. The sequence goes on from NC_135810.1 coordinate 38,181,014, forward strand.
CCTGGTAGAGGTGTATAAGATGTTGAGGGGTATTGATAGAGTGGATTCTCAGAGGCTTTTATCCAGGGCTGAAATGGTTGCCACAAGAGGACTGGGGAGTAGGTACAGAGGAGATGTTAGGGGTAAGTTTTTCACTCAGAGGGTGGTGGGTGCGTGGAATCGGCTGCCCCTAGTGGTGGTGGAGGCGGATTCGATAGGGTCTTTTAAGAGACTTTTGGATAAGTTCATGGAAGTTAGTAAGATAGAGGGTTATAGGTAAACCTAGTAGGTAGGGACATGTTCGGCGCAACTTGTGGGCCGAAGGGCCTGTTTGTGCTGTAGCTTTTCTATGTTCTATGTAATTGGAATGTGTTCGCTCATTTTTCAATATGGGCACTTTATAACGAATGTAATAGTGGGGGCGCTACATCGATTACAATGGCATTGACAATTCTTTTGGTCCCATTTGTTTATGCTTCCCAGGTAAATGCTTAAAATAGGCAACATAACTGTATGAAAACTATTAAAGAAAGTAAGTCTTGCATTTTTATGGTACCTGATCATGACCACTGGACATCACAAAATGCTTTACAACCAATGAAATGAAGTGTAATCACTATTGTAATGTTGCAAATGTAGAAGCCAATTATAATGCACAATAAACTCACATAAACAGCAGGGAAAGTGTTTAATCTCTGGGGAGGATTGCACTTAATGAGCCACATTCCTCTTTCTCTCATGGGATATGGGTGATATGTGCGAGGTCAGTATTTGTTGTCCATCCCTAATTTTCTTTGAAAAAGTGGTGGTGAGCTTCCTTCCTGAAGCACTGCAGGTATACTCACTGTAAGGAAGGGAGTTCCAGGATTTTGATCCAGCAACAGTGTCAGAACAGTGATATGGTTCCAAGTCAGGATGGTGTATGTCTTGAAGGGGAATTTGCAAGTGGTACTATTTCTTTGCATCTGTTGTCCTTGCCCTTTTAGGTGATAGAGGTCAATCATTTGGAAGGTGTAGTTGAAGCAGAATTGGTGAGCTCCTGCAGCGAATGTTGTAAATGGTAGACACTGCTGTCACTGTGGGTAGATGGTGAGGGAGTAAATGTTTAAGTTGGTGGATGGGGTGTTGATCAAGCAAGGTGCTTTGTCCTGGATGGTGTCAAGCTTCTTGAGTGTTGTTGAAGCCTCACTCACCTGAGCAAGTGGAGAATATTCCATCATAGATGTTGGGGAGACTAGAGGTGAGTTACTCATCACAGAATTCGCAGACTCTGACCTGCTCTAGTAGCCACAGTATTTATATAGCTGATCCAATTAAATTTCTCATTTCTTGAGTGCTTTTGGAGCTGTACCCACCAGGCAAGTGGAGAGTATTCCATTACACTCTTGACTTATGCCTTGTAAATGGTAACTCGTGGACAGGCTTTGGGGAGACAGGAGGTGAGTTCGTCTCCACAGAGTTCCCAATATCTAACCTGCTCTTGCAGCCACAGTATATATATGTTTAGTCCAGTTAAGTTTTTGGCCAATGGTAACCCCCAAGATGTTGATAGTGAGGAATTCAGCGATGGTAATACCTTTGAATGTCAAGGTGAGATAGTTACATTTTCTCTTGCTGGAAAAGGTCATTGCCTGGCACTTGTGTGGTGTGATTGTTACTTGCCACTTGTCAGCCTGAATATTGTCCAGGTCTTCCTGTGTTTGGACATGGACTGCTTCAGTGTCTGAGGAGTCGTGAATGGCACTGAACATGGCTCAGTTATCATAGAATCATAGAATCCCTACAGTACAGAAGGAAGCCATTTGGCCCATCAAAGAACAAAGAACAGTAAGCACAGGAACAGGCCCTTCAGTCCCCCAAGCCTGAGCCGATCATGATGCCTACTTAAACTAAAACTATATGCACTTACAGAGTCCATATCCTTTCATTCTCATCCTATTCATGTATTTGTCTAGGTGCCCCTTAAATGCTACTATTGTATCTGCTCTCACCACTTCCATGGGCAGCACGTTCCAGATATTCACCACCCTGTGTGTAAAAAATGTGCCTCACACATTCCTCTAAACTTTTCCCCACGCACCTTAAACCTATGTCCCCCAGCACATGACTTTTCTACCCTAGGAAAGAGTAAAGAAAATGAGTCTGCCCCGACCACAATCCCACTTAGGCGCTATTCCTGTAACCCCACATATTTACCCTGCTAATCTTCCTGACATTAGGATCAATTTAGCATGACCAATCAACCTAACCCACACAACTTTGGACTGGGAGGAAACTGGAGCACCTGGAGGAAACCCACACAGACAGTGACCCGAGGCCGGAATTGAACCTGGGTTCCTGGCGCTGTGAGGCAGCAGTGCTAACCACTGTACCACCATGCCGCCCCAGTTGAGAGGGTCATTGAACATCCCCATTCTGACCTTGTGATAAAACGAAGGTAGTTGATGAGGCAGCTGATGATGGTTGGACTTTGGACACTATCCTGACGAAACAGAAAAATGGAAACTAGAAGCAGAGTAGGCCATTTGGCCCTTTGAGCCTGGTACACCATTCATCTTGATCATGGCTGATCATTGAATTCAATATCTTGATCCCCCTTCCCCCATATCCTTTGATCCCTTAGCACCCAGAGCTATATGTAATTTCTTCTTGAAATCAGACAACATTTTGGCCTCAACTATGTTCTGTGGTAATGAATTCCACACATTCACCATCCTCTGGGCGATGAAATTTCTCCTTACCTCAGTTCTAAAAGGTTTAACCCTTATCCTCAAACTATGACCCCTAGTTCTGGACACCCCCACCATCGGAAACATTCTTTCTGAATCTACTCTGTCTAATCCTGTTAGAATTTTATAAGTTTCTATGAGATCCCCTCTCACTCTTCTAAACTCCAGTGAACATAATCTTAACCGACTTAGTCTTTCCTCATATGAGAAATTCCAGTAGTGATGCCCTGGGACTGAGATGATTAATTTCCAACAACTAGAACCATCTTCCTTTGTGCCAGGTATGACCCCAGCCAGTGCGAGCATTTTCCCCTTATTCCTGTTGACTTCAATGTTGCCAGCGCTCTTTGATGCTATACTTGGTTAAATACTGTCTTGGTGTCGAGGGCATTCTCTTTCACCTCACCTCTTAAGTTCAGTCCTATCCACGTGTTGATCAAGGCTGTAATAAAGTTGGAAGATGAGTGGAAAAACCTAAACTAAGCATCAATAAGCAGGTCACTGATGTACAAATACTGTTTGATAGCACTGTCAACATCACATTCCATCACTTTGCTAATAATTGAGAGTAGATTGATGAGGTGGTAATTGGCTGGGTTGGATTTATCTGATCTTTTGTGGACACAATATTATTACAACCCCAGATAAGACAAGTAATATTTTTTTTAAAGTATAAATCTGAAGTCCCAGTTATTTACTGAAAGAATAAATCCACAAGATTCCACAAGATTAAGAGAAAGTAATTTTTACTGTATTAGCGTCAAACAAAGCAAACACTAAATACTATCTTAGATAACCTCCTATACCTTAACACCTCAACTCTGATGGCTCCATCTCTTTTTTTATAGTTTCACAAGAAACTTTCAAATTCTCACTTTCAGTTTTAGTTTCCTCAGCCATTGGGAGATCAGTTTCCCTTTTCAATTAGGGTCTGCTTCATCACCACATGCCTGAACAACTTTCCACATCATTGGATTGATGCCAGCGTACTGGAACAGATTGGCTGGGGACGTGGTATTCTGGAGCACAACTGAAACACTGAACTGAGTAATTAACATTATTAATTTTAATTATTATTAAAATGTATTACTGAATATTAAACAAATAGCTGCAAGGAATCTGGCTGCTGCGCGTAAACATATAAACATACGAAGTAGGAGTAGGCCACTCGGCCGCTTGAGTCTGCTCTGCCATTCAATAAGATCACGACTGATCTCACTGTAACCTCAACTTCACATTTCACCTACACCTGATATCCTTCTGCTTATCAAGAATCTATCTACCTCTGCCTTAAAAATATTCAAAGATTCTGTTACCATCGGCTTTTGAGGAAGAATGTTCCAAAGACTCACTACCCTCTGAGAGAAAAAAAAATTCTCCTCATCACTGACTGGTATTATTGCAACTGAGAAGATAAGCTAAATGCTGCATAGCCTGTTTACTATACTATCATGGAAACCTGCTGCATGTTCCTTCAGCTATTTCTTATAACGCACAATAGCAAATTTCCTTTTAAAGATTGTTCTACATTTTTAAGAGCACTTTAAAGTGATCATTTAACACCGGTAATTTATGCACTTAATCAGGGCCAATCTCTATTGTGGAATGGAGTGAGTGCTGCAGTGATTTTGAAGACTTCCATGTGTCCATGGGATATGAGTATCAAAATGACCAGGGCACTTCAAAGGTTTAAAGGACAGAGACAATAATGAATATCTTTCCCAGGATGGTGTCTGAAATCACCATCCTGAGAGTGAACACCGCTTTTTCCAAGGCAACAAGAACAAATGTGGCCATGAGACGACCATCCTGGGGGAGACTCCCGACATCAACCAGTCCCCCCCCCCCCCCCACCTCGATGTTTCTTGAGGCCCTGCCCCCCTTGGAGTTCACGTCACCAATTTCTCACTTCTGGAGACTAAATGCAATCGGCAGCTCTAGGATTTCTAGCTGTGGTGGGGGAGAAATGCGGAAGTTCGTTGACTCAGGCTTCAGGCCTTTTAGTTACAATTAAATTCATTTAAATTAAATTAATTTAAGTTGTGACCCACTCGGCAAAGAACCTGATTTCCACGGCAGAAGTGGGGAAGGGGTGGGGGGTGGGGGGGGGCGGTGAAATCGGGATGGGATTGACGCCCAGCGGGAATCCTAATTTGGCTCTCTCGCCCGATTCAGTGGGCCATCGGGATTCCCATTTGGGACATACAGGCTGGAGAATCCAGGCCATGGGGTGGGAATCCATTTGTGCCCTGCTGCCAGCAAGAATGGAGAGTTTGGCACTCAGCCAAAACTCCATTCACTGCAGCGCCATTGCTGCCTTTCTCTTTCCCCCCCTTTGTGTTTATCTCATTAAACTTTTCCCCAAGTTTTCATATTCTCCCTTCCTGGATCCTGATTGACCTCATTTGTATTTCCAATGTTTTCTGTTTTGTTTCAACATTTGCTGCTTTTTGGTTTTAACTCATTGATGTGAATGTAAATGTTTTACTATAGCATTGTAAATAATACTGTATTGGACACATTATAAATCCCATATTATAATAACCAGTATCTGGACTATGTGTAATATTTAATTTCAGACCTTGCTGTTTGGATGCAATAGGATATAAAAATGATGAATAATAAACCATGGCAACTGGGTTCTCTAACCTTTAGAAAATAACCAGCCATCCAGATGGCCATGGTTTGAGTGCCACTGTTAACTGTGACTGGATATGTTTATGAAATGTGAAGTTCTATCAACTCTTTGTATATTTCACTAATGCAAGGCTGCTTCATCTCTTAACATGAAAATATTGAATCACTATTCATTTTACAATTAAAACTAAGCTGTTAATCAAACAGAGAAAACATAATCACCAATTAAAATGCTGCGGACAACACATTCCACAGTGCATATTACACAGTAATCACAGTAATCAGTGGCCAGGATTGTGTAAGCATAGTGGAGGCAGGAGGAATGGAAGGATGGTGGTGAAAGACTTTAGAAAGAGAACCCAACATAATTGCACCATGAGGGAAAATTCCCAAAGGTGGTCAAGTTGAGGTCTTCATTTAAAGTGAACGATAAAAAGACAATTTAGAATCATGGAATAGAATCCCTATAGTGCAGAAGGAGGCCATTTGGCCCATCAGCTCTGCACCGACAACAATTCCACCCAGGCCCTATCCCCATCAACCCACATATTTACCCCGCTAATCCCTCTAACCTACACATCCTGGGACACTAAGGGGCAATTTAGCCAATCAATCTATCCCGCATATCTTTGGAGTGTGGGAGGAAACCGGAGCGCCCGGAGGAAACCCACGCAGACATGAGGAGAACGTGCAAACTCCACACAGATAGTGACCCAAGCTGGGAATCGAACCCAGGTCCCTGGAGCTGTGAGGCAGCAGTGCTAACCACTGTGCCACCATGCTGCCCCAAATTCAGTGCGATTTTACCAACTTTTTTCAATTTTGCTAGGGGCACCCAAGAACAATGCAGCTCCAGAGTCTCACCATCTACAAGGATGGAAAGCTCAATGGGAAGTCAGTCTAGTCTGTAGTTGGCAGCTATTATGAGAGGTTGTGTGGTTTTTAGGGAGGGTAACAGTCAATAAACAACAGCAGAAGCAATTTGGAGGCTAACCATAACCTGGCAAGTATATCTCTAACTTACCATGTGTGTACAGGTAAGTAAGAGCAGCAGGAGGCCCTGAGACATGAGTGACTCATTGGGTCTCATTCACCCAGGTCTTGTGACCTCCAATGAATAAGATCATTAGAGAGGGAGAGAGCTGCAGCCACAAGCGGGGCAAAGGATCATGAGGGCAGAATGGGGCAGAGTGAAGGAGGATAGAAGAGTTTGCAACTAGTCTTCTGTGCACAGAAAACAATACACTCCAGAGTGGGTTTACAACCAAAGACTGCATCTCTCCAGGGAAGCTGTCACTGGGTTTTGTTGTGGAGATGCCGGCGTTGGACTGGGGTGAACACAGTAAGAAGTCTCACAACACCAGGTTAAAGTCCAACAGGTTTATTTGGTAGCAAACACCATAAGCTTTCGGAGCGCTGCTCCTTCGTCAGATGGAGTGGAAATGTGCGCTCAAACAGTGCACAGAGACACAAAATCAAGTTACAGAATACTGATTAGAATGCGAATCCCTACAGCCAGCCAGATCTTAAAGATGCAGACAATGTGGGTGGAGGGAGCATTAAGCACAGGTTAAAGAGATGTGTATTGTCTCCAGACAAAACTGGGTTTTGTGCCATGATAGAGGACGAGCTGAACCCAATGGTAAATGGTGGCTATCCACTACCCATGCTGTTGAAGATAATCATAGCACTCAATTTCAATGTCTCAGAAGCATTCAGGTATCTTCTGGAGATATCTGTGGACTCCCACAGTCTGAGCCCAACATTACATTGAAAAAGTCATCAAAGAACAAAGAACAAAGAAAATTACAGCACAGGAACAGGCCCTTCGGCCTCCAAACCTGCACCGAATATGCTGCCCGACTTAACTAAAACCCCCTACCCTTCCGGGGACCATATCCCTCTACTCACATCCAATTAATGTACTTGTCAAGAGGCCCCCGAAAAGTCACTACCGTATCCGCTTCCACTACCTCCCCCGGCAACGAATTCAGGCACCCACCACTCGCTGTATAAAAAATCTGCCTCGTACATCTCCTTTAAACCTTTCCCCTCGCACCTTAAACCTATGCCCCCTAGTAATTGATTTTTCCACACTGGGAAAAAGCTTCTGACTATCCACTCTGTCCATGCCTCTCATAATCTTGTAGACTTCTATCAGGTCTCCCCTCAACCTCCGTCACTCTAGTGAGAACAAACCCAGTTTCTCCAACCTCTCCTCATAGCTAATGCCCTCCATACCAGGCAACATCCTGGTAAATATTTTCTGTACCCTCTCCAAAGCCTCCACATCCTTCTGGTAGTGTGGTGACCAGAATTGAACACTATATTCCAAGTGCGGCCTAACTAACGTTCTATAAAGCTGCAACATGACTGGCCAATTTTTAAACTCAATACCCCGGCCGATGAAGGCAAGCATGCTGTATGCCTTCTTGACTACCTTCTCCACCTGCATTGCCACTTTCAGTGACCTGTGTACCTGTACACCCAGATCCCTTTGCCTATCAATACTCTTAAGGGTTCTGCCATTTACTGTATATTTCCTATCTGTATTAGACTTTCCAAAATGCATTACCTCACATTTGTCCGGATTAAACTCCATCTGCCATCTCTCCGCCCAAGTCTCCAACTGATATCAATGCCATCTTTAAGAGGGCAGGGCAAGATGTGCGGTTTTGTACTGATCCACATAGTGAGGCAGGGAGGATTATAGGATTTGGGGCCATTGCTGGATTCCCATAGCTGCAGAGTGTCATCGGCTGCACACATTTCTTCAAAGCTCTTCAAGACTTCCAATGACCAGCTAGAAGCTTTCATCAACATACAACTGGTCTGAAACCTCTGTAAACAGACCTATTAGATCTGCACAAGATGTCTGGGAAACTGTCATGACACCAAGATATTAAATCAGTCCCAGGTGCTCAAACTTTTCAGGCCTCCACATGCCTTCAAAGTTGCACACTGTGTGACAAAGGCTATCCACTGAAGAGGTGGTTTTTTAGAACCGTACAGAACCAAAACACAGATGCAGAGAGAAGCATTGCCACAACACAACTTGAGCTGAGAAGGCAATAGGGTCTCAGGAATTGTGAATCAGATGTCATGATAGATATGTTAGAGCCCTGTGACATGTCTCTGCAATGGAATTGTGTATTGTTATGGTGTGAGGAGGACACAAAGAAACTGAAAAGAAATTTAGACTGGTTGATTGAGTGTGCAACAAGGAGGTAGATGGAGCATAATGTAGGGAAGTCTGAAGTTATTCACTTTGGTCATAAGAATAGAAAAACTGAATATTTTTGAAAAGGTGTGAAACTTGGCTGTTTTCATTCATTGAACTCCAAGAGTTAGCATGCAGGTACAGTCTGCAATGAGGAAAGCAAATAGCATGTTGGCTTCTATTGCAATGGGATTGGAGTACAAGAATAAAGAAGTCTTGATGCATACAATTGTGTAAGATTTTAACAAGACCACACCTGGAATAACACATGCAATTTTGGTCTTCACATTTAAGGAAAGATAAACTTGCATTTGTGTCAGTACAGCAACTAGATTGACTAGATTGGAGCTGGGGCAAGCGGGTGGTTCCTGGGATGCAGGGTTTTCCTATGATGAGAGGCTGAGTAAATTGGGTCTATATTCTTTGGAGTATAGAAGAATGAGAGCTGATCTCATTGAAACATATAAGATTCTGAAGGGGCTTGAGGTTGTTTCCCATGGCTGGGGAATCTAGAAGACAGAGAAAGAGTCTCAGGATAAGGAGCTGACCATTTATAACTGTTATGCATCTTTGGAATTCTCTAACTTAAATGGTTGCGCATGCGCACTAAGTATATTTCAGGCTGAGATAAACAGTTGTCTCAGAGAATCCAGGGATATGGGGAGTGGGTAGGAAAATGGAGTTGAAGCCTAAGATCAGCGACGATCAGACTGAATGGTGGAGTACAGTCGAGGAGACATATGGTGACTCCTGTTCCTATTCCTTATGTTCTTAGTTTCTAACAGCACTTTTAAACTCTCAGCAACGGTCAGTCAGAATCACTCAGAAACTAACCTGAGACGAAATGCTGTTTCTTTGAAATGGCTCTGATGGAGTTCCCATGATGTTGAACACATGTTCAGCTGTACACATTTAAATGGAGGCATTAGCTAGCGCATTGTGGTTAAAATGGCATGGCTTGTATCTGATCAGTGTTATATGCTGACTGGGGTTGCCAACTGTGACTGAAGCCATTGCTGGAGATTTATTTTCCCAAAAATAATGATGTGACTGATTTACCTGTCAGGTCAACCTTTGCACAGTAATGGAGCTTCAGAGGTAGGCTGCCCACCTGCTGTAAAGCTGTGCTATTCCTGCTATAACTAGTCTGCAAGGACCTCTACAAGGAAGTCACATTTGCTTTACTACCTTATAAATATTCCATACTGTATGTTATGATCTTCAAAATTGTTTATGGTCCTGGTTCTAAATGAAGTGAATTGGTGTCTGGCTGAATTATGGGATGTCCGGTTATAGCCTCAAACAATTTGATTGGCTGTAAAGAGCATCCAATCATTTGGATCAATTTAGGCTCCCAACATCCAATCAGATAACTGAATTGGTGCAAGATAAATCATGGCTGGAAAACCCAAATATTGCAGTGCGTTGCAAAGGTTTGTTTCTGTCATTTTCCACTTTTTAAATGCCCCACGTTTGCTCTGAGCTCACAGTAAATTGAATTAATTTATGCTCCACAACTTGAGAAGTGGTATTAACCCTGACAGCTCCAGTTACTGAAATAATACTTCTGTTTCAAACCAAGATCAATCTCAACATGTTTACCCATCTTTCTGAGTATTAGTTAGCTAATTATAGTCAGACGAACAACAATCGATAGTTTAAAACTTTAAACCCTTATGCTTAACTAATTATAATTAAAAGTTATTTTTTCAGCTTAAAGCTGGTTATTTGCAGAATGTTATTGCCCCCTGCTTCCTTCCTTTTAAACTTGTATTTCTGTTGGTCTGTTTCTGCCAAAAGCTGCTTTCTACACAGGACATGAAGTATAATTGCACCTACAGCATTGTTTTCACAATGCTATCGCTCAACCTGTTTTTGTCCTTGAACCACAGTTGTGCCATTAAACTGAAAACTCTCTCACAGTAGGCATTGAATACAGCAATGGAAAGTGTGAAAGAGACCAATTTCAATAGTTGGTTCATGCCACTTTCTATCTCTGCATTTGACTGAAAGCCTGCATATATACTTGATCTCTCTCTGCTCCTTTGAGGTAATCTTTCTGGAGAGTGTCATAAAGCACAGCATGTCAATGCCAGTCTGGATGTGGGGTGCTGTAAATCAGAGCAAAATCGCAAGATCAGAACATTTCACATCATTGCCAAGTGAGAGCACTGCCATTTGTTTAAAAAACAGTGTTTCAGCACTATCAATGCACCCTTCTGATCTAGTTTAGAATGGAGGCTTTACATGACACTAGGCAGCTGACATTATCACATTCCAATTCTGAAGAAGAGTTATATTGGACTCAAAAAGTTAACTCTGTTTCTTTCTTCATAGATGCTGCCAGACCTTCTGAGATTTTCAGCACTCATTGGGCAGGATTTTACAGCCTCGCTTGAGCGAGACCGGAAATTCCCAGCCGAGGTCAACGGAGATTTCCATTGTCGGACCCTCACCCACTCCGATTCCTTGCCGGGCGAGGTGGTAGAGTCCCAGCCATTGTTTTTATTGTCACATTCCAGCATCATGAAACATTCCATTAAGTTGTGCAGAAAGCAAACATAACAAAGAGGGAGAGACTTGTGTTCTTCCTCACTGAATGCTTCCCACACAATCTTCACACACTCTTCCTCTTCTGACAGGAGGTATGCTGATACACTTACCTATGGTTTACAAAATTTACAGAGAAATTGTCAGTTGTGTAAGAACACATTATTAATGCTGAGACCATCTACCTGTAGAATTTTGCAGATACATGTCGCAATTGTGTCACCTGTCTTGTTATTGTAAAAATCAAGCAAGCCACACTTATTCCCTGTCTAGCTAAAAAAAAAGCACATGGTTACCTGAGAAACAAATCTCATTTCCTTTGTCGGAGGCACCAGACTGAAAAAAAATTTGCATCCAACTGCTTAAGCAAACATTCCATCGAGGGTCAGATAGTGTTTGCGGGAAAACATGTTCCTGAGTGCAGGACAAGTGTGCCGACCTGTTGGTTTACTTTCGATGTCATCATGCTGCGCCTCTTTGGTTGCTGCAGACGCATTCGTCTTTGGCTGGGGTCAGTCCACCCAGAGCTTCTGTACAAATTACAGTAGCTGCAGGGAGATTGATGATGAATCCAGCTGTCTTCCAACCATTCCAGGAGAGTTAGCAACCCTAACATTGACTGACATCACTATCTACTTATTTTGCATGCTTCCAATGCATGTTTCTAAAACTTGCACTAACACCCTTGCCAGAATGGCATCTGGTGCAAGTGTGCAAGAATGGTGTGCGCAACAGTTTACACTCATGCCATCACCTATAATGTTGAAAGTACAAGTACCATGGAGCAAAAATTTACAGCTCGTATATTTTGGGAAAAGGAAGAATGTTATTACTGTTGACTAAGAGGTTTAAAAATCAACTACTTTGTGCTGTTTGTGCTTCATTTATACCTCCTCAGCAGTTAATGCACAATTTCCAGAGATCTAATTCAGAGTCAGTTCAAAACAGCAACTGGGTTTTAGGGTTAAAGATTAATTTGCCCTAACAAGTGCAATGCTTAGGGTTCTAATAGTAGTTAGATTTAACCTACATTCCATTTGATTTAAACAAATATTGTTCAGGTTCAATGGCCTTCCATTGAAATAATTGAGAGACTCAGCAATGCTCATGTCCTCTATATAAAGAATGGCTCTTCAAATTTTAGTTAAAGCAAATTATAAGGATCTTAAAAAGAACTGATGCAATTTGATCACTTTGTTTTGGCATCATGTTCATTTTTAATGGTGTCTGTACTCCCAGATGCTCGTTGCAAGTTCCCTCATCTGTTCACATCATCAATCAACTTTCTTAAAAGTGTTTAAAACTTAAGTCTAGTGTTTGATCTGGATTTCCCATTTTGAAAACATTTTACCAAGCAAGGGCATTACTGATGTTTCACTGTGCCTTCAGCAATCGAACCAAGAGCACAAAATAGAAATAATTTTACAAAGGCTTTAGTTGCAAAATTCAGGTTTTATTGACAAGTGATGTGATTTTTAACGAGTTATTTGTTTTATTTAAGTTCACTAACAGATGCAGGCACTTCATGGTGATTTAAACAATTTCCGACTTTAATAAAAATCATACTGTCGTATTGCTGACTTCTTTGGGCGGGATTTTCCAGCTCTTCCCGCCAGCGCCCTACAGCAGGTTCCCCAGCGGTGGGATAGGCGAGCCGTGCACAATGCCATAGACTTCGGCGGGACTGGATGATCCCGCCAGTGGCCCATGGTGGGTGCGGGTAGGTAGGGGCGTTGTGGGGGAATGCAAAAAAACCCAGCCTTTGCATTTTTGGAAATATTTAAATCTATGGACAGGAGAAAATGATTACCAAGCAGTGTAACTAACTGAGTTAAATAGCATTACAAACAATGCATGCAGAGGCTGAGTGCATTCTAAATGTCATCAGATACATAATAGCATTGGAACTGTCTCCATTGTGTTCTGTTGTGATATATGCAGACCTTTGTCTTGATGCCATGTTTGGCTGTGGCCAAGCATCTGGGAACTGTACGATGTAAAAGGCTGGGAGGTTCTTAGTGACTGCAGTATTATTGCTGGGTAATAAATTGAGGATTTATTGCTGGATAATAAGCACCAGGAATAAAATGAAAACAAAAATCCCATCAGATTCCAGCTTTGAAAGTGAGGGAGGTCAATTTCTCTCTAATTATTTTTGAGCTGATCCCCAGGATTTTCTGCCCCCAACAACAGTGGGCATTGTCACTGCTGGAATGGGAAAGTTTGGAAAGCTGTTGACTTTTGACTGTTCTCCAGATTTTTTCATCCCATCCCATCCATGACAATGCCCATCAGTGTCAGGGCCAAAGAATCCTGGCCAGTGGATGGAATTTTCTGATATTTTTTCTAATTATTGGTTTCAGAGAGAAAACCAGAGAGAATCCCATCGGCATTGTCGGCCAGAAAGATCATTGCATCTTCAGTCACTTTTTTCATGGATTTCATGCCACGTTTGTGGTAGCCTTGCTTTGATTCGCTCACCCGGAATGACTTCATTTCAGCAATAGGGGAGGGGAGTGGCACTCTTTTTGAATGCCTCATAAGCACTTGTTCCAAGTCCAATCAGGAGGATGGCAGCCAGAAAGACAGCGCTACATTTCTCAGAGGGAGCACTCACCAAAAGGCTAGATTTTTAAAAAATTCATTCGTGGGACATGGGCTTCGCTGGCTGGTCAGCATTCATTGCCCGCCCCTAGTTGCCCTTGAGAAGGTGGTGGTGAGCTGCCTTCTTGAATCGCTGCAGTCCATGTTCTGTGGGTTGACCCACAATGTCGTTAGGGAGGGAATTCTAGGATTTTGATCCTGCAACTGCGAAGGAATGACGATATATTTCCAAGTCAGGATAGTGAGTGGCTTGGAGGGGAACTTGCAGGTGGTGGTGTTCCCATGCATCTGCTGCCCTTGTTCTCCCAGATGGAAGTGGTTGTGGGTTTGGAAGGTGCTGTCTAAGGATCTCTGGTGAATTGCTGCAGTGCATCTTGTAGATAGTACACAGTGCTGCTACTGAGCGTCAGTGGTGGAGGGATTGAATGTTTGTAGATGTGATGCCAATCAAGTGGGCTGCTTTGTCCTGGATGGTCTCAAGCTTCTTGAGTGTTGTTGGAGCTGCACCCATCCATGCAAGTGAGGAGTATTCCATCACACTCCTGACTTGTGCCTTGTAGATGGTGGATAGGATTTGGGGAGTCAGGAGGTGAATGACTCGCCGCAGTATTCCTATCCTCTGACCTGCTCTTGCAGCCACTGTGTTTATGTGGTGAGTCCAGTTGAGTTTCTGGTCAATGGCAACTCCAAGGCTGTTGACAGTGGGGGATTCAGTGATGGCAACACCATTGAATGTTAAGGGGCAGCGATTAGAGTGTCTCGTATTGGTGATGGTCATTGCCTGGCATTTGTGTGGCGCGAATAATGCAGTGGAGCAGAGGCACAACATCCCCTACCTGAGCATGGGCAGATGGCCTGCCAGCAAAGTGACCAATCCAGCCTGGAGGACGGTGGCAGCGATAGTGAGTGTCAGCTCACTCCATAAGAGGATAGGAATCGAGTGTTGAAAGAAGATGAATGACCTGCCTGCAACCAAGGTAAGTCTGCCTCCTCATGTGTCCAGTCATAGAGTCATAGAGGTTTACAGCATGGAAACAGGCCCTTTGGCCCAACTACTCCATGCCGCCCTTTTTTTTTTAAACCCTTAAGCTAATCCCAATTGCCCACATTCGGCCCATATCCCTTAACACACCCATCACACTTCCATGGTGATCTCACTCCCAACCACCTCAAGGAGTCCCAACACTCACACTCCCCCATTATCCCTCAGTAGCTCCTCTCCTCCTCACTGCCCTGCTCCCATTCACCTACCAGGCATGCCCGACATCCTTGCCATCTGACCTGGCACGAGTCCTACCTACATTCTCCCCATCTGTCCCACTGTAGGACAAACTCGTGCACAACTGACGTGAGCGGCACAGCTAGCTGGTGCGATGCCTGAGCTGAAGAAACTCACTCTGTTTGAGGAAAGAGCGTTTGAGCAGGCCAGAGAGCAGCAGGACTGGACCTGTACTGAGGGTGAGGTGGGGGCAAGAGACACAAGTGAGAATCCTCAACACATCCAGCCACAGCGCCATCCTCATGTCAGGTCAATTTCTTCAAACGTCCCTTGCAGATTAATCAATCAGCCAGCCCAGATCATCTTCTCACCCTCAAGAAACCACGGACCTGAGCAGCTCCAAGGGAAACATCTCAGAGATGAGGTGTCCCAGCTGTCAACCGCACCCTCCACCAGCGCAGATACTCGCACCTCAGTGAGAAAAACTAGTAGGCAGGCTTGTGGGTCACTAACTGGTGAGCACCTCACAGCTGATGATCCACAGCAGGTGGAGGCAGGGATGTCCCAGGGTCCAGCATTCAGAGGGACTCTGCTGAGCCCCAGTCAGATGATGTGCCCCTGGGCTCGGTCATCCCACAACTGCTGGAGTACAAAGGCAGAGTTATGAATATCAGTGTAATCTCCTAAAAATCTTGGGGGTTATGGGCTTTACACAAAAGAAAAATATGTGGGCCGTGATTCTCCCAAAAAAATTAGCGAAGTGGACCGGGAGATCCGAGCATGCATTCCCGTTGCGATAGCATCTCCCAGCACCGGAATATGCTACACTACAGTTTGGTGGTCTGTAAACCACACCATGAATGTTTTTATCTCTTGGTAGCTCAAACCATACACAGTCCACATTTTCTGTGCTGATGTCTTTCCTCAATATTGTATCAAAATCTTCTACAATCAATAATGCAACTCCATCACCTTTTCCTTTCTGTCTGTCCTTCTTAAACACTGAGAAGCCCTCAATGTTTAGTTCCTATCCTTGGTCACCTTGGAGCCATGTCTCTGTAATCCCAACTACATCATATCCTTTTACATCTATCTGCGCAACTAATTCATCCACTTTATTTTGTATACTCCAATCATTCCGGTATAAAACCTTAAGGTGGGCACTTTTAACAGTCCTTGTCCCATTCCTACTATTTTGTACTGTCTCCTTATCTGACTCTGGCCTTGGTTTCTCTGCCTGTCACTTTCCTTATTCTCCTTGCTGTCTTTTTCTCTTGTTGTTGATTCCCCCTGCTCTGACTCCTTACATTGGTTCCCATCCCTTATTAGTTTAAACCCTCCCCAAACATTCTAGCAAGGGCATCAGTTCTGATCCTGCCCAGGTGTAACCCCTTCAGTTTGTACATGTCCCACCTCCCCCAGAACCGCTCTCAATGCCCAACAAATCTGAAACCCTCCACCAAGCACCATCTTTTCAGCCAGGTATTCAACCTGTATATCTTGCTGTTTCTATTCTGACTAGCACATGGCACTGATAGTAATCCTGAGATAACTACATTTGAGGTCCTATTTTTCAACTAGCTTTCTAGCTCCCTATATTCTTCTTTTAGGACCTCGTCCTTTTTTTAACTATGTCTAACGAAGGAGATAGTCATCGAATTCAGGAAACGTAGTGGAGGATATGCCCCTGGCTACATCAATAGGGATGAAGTGAAAATGATCGAGAGCTTCAAGTTTCTAGATGTCCAGATCACAAACAATCTGTCCTGGTCCTTCCAGGTTGATGCTATAGAATCATACAGTGCAGAAGGAGGCCATTCGGCCCATCGAGTCCATGCCACCACAATCCCATCCAGCCTCCATTCCCATAACCTCGTGCACCTACCCTAGCTAGTCCCCCCACAGCAAGGGGCAATTTTTAACCTGGCCAATCCACCTAACCTACACATCTTTGGACTGTGGGAGGAAACTGGAGCACCCGGAGGAAACCCACACAGACACGGGGAGAATGTGCAAACTCCACACAGACAGTGACCCAAGCTGGGAATCGAACCCAGGTCCCTGGCGCTGTGAGGCAGCAGTGCTAACCACTGTGCCGCCCCTATAGTTAGAAAAGCTCACCAATGCCTCTACTTTCTCAGGAGGCTAAGGAAATTCGGCATGTCCACTATGACTCTCACCAATTTTTATAGATGCACCATAGAAAGAATCCTTTCGGGATGTTTCACAGCTTGGTATGACTCCTGCTCTGACCAGGAACACAAGAAACTACAAAGGGCATAGCCCAATCCATCACGCAAGCCAGCCTCCCATCTATTGATTCTATCTACACTTCCCACTACTTTGGAAAAGCAGCCAGCATAATCAAGAACCCCATGCACTCCAGACATAATCTCTTCCACATTCTTCCATCGGGAAAAAGATACAAAGGTCTGAGGTCACAGACCAACCGACTCAAGAACAGCTTCTTCCCTGCTGCCATCGGACTTTTGAATGGACCTACCTTACATTAACATGATCTTTCTCTACACCCTAGCTATGACTGTAACACTATATTCTGCATCCTCTCCTTTCCTTCTCCCCTATGTACTCTATGAATGGTATGATTTGTCTGTATAATGCACAAGAAACAATACTTTTCAGTGTATCCCAAGACATGTGACAATAATAAATCAAATCAATTCAAATGTTATTTGTACCAATTTGTACGGTGACAACTATCTGTTCACCCTCCCCCTTCAGAATGTCCTGCAGCCACTCTGAGGTATCCTTGACCCTAGCACCAGGGAGACCACATACCATCCTGGAGTCTCTTTTCTCTTACAGGGTCTACTTTCCAGTACTCCCCTTTTTATCCTGGAGACCGTTGACTTGATGTGTTTTTTTCAATGGCTCCAGCTGTATCTCACCCTCTCTGCTCAGAAAACCCCCCTTTTTAAAATCACACAGAGAGCGTCCAACATTTTTCAACAGCGTAGTGATTCTCCCGTTCTGCCGCAATACACTGCAGCACGTGCGCCTGCCCTGCAGATTCGAGGTGTCTACCCATGTTTCTTTGGTTAGAAACGTAATATATTTTTTCCTTTCTTTTGTTTTACTTGGTCTACTTTCAGTGACACATCAATCTTTATTCCTCTTGTTGATTTTCCCCAGTTTTTCATTATTCAAAGTACGAGGACCCACAATGTTCTTTCTCTGCTTAGGATCTTTTCTCGATGTTCTCAATGAAATAAAATCCCAACTCATTGCCAATTTCCTTTTTTGTAATGTCCTAACTATGTTGTGAGTTTTATACAACGAGAAAAAGATAAGGGGTGGGATTTTCCTCCCCCTCCGTGGCATGTTTCATGATGTGCCGCTCGCTGGTGGCAGGATCTTATAGATTTGCCATTGTTAACTGGGTCTCCTGGGAAACCCGTGGCAGGAGTGTGCCATTGGCAGGAACCGTATGATCATACAAGCGTAAATGGCAGCAGGATTTCAGCAGCGGCTGGTACACATAGATTCAAACTAGCAACAATAGATTTAACGAAGGAATTGTTGCTCATACAGAGTAGGAATTAAAACTAAACAGGAGCCTGTGTAACACTCCAATGACATCACCATCAAGTCATGTGACTGGCTCTTGAGCCACAAATATTTAACAAGCTGGAAGGGATACCAGGTTGCAAGGCCAACTAAACGGAGTCCCATTGCCTTCCATGTAAAGAGATGGTGCCGGCACTCCGAGGCAACAAGGCCAACACTAAGAGGGTGGTATCCGCAATGGAAACTTTGGTGCTGGACATGCACTCCATGGCAAGGGATGTCCACTCCACTGTTCAGCTCATGACCTCCATGGCTGAGTGCATGAGCTGCATGGTGCAGAGCTTCAACTGCACGGTGCAGGCAATGTGGGGATGCATGGTTGTCAGCACCAGAGGACAACGGGGTCTTCAGGATCTCACTCCAGCTGCCCTTCCATTGCGTGGAGGAGCCGAGGGGCCCCCGTGCACCTATAGAGAGGATGATCATCAGGCTCACAGCCTGGGGCCTTCCAACCAGGAGATCCTGGGGGTTTTCAGCCCATCTAACTCCCTCCTTCCTGTGACCAACACATCTCCAGCCCCAGCGCTATAACACCTGTAACTGCCCGAAAGCAGGCCTTCAAGGTCCCAAACCTCCTGGGGGCACCTAACCAAGATCATCTCAGGCATCACTGTCTGTGTGGAGTTTGCACATTCTCCTCGTGTCTGCGTGGGTTTCCTCTGGGTGCTCCGGTTTCCTCCCACAGTCCAAAGATGTGCGGGTTAGGTTGATTGGCCATGCTAAAATTGCCCCTTAGTGTCCTGGGATGCGTAGATTAGAGGGATTAGCGGGTAAAATATGTAGGGATATGGGGGTAGGGCCTGGGTGGGATTGTGGTCGGTGCAGACTCGATGGGCCGAATGGCCTCTTTCTGCACTGTAGGGTTTCTATGATTTCTATGATTTCTAAAAGGGCGTGGCAGTCAGCAGGACACCTCATGCTGAGCTATGGATCCTCTGAAGACAACTGGATGTCATAGTAGGGTAAGGATGGTGAAGACATTATAGTCACAGTCTAGGAAAAGGTGAGTTTAAGTATGAGTAGAGATTAATCACGTGCATTAGTACCATTTAATGTATTAAAATTCACGTTTTGCACCCGAAAAACATCTCTCTATTCTCATTTCTTGCAGCATGCACAGCAAATCCCAACTTTTAGGCTGGAAGTATAATTCTGGCTCATCCTCAATCCCCTCTGAGAGGATGGCAGCTCAGTGGTTTTCTTCACCTTTTCCCCCCCTCAAATCCACTGCAACGAGACAGTCATGTTGATGTAATCCTGGTCATGGGCATCATTCCTCTCCCATCTCCCCCGACCCAGGCCAATGCACAGGCCCTACATCTGTGCAAGCTTTGTTTCAGCACAAGAAAGCCATCGTTGAAAGTTTCTGGGAGTCTGTTCACCTGCACTGTAGGGGCAGGCCACACCGGTACTCCTAACCTCGGAGGAGGCAGTATCAGCAGAGATGGTCATTCACTGACTAATCGCCACAAATCACCCTGTTCAGTGGGAGGTGACAGTCAGGTTTCTGTCAGGCAGGAGTCAGACAATCGCAGCAGATTTGAGGAGCATTACTCTGTCCTCACACAAGTCATCATCATTTTCCTGCAGTGTCTGCTTATTGATTTTCTGTGCCGGCCTATGAAAGGAGCAATCAGTGAGGAGACTTTCTGCTGGCATTTCACAACGAAGGTCTCAGACCCAATGTGGGGACATTTTTGCCAACTTTAATCCGTGTCCTCCACAAAGCGAGAGGCAATCAGGGCGTTACGAGCCCTGCATCTCATTCGGTCCGTGGTCGTTTTCCGAGGTCCTTTGTCTACCTTCACCGGGAATTGGTCCTTGCCACCTTTTTATACTTCCTCTTCATCTGCAGAGGTGTGGCGTCCCTCCTCATGTAGCTCCTCACCCTGTTGCAGTGCCAGGTTATGGAGTGCACAGCACACCACAATGATGTACAATATCCTCTGGGGCTGAACTGGAGGAGGTAGACAAAAAGGCGGGTAACTATAGGCCGGTTAGCTTAACTTCTGTAGTAGGGAAAATGCTTGAATCTATCATCAAGGAAGAAATAGCGAGTCATCTGGATATAAATTGTCCCATTGGTAAGACGCAGCATGGGTTCATGAAGGGAAGGTCATGTTTGACTAATTTGGTGGAATTCTTTGAGAACATTACATGTGCAGTGGACAATGGGGAACTGTGGATGTGGTGGATCTGGATTTCCAGAAGGCATTTGACAAGGTGCCGCACCAAAGACTGCTACATACGATAAAGGTGCACGGTGTTATGAGTAATGTATTAGCATGTATAGAGGATTGGTTAACGAACAGAAAGCAAAGAGTGGGGGTAAATGGGTGTTTTTCTGGTTGGCGATCAGTGACGAGTGGTGTGCCTCAGGGATCAGTGTTGGGACCGCAATTGTTTACAATTTACCTCGATGATTTGGAGTTGGGGACCAAGTGTAGTGTGTCAAAATTCACAGATGACACTAAGATGAGTGGCAGAGCAAAGTGTGCAGAGGACGCTGAACGTCTGCAAAGGGATATAGATAGTCTAAGTGAGTGGGCAAGGGTCTGGCAGATGGAGTACAATGTTGGTGAATGTGAGGTCATCCATTTTGGTAGGAATAACAGCAAAATGGACTATTATTTAAATGGTAAAAAATTGCAGCATGCTGCTGTGCAGAGGGACCTGGGTGCCCTTGTGCAGGAGTCACAAGGAGTTGGTTTGCAGGTGCAGCAGGTAATTAAGAAGGCAAATGGAATTTTGTCCTTCATTGCTAGAGGGATGGAGTTTAAAAACAGCGAGGTTATGTTGCAGCTGGATAAGGTGCTGGTGAGGCCACACCTGGAGTACTGTGTACAGTTTTGGTCTCATTACTTGAGAAAGGATATACTGGCACTGGAGGGGGTGCAAAGGAGATTCATTAGGTTGATTCCGGAGTTGAGAGGGTTGGCTTATGAGGAGAGACTGAGTAGACTGGGGCTGTACTCATTGGAATTCAGAAGAGTAAGGGGAGATCTTATAGAAACATATAAAATTAGAAGGGAATAGATAAGATAGAAGCAGGGAAGAAGTTTCCACTGGCAGGTGAAACTAGAACTAGGGGGCATGGCCTCAAAATAAGGGGAAGCAGATTTAGGACTGAGTTGAAGAGGAACTTCTTCACACAAAGCGTTGTGAATCTGTGGAATTCCCTGCCCAGTGAAACAGTTGAAGTTACCTCATTGAATGTTTTTAAGGCAAGGATAGATAAATGTTTGAACAGCAAAGGAATTAAGGGTTATGGTGAGCGGACGGGTAAGTGGAGCTGAGTCCATGAAAAGATCAGCCATGATCTTATCGAATAGCAGAGCAGGCTCCAGGGGCCAGATGGCCTACTCCTGCTCCTAGTTCCTTTGTTGTTATATTCTTATTAATCCAAGTGGTTCAGGCACTGGAACCACATCTTTAGCAGGCCTATTGTTTGCTCCACTAGTGCACATGTTGAAGCATGACCCTTGTTGTAGTGAATCTCCGCAGTTGTCTGTGGCCTCAGCAAGGGTGTTATTAGCCATCTCCTGAGCGCATTTGTCCCTAAGGAGCCATTCCTCCAGCCGCTGCTCTCCCGCAAAGACTGTGGGGATCTAAGAGCACCCAAGAATGTAGCTGTCATGGAGGCTCCTTGGGAAATGGGCACCCACCTGTATAATGCACATTGTCACAGTCAATCAGCACTTTGAGGGAGTGGAATCTCTTGTGGTTTATGAAGGGCAGCCCATACCACCATGGGAACGTAGAGTTCATGCTCTTTACAACAAAATAATTGAGTCTCTGATCCTGCACCAATCCAAATTGGTATGATCCTTGTGTTGCAACGAATGATCGCTAAATTCAATCAGACTTGAAAACGAGCATGGCAATTATGATACTCAATTAACCCACGCCAATTGATTGTGATGCACAACAACTTTGTCAGCTCATTTCAATGATTCCAGCATCCAGTTAGTGCTGATTACTCAGTTGAGCAGGGGACCAATATTGTGACTGACTCGTATAATTAAAACTAACCTGCACTGCTTAAAGTGGAACAAGAGCAAAATATTCTGGATGCTGGAAATCTGAAATAAAAACATGATGAGATACTCAGCAGTTCAGTCAGCATCAATTCTGATGAAACATCAGGATGAATTTTCCTGATTGAATCACAATCCTGACACCGGTCTCAAATCCATACGCCTGCCTCTGGGAGCCCTGTTCAAGTGGGGCTAGCAGCCGGCTTCCAACTCTGGGACTCAGCATGGCCCCCAAATACGGTTTGCTGATCACCTTTTTTGTGTGAGTGCTGAGGTGCCAGCAGCAGCAGTGTCAGCCACACTATGGAGGTACCTTCAGTGGGATGCCATGCAACAAGAGCTACATTAGTGGAGACATCAGTCCCCATGAAGTGGATGCAATGGCAAGCCTTGGAGATCTCTGGAAATTGATGTTGGCAACTTAACAAAGGACCTCACAGGATTTGTAGCTCAGATCGCGAGGTGTGAAGGCACCTTTGCTCAATTCCCACAGTAGGGTGCGCTGTTGGAAAAATTGCAACCTAATTTCACAATTGGCTAATTGCTCCATTAAGTGACCTAATTAGCTATCTGCTACTGTCACATAAATAGTGGTGCAGCTGGGATCTCACCTCAGACAAATGTGCATGGAGACGGGAACATGTGGAGATGACCATGTGTGTTACACACATTTTCCTCCTTTGTATCTCATCACCCACCTTCAAAACCGTCTCTGTGGGCCTGGGAAACTCAGCCCTTTAACTGCTTCCTTCTCTACAAATGCTGTCTGCCCTGCATTTCTTTTTTATTCTTTCACGGGATGCGAGCATTGGTGGCTAGGCCAGTATTTAGTGCCTATCCCTAATTGCCGAACAAGGGAGGATTCACTATTGGATCACATTCAGAGCAGATAACTAAAGAAAACTAAACTTAAGGGAATATTTAGGCAGTGTTGACCATAATACAACCTGCTTTAAAATAATAATTGGAAAGGATATAAGCATGGCAAAGAACAATAGGTTGGCGAAAAGTTACTTTTGTTGGGCTTTGAATAGAACTTGGAAAATAGAATGAACAAAAATTTTGGCAAGCACTAATATGGAAGGACAATGGGAAATATTTAAAATGATATTCAACAGAATCCAGGAAAAATATATTCCACACTCACCATACCAGGGTTCGATTCCAGCATTGGGTGAATGTGTGGAGTTTGCATATTCTCCCCGTGTCTGCGTGGGTTTCCTTCGGGTGCTCTGGTTTCCTCCCACAGTCCAAAGATGTGTAGGTTACGTGGATTAGCCATGGTAAATGTACAGGGTTTCAGGATAGGGCAGAGGGGAGGGCCTGGGTGGGAAGCTCTTTTGGAGAGCTGTTGCAGACTCAATGGGCTGAATGGCCTCCTCTGTACTGTAGGCATTCTATGGTTCTAAAAACAAGAAATAAACACTACTAAGACACCATGGGCCTGATTTTACCAAACCTTTGCGCCCGTTTTCGGGCATGAAATCGCGGTAAAGTTGGGCGTCGGGCCTATACCGCGATCTGCACCTGATTCCGAGCAGATCGCGGCTTTACCGACACCTGATTTGGGCGCGGGTCTGGCCAGTGCCCGAATCGGACGGCCCGACGATTTAAATGCATTAGCATGCATTTAAATCAACTTAGTGAACCGCGCGCCCAACCCTACTGCCAAATCCCACTTTACCGTCTTCTGGCCCATTCCGGATCCGCGCTTTTAGCGACCTGCGGAATACAAGTCCAAAGTGGATTTCTAATCTGCAGGGGAATCTCCGAAGCCCTCTCTGCCCTTGTGAAGTCACCATCCTCCTCGACCATCCTTCGTGGACCCCCCACGCTAACCACCCCGGCAGAACCCCCCCCCCGCCACCCCAACCCGGATCAGACCCCTCTGGGAGGCAGGCCCCCCCGGCAGACCCCCCACCCCCCCCACCCCCCACTCCCGGGATCAGGCCCCTCTCGGCAGAGCACACCCCCACCCTACCTTGATCGCTGGTCTCCCTCCACCATCCTTCCGTTAGCAAGATAAGCTGTATGTTCCTCAGCTAGATCCACTTTGGTCAACACAAAGATGGTCCTTCTGCCTTGTGGGTCCACCTGGCTCACCAAGTCAGTTACAATACTGCGTTCAGCATCTACTGGACCATCTTGGATACAAAGGATAATGAATGTTACTGGTCGATCTTCCTGGTGTTATCAGTACTGTAACATCAGGAACGGCTGCCGACACCAAGGATATAATTTTTAGCATAAGCAAGGCTTACATGCAGAAGCCTAATGCCATTATCCTTTGTATCCAAGATGGTTCAGTCGATGCTGAACACAGTATTGTAACTGACTTGGTGAGCCAGATGGACCCGTCACACCCCCTCGCCTCCTCCCACGGCCCCCCCCCCCACCCCCCAGAGGGTGATCTGGTCCCGCCCCCTCTCCTCCTCCCACCCCCCCACCCCCCCAGATGATCTGGGTCAGAGAGCCGCTCGCTCTGCTTTTTTCTCCCCGCCTGGGTGCGCTACTTCAGATTTTTTTTCGAACAGCGCATGCGCGGTTCAGAGCTCCGATTGGTCCGGCAGCGCTAAGCCCCGCCCACAGCGCGAATCAGACCGGAGCCAGCAAAACGCGTATGGGCGCGCTGGAAAGAGGATTCCAGGCTCAGATCTATTTGACGCCCAGATTCGGCACTTAGACTCAAAATGGTAAAATCAGGCCCCATGAGTGAATAAAGAATTGGTGGAAATTGTGGGGAAGGAAGGAAGCATACATCAGGTATGCACTTAGACAGCACTCACATATAATTCTGGTCACCAGGACATAGTGATGCTGGAAAGGTTGCCATAAAAATTTACAAGGAAGATCCCAGAAATGCAATTTTATACCGATCAAGTTGTGTCTCTTTTCTATTTCAAAGAGAAGGCTTATGTGTGAATTAATAAAGGACTTCAACATTTTAATATAAATCTAGATATTAATCTAGTAAAGTAGAATCAGAGGGAGAAAGAATTGTTTGTTAGACAGGCTACATCATAAAACTTGGCAGGCAGCACCATGGACTGTTACCTGTGCAGTGGGGTGACATTCATCAACAACGTCAACAAGGAAACCTGCGTGGTTCCCTCCCATCTGCCAAGAAAATTGATGTAAGTGCACAGGGAATGCTTTACCACTTGTGGGGAAGAGTAAAACTAGAGATCTTCAATATGAGATAGTCACAAACAAATCAAATAATGCATTTGTAAGAAATCCAGAGAGGTGTAGGTCAGTGGAATTTAAACCACACAGAATAACTGAGGCAAACTGTGTACATTCATTTAACAGGAGGCTAGATAAGCATATAAAGAAGAAGGAATTGAGGGTTATGCTGATAGATTTAAATCAGCAAGGATGGGAAGAGATTTAAGGGAAACAGAAATGAGTGATGGGGTGAATGACATGTGCGAAGTATTCCACATGTTCAGGGCTATTTAAAAGCACCATGAAAATGACATGCTATCATAGAGAAATAGAGAATTATTGTAATACCTGTGAGGTTTTGTAATTATTCTTCCAGTTGAACAATATAAGAAGCATTAACACTCTTGGTTTATGCACCACAATACCACAACTTCACAACAGATCACTCAGAATGTTTGGGCCCAATAGCAAAATAGTCACTAGTTTAAATGTATAATTTTTGTGTTGTGTATGAATTTTATTTTTGTCTTATTTTTCTTACTTGTAAATTCTCATGTTCAGAAGTCAGGATAACAGTTCTATGTTAATTGTAGGCCCTCTTCAAGGTTCTCTTTGATTTCGTTCTCATCTCAGTTACCAAACAATCATCACTTTGATTGACAATTTTGCACTGACATTTCGGTTGGAGGCAAATATTTAAGGGAATATTCAAAAGCAAAGTTCAAAAAGTTAAAAAGAAATTTGCATTCTTTTCATGGGTAACCCCAGTACACATGTGGTGATTTTAATTGTCAACAGCAAACAGATGAGTGGTGGACAGTCTTTCCACAGATTAAAGGAAATGGAAGAAGTAACTGCAGGTGGTTAAACAGCTGCTGTCAAGTCTCAGAGGATATATTTTACAATAGAATCTTGACCCCAAGTTAATGAGCACACTCACTATATAGAAAAACTGCATAGGTTCATGGCATCTGCCATTTGTGATGCAAAGCAATATAAAGATCCCATTCAGTATGATAGACTAATATGTAAGGATGTTAATAGTTTTTTCTAATCTGGATAAAATATTGCACTTATATTAATTCGAAATGTATAATGTTGTAGCCCTATTTAATAATAAGCTTTGCTTTCAAATCAAAAACCTTAAGGTTTTGGAGGCCTTTGGAGGCCAGCAGATAGTTTCAATTTTATATAAACAGAAGGGAGTAGCTATCCGCCTTCTGTGTCAGTGTCAGTTTTTAAAGATTTCATTTGATGGAAACCTTACCACACAATCAGCCACAAACTATGGGCAATTTTCCACCTGTTCATTCAGAGGAAATTTCCCAAAAGGTGACAAAGGCAAATGGCAGCTGGGACTCTCCAGTCCCACGACTGTGAATGGAGATTTGGCTAAGTGCCAAATTCTCCATTCTCACTGGCAGTGGCAGCAGGGCATTTGAGGTTGGAGAACTTTAGTCAAAGTGTCAGGTTCTGACTGAAAACCGGCATATTTCTCCCCAGAAACACAGCCAAGTTTTCACTCCAGATCTTCTGACATTTTGTTTAAAAAAAAGCAGAGGGGCATGTTTTGTGCTGCCATTCATGAGGGTTTGGGGCCTAAAGACATCAACAAGGTCATCTTCCTACCCCAAAAAAGTTTCTTTGTTGGTTAAAAAGAAAAAGGAGGCTTATGTTCGGATGAGACGTGAGCACTCGGGTAGTGCACTAGAAAGCTTTAGATTGGCTAAGAGGGAGTTGAAGAGCGAGCTTAGAAGGGCTAAAAGGGGACATGAGAAGACTTTGGCGGATAGGGTTAAAGAGAATCCTAAGGCGTTCTATAGGTATGTCAAGAACAGAAGGTTGGTTAGGGCAAGTTTAGGGCCAGTTATAGATGGCAGAGGGAAGTTATGTGTGGAACCGGAGGAGATTGGTGAAGCATTGAACCAATATTTCTCTTCGGTGTTCACGCAAGGGGACATGAATATAGCTGAGGAGGACACTGGGTTGCAAGGGAGTAGAATAGACAGTATTACAGTTGATAAGGAGGATGTGCAGGATATTCTGGAGGGTCTGAAAATAGATAAATCCCCTGGTCCGGATGGGATTTATCCAAGGATTCTCTGGGAGGCAAGAGAAGTGATTGCAGAGCCTCTGGCTCTGATCTTCAGGTCGTCGTTGGCCTCTGGTATAGTACCAGAAGATTGGAGGTTAGCGAATGTTGTCCCATTGTTTAAGAAGGGGAACAGAGACTTCCCCGGGAATTATAGACCGGTGAGTCTCACTTCTGTTGTCGGCAAGATGTTGGAAAAAATTATAAGGGATAGGATTTATAGTTATTTGGAGAGTAATGAATTGATAGGTGATAGTCAGCATGGTTTTGTGGCAGGTAGGTCGTGCCTTACTAACCTTATTGAGTTTTTTGAGAAAGTGACCAAGGAGGTGGATGGGGGCAAGGCAGTGGACGTGGTATATATGGATTTTAGTAAGGCGTTTGATAAGGTTCACCATGGTAGGCTTCTGCAGAAAATGCAGATGTATGGGATTGGGGGTGATCTAGGAAATTGGATCAGGAATTGGCTAGCGGATAGGAAACAGAGGGTGGTGGTTGATAGTAAATATTCATCATGGAGTGCGGTTACAAGTGGTGTACCTCAGGGATCTGTTTTGGGGCCACTGCTGTTTGTAATATTTATTAATGATCTGGATGAGGGTATAGTTGGGTGGATTAGCAAATTTGCTGATGACACCAAAGTCGGTGGTGTGGTAGACAGTGAGGAAGGGTGTCGTAGTTTGCAGGAAGACTTAGACAGGTTGCAAAGTTGGGCCGAGAGGTGGCGGATGGAGTTTAATGCGGAGAAGTGTGAGGTAATTCACTTTGGTAGGAATAACAGATGTGTTGAGTATAGGGCTAACGGGAGGACTTTGAATAGTGTGGAGGAGCAGAGGGATCTAGGTGTATGTGTGCATAGATCCCTGAAAGTTGGGAATCAAGTAGATAAGGTTGTTAAGAAGGCATATGGTGTCTTGGCGTTTATTGGTAGGGGGATTGAATTTAGGAGTCGTAGCGTTATGTTGCAACTGTACACAACTCTGGTGCGGCCGCACTTGGAGTACTGTGTGCAGTTCTGGTCCCCACATTACAGGAAGGATGTGGAGGCTTTGGAGAGGGTGCAGAGGAGGTTTACCAGGATGTTGCCTGGTATGGAGGGGAGATCCTATGAGGAGAGGCTGAGGGATTTGGGATTGTTTTCGCTGGAAAGGCGGCGGCTAAGAGGGGATCTTATTGAAACATATAAGATGATTAGAGGTTTAGATAGGGTGGATAGTGATAGCCTTTTTCCTCTGATGGAGAAATCCAGCACGAGGGGGCATGGCTTTAAATTGAGGGGGGGTAGTTATAGAACCGATGTCAGGGGTAGGTTCTTTACCCAGAGGGTGGTGAGGGATTGGAATGCCCTGCCAGCATCAGTAGTAAATGCGCCTAGTTTGGGGGCGTTTAAGAGATCCGTAGATAGGTTCATGGACGAAAAGAAATTGGTTTAGGTTGGAGGGTCACAGTTTTTTTTTTTAACTGGTCGGTGCAACATCGTGGGCCGAAGGGCCTGTTCTGCGCTGTAATGTTCTATGTTCTATGTTCTATGAACTCAACCCTGGAACACCTAGATAACAAAGACACCTATTTCAAACTTCTATTTATTGACTACAACTCAGTCTTCAAAACCATTATTCCAACAAAACTCATCTCCAAGCTCCATGGCTTGAGGCTCGGCTCCTTACTCTGCAACTGGATCCTGAACTTCCTAAACCACAGACCGCAATCAGTAAGGATAGGCAACAACATCTCCTCCACAATCATCCTCAACACCAGTGGCCCACAAGGCTGTGTCCTCAGCCCCTTACTATATTCCTTATACAGTTATGACTGGGTGGCCAAATTCCACTCCTACTCGATTTTCAAGTTTGCTGATAACACCACCATAATGGGTCGGATCTCAAAAATGACGGAAAGGCATACAGGAAAGAGATAGAGAATCTGGTGAACTGGTGCGACAATAATAATCTCTCCCTCAATGTCAACAAAATGAACGAGATAGTCATTGTCTTCAACAAGCATAGTGGAGGACATGCCCTTGTCTACATCATGGGGACAAAGTAGAAATGATCAAGAGCTTCAAGTTTTTAGGTGTCCAGATCACCAACAACCTGTCCTGGTCCCCCCATGCTGACGCTATAGTTAAGAAAATCCACCAACGCCTCTACTTTCTCAGAGGATTAAGGAAATTTGGCATGTCCGCTACGATTTTCACCAACTTTTACAGATGCACCATAGAAAGCATTCTTTCTGGTTGCATCACAGCTTGGTATGGCTCCTCCTCTGTCCAAGTCCACAAGAAACTACAAAGGATCATGAACGAATCCAGTTCATCACTCAAACCAGCACCCCACCCATTGACTCCTTCTACACTTCCCGCTGCCTCGGAAAAGCAGTCAGTATAATTAAGGACCCCACGCACCCTATGTATGTACTCTCTTCCACTTTCTTCCATCGGGAAAAAGATACAAACGTCTGAGGAAACGGACCAACCGACTCAAGAACAGCTTCTTCCCTGCTGCCATCAGACTTTTGAATGGACTTACCTCACATTAAGTTGATCTTTCTCTACACCATTGAATGCAGGAGCTAGGATGTCTTGTTGAAGTTGTACAAGACATTAGTAAGGCCATACCTGGAATACTGTGTACAGTTCTGGTCACCCTATTATAGAAAGAATGTTATTTAACTAGAAAGAGTGCAGAAAAGATTTACTAGGATGCTACCAGGACTTGATGGACTGTTTGAGTTATAAATAGAGGCTGGATAGACTGGGACTTTTTTCTCTGGAGTGTAGGAGACTGAGGGGTGATCTTGTAGAGGCCTATAAAATAATGAGGGGCATAGATCAGCTAGATAGTCAATATCTTTTCCCAAAGGTAGGGGGGTCTGAAACTAGAGGGCATAGGTTTAAGGTGGGAGGGGAGAGATACAAAAGAATCCAGATGGGCAATTTTTCACACAGAGGGTGGTGAGCGTCTGGAACAAGCTGCCAGACATTGTAGTAGAGGAGGGTACAATTTTGTCTTTTAAAAAGCATTTAGACAGTTACATGGGTAAGATAGATATAGAGGGATATGGGCCAAACGTAGGTAATTGGGACAGGCCAAAGGCCTGTTTCCATGCTGTGAACCTCTATGACTCTATGACATCCTAGCTATGACTGTAACACTACATTCTGTACTCTCTCCTTTCCTTCTCTATGTACAGTATGCTTTTTCTGTATAGCGCACAAGAAACAATACATTTCACTGTATACTAATGCATGTGACAATAATAAATCAAATCAAATCATATCAAAAGGCATTCCCCACAGGGATCAGGGCATCCTTTTTAAAGGGTGCCCCGATCTCAATGTAAGAGGCCAGCCCCTCTCCTGCCTCCAACAAATATCGGGACTCCCCACCCAACCCCCCCATTGTTGCCAGAGACCTCCCCCCACCCATCCATTCATTGTCACAGGCAATCTTCCCGCCCCTTCCCCCCAAATTCATAATTGCCAGTAAGCCCTCTCCATTCATCGCCCATCCCTGGCCCTGCTCCTTGGCATTGCCAGGCCCCTGACCACCTGGAGACTACACTGGCCTCCACACCCCCGGCATGGTCATCTCCAATCCTGTGGAGCAGTAGTGATTCCTACCATCTGATGTCACACTGGGGTCGGGGGGTCGGGGGGGTCGGGGGGGGGGGGGGGGGGGGTGGGGGGGGTGGGGGGGGGGGGGGGCGGAGCGGGGGGGGGAGACATCTGATGTCCCCGGAATGTATGGCATCATGCTAATTTATTAAATTTATGGTAATCAGGTTCATGCCCTCGTTGCCCATGAATCTGGTTATGCTGTCAATGGGGTGGAGGCGACAGGTCAGATCTTATTCTGAAATCTCTCTGGTGTAAATAACATTATGGCCCTCTCTTATAAGAGTTTCCAGCCGTAACGGAATTTTTGCCTGCATGGATGGGCCTGGAAAATTCCGGCCAAAGTATTGTGTCTGATTTCTCAAAAAGGATAGTTATCATTTATGAACAATATTTTAATTTAAATCAACTTAGGTGACAAACTTATGCTGCGGCTACTGGGCAGCCATTTTTGGTCCTCATTTAGATGCTTTGCTTGAGCAGTAAAAGTGGAAGCTGTCAATTATCATTTTCAAATGCTTGGTCTAAACCTCTGCTGGGCATCCAAAGGTCAAACTGCTAAAGCTGAGCTCCAACTTTGGTGCAGATTGCAGGAACTTTGGGTGTCTTTAACCAATCGTGCTTTGGATTTAATATGGCTGAGCCAGGACTTATATGAAGAGTGAGGGTGTGGCCAATGGGGGAGGAGAGAGTGACCCCCCTGATCATTGTAGGATCCTTTAGCCAACAGGAGCATGTGAAAATCAGAAAGATTCTCCTGATCACATAAAGGAGAGCTGTGGGAAGTCTTGATGAGTTACAGGTGAAAAGAAAAAGATACAGTAAATTGAGATTTTAAAGACATCTCGTCTACATGCTGATGACGGATCACCAAAGTGTTGGAATAAGAAATATCAGTTAAAAAATTAAATGGAAATAATATTGTTTCATGACAGATTTATTGTGCTTTTTGGTCTGGTTTCTTTTGATGTAGTACCAACCCTTTGTCAGGTCCATCGAGTCAAGGGAGTGTGTCACTGTTGGATAAGGGTGAACGTGAGTAGGCTAACAGATGAGGAAAATAATTCATAGGAATGCTTTCAGTGAGAGATACTCATTCAACCTTTGAATTCAGAATTATTTTGGGCTGTATGTCACTGTGATTGACACACTCCATCCAGACACTTTGACAAGATCTGCTACCAGATTTGTGTTATAATACCCTGTCTGCACAGCTGATGATTTGCATGCAAGGTTTAAAAGGGCTGCATGTCCTTCAGACTGCCTGGTCAAGGTTGTCAGCTTAATACTAAAAGGTTGAGAGCTGAAAAGCTCATCACACATATGACTGCACTCTGATGCTTGTCTCCACTGAGACTGGAGCCTACGGCTACAGACTGGGAAAGAGACATTCAGAATTAAGACATATGCTGACTTGAAAATCTTTGGAATCTACCATTAGATGCTCCTATTGGCAATCTACGGATATATCTGTACCTTCAACAACTCAAGTTTAAATGTGGAGTAACATTTTTATAAAGGGTGAAGCTTTTGAGCTAGATTGCTGGATTCTATGGCATTACAGATCTTCCTTTTTCGAGTCACAAATTTTCAGCTTTTGAATTTTTCTATTTTTTGCTCTTCTACCCTTTTCTCCATCTCTCGTGTTCTTTGTTGTCTTCTTGTACTTTTTGTTATTTGTTTATTTCCAATTGTTTTTTTACTCCCTATTAAAAATTTACATTTGATCAATTTCGGGAGGGGTATCGATGAACTGCAGACACATGTTTGACATGGGGGCCCCCCCTTCACATGAATACCCCCACCCTCCACCACCTTCCTACACAGGATTGGGACCCAGGTTCAGTCCCAGCGGAAGGGCTACCTATACCCGTTGAATGGGCAGTGTCAATGTTTTATTGTTTCAATCCTGTACTCTGATTCAGCTACTTCATGTGATTGAATGCCCCACCTAGTGGCTTAGTGACTATTAATGTAACACAGTCTGTTCATGAAGTAACATAAACCTTGACTAGAAACCTATTTTACAAGTCATTTAAAAATCATGTTATTTTTCTTTCTTACAAGACCTCAAGCATGAACTTTTCTGAAGGTGCTCCTCATTGATACCACAATAATTGTTATAATAAAATGTAAACATTTTTGTACTTCTGTAAATGTGAATGACAAAATGTAAACATTGCCTCTGATTTAGGATATGTGCATCTTGTGCCTCTATTGCTTTGATATGTGCACAATTTGCCATTACCAACATGCAATTCCTATTTGAGCACAATCTAGGGCTAAATTAAATATCTCCTATAAAAGGAGTACACAGATGGTTATGTGTGATTAACCTGCACCCATTGATTGTGATGCAGGCACCACGCTAACTTTATGCTGTCTGCTCATTTTATGATCTCAGTGTCCAGTGCTGATCACAATATTCATCTGCTGCATGCATGTGGTGAACCATCGTTGGTTCACCACTGGGGTTGTTATTGTGTTACTGTTGGGCTAGGGTGTTGTTGTTATGGGGGTTGTACTATGTTGTTGGGATAGGGTGTTTACATAGAACATAGAACATAGAAAGTCACAGCACAAACAGGCCCTTCGGCCCACAAGTTGCGCCGATCACATCCCCACCTCTAGGCCTATCTATAGCCCTCAATCCCATTAAATCCCATGTACTCATCCAGAAGTCTCTTAAAAGACCCCAACGAGTTTGCCTCCACCACCACCGACGTCAGCCGATTCCACTCACCCACCACCCTCTGAGTGAAAAACTTACCCCTGACATCCCCCCTGTACCTACCCCCCAGCACCTTAAACCTGTGTCCTCTCGTAGCAACCATTTCAGCCCTTGGAAATAGCCTCTGAGAGTCCACCCTATCCAGACCCCTCAACATCTTGTAAACCTCTATCAGGTCACCTCTCATCCTTCGTCTCTCCAGGGAGAAGAGACCAAGCTCCCTCAACCTATCCTCATAAGGCATGCCCCCCAATCCAGGCAACATCCTTGTAAATCTCCTCTGCACCCTTTCAATGGCTTCAACATCTTTCCTGTAATGAGGTGACCAGAACTGCGCGCAGTACTCCAAGTGGGGTCTAACCAGGGTCCTATAAAGCTGCAGCATTATCTCCCGACTCCTAAACTCAATCCCTCGATTAATGAAGGCTAGTACGCCATACGCCTTCTTGACCGCATCCTCCACCTGCGAGGCCGATTTAAGAGTCCTATGGACCCGGACCCCAAGGTCCTTCTGATCCTCTACACTGCTAAGAATGGTACCCTTCATTTTATACTGCTGCTCCATCCCATTGGATCTGCCAAAATGGATCACTACACACTTATCCGGGTTGAAGTCCATCTGCCACTTCTCCGCCCAGTCTTGCATTCTATCTATGTCTCGCTGCAACTTCTGACATCCCTCCAAACTATCCACAACACCACCTACCTTGGTGTCGTCAGCAAACTTACCAACCCATCCCTCCACTTCCTCATCCAGGTCATTTATGAAAATGACAAACAGCAAGGGTCCCAGAACAGATCCCTGGGGCACTCCACTGGTCACTGACCTCCATGCAGAGAAAGACCCCTCCACAGCCACTCTCTGCCTTCTGCAGGCAAGCCAGTTCTGGATCCACAAGGCAACAGCCCCTTGGATCCCATGCCCTCTCACTTTCTCAAGAAGTCTTGCATGGGGGACCTTATCTGTCCTGTCCTAAGTGTTTACCTGTCCTAAGTGTTTACCTGTCCTAAGTGTTTACCTGTCCTAAGTGTTATCATGGCACACTCCAGTGGGGTCCCGCCTCCGGTGGCAGGGTATAAGACCCCCTGCTCCGGCAGGACCCCTTCAGTCTGAACGGGTGAATTTGTGTTAGTAGTTTCATTGTTAATGTATTAAAGCCTTCAGAACTAAAGCCTTGTTTCCGGGTGCTCATTGAGGTGCATCAATTTAATACATTAACTGAGAATATGGAACAGATCCTAAAACCGGATCGTCTGACACTGGACCCACGTGCGGTCGGTGCAGCTAACACGTTCGAACATTGGTGGAAGTGCTTCGAGGACTACCTGGCAGCCTCGGTAGCTATCACTACAGACAGTGATAGACTCCAGGTCCTCCACGCAAGGGTAAGCGACACGATTTACCTAGCCATTCGTGCAGCTTCCACTTACCAGGGTGCCGTCGAGCTCCTAAAGAATAGGTACATTACGCCACCCAACGAGATTCACGCTTGTTATCTCCTCGCTACACGACGTCGGCAGTCGGGCGAGACCATAGAAGACTACGCCAATGAACTCCTGCAGCTTGCCAGGGGTTGTGACTGTAAGGATGTCTCCGCCGAGCAGTACATGCAAGACCTCGCCCGAGACGCGTTCGTAGCAGGGGTAGGGTCCTCGTACATCAGACTTAAATTATTAGAAAAGGGGAAACTCAACTTGACCCAGGCAATGGGGATGGCCGTGAGGTTGGAGGCGGCGTCGAAGAGCTTGGCGCTGTACCCCGAGGACCACGTGCAGTCAACGTGGTTGGAGCAAGCTCTGCTCCCTCCTCGCCCCGCGAACCCGCGCTCCCAGATCGATTCGACGACGGCGGCAGCTCCAGGTGGCCAGCGATGCTATTTTTGCGGTGGGGCCAAGCATCCACGGCAACAGTGTCCGGCAAGAACGGCAATCTGCAGCCAGTGCGGTAAAAAAGGCCACTACGGCAAAGTCTGCAGGTCCAAACCTAAAAACGGCAGTGCAGCTTGTAACCCTCCAGAACGGAGACCATCTCTTTCGGCGCTGCAGTACCCACGAGGTCCGACCACGTGCGATCTCAGGACGGCGCCATCGTGGCAGACAGAGGAGGAGGAAGACCACCAGGAGTCGCTGCGCTTGGAGCCCTCGGCCACATGCGATTCATGGGGGCGGCCATCATGGTCCACGACGACTAGGAGCGACCAGCAGGGGTCCTCAGCATCCACATCGGCAGCATGCAGCAGCGACCAGCAGGGGTCCTCAGCATCCACATCGGCAGCATGCAGTGACGCCCAGGGGCCAACGGTGGCGTCGATCTCTCTGGATCAGACCAGGCATTACAGACTGGAACATTCCATGATGGAGGTAAAGGTTAGTGGCAGAACTGTAAATTGTCTGTTTGACAGTGGGAGCACCGAAAGTTTCATACACCCTGAAACTGCTAAAAGGTGTGGACTCCGGGTTCTCCCTGCCAAACAGACAATTTCCATGGCATCACAGTCCCGGTCTGTACCGATCCAAGGACAATGTATGGTAACTCTTGAGGTACAGGGCACAGT
The DNA here is from genome assembly GCF_964213995.1 of Mustelus asterias. Lineage (NCBI taxonomy): Eukaryota > Metazoa > Chordata > Chondrichthyes > Carcharhiniformes > Triakidae > Mustelus > Mustelus asterias. The sequence goes on from NC_135810.1 coordinate 38,217,739, forward strand.
TTACGAGCAATACAGGCTCCTTGTGCTACCTCACCTTTGCGCGCCAATTCTCCTCGGACTAAACTTTATGGCCCACATGAGGAGTGTGATCCTACAGTACGGTGGGCCACTCCCTTCACTGGCAGTAGGGAACCAGCCGCAGCCTCCAAATTGCCCAAAGCGCCCCGCATGCAATCTATCCACCCTGAAGATCACGACACCATCCCTTTTTAAAAATCTGGTACCTGGCTGCAAGCCCATCGCTACTAAAAGTAGGCGTTACAGCGCTGAGGACCGGATCTTTATTAGATCTGAGGTTCAGCGGCTCCTCAAGGAAGGGATCATACAGGCCAGTGCTAGTCCGTGGAGAGCGCAGGTCGTGGTAGTCAAAAGCGGGAACAAACCTCGGATGGTCATCGACTATAGTCAGACCATTAATAGATACACGCAGCTGGATGCGTATCCTCTCCCGCGCATTTCTGATATGGTCAATCAGATTGCGCAGTACCGAGTGTTTTCTACCATAGACCTTAAGTCCGCCTACCATCAACTCCCCATCCGCCCAGAGGACCGACAATATACGGCTTTTGAGGCGGATGGTCGTCTATACCAATTCCTCAGGGTTCCATTTGGTGTCACCAATGGGGTCTCGGTCTTCCAGCGTGCTATGGACCGAATGGTGGACCAGAACGGGTTGCGGGCTACCTTCCCGTACCTGGATAACGTCACCATCTGCGGCCATGACCAGCAGGACCACGACACGAATCTCCAACACTTTCTACGCACTGCATCTCGCCTGAATCTGACCTATAACAGGGAGAAGTGCGTATTCCGTACGCGTAGGTTAGCCATCCTCGGATACGTGGTGGAAAACGGGGTCATTGGCCCTGATCCAGACCGTATGCGCCCACTCACTGAACTTCCCTTGCCCGCTAGCACGAAAGCACTGAGGAGATGCCTCGGGTTCTTTTCGTATTATGCACAGTGGGTCCCCAACTACGCGGACAAAGCTCGTCCGCTCATTAAGTCCACGACCTTCCCACTTACGCCGGAGGCCCAATTGGCCTTCAAGGTTTTGAAAAGCGACATCTCGAAAGCCACGATGCACGCGGTGGATGAATCCATCCCTTTCCAGGTGGAGAGTGATGCATCGGACTTCGCCCTAGCTGCCACACTAAACCAGGCAGGCAGGCCCGTCGCGTTTTTTTCCCGCACCCTTCAAGGCCCAGAGATTCGGCACTCAGCGGTGGAAAAGGAGGCTCAGGCCATTGTGGAGGCAGTCAGACACTGGCGCCATTACCTGGCAGGTAAGCGGTTCACCCTGATCACGGATCAACGATCCGTGGCGTTTATGTTCAGTAACACGCAGAGGGGCAAGATCAAGAACGATAAGATCTTGCGGTGGAGAATTGAGCTCTCCACCTATAATTACGATATTATGTATCGTCCAGGGAAGCTCAATGAGCCCTCGGATGCCCTCTCGCGCGGAACATGCGCCATCATGCAGGAGGACCGCTTGAAGGCTCTCCACAATGATCTGTGTCATCCTGGAGTCACCAGACTCTACCACTTCATAAAAGCCCGCAACCTACCCTACTCGGTGGAGGAGGTCAGGTCAGTTACTAGAAGTTGTCGGATTTGCGCAGAATGCAAACCACACTTTTATCGACCAGACCGGGCACATTTGGTCAAGGCCACTCGCCCTTTTGAGAGGCTGAGTGTAGATTTTAAGGGCCCCCTTCCCTCAACGGATCGGAATGTCTATTTTCTTAACATAATAGACGAATTTTCCCGGTTTCCGTTTGTTTTCCCCTGTGCGGACACGTCGACTGCCACCGTCATCAAGGCATTCAGTGAGCTTTTTACCCTGTTCGGGTACCCCTGCTATATTCATAGCGACAGGGGCTCGTCGTTCATGAGCAACGACTTGAGGCAATTCCTGCTCTCATTCGGGATTGCCTCTAGTAGAACCACGAGCTACAACCCTAGGGGTAACGGACAGGTGGAAAGGGAGAATGCTACAGTCTGGAAGGCTGTCCTACTGGCACTGAAATCCAAGGGCCTTCCAGTCTCCCGGTGGCAGGAGGTCCTTCCAACTGCGCTCCATTCTATCCGCTCCCTCCTGTGTACGGCAACCAATGCTACTCCCCACGAGAGGATGTTCTCATTCCCTCGGAAGTCGTCCTCGGGGACCTCATTGCCAGCCTGGTTGACGTACCCAGGACCCGTCCTTCTGCGGCGCCATGTGAGGGCTCGCAAGTCCGACCCCTTGGTCGAACCGGTCCAACTCCTCCACGCCAACCCTCAGTATGCCTATGTGGCATATCCTGACGGGCGAGAGGACACTGTCTCCATTAGAGACCTGGCGCCCGCAGGGGACGTAGCAACTCCTGTCGCTCCTATTCCCCCAGTCACAGATCCACTACTCCTCATTACTTCCCCAGACGTGGCGCGGTCAGCACCGGGACCAGTGCATAACACTTTTACTCCCATGTACAGCTTGCCTGAGACTCGGAGATCGGCGCCACCATCATCACCACCACCACCACCACCAAACGTTCCAGGATCCCCTACACCATCGCCTCATCAGGGCCGGCCGGCCCGGGAGTCTTTGAGGGGACAGCCAGATGTTGTTTTGAGAGAGCCACCGCAAGCACCTGCTCCGGTTTCGCAACCGGTGTTGAGAAGATCGCAGCGTCGGTGTGGTCCTCCAGACCGTCTGGACTTGTGAATCCTGTTATTTTTTTTGTCATTGTCTGTTTTCATCCACCCCGCCACCTTTGGTTCCTAAAGGAGGGGTGAATGTGGTGAACCATCGTTGGTTCACCACTGGGGTTGTTATTGTGTTACTGTTGGGCTAGGGTGTTGTTGTTATGGGGGTTGTACTATGTTGTTGGGATAGGGTGTTTACCTGTCCTAAGTGTTATCATGGCACACTCCAGTGGGGTCCCGCCTCCGGTGGCAGGGTATAAGACCCCCTGCTCCGGCAGGACCCCTTCAGTCTGAACGGGTGAATTTGTGTTAGTAGTTTCATTGTTAATGTATTAAAGCCTTCAGTTCTAAAGCCTTGTTTCCGGGTGCTCATTGAGGTGCATCAATGCATGAGCAGGGAACCAATATTATGAGTGCCTGGCACAAATTAAAATCAGTCTGCAATGTTTAAAGCTATCCTGCATCTCTTAAAGGGGAATCATAGATCATAGAAACCCTACAGTGCAGAAAGAGGCCATTGGGCCCATCGAGTCTGCACCAACCACAATCCCACCCAGGCCCTACCCCCATATCCCTACATATTTTACCCGCTAATCAACACATCTCAGGACACTAAGGGGCAATTTTAGTATGGCCAATCAACCTAACCCGCACATCTTTGGACTGTGGGAGGAAACCGGAGCAACCGGAGGAAACCCCCACAGACACAGGGAGAATGTGCAAACTCCACCCAGACAGTGACCCAAGCCAGGAATCAAACCCAGGTCCCTGGAGCTGTGAAGCAGCAGTGCTAACCACTGTGCTGCCGTGCCGAATGGAGTATATGCTGGAAATTTGACCTGGGAAAGAGTGAGGAATGGGAAAACAGGAGACTAAGAAGTCTCACAACACCAGGTTAAAGTCCAACAGGTTTATTTGGTAGCAAAATCCACTAGCTTTCAGAGCACTGTTCCTTCGTCAGGTAAGTGGGAGTTCTGTTCACAAACAGGGCATACAGTGTGTATCCCAGTCCAATGCCGGCATCTCCACATCAAACCAGGAGAGGGCAGGGTCAAAGGTTTTGGATGACTGCACTGGGGGTCTTGATGAGTTTGATTTGATTTGATTTATTATTGTCACATGTATTAACATACAATGGAAAGTATTGTTTCTTGCGCGCTATACAGACAAAACATACCGTTCATAGAGAAGGAAACGAGAAAGTGCAGAATGTAGTGTTACAGTCGTAGCTAGGGTATAGAGAAAGATCAACTTAATGCAAGGTAAATCCATTCAAAAGTCTGACAGCAGCAGGGAAGAAGCTGTTCTTGAGTCGGTTGGTACGTGACCTCAAACTTTTGTATCTTTTTCCCGAAGGAAGAAGGTGGAAGAGAGAATGTTCGGGGTGCGTGAGGTCCTTAATTATGATGGCTGCTTTGCCAAGGCAGCAGGAAGTGTAGACAGAGTCAATGGATGGGAGGCTGGTTTGCATGATGGATTGGGCTACATTCACGACTTTTTGTAGTTTCTTGCGGTCTTGGACAGAGCAGGAGCCATACCAGGCTGTGATACAACCAGAAAAAATGCTTTCTATGATGCACCTGTAAAGGTTGGTGAGAGTCGTAGTTGACATGCCAAATTTCCTTAGTCTTCTGAGAAAGTAGAGGCATTGGTGGGCTTTCTTAACTATAGTATCGACATGGGGGACCAGGACAGGTTGCTGGTAATCTGGACACCTAAAAACTAGAAGCTCTCGACCCTTTCTACTTTGTCTCCGTTGGTGTAGACAGGAGCATGTTCTTCTTTACGCTTCCTGAAATCGATGACAATCTCCTTCGTTTTGTTGACATTGAGGGAGAGATTATTGTTACCGCACCAGTTCACCAGATTCTCTATCTCATTCCTGTATTCTGTCTCGTCATTGTTTGAGATCCGACCCATAGGGTGGTGTCGTCAGCAAAGTTGAAAATCGAGTTGGAGGGGAATTTGGCCGCACAGTCATAGATGTATAAAGAGTATAATAGGGGGCTGAGAACACAGCCTTGTGGAGCACAGGTTTTGAGGATGATCATGGAGGGGGTGTTGTTGCCTATCCTTACTGATTGTGGTCTGTGAGTTAGGAAGTTCAGGATCCAGTTGCAAAGGGAGGTGCCGAGGCCCAGGCCATGGAGTTTAGAGATGAGTTTCGTGGGAATAATAGTGTTGAAGGCTGAGCTGTAGTCAATAAATAGGAGTCTGACATAGGTGACCTTGTTATCTAGGTGTTCCAGGGTTGAGTGCAGGGCCAGGGAAATAGCGTCTGCTGTGGACCTGTTGTGGCGGTAGGCAAACTGTAGTGGATCCAGGTAGTCCGGGAGGCTGGAATTGATTCGTGCCATGACTAGCCTCTCGAAGCACCTCATAATGATGGATGTCAGAGCCACCGGCTGATAGTCATTAAGGCATGCTGCTTGGTTTTTCTTAGGTACCGGGATGATGGTCGTCTTCTTGAAGCAGATAGGGACCTCAGATTGTTGTAAAGAGAGGTTGAAGATGTCTATGAATACCCTCGCCAGCTGATCCACGCAGGATCTGAGTGCTCGTCCGGGTACCCCATCAGGGCCAGTCGCTTTCCATGGGTTGACCTTTGAGAAGGCTGCTCTGACATCTGCAATGGTGACCCCAAGTACAGTTCATCCAGGGCTTCCAGGGTGGAGGGCATGCTCTCGCTGACCTCTTGCTCAAAACGGGAGTAGAATGCATTGAGCTCATCGGGGAGCTGGCGATTTTACATGCCTTCATCTTATAGCCTGTTTTGTAGCATGTCTTGCAGACCTTGCCATAGTCAGCGGGGGTCACTGTGGGTAGCTTGGGACTCTAGCTTGGTCCAGTATTGTCTGAAGGAGATGGAAAGGAGGTATGTCCTGTATTTACAGGGAGGAAGGAGACCTTCCAGTCACCAGATTAAATGACAGTGCAATGAGATAGCTGTGAATCTGGATTCATGGCCGCAAAAATTCAATGATTGGCCAAGGTCAGTGAAATGCATCAAATGCCATAATCTTACTAACTGCACCAGTTGCCTAATCCCCACAAATCATACACCCCATCAATCACCTACCAACAATCTCGAACAATCAAGCCTCATATCTAACATTCCAATGCGAATGTCTTCTGAAGTGGCCGAGGAAACAATGGCTGGAATTTTATTGGCCCCCCCGGGATGGGTGAGGGACAGACAATGGAAACTTCCATTGACCCCGGGCAGGATTTTACGGTTTTGGGATGAGTGAGGTCATAAAATCCTGCCCCATGAGTTGTTAAAACAATTCTTAAAACTTGTTTTACCAAAGCATGTGGTCACTTACCTCATTGATAATTCTGTGTTCATTCCTCCTTCGGACACTTGCATACATACATAGCAGTTTGATTAATTTTACAGAAATTTCAAAGCATGGCCGGATTTTTTCTGACTGTTAGGCCACCGGAAACATATTAGCTGAGACTTTGCTGGAGTGGGCCATCTTGTGGTATGTCTTGTTCAACAGATATCTTCTTTTACCTTACAACCCAAAATTTGTATCATCTTCTGGAAGTGGGAGATGGATATCATGTGCTGAGGACAACTGGGACAATTGGGACCATGGTGAACCAAAAGTAAAAAGTAAAGTTTATTTATTAGTCACAAGTAAGGCTTACAATAACACTGCAATGAAGTTACTGTGAGATTCCCCTAGTCGCCACAACCCGGCAGCTGTTCGGGTCAATGCACCTAACCAGCACGTCTTTCAGAACGTGGGAGGAAACTGGAGCACCTGGGGGAAACCCACACAGACACGGGGAGAACATGCAAACTCCTCACAGACAATGACCCAAGTCAGGAATCAAACCCAGGTCCCTGGTGCTGTGAAGCAGCAGTGCTAACACTGTGTCACTGTGCTGCCCAGAACAGCTCCTCAAACAAAAAGTTTTTAAGGATGGAGAAAGAAACAAGATCACTGGAAAAGAAAATAGGGTGAATTTCAATCAAAACAGATACAGAAAGAAGTAAAGTTTGGATTAAGGAGGTTCCAATTAAGAGAAAAGAGAGAGAAAACTTGGTGGTATGGCATATTTTAAATGTTGGTACTATTTTTCTTATTTCAGTGAATGTTTAAGCTTTTAAAAAGAAATCTCAATATTTTTTCTGCAGAATATACTAGCAATGGCATTAGCAGCTAGTTAGACCAAAACCTCGAATATTGTGAACATTTTGGTCTCCTTATCTAAGATATACTGGAGGCAGTCCAGAGAAGGTTCACAAGGTTGATCCCAGATATGGAGGGATTTTCTCATGAGGAGAGTTTAAGTCGGTTGGGCCTACACTCATTGGAGTTTAGATGACCTTATTGAGACATATGGGAATCTCAGGTAGGGTAGAGTAGGGTAGATGCTGAGAGGTTGTTTTCCCTTGTGGGAGAGTTTAGGACCAGAAGGAATAATCTCAGAGGAAGGAGTGGCCCATTTAAGACACAGATGAAAATAAATTTCTTCTCTCACAGGGTAGTGAATCTGTGGAATTCTTTACCGCAAACATCTGTAGAGGCTGGGTCATTAGGTATGTTCAAGGCTGAGATAAACAGATTTCTAATCAGTAAGGAAATCAAGGGTTATGGAAATAAGGCAGGAGAGTGAAGTTGAGGATTATATCAGATCAGCCATGATCTCATTGAATGAGGGAGCAGACTCGATGGGCCAAATGGCCTACTTCTGCTCCTGCGTCATATGGTCTTATAATCCCACAGAGGTTGGAAGACGTTTGAAGACATTCATGCAATATATACCATCCCTCACTCCTGCAATCTCCGATCTGGTATGCTGATTAAACTCAACTTCCACTTCAGCAATGACTGGATGCCCTTTGGCCCATTATCCAATTGGAGAAAGCATATGCCGATCTGATAGATATGGACCAGCTATTCTTCCTTAATGGTTATCTACATTTTCCATTCTCACATTCCTCTCTGTTAATGCTCAAATGAAACAACTGTATTGTGAAGCCAGTGACTCCTGCAGGCAATGGTTCCAATTGCATCTTCTCGAAGAAATGTTCCTTTTTTTCTCTCAGCTCTGACTTCAATGTTGTGACTTTAAGTAGTATAAGGGCTCCTTAGTCCAGCCATGAGCTCTTGACACATTGCCTCAGAAAAGCGCTGCTGCAGCTGGGCTTTGAATGTGGCACTCACCTAGAAGTTACAAGTGAAGTGAGGGCTTATAGCTACACACCACTCATTTCCAAATGTGATTTAGACCAGTCTAATTTCCCACAAGATTGGGAGGGGAACATGATTCCATTGAGTAGCATTTTTAATTAGTATTGATGAAAAGGATAATGCATTCAAATAGTGATCCTGATAGGGATCAGCAGGATACCCAACCTGTCAACATCAGTCTGCCATGAAAGTAGCAAGCGGAAAATTCCAAACTAATTTCCCAGTGGTAGGAATCTGATTTTAGGCCTCTCTCTGAATTTTTCACTCCCGCCCATCACAAACCTTTGTGCTATTGTTGGCAAGGCTGGAAAATTCAGCCCATTGTTTCCAAAACATAATCCATCATTTTGTTTCCGGTGCCACGTGATAGCGAGTTGAGGAACAGGGAGAGAGTGCAGATAAACATGTGGCTGCAGGGATGGTGCAGGAGAGAGAGTTTCAGTTACGTGGATAATTGGAACACATTCTGGGGAAGGTGGGACCTGAACCAGAGGGGAACCAATATCCTGGCAGGGAAATTTGCTACAGCTCTTTGGGGGGGGTTTAAACTAATTTGTCAGGGGGATGGGAAAACGAGCTGTAGTCCAGAAGCCAGTGTTGAGTGTTGTGAGGTACTGAGGAAGGTATCAAGGTCGCAGGAGTGTACCGGCAGACAGGAAGGTGGGTTGAAGTGTGTCTACTTCAATGCAAGGAGCATCCGGAATAAGGGAGGTGAACTTGGAGCGTGGATTGGTACTTGGGACTACGATGTTGTGGCCATCACAGAGACATGGTTAGAACAGGGACAGGAATGGTTGTTGGAAGTTCCGGGGTATAGATGTTTCAGTAAGAGTAGGGAAGGTGGTAAAAGAGGTGGAGGAGTAGCATTGTTAATCAAGGATAGTTTAACGGTTGCAGACAGGCAGTTCGAGGGGGATCTGCCAACTGAGGTAATATGGGCTGAAGTTAGAAATAGGAAAGGAGCGGTCACGTTGTTAGGAGTTTTCTATAGGCCCCCAAATAGTAATAGAGATGTGGAGGAAGAAATTGCAAAGCAGATTATGGATAGGTGTGGAGGTCACAGGGTAGTTGTCATGGGTGACTTTAACTTTCCAAATATTGATTGGAACCTTTATAGGTCGAATAGTTCGGATGGGAAGTTTTTGTACAGTGTGTGCAGGAGGGTTTCCTGACACAATATGTGGATAGGCCGACAAGAGGTGGGGCCACATTGGATTTGGTATTGGGTAATGAACTGGGCCAAGTGTTAAATTTGGTTGTGGGAGAGCACTTTGGAGATAGTGACCATAATTCGGTGTTTTTCATTATTGCCATGGAGAAGGATGGGGCCATACGGCAGGGCAAGGTTTATAATTGGGGGTAATTATGATGCGATTAGGCAAGAATTAGGGAGCATAAGATGGGAACAGAAACTGTCAGGGAAAGGTACAAATGAAAAGTGGAGCTTGTTCAAGGAACAAATACTGCATGTCCTTGATAGGTATGTCCCTGTCAGACAGGGAGGAAATGGCCGAGTGAGGGAACCATGGTTCACAAAAGAGGTTGAATGTCTTGTCAAGAGGCAAAAGGAAGCGTATGTCAGGATGAGAAAACAAGGTTCAGTTGGGTCAATTGAGGGTTACAAGGTAGCAAGGAATGAGCTAAAAAAAAGGGCTTAGGAGAGCTAGGAGGGGGCATGAGAAGTCCTTGGAGGGTCGGATCAGGGAAAACCCCAAGGCTTTTTACTCTTATGTGAGAAATAAAAGAATGACCAGGGTGAGGTCAGGGCCAGTCAAAGACAGTAGTGGGAACTTGTGCATGGAGTCAGAAGAGATAGGAGAGGCGATGAATGAATATTTTTCTTCAGTGTTCACCAAGGAGAGGGGCCATGTTTTTGAGGATGAGAGTGTGATACAGGCTGATAGGCTGGAGGAGGTAGATGTTCTGAGGGAAGATGTATTAGCAATTTTGAAAAACCTGAGGGTCGATAAGTCCCCTGGACCAGATGAGATATATCCTAGGATTCTTTGGGAGGCAAGGGATGAGATTGCAGAGCCTTTGGCTCTGATCTTTGGGTCCTCACTGTCCACGGGGATAGTGCCAGAGGACTGGAGAGTGGCGAATGTTGTTCCTCTGTTCAAGAAAGGAAATAGGAATGATCCTGGTAATTATAGGCCAGTTAGACTTACTTCGGTGGTCGGTAACTTAATGGAAAAGGTCCTGAGGGATAGGATTTATGACCATTTAGAATGATGCAGCTTAATCCGGGATAGTCAACATGGATTCTTGAAGGGTAAGTCTTGCCTCACAAATTTGATTGAATTCTTTGAAGAGGTAACTAAGTGTGTTGATGAAGGTAGAGCAGTTGATGTCATATACATGGATTTTAGTAAGGCGTTTGATAAGGTCCCCCATGGTCGGCTCATGAAGAAAGTATGGGTGTGGGATAGAAGGAAAGTTGGCCGATTGGATAAGTAACTGGCTATCTCATAGAAGACAGAGGGTGGTGGTGGATGGAAAATTTTCAGACTGGAGACCAGTTACCAGCGGTGTACCACAGGGATCAGTGCTGGGTCCTCTACTATTTGTGATTTTTATCAATGACTTAGAGGAGGGGGCTGAAGGGTGGATTAGTACATTTGCTGATGACACCAATTTTGGTGGAATAGTGGATGAGGTGGAGGGCTGTTGTAGGCTGCAAAGAGACATTGATAGGATGCAGAACTGGGCTGAAAAATGGCAGATGGAGTTTAACCCTGATAAGTGCAAGGTGATTCATTTTGGTAGGACAAATTTGAATGCGGATTACAGGGTCAACGGTAGGGTTCTGAGGAATGTGGAGGAAGAGAGAGATCTTGGGGTTCATTCCACAGATCTCTGAAGGTTGCCACTCAAGTGGATAGAGCCGTGAAGAAGGCCTATAGTGTGTTAGCGTTTATTAACAGGGGGTTTGAGTTTAAGAGCTGTGGGGTTATGCTGCAACTGTACAGGACCTTGGTGAGACCACATTTGGAATATTGTGTGCAGTTCTGGTCACCTCACTATAAGAAAGATGTGGAAGCATTGGTGAGAGTGCAAAGGAGATTTACCAGGATGCTGCCTGGTTTGGAGGGTAGGTCTTATGAGGAAAGGTTTAGGGAGCTAGGGCTTTTCTCTTTAGAGGTTTATAAGATGATGAGGGGGATAGATAGAGTGGACGTTAACCGCGGTTATTGGATAGGCACATGGAGCACACCAGAATGATAGGGAGTGGGATAGCTTGACCTTGGTTTCGGATAAAGCGCGGCACAACACCGAGGGCCGAAGGGCCTGTACTGTGCTGTACTGTTCTATGTTCTATGCTCTATCACAGTTGATAAACCTGTAATCTTGGAAATAAGATTCAAGGAGATTACTAAACCTTGTTTTCATCTGAACATTGCACAGAGTTAGAGGAATTCCCTTTGGGAGATAATGTCAAAATTATAATCGCAGGAACTAAAAACCTGAATTTGGGAAAATTTGGGAAAATATTTCAAAATATATGACAATATATAATAAAAATTTAGTAATCTCCTTGAATCTTATTTCCAACCAAGTTCCACCACGGGGACAATTCTTCCAAGTTCACCACAGGACTCTGAACATTTGAGCATCAACAATCCAGTTACAGATCACAAATGTATTATACAGGTCACTAATTGCTCACTAGGGCACTGTAGTTTAATTACCTTTCCCATAGAGAATTAGGCAGCACAAAGAGGCTGCTACATTATTTGCAGTTTGCAAGACTCTCCCAAGACCATCTTCCCCCCTCTCTGCTCTCTCTGCTGTTTTTTCTTTCGCGCCTGGGCGCGCTGCTTCGGATTTTTTTCGAACTGCGCATGCGCAGTTCAGAGCTCCGATCGGTCCGGCAGCGCTAAGCCCCGCCCACAGCGTGGTTCGGACTGGAGCCAGCAAAACGCGTATGGGCGTGCTGGAAAGAGGATTCCAGGCTCGGATCTATTTGACTCCCAGATTCGGCACTTAGACTCAAAGTGGTAAAATCAGGTCCAATGTCTGGGGTGCGTGGGGTCCTTAATTATGCTGACTGCTTTTTCGAGCAGCGGAAAGTGTAGACAGAGTCAATGGATGGGAGGCTGGTTTGTGTGATGGATTGGGCTACATTCGCGACCTTTTGTAGTTCCTTGCAGTCTTGGGCAGAGCAGGAGTCATACCAAGCTGTGATACAACCAGAAAGAATGCCATGATTGAATGGCAGAGCAGACTTGATGGGCCAAGTGGCCTAATTCTGCTCCTATGTCTTATGGTCTTATCCCATCTTTAAAGGTCATCCATTGCTTGATTACAGTTTTCATGTCAGTTTTTGGTTAAATTTTATCCTGGCCACATTGTGCTCACCTCATTAAAGTTAGCTCTCTTCCAATTTAGAAATTCTACTTTAGATTGTTCCTTGCCATTCTCCATTGCTAGTCTAAACTTTAAGATACAATGATCACTCTTACCCATGAGCTGTCCCAAAGACACTCGGTCCAATTGACCTACTTCATTTCCCAACAGCAGATCCAGCAATGTCTCCTTCCTTGCTTTACTGTGAAGATACTGGTCAAGGAAGTTTGCCTGAACAGAGTCTAGAAACTACCCCAACCCCACCCCCATCCCCCTCCACCCCCACCTCCTTTCCATTTACTGTAACATTATCCTGATTAACATTTGGACAACAGAAGTCCCAACATCACCACTTTATAGTTCTGACCAAATATGGGATTTCTCTACAGATTTGTTCCTCTATCTTTCCCTATTTGAAGGCTTATGGAATATGTCTGAGAGAGGAAGCATAGCAAACCACCACTGACAAAAATTGACAAGAAAAACAACCCTCCAACTGTGGGTGAAGTATCAGTAGACATTGAGCCAAGGACCTACCTTCAGCAGAGCAGTCATGAAATGAAATCTGTTCCAATACTTTGTTCTGTTCTCAGAAAAAATGTTCCAATTTTAGACATTTGTATGGATTCTGCTGGCACATGATCAGGGGAAATGGGGAGGGGCCAATGATTGGGGCCAGGGGGAGAGAAGTGCTGACTCTGATCGGAGGTGGGGAGGGGAGCTGCTGAGAACTTCATGGCGTGGTCAGGGAGAGGTTTCTTCCTGTTATGATCGGGGCACTCTTTAAAGATGGCACCCTAATCTCTGTGCACCCGGGTTTGGCAGGCCTGGTGAGACCCCGCCTCCTATATGGTGGTGTGAAACACAACCCCTTGATTTTTTTTCAGTAGAGTGCTGTAAGATCGGGAGAGAAAACCAACATGCTTCTCTAGACAGAAAAAGACGAGTTTTTGTGCTGGAAACAACACTTTGCCTTTCTTTGTAAGATTCCCCCCTATGTTTCTATGTTATCAGAGTGTTTTCAGATTACCAAACAACAGCAAGCTTTTGTTTTAATTTTATTTTGATAAGCACAAAAGTTGAGATAGTTTTGAGATTGTGGTGCATTTCAGTGTCCGAGGTATTTAGTAAGATCAATATATAAGGTTAGTGGCGTCTTTCTTATATTATATTAATGCTACATATCAAGGACAATAGTGAAGTGTTTTATAGGGGATAATATTCATCTGTTTTATTTCTTTTTAATCTGTTGGTTTAGAGCCTGAATTTTTAATTCAATCAATATTTTGAAGAGAGGGGAATTGCAAGGTATCACCTGAAATATTCTATTCCAATGAACTGATTAAGAGTTCTCTTAAGTGTGATTTTTGGGTCTTTTTATCATTTACCTCAGTCTTTGACAGTAATAAATGGAGAATAAATGGTCTGGTACGGAATGGCTGGTCATACAGTCCAGAGCCTAAAAGTGTGATCATTATTCTGACCCAATCAACCCCACCCATGACACCTTTTGCTTTTCTTGTTCTTTATTTCAGAACAAATTGAGTGTGATAAAGTAATTCCTTTTTCTAAAGATCCAAAGAATTTTATGAAGGCTTGGATCTGACAGACCCAAATGAATGGATGTTTATGAACATTAGTAATTTGAATATTTTGAGATTTATCTCACAAAGTGAAATATCAGTCATCCATAATTAGTGAAACATAATTAATACCTAAATCACAAAACCAAGCAATGAAGTATATCCATTGTTAATAAATCATGTGCCTTATATAGCATAAATGCAAATTGCTAGCATTTGTGAGTTACAACCCTCATACTTTAAATTTAATTGTTTTTCACATGCTAAGGGCCCGCCAAATAAAATTGTCCACCTTTCTATCCGAACCTTTTCATACTGGAATTTTAAGACTTCCCTTCTCAAATTCTGTACTAGACCCTAATACATCTAGTAGATCATCTATTTTGCTGAGAGACAATGATCTGACAGCAGGGTAAATGAGAACAGTACAAAACAAATCTCCTCCCTTTTATTTTTCACCTTCCTTTTCTCCACATTCTTTTTTCTTTTCCATTGAAGGTTCCTAATGTTTGATTTTATTTACCATCCAAGATGGCAGCCGGTGAACAGATCCCGGGTCTTTTCCAATGGCAGTGTGAAGTCAATGACCAGATGGAATGTGAAAAGCAGCTGAGGTGATTCATCTCTTGATTTGCTTCCTGTGTTTGTGGTGAAATAATTAGCCTTCACTTGGGCCGGAATTTTGGTCGGGGCATTGAGTACAAGAGTTAGGTCTCATGTTGCAGCTTCATGAAACTTGATTAGGCCGCACTTTATTGCTTTCGATTCTGGCCACCACATTACGTTATGTATGGACTAAATTTGCTAGAAAAACTTAAGGCTTATCCATTATGTCATGGCAAGCCTTAATTAATTTCAAAGAATCCCTTTGGCATTGAAAATGAACTTTTATAATGTTGGACTCTCATTCCTTCAAATTTTATATATTGTTGGAGCGCATTTGGAACAAAATAAATCACCAAAGAGAAGGACTTGGTGGGTGATGAATCTGGGAAACGATGTATAGATAGTTTGAGCCATGTTGAGATCAAAAAGGAGGAAGTATTGGGGTTCTTGAGAAACATTAAGGTAGACAAGTCCCCAGGGCCTGATGGGATATACCCCAGAATACTGAGAGAGGCAAGGGAGGAAATTGCTGGGGCCTTGAGAGAAATCTTTGTATCCTCACTGGCTACAGGGGAGGTCATGATGTGGATCCTTTAACCTGGTGTTGTTAAACTTCTTACAGGGGAGTTCCCAGAGGATTGGAGAATAGCCAATGTTGTTCCTTTCTTTAAGAAGGATAGCAAGAATAATCCAGGTAATGATAGGCCGGTGAGCCTTACATCAGTGGTAGGGAAGTTATTGGAGAGGATTCTTCGAGGCAGGATTTATTCCCACTTGGAAATAAGTGGACGTATTAGTGAGAGGCAACATGGTTTTGTGAAGGGGAGGTCGTGTCTCACGTACTTGATCGAGTTTTTCGAGGAAGTGACGAAGATGATTCATGAGGGTAGGGCAGAGGATGTTGTCTACATGGACTTCAGTAAGGCCTTTGACAAGGTCTCTCATGGCAGGCTGGTGCAGAAGGTGAAGTCGCATGGGATCAGAGGTGAGCTGGCAAGGTGGTTACAAAGCTGGCTCGGTCATAGAAGTCAGAGGATAGCAGTGGAAGGGTGCATTTCTGAATGGAGAGCTGTGATGGAGAGCGGTGTTCCTCAGGGATCAGTGCTGGGACCTTTGTAATATATATAAATGATTTGGAGGAAAATGTACCTGGTTTGATTAGTAAGTTTGCGGATGACACAAAGGTTGGTGGATTTGCGGATAGCGATGAGGACCATAGAATCATGGAATCCTACAGTACAGAAAGAGGCCATTCGGCCCATCGAGTCTGCACCAACCACAATCCCACCCAGGCCCTATCCACATATCCCTACATATTTACCCACTCACCCCTCTAACCTATGCATCCCGGGACACTAAGGGGTAATTTAGAATGGCCAATCAACCTAGCCCGCACATCTTTGGACTGTGGGAGGAAACCGGAGCACCCGGAGGAAACCCACGCAGAACATAGAACATACAACATTGAACATTACAGCACAGTACAGGCCCTTCAGCCCTCGATATTGCGCCGACCAGTGAAACCAATCTAAAGCCCCTCTAATCTACACTATTCCAATATCATCCATATGTTTATCCAATAACCATTTGAATGCTATTAATGTTGACGAGTCTACTACTGCTGCAGGCAGGGCATTCCACGCCCTTACTACTCTCTGAGTAAAGAAGTTACCTCTAACATCTGGCCTATATCTCTCACCCCTCAATTTAAAGCTATGTCCCCTCGTGTTAGCCATCACCATCCGAGGAAAAAGGCTCTCACTATCCACCCTATCTAATCCTCTGATCATCTTGTATGCCTTTATTAAGTCACCTCTTAACCTTCTTCTCTCTAACGAAAACAACCTCAAGCCCCTCAGCCTTTCCTCATACGATTTTCCCACCATACCAGGCAACATCCTGGTAAATCTCCTCTGCACCCTTTCCAACACTTCCACATCTTTCCTATAATGCGGCGACCAGAATTGTACGCAATACTCCAAGTGCGGCCGCACCAGAGTTTTGTACAGTTGCAGCATGACCTCCTGGCTCCGAAACTCAATCCCTCTACCAATGAAAGCTAACACACCATACGCCTTCTTAACAACCCTATCAACCTGGGTGCCAACTTTCAGGGATCTATGCACATGGACACCCAGATCCCTCTGTTCATCCACACTACCAAGTATCTTACCATTAGCCCAGTACTCTGTATTCCTGTTACTCCTTCCAAAGTGAATCACCTCACACTTTTCCGCATTAAACTCCATTTGCCACCTCTCAGCCCAGCTCTGCAGCTTATCTATGTCCCTCTGTAACCTGCCACTTCCCTCCGCACTGTTTACAACTCCACCAACTTTAGTGTCATCCGCAAATTTACTAATCCATCCTTCCACGCCCTCATCCAGGTCATTTATAAAAATGACAAACAGCAGTGGCCCCAAAACAGATCCTTGCGGTACACCACTAGTAACTGAACTCCAGGATGAATATTTCCCATCAACCACCACCCTCTGTTTTCTTACAGCTAGCCAATTCCTGATCCAAACCACTAAATCACCCTCAATCCCATGTGTCCGTATTTTCTGCAAAAGCTTACCATGGGGAAGCTTATCAAACGCTTTGCTGACACAGGGAGAACGTGCAAACTCCACACAGACAGCGACCTGAGCCGGGATCTGAACCCAGGTCCCTGGAACTGTGAAGCAGCAGTGCTAACCACCGTGCTACCGTGCCGTACCATCAGAGGATACAGCAGGATATAGATCAGTTGGAGACTTGGGCAGAGAGATGGCAGATGGAATTTAATCCGGACAAATGTGAGGTAATGCATTTTGGAAATTCTAATACAGAGAGGAAATATACAGTAAATGGCAGAACCCTTAAGAGTATTGATAGGCAAAGAGATCTGGGATCTGAAAGTGGCAATGCAGGTGGAGAAGGTAGTCAAGAAGGCATATGGCATGCTTGCCTTCATTGGCCGGGGCATTGAGTTTAAAAATTGGCAAGTCATGTTGCCGCTTTATAGAGCCTTAGTTAGGTCTCACTTGGAATATCGTGTTCAATTCTGGTCGCCACACTACCAGAAGGATGTGGAGGCTTTGGAGAGGGTACAGAAAAGATTTACCAGATGTTGCCTGGTATGGAGGGCATTAGCTATGAGGAGAGGTTGGAGAAACGTGGTTTGTTCTCACTGGAGCGACGGAGGTTGAGGGGCGACCTGATAGAAGTCTACAAGATTATGAGGAGCATGGACAGAGTGGATAGTCAGAAGCTTTTTCCCAGGGTAGAAGAGTCAATTACTAGGGGGCACAGGTTTAAGGTGCGAGGGCCAAGGTTTAAAAGTGATGTAGAAGGCAAGTTTTTTACACAGAGAGTAGTGGGTGCCTGGAACCCGTTGCCGGGGGAGGTAGTGGAAGCAGATACAATAGTGACTTTTAAGGGGCGTCTTGACAAATACATGAATAGGATGGGAATAGAGGGATATGGTCCCCGGAAGGGTAGAGGTTCTTAGTTCAGTCGGGCAGCATGGTCGGTGCAGGTTTGGAGGGTTGAAGGGCCTGTTCCTGTGCTGTAATTTTCTTTGTTCTTTGTTCAAATGTGTTTTTTAACTTTTTCTTTCTGTCTTTCTCTCTCTTAATCCAATCTTTCTTTCCCTCCTTTATTTCAATTTTTTCACCCAATTTGGCATTGCATGAAATGTTCTGACACTTTCTAATTCAAACTCTGTGATGCTCATGAACGTTCCTTCCCTCGGTTAGTTATGGAGATGAGCAGTTCACACAGGTTCCAGCTGCAACAGCAGAGGATGCTGCACTTATTTAGTGTTTGGTAGACAGAAACTGCCAGTGCAAAATTTCATGTCTACATCACGAACGGTACGAGCACACACACTGGATACCACTCATGTATAATGACCCTGAGTCTTGGAAAGGGGATCGCCAAGATGTTTTAGGTGAAAGGCTTATCTGCATTTATATTTTTTACAGAATAAGAACTACATTGTGTTTCTAAAAGTTGCTATTCTGTCCACAAAATAATGGAAGCAGTGTGCAAATCTATCTAATGAAATGTGCCCTTATTTTAGGTTTATATGCAGCAGGACTGAGAAGTAACATCTGACTTTTGTATGAGACATCTCACTGCATTTGATAACTGGGTAAAGTGTGTCAGGTAGCCAACCATCAAATATAAATCTATACTAATCCCATTTAGCAGCTCTTGGACCATAGCCTGTTATGCCTTGGCGATTTAAGTGCTCATCTAGATACTTCTTAAATGTTGCGAGACTACCTGCCTCTGCCATCCTCTCAGGCAGTGCGTTCCATAATTCCCCCACCCTCTGGGTGAAAAAATATTTCCTCAGCTTCCCTCTAAACCATTTACTCCTCACCTTAAACCTATGCCGTCTGGTCTGTGACACATCTGCCATGGAGAAAAGATTCTCATGATCTACCCAATCTATGCCTCTCATAATTTTGTATACCTTTATCAGATGCCCCCTCAGCTTCCTTTGCTCCGGGGAAAATAAACCGAGCCTATCCAGTCTCTCCTCACTGCTGAAACTTTCCATCCTGGTCAATTGTCTCTGCACTCTCTCCACTACAATTGCGTCCTTCTGATAGTGTGGTGACTACAACTGCAATATTTCATCTGTGGTCTAACCAATGTTTTATAAAGTTACACCAAGACCTCCCTGCTCCTATATCCTATGCCCAGCTAATAAAGAACAAAGAACAAAGAACGAAGAAAATTACAGCACAAGAACAAGCCCTTCGGCCCTCCAAGCCTGCACTGACCATGCTGCCCAACTTAACTAAAACCCCCAACCCTTCCGTAGACCATATCCCTCCAATCCCATCCTATTCATGTATTTGTCAAGACAAATGTCAAGCCCCTTAAAAGTCACCACCGTATCCGCTTCCACTACTTCCCTCGGCAATGAGTTCCAGGCACCCACGACCCTCTGTATAAAAATTCTGCCTCGAACATGTCCTTTAAACTTGCCCCTCGCACCTTAAACCTGTGCCTCCTAGTAATTGACTCTTCCACCCTGGGAAAAAGCTTCTGACTATCCAAAATGAAGGCAAGCATTCTATATACAAAGAACAAAGAACAGTACAGCACAGGAAACAGGCCCTTCGGCCCTCCAAGCCTGTGCCGCTCTTTGATCCAACTAGACCATTCGTTTGTATCCCTCCATTCACAGACTGCTCATGTGACTATCCAGGTAAGTCTTACGATGCCAGCGTGTCTGCCTCCACCACCCTACTTGGCAGCGCATTCCAGGCCCCCACCACTCTCTGTGTAAAAAACGTCCCTCTGATATCTGAGTTATACCTCGACCCTCTCACCTTGAGCCCGTGACCCCTCGTGATCGTCAAGTCCGACCTGGGAAAAAGGTTCCCACTGTTCACCCTATCTATACCCGTCATAATTTTGTACACTTCTATTAGGTCTCCCCTCATTCTCCGTCTTTCCAGGGAGAACAAGCCCAGTTTACCCAATCTCTCCTCATAGCTAAGACCCTCCATACCAGGCAACATCCTGGTAAATCTTCTCTGCACTCTCTCTAAAGCATCCACATCCTTCTGGTAGTGCGGCGACCAGAACTGGACGCAGTACTCCAAATGTGGCATAACCAGCGTTCTATACAGCTGCAACATCAGACTCCAGCTTTGATACTCTATACCCCGTCCTATAAAGGCAAGCATACCATATGCCTTCTTCACCACCTTCTCCACCTGTGCTGCCACCTTCAAGGATTTGTGGACTTGCACACCTAGGTCCCTCTGTGTTTCTATACTCTTGATGGCTCTGTCATTTATTGTATAACTCCCCCCTACATTATTTCTTCCAAAATGCATCACTTCGCATTTATCTGGATTAAATTCCATCTGCCATTTCTCCACCCAATTTTCCAGCCTATCTATATCCTGCTGTATTGTCCGACAATGTTCATCGCTATACGCAAGTCCAGCCATCTTCGTGTCATCCGCAAGCTTGCTGATAATAACAGTTACACCTTCTTCCAAATCATTTATATATATCACAAATAGCAGAGGTCCCCGTACAGAGCCCTGCGGAACACCACTGGTAAGAAGTCTCACGACACCAGGTTAAAGTCCAACAGGTTTATTTGGTAGCAAATACCATAAGCTTTCGGAGCACTGCTCCTGACGAAGGAACAGTGCTCCGAAACTTATGGTATTTGCTACCAAATAAACCTGTTGGACTTTAACCTGGTGTTGTGTGACTTCTTACCGTGTTCACCTCAGTCCAACGCCGGCATCTCCAATCATGAACACCACTGGTCACAGACCTCCAGCCGGAAAAAGACCCTTCGACTGCTACCCTCTGTCTCCTGTGGCCAAGCCAGTTTTCTACCCATCTAGCCACCTCTCCTTGTATCCCATGAGCCTTAACCTTCTTCACCAACCTGCCATGAGGGACTTTGTCAAATGCCTTACTGAAATCCACATAGATGACATCCATGGCCCTTCCTTCGTCAACCGTTTTTGTCACTTCCTCAAAAAACTCCACCAAATTTGTGAGGCACAACCTCCCTCTTACAAAACCATGCTGCCTGAGATTGTTCCATTCTAAATGCGCATACATCCTGTCTCTAAGAATCCTCTCCCACAACTTCCCTACCACGGACATCAAGCTCACTGGACTATAATTACCCGGGTTATCCCTGC
This sequence comes from Mustelus asterias, assembly GCF_964213995.1. NCBI lineage: Eukaryota > Metazoa > Chordata > Chondrichthyes > Carcharhiniformes > Triakidae > Mustelus > Mustelus asterias. The sequence goes on from NC_135810.1 coordinate 38,238,856, forward strand.
TACCCTTCTTAAATAACGGTACCACATTCGCTATCCTCCAATCCTCAGGGACCTCACCTGTGTCCAATGAAGAGACAAAGATTTCCGTCAGAGGCCCAGCAATTACATCTCTTGTCTCCCTGAGCAGTCTAGGATAAATGCCATCAGGCCCTGGGGATTTGTCAGTTTTAATGTTACCTAAAAAACCTAACACTTCCTCCCTTGTAATGGAGATTCTCTCTAACGGGTCAACGCCTCCCTCTGAGACATTCCCAGTCAACAAGTCCCTCTCCTTTGTGAATACCATTGCAAAGTATTCATTTAGGATCTCCCCTATTCCCTTGGGTTCTAAGCATAATTCCCCTCCTTTGTCCCTGAGAGGTCCGACTTTTTCCCTGACAACTCTTTTGTTCCTAACATATGAATAAAATGCCTTAGGATTCTCCTTAATCCTGTCTGCCAAGAAGATTTTGTGACCTCTTTTTGCCCTTCTAATTCCCCGTTTGAGTTCTTTCCTACTCTCTCTGTATTCCTCCAGAGCTCCATCTGTTTTCAGTTGCCTGGACCTAACGTACGCCTCTCTTTTCTTTTTGATCAGATCCTCAATTTCCCTGGTTATCCACGCCTCTCGAATCCTATCTTTCCTATCCTTCCTTTTTACAGGCACATGCCTGTCCTGCAGCCTTATCAACTGTTCCTTAAAAGACTCCCACATGCCAGACGTGGACTTACCCCAGAACAGCCTGTCCCAATCAACGGCCACCAATTCCTGCCTAATCCGGCTATAGTTAGCCTTCCCCCAATTTAGCACCCTACCCTTAGGATAACACTCATCCTTGTCCATTACTATCCTAAAGTTAACCTTCATCACCATCTTATCTACCTGTGCTGCCAACTTCAGGGATCTGTCGGCTTGTACTCCAAAATCCTTTTGTTCTTCAATACTCCCTGGGGACCTACCGTTCATTGCATATATTTTACCCTTATTGAACCTTCCAAAATGCATCACCTCACACTTATCAGGATTAAATTCCACCTGCCATTGCTCTGCCCAACTTAACAGCTCATCAATATCAATCTGCAGCTGAGTCTATGTCCCTCATTATCAACAACACCACCAATTTTTGCATAATCTGCAAACTTACTAATTATACCTTCTACATTCACATCCAAGTCATTAATGTATATAACAAACAGCAAGGCCGGGATTCTCCCACAATAAAACTAAGCGCCCAATGGGCGGAAAAACAGGAGAATTTCCTACTCATTTTTTTGGCCGTGCTTAGTTTAATGAATCTCCAGCACTCTGTGCATCACAGAGATTCATGCCAGAAAGTGGGGGGCAGGGTCTCATCCCGCTGGAGAGGCTGGCAGCATCGTGCTCAGTGGGTCACTGCGCATGTGTTGATCTATCAGTGAGGAGATCGCCGCATGTGCACTGGACCCACCACCACGCCCTCCCCCCCGACCCCCTCCCCGCCCATCGCCGGCTTCCCGGTCACTGGCCTCCGTATTGTTTTCCGACCTTCCCCCCCATGTCCTGGCCCATCTGGCCCCGCCACCATCTGGACCCACTGCCTTGGCGCTGCCTAGTGCCTCCTTGGCACTGCCTGCTGCCCGGTGGGCAGTGCCAGGGTGCCTGGTGTGCAGTGCCAGAGTGCTGGGCTGACACTGCCAAAGGGGCACCTCCCTGCCCTGACCTCCTGGGGGGGCCTCAATGACCTCAGTCCCCTCCAGTGGGGTGAGCATGCCTGGTCCCCATTGGTGGGGAGAAGTTGAACATAAGAACATAAGAACTAGAAGTAGGAGTAGGCCATTTGGCCCCTTGAGCCTGCTCCACCATTCAGTAAGATCATGGCTGATCTTTCTGCGGACTCAGCTTCATTTACCATTTCATTGCCCACTCACCATAACCCTTAATTCCTTCACTGTTTAAAAATCTAAGTTTGCCTTAAAAACATTTAACGATGTAGTCTGAACTGCTTCACTGGGCAGGAAAATCCAGAGATTCACAACCCTTTGGGTGAAGAAGTTCCTCCTCAACTCAGTCCTAAATTTGCTCCCCCTTATTTTGAGGCTATGCCCCCGAGTTCTGGTTTCACCCGCCAGTGGAAACAACCTCCCTGCTTCTATCTTATCTATTCCCTTGATAATTTTATATGTTTCTATAAGATGCCCCCCCATTCTTCTAAATTCCAATGAGTATAGTCCTAGTTTACTCAGTTTTTCCTCATAAGCTAACACTCTCAATTCCAGAATCAACCTAGTGAATCTCCTCTGCACTCCCTCCAGTGCCAGTATATCCTTTCTCAAGTAAGGAGATCAAAACTGTACACAGTACTCAAAGAACAAAGAACAATACAGCACAGGAACAGGCCCTTCGGCCCTCCAAGCCCGCGCCGCTGCCTGGTCCAAACTAGACGATTCTTTTGTATCCCTCCATTCCCACTCCGTTCATGTGGCTATCTAGATAAGTCTTAAACGTTCCCAGTGTGCCCGCCTCCACCACCTTGCCCGACAGCGCATTCCAGGCCCCCACCACCCTCTGCGTAAAATACGTCCTTCTGATATCCGTGTTAAACCTCCTCCCCCTCACCTTGAACCTATGACCCCTCATGAACGTCACCATCGACCTGGGGAAAAGCTTCCCACCGTTCACCCTATCTATGCCTTTCATAATTTTATACACCTCTATTAGGTCTCCCCTCATCCTCCGTCTTTCCAGTGGGAACAACCCCAGTTTACCCAATCTCTCCTCATAACTAAGCCCCTCCATACCAGGCAACATCCTGGTAAACCTCCTCTGCACTCTCTCTAAAGCCTCCACATCCTTCTGGTAGTGTGGCGACCAGAACTGGACGCAGTATTCCAAATGCGGCCGAACCAACGTTCTATACATCTGCAACATCAGACCCCAACTTTTATACTCTATGCCCCGTCCTATAAAGTCAAGCATGCCATATGCCTTCTTCACCACCTTCTCCACCTGTGACATCACCTTCAAGGATCTGTGGACTTGCACACCCAGGTCCCTCTGCGTATCTACACCCTTTGTGGTTCTGCCATTTATCGTATAGCTCCCCCCTACATTAGCTCTACCAAAATGCATCACTTCGCATTTATCTGGATTGAACTCCATCTGCCATTTCTTTGCCCAAATTTCCAACCTATCTATATCCTTCTGTAGCCTCTGACAATGTTCCTCACTATCTGCAAGTCCAGCCAATTTCGTGTCGTCCAGCCAATTTCGTGTCGTACTCCAGGTGTAAAGGGCAAGAGGATAGCCAGGGAGAGGGTTGGCCCAGTCATGGACAGGGGAGGGAATCTATGCGTGGAGCCAGAGGAAATGGGCGAGGTATTAAATGCGTCAGTATTCACCAAAGAGAAGGATTTGGTGGATGATGAGTCTGGGAAAGGGTGTGTGGATAGTTTGAGTCATGCTGAGATCAAAAAGGAGGAGGTATTGGGGTTCTTGAGAAACATTAAGGTAGATAAATCCCCAGGGCCTGATGGGATATATCCCAGAATACTAAGAGAGGCAAGGGAGGAAATTGCTGGGGCCTTGAGTGAAATCTTTGTATCCTCACTGGCTACAGGGGAGATGTGGAGATGCCGGCGTTGGACTGGGGTAAACACAGTAAGAAGTTTAACAACACCAGGTTAAAGTCCAACAGGTTTATTTGGTAGCAAAAGCCACACAAGCTTTCGAGGCTCTGAGCCCCTTCTTCAGGTGAGTGGGAATTCTGTTCACAAACAGAACTTATAAGACACAGACTCAATTTACATGAATAATGGTTGGAATGCGAATACTTACAACTAATCCAGTCTTTAAGAAACAAAACAATGGGAGTGGGGAGAGCATCAAGACAGGCTAAAAAGATGTGTATTGTCTCCAGACAAGACAGCCAGTGAAACTCTGCAGGTCCACGCAACTGTGGGCGTTACAAATAGTGTGACATAAATTCTGATTCTAGGATCGCATGATAAAGACTCAGGAGGAAAAAAGCAGAAATATTTATGTGAAATAGTGTGACATAAACCCAATATCCCGGTTGAGGCCGTCCTTGTGTGTGCGGAACCTGGCTATCAGTTTCTGCTCCGCGACTCTGCGCTGTCGTGTGTCGCGAAGGCCGCCTTGGAGAACGCTTACCCGAATATCAGAGGCCGAATGCCCGTGACCGCTGAAGTGCTCCCCAACAGGAAGAGAACAGTCTTGCCTGGTGATTGTCGAGCGGTGTTCATTCATCCGTTGTCGCAGCGTCTGCATAGTTTCCCCAATGTACCATGCCTCGGGACATCCTTTCTTGCAGCGTATCAGGTAGACAACGTTGGCCGAGTTGCAAGAGTATGTACCGTGTACCTGGTGGATGGTGTTCTCACGTGAGATGATGGCATCTGTGTCGATGATCCGGCACGTCTTGCAGAGGTTGCTGTGGCAGGGTTGTGTGGTGTCTTGGTCACTGTTCTCCTGAAGGCTGGGTAGTTTGCTGCGGACAATGGTCTGTTTGAGGTTGTGCGGTTGTTTGAAGGCAAGAAGTGGGGGTGTGGGGATGGCCTTGGCGAGATGTTCGTCTTCATCAATGACATGTTGAAGGCTCCGGAGGAGCTTCCACCCTAAACACGTTAAAGAAGCCATCCCCTACGGACAAGCCCTCCGTATACACAGGATCTGCTCGGATGAGGAGGATCGCAACAGACACCTCCAGACGCTGAAAGATGCCCTCATAAGAACAGGATATGGCGCTAGACTCATTGATCAACAGTTCCAACGCGCCACAGCGAAAAACCGCACCGACCTCCTCAGAAGACAAACACGGGACACAGTGGACAGAGTACCCTTCGTTGTCCAGTACTTCCCCGGAGCGGAGAAGCTACGGCATCTCCTCCGGAGCCTTCAACATGTCATTGATGAAGACGAACATCTCGCCAAGGCCATCCCCACACCCCCACTTCTTGCCTTCAAACAACCGCACAACCTCAAACAGACCATTGTCCGCAGCAAACTACCCAGCCTTCAGGAGAACAGTGACCAAGACACCACACAACCCTGCCACAGCAACCTCTGCAAGACGTGCCGGATCATCGACACAGATGCCATCATCTCACGTGAGAACACCATCCACCAGGTACACGGTACATACTCTTGCAACTCGGCCAACGTTGTCTACCTGATACGCTGCAAGAAAGGATGTCCCGAGGCATGGTACATTGGGGAAACTATGCAGACGCTGCGACAACGGATGAATGAACACCGCTCGACAATCACCAGGCAAGACTGTTCTCTTCCTGTTGGGGAGCACTTCAGCGGTCACGGGCATTCGGCCTCTGATATTCGGGTAAGCGTTCTCCAAGGCGGCCTTCGCGACACACGACAGCGCAGAGTCGCGGAGCAGAAACTGATAGCCAGGTTCCGCACACACAAGGACGGCCTCAACCGGGATATTGGGTTTATGTCACACTATTTCACATAAATATTTCTGCTTTTTTCCTCCTGAGTCTTTATCATGCGATCCTAGAATCAGAATTTATGTCACACTATTTGTAACTCCCACAGTTGCGTGGACCTGCAGAGTTTCACTGGCTGTCTTGTCTGGAGACAATACACATCTTTTTAGCCTGTCTTGATGCTCTCTCCACTCCCATTGTTTTGTTTCTTAAAGACTGGATTAGTTGTAAGTATTCGCATTCCAACCATTATTCATGTAAATTGAGTCTGTGTCTTATAAGTTCTGTTTGTGAACAGAATTCCCACTCACCTGAAGAAGGGGCTCAGAGCCTCGAAAGCTTGTGTGGCTTTTGCTACCAAATAAACCTGTTGGACTTTAACCTGGTGTTGTTAAACTTCTTACAGGGGAGATCCCAGAGGATTGGAGAATAGCCAATGTTGTTCCTTTGTTTAAGAAGGGTAGCAAGAATAATCCAGGTAATTACAGGCCGGTGAGCCTTACCTCAGTGGTAAGAAAATTATTGGAGAGGATTCTTCGAGACAGGATTTATTCCCACTTGGAAATAAGTGGACGTATTAGTGGGAGGCAACATGGTTTTGTGAAGGGGAGGTCGTGTCTCACTAAGTTGATTGAGTTTTTCGAGGAAGTAACGAAGATGATTGATGAGGGTAGGGCAGTGGATATTGTCTACGTGGACTTCAGTAAGGCCTTTGACAAGGTTCCTCATGGCAGACTGGTGCAGAAGATAAAGTCAAATGTGATCAGAAGTGAGCTGGCAAGGTGGATACAGAACAAAGAACAAAGAACAAAGAACAAAGCACAGGAAACAGGCCCTTCGGCCCTCCAAGCCTGTGCCGTTCATTGGACCAACTAGACCATTCGTTTGTATCCCTCCATTCCCAGACTGCTCATGTGACTATCCAGGTAAGTCTTAAACGATGCCAGCGTGTCTGCCTCCACCACCCTACTTGGCATCGCATTCCAGGCCCCCACCAGTCTCTGTGTAAAAAACGTCCCTCTGATATCTGAGTTATACCTCGCCCTTCTCACCTGGAGCCCGTGACCCCTCGTGATCGTCACCTCCGACCTGGGAAAAAACTTCCCACTGTTCACCCTATCTATACCCTTCATAATTTTGTACACCTCTATTAGGTCTCCCCTCATCCTCTGTCTTTCCAGGAGAACAAGCCCAGTTTACCCAATCTCTCCTCATAGCTAAGACCCTCCAGTTTTTCCCTCCGGCTAAGACCCTCCAGCTAAGAACTGGTTCGGTCATAGAAGACAGAGGGTAGCAGTGGAAGGTGTGTTTCTCAATGGAGGTCTGTGACAAGTGATGTTCCTCAGGGATCAGTGCTGGGACCTTTGCTGTTTGTAATATATATAAATGATTTGGAGGAATATGTAACTGGTTTGATTAGTAAGTTTGCGGACGACACAAAGGTTGGTGGATTTGTGGATCATGATGAGGACCATTAGAGGATACAGCAGGATATAGATCAGTTGGAGACTTGGGCGGAGAGATGGCAGATGGAGTTTAATCTGGACAAATGTGAGGTAATGCATTTTGGAAGGTCTAATGCAGATAGGAAATATACAGTAAATGGCAGAACCCTTAAGGGTATTGATAGGCAGAGGGATCTGGGTGTACAGGTACACAGGTCACTGAAAGTGGCAATGCAGGTGGAGAAGGTAGTCAAGAAGACATACGGCATGCTTGCCTTCATCGGTCGGGGCAATGAATTTAAAAATTGGCAAGTCATGTTGCAGCTTTATAGAACCTTAGTTAGGCCACACTTGGAATGTAGTGTTCAATTTGGTTGCCACACTGCCAGAAGGATGTGGAGGTTTTGGAGAGGGTACAGAAAAGATTTACCAGGATGTTGCTTGGTATGGAGTGCATTGGCTATGAGGAGAGGTTGGAGAAACTTGGTTTGTTCTCACTGGAACGACGGAGGTTGAGGGCCGACCTGATAGAAGTCTACATGATTATGAGGGGCATGGACAGACTGGATAGTCAGAAGATTTTTCTCAGGGCGGAAATGTCAATTACTAGGGGGCATGGGATTAATCTGCGAGGGGCAAGGTTCAAAGGAGATGTACGAGGCAGGTTTTTTATACAGAGGGTGATGGGTGCTTGGAACACAGTGCTGGGGGAGGTAGTGGAAGCGGATACGGTAGTGACTTTTAAGGGGCGCCTTGACAAATACATGAATAGGATGGCAATGGAGCGATATGATCCCTGGAAGGGTAGGAAGTTTTAATTAAGTCGGCAGCATGGTCGGTGCAGGCGTGGAGGGCCGAAGGGCCTGTTCCTGTGCTGTAATTTTCTTTGTCATTTGTTCTTTGTGTGGCCTCACCAGCACCTTATACAGCTGCAACATAACCTCGCGTTTTAAACTCCATCCCTCCAGCAATGAAGGACAAAATTCCATTTGCCTTCTTGGAAAGCAAAATTCCATTTTCCAGAGACTACCTTCCCGGTCTCTCTAATCATATGAAAATAACGATTTCCATATGGTAATCAGCCCCGCACTGATTTCTGGCAGCACAACGGGCTAGTAGAATCCCCTCGCCACCCCCCAAGGGTCCCAGAACCACTCCTTGTGCTACATTGCTAGTAACAGTCTTCCAATTCCAAAAGCAACCCTCTAACGTCACCCTTTGCCTGCTGTTAACAAACCAATTTTAGATCCAATTTGTCAACTTGCCTTGGATCCCATGGGTTCTAACCTTTTGGGCCACCTTCCAAATAGGATCTTGTCAAAGGCCTTACTGAAGTCCATGTAAACCACATCGACTGCACTACCCTTATCAATATCTTTAGTTACATTTTCAAAAAATCAATTAAATTAGCTAGACAGGATCTCCCACCAATAAATCGTGCTGACTATCCCTGATCAATCCCTTCTTTTACAAGTGTTGATTAATCCTGTCCCTCAGAATTGTTTCCACTAATTTCCCTACATCTGACATTAGACTAACTGGCCTGTAATTACCTGGTAGGTCCCTGCTGCCCTGCTTGAATAAAGGTCCCCCATTAGCTATCCTCCAGTCATCTGGCACATCACCTGTGGCCAGCAAAGATTTGAATATCTCTGTCAGGGCCCCTGTAATCTCTTCCCTTACCTCCCACAGCAACCCGGGATACATTTCATCAGGTCCTGGGGATTTAAGCTCTTATGAAGTGCAGCTGCCTCAGTGAGATATGATTTTGGCTACTAGTATGTCTAAAACGTGACAGGGGAGACTCAAGCGGAGACCATTTAGCCGGCTTCCTGCTGGACACCACGCCTCTGCAATTCTCTGGATGCCGGATTTCTGGTGCTGTCAGCTCCACACCAGGAATTGGCTTGGAGCTGTATGATGTATGTAAATTACCATTGCCATGTCATTTGTGGGCCCAGGACTGAAGTCTCCAGGCCCACTAGCATCTCCCCCTCCTGTTAGGAGTGTTTCACTCCAGCGGGGTTTACAACAGCTCCCCACTTGCGGGGAGCTGGTGACCTGACACTGCTGGAGTGAAAGGGGGGCCATTGATGCTCCCCAGGAGGTTGGTCAGGGGTAAGGTGGGGTGCTCCCTGGGCATTGCCAGCTTGGCACTGCCCAAGGGGCAAAGTGGCAATGCCCAAGGGGGTACGTACCTTGGTGGTGTCCATCGGGCATCAGACAGTGCCAAGGGGACAAGGCCTAATGGAGGCGGGGCATAATGGGGCAAGGCATCTGGGGGGAGATCATTGAGGGTGGGGGGGGGGGGGGGTCAGAATGCAAAGGGATCAGTGACAGAGGGAGGGAGTCCAGAGTTAAGGGATGGCCATCAGGTTGGGAGGGGGCAGCTCAGGGCAGTCAGGGCTGCGTGGCGGGGTCGGGACTGCGGGGTGGGTGGGGGGGTGGGAGGGTTCGGGACTGCGGGGGTGGATCGGGACTATGGGAGGGAAGGAAAGGACGAGGTGGGCAGAGGGGGTGGTGGGCATAGGGGGGACAGCGGGCTGGCCCGGACACGTCCGGGGGGGCCAACGAGCGGGTCATGAGGGGGGGGGTTGCACGGCCATTGTTGTGTGGTCATGGGGCTAGACAGTGATCATGCCGGCCAGTGATCAGGAGGCTGGTAGTGTGAGGTTACTGCGCTTGCACTGATCTTGGCACGGACAGATCGGCGATGTGCAGTGGCCTGCTCAGCGATATGCTGCCGGCCTCTCGGGCAGGAATAGGTCCCACCCACCGATTTTTTGCATGATTCACACGAGTGCACTCGGCAATGCACAGAGTGTGGAAGATTCATTTTGAAAGTCCCGCTCATAAAAAAAAGCAGGATTTACTCCAGTTTTTATGCAAATTCAACACTTGGAATTTTTTTAGGTGAATCCCACCCGACGTGCACTTTAGTTCAAGTAAGAGAAGGTGTACAGCTACCAGAGTTGTTTGGACTGGTTGGATACCCTTTTGAATATGATTCCAGGACACTTTTGGGAGAGGTTAAGTGTCCTTTGGGAATGGTAAGGATCCCTTTGTGAGTGGAAAGTGCCCTTTGGCATTTTTAAAAATAGATACGAATTTGCATAAATAGTACATAAACTCATTGGAACTCTCAAGAGATCTGTCAAGAAAGCTGTCAAGAGCTATTAAGAGAACTAACAAATAATTTTTATCTCCTGCCCTTTAAATTAAAAAAAGGCTGCAGGTTCTAAAAAAAGTCAGTTCTTGCTATTTCACTCTGTTGAGGTAAGACTGAGAGCTATCATCATATGGTTAGAGCTGCATTACTGATCTCACAAGCTTCTCTTATCACAGTAAGGTGCCTACCAATTTCACAGTTTGATTGACAGCTCCAAATGGTTCTAAATTATTTAAAATGGGCAAGAAATATAAATGCTTGTATTCAAAAGGAATTTAAATGTAGTGAATTGAGTTTTTAATCAATTTGATTTTTAAAAAGTGAATTTGTTAGAAGACAAAATAAATTTATTTAATTCAGCATGGGTCCTGAGGACTGCAAGAAGTCTCACAACACCAGGTTAATGTCCAACAGGTTTATTTGGTAGCACAAGCCACAAGCTTTCAAAGCGCTGCTCCTTCATCAGGTGAGTGGGAGTTCTGTTCACAGGGCATATAAAGACACAAACTCATTACTGTGCTTACCCCAGTCCAACGCCGGCATCTCCACATCCTGAGGACTGCCCATGGTGGATACTGTGTGATTTGGAATGGTAGGTAGAGGGCATGAAGTGGCATAGATTGGCATGGATAGGGGATGGGCAGGCAATGGGTGTTGGGGCGGTGTGAGTGCAGTTTTTTGTTTTACTTTTTATTTTCATAACCATGACAAATGTTTGGCACACTGAAGCTGGCCTCTGCACTCAGCAGCCTCTGACATCTTTTTGGGATTGCATGCCACGACTTCCATTTACATCCATTCCTCCTCAGCAATCCCCCATCGCTGCTCCCCACCAATATTGACTGAAAATTTCACCCGTCAGAGTACTTTTTCCTGAGTGGGGTTTGTGGAGCAAGGAATTGGCCCAACTCTGCACTCCTGGCCCGGGAGTGAAAGTTGAGGCAGAAGAGTTTCAGTGTTAGGTCTGTGAGACATTTTGAGAAATGGAATGTGAGGGTTGCTGGTGTATGAATGATGGTAGAGACAGTGAAAGAAATAATAGTGAGGAAAGCTGCATGTGCAAAGTGTTACAGTGAAACTATAAGGAGTTGGAATGAAGAATGCTTCAATGATTGAAGGAGGTTGCGGGTATGGAGTGGGAAGAGTTATGAGTGGCTAGGCAGAATAATGAGAGATATCAGTTTACCCTAGAATTCATCTTGGGATCATTAAGGTTGCTTCAACATTACTGCCATGAGCTATCTCTGCTCTCTAATTTTTGATAACTTGTCTTCTAATCTTCTGATACTTGGTGGATAGAGCATCTCTTTCACTCTGCTCACCTTCTCCATCAAAACTGCCAACGCACACTCAAAAACAAAGGATGCTTGAAGTTTCTCAACTGCTGCCATTATCAGTATCTTCACTGACAGATATTTGCAGCCAAAGTGTTCCTCATCATTAAGAGTTACAGGCTGCCATTTATTATTATCGGCAATGTGCAGTATTGATGTCCCTAATAAGACAAGCTGCCAATGAAGAGTGCAATTAGTGCTGGCTGTCTGTCTATTTTCTTTCAAATAATGAGCAATAATTTGGTGTTATTTATGGCCATGTGAATGAGCACATACACTAAGACATGGTACCAATTCTGGGTAAGGAAACATAATTAGAACAATTTCTATTCCGCTCCCTTTGAAGAGCTGTAGTAAGAGAATAAAAGAGAGGAGAGAATAGAAGAAAGAAACAAACAGGACACAAGACAGAGGGGAGGAGAGGAGAAAATGGAAAAGATGAGGACATTGTGAAAGGAACCAATGGCTCATTTCTTTTCATGCAGTTGGGCTGAGGCAAAGAAAACATGTAATAATCTCCCCTACCCTGTATCCAAATCACAAACAGCCTGTATGAAATGGGTAAGATGATCAAGGTTGTTACTCCAGTCTAAATTCTGAAGGGAAACATATGTCAAAAATTGCTGCATCTCACATTGATGGTCGCTGCAACTTTGGGGATACCTGGAGATTTGGAGAGCAAACTTTGACTCATTCATAGCAAGGTACAAGCTACTAGGGGACTTGCCTACACATTGGAGTAGATCTTGAGTTTTGGCAATGATGTAAAATGAATACAACAATCAGTTTTAAAACTCTCCTGATTTTTCTTTCTGTTCTCAGAGACATTCATGAAACAACTGACAGTGCTGGGTGACTGAACGCTAATGCCCTTCTTGATCAGCATCCAAGACTAGACATGGACCGCATTTCATTACAGCTCAACCATGGTGTTTGATTGGTTACGACAAAGCACTGTCACATTGAATGTATTGCCCAACCTTCAGCCACCTGAGAGAACACTAAACTTTGGGGTGGTGCAAAGTTATGAATTATGGCTAGTCCCATGAAGACAACCAGAAATTGATGGTAACCTATCCTCACTTTTAATTTATATACAGTAGGAATAGCAAGACTGCAACAGCACTATTCTTTGAGAAGTTGGGAAATCAGTGAGGTGGTGAAAGCTCATCCGCACTTGGGATTGTCAACATTGTTGTTCATCAACGTACAATTAAACAATGTATCAGCCATTTACCATCAGGCTCTGTGAACAGAATAGCAGCACAGCCTCTAATATCTTGTGGAGACCTAGAAGCAACATATTGAGAACCAATCAATAATTTGACTGTCACAGGAACGATTGTGCTGACTAAAGGCTTTCTTTATTTCTCATTATTTAGAAGATGGCACTGAGCAACAACTGTATCCCAAAATAGCTTTACCTTAGTCAGAGAGTCATTGGGTGGAGTTTTGGGGCTGCGCTCGCCCCAACGCTGGAAATCTCCTCCTGAGGTCAACGAACCTTTGCATGGTCTGCTCGCGCCCACTACAATTCCTGTGGCGGGCAGCACGGCAGAATTCCACCTAGTTTTACAGCACAGAAAGAGGCCATTTGGCACATCGTGTCTGTGCCAGCCTAACACCTATCTAATTTCATCCCATTTTCCAGCACTTAAATGCCATAGCCTTCTTTGCTATGGCATTTAAAGTGCTCATCTAAATGCTTCTTAAATGTTGTGAGGGTTCCCGCCTCGATAACCCTTTTGAGCAGTGAATTACAGACTCCCATCACCCTCTGGATGAAAAATGTTTTCCTCAAATCCCTTATAAATCTCCTGCTCCTTACCCTAAATATATGCCTATTGGTTATCGACCCCTCTACAAAGGGGAAAATTTTTCTTCCTTTTTGCCCTTTCTATATCCCTCATAATTTTGTACACCTTGATGAGATCCCCCCTCAGCCTTCTCCGCTCTAAGAAAAGCAACCCCAGCCTATTCAGCATCTCTCCATAGCTGAAGCGTCCCATCCCAGGCAACATCCTGGTGACTCCCCCCTTGAAGACAGGAATGGGTTAATGAACTTTGTAATACTTAGAGATTTGTAAAAGGCATTGTAGAACTTGTTTTTGTGTATCCAAAACAGATAAGAGAAACAGCTGTCCCTGCTGTTGTACACAAGCTTATGATTTTCCCAGCTAATTGTGTTCAGGAATGTGGCTAACCCAGCTAGCATAAGCTAGAATCCATTTTGTGTTCTTTATATTATGTACTTCTGTTTAACACAGTGGAGCTTACATGTATGCCTTCTGTGATCGTATAATACTGGATTCATATATATTCATTATATATTATTGACCCCTACCAATATAAATTGTTAAATTGTTATATAGGCCCCTGTACTCCAGTTAACTTGTTTATGCAAACTTATAGTCTTGTATGCTGGATAAACAAACCACAGGTGTCCGCCACATAGAGGCGACAGAACAGATAGTTGCAGCCTTGAGATGGCCACGATTACACGGACTACGCCAAGGACGGAACTGCCGAGGCAGCAATAATCGTGAGAAAATGCGGACGTGACCAGAGGCGAAAATATATGTATAAATATTTGCTCTTAACCTGTATTCGGCGAGAAGTCTGGAGACCGTGTTAGGAATCGGACTTCTCCCACAAGCTTGTGAAAATAAACCACTGTACTTTGACTCACGACTAGTCTCAGAGGTATTATTTACCTACAACGCCCCTGAACCTTTTCTAGTGCAATCACATCCTTTCTATGGTGTGGTGACCACATTGCACATAGCTCTCTAGCTGTGGCTCAACGAACATTTTATACAGCTCAATCATTACCTAGTAGAACTGCTAAAGGGCATAGACAAGTTTGTGGCATGGGCAGATAGGTGGCAAATGAAATTCAATGTGGAGAAGTGTGAGGTAATGTATTGTGATATGAAGAACATAGAGAGACAATATAAAATAACGGGTAAAATTCTTAAGGGGGTTCAGGAGCAGAGGGACCTGGGTATGTATGTGCGTAGATCACCAAAAGTGGCAGGATAGTGAGAGCAGTTATAAAACAAATAGTGTTCTGAGCTTCATTAAAAGGGGCATTGAATACATGAGCAAAGACATTATACTGTACTTATACAAGACAGTAGTTAGACCTCAGCTGGAACATTGTGTACAGTTCTGTATGCCACACTATAAGAAGGATGTGAATGCATTGGTGAATGCAGGAGAGGTTCACAAGAATGGTTCCAGGGATGAGAAGCTTCAGTTATGAGGATAGATTGAAGAGGGTGTCCTTGGAGAGAGATTGGATACAGATGTTCAAAATCATGAAGGGGCGGGAGAGGGTAGATAAAGAGAAACTGTTCTTGCTGGTAAAAGGATCAAGAATGAGAGGACAGGGAATCAAAGTGATTTACAAAAGAAGGATTGTGATGTAAGAAAAAAACTTTTTCACACAGAAAGTGGTTTGGGTCTGGAATTCTCTGCCTGGAAGTGTGGTGGAGGCAGGTTCAATCAAACCATTCAAGAGGGCATTAGAGGACATGAACAGAAACAATGTGCAGAGAAATGGGGAAAAGGCAGGAGGCAGCACTAAGTTATGATGCTGGTTTGGAGAGCAGGTGCAAATATAATGGGCCAAATGCCCTCCTTCTGCATACCAATTCTGTGATTCTGGGTAAAGTGTGCAAACCGAAACTGAATATGAAAATGGCAAAGTAGTCCATTCTCCAAAACTGGCATCACTCATCACAAAGAACATACACATATAGTCTTCAACCTGAATATTTTTAAAAGCTAGTGCTTGGTGTACAAAGATGCTGCAAGAATGTAAGGCTGATTTATCTAGATTGCAGTAGGGAAGACTGGTCTTTAGTATAAAGTATGTAGATTATCATAGGCTGTGTGCCCATAATCTCAGGGCGATGTTTCCAGTTCATGAACACACACTTGCACCGGCACCTGACATGGATGCTGGAGTACTGCTAACCTTTCCTCACTGTGGAAAACAGCCAACATTAAAAATCGTTCTGAATAAAAATCAGGAATATGCGGATAAATATCACAAGACACAATGAAAATTTTTACCATCAACATTTATTGATTAACATTTTTCAGGCAATGCTTAATGCATAGCCTCTACTCAGATAAATCTTGGCACAGTTAGAGCTCATTGAGCTGTGGTTACATTGTGCTTTGATACAAGCAGAGAAGTATTCCCATGCTGTCAGAGCAGATTGATTGGCAATGACATGACTTCTAGGCCTTCAGTATCTGCTCTGAATTAATCACAAGATTAGAACTATTTGATGCCCTTTTTATCCATCAATACTTTGGAATCATTTGTATGTGGGTTGCTGTTGAAGGTAAACGCTTGTCTGTCGCAGGTAATCCATGTAGCTCCTGATATGCTCCCTACAAAGGAGACATTAGAAATTCAGGTTTAGGCAGACAACAATCACAGTTATATTAGCATCGCCCTTCTGAAGGTTAAAAGTCTTTTTCAAAAGAGCTGCAACATTGCAATCGTGATTTCCAGATAACTATCTACATAACATCTGTTTTTCTTGGGGCGCACTTTCTTGGGGTCTAAGAAACCAATAAGCAAGAACCGCTACTAACCTCATGTGCAAACAAACCTGGAATACACTACAGTGAAACAAATCTCGTAAACAGGCTTTAATCTTTCCAAATCAAACATATTACTTATAGGGGAACGTTTTACACCATTGGAATGCATTTCAGAAAGCCATGGGGAGGATTTCCTGACCATGCAGAGTTAGCCTAACATTCCAATGAGTAAGACTTCTGCTGGGAGCCTGCAAGTCAAACCATTATGCTTAATAGTATCCGAACAGAGACTTGTTTCCTTTGGAGAAACAGAACTTTCAGACTGACTCCTTGTTCAAGTAATTGCATGTGGCAGGAGGAGAGAGAGTATTTAATATTTGTCATCAAGATGCAGAAATGATGCACTAGGGACATTTTGGCAAGCCTGGGAGAAACTTTGGAGAAAATGCTAATCCTAAGAAATAGGAGCAGGAGTAGGCCATCTGGCCCCTCGAGCCTGCCCCGCCATCCAACAAGATCATGGCTGATCTGAAGCGCATCAGTTCCACTTACCCGCCCGCTCCCCATATCCCTTAATTCCCTTATCGATCAGAAAACTATCTACCCGTGATTTAAACATATTCAACGAGGAAGCCTCCACCACTTCAATGGGCAGAGAATTCCAGAGATTCACTACCCTCTGAGAGAAGAAGTTCCCCCTCAACTCTGCTCTGAACCGGCCCGCACTTATTTTGAGGCTGTGCCCTCTAGTTCTGGTTTCCCTTCTAAGTGGAAAGAATCTCTCTACCTCTACCCTATCCAGCCCCTTCATTATCTTATATGTCTCTATAAGATCACCCCTCAGCCTTCTAAACTCCAACGAGTACAGACCCAATCTGTTCAATCGCTCCTCATAAGCTACACCCCTCATCTCCGGTATCAACCTGGTGAACCTTCTCTGCACCCCCTCCAAGGCCAATATATCCTTTCGCAAATAAGGGGACCAAAACTGCACATAGTACTCCAGTTGCGGCCTCACCAGTGCCTTGTATAGTTGCAGCAAGACCTCCCTGCTTTTATATTCTATCCCCCTCGCGATAAAGGCCAACATTCCATTCGCCTTCTTGATCACCTGCTGCACCTGCAGACTGAGGTTTTGCGATTCGCGCACAAGGACCCCCAGGTCCCTCTGCACAGTAGCATGGTGTAATTTTTCTCCATTTAAATAATATTCCAATTTACTATTATTTCTTCCAAAGTGGATAACCTCACATTTGCCAACGTTATATTCCATCTGCCAGATCCTCGCCCACTCGCTCAGTCTATCCAAATCTCTCTGCAGGCTTTCCGCGTCCTCCACGCAATTCGCTTTCCCACTCATCTTCGTGTCATCAGCAAACTTTGATACCCTGCATTCAGTCCCCTCCTCAAGATCATCTATGTAAATGGTAAACAGTTGAGGCCCCAGCACCGATCCCTGCGGCACGCCACTGGTCACCAACTGCCAACCAGAAAAGCACCCATTAATTCCAACTCTCTGCTTCCTGTTAGATAGCCAATCCCCAATCCACGCTAACACCTTACCCCCAACTCTGTTTACCCCAATCTTCTGCAGCAACCTTTTGTGAGGTTGCTGCGTCTGCTTGATTGAACCATTCTTATCCAGGTGCTCTGCTATTTCCTCTTTAATGATGGACTCCAGCATCTTCCCAACTACGGGCGTTAAGCTAACCGGCCTGTAGTTACCCGCCATTTGTCTACTTCCTTTTTTAAACAGCGGCGTAACAGTAGCTGTTTTCCAATCAGCCGGCACTACCCCAGAGTCCAGCGAATTTTGATAAATAACTACTAACGCATCTGCTATTACCTCAGCCATTTCTTTCAGTACCCTGGGATGCATTCCATCCGGGCCCGGGGACTTGTCCACCTTCAGTCCTATTTGTCTACCTCTTTAGTAACAGTAATTGTATTAAGGACCTCACCTCCCACCAACTCTCGATCTCTAATATTCGGTAAACTATTTGTGTCTTCCACCGTGAAGACCGACAGAAAGAACTTATTTAAAGTCTCAGCCATTTCCTCGTTTTCCACTATTAAATCCCCCCTCTCGTCCTCCAACGGTCCAACATTCACTCTAGCCACTCTATTCAAAGAACAATACAGCACAGGACCAGGCCCTTCGGCCCTCCAAGCCCGCGCCGCTGCCTGGTCCAAACTAGACCATTCTTTTGTATCCCTCCATTCCCACTCCGTTCATGTGGCTATCTAGATAAGTCTTAAACGTTCCCAGTGTGTCTGCCTCCACCACCTTGTCCGGCAGTGCATTCCAGGCCCCCACCACCCTCTGTGTAAAATACATCCTTCTGATATCCGTGTTAAACCCCCCCCCCTCACCTTGAACCTATGACCCCCCTCGTGAACTTCACCACCGACCTGGGAAAAAGCTTCCCACCGTTCACCCTATCTATGCCTTTCATAATTTTATACACCTCTATTAGGTCACCCCTCATCCTCCGTCTTTCCAATGAGAACAACCCCCCAGTTTACCCAATCTCTCCTCATAACTAAGCCCTTCCATACCAGGCAACATCCTGGTAAACTTCCTCTGCACTCTCTCTAAAGCCTCCACATCCTTCTGGTAGTGTGGCGACTAGAACTGGGCGCAGTATTCCAAATGCGGCCGAACCAACGTTCTATACAACTGCAACATCAGACCCCAACTTTTATACTCTATGCCCCGTCCTATAAAGGCAAGCATGCCATATGCCTTATTCACTACCTTCTCCACCAGTGATGTAACCTTCAAGGATTTGTGGACTTGCACACCCAGGTCCCTCTGCGTATCTACACCCTTTATGGTTCTGCCATTTATCGTATAGCTCCCCCCTACGTTAGTAATACTAAAATGCATCACTTCGCATTTATCTGGATTGAACTCCATCTGCCATTTCTTTGCACAAATTTTCAGCCTATCTATATCCTTCTGTAGCCTCTGACAATGTTCCTCACTATCTGCAAGTCCAGCCATTTTTGTGTCGTCCGCAAACTTACTGATCACCCCAGTTACACCTTCTTCCAGATCGTTTATATAAATCACAAACAGCAGAGGTCCCAAGACAGAGCCCTGCGGAACACCACTAGTCACAGGCATCCAGCCGGAAAAAGACCCTTCCACTACCACCCTCTGTCTTCTGTGACCAAGCCAGTTCTCCACCCATCTAGCCACCTCCCCCTTTATCCCATGAGATCCAACCTTTTGCACCAACCTTTTTATATATTCCTTTTTATATATTTGTAAAAACTTTTACTGTCACTTTTTATATTTTGAGCTAGTTTAGTTTCATAATCTATCTTTCTTTTCTTAATCGCTTTCCTAGTCGTTCTTTGTTGTTTTTTAAAGCTTTCCCAATCCACTAATTCTCCACTATATTTGGCCACTCTGTACGCATCTGTTTTTATTTTAATACTCTCCTTTATTTCCTTCGTTATCCGCATCTGGTTATCCCTTTTCTTACAGTCCTTCTTTATCACCGGAACATATTTTTGCTGAGTATTTAAAAAAATCTCCTTAAAAATCCTCCACTGTTCCTCAGCTGTCCTACCTACCAGTCTGCTCGCCCAGTCTACATTAGCCAATTCTGCCCTCACCCTATCGTACTCCCCTCTGTTCAAGCAGAGGACACTGGTTTGGGACCCTACTTTCTCACCCTCCATCTGTATCAGAAATTCAACCATATTATGATCACTCAACCCAAGAGGATCCCTCACAAGAAGATCCTTAATTCTACCTGTCTCATTACACAGTACCAGATCTAAGATAACTCCTCTCTCGTAGGTTCTGTAACATACTGTTCAATGAAACTATCCCAACAGCATTCTAAGAACTCTTCCTCAAGCCCTCCACATCCAATTTGAGTCGACCAATCAATATGCAGGTTAAAATCCCCCATGATTATTGCCGTTCCGTTTTTGCACGCATCCATTATTTGCTTGTTTATAGCCCTCCCCACCTCTAAGTTATTATTTGGGGGTCTATAGACCACGCCCACCAGTGTCTTTTTCCCTCTACTATTCCTTATCTCCACCCACAACGATTCCACGTTTTGCTCCTTAGAGCCTATATCGTCTCTCACTACCGTCCTGATATTATCGTTTATTAACAGAGCTACCCCACCACCTTTTTCTACCTGTCTATCCTTCCTAAATGTCTGATACCCCTGGATATTCAGTTCCCAGTCCCGGTCACCCTGCAACCACGTTTCTGTGATGGCCACTAGATCATACTCATTTGTATGGATTTGTGCCATCAACTCATTTACTTTGTTTCAAATGCTTCGTGCATTCAGGCAAAGTGTCTTTATGCCAGCCTTTATCTGGACCCGGTTTGTTGAAATGCTACTAACATCTCCCGAGCCCTCTACTCCTTTAACTAGTTGAATGTCCTCAACATTAACCTGCACTTGTACTCTCTCCTTTACCTTCGATTTTGTAATTCCCCATAACCCTGCACCCTCCCCCCCATTTAATAGTTTAAAGCCCTATCAACGACCCTAGTTATATGATTTGCCAGGACTCTGGTCCCAGCACGATTCAGACGGGGACCATCCCATCCGAATAGGTCCCATCTGCCCCAATATTGGTGCCAATGTCCCATGAATTCGAACCCATTCCTCCCACACCAATCCTTGAGCCACGCATTTGTCTCCTTAATCCTATTGACCCTGTGCCAATTCGCGTGTGGTTCAGGTAGTAATCCAGATATTACCACCTTGTTGGTTCTGCTTTTTAATTTGGTTCCTAGCTTTTCATACTCCCTCTGCACATCCTTTGTTCCTGTTATGCCTATGTCATTGGCACCTACATGGACCATGACAACTGGATTCTTACCCTCCCACTCCAAGTTCCTATGCAGCCCAGATGATACATCTTGGACCCGAGCACCAGGCAGGCAACACAACCTACGGCATTCTCTATCCTGGTCACAAAGAACAGTGTCTATGCCCTTAACTGCACTATCCCCAATTACCACTACATTTCTCTTCACTTCCTCTGCCTCAACGGCTCCCTGCACCATGGTACCGTGGGCAGTTTGCTCGTCCTCCTTGCAGTCCCCGTTCCCGTCCCTACTGGTAGCAAGAATCTCAAACCTGTTGTACAGATTCAGGGGCTGAGACTCTTGGGACTCTACCTCCTGTATCCCACTCCCTGCCTTCTTCCCCCCACTCCCTGCCTTCTTCCCCCCACTCCCTGCCTTCTTCCCCCCACTCCCTGCCTCACCTGCAGCCACCCCCACTTATCCCTGAACCCCGGCTGAGTTAGTTAGTCTAAGGGGTGTGACTCTATGTTTAAACACATTATCCAGGTAACACTCCCCTTCCCTGATTCCACCCTTACCGACTCAAGTCGGTAAGGGTGGAATGGAGGAAGAGTTCTTAGAATGCTGTCGGGATAGTTTCCTTGAACAGCATGTTACGGAACCGACGAGGGAACGAGCTATTTTGGATCTGGTATTGTGTAACGAGGTAGGTAGAATTAAGGATCTTATTGTGAAGGACCCTCTTGGGTCTAGTGACCACAATATGGTCGAATTTCTGATTCAGATGGAAGAGGAGAAAGTTTGGTCCCAAACCAGTGTCCTCTGTTTGAACAGAGGGAAATATGATAGGATGAGGGATGAATTGGCTAAGGTAGACTGGGAGAGCAGGCTGGCAGGTAGGATAGCTGAGGAACAGTGGAGGATTTTTAAGGAGATCCTTTTCAGTTCTCAGCAAAAATATATTCCAGCAAAAAACAAGGATTGTAAGAAAAGGGAGAACCAGCCGTGGATAACGAATAAAGGAGAGCATTAAAATAAAAACAGCTGCGTACAGAGTGGCCAAAAATAGTGGAGAAACAAGTGATTGGGAAAAATTTAAGAAACAACAAAGAGAGACTAAGAAAGCGATAAAGAAAGGAAGGATAGACTATGAAGCTAGGCTAGCAATTAATATAAAAAATGATAGTAAAAGTTTTTATAAATATATAAAAAGGAATAGAGTGGCTAGAGTTATTGTTGGACCCTTGGAGGACGAGAGGGGGGAGTTAATAGTGGGAAATGAGGATATGGCTGAGTCTTTAAATAAGTTTTTTGTGTCGGTCTTCACAGTGGAGGACGCAAATAGTTTGCCAAATATTAACGATAGAGGGTTGGCAGCAGGAGAAATACTTAATACAATTAATGTTACCAGAGAGGCAGTGCTGGGTAGACTAATGGGACTGAAGGTGGACAAGTCCCCGGGTCCGGATGGAATGCATCCCAGGGTATTGAAAGGAATGTCAGAGGTAATAGTGGATGCGTTAGTGATTATTTATCAAAACTCGTTGCATTCTGGGTAGTGCCGGTTGATTGGAAAACGGCTAATGTTACGCCGCTGTTTAAAAAAGGAAGGAGACAAAAGGCGGGTAACTATAGGCCGGTCAGCTTAACGTCTGTAGTAGGGAAAATGCTGGAATCCATTATTAAAGAGGAGATAGCAGGGCATCTGGATAGAAATGGTTCGATCAATCAGACGCAGCATGGATTCATGAGGGGAAAGTCGTGCTTGACGAACATGTTGGATTTTTATGAAGATGTGACTAGGGCGGTTGATGGAGGAGAACCGGTGGATGCGGTGTTTTTGGATTTCCAAAAGGCGTTTGATAAGGTGCCCCATAAAAGGCTGCTGAAGAAGATTAGGGCACACGGAGTTGGGGGTAGTGTGTTAAAGTGGATTGGGGACTGGCTATCCGACAGGAAGCAAAGAGTCGGAATAAATGGGTGTTTTTCCGGTTGGTGGAAGGTAACTAGTGGCGTGCCGCAGGGATCGGTACTCGGGCCGCAACTATTTACCATTTATATAGATGATCTGGAGGAGGGGACGGAGTGTAGGGTAACGAAGTTTGCAGACGACACAAAGATAAGTGGAAAAGTGAATCGTGTGGAGGACGGAGAAGATCTGCAGAGAGATTTGGACAGGCTGAGTGAGTGGGCGAGGATATGGCAAATGGAGTATAACGTTGAGAAATGCGAGGTTATACACTTTGGAGGAAATAATAACAAATGGGATTACTATCTCAATGGAAACAAATTAAAACATGCTACCGTGCAAAGGGACCTGGGGGTCCTTGTGCATGAGACGCAAAAGCCCAGTCTGCAGGTACAACAGGTGATCAAGAAGGCAAATGGGATGTTGGCCTATATCGCGAGGGGGATAGAATATAAAAGCAGGGATGTACTTGATGCACCTGTACAGGGCATTGGTGAGGCCGCAGCTGGAATACTGTGTGCAGTATTGGTCCCCTTATATGAGGAAGGATATATTGGCATTGGAGGGAGTGCAGAGAAGGTTCACCAGGTTGATACCGGAGATGAGGGGTTTGGATTATGAGGAGAGGCTGAGGAGATTGGGTTTGTACTCGTTGGAGTTTAGAAGGATGAGGGGGGATCTTATGGAGACTTATAAGATAATGCGGGGGCTGGATAGGGTGGAGGCGGAGAGATTCTTTCCACTTAGTAAGGAAGTTAAAACTAGAGGACACAGCCTCAAAATAAAGGGGGGTCGGTTTAAGACAGAGTTGAGGAGGAACTTCTTCTCCCAGAGGGTGGTGAATCTCTGGAATTCTCTGCCCACTGAGGTGGTGGAGGCTACCTCGCTGAATATGTTTAAAGCGCGGATGGATGGATTCCTGATCGGTAAGGGAATTAAGGGTTATGGGGATCAGGCGGGTAAGTGGTGCTGATCCACGTCAGATCAGCCATGATCTTATTGAATGGCGGGGCAGGCTCGAGGGGCTAGATGGCCTACTCCTGCTCCTATTTCTTATGTTCTTATGTCGCAATGTCTGAAGCTCTGAGTCCAGTTCGTCTACTTTGAGCTGGAGCTCCTCAAGCAGCCAGCACTTACTGCAGATATGTTCACTGGGAATCACCTTGGGGTCCACCAGTTCCCACATCATGCAGAAACAGCACATTACATGTCCCTCCATTCCAATTACCTATATGTTGGCACTAACTACGAATTTAACCTACCTTGCCCTGCGCTTACCGCCGAAGCCCGATGAGCCAAAGCCCTTCAGTTCTCACTCAGCTCCCTCTCACTCCGCTAACGATGCTGCCCGCTAGATAGTGGGGCCTGCTTTTAAACCTCCCGCCCTGGACTGGAAATCAAAAACCCTTCCTGGAACCACTTCCGGTTTCGCGTTTTAAATAAATAAATCCCGCAAAAAAAGCTTAAAAGTTAATTTCTTAGCCCAGAAACTTCTGAAACACAAACACACCTCTTTGCCTCGCTCTGGATGAACACTCGTAACAATCCAGGAACCCAAGATTAAATGGAGAAATTCTCCAAAGAAAGTACCACGCTATCAACATCCTATACCGCCTTCTATAGACCTTGACATTCCAGAAAAACTTGCAAGCCCTTGTGAGCCTGTGAGCTATGCTGCCAAGAATATAACTTCCATTAGGGCCATTGACATCAGACAAATTGAATTTGAGTAGTCAGACTATAGAAAGCCCACTAATTCAACTGACAGGGGTTGTGTCAAGCTTTCTCTTTGGTAAATTGATGGAAAAGGTCCTTAGGGATGGGATTTACGACCATTTAGAAAGATGCGGATTAATCCGGGATAGTCAGCACGGATTTGTGAAGGGCAAATCGTGCCTCACAAATTTGATAGAATTTTTTGAGGAGGTAACTAGGTGTGTTGATGAAGGTAGGGCGGTTGATGTCATATACATGGATTTTAGTAAGGCGTTTGATAAGGTCCCCCATGGTCGGCTTATGATGAAAGTAAGGAGGTGTGGGATAGAGGGAAAGTTGGCCGATTGGATAGGTAACTGGCTGTCTGATCGAAGACAGAGGGTGGTGGTGGATGGAAAATTTTCGGACTGGAGGCAGGTTGCTAGCGGAGTGCCGCAGGGATCGGTGCTTGGTCCTCTGCTCTTTGTGATTTTTATTAATGACTTAGAGGAGGGGGCTGAAGGGTGGATCAGTAAATTTGCTGATGACACCAAGATTGGTGGAGTAGTGGATGAGGTGGAGGGGTGTTGTAGGCTGCAAAGAGACATAGATAGGATGCAAAGCTGGGCTGAAAAATGGCAAATGGAGTTTAACCCTGATAAATGTGAGGTGATTCATTTTGGTCGGACAAATTTAAATGTGGATTACAGGGTCAAAGGTAGGGTTCTGAAGACTGTGGAGGAACAGAGAGATCTTGGGGTCCATATCCACAGATCTCTAAAGGTTGCCACTCAAGTGGATAGAGCTGTGAAGAAGGCATATAGTGTGTTAGCTTTTATTAACAGGGGGTTGGAGTTTAAGAGCCGTGGGGTTATGCTGCAACTGTACAGGACCTTGGTGAGACCGCATTTGGAATATTGCGTGCAGTTCTGGTCACCTCACTATAAGAAGGATGTGGAAGCGCTGGAGAGAGTGCAGAGGAGATTTACCAGGATGCTGCCTGGTTTGGAGTGTCGGTCTTATGAGGAAAGGTTGAGGGAGCTGGGGCTGTTCTCTCTGGAGCGGAGGAGATTGAGGGGAGACTTAATAGAGGTTTATAAAATGATGAAGGGGATAGATCGAGTGAACGTTCAAAGACTATTTCCTCGGGTGGATGGAGCTATTACAAGGGGGCATAACTATAGGGTTCATGGTGGGAGATATAGGAAGGATATCAGAGGTAGGTTCTTCACGCAGAGAGTGGTTGGGGTGTGGAATGGACTGCCTGCAGTGATAGTGGAGTCAGACACTTTAGGAACATTTAAGCGGTTATTGGATAGGCACATGGAGCACACCGGATGGTAGGGAGTGGGATAGCTTGATCTTGGTTTCAGATGAAGGTCGGCACAACATCGTGGGCCGAAGGGCCTGTTCTGTGCTGTACTGTTCTATGTTCTATGTTCTCCATGTTAAGGTGTCCTTTGTTACAAAACTACCCAGCGATAAGGTGAGTCTGTACTAACATGCAAATATAAGCATCATTTGTGGGGAAGAACAGTCCACAGGATTGTGGCAAGAGGAGACAGCCATTTGGCCCTTCATATCTCTGCTAGCCCAAAGGGTTATCCAGCCTAATTCCGTCTTTCAGCTTTTATTCTGTAACCAGAAAGAAATTTCACAACACCAGGTTAAAGCAACAGGTTTATTTGGTATCACAAGCTTTTGGAGCGCTGCTCCTTCATCCTCTGTAACCAGCAGGTTAGGGAATTTCAGCTGTGTAAAACATGGGATGAGGGTTTCTTCCTCAATTAGTCTTTCAGGCAGAGTTCCAGACCCCAATAACTTTCTGGGTGATAAAACATTTCCTCAACTCCCCTCTAACTCTTCAACTAATTACTTTAAATCTATGCCACTACCCTTCATCCCACCCTCAACCCAGGTACTGACCTCTCTGCTAAGGAAAATAGATCCCTCTTATTCATTCTATCTGGGCCACTCACCAATCTCAATTATTTCTTAGCCTGCAAGTTCCCACACAGGCTGTACAAGTTGCTATCTTTAAATTACTGTGAGCGTGACTGCGCAGGACCATTTAACAATTGTGTATTGCAAAAATAATTTAAGGGTATGTTAATTGTGTCATGTGCCACGAGGAACAGGAGATTTCAACTACCTATTTGATATTTTGTATCTGGGGCAGGCTGCCAATGCTTGGAAGATGTGAAGGATAATTCCCCATTTCACATTAGAAATCATAGAAACCCTACAGTACAGAAAGAGGCCATTCGGCCCATCGAGTCTGCACCGACCACAATCCCACCCAGGACCTACCCCCATATCCCTACATATTTACCCACTAATCCCTCTAACCTACGCATCCCAGGCCACGAAGGGCGATTTTTAGCATGGCCAATCAACCTAGCCCGCACATCTTTGGACTGTGGGAGGAAACCGGAGCACCCGGAGGAAACCCACGCAGACACGAGGAGAATGTGCAAACTCCACACAGACATTGAGTGAGTAAGGAGCTGTACTTCACACAAATCATTCTGGGGTTTATGAGTTTAGTCTTTGCTCTTGCTCTGCCTCCTGAACTTTCCCTCCTTTGGAATTGCAAGTTGAAATATCAAGTTTGCTCAGGTCGACCTGCCTCATTCCATAGAGCAGGCGTGCTGCTGGCATGAGCCTATTCTCCAAGTACAACATTGGGGTATCTGCCTTTCTGGATGCAAATTATAACTAGCACCAAACATTTTGCTATGTTAGTTCTGCATTTCCGTTGACTGCACTTCAGGCTATTTGTTTATTGTGAAACACAATGCTTATATAAAATAACTAATTCAGTACTCACTGTGTAACAGATGGATCTGATGCAAAGCCGATCGAACTCAAACCTATATAGTATTGTGCTGTGTCTCTCAAAGAGGTCCAATATTCACTTGCCTAAATTGTATTAAATACATACAGTCAAAAAATGGATAACAAAAAATGCACAAAGTGAATGATATTCTCCCAAAAAAATTCTAAGTGTTAAATTCGCGTAAAAACTGGCGGAAATCCCCCTCATTTTTTCAACGGGAGTTTCAAAATGTATCTCCCACACCCTGTGCACTGCAGAGTGCCTCAGCGTGAATCATGCTGAAATTCAGTGGGCAGGGCCTATTCCCTATGAAGAAGCCAGCAGCATTGTGCTGAGCGGGCCACTGTGCATACACCCATCTGTCAGCACCATGATTGGCGCATGCGCAGTGGCCCCGCATTGCCGCCCTCCCGACTGCTGGCCAGCTCAATTGCTGGCTAGCCTTGTAACCCCGCAACGCTGTCCCTCCCACCCCCCAAGGCCCGGTCGCTGGACCCCGAATGTGTCCGGGCCAGCCTCAACCCCTCCCACCTCCCAGGCCGTCTCGATTCCCCTCCCACAGTGTCCCGACTCCTTCCCCCATCCCCCCACTGCAGCCCCGACAACACCAGCAGGCCGACCCCCCACCACAGTCCGATGGCCAGCCCCAATCGCTAGCCTCCCTCCCTCTGTCACTCAGCCCGAGTGCGGAGTGGCAGTGTGACCCGCTACTCCCACAGATCTACCCCCAGAGGTCCTGACCCCCATCAGGCCCCGCCCCATTAGGCCCCACCCCCACACCATGCCCAATGCCTGGTGGGCATTGCCACTTTGCCTGTTGGAAAGTGCCAGGGAGTCCAGGCTGGCACTGCCAAGATGGCAGTGCCCAGAAGGCACTACCCCCCAGGCTCCCGACCCTCTGGGGGACCACAATGGCCCCCTTCACTCCAGTGGAGCCGAGCCACTGGCTCCCCGCAAGTGGGGAGCGATAGTAAACTCTGCTGGAGTGAACCACTCCTGGCGAGGGGGGAAGATGCTCGCGGACCCAGAGATTTCAGTCCCAGGCCCACTAATGAGATTTAAAATATATTAAAATACTAATTTAAATAAATTATGCAGCTTTGCGCCGATTTCTGGCGTGGAGCTGACAGCACCGGAAATCCTACAAAAGCAGCGCAGCGGGCTGGGAGAATCGCCCCCATAATGCTTTCTGATTTTAAGGGGAAAATTGCATACGGTGTATTATTTGTAAATAATTATTTTATATTTTTTCACATTTAAAGGAGCATACATCAGCTTTTTGGGGAATTAGTGAGGGGAGGATGCGATGGCCTAGTGGTATTATCGATAGACTATACATGCAGAAATTCAGCTAAAGGGACCTGGGTTCGAATTGCACTACGGCAGCTGGTGGAATTTGAATTCAATAAAAAATATATGGAATTAAGAGTTTACTGATGACCATGAAACCATTGTCAATTGTCGGAAAAACCCATCTGGTTCACTAATGTCCTTTAGGGAAGGAAATCTGCTGTCCTTACCTGGTCTGGCCTACCAGTGACTCCAGAACCACAGCAAAGTGGTTGTCTCTCAACTGCCCTCTGAAATGGCCTAGCAAGTCACTCAGTTGTACCAATTGTTATGAAGACAATAATAAGGAATGAAACTGGACAGACCACCTGGCAAACCATGCTTGACCTCATCCTTACCAATCTGCCGACTGCAGATGCATCTGCCCATGACAGTATCGGTAAGAGTGACCACCTCCAATCCTTGTGGAGACAAAATCCCACCTTCAAATTAAGAATAATCTCCATCGTGTTGTGTGGCACTATCATCATGCTAAATGGGACAGACTACAAACAGATCTAGCAACTCAAGACTGGGCATCCATGAGGTGCTGTGAGCCATCAACAGCAGCGGAGCTGTACTCCAACACAATCTGCAACCTCATGGTCTGGCATAGCCCCCACTCAACCATTACCATCAAGCCAGGGGATCAACCCTGATTCAGTGGAGAGCGCAGGAGGGCATGACAGGAACAGCACCAGGCAGACCTAAAGATGAGGCATCAACTTGGTGAAAGTACCAAACAGGACTACTTGCATGCCAAACAGCATAAACAGCAAGTCACAGACAGAACTAAGCGATCCCACAGCCAATGGATCAGATTTAAGCTCTGCAGTCCTGCCACATCCAGTCATAAATGGTGGTGGACAATTAAACAACTCACTGGAGGAGGAGGCTCCACAAACATCCCCATCCTCATCAGTGCAAAAGATAAGGCTGAAGCATTTGCAGCAATCTTCAGCCAGAAGATCTTCATCCATCTTCATCAATCTTCATCCATCTCGGCCTCCTCCAGTAGTACCCAACACCTCAGATTCCAGTCTCCAGCCAATTCGATCCACTCCACGTTTATCAAGAAATTGTTTGATGAAGGGAATATTTAACCATATAATACTCAACATAAGGATATCTAGCTGCTAATATTTTAATATAAGGTTTAAGAATGAAATGGGCATTTAATATATGATATTTTCGGAATAAATGTTAAGCTAATAAGCCTGCCAATATTAAATTGTAAAACTCAGGGACTGATTGTGTCAGTAAATTAGCTAAACATGAAACTCTGCTACAATGTAACTTAAATTTGGTTTAGTTATGAAATCATGCATTGTTTAAAGGAACAAATGATATAATTTTGTGTTTGAGAACAGGGAGTCTAACCTGGGAATTCTGCCAGATGACTGGGCCCTCATCCGGCAGATGAACCAGTTTTGACTTCCCCACAAAATGCTGAACAAGTTAAAATTATAGTTTTGGATTGCTAAGCAACTAGGAAGCCATTTTGTTTAAGGAGTATGCTTCTGTAATAACTCCACGGAGGCGAAAGTCCTGTCACCAAGTTACTTTATTTACACCAGACATCTGTACACAGCCAGCTCTCCAGTTGCACCCTGCTGAAATGCAGGCTGGGAGTCTGACACACCTGCTTTAAATAGGGAGCATGAGGCTCCCTGATTTAACCATCAATTAAGACTCATCATGTATCTTTTTTTTTGAATAAGACTCATCAGGTATCTCTTTTGAATACCAAACAAATAAACTAACTCAAATTAACTTAGGGAAGACTCATCAGGTAGCTCTTTCGGCACCAATCAAGTAAACGAACTCAAATTAACTTAGGGACAAAGTAAAAGGGGCGGCTCCCCAAAAGGAAGGGGGGAACAGCCCGAACCAAAATCAAAGTCGAAAGGAAACTTAAAACGTCAAACCAAAAGGTGATTATCGGGGTCGATAATACACCCCAGCCCCTGCGGCGCCCAGCGGTCGCGGAAGGCGTCAACCGCGCCCGTGGACACCGCATGCTCCCTCTCCAGAGACACCTGGCCGCGAATGTAGCCGCGGTAGAGGGGCAGACAAGACTCATCAGGTAGTTCATACTCTAGCAAGCCAACCTCATTAGCCTGGCTGAAGTCATCACAGCTTGCGACAGTTGAATGAACAAATGGCAAACTACTATTTAAGGTGTCAGATTGTAATTCAATTTAAGAATGCTGTCATTAATAGATTGACATGTCGAATATTAAATGAGATCATGTTAAGTTAATTGCTGGGTTGTATCTAAGATAACTAAATTATATAATTGCTCAAGTTTCTGGCACGAAAGTGGAGATCTGCAGAGAAAGCTCAGTGATATGGTTGTGTCATTGAGCCTATCTTGGATCCCCCTTTGGCCGAAGTCTTTGTTTGTCTGTCTATTGCATGTTTTCATTTTGAATTTTCTATGTTTTAATAAAACTAGTTTTAAAAATAAAATTTTATTTTGCTTTAAAAATGAAGTTTTGTTTGCCTTTGCAAGAGTTTACTTATCGAAGTTGCTTTTTAGAACTTTCTAAATTAATCTGGCCACCGAAACAGAATTCACCACGACATGGTTGAAGGCACTGGATACTGCAAAGGAAATGGGCCCTGATAACATTCCAGCAATAGTACTGAAGATTTGTGCTCCAGGACTTGTTGCTGACCAAGCTCTTCCAGTACAGTTACAACACTGGCATCGACCCGACAATGTGGAAAATTGCCCAGGTATGTCCCACACACAAAATGCGGGCCAAATCCCACCCAGCCAATTACTGCCCAAACAGTTTACCCTTGATCATCAGTAAAGTGATGGAAGGGGTCATCAACAATGCTATCAAGCACCATCTGCTGAATAATAACCTGCTCAGTGATGCCCAATTTGGGTTTTGACATGGTCATTCACTCCTGACCTCATTACAACCTTGGTTCAAACATGGCCAAAAGAGCTGAATTCCAGAGGTGAGGTGAGAGTGACAGCCCTTGACATCAAGGCTGCATTTGACCGGGTCTGACATCAAGGAGCCCTCGCAAAACTGGCATCAATGGGTATTAGGAGGCAAACTCTCTGCTGGTTGGAGTCATACCTGATACATAGGAAGATGATTGTCGTTGTGGTGGGTCAGTCATCTCAGCTCTAGGACATCTCTGCAGAAGTCTCTAGGCCAAGGAACTCCTTGGCTGGGATTCTCCCAAAAAAATTCTAAGTGTCGAATTTGCGTGAAAACGGGAGTAGATCACGCTATTTTTTTTCAATGGGAGTTCAGAGAAGAATCTCCCACACTCTGCACTGCTGCAACATGAAATACGTAAAACATCAGTGGGCAGGTGGAGAGGCTGGCAGTAAAGCGCTGAGCAGGCCACTGCGCATGCGCTGATCTGTCAGTGCTGAGATCATGCGCAGTGGCCCCTGTCTGCCAGCTTCCAATTGCTGGCCAACTCGATCACTAGCCAACCCTGCGATCCCTGCAACACCGGCCCTAACCCTAACATCCACAGCATGATGGCTGCCACCCAAACATGCCTGGGCCCAGCCCTGATCTCCAGCACCCTCCCAGATCCACTCTCCCCCACTCACAGTGCCAATTCCCACCCTGATCGCTGGCCTTCCTACCTCCCCCACCGATCCTGACTGCAGAGTGGCAGTGGGACCCCCACCGATCGCCCTAAAAGGCACTGCCCCCATTTAGCCCTGGCCCATCAGGCTCCAACCCTTGGCACTGCCCCATGCCCAGTGGGCATTGCCAAGATGCCCCCTGGGCATTCGCACTTTGCCCCTTGGGCAGTGCGAAGGGGCCCATCCTGGCACTGCCGACCAGGGGGCACCCTCCAGCACCCGACCCTCTGGGTGGGCCCGATTGCTCCCCCCTTCACTCCAGCAGAGTCGAGCCACCAGCTCCCTGCAAGTGGGGAGCTATACTAAAACCCATTGGAGTGAAATACTCCTCGTAGGGGGGGATGGGGGGGGGGGGGGGGGGAGGCGTGGCAGAGGAGAGGTGGGCGGGCCCAGAAACTTCAGTGCCAGGCCCGGTAATACGATTCAAAATATATTTAAATTGCCACCTGCATGTATAATGCATCTTTGCACCTATTTTCAGCGCAGAACTGATGGTGCTGGGAGATTCGCTCTGGGCCGCTCTGATTTTTAGCACAACGGGATGGGAGAATCGCCCTCCCTTATTTTTAAACTCTACCCCCTAGTTTTAGTCTCTCCCTCAAGGGGAAACATCCTTTCAGCATTCAGCCTGGATGGGATTGTTGTTGGTGTATACTCGATGGGCCAAATGGCCTCCTTATGCACTGTAGAGATTCTATGATTCACCCTGTTAAGCCCCCTCAGGATCTTGCATGCTTCAATAAGAACATTTCTCATTCTTCTAAACTCCAATGGATACAGACTGAGCCCATCCAAACTTTCCTCATAAGGGCAGCATGGTGGCACAGTGGTTAGCACTGCTGCCTCACAGCGCCAGGGACCTGGGTTCAATTCCAGCCTTGGGTCACTGTCTGTGTGGAGTTTGCACATTCTCCCCGTGACTGCGTGGGCTTCCTCTGTGTGCTCCGGTTTCCGCCCACAGTCCAGAAATGTGCAGGTTTGCTGGATTGGCCATGCTAAAATTAATCCTAGTGTCAGGGGTAAATATGAGGGATTATGGGAATGGGGCCTGGGTGGGATTGTGATCAGTGCAGACTCAATGGGCCGAATGACCTCCTTCTGCACTGTAGATTCTATGATTCTATGTAAGCACCTCATTCCAGGAATCAATCTATTGAATCTTCTCTGAACTGTTCTTAATGCATTTACATCCTATTAAAGATTAAAGATTTTTCCTGATTCATGTATCAGATCCCGCTGTATCTTAGAGTCTGCAATCTCTCTCCATTTAAATAATATACTGCTTTTCTATTCTTCCTGCTCAAGTGGACAAGTCCCACATTATATTCCATTGGCCAAGTATTTAACCACTCACTTAACCTATGTATATCCCAGTTTCCCTATGTTCTCTTCATTACTTGCTTTCCTATCTATCTGTGTGTCACCAACAAATTTAGCAAACATACATTCAGTCCCTTCATCTAAATCATTGATAGAAATTGTAAATATTTGAGGCCCCAGCACTGATCCCTGTGGGACTCCAATCACTTTACCTTGCCAACCCTAAAATGATCGATTTATCCCTTCTCTGCTTCCTGTTAGCTAACCAATCCTCTATCTGTGCCAATATGTTACCAACTAAACCATTCGCTCCCATTTTTGCATAGTAACCTTCGATGTGACACATTGTCAAATGCTTTCTGTACACCTAATTGCAGCCCATTCACAGGTTCCCCTTTATCCGTGTTGCTTGTTAATTCCTCACAGAACTCTAATAAATTAGTCAAATACGATTTCCCTTTCACAGAACCATGTTTTGATTTGATTTGATTTATTATTGTCACATTTATTAACATACAGTGAAAAATATTGTTTCTTGCGCGCTATACAGACAAAACATACCGTTCATAGAGAAGGA
The DNA here is from genome assembly GCF_964213995.1 of Mustelus asterias. Classification (NCBI taxonomy): domain Eukaryota; kingdom Metazoa; phylum Chordata; class Chondrichthyes; order Carcharhiniformes; family Triakidae; genus Mustelus; species Mustelus asterias. Next base: position 38,272,946 of record NC_135810.1, read on the forward strand.
AACGAGAGAGTGCAGAATGTAGTGTTACAGTCTTGGTGGGTGTAGAACAAAGAACAAAGAACAAAGAACAATACAGCACAGGAACAGGCCCTTCGGCCCTCCAAGCCCGCGCCGCTCCCCGGTCCAGGATTGAATCCTGAATCCAGGATCCCCGCCCAATTTTCCAGCCTATCTACATACTAATATCCTATCCACCGAGCTGTCCCTCACAGCTATGATGCTTTGTTCATTACAACCTATTAACTCACCCCCACCCCCCTATTCCAGACCATGTGATCCCCAGGGAGAGGCGAAAACCCAGAGTGAAAAACCCCAGGGCCAATATGGGGAAAAAAAAAAATCTGGGAAATTCCTCTCCGACCCCCTGAGGCGATCGAAACGAGTCCAGGAGATCACAATGGCCCTGATCGGAAAATGCTTCCCAACCCTAGTCATTTCCACTTCCATGAACACCATATGAATTCCCTGCCCCCGAGACAGGTTCCCAACTATCCGCAGTCTCGCTCTGTACTGGCACCAGCAAGATGATCATAGAATGAAGCCTTGAAACGAGAAACAAGGAACAATTAGCCCGCGCCGCTCCCTGGTCCAAACTAGACCACTCTTTTGTATCCCTCCATTCCCACTCCGGTCATATAGCTGTCTAGATAAGTCTTAAACGTTCCCAGTGTGTCCGCCTCCACCACCTTGCCCGGCAACACATTCCAGGCCCCCACGACCCTCTGTGTGAAATATGTCCTTCTGATATCTGTGTTAAACCTCCCCCCCTACAAAGAACAAAGAACAAAGAACAGTACAGCACAGGAAACAGGCCTTCGGCCCTCCAAGCCTGTGCCGCTCCTTGGTCCAACTAGACCAATCGTTTGTATCCCTCCATTCCCAGGCTGCTCATGTGACTATCCAGGTAAGTCTTAAACGATGTCAGCGTGCCTGCCTCCACCACCCTACTTGGCAGCGCATTCCAGAGAAAGATCAACTAATGCAAGGTAAGTCCATTCAAAAATCTGACATCAGCAGGGAAGAAGCTGTTCTTGAGTTGGTTGGTACGTGACCTCAGACTTTGGTATTTTCTTGCCGAAGGAAGAAGGTGGAAGAAAGAATGTCCGGGGTGGGTGGGGTCCTTAATTATGCTGGCTGCTTTGCTGAGGCAGCGGGAAGTGTAGACAGAGTCAATGGATGGGAGGCTGGTTTGCATGATGGATTGGGCTACATTCATGACCTTTTTTAGTTCCTTGCATTCTTGGACAGAGCAGGAACTATACCAAACTGTGATACAACCAGAAAGAATGCTTTCTATGGTGCATCTGTAAAAGTTGGTGAGAGTCATAGCTGACATGCCAAATTTCCTTAGTCTTCTGAGAAAGTAGAGGCGTTGGTGGGCTTTTTTAACTATACTGTCGGCATGGGGGGGACCAGGACAGGTTGTTGGTGATCTGGACAGCTAAAAACTTGAAGCTCTTGACCCTTTCTACTCTGTCTGATTGCATTGAAATTTTACTAATGCCTCATCATAACCTACTTAATAATAGATTCCAGCAATTTCCCTATGACAGGTATTAAGCTAACCGGCCTATAGTTTCCTGTTTTTTGTTTCCCTCCTTTCTTAAACAGAGGAATCACATTCGCTATTTTTCCAATCGGATGGGACTTTTCCAGAGTCTGAGGAATGTTGGAAAATCAAAACTAATTCATTTACTATCTCAGCAGCCACTTCTTTTAAGACCCAAAAATGAAGTCTATCAGCACTGGGGGCTTGTCAGCTTTTAGTTTGAATAATTGTCTTCATACCCTTCCCCTGGTGATTATAATTGTTTGAAGTCCTTCATCCCTTCCACCTCTTCATTCAACACTATAGGTAAGATTAAGGAAGTGGTCCTGCTGAGAGAGAATGACCACTAGGGACTAAATTAAAAAAGCATAATCACAAAGATAATAATCTCTGGATTACCAGCTGAGCCACAAACAAACTGGTATGCAAATAAGATCTGAGAGCGGCATGTGTGGCTCAAAGATTGGTGCGGGAAAAATGAGTTTTAATGAATGGGGCATTGGCACCAGTACTGGGGAAAGATGGAGCTAACTGTTGAGATGGCCTTCCCCTGAACCATGCTGGGACCTGTGCAGCAGCAAATCATATAACAAAAACTTAAACAAAGTAGTTAGGGTGTGGGGAGAGGGTTCACATGGGAGTAGATTTGGAAAGTTAAAGAGAAAGGACAAGGCAATAGTGCAGGTTTGTGATGAAGGGATTTTAGTTAAGTTGGGCAGCATGGTCGGTGCAGGCTTGGAGGGTCGAAGGGCCTGTTCCTGTGCTGTAATTTTCTTTGTTCTTTGTAATAATAACTAGAATGTAACATCAAGGTACAGAGTGTACAAATATAAGAGCACAGCGGAAAATAAGGTGAGAGTAGGGAAAAATAGTAAATAGACAGAATTAAAGACACAACATTTGTAACCAGATGGACAAATTAATAACAAATGAGTCTGATAGCCATTACAGAAAATGGTTGCAAAGTGACCACAGTGGAGACTTGAATAGTTAAAAGTATTTGACATTTTGGAACAATAGAAGAAAAGGAAAAGGAGGTGCAGTAATTCTGTTAATAAAGGATAACAGAAGTACAGTTGTGAGAAATGACCTTGTTCAGAGGAACATTATGTAGAATCAGACTGGGTGGAGATAAGAAGGAACAAATGAAAGAAGTCACTGGTGACTTGACTACACAGTAGGACAGAGTATAAATTAAAAAGTAATGGGGTCAGGTAAGAATGTTACTGTGATGATTGAGAGGTTTTAATCTTCGTATAGACTAGACCAATCAAATTGCCAAAATAGCCTTCAGGATGGGTTCATTGAGAGTATTTGGGATTTGTTTTAGAATAATATATTCTGGAACCAAACAGGGAACAGCCTAATTTAGAACAGGTAATTAGACAGAATTAATTAAGGACCTCATAGTAAAGGATCCTCTCGGTAAGAGTGATCATAACATCATGGAATTTCATATTCAATTTGAGGGTGAGAAATTTGGGTCCAAAACTAGTGTCTAAAACTTAAACTGAGATAATTACACAGATACGAAGACAAAGCTGACTAAAGTTGAATGGGAAAATAAGTTAAAAGGTCAGACAGTAGAGAAGCAGTGACAGGCATTTAAAGAGATAATTCATAATATATATTCATATATATAATTCATAATATAATTCATATATATATTGGCGGCACGGTAGCACAGTGGTTAGCACTGCTGCTTCACAGCTCCAGGGACCTGGGTTCGATTCCCGGCTTGGGTCACTGTCTGTGTGGAGTTTGCACATTCTCCTCGTGTCTGCGTGGGTTTCCTCCGGGTGCTCCGGTTTCCTCCCACAGTCCAAAGATGTGCGGGTTAGGTTGATTGGCCATGCTAAAATTGCCCCTTAGTGTCCTGGGATGCGTAGATTAGAGGGATTAGCGGGTAAAATATGTAGGGATATGGGGGTAGGGCCTGGGTGGGATTGTGGTCGGTGCAGACTCGATGGGCCGAATGGCCTCTTTCTGTACTGTAGGGTTTCTATGATTTCTATGATATATCAATAAAGATATATTATATTGAGAAAGAAAGAATCTTGCAAGAAGGGTGCACCATTCATGGTTAACTAATGAAGTTACTCTAAATTGAAAGAAAAGATGTACAATGTTGCGACATTTTGTAGTAGGCCAGGAGATTTGGAAAGCTTTACAAACCAGTGAAGGATGATTAAAAAGTAGAGAGAAATTGAAGTATGAAAAAAAAACTAAGAGTCCAAACTAACACAGTCCAAAGATGTGTGGGTTAGGTTGACTGGCCATGGTAAATTGTTCCATAGTGTCATGGGGAATAGCAGGATAAATACGTCGGGTTAAGGGGACAGCGCCTGGGTGGGATTGTGGTCAGTGCAGACTTGATGGGCCAAATAGCCTCCTTCTGTACTGTAGGGATTCTATGATGATTCTATGACATATAAAAATAAGATAATAAAACCTTCTACAAGTATTTAAAAAGGAAAAGAGTAGCAACACTGAGTCTTTGTCCCTTGAAGGGTGAAATTGGGGAATTAATAACGGGAAACAAGGAAATGGCAGAGAGTTGGAACAAGTATTTTGTATTTGTATTCACAGTAGAAGACACAAAAAGTATCCCAAGTATAGTAGAAAAGCAGGGGCAAAAGGGAGAGAGGGTCTTAAAATGATAATTTAAAGGGTTTAAAGACTGAGAAGTCTCCTGGACTAGGTCGTATGCATCCTAAGGTCTGAACGGAAGTGAAGGTAGAGAAAGTGGATGCATTATTTGAAATCTTCCAAAATTCCCGAGATTTGCAGATTGGGAAATTGCAAATCTAACAACCCTGTTCGACAAAGGAGGGAGATAGAAAGAAGGAAATTATAAACCAGTTAGTCTAATGTTGATCACTGGAAAAATGCTAGAATTCAGTATTAAGGAGGTCTAGCAGGACATTTAGAAAATGATTCTACAATCAGGCAGACTCAACATTAGTTTGTGAAAGGGCAATTATGGTGGAGAAATCTTTGATGACTTAACTTGCAGGGTGAATAAAGGGGAATGGTGAGATGTAGTGTATTTGGATTTCCAGAAGGCATTTGATAAGCTGTGACAGAAAAGGTTACCATGCAGGAAAAGAACTCATGGTGTTGGGGTGATACATTACTGAGGATTGGCTAGAAATAGGGACTCGGGGTAAATGGGTCAATTTAAAGAAGATAGTTTGCAGACAGCTGCAGTACAGAGGGATCAGGGTGTCCATGTACATGAACCAGCATGCAGCTACAAGTGTTTAGGATAGCAAATTGAATATAGGTCATTATTGAAATGGAGAATATTAAAATGGGTAAGTCTTGCTACAACTACACAGAGCATTGGTGAGACTGCAGATGGAGTACTGTGTGCAGATTGACCTCTTTACTTATGGAGGGATATACTTGCATTGGAAGCAGTTCAGAGAAAGTTCAGAGGGGGTTTGGCTGAAAACTGGAGTTGAGGCCATTGTTGTAAAATCTAGAGGATACATCAGCTTTTCGCACTTTCTATGGTGTCATGTTGCTGAGAGGTATTTCTTGAAGTAACAAGTCAAGTTGCAACAAAACGTCTGTGTCAGACAAACTAGACACTTTATTCTGAGACCATCTGTTTGTGAAGTGAGGCTTCTTGCGATTTTATGGCATTGAGCCAATTTGGACTAATTTATCATATCCTACCATGCCACGTCTCTACCATAGCACATTGAGGAATATCCGTACAAGGGAAAGTCACACACTGATTGTCAGCTCACTGTAAGGATGCCCAGCTGACCTACGAGCTACTTGTGAAGGTATGCTTCCTGCCATCTGTTAATTTCAAATAGCTTTGACAATTGATGCATTCACTGTTCCAACATAGTTGTTTAATTAGTAGTTAAGAGCATTAGAAGTAGGAATCAGAAAGGAGCTGGAGTTTGTAAAAAGTAGTGACGCATGAACTATTACACAAGGATTGCTGAAGTGACAAACAAAACATTAATAGTATCTACTTAATTACAGTGACCCCAATTAAAAAGGTAAGCAGCCATTCCAGCTACCAATAACACGTCAACAGTGTTATACTACAGCTTGTCTTTCACAGTCATGAATAATAAAGGTCTTTCCACAAATTAATTTTCCATTTTCAACATTGTTCATTTGATTCATATCAAATATTCATACAGCTAATTATAGTGCCAACTTAGACCAGTGGTAGCCACCTGTTTCATGTAGGGTTCTGTTGCTGCAGAAACTCAGTAAATTCTAGCCGAGGACTCCTGCCAGGGATAGATTCTTAAAGCTCTTGAAGAGTAAAATCAGTGTTGCACGGTAACACAGAATGGTGATGGAGAATCAGCAGATCATCTTACACCCCACCAAACTTGCTTTTTCATTGACATTATCAACATAAAACAGCTGATTAGCTATCATTTGTATTGCGTTGTCCTCAAGGTCATTTCAACGCCAAGGGCTCCAACTATTTTGTTTAAAAACAAAAAACAAATAAACTAAATCAAATAAGCTGAGGGACAAAGTAAAAGGGACAGCCCTTTAAAGGGGTACTGCCTTAAACAGAACCAAATCTCAAATAACGCCAAGGGCTCCATGCTGTGCTCAGTCAAAAACATTTTGGGAAAAAATAAATACCAATGAAAGCCAACTGAAATAAAACTCTTAACAGAGCAGCAACCATAGAAAAAAAATGTATATGCTTTACATCTGTCGGGTGAAATACTTTTCCTTTTATCGAATCTGTTACAAATCCCAAGATATGATAGAGGCATTCAAAATGATGAATAGTTTTGAACCAGTAAATGAAAGGACATTGTTTTCAGTGGCAGCAGAATGGTTGGTAACGGAAGCATACAGAAAATGTAAGGGTAAAGAACAGAGGGCTGGGGTGAACTGGATTGCTCTGATAGGATCAGGGGGAGGAAACCCAACAAGGAGGAAAGTGCTGATGCAGGGGGAGAGGCCCGGCTAGAGGGAGGGAGACTCAGTTCCATTGCGAGAGGGGAGCAGCAGAGAGAGACCCATTATATGGGGGAGAGAGACACAGCAAGGGTCGGGGTCGGGGGTGGGGGGGGGGAGACCAAGCAAGCAGAGTAAGGACCCCAGAGACATGTGGTTATAGCCCTGACCAGTGGGGGAGAGGACCCTGGTAAGGGGAGAGGGGCCCAGTGAGGGGGAGAGGGGCCCGGCAAGGGGGAGAGACCCCAGGCCAGGGGGAGAGACCCCAGGCAAGGGGGAAAGGGGCCTGGCGAGGGGAGAGGAGCCCACCAAGGGGAGAGGGACCAAGTGAGGGGAGAGATACCTGGCGAGGGGGAGAGATTTGGCGAGAGGGGAGGAGACCGACAAAGGGGAGACCAGAGAGTGGGATAGACCAGAAGGGGAGAGACCTCCAACAGAAGTAAATCTTATTGGAAGTAGTAGGGTACATTAATAAATTAATTAACTTATTATAAAGGTGGCAGGATAGGTGCTATGTTGTGACTACAAAATGTGGAAGCTCTTGGATGCAGTGCGGCGCAGGGCAAAAACATCTGCAGTAAATGTTTGCAGCTCAAGGAGCTTCAGCTCAGAGACATTGAGCTGGAGGCCAAGCTGCATTCACTGCGATACATCAGGGAGGGGGAGAGTTACCTGAACACTTTGTACCAGGAGGCAGTCACATCCCTTAGGTTAGGGTTTCCTAATTTGGTCAGTGGTCAGGGACAGGAGGATGTGACTGTGACTGAGGCAGTTATGGGGATTGAAAAGGTGGAAGTGGGAGGGCCTCAGTAGTTACAATTTGAGGTTTGAGGTGCTTGTTGCCTGTCTGGACAAAATGTGGAGATGCCAATGTTGGACTCGGGTAAGCACAGTAAGAACTCTCACAACACCACGTTAAAGACCAATAGGTTTATTTAGTAGCACGGGCTTTCGGAGTGTCGCTCTCCGAAAGCTTGCAGGGTAGGTGAGCAAATGACCATGGCACTGTTGTGGAGGAAGCCCTTCATTGCGGAGTGGGGGGGTGGTGGCGGGGGGGCGGGGGGGGGGGGGGGAGGTTGTTGGTGAAAGAATTATAGGAATGTAGTGGTAGTAACGGACAGCATAGCCAACAGGACAGACACAGTTCTCTGCAGTTAATGAACAAAGAAAAGTACAGCACAGGAGCAGGCCCTTCAGCCCTCCAAGTCTGTGCCAATCATGATGCCCTAACCAAAAAAAAGTTTCTGTCCTTACGCGGTCCGTATCCCTCAAGATCAAGAATCCAGAAGGCTGTTATTGCCCAGTGCTAGGGGTCAGGGCTCAGGGTGGGAGTGGAACTTGCCATGGTCTTCATGGCCTGACCTATACAAGAAAGAAGTTTAACAACACCAGGTTAAAGTCCAACAGGTTTATTTGGTACCAAAAGCCACACAAATAAACCTGTTGGACTTTAACCTGGTGTTGTTAAACTTCTTACTGTGTTTACCCCAGTCCAACGCTGGCATCTCCACATCACATCTATACAAGAAAGCCAGAAACAATCTAAGGAGATCCATCAAAGATGCCAAAAGTCTGTACCGGACCAAGCTAGAGTCCCAGGCTAGCCACACAGGCCCCCGCCGACTATGGCAGGCTACAAGATGAAGGCATCTAAAATCATTGGCTCCAATGCACCCCTCCCTGATGAGCTCAATGCATTCTACGCCCATTTTGAACAAGAGGTCAGCGAGAGCATGCCCTCCACCCTGGAAGCCTTGGGTGAACCTATATCTGAGGTCACCATTGCAGATGTCAGAGCAGCTGTCTTGAAAATCAACCCACGGAAAGCGACTGGCCCAGATGGGGTACCCGGAGGAGCATTCAGATCCTGTGCAGATCAGCTGGCAGGAATAGCATCGGCAGACATCTTCAACCTCTCTTTACAACAATCTGAGGTCCCTATCTGCTTCAAGAAGATGACCATCATCCCAGTACCAAAGAAAAGCCAAGCAGTGTGCCTTAATGACTATCGCCCAATGGCTCTGTCATCCATCATTATGAAGTGCTTCGAAAGTTTAGTCATGGCACGAATCAATTCCAGCCTCCCGGACTGCCTGGATCCACTACAGTTTGCCTACCGCCACAACAGGTCCACAGCAGACGCCATCTCCCTGGCCCTGCACTCAACCCTGGAAAACCTAGGAAGCAAAGACACCTATGTCAGACTCCTATTTATTGACGACAGCTCAGCCTTCAACACTATTATTCCTACGAAACACATCTCCAACTTCCGTGGCTTTGGGCTCGGCTCCTCCCTCTGCGACTGGATCCTAACCCACAGACCGCAATCAGTAAGGATAGGCAACAACACCTCCTCCACGATCATCCTCAACACCGGTGCCCTACAGGTTGTGTTCTCAGCCTCCTGCTATACTCCTTATACACCTGTGACTGTGTGGCCAAATTCCCCTCCAATTCGATTTTCAAGTTTGCTGACAACACCACCGTAGTGGGTCAGATCTCAAACAATGACGAGACAGAGTACAGGAATGAGATCGAGAATCTGGTGAACTGGTGCGGCAAACAATAATCTCTCCCTCAATGTCAACAAAATGAAGGAGATTATCATCGACTTCAGGAAGCGTAGTGGAGAACATGCCCCTTTCTATATCAACAGGAATGAAGTAGAAAGGGTCGAGAGCTTCAGGTTTTTAGGTGTCCAGATCACTAACAACCTGTCCTGGTCCTCCCATGCCGACACTATAGTTAAGAAAGCCCACCAATGCCTCTATTTTCTCAGAAGACAAAGGAAATTTGGCATGTCAGCTACGACTCTCACCAACTTTTACAGATGCACCATAGAAAGCATTTTTTCTGGATGTATCACAGCTTGGTATGTCTCCTGCTCTGCCCAAGACCGCAAGAAACTACAAAAGGTCGTGAATGTAGCCCAATCCATTACGCAAGTGAGCCTCCCATCCACTGACTCTGTCTACACTTCCCACTGCCTCAGCAAAGCAGCCAGCATAATTAAGGACCCCACACACCTCGGACATTCTCTCTTCCACCTTCTTCCGTCGGGAAAAAGATATAAAAGTCAGAGGTCACGTACCAACTAACACGAGAACAGCTTCTTCCTGTTGCCATCAGACTTTTGAATGGACCTACCCTGCATTAAGTTGATCTTTCTCTACACCCTAGCTCTAACTCTAATATTCTATACTCGTTTCCTTCTCAATGAATGGTATGCTTTGTCTGTATTGCACGCAAGAAACAATACTTTACTTGTATGCTAATATATGTGGTGATAATAAATCAAATCAAATCAAAAATGGGTACCAATGACATAGGTAAGGTGAGGAAAGACATTCTGCGTCGGGAGTTTGAGTAGCTCAAGGGTTAAATTTAAAAACAGAATCTCAAAGTTACTAATATATAGATTAGTAACTGAGCCACAAGCAAATTGGCGTAGGGTAAATAAAATTAGAGAGTTAAATGTGTGGCACAAAGATTGGTGTGGGAGAAATGGGTTTCAATTCATGGGGCACTGGCACCTCTACTGGGGAATGTGGAAGCTGTATCATTGGGGAGGTAAAGTTAAAGTAAATAATGGGGAGAGGGATCAAATGTGGGAAGTCATGATAAATCAAGGAGTGAAGACAAGGTAAGATTCTTTACACCAACCTGAGGTCCCTACCTGCTTCAAGAAGACGACCATCATCCCAGTACCAAAGAAAAGCCAAGCAGCGTGCCTTAATGACTATCGTCTGGTGGCTCTGACATCCATCATTATGAAGTGCTTTGAAAGGTTAGCCATGGCACAAATCAATTCCAACCTCCCGGACTGCCTGGATCCACTACAGTTCGCCTACCGCCACAATAGGTCCACATAATCTCTCTGGCCCTACACTCAACCCTGCAATACCTAGATAACAAAGACACCTATATCAGACTCCCATTCATAGACTGCAGTTCAGTCTTCAACACCATTATTCCTACGAGACTCATCTCCAAACTTTGTGGCCTGGGGCTTGACTCCTTCCTCTGCAACTGGATCTTAGACTTCCTAACCTGCAGATCACAGTCAATATGGATAGGCAACAACACATCCTCCGTGATTATCCTCAACACCAGTGCTCCACAAGGCTGTGTCCTCAGCCCCTTACACATCTTTGACTGTATGGTCAAATTCCCTTCCAACTCGGTTTTCAAATTTGCTGATGACACCATCATTGTGGAGCAGATCTCAAACATTGACGAGACACATTAAAGGAAAGAGATAGAGAATCTGGTGAACCGGTGCGATGACAATAATCTCTCCTTCAATGTCAACAAAACGAAGGAGATAGTCATCGACTACAGAAAGCGTAGTGGAGGGCATGCGCCTGTCTACATCAATGGGGACGAAGTAAAAATGGTCGAAAGCTTCAACCTGTCCTGATCCCTCCATGTCGATACTATAGTTAAGAAAGCCCACCAATGCCTCTACTTTCTCAGGAGACTCAGGAAATTTGGCATGTCTGCTACGACTCTCACCAACTTCTACAGATGCACCATAGAAAGCATTCTTTCTGGTTGTATCACAGCTTGGTATGGCTCCAGCTCTGCCCAAGACCACAGAGCACTACAAAATGGTCATGAATGAAGCCCAGTCCATCATTCAAACCAGCTTCCCATCCATTAACACTGTCTACACTTCCCACTGCCTTGGAAAAGCAGCCAGCATAATCAAAGACCCCACCCACCCCGGACATACTTTCTTCCACCTTCTTCCGTCAGGAAAAAGATACAAAAGTCTGAAATTATGTACCAACCAACTCAAAAACAGCTTCTTCCCTGCTGCATCAGACTTTTGAATGGACCTACCTCGCATTAAGCTGATCTTTCTCTACACCTTAGCTATGACTGCAATACTACATTCTGCACCCTCTCCTTTCCTTCCCCATGTACAGTATGCTTTGTCTCTATAGTGCGCAAGAAACAATACTTTTCACTGTATACTAATACATGTGACAATAATAAATCAAATCAAATTGAGCAAGGATTCAATAAGGTTAATGATAATCAGAGGGTGGCAAGACGGGAGAGAGCATGCAAACATAAGAGTGAGCCAGCAGATAAGGCTAGAGGTTGTGAAAACAGTAAAAGGACAGAACTAAAGGCTCTGTATCTAAATGCACATAGCATTCATAACAACATGGATAAGGTGGCAACTTAATTGGAAATAAATATACATGATCTGATAGCTATTACAGACAAATGGTTGAGTATGGCAATGGCTGGGACCTGTAGATTCAAAAATAAATGATATTTTGGAAGGACAGGGAGCGGGAAAGGTGGAATGGTAGCTCTGTTAATTAAAGGTGGCATCAGTACATTAGAGGGGGCTGGCTTAATTTTAAAGATTAAGATGTAGAATCAGTTTGGATAAAGACAAAAATTAGTCAAGTTAGGAAGTCATTGCGGGAGTAGCATACAGGCACTGTAACAGTAACCACATTGTAGGACAGTGTATTTAGGAAGAAATAATGGGGGTTTCTGACAAAGGCACGGTGATAATCATGAGCGATCTTATCTGCTTAAAGGTCAGACTAATTGGACTAATTCATAAAGTGTTTTTGGGATGGTTTCTTAGAGCAGCACATTCTACAGCTTACTATAGAGCAGTTTGATCTAGATTTGGTCATTTACAACAAGATTAATTAATGAAATCATAATAGGTGCACCCTAGATAGTAGTGACCATAACAATTGAATTTTGTATTCAATTTGAGGGAGAGAAGAGTCGGTCTAAGTCTAGAGTTTTAAACTAAAATAAGGGCAATTATGAGGGGATGAAAACAGAGCTGGTTAAAGTGAATTGTGAAAGTAGGTTAAGGGGTAGGTCAAAGGAGATGCAGTGGCAAACATTTAAGCAGATGTTCAAAAAATACATTCCATTAAAAAAGAAACACTTGAGGGGAAGGATGCAGCAACTATGGCTATTTAAGGATGTTAAAGATAATATCAAACTAAAAGATTCAGCAAAGGTTAGGGACAAGTCAGAAGTTTGGACAGAATATAAAAACAACCCTTCTTTGGTGATCACTTGCTATCGAGTATAATTGTCCACCGAAGAAACCCCGTGTTACAAGTCATGGGATCTGTGGGTCCTTGTGCAGCTGATGAGCCCAATCCTAGAGCTGCGTCTTTCACTGCACACTTGCCAGGTGTTTTTGAGAAGGTGTCTTTGGGGAATTGGTTCTTGGACTCGAGATCACTGGTATTCTTTCCTCAGGTTCTTTTTCCGGGCCTCCTCTTGTCATCGGGTGTCCTCAAAGAACTGTGTCTCTTCCATCAGCAGGTTCCACCAGAAAGGTCTCTTCTGAGCAAGGGTCTCCCAGGCATTACATCTATGTTGTATTTCTTGAGCTAAGCCTTCAGGGTGTCTTTGAAGCACTTCCTTTGTCCTCCTCTTGTTCGAGAGCCTTCCTCGAGCTAGACAAAGATTTGGTTTGACAATCGGGACTCTGACATCCTAATCACATGGCCGGCCCGGTGGAGTTGGTTTTGGATGATCATGGCCTCTATGTTGATGCTCTTGATTCCTTCTAGAACACTGATGTTAGTATGCCTGTCCTCCCAGCTGATGCGAAGAATCCATCTCAGACAGTGTCTGAGATGGATTCTCTAGGGTCTTGGGGTGGTATCTGAATGCAGTCCAAGTTTCTGAGCCATATACAAGAGTTAAAAATTTATTAAAACAACAAAGAATAATGCGTGAGAAATTAGAATATGAGAGAAAGTGAACAAGAAATATAAAAACAGATAATGAGTGGTTTACAAGGTTATTGGACAGGCACATGGAGCACACCAGAATGATAGGGAGTGGGATAGCTTGACCTTGGTTTTGGACAAAGCTCGGCACAACATCGAGGGCCGAAGGGCCTGTACTATGCTGTATTGTCCTATGTCTATGTTCTATGTTCTAATATGAGTTTCTACAGGTTTCTAAGAAGGAAAGGACGAAGTAAAATGACCATGGGTCCTTCAGGGAGTGAGTTGAGGGAATCAATAATGGAAAATAAAAAGCTGATAAATTGAACAGGTATTTTACATCTGTCTTCATTGTAGAGGATACAAATAACATCCCAGAAATAATTGTGAATCAAAAAGTGAAAGGGTGGGAGGAACTTGATACAATGACAATCACCAGGAATTGTACTGAGAAAAGTTTTAGAGCTAAAAGCTAACAAGCCCCCAGGTCCTAATGGAGTTCACGGCAGGGTCTTAAAACAAGTGGCTGCTGAGATAACAGATGCATTGGTTTCGATTTTCCCAAATTCCCGAGATTCTGGAAAGGTACCATAAGGTGGGAAAATAGTGAAATATAACTTTTTTCAAGAAAGGAGAGAAACAGAAAGCAAGAAACTACTAGCCAATTAACAACATCTGTTGTTCAGAAAATGCTGAAATCTATTACTAAGGGGGTTATAGGGGATAATTAGAAAACTTAAATGCAATCAAGCAGAGTCAACATGGGTATTGACAGCTTCCTCCTCCTTGATCAGATTTCTCCCATCTTTAGGCCTCAGAGGGATTGGTCCTCGAGTAATTGCACCATGAATGGTCTTAGTGGTAGTGAACTCATGTCAATGAGTTATTGAATTTGCTTTGCCTTGTCTGCCCACCACATGTTCTTCATGTCATGGGTTCACCTGTGTACCTTGGCCTTTACTTGTTGGTAAGCCAGTTTCTTTGCTCTGAGTTGAAATCATTCTGCCAGGAGCAGTAAGTCTTGCATTTGCAATCTATCAGTGTATTGATATTTGGATCATTTTCATCAAACCAATCCTGATGTTTCTTGACAGAAAATCCATGTCTCTCACTGCAGGAATTGATGATCTTGGACTTAAGGACACCCCAAGCACTGTGAATACTTCTTCTATTCTTGATTAAAATTTGAAACTTTTTCCTTAAGGCATTGTTAGAATTGGCCGCTTTTGTTTGGATCTGTCTGTCTCGGCATTGATTTTTTGTAGACATCTGCTCTGTTGCACCCATTGTTTGGGAGCCAGTTTGATGGACAGAATTGAAAAATAAGTCAGTGATCGGTCTAGCAGTCACCAGCCCTACCATTGCTCTGGTTATGGGGACATCTTTGTGATCCTGGGCATGGACAATGACTGACAGCATCTTCTAAACCCGTGACTTCTACCACGTAGGAGGGCAAGGCAAGTAGATGCATGGGAACATCACCATCAGCAAATTCACCTCCAAGCCACACAGCATCCTGACCTGGAACTGTATCACTTTTCCCTCACTGTCACTGGGTCAGAATCCTGGAACTCCCTTCCTAACAGCATTGTGGGTGTCCCTACAACAAATGAACTGCAGCACTTCAAGAAGGCTGCATGCCACTACCTTCTCAAGAGCAATTAGGATGGGCAATAAATGCTGGCCAAACCAGCAACATTCACCTCCAATGAATTGTTTACTTGAATAGAAACAATGTACTGGAGTATGGAGAAAATGATGTGGTGATGCCGGCGTTGGACTGGGGTAAGCACAGTAAGAAGTCTCACAACATCAGGTTAAAGTCCAACAGGTTTATTTGGTAGCAAATACCATAAGCTTTCAGAGCACTGCCCCTTCGTCAGATGCAGTGAAAATCTGTTCTCCAACAGTGCACAGAGACACAGAAATCAAGTTACAGAATACTAATTAGAATGCAAATCTCTACAGCCAGCCAGGTCTTAAAGGTACAGATAATGTGGGTGGAGGGAACATTAAACACAGGTTAAAGAGATGTGTATTGTCTCCAGACAGAACAGCTAGTAAGATTCTGCAAGATCAGGGGGAAAGCTGTGGGGGTTACTGATAATGTGACATAAATCCAACATCTCGGTTTAGGCCGTCCTCATGTGTGCGGAACTTGGCTATCAGTTTCTGCTCAGCGACTCTGCGCTGTCGTGTGTCGTGAAGGCCGCCTTGGAGAACGCTTACCTGAAGATCCAAGGCTGAATGCCCGTGACTGCTGAAGTGCTCCCCAACAGGAAGAGAACAGTCTTGCCTGGTGATTGTCGAGCGGTGTTCATTCATCCGTTGTCGTAGCGTCTGCATGGTTTCCCCAATGTACCATGCCTCGGGACACCCTTTCCTGCAGCGTATCAGGTAGACAACGTTGGCCGAGTTGCAAGAGCATGTACCATGTACCTGGTAGATGGTGTTCTCACGTGAGATGATGGCATCCGTGTCGATGATCCGGCACGTCTTGCAGAGGTTGCTGTGGCAGGGTTGTGTGGTGTCATGGTCACTGTTCTCCTGAAGGCTGGGTAGTTTGCTGCGGACAATGGTCTGTTCGAGGTTGCGTGGTCGTTTGAAGGCAAGAAGTCGGGGTGTGGGGATGGCCTTGGCGAGATGTTCGTCTTCATCAATGACATGTTGAAGGCTCCGGAGGAGATGCCGTAGCTTCTCCGCTCTGGGGAAGTACTGGACGATGAAGGGTACTCTGTCCACCGTGTCCTGTTTTTGTCTTCTGAGGAGGTCGGTGCGGTTTTTCGCTGTGGCGCTTCGGAACTGTTGATCGATGAGTCGAGCGCCATATCCTGTTCTTATGAGGGCATCTTTCAGCGTCTGGAGGTGTCTGTTGCGATCCTCCTCATCCGAGCAGATCCTGTGTATTCGGAGGGCTTGTCCGTAGGGGATGGCTTCTTTTACGTGTTTAGGGTGGAAGCTGGAGAAGTGGAGCATTATGTGGTTATCCGTGGGTTTGCGGTACAGTGAGGTGCTGAGGTGACCGTCCTTAATGGAGATGCACGTGTCCAAGAATGCAACCGATTCCGGAGAGTATTCCATGGTGAGTCTGATGGTGGGATGCACGGGACACACGGGACACGGTGGACAGAGTACCCTTCGTCGTCCAGTACTTCCCCAGAGCGGAGAAGCTACGGCATCTCCTCCGGAGCCTTCAACATGTCAGTGATGAAGACGAATATCTCGCCAAGGCCATCCCCACACCCCCACTTCTTGCCTTCAAACAACCACGCAACCTCAAACAGACCATTGTCCGCAGCAAACTACCCAGCCTTCAGGAGAACAGTGACCATGACACCACACAACCCTGCCACAGCAACCTCTGCAAGACGTGCCGGATCATCGACACGGATGCCATCATCTCACGTGAGAACACCATCCACCAGGTACACGGTACATACTCTTGCAACTCGGCCAACGTTGTCTACCTGATACGCTGCAGGAAAGGATGTCCCGAGGCATGGTACATTGGGGAAACCATGCAGACGCTACGACAACGGATGAATGAACACCGCTCGACAATCACCAGGCAAGACTGTTCTCTTCCTGTGGGGGAGCACTTCAGCAGTCACGGGCATTCAGCCTTGGATCTTCAGGTAAGCGTTCTCCAAGGCGGCCTTCACGACACACGACAGCGCAGAGTCGCTGAGCAGAAACTGATAGCCAAGTTCCGCACACATGAGGACGGCCTAAACCGGGATGTTGGATTTATGTCACATTATCAGTAACCCCCACAGCTTTCCCCCTGATCTTGCAGAATCTTACTAGCTGTTCTGTTTGGAGACAATACACATCTCTTTAACCTGTGTTTAATGTTCCCTCCACCCACATTATCTGTACCTTTAAGACCTGGCTGGCTGTAGAGATTTGCATTCTAATTAGTATTCTGTAACTTGATTTCTGTGTCTCTGTGCACTGTTGGAGAACAGATTTTCACTCCATCTGACGAAGGGGCAGCGCTCTGAAAGCTTATGGTATTTGCTACCAAATAAACCTGTTGGACTTTAATCTGGTGTTGTGAGACTTCGTATGGAGAAAAGGCAGGGAAATGGTACTCAGTCTTAATGATACGGCACATGCAGACATGATTGACCAAAGATCAAAGAAGAACAAAGAAC
Organism: Mustelus asterias; assembly: GCF_964213995.1. Classification (NCBI taxonomy): domain Eukaryota; kingdom Metazoa; phylum Chordata; class Chondrichthyes; order Carcharhiniformes; family Triakidae; genus Mustelus; species Mustelus asterias. Next base: position 38,290,342 of record NC_135810.1, read on the forward strand.
AGTACAGCTCAGGAAACAGGCCCTTCGGCCCTCCAAGCCTGTGCTGCTCCTTGGTCCAACCAGACCAATCGTTTGTATCCCTCCATTCCCAGGCTGCTCATGTGACTATCCAGGTAAGTCTTAAACGATGCCAGCGTGTCTGCCTCCACCACCCTACTTGGCAGCGCATTCCAGGCCCCCACCACCCTCTGTGTAAAAAACGTCCCTCTAATATCTGAGTTATTCTTCGCCCCTCTCACCTTGAGCCCATGGCCCCTCGTGATCGTCACTTCTGATCTGGGAAAAAGCTTCCCACCGTTCACCCTATCTATTCCCTTCATAATCTTGTATACCTCTATTAGATCTCCCCTCGTTCCCCGTCTTTCCAGGGAGAACAACCCCAGTTTACCCAATCTCTCCTCATAGCTAAGACTCTCCAGACCAGGCAACATCCTGGTAAACCTTCTCTGCACTCTCTCTAACGCCTCCACGTCCTTCTGGTAGTGCGGCGACCAGAACTGGACGCAGTACTCCAAATGTGGCCTAACCAGCGTTCTATACAGCTGCATCATCAGACTCCAGCTTTGATACTCTATACCCCGTCCTATAAAGGCAAGCATACCATATGCCTTCTTCACCACCTTCTCCACCTGTGTTGCCACCTTCAAGAATTTGTGGACTTGCACACCTAGGTCCCTCTGGGTTTCTATGCTCTTGATGGCTCTGCCATTTATTGTATAACTCCTCCCTACATTATTTCTTCCAAAATGCATCACTTTGCATTTATCCGGATTAAATTCCATCTGCCACCTCTCCACCCAATTTTCCAGCCTGTCTGTCACTAATGAGATTGTTCCATTCTAAATGCACATACATCCTGTCTCTAAGAATCCTCTCCAACAACTTCCCTACCACGGACGTCAAGCTCACCAGCCTATAATTTCCCAGGTTATCCCTGCTACCCTTCTTAAACAACGGGACCACATTCACTATCCTCCACTCCTCAGGGACCTCACCTGTGTCCAAAGAAGCGACAAAGATTTCCGTCAGAGGCCCAGCAATTTCATCTCTCGTCACCCTGAGCAGTCGAGGATAGATGCCATCAGGCCCTGGGGCTTTGTCAGTTTTAATGTTCCCTAAAAAACCTAACACTTCCTCCCTTGTAATGGCGATTTTCTCTAACGGGTCAACACCTCCCTCTGAGACACTCCCGGTTAACACATCATAGAATCATAGAAACCCTACAGCACAGAAAGAGGCCATTCGGCCCATCGAGTCTGCACCGACCACAATCCCACCCAGGCCCTACATTTTACCCACTAATCCCTCTAACCTACGCATCTCAGGACACTAAGGGCAATTTTAGCATGGCCAATCAACCTAACCTGCACATCTTTGGACTGTGGGAGGAAACCGGAGCACCCGGAGGAAACCCACGCAGACACGAGGAGAATGTGCAAACTCCACACAGACAGTGACCCAAGCCGGGAATCGAACCCAGGTCCATGGAGCTGTGAAGCAGCAGTGCTAACCACTGTGCTACCGTGCCGCCCTATCCTTCGTGAATACCGATGCAAAGTATTAATTTAGGCTCTCCCCTATTCCTTTGGGTTCTAAGCATAATTCCCCTCCTTTGTCCCTGAGAGGTCCGATTTTCTCCCTGACAACTCTTTTGCTCCTAACGTATGAATAGAATGCCTTAGGATTCTTCTTAATCCTGCCTGTCAAGAACATCTCGTGACCTCTTTTTGCCCTTCTCACTCCCCGTTTGAGTTCTTTCCTACTCTCTCTGTATTCCTCCAGAGCTCCATCTGTTTTCTGTTGCCTGGACTTAACGTACGCCTCCCTTTTCATTTTAATCAGATCCTCAATTTCCCTGGTTATCCACGACTCTCGAATCCTACCTTTCCTATCTTTCCTTTTTACAGGCACATGCCTATCCTGCAGCCTTATCAATAGTTCCTTAAAAGACTCCCACATGCCAGACGCGGACTCACCCTCGAACATCCTCTCCCAATCAACATCCACCAATTCCTGCCTAATCCGGCTATAGTTAGCCTTCCCCCAATTTAGCACCCTACCCTTAGGACAACACTCGTCCTTGTCCATTACTATCCTAAAGTTAACAGAGTTGTGGTCACTATTTGCCACATGTTCCCCTACCGAAACTTCGACGACCTGACCGGGCTCATTTCCCAGAACTAGGTCCAGTATAGCCCCCTCTCTAGTCGGGCTATCTACATACTGTTCCAAAGAACCTTCCAGTATGCATTTTACAAATTCCTCCCCGTCCGGAACCCCAGCTCTAAGCACTTTCCAGTCTATACCAGGGAAGTTAAAGTCCCCCACTGCAACAACCCTATTTTTTCTGCACCAATCCAGAATCTCCTGACATATCCTTTCCTCCACTTCCCGTGGGCTGTTGGGTGGTCTTTGTACACCCCCAGCATAGTGACTGCACCCTTCCTGTTTCTGAGTTCCACCCACAGTGACTCAGTACATGACCCATCTAAGTTGTCCACCCTCTGCACCGCGGTAATATGCTCCCTAACTAATATCGCTACTCCCCCACCTTTTTTAGCCCCTCCTCTGTCTCGCCTAAAATACTTATACCCCGGAATATTCAACTGCCAGTCCTGTCCTTCTTTTACCCAAGTCTCCGTCACTGCAACCACATCCAAATTCCGCGTAAGCATTAAGGCCCTAAGTTCGTCTGTCTTACCCGTTACGCTCCTCGCATTGAAGCAGATCCACTCCAGAACTCCAGGCCCACTCAGGTCATCCTCCTCCAGAGTGCTCCTTTTCTTAGCTAGCTTTGCCTTGGCCCCAGCTCAACCCCAGCCTCAGTACTTACTGACCTACTGTTTTGTTCCCCACCTCCCTGCCACACTAGTTTAAATCCTGCCGAAACACTCTAGCAAAACTCCCAGCCAGGATATTTGCTCCCTTCCAGTTAAGGTGTAACCCATCCTTTCCGTACAGTTGCCATCCTGACTTGAAGACTTCCCAGTTATCTCTGAATTTAAAACCCTCCCTCTTGCACCAGTCCTTTAGCCATGCGTTCAACTGTAGAATCTCCCTGTTCCTGGCCTCACTTGCACTAGACACTGGGAGCAGTCCAGATATTGCTACTCTGGAGGCCTTACTTTTTAGCCTAGCACCCATCTCCCTGAATTTCTCTCGTATGACCCCCCTGCTCTTCCTACCTACATCATTTTCACCAATGTGTATAATTACGTCCGTTTGAATACGTTCCTTTTTTAATATGCTTCCTACCCTCTCGGAGACATCCAGTACCCCGGCACCAGGGAGGCAGGCTACCATCCTGGATTCTCGTTCACTCCTACAGAAGCGCCTGTCCGTGCCTCTAACCATTATGTCCCCCACCACTACCGCTCTCCTAACCCCTTCTTTCCCTTCCGGACCCCTGAGCCTGTCTCCGTGGAGGCGATCTGGTCCTCGTGGCTTACCCCTGGAGGGTCATTCCCCTCCACAGAATCCAAAACAATATACCTATTGTGGAGGGGGACAACCACAGGGGATCCCTCCACAGACTGCTCACTCCCTTCCCCTCTCCCATCTGTTGCCCATCCCTTTCTTTTATGGGAGACTGCCACTGGGGTACTTTCTGGCACATCACCCTTCTGACTATTACCCCTCCTAACTGTGGCCCACGTGTCTTCCTTCCGAGACCCTGGTGTCACTCCCTGACTATAACTTCTATCTATTAATCTCTCATGTTCCCTAACTAAACTGAGGTCATCGAGGCGCAGCTCCAGCTCCCCTACACGATCCTTCAGGAGTTGCAGTTCCACGCATCTGGCACAGATATGGACTTCCGGGAGGCAAGTCGTCTCCAGGAACTCCCACACCTCACACCGAATGCAGTATACTGGCCTCCCACTCATACCTGCCATTTCCAAATGGCCTCCTTCTGTGCTGTAACCTTCTGTGATGAGCAAATAAAAAAGAAAAGGTGCCAGTGGTTGGAGAATGATAAGCCCATGTTCTGTGCATTTGGCAAGGAGAAAAATTCCACTGGAGTTGACACTTCCAATTCCTTTCCTGCCAACAGTTCCATTCCAAAAACGAGAAACTTTTCCAACTCTGGCATTGAATTCTACAAGAAGAATAAGCCTATCCTGCTTTGGAACCCTACAGAAAGCTCGGCTAAATTTAGCATAGACCTCTTCCCTCGTTTCATTGTTGACATCCAGATTTGGGGTATAGATATTGATCAAAGTAGTGAATTGACTCCTTGCCACTTTGAGACAAAGATTCATGAGGCGCACATTTCTTCCAAGAGGGAGATCATGAAGCCAGCTCACAAGTTCATCTTTAATGTAAGTCTAACTCCATAAACTCCACATTCTTCTGGTTTCCCTTTCCAGAATAAAATATAACCTGCCTCTCTTTAACTTGTGACTCACTCAGAATGTCGTAACACCAGAGTTCTCAGGCGACAAATGAGATGCGATGCTCTGGGCATCACTTGTGGGTGTGTTCATGAGGATCCTGATGTTCTAGATCCCAAAGTTTACTACTTGTGTATTTTGTGTTTTTCTACTCCAGAAAGGGATCCCTCTGGACTCGGTTATCCAATTGGGACAGGTGAAGCAGACTATGTGAAGCAGCTTTTCCGCCCCTTCTCGAATAAGGGATGAGCAGAGTGGATCCAAAATCTCAGTCACAGTTACAGCTGCAGAAAGACGCCCTGCCTCATCCATTTGTAACTGCCGCCTCTGTCCCAGATCATGACTAGAACCAAACAACATAATTCTGCTTCCATTGCCATTTGCTGGTTGTGAAAGAGATTTGGAGATGTGCTTGGAAAGAAGGACACCATGCATGACATCATTTAGCATGGAAAACTGTTGCACACAATCCTTGACGGAACAAAACTTTGATTCAATGGCAAGGAAAGCAAGATAATTGGAGGGTTTGTTCTGCGACAGCCCATCTGTCAGACAAGATATTCCAGATGGCGCATTTTCCTCCCCTGCTCTGCTGTTGACTTATTAACTAGAGCCCTGCCTGCTGAATATTCGTAAATATAAGGAGTCCCACTGTACTTGACTCTATTTTGACTGACTCTTTCTTGCTCTATTTTTTAATTCATTCATGAGATGTGGTGACGCTAACTGGGCCAGCATTAATTGCCCAACTCTAATTGCCCTTGAACTGAGTGGTTTACAAGACCATTTCAGAAGGCATTTAAGAGTAAACCACATTGCCGGAATCATATGTAGGTCAGACCAGGTAAGGGCAGCAGGTTTCCTTCGCTAAAGGACATTGCTCAGTCTCCACAGTGAGAGCGAGGGTATAACTTCGGAACCCAAAAAAATGCACATGTGAAGGTCAACTCATGTTGCATCCTCCACCAACTTTCTGAAACAGAACACCCCTGACATTGTCATTCCACATGGCATCACTATTCCTATTGTATCAAGCACAAATAAGAACAAGAACAAAGAGAATTATACAGGCCCTTTGGCCCTTCAAGCCTGCACCAACCATGCTGCTTGACTGAACTAAAGCCCCCTACCCTTCTGGGGACCATATCCCTCTATTCCCATCCTATTCATGTATTTGTCAAGATGCCCCTTGGAAGTCACTATTGTATCTGTTTCCACGACCTCCCCTGGCAGTGAGTTCCAGGCAACCACCACTCTGTGTAAAAAACTTGCCTCGTACATCTCCTTTAAACCTTGCCGCTCGCACCTTAAACCTATGCCTCCTAGTAATTGACTCTTCCACCCTGGGAAAAAGCTTCTGACTATCCACTCTGTCCATGCCTCTCATAATCATGTAGACTTCTGTCAGGTCGCCCCTCAACCTCCGTCGTTCCAGTGAGAACAAACCAAGTTTCTCCAACCTCTCCTCAAAGCTAATGCCCTCCATGCCAGGCAACATCCTGGTAAATCTTTTCTGTACCCTCTCCAAAGCCTCCACATCCTTCTGTCGGAGGGATACAAAAGAATGGTCTAGTTTGGACCAGGGAGCGGCGCGGGCTTGGAGGGCCGAAGGGCCTGTTCCTGTGCTGTATTGTTCTTTGTTCTTGGTAGTGTGGCGACCAGAATTGAACACTATATTCCAAGTGCAGCCTAACTAAGGTTCTATAAAGCGTCAACATGAATTGCCAATTTTTAAATTCAATGCCCCGGCCAATGAAGGCAAGCATGCCATATGCCTTTTTGACTACCTTCTCCACCTGTGTTGCCACATTCAGTGACCTGTGTACCTGTACACCCAGATCCCTCTGCCTATCAATACTCTTAAGGATTCTGACTTTTATCGTATATTTCCTCTCTGTATTAAACCTTCCAAAATGCATTACCTCACATTTGTCCGGATTAAATTCCATCTGCCATCTCTCAGCCCAAGTCTCCAACCTATCTATATCCTGCTGTATCCTCTGATGGTCCTCATCACTATCCACAAATCCACCAACCTTTGTCTCGTCCACAAACTTACTAATCAAACCAGTTACATTTTCCTACAAGTCATTTGTATATATTACAAACAGCAAAGGTCCCAGCACTGATCCCTGAGGAACTGGTGCGACAACAATAATCTCTCCCTCAATGTCAACAAAACGAAGGAGACAGTCATCAACTTCAGGAAGCGCAGTGGAGGACATGCTTCAGTCTACATCAACGGGGATGAAGTGGAAATGGTCGACAGCTTCAAGTTTCTAGGTGTTCAGATCACCAACAATCTGTCCTGGTCTCTCCATGCCTATGCATAGTTAAGAAAGCCCACCAATGCTCCTGTTCTGTCCACAACCGCAAAAAACTACAAAGGGTCATGAACGAAGCCCAGTCCATCACACAAACCAGCCTCCCATCCATTGACACTGTTTATACTTCCTGCTGCCTCGGAAAAGCATTCAGCATAATCAAGAACCCCACACAACCCGGACATACTCTCTTCCACCTTCTTCCATTGGGAAAAAGATACAAATGTGTGAGGTCACGAAACAATCGACTCAAGAACAGCTTCTTTCCTGCTGCCATCAAACTTTTGAATCGACCTACCTCATACTAAGTTGATCTTTCTCTACACCCTAGCTATGACTGTAACACTACATTCTGTACCCTCTCTTTTCCTTCTCTATGTACGGTATGCTTTGTCTGTATAATGCACAAGAAACAATACTTTTCACTGTATACAAATTCATATGACAATAATAAATCAAATCAAATACCCGAACATTCTCTGAACTTTTCCAAATGCAATTTTGTCCTTTCTAAAATAAGGAGACCAAAGCTGTACCCAGTATTCTAGATGGGCAGCACGGTGGCACAGTGGTTAGCACTGCTGCCTCTCAGTGCCAGGGACCCGGTTTCAATTCCAGCCTCGGGTGACTGCCTGTGTGGAGTTTGCATGTTTTCCCTGTGTCTGCATGGGTTTCCTCCGGTTTCCTCCCACAGTCCAAAGATGTGCGGGTTAGGTGGATTGGCCATGCTAAAATTGCCCCTTAGTGTCAGGCAGGCTAGCAAGGTACATGTGTGGGATCAGGGTGGGATTGTTGTCAGTTGATGCAGACTCGATGAACCGAATGGCCTCCTGTAAGGATTTTATGATTCTATGTTTCACCAACGTTCAGTATAACAATAGCAAAACTTTTCTGTTTCTATATTCCATTCCTCTTGCAATGAATGACATTCCATTCACCTTCCTATTCACTTGCTGTACCTGCAGACTAACCTTTTGTGATTCATGTAGCAGGACACCCAGATTTGTCTGTACTGCAGAGTTCTGTAATCTCGCCCCATTCAAATAATATGCTGCTTTTTTACTCTTCCTGCTCAAGTAGACAGGGGGTGGGATTGTGGTCGGTGCAGACTCGATGGGCCGAATGGCCTCCTTCTGCACTGTAGGGTTTCTATGTTTCTATGTCACATTTTCTTACATTATACTCCATCTGTTATTTTGTCCACTTATTTAATCTATGTATATCCCTTTACAGACTCATTATGTCCTCTTCACAATTTACCTTCCTACCTACCTTCGTTTCATCTGAAAATTGATCAACTATATTTTCAGTCTCTTCATTCAAATCATTGTCCCAGCACTAATCCATGTGATGCTCCACTTGTTAAAACTTGCCAACTCAAAATGAATCATTTATGCTGACTCTCTGTATCCTGTTGCTAACCAATCTTCTCTCCATGTTATCCTCTTCAGCATGAAATCTTATTTTGTGTAGCTTGCTTTAATATGCCAACTTGCGAAATGCCTTCTGGAAATCTAAATACATCACATCTGCAAGTTCCCCTTTATTCAGTTGCTTGATACTCCCTCAAAGAACTCTAATAGTTCAGTCAAACACAATTCTCATTTCACAAAACCATGCTGACTTTGCCTGCTTGCATTGAGATTTTCTGAGAGCCCAGCTATTACCTTCTTAGTAATAAACTCCAGCATTTTTCCGATGTCAGATGTTAAGCTAACCTATAGTATTCTGCCTTTTGTTTCTCTCCTTTACATTTGCCATTTTCCAATCTGATGGGACCTTTCCAGAATCTAGGGAATGCAAAATTCAGTCATGTTATGATCACTGCTACCTGGGGCACCTTTACTATGATATTGATAATAAATCCTGTCGTGCTGCATATTACCAGACCATGAATCGCCTGCTATCTGGTGGGCTGTAGAACTGTTGCTCTAAGAAACTGTCCCAAAAGCACTCTGTGATCTCAGTTTCTGGGCTATCTTTGTCAATCTGATTCATCTAATCTATATGTAGATTAAAATCACCCATGGTTATCAGCACTAGCAATAGCAACACTGCCACTGGTTGAAAAGTTGAGTGTTATTATTCATGTTTGAAATAAATTGATGTGGAGATGCCGGCGTTGGACTGGGGTAAACACAGTAAGAGTTTTAACAACACCAGGTTAAAGTCCAACAGGTTTATTTGGTAGCAAATGCCATTAGCTTTCGGAGCGCTGCTCCTTCGTCAGATGGAGTGGATATCTGCTCTCAAACAGGGCATACAGAGACACAAAATCAAGTTACAGAATACTGATTAGAATGCGAATCTCTTCAGCCAACCAGGTCTTAAAGATACAGACAATGTGAGTGGAGGGAGCATTAAGCACAGGTTAAAGAGATGTTTATTGTCTCCAGACAGGACAGCCAGTGAGATTCTGCAAGTCCAGGAGGCAAGCTGTGGGGGTTACAGATAGTGTGACATAAACCCAAGATCCCAGTTTAGGCCGTCCTCATGTGTGCGGAACTTGGCTATCAGTTTCTGCTCAGCGACTCTGCGCTGTCGTGTGTCGTGAAGGCCGCCTTGGAGAACGCTTACCCGGAGATCAGAGGTTGAATTCCCGTGACCGCTGAAGTGCTCCTCCACAGCTTGCATCTTTGTAGAAACTATAGGTCAACCTATAACACAGACTACGCTGAGAGACTTTGCTGTCGCACCTCTCTCACCCTCTCAACCACCTCATACACCAGCTCTACAGCAAACGGCGCAGCCTGGAAACCAAGATAGAATCCATATTCTCAACTTGCGCTCAGGACGCAGACCAGCTGCGAAACTCTGCCAAGCAGACGAGACAAAGGAACTACACCATCCACATGCACACCAAGAACAGGAAACTTGAGAAACTCGGCATCACCACCAGCAGCAACCAAGCCTCCCCCGGTACCACAGTAGAAAACAGTACCACTGCAGGGAAGTCCATTGTCAACTTGTCGGACTACACACTTCAACCAGATGAAATCGAAGTTCTCAGCCGAGGGCTCAATTTTTGCCCCACCACCAAAATAGACCCCATCAGTCTCGCAGCGGACACAGAGGAATCCATCAGGCGAATGAGGCTGCGGGAGTTCTTCCACAAACCCCAAGAGGCCAATAGCGAACACAATGAGACAGCCAATGAACCGGAACAGCCGACAGAGAGATCCACAGTGCAACCGAAGAGGAAAGATTCGGATTGGACTCCTCCAGAAGGCCGCTGCCCTCGACTTGACATGTATGCCCAAGCCATCAGGAGGTGCGTCAACACCAAATTCATCAGCCGCACTCACAAGACAGCCCCGAACATCACCCAAGCACAACGCAACGCCATCCACGCTCTCAAGACCAACTGCAACATTGTCATCAAACCAGCAGACAAAGGAGGAGCCATCGTCATACTAAACAGAACGGATTACTGCAAAGAAATGTACCGACAACTGAACAACGAGGAACATTACAGACAGTTACCCACAGATCCGACCAAAGAACACACCCGTCAACTCAACTCTCTGATCAAGACCTTTGATCCAGACCTTCAGAGCACCCTCCGTGCTCTCATCCCACGTACTCCCCGCGTTGGAGATCTCTACTGCCTCCCGAAGATACACAAGGCAAACACGCCCGGCCGTCCCATCGTATCGGGCAATGGGACCCTGTGCGAGAACCTCTCCGGCTATGTCGAGGGCAACCTGAAACCCATTGTACAAAGTACCCCCAGCTTTTGTCGCGACACTACGGACTTCCGACAGAAACTCAACACACATGGAGCAGTTGAACCAGGGGCACTCCTCGTCACAATGGATGTCTCGGCACACTACACCAGCATCCCCCACAATGATGGCATTGCTGTAACGGCCTCAGTACTCAATGCCGACAACTGCCAGTTTCCAGATGCAATTTTACAACTCATCCGCTTCATCCTGGACCACAATGTCTTCACCTTCAACAACCAGTTCTTCATCCAGACACACAGAACAGCCATGGGGACCAACTTCGTACCTCAATATGCCAACATCTTCATGCATAGGTTCGAACAAGACTTCTTCACCGCACAGGACCTTCAACCGATGCTATATACTAAATACATCGATGACATTTTCTTCCTTTGGACTCATGGTGAACAATCACTGAAACAACTATATGATGACATCAACAAGTTCCATCCCACCATCAGACTCACCATGGACTACTCTCCGGAATCGGTTGCATTCTTGGACACACGCATCTCCATTAAGGACGGTCACCTCAGCACCTCACTGTACCGCAAGCCCACAGATAACCTCACGATGCTCCACTTCTCCAGCTTCCACCCTAAACACGTAAAAGAAGCCATCCCCTACGGACAAGCCCTCCGTATACACAGGATCTGCTCGGATGAGGAGGATGGCAACAGACACCTCCAGACGCGGAAAGATGCCCTCATGAGAACAGGATATGGCGCTCGACTCATCGATCGACAATTCCGAAGCGCCACAGCGAAAAACCGCACCGACCTCCTCAGAAGACAAACACGGGACACGGTGGACCCTTCGTCGTCCAGTACTTCCCCAGAGCGGAGAAGCTATGGCATCTCCTCCGGAGCCTTTAACATGTCATTGATGAAGACGAACATCTCGCCAAGGCCATCCCCACACCCCCACTTCTTGCCTTCAAACAACCGCAGAACCTCAAACAGACCATTGTCCGCAGCAAACTACCCAGCCTTCAGGAGAACAGTGACCACGACACCACACAACCCTGCCACAGCAACCTCTGCAAGACGTGCCGATCATCGACACGGATGCCATCATCTCACGTGAGAACACCATCTACCAGGTACATGGTACCTACTCTTGCAACTCGGCCAATGTTGTCTACCTGATTCGCTGCAGGAAAGGATGTCCCGAGGCATGGTACATTGGGGAAACCATGCAGACGCTACGACAACGGATGAACGAACACCGCTCGACAATCACCAGGCAAGACTGTTCTCTTCCTGTTGGGGAGCACTTTAGCGGTCACGGGAATTCAGCCTTGGATCTTCGGGTAAGCGTTCTCCAAGGCGGCCTTCACAACAGCGCAGAGTCGCTGAGCAGAAACTGATAGCCAAGTTCCGCACACATGAGGACGGCCTAAACCGGGTTCTTGGGTTTATGTCACACTATCTGTAACCCCCACAGCTTGCCTCCTGGACTTGCAGAATCTCACTGGCTGTCCTGTCTTGAGACAATACACATTTCTTTAACCTGTGCTTAATTCTCCCTCCACTCACATTATCTGTATCTTTAAGACCTGGTTGGCTGTAGAGATTCTCATTCTAATCAGTATTCTGTAACTTGATTTTGTGTCTCTGTTTGCCCTGTTTGAGAGCAGATATCCACTCCATCTGACGAAGGAGCAGCGCTCCGAAAGCTAATGGCATTTGCTACCAAATAAACCTGTTGGACTTTAACCTAGTGTTGTTAAAACTCTTACTGTGAAATAAATTGGCCAGTGTCCCCATTCGCCCTGTTGACTCCCCATTGTGTACAGGTCAGGTTCACCCAGACATGTTCCAGACAGAGTGTTCCCTGTGCTTGCTGTTCTGATTATCTCAAACTAGACCACTGAAGCCTTTTACTTGGCATTACAAGTAGTTTAACAGTCCCTGTGGTTTCCAAACACCACCCTTTCACTATTATCCTTTGAAAATTGCATCGCATTCCAATGACAGCGAGATCCAGTGCCAGCCCTCCAGGAAAGTGATTCTCAAATCACATCCGCAGCTGTTTCCATTCCCAACAGCATTTGAAAATGTAGCTATCGATTTCCATAGTGCCTGGAACCGAATGTAGATTCACCATCTGACAGAAAGCAATGTTCTTGGGAAATCAGGAGAGCAAGACTTGATTTTATAACCATTAAAACAAATGGGTGGAAAATTACTAGTTATATGGCTGAAATTCTTAAAAATGAAGGGAGCTTCTTCACATTGTTCTCCCTCTAAATGACAGGATTATTATTGAACATGGCACATCTTGTTAATTAAATAAAACATCACGTCATATCATTTATCACTTTTGACAATGTTCACTAAACTCTTTAAACACTTTGGGACAGTGCAAAGTGACAATCTGACATATATGATAGATCTGCTCTTGTTAAGTTATAGTTAAAGGATACAAGCTATTGTATAAAAATCTGAACTGATTATAATCTAAATAACTGGAATCTTATTGACCTATTTGGCCACAATGTAAAGCGAAAAGCACAGCGAAATCAGATGTTTCATTCAGACTATATTGTATTGCATACAAATGTCAGTTCATCACCCTTTACATTTCCTTAGCTTCCACATTCCACTTCTATTGCCTGCCTCACTGATCCTAAACAGTGCCACTTCAGCGGCTGCAAAATGGTTAGCGGAAGACTGGTAAATTTCAGTGGGGGAAACTACAGGTGGCGATGCAGAATGTGTTAAGCACCTCTGCTCCTGGAAGACCCAGCTTCAAACTGCACCCTCTCAGCATGGACAGCAAGAATCTGGGCTGGCTGGTTGACAGGCAACAGTAAGAGCAGTAGCAGACAGGAACTGGTGGGAGATTGAATGCTGTCATCCTGAGCGTAAACACAGTAAGAGTTTTAACAACACCAGGTTAAAGTCCAACAGGTTTATTTGTTAGCAAATGCCATTAGCTTTCAGAGCGCTGCTCCTTCGTCAGATGGAGTGGATATCTGCACTCAAACAAGGCATACAGAGACACAAAATCAAGTTACAGAATACTGATTAGAATGCGAATCTTTACAGCTAATCAGGTCTTAAAGATACAGACAATGTGAGTGGAGGGAGCATTAAGCACAGGTTAAAGCTATGTGTATTGTCTCCAGACAGGACAGCCAGTGAGATTCTGCAAGTCCAGGAGGCAAGCTGTAGGGGTTACCGATAGTGTGACATGAACCCAAGATCCCAGTTTAGGCCGTCCTCATGTGTGAGGAACTTGGCTATCAGTTTCTGCTCAGCGACTCTGCGCTGTCGTGTGTCGTGAAGGCCGCCTTGGAGAACGCTTACCCGAAGATCAGAGGCTGAATGCTCGTGACCGCTGAAGTGCTCCCCCACAGGAAGAGAACAGTCTTGCCTGGTGATTGTCGAGCGGTGTTCATTCATCTGTTGTCGTAGCGTCTGCATGGTTTCCCCAATGTACCATGCCTCGGGACATCCTTTCCTGCAGCGAGGCATGGTACATTGGGGAAACCATGCAGATGGTACGACAACGGATGAATGAATGCGGGTGGGATTAAGTGGGCCCATTAGCCAAAGGCACAAATCCCATCATGGCTGTCTTTGGCAAGAGGCCAAAGACAGGATTTGGCAAGAGGCCAAAGACAGGATTTGCTCCAGCAATATTTCAGAACGTGATGTACCCGGGCTCTCCCTGATGATGCGATGAGGTTGACGCTCAGAAAGGGTGCGGACGTGATTTGCCTCAATTTGAATGCATTATAATGTACTTAGCGAGGTTAAAGTCAAATCTTCAGACCTCACTGTCTCCACCCATCAGTGTGATGTCACATGGGCTTGAATTACTATTGGTTTTTAAAACAGGAACCAGGCACCATGACCTCCGAAAGTGAGCAAGAAGGTGAGTACCCCTCTCTACCTTGTACCAGGGTGTCCAAGGGGACAATTCCCAGTGACTAGCTCCAAAGTAGAGTGGTCAAGGGTGTTGGTGGGGGGTTTGGGGGCGTCCTACAGGATGGAGTTCATGGCTGGTGTGTGTTGTCCTGAAATCTGCAGCCTGTATTTTAAAATGTTTTCAGAGCGTTGTGTCAGTCTGCAGCCTATGTTGTCAGTAAATTAAAATGAACATTGAGTTAGTCAGCTGTTATTGGCATGGGGGTATGGGACAGCTGTGGGTGTGGGGCTCATGAGGTGGGGAGAAGGGTGTATTGAGAGTGAAGGAAGAGGGCCTAAGGGGCTGGTTGGTGAAACCCCAAAGAAGACAAGCATTTAAAACTGATGGAATGACTGTCCAGGAATCGCAATTGTAAAGGGTTGACAGCAATGAGACCGTGCAATGATGCAGACTGTGTAAGAACGGTGACTATTAGTCTTGCCATTCAGGGCCTTCTAACATTCCTGAGACTCATTCTCGTCAAACTAATTAGCAATCAAGAGTAAACCCTTAACAATGTCAGCTGCCCACATTCTCAAAGTCAGGAATATGAATGAAAACTCAGGTTTCAAGGATAAATGCTTGGGCACAGGGGTTTGAGAGGGAAATTGTAAGCATAATGCCAGACCCCAATACCTGCCATAAGAGGATCCATTAGTTCTCAAGGTGGATATAAACGTCCAGTTGACTCTCCTCACGAGGGATGGGCAACCATTGAAACGTCCTGTCAGAACCTCCCGTGATGTGGAGAATAAGAGAGTGGACAACCAGACAAGAGGCCAGAGGTAAATCAGAGGGTGTGAGGGCATTGACCAGGGCTGGTCAAGTGATGAGGTTGGCAGGGCACCAAACATGTGAGCGAGCACTGGCTACTGGATGAGGTGTAGGAATGGCTGCCTCTGGGACCAGGACGACAATAGGTGAGGGAAGGCAACCAGACTCTCTCTCTCTCCCTCTCCCTCTGTCTCGCAACTCTCGCAGCTTTCCGAGAGATCTTGGAATGGAGCCAGTGGAAGTGGCAATTCTGCTTATTACAGCACTGGAGAAGCACAGACTCCAGCAATAACAAGCAGGAGAACCCTGTGCCAGGAGGCTAGAGGGCTGCAGGGCAGGCTCAAGGGCTAGAGACAACAGCAGTTGAACAGGGGTTCGATGGTGAGGGCACGCAGACAGCATGCTTGCCAACTTGGCGCCATGTGGAGAAGGAGGCACCCACTCGCTGCCTGTGGCTGTGAAGGTCATGACAACCCTCAACTTCTATGCCATGGCATCATTTCTGGGTTAAACAGGTAACCTGAATGGCATCTCGCAGTCATCCAGCCACAAACACATCCACACTCTGTGCAAAAGCACAGGGCAAAAGAGCTGCGGGATTCAGCACCATCCTTGGCTGCCAAAGGTACAGGGAGCCATCGATGGCACTCATGTAGCTCTTCCCGCCCCTTCAGGAAATCCCATTTCCATGATTCCACTCCCGTAATGTTCAGATGGTCTGTGACCACCTGATGAGGATAATGCGTGCGTATGTGCACATTTTCCAGGGAGTCTGCATGATGGCTTCATCCTTGGGCAATCTCAAATCCCTGGGGTATTTGAGGGTCACCCCAAGCTGCAGGGATGCTTGTTAGGGAAAGGGATACCCGCTGAGGTCATGGCTGATGACGACAGTGAGGAATTTTTGCTTTCGCTGTAAATCATCTTAGCCTCTCAGGATTTTGTATCCCCTGCTCAAATGTGCAGCCACTAAACAGAATGTTAATACTGGCTTCACACAACAATCATTTAAATTAGCAGCCAGAATAACATTTGCATACTGCCTGTATTGTGCTTCTTAGTCCATTCACATGACTTCTATTCCTCTGGCCTCCAGTGCACCACCTGCCAGGAGCGCAAATTCAAAATAATTACTCCAAAAATGCCTGCTGTTTCTAATTAAAGTGCCACTAAGTGTCACGAGAAAGACAGTTATTATGTTTGGGGAATGTTAGTAGACCATACTGAACATAAATGATAATGTCGACTTGAAATAACTGAAATCAGACATTTTAAATGTGTTCTCCAAAATTTGAAAATTCCATTTCCGACGTATAATATGTCAATGTCTTTCAGATAAACTCTCATGTTGGAAGCAGGGAGAAAACTGTCCAAATGCTACTGCCTACTACCTTGCCCACCCGACCTTTGCCCTCAGCTATTTATCCTGTATGTTAAATACATGACTAAATGAAAGTCAAGTTTCATTTGGTAATCCTGTTTGAGGTTTGCACCTTGGGGTCATTCACATTTCTTCAAAATTCCAGGGTATCTGACAAAGGTAACAAAACAAAAAATCACAAAGTGTATGAATCCCAAAAGACTCGTCTGCAAGTACAGCAAATAATTATGAAAAGTAATAGAATTGCCTCTTAGTGTTCAAAGCTGAGGTGGATTAGGCATGATAAATGCGTGGAGTTACAGGGATGAGGCGGCAGTTTGGTGGAGAAAGGGGAGAGGATGTGGTCGACCTGAGAAAGATGCTCTGTTGGTGCAAACTCGATGGGCTGAATGGCCTCCATGAATGGCTGAATGGCACTGTAGGGGCTCTGATTCTATAAGAGCAACGAAGTTAGAAAGATTACATGCAACATTCAAACCCATGATACTTAAGGCTAAATGCAAGTGCTGCATGTCATCTGCACAAGATTAAACAAAACTATCTCTCTTCCCATTTCCTCAGGTGCACTGTAGTTTAAATTCCCTGATTCAGTATTCCCACTGGAGAAACTACACTCCATGGAAAAGTGAGTCAGAGATACAACAGTGGGAGGACTTAATTTCCCCCCATTATTTGCTGATGCAACTAGTGTAGTTTGCAACTGATTGTTCTCTGAGCACAAAGGCAATGAACAGATGTTTCAAATGCAAGGTTTCCCGTCCTCTTACCTAAAGAGTCAGTGGAGAATGCAGCTTCACCAGTACCATAGCTATTTAATGTTCAGTGAGGCATTGATTTGCAGAGGGAGAGCCTTCTGCCCCATAACAACTGCCTTAGAGAGCAGCCGGCCAATCAGATGGTTAGCAGCTCTGTATTCCCAGCAGCCCAGGTTCGAGCATTGGCCAGTGCTGGGGCTACAGTCAGTCCCCGAGGAACAGGGGCTAATGAAGGCCAACTGAAGGTAAGTTAGGGGTATCAGCAGGATCTACGAGACAATAAGGAGTGAGGCGATTGTGGGATGTTCAGGTTTGAGAGGATAATGGAAGGGGATAGGTTAAAGGGGACATGACCTTGAGGGGGGTGTCGCGACTCTGATGAACAAGGAAATCTCCAAAGGAGGTTACCCCCTTATATTACATCAGAACATGCAATAAAGCTTCTGAGCTACTTGCTTGGCATGGGCCACCCATTGCAATTGGTAAAATAGCAATGGGACAGAACAAAGCCCGTAAGTGGCCCTTAATTGACCACTCAATTGACCACTTGACCGTAAGTGGCCCTTAATTGACCACTTAATTGACCACTTGGCCTCAATAGGGCCAAGAATGGACGCCCAACTGATACCTCCACCACCCCCCCCCTTCCCCCTGTAAAATGGGAGATAGCACAGTAAGAAGTCTCACAACACCAGGTTAAAGTCCAACAGGTTTATTTGGTAGCAAATACCATAAGCTTTCGGAGCAATGCTCCTTCGTCAGATGGAGTGGTCTCTGTTCTCAAACAGGGCACAGACACAGAAATCAAATTACAGAATACTGATTAGAATGCAAATCTCTACAGCCAGCCAGGTCTTAAATGCACAGACAATGTGGGTGGAGGGAGCATTCAACACAGGTTAAAGAGATGTGTATTGTCTCCAGACAGTACAGCTTGTGAAATTGTGCAAGTCCAGGAGTCAAGCTGTGGGGGTTACTGATAATGTGACATAAATCCAACATCCCGGTTTAGACCGTCCTCATGTGTGCGAAACTTGGCTATCAGTTTCTGCTCAGTGACTCTGCGCTGTCGTGTGTCGTGAAGGCCGCCTTGGAGAACGCTTACCTGAAGATCCAAGGCTGAATGCCCGTGACTGCTGAAGTGCTCCCCCACAGGAAGAGAACAGTCTTGCCTGGTGATTGTCGAGCGGTGTTCATTCATCCGTTGTCGTAGCGTCTGCATGGTTTCCCCAATGTACCATGCCTCGGGACATCCTTTCTTGCAGCGTATCAGGTAGACAACGTTGGCCGAGTTGCAAGAGTATGTACCATGTACCTGGTAGATGGTGTTCTCACGTGAGATGATGGCATCCGTGTTGATGATCCGGCACGCCTTGCAGAGGTTGCTGTGGCAGGGTTGTGTGGTGTCGTGGTCACTGTTCTCCTGAAGGCTGGGTAGTTTGCTGCGGACAATGGTCTGTTTGAGGTTGCGTGGTTGTTTGACGGCAAGAAGTGGGGGTGTGGGGATGGCCTTGGCGAGATGTTCGTCTTCATCAATGACATGTTGAAGGCTCCGGAGGAGATGCCGTAGCTTCTCCGCTCCGGGGAAGTACTGGACGACGAAGGGTACTCTGTCCACCGTGTCCCGTGTTTGTCTTCTGAGGAGGTCGGTGCGGTTTTTCGCTGTGGCACGTCGGAACTGTTGATCGATGAGTCGAGCGCCATATCCTGTTCTTATGAGGGTATCTTTCAGCGTCTGGAGGTGTCTGTTGCGATCCTCCTCATCCGAGCAGATCCTGTGTATACGGAGGGCTTGTCCGTAGGGGATGGCTTCTTTTACGTGTTTAGGGTGGAAGCTGGAGAAGTGGAGCATCATGAGGTTATCCGTGGGCTTGCGGTACAGTGAGGTGCTGAGGTGACCGTCCTTAATGGAGATGTGTGTGTCCAAGAATGCAACCGATTCCGGAGAGTAGTCCATGGTGAGTCTGATGGTGGGATGGAACTTGTTGATGTCATCATATAGTTGTTCCTGTGGGGGAGCACTTCAGCAGTCACGGGCATTCAGCCTTGGATCTTCAGGTAAGCGTTCTCCAAGGCGGCCTTCACGACACACGACAGCGCAGAGTCACTGAGCAGAAACTGATAGCCAAGTTTCGCACACATGAGGACGGTCTAAACCGGGATGTTGGATTTATGTCACATTATCAGTAACCCCCACAGCTTGACTCCTGGACTTGCACAATTTCACAAGCTGTACTGTCTGGAGACAATACACATCTCTTTAACCTGTGTTGAATGCTCCCTCCACCCACATTGTCTGTGCATTTAAGACCTGGCTGGCTGTAGAGATTTGCATTCTAATCAGTGTTCTGTAATTTGATTTCTGTGTCTGTGCCCTGTTTGAGAACAGAGACCACTCCATCTGACGAAGGAGCAGCGCTCCGAAAGCTTATGGTATTTGCTACCAAATAAACCTGTTGGACTTTAACCTGGTGTTGTGAGACTTCTTACTGTGCTTACCCCAGTCCAACGCCGGCATCTCCACATCATGGGAGATAGGCCAGGGATGGGCAGGAAAGTGGCGAACTAGCCATGAGTTGCATTTTACGAGAAACCGTCGCCTTGAAACCTGCCAGCAGGGGGCATCAAAATTCCACCAAATGTTAATTTAAAAACTTTCAAATTAGCAAGCAGCTCAGATTCATTTTCTTCAATATTTAGTGAATGTTTATGTAGTTATCATCAGAGATTAAGAAAGAAAGAACAAGGAAAAGAACAAGCACAGGAACAGGCCCTTTCACCCCTCCAAGCTTGTGCCGATCATGACACCCTAACTGAACTAAAAAAAACTGACTCCTAGATGTGAAGAGTTACATGCTGAAAACTAATATGTTTATTTTTCTCTCAGTCAAGGTCAGCAATGAGCACAGGTTAGAGATAAGCCCACCACACTGGACGATTGATTTTCTAACTTGCACCCATGCCTAACAAGCCTCTCAATGAAGAGCTGGATCATTGAATAATTCTTTAGATTTATTGTAGCCAAATTACCAAGTTGCATTTGATTTACCCGTTCTTGTGAAACACAGCAATGTTTTTGGAACAATAAAACCCACTGCAAACAGTTATAACAATAGCTTTCTGCTCCAAAATAAATCTAAAAGAGGTTGCAATGCACAGGAAATGGATACTGGTGGACAAATGAAATGCACCTCGTGTACCTTCTTCATCCTGGTAGTCATATGGTAAAACTAATGACTTGGTTAACTAATTATGGTAGTAATTCTCTTGCAATGGGGGTGGAGTGGGGGGGGGGGGGGTATTCTCTGCCCTTCCTGCGGTGTGTTTCTCGCAGCAGGAGGCAGTGTACCATTCGATGGGATCTTCCGGTCCCACCGCTGGGAAACCCACATTGGGGATGCGCCGGGACTAAAAGATTCTTCCGGTGTGAACGGCTGGAGAATTCCAGCCAATATGTCCACAGTCGACTGAAACACGGGGCTGGATTATATGCTGAGGGAGGGCGGCCCATGCGATGCCTCCCATGTTGCTCACAAAAGCATGGTGAGGGTGGGGGTGGGTAGGCAGTGGGCACACCTTTAATAACACAGTGCCCTATTTTGTAGGGCTTTTGCCTGCAGGTGGCCCACAAAATTTGGTCCATGATATTAGCAAAAATCCCCAGTCATGAAACAATAGTCACCTGCACCTTCCAAAAATATTACGAGGGTAAAATTGTTTTTCCTTGGCAGAGAATTTTAGAGTAAGAAGTCTCACAACACCAGGTTAATGTCCAACAGGTTTATTTGGTAGCAAAAGCCACAAGCTTTTGGAACAGGCTGTTCCTTCGTCAGGTGGGTGGGAGTCCCACCAACCTGACGAAGGAACAGCTTGTTCCGAAAGCTAGTGACTTTTGCTACCAAATAAACCTGTCAGAGAATTTTAGAACCAGGGGACATAGATTCAAGATAAGTGACATAAGGTGTAGTGGGGACATGAGGAAGAATATTTTTAGACAGAGGGTATTGGGTGTCTGGAATTAGCTGCTTGAGGTGGTGGTAGGGGCAGAAACCCTGAACTCTTTAAAAAAATACCTGGGTCTGCACCTTAAGTGTTGTTAAATACAGGGCTATGGGCCTGGTACAGGAAGGTGGGATTAGAAAGGGCACCTGGGTGTCCTTGGTCTGGCATGGACAAGATGGGCTGAATGGCCTCCTGTGCTATAATTTTTCTATGCTTCAATGGTTCTAATTACTAGATGTTATGTCTCCAATTACTCATAAGGAAATTACTCCCATGGATTAGTCTTGATATAGTCCCTTATTCAGTGACTGACCTAAAGAATCTACAGAGGTCAATCCAAAGAGAAAATTCCTCTCCAGGGTGTGTAAAACTCCCCATTCAATTTTCTTTGGTGTGCTCGAGGTAAACTCACCACACTGGGATTAATTCTCTAAATTACCCAAATTATCTGTAATTTTAAATTCAGCTGGAGGAAAATGCAACCTAACCAGATCAGAGTGTGATCACATTCAGTCCTTACCTGTTCTGCCCGAGTGACTCCCCACACATTGTGTGCACTGTTTGGGTCCCAGTATCCTTGCATTGTATCAGCCTGCCTTTTGCTGCGGATGAAGTGATGGGCTTCTTGATCAGCCAAAAATGGTGCTGCTGCAAGCCCTGTCAAACAGACAATATTTTTTGATATCAACTGCACAAATCATCTGTAGAAGACTTGAAAATCTTTGATAGATACCCGATCTTCATCATGAATTGAACTTTAATTCCCAGCTTGCGCTGAGATATCCATGAGTGCATTGGTTGGGAATGAAAAATATCAGTTAGGATTTCCAGCTGTGCATGGGTACAGACAGTGGATAACAACATGAAGAGGCTCAGCTGTGATGTCCTCCACTGTCAAATAGCTTGCTGAAATGCCCTATCTTGACTTCCACACAAAGAATAACTACTTAGACAAGATTGCAGAATACACAGTGCTAGGAAAAGTTATCGCAGCAAGAATTCAGTGATTTCAGGATCAAGAGAAGGGAATGGTGTGAATCAGCAAGCTCGTTTTCTGATTTCCACTGCTGCCAAAGGGATGGCACGGTGGCACAGTGGTTGGCAGTGCTGCCTCACAGCACCAGGGACCCGGGTTTGATTCCCGGCTTGGGTAACTGTGCGGAGTTTGAACGTTCTCCCCGTGTCTGCGTGGGTTTCCCCGGGTGCTCCGGTTTCCTCCCACAGTCCGAAAAACATTCTGATTAGGTGCATTGGCTATGCTAAATTCTCCCACAGTGTACCCGAACAGGTGCCGGAGTGTGGCGACTAGGGGATTTTCACAGTAACTTTATTGCAATGTTAATGTAAGCCTAGTTGTGACACTAATAAATAAACTTTAAATAAATGATTCTCTGCTCCAGGAGCAGATTCTGGGACTTATACAGTTACATTTTTCATCAACTGCCAGGATGCTTCTGCAAGATAAGATGTGACAATCAGAGATTTAATATAACACCTTGTTGCAAAAGACAAAAATGCTTTCTATCATTTACAGTCTCCTTCACACGACTGCACCTTTCAAGCTGCTAGATCCTCAAATATATATCTTACTGTCTGTCTTGCACTGAGATGGTATTCCTGAGCCCACTATCTGTGGTATTCCATTTACAGGCTGAAATCAGTGATTTTTTGATTTTATTTATTTATTTTTTTGATTTGATTAATTATTGTCACATGTATCAACAAACAATGAAAAGTATTGTTTCTTGCGCGCTATACAGACAAAACATACCGTTCATAGAGAAGGAAATGAGAGAGTGCAGAATGTAGTGTTAAAGTCATAGCTAGGGTGTAGAGAAAGATCAACTTAATGCAAGGTAAGTCCATTCAAAAGTCTGACAGCAGCAGGGAAAAAGCTGTTCTTGAGTCGGTACGTGACCTCAGACTTTTGTATCTTTTTCCCGAAGGAAGAAGGTAGAAGAGAGAATGTCTGGGGTGCATGGGGTCCTTAATTATGCTGGCTGCTTTGCTGATGCAGCGAGAAGTGTAGACAGAGTCAATGGATGGGAGGCTGGTTTGCGTGATGGATTGGGCTACATTCATGACCTTTTGTAGTTCTTTGCGGTCTTGGGCAGAGCGGGAGCCATACCAAGCTGTGATACAACCAGAAAAAATGCTTTCTATGGTGCATCTGTAAAAGTTGGTGAGAGTCGTAGCTGACATGCCAAATTTCCTTAGTCTTCTGAGAAAGTAGAGGCGTTAGTGATCTTTCTAAACTATAGTGTCGGCACGGGGGGACCAGGACAGGTTGTTGGTGATCTGGACACCTAAAACCTTAAGCTCTCAACCCTTTCTACTTCAGCCCTGTTGATATAGACAGGGGCATGTTCTCCTCTATGCTTCCTGAAGTCAATGACAATCTCCTTCGTTTTGTTGACATTGAGGGAGAGATTATTGTTGCTGCACCAGTTCACCAGATTCTCTATCTCATTCCTGTCCTCTGTCATATCATTGTCTGAGATCCGACCCACTACAGTGATATCATCAGCAAACTTGAAAATCGCATTGGAGGGAAATTTGACCACACAGTCATAGGTGTATAAGGAGTATCGTAGGGGGCTGAGAATAGCCTTGTGGGGCACCGGTGTTGAGGATGATCGTGGAGGAGATGTTGTTGCCTATCCTTACTGACTGTGGTCTGTGAGTTAGGAAGTTCAGGATCCAGTCGCAGAGGGAGGGGCCAAGGCCCAGGCCACAGAGTTTGGAGATGAGTTTTGTGGGAATAATAGTGTTGAAGGCTGAGCTGTAATCAATAAATAGGAGTCTGACATAGGTGTCCTTGTTATCTAGATGTTCTAGGGTTGAGTGCAGGGCCAGGGAGATGGTGTCTGCTGTGGACCTGTTGCGGTGGTCGTTGCACAATATGTATACATTCATGTTGTTACACTGAGTACAATTAGCAAAGAAGATTGACCTTCTAGTCCATGCACTCACTGCATTAATGTTAAACAAGCTAATCTCCTCCTTGCAGTTCTGGGGATCTACTCTTTCGATTGTCTTGTGTGTCCAGTGGAGAATGAGGCTATTTGGCCCATCGAGTCTGCACTGGCTCACTGAGAATTCCACCTAATCCCACCCCGCCACCTTATCCTTGTAACCTTGCACATGATTTCTATTCAGCTAACAATCCAATTCCCTTTTGAATACCTCGATCAAACCTTCCTCCATCCTCTCAGGAAGTTTGTTCCAGACTCCAGCCACCTTTGGGTGAAAAAAAAGATTTTGATGCTCTCTTGAAAGGGAGATGTTTCTCACTATCCCTGTCCACTATCGCTGTCCATATCTCTCAGGATCTTGAATACCTCTATCAAACCTCCTCTCAGCCTTCTTTTCTCCAAGGAAAACAGTCCCAATCTCTCCAATCTATCCTCAGAGCTAAAGCTGTTTATCCCTGGAAGGCCGAAGGCTGCATCATCTTTGGCAAAGAGAGCACGTGAAATATCATACTAATGTGTGAATGATCCTTCAGGTAATAGGTCCTTCCAAAGCTTAGTGACCAGTAATTTTCGACCTCATTTCCTGAAGGTACAGTGAGGTTAAGATTTTACAGTCCCTGGCTGCTCTTCAGTACTTGGCCCAACTCGCCATTCCTGTACTGAGAGAATCAGGAAACTATGAGATAAAAAATAGCAGCAGAGTCCAAAGTTGTGCCCAGCCAACACCCATAGACTCAGACATGAGAGGTCTCTTGGAGAATGATCAGGAGCAACAACACTGTATAAGATATTTCCTCTCAATTTAGTCTGGCCACAGCCAAAGTGATTGCTGAAGTTTTACACAAACCATCAATGCTGTCTTCATTCTACTTTTATTTGGATGCTGTGCCAGAATACTGAAAACAATTTAAAAATAAAACTAATTAATTTAATAAAAATAAACATCTCCAACAAAGGCAGCAGTATGTTTTTTCAAAAAAGTATACTAAATCTCCAAATAAGTAACCAAATATGCAACCAACCAACTACTGAAGTAAATTTATCTGCACTATGTAAATTAAAATGAGTAAAATATTGATACAAAACAGTCAGAACCATTTTATGTTTGATGCACTTTCCCTGACTAGTGTCACTAATGATGTGGAGATGCCGGCGTTGGACTGGGGTAAACACAGTAAGAAGTCTCACAACACCAGGTTAAAGTCCAACAGATTTATTTGGTAGCAAAAGCCACTAGCCTTCGGAGCACTGCTCCTTCGTCAGGTGAGTGGGAATTCTATTCACAAACAGGGCATATAAAGACACAAACTCAATTTACAGAATAATGGTTGGAATGCGAGTCTTTACAGGTAATCAAGTCTTAAAGGTACAGACAATGTGAGTGGAGAGAGCGTTAAGCACAGGTTAAAGAGATGTGTATTGTCTCCACACAGGACAGTTAGTGAGATTTTGCAAGCCCAGGCAAGTCGTGGGGATTACAGATAGTGTGGCATGAACCCAAGATCCCGGTTGAGACCGTCCTCATGTGTGTGGAACTTGGCTATTAGTCTCTGCTCAGCGACTCTGCGTTGTCGTGTGTCGTGAAGGCCACCTTGGAGATCAGAGGCCGAATGCCCGTGACCACTCAAGTGTTCCCCAACAGGAAGATAACACTCTCGCCTGGTGATTGTCGAGCGGTGTTCATTCATCCGTTGTCGTAGCGTCTGCATGGTTTCCCCAATGTACCATGCCTCGGGACATCCTTTCCTGCAGCGTATCAGGTAGACAACGTTGCCAAGTTGCAAGAGTATGTACCGTGTACCTGGTGGATGGTGTTCTCACATGAGATGATGGCGTCTGTGTCAATGATCCGGCACATCTTGCAGAGGTTGCTGTGGCAGGGTTGTGTGGTGTCGTGGTCACTGTTCTCCTGAAGGCTGGGTAGTTTGCTGCGGACAATGGTCTGTTTGAGGTTGTGCGGTTGTTTGAAGGCAAGAAGTGGGGGTGTGGGGATGGCCTTAGCGAGATGTTCGTCTTCATCAATGACATGTTGAAGGCTCCGGAGGAGATGCCGTAGCTTCTCTGCTCCGGGGAAGTCCTGGACGACAAAGGATACTCTGTCCCCGTGTACCGTGTTTGTCTTCTGAGGAGGTCGGTGTGGTTTTTTGCTGTGGCGCGTCAGAACTGTCGATCGATGAGTCGAGCGCCATATCCTGTTCTTATGAGGACATCTTTCAGCGTCTGGAGGTGTCTGTTGCGATCCTCCTCATCTGAGCAGTTCCTGTGTATATGGAGGGCTTGTCCGTAGGGAATGGCTTCTTTAACGTGTTTA
The DNA here is from genome assembly GCF_964213995.1 of Mustelus asterias. Taxonomy (NCBI): domain Eukaryota; kingdom Metazoa; phylum Chordata; class Chondrichthyes; order Carcharhiniformes; family Triakidae; genus Mustelus; species Mustelus asterias. The sequence continues at coordinate 38,316,904 of NC_135810.1, forward strand.
GGGTGGAGGCTGGAAAAGTGGAGCATTGTGAGGTTACCCGTGGGCTTGCGGTACAGTGAGGTGCTGCGGTGACTGTCCTTAATGGAGATGCGTGTATCCAAGAATGCAACCGATTCTGGAGGGTAGTCCATGGTGAGTCTGATGGTGGGATGGAACTTGTTGATGTCATCATATAGTTGTTTCAGTGATTGTTCACCATGACTCCAAAGGAAGAAAATGTCATCGATGTATAGAAACATAGAAAAACTACAGCACAAACAGGCCCTTCGGCCCACAAGTTGTGCCGAACACATCCCTACCTTCTCGACCTACCTATAACCCTCCATCCTATTACGCTCCATGTACTCAATATGGTCTCTTAAAAGACCATATTGAGTTCGCCTCCACCACCACTGACGGCAGCCGATTCCACTCGCCCACCACCCTCTGTGTGAAAAACTTACCCCTAACATCTCCCCTGTACCTACCCCCCAGCACCCTAAACCTGTGTCCTCTCGTAGCAGACATTTCCACCCTGGGAAAAAGCCTCTGAGAGTCCACCCGATCTATGCCTCTCAACATCTTATACACCTCTATTAGGTCTCCTCTCATCCTTCGTCTCTCCAAGGAGAAAAGACCGAGCTCCCTCAGCCTATCCTCATAAGGCATGCCACTCAATCCAGGCAACGTCCTTGTAAATCTCCTCTGCACCCTTTCAATCTTTTCCACATCCTTCCTGGAATGAGGCGACCAGAACTGAGCACAGTACTCCAATTGGGGTCTGACGAGGGTTTTATATAGCTGCATCATTATCCCCAGACTCCTAAACTCAATCCCTCGATTGATAAAGGCCAGCACACCATACGCCTTCTTAACCACTTCCTCCACCTGCGGGGCCGATTTCAGAGTCCTATGGACCCGGACCCCAAGGTCCTTCTGATCCTCTACATTACTAAGAGTTTTCCCTTTATATTGTACTCCTTCATCCCATTTGACCTACCAAAATGGACCACGACGCATTTATCTGGGTTGAAGTCCATCTGCCACTTGTCTGCCCACATCCATTTCTATCTAGTGTATAGCATCGGTTGAAGGTCCTGTGCGATGAAGAGGTCTTGTTCGAACCCACGACTTGCCTGGGCTTGCAAAATCTCACTAACTGTCCTGTCTGGAGACAATACACATCTCCTTAACCTGTGCTTAACGCTCTCTCCACTCACATTGTCTGTACCTTTAAGACTTGATTACCTGTGAGGACTCGCATTCCAACCATTATTTTCTAAATTGAGTTTGTGTCTTTCTATGCCCTGTTTGTGAATAGAACTCCCACTCACCTGACGAAGGAGCAGCGCTCCGAAAGCGAGTGGCTTTTGCTACCAAATAAAGCTGTTGGACTTTAACCTGGTGTTGTGAGACTTCTTATAGTGTCAGTTGTCTTAGATGGCAGCACTTTTTCTGAGAGTTTTGGCCTTTGGGTGAAACCATGATTATGCAGATGGTTTGTCCAGGATGAGGCTCGCCCGTTGCACGTTGGGTGTGCTGACACCTGGCAGTGGTGAAACCGTAAGCATGCAGGGGATCTCCCTGGCTTAGGGTAGAGTCAATGATCAGGGTAGCTAGTGAGTCTGATGCAATTTTTCAAAGCCTTTTTGACTAAGATAAAGGATCAGAGCAAGCCAGAGATGGGGGTGCAATGCATTTTCTTGTCATCTTGGATCTTGTTTGTCTCTCTTATGGAGGCCATGAATTGGATTCAATTGGAATTTGGCTTTTGGAGCATGCAAGGCAATGGATCTGGGCTTGCCAGGTCCACCCTCTGCATTGGCGTTGTAACTTCAAGAATGGAGTGAAACATTTTTTTAAAAGTTAGAAGGTTGAGGGTTTGAGCCCCAATCCGTCACTCAATCACTTAATCTGAGTGAATACTTCAGTGCAGTTCTGAGGGAGCGTCATTTTCTCAGGTGTTGTCTTTCACATAAGATTTAAACTGAGCTAACTTCTTTCAGATGGATGTAAATGTTTTTTGAAGACCAGTAAGTTGTTCTGGTATCCTGGTTAACATTCATCCCTTTACTAATGTCACCAAAAAACAGATTAACCACCTATTCATCTCATTGTTATTTGTGGAAATGCCTGCAGCATTTGGTGACAAACAATAGTGGCGATCTCGGATCTCCATTAATCTCCGACCCCCGCACTTCGTCAGCTAAAAATGTGGGAGCATAAAAATTGGGTGGCTCAATTTATCAGCATGAAGTCTGCATTCCTGCCTGTGGCATTTTATCATTATCAATTTTCAAGATAAATGAGACTCCCATCACAAAGGGCCTAATTTAAAAGTGAATGCCATGGCCTATTGACATGACTGACACTGCACTATTTTCACTGGCAATCAGAAGGCGGTCCCCACAATGGTAAACTTTGCCAGAGAAGCCTTGTGGGAGGCAGAATGAGTCCTCAAGAGGTAAGTGATTTTTTTTCATTTTTGGAACATTCCCTGAGGGCCAGTATCACAAATTCTCCTTCAGATCCTGCAAAGAATCCTTGAGCACCTCTAGCTATGATTATTTCTACCTTCCTCCTGATTGACATCATCTCTAAAAGCAGCACCCCTCCTTCCACCCACCACCTCCTCCTCCCTCACCCCCACACTAACCGTTGCCCCTCCCACCTTCCCCAATCCATTAGGGATGATTTTCTTTGGTTCCCAGAGGAATTTGGTCGTCAACACAAATCCCATTCCCACTCGTCGACTCTGGCATTGTTCCTGCCAGCTTCAGCCGGAAGACAGATGTACAAAATTAAAATCTGGCCCAGATGTTAACACCATTTGGGTTTTGCTATATTTCCTTTCCCCAGGTGTGCTGCCCTATCTGAGCCACCAACAAGTCAATCCTGCTAAGTTAGACCCAAAAATCAAAGCTAATTCCTTTGTTGTGAAGCGCTTTGGGACATCCTGAGGACGTGGAAGGTCCTATATAAAGAATAGATCTTTCTTTGCAAGTGGCCATTGTTCTATTCTGGCCATTCAAGAAAAAAAAGGAGAAAATGAAATGTTCAATTTCATAATATGGCACAAACTTCTAAAATATACGTGCATCTGAATAATTGTGTATCCGCATGCTTTCTCCTCCCATCCAGCCTCCCATCCATTGACTCTGTCTACACTTCCCATTGCCTCGGCAAAGCAGCCAGCATAATTAAGGACCCCACGCACCCCGGACATTCTCTCTTCCACCTTCTTCTGTCAGGAAAAAGATATAAAAGTCTGAGGTCACGTACCAACCAACTCAAGAACAGCTTCTTCCCTGCTGCTGTCGGAAGGGTATTCTGTCCGCCGTGTCCCGTGTTTGTCTTCTGAGGAGGTCGGTGCGGTTTTTCGCTGTGGCGCGTCAGAACTGTCGATCGATGAGTCGAGTGCCATATCCTGTTCTTATGAGGGCATCTTTCAGCGTCTGGAGGTGTCTGTTGTGATCCTCCTCATCTGAGCAGATCCTGTGTATACGGAGGGCTTGTCCGTAGGGGATGGCTTCGTTAATGTGTTTAGGGTGGAAGCTGGAGAAGTGGAGCATCGTGAGGTTATCCGTGGGCTTGCGGTACAGTGAAGTGCTGGGATGACCGCCCTTGATGGAGATGTGTGTGCCGTATCCCAGTGATGATCCCATTGTGCCCGGGGTTTCCCAATCAGCGCAGAATTCTTTGCTGATAGCCCGGGTTACTATCTTTCTCCGGATATGCCCCTTCTGAGGGCATGGAACAGTGAGTGGTCCTATTGTTCCGACTGCAAAAAGGTTCGGGAGGGTTGGTGTTTCTGTCGTGTAAGTACCATTGAAGAGGAACACATATCCCTTCTTAGCCCGGTAGCATTTAGTGTCCCGATTATGAGTTTGTTTATATTGCCAATTGCTCGGTTTACTTGACTCCCCGTTTGATCCCACCACCTGGTAAGTATCAAACGGATATGTCCATTCGGCTGAGCTGACATGAGTCCCATTACACTGTCCACAAATGAGCTGCCTCCCCGCGGTTACATTCAGGCATTTCTGTTCATCACAAGTGCAAGTAAACTGACCCTTATTAACCCGACAATGCTGACGGACACACGCGTCTGTACGCAGGAATCATTCTTGGGGACCAAGGCATAGGCACATCCCCATCCCTGCCCCGTAAAACAAAGCGGTTAGCTTGCAGTCCTCCCCCCTGTTGGAGCCCCCTGCACACAGGATCTGTGGGATTTACAAGTTCCACACATCTCCCCTGTATACCTCTTTTATATTTGCCAATTTGTCCCTTACAGGGTGCATCTGATGTATCTACTGTATATAAGTCTTGAGCGGTCCACCCAGGGGTGGTTACAAATAGGGCTTCTACTGATTGTGCTAATCTAATGGGTAACATACAGTTCGATTCCCGTGTAAATGTATGTGAGCTTTGTAAAATAGGTTATTCTCCAATCCAGTCAAATTTACAGTCGCGACAACGCAAAGTAACACAGTTACATACGCGATTACATACATATCCACAACGAGCAAGTATCAATCCTAATACTGTAAGTTATACAATTTTCAAAAGTTATACTGTCAACCCGAACGCGCCAGTTGCTCTTGCTTGCAGTCTTTGCCTGTGTTGAGGAAAGCAATCGGGTCAATTCATTCATTCATTTCTTTGTGTAATTTCAGCTGGGTCCAATGTTTCCATACACCTTTCCCTCTTATGTCTATACAGGCACAGGTGTCTCCACTAATTATAACTTCATACGGCCTATTCCATTTTGGTGCAAACCCTGGTTTGTCAGGTAATATTTTTACTCGGACGCGACTTCCCGCTGTTGGGACGTCAGGGAGCATTTCAAGCTCTCTCTGCGTCTCTTTTTTCTTGATTATCTTTTACCAATTTGCGCATCCCTTTTAGTTGGGCGCTTGGTTCCAAAACGTATCTCCTGATTTTATCTTTTAGTGGACCTACATCGGTCCCACCTGTTATGATGCTTTCTGGTAATTGCATCGCCTGTCCTGTCATTAGTTCATAAGGGGTTAATCCGGTTGTCCGGTTTGTGGTGGCTCTGAGCCTCATTAGTATAGTGGGCAATACCTCTGTCCACATTTTTCCTGATGTTTGTATGGCTTTAGCTAATGCATTCTTAAGTGTTCTATTCATATGTTCCACCATTCCAGAACTCTGTGGGTGGTAAGGGATGTGGAATTTTTGTTTTATCCCCATCAATTGGCATACTGTTTTTACCACCTTTCCAGTGAAGTGCGTCCCTTGGTCCGAATCGATTTGGTCCCCAACTAGGAATGACCTCTTCTGCCAATATCCTAGCCACCGTGGTAGCAGTACAATTTGTAGTAGGGAACACTTCTACCCACCTGGTGAACTGGTCTATAATAACCAGACAATAGGTTTTGCCATGGGATTGTGGTAGTGGCCCTGTGAAATCTATTTGCAGATGTTCCCAGCGTCCCTTTGGTCGGGGCTGGTGTCCCATCTTAATTTTTATGGGTCAACCAGGGTTGTGTTGCGCGCATGTCACGCATCGGTGACAGTGTCGGGCTATGTCACTTCCCATTCCTTTCCACCACCATTCCTTTCCTATACTAGTTATCATGGCCTCTCTACCCGCATGTGAGAGTCCATGGTGTAGTTCCAATAGGGTGTTTTGTATGCACTCTGGTGCTATTACCTTATCTTCCCATCTCCAAACGTTATCAGTCCCTTTGATCACTCCCTGTGCTTCCCACTTCTCTTTTTCCTCTTTCGAGGTATCCTCATGTAAGTCCCGAATATCTATTTCGTCTCTTGTCTGTTCTGTTGCTGCTATTGGCAGCTCGCCAACTGTCTCCTGTTCTAAGGCTAACTGTGCTGCTCTATCTGCGGCTTGGTTCCCTTTGAAATTTAACCAGTCCGGGTTATCTCTTCCTGGTTCTTTCTGGTGCGCTTTAATTTTGATTACTGCGGCTTCTCGAGGTTTCTCGCTAGCTTTCAACAATGCCTCAATTCTTTGTTGGTGTTTGATAGGAGTTCCTCCCGTGGTTTTTAACCCTCTTCTACCCCATGCTGTCATATAATCATGTATGACTCTGAATGCGTGCTGACTATCTGTATATATGTTTACCGTTTTGCCTTCAGATAACTCTAGTGCCTGTGTGAGTGCCACTAGTTCTGCCACTTGCGCAGATAGACCTCCGTCAATCCTTCCTGACCTTACTGTCTCTAATTTATCATTTACTACTGCCCACCCTATCCGGGGTGATCCTTCCACATATTTGCGTGAACCATCTACAAAAAGGGTCTCCTCAGCTATTGTAAAAGGTACATCCTTTATCCTACCCTCTTCTATGTCCATATCTATATCCCCACAATTGTGTGGCTCTCCTGTGTCTAAAATCCCTTCTGCTGGGTTATTCCCTGTGTCCCTTATTATTATTATTAAGGATTTGCTTGGAGGTAGGAGGACAGCTTCCCACTTAGCCCTTCTCATGTTTGAGATTGACCTTAGTTTTCCCGTGTTCAACATTTCCACCAAGGTGTGTTTGGTGTGAAGGATTATATTCCCTGCCATGATTATTGGCTCGCTAACCTTTACAGCCCAATCCAAGGCGGCTATGCACCTCAGCAGTCCGGTGACTCCCGGCCCTTCTGCGGTTCAATAATACCCTATTGGGTCTCCTTTTGTCGCCATGGTCCTGTGTTACCACTGCGGAATAGAACCCTCCCTCAAATACTACAATGGATGTGGAAGTCCTTATTAGAATCTGGTAATCCTAGTCCAGGGGCTGATATCAGTTCTGTTTTTAGTTTGTTGTAAGCCTCTTCCTGCTCGGGTCCCCATTCTGCGGGGTCTCAAGTTGGTTTTCCCCCTTTGAGTAGTCTTTGTATAGGTTCTGCCAATTTTGCGAACCCTGGGACGAAACTTCGGCTATAGTTAAATAGTCCTAGCATCTCTCTGACCCCTCTTACAGTGACGGGTCGCGGCATTTGTTGTACTGCCTTCTTTCGGTCTGTTGGTATTTCTTTAAGCCCTGGGGATATAAGATGTCCTAGGTACAGGACCTGTGTTTTCCCGATTTGTGCCTTTTTGGGGCTCACCTTTAACCCTGCGGTTTTTAGTTTGTTTAGTACTAGATATAATGCTTCTTGATCTCCTGACTTGGACTCCGAAGCTATTAAGGTATCATCTAAATATTGTAGGATCGTGCTACCCTCTGGCAGTTCTACCCTGTTCAGGATGTCACTCATTACTCGATGGAAGATAGCGGGGCTGTTGTGGAATCCCTGCGGTAGGCGAGTCCAAGTGTACTGTTTGTCTCCCACTGTAAAGGCGAATTTGTCTTGGGATTCGGGATCCAAGGGTAGGGACCAGAATCCATTGGCTATGTCCAATACTGTGAATATTTTTGGCTCCTGTGACAGTCCATTCAGGATTGTCAAGGGGCTTACTACAATGGGTGCAACTTGGACGTGACTTTATTGAGTCTGGTGTAATCTATCGTGAGCCTGTAGCTTCCGTCAGGTTTGCTCACCGGCCATGTTGGGGAGTTAGTGGTGCTTGTGGTTTCTCTCAGAATCCCCCTTTCCACTAACCCTTTAACTATCTCCACTACAGCTTTCTCTGCCTCTGGTTTTATTGGGTATGGTCGGTGGGGCTTATGCTCCGGTCCAGGTACCTTTATTGGGTCCGTTTTAGTCAAACCGGGATCTAACTTTGTTTTAGTTCATACTCCGGGGACAGACGCACAGATGGCTCCGAACCCTCCTGTCTCTAATTCCCAATTTTTGGTGGTGACTGTGGCCACCTTAATAGTTTCGAGGTGACTTGTGAGTTTCCCTATTCTAGTTTTCCGACCGTCCTGTCTTGGCCAGATTAATTCTCCCTTTCCGCAGTCTATCAAAATCTCATATTCTTTCATTAAATCATTTCCCATTATTGTACCCTTGTTATTTTTACACACATAGAACCTCATTGGTATATACAAATTATTTATTTCTACTAATATGGTCTCGCTCAGGTTCCCTCATATCCCGGTTAGTAAATCATTTTACTTGTAGTGGGTAAGGGTAGGTCGGTGACAGATATGGATGCTCCTGTGTCCACCAGCATCTCACATTGCCTGCCCCCTACTAGTGCAGACACATAAATCCTTCCCTCCTTCTTACTCTTATGAATGGGGGCTGCAGACCGTCAATCTTGCTGATCTCGGAGGTTCTGTGGTTCCTCCGGTTCTGCTGTGGTCATGGATCGGGTCGGGGGTCTCCCATGTTTATCCCAACACACTGCTTCTGTGTGTCCATGTTTATTACAGTGGCTACAATGTTTCCCACTGCTCCCAAATCTGTTTCCTTTCCTTGGGGCGCAATCCCTCGCAAAGTGCCCTTGTCGGCCACAATTGTGGCAAGTCAGTTTGGGCTTAGTTCCGTTCCCATTACTGTAAGCGGCTTCTCTTTCTAGCCTTGCTCTTGTCTGGGATTTCCCCTCTCTGCCTCCCGGTACGCCACTAGCCCATTCTACCAATTCATCGTAACCTTGGGACATAATCACTCCCATTTTTAGGATGGTTTGGTGAGCACTAGAGAGTCCATCCTTAAAAGCCTGGATGAACGCTTGATCCCCACAACCTGGGTTTCCTTGCCCTGAGCATTCTTGATATACTTGGAACAACCGTTCCCCGTATTCAGAAGCTCCTTCCCCCTTTAGCTGCTTGGTTGTGGCAATTCTGCTCCAGTTAGTAGGAGTATTCCCTAATACTCTCTGAATTTCTGTCTTAAACTGGGTGAAGGGTGCCTGTTGGGCATCTATTTCTGCTGTTAGGGTGACTAGAAATCATAGAAATCATAGAAACCCTACAGTGCAGAAGGAGGCCATTCGGCCCATCGAGTCCGCACCGACCACAATCCCACCCAGGCCCTACCCCCACATATTTACCCACTAATCCCCCTAACCTACACATCTCAGGACTCTAAGGGGCAATTTTTAACCTGGCCAATCAACCTAACCTGCACATCTTTGGACTGTGGGAGGAAACCAGAGCACCCGGAGGAAACCCACGCAGACACGAGGAGAATGTGCAAATTCCACACAGACAGTGACCCGAGCCGGGTATTCGAACCCAGGACCCTGGAGCTGTGAAGCAGCAGTGCTAACCACTGTGCTACCGTGCCGCCACTATGTGTCCACCGTCCCCCACTATAATCCTGTGCTGGAGGAGCAACGGGTCCACCTGCTACCTGCCTCCACTTATCTGCTGGACAGGCTGCCCTGACCAGTTGGTGTACGTCTCTCAGGTGTAATTGGTGTCCTACCCAAATTGTATCTAATTCTTCCCAGAATTTAGTGTTTGCGCTTCTAGGTTGTAATTTACCCAGGGAAGCCGTTATCTGCTGCCTCTCACCTTGGGTGAAGGGTTTATAATTCGCTTTTGGCTGCGCATCTGTTCCCCCTCGGGTTACTGGCGCTAAGTTGTGTTCTAGTGCTTCCCACTCCTCTGGAGGAGTGGTTCGTCCCTGTCGTGTGGACTCATAAGGCGGTCGAGGAACAGTTTCCCCTCTCCATTGATTCTCTTCTAACACTTGGTTTCGTTTCTCCAGTTCCCTTACTCTGGATTCTAACTCTCTAATCTTTTCTTTATCTTCACTCCACTTTTTAGTAGAGGTGACTACTTGCTCAATTAGTCCAGCTAACTGTTGTACTAATAATACCCCTATCTTCTTTGTCATGTCTCTCTTTTCTCCATCTATCCACTTTCTCTGCTGTTCTAAGGTCTGAGAAGTATCCCAGCCATCCCTTTGCATCCTCTTTATTAATGCTTGCCTGTCTGTCATGTACACTTCAATGAGAGAACCTGCAGATCCCCTCTTAACTTCTTTATCTGCAGACTTTCGCAGACTTCACTACCCGCGGTCACTATTGCCGCCTTGGCAACATGTTTTAGGCACTGTATGGCCATGATTACTCCCCAGTAAAGTGTGCTCTCTACCGTAGGGACTTCACTACCCCCGGCCACTATTACTACTCTAGCACTGTGTTTCACTACCGTCTCAGGGTTTCAATTTATACTCACGGCTTCCACTATTACCAGCTCGGCAATGTACTTCTCCACCGCAGTCCGGCTCTAGGTCAGAGTTGATCAGCTCCTTTTCTGCACCACTTTACAACATTGACAGTCCAGTACCCAACTATACAAACTTTCATGCGAACAGGTGGCAACTCTGCGTTTGTTCGCCACTACAGAGTTTGATGTTAACTGACCTTTGCCACTTGTGCTTCACAATGCTAAGTGCCCTTGGTGCCTCTACGCCCACTTCAGGTTCCTGACCTTCGCGTGGGGGATTTCCCCTCTTAACAACCGGTCTAAGGCTGCGCGTTTGAGACAGGCACTTCCTTGTCCTCTAGTCGGTCAGCACAAGTAACAGTTACTTATCACTATCAGCAGTTAGTACTTATCACTATACCATATACACTCAATACTTATTACTACAAATACCCCTTAAGTTTAACCCCTTTCAAACTATATTCTTGACCTTGTCTGACTCCCACAGATTCAGTGAACTCTACCCCGGCTTTCCGATCGTGGCCAATCGATCAAAACTTACCAGTAATAAGATCCTTGCTGACTACGCCAATTGTTGTGGGAAATTTACCACCGGAGTCAGACTGGAGGTTCAATAACACAGTTTTATTTCGGACACGAAGCTTCGGGGAGAAAGCACTGGTACTCCGCAGTACTTGGCAGCTACCTTCTCAACTACACAATAGCAGTTGATCATTTTTATACCTTTTAGACAATAGGTAGTCCGGACATTAGCCGTTTAACACATCATTATAAGTTGAGTAGACAGATCATGAGGGAGGAACTGACAAAAATCGACTGGAAGCAGAGCCTAGTGGGAAAGACAGTAGAACAGCACTGGCAGGAGTTTCTGGGAGTAATTGAGGACACAGTGCAGAGGTTCATCCCAAACAAAAGAAAGGTTATCAGAGGGGGGATTAGACAGCCATGGCTGACAAAGGAAGTCAGGGAATGCATCAAGGCAAAAGAGAGAGCCTATAATGTGGCAAAGAGTAGTGGGAAGTCAGAAGATTGGGAAGGCTATAAAAACAAACAGAGGATAACAAAGAGAGAAATAAGGAAGGAGAGGATCAAATATGAAGGTAGGCTAGCCAGTAACATTAGGAATGATAGTAAAAGTTTCTTTAAATACATTAAAAACAAACGGGAGGCAAAAGTAGACATTGGGCCGCTCCAAAATGATGCTGGTAATCTAGTGATGGGAGACAAGGAAATAGCTGAGGAACTTAATAAGTACTTTGCGTCAGTCTTCACAGTAGAAGACACAAGTAATATCCCAACAATTCAGGAAAGTCAGGGGGCAGAGTTGAATATGGTTGCCACCACAAAGGAGAAAGTGCTAGAGAAACTAAAAGGTCTGAAAATTGATAAATCTCCGGGCCCAGATGGGCTACATCCTAGAGTTCTAAAGGAGATAGCTGAAGAAATAGTGGAGGCGTTAGTTATGATCTTTCAAAAGTCACTGGAGTCAGGGAAAGTCCCAGAGGATTGGAAAATCGCTGTTGTAACCCCACTGTTCAAGAAGGGAACAAGAAAAAAGATGGAAAATTATAGGCCAATTAGCCTAACCTCAGTTGTTGGCAAAATTCTAGAATCCATCGTTAAGGATGAGATTTCTAAATTCTTGGAAGTGCAGGGTCGGATTAGGACAAGTCAGCATGGATTTAGTAAGGGGAGGTCGTGCCTGACAAACCTGTTAGAGTTCTTTGAAGAGATAACAAATAGGTTAGACCAAGGAGAGCCAATGGATGTTATCTATCTTGACTTCCAAAAGGCCTTTGACAAGGTGCCTCACGGGAGACTGCTGAGTAAAATAAGGGCCCATGGTATTCGAGGCAAGGTACTAACATGGATTGATGATTGGCTGTCAGACAGAAGGCAGAGAGTTGGGATAAAAGGTTCTTTCTCAGAATGGCAACCGGTGACAAGTGGTGTCCCGCAGGGTTCAGTGTTGGGGCCACAGCTGTTCTCATTATATATTAACGATCTAGATGACGGGACTGGGGGCATTCTGGCCAAGTTTGCCGATGATACAAAGATAGGTGGAGGGGCAGGTAGTATTGAGGAGGTGGGGAGGCTGCAGAAAGATTTAGACAGTTTAGGAGAGTGGTCCAAGAAGTGGCTGATGAAATTCAACGTGGGCAAGTGCGAGGTCTTGCACTTTGGAAAAAAGAATAGAGGCATGGACTATTTTCTAAACGGTGACAAAATTCATAATGCTAAAGTGCAAAGGGACTTGGGAGTCCTAGTCCAGGATTCTCTAAAGGTAAACTTGCAGGTTGAGTCCGTAATTAAGAAAGCAAATGTAATGTTGTCATTTATCTCAAGAGGCTTGGAATACAAAAGCAGGGATGTACTTCTGAGGCTTTATAAAGCACTGGTTAGGCCCCATTTGGAGTACTGTGAGCAATTTTGGGCCCCACATCTCAGGAAGGACATACTGGCACTGGAGCGGGTCCAGCGGAGATTCACACGGATGATCCCGGGAATGGTAGGCCTGACATACGATGAACGTCTGAGGATCGTGGGATTGTATTCATTGGACTTTAGGAGGTTGAGGGGAGATCTAATAGAAACTTACAAGATAATGAACGGCTTACATAGGATGGACGTAGAGAAGTTGTTTCCATTAGCAGGGGAGACTAGGACGCGGGGGCACAGCCTTAGAATAAAAGGGAGTCACTTTAGAACAGAGATGAGGAGAAATGTCTTCAGCCAGAGAGTGGTAGGTCTGTGGAATTCATTGCCACAGAGGGCTGTGGAGGCCGAGACGTTAAGCGTCTTCAAGACAGAAATTGATAAATTCTTGATTTCTCGAGGAATTAAGGGCTATGGGGAGAGAGCGGGTAAATGGAGTTGAAATCAACCATGATTGAATGGTGGAGTGGACTCGATGGGCCGAATGGCCTTACTTCCGCTCCTATGTCTTATGGTCTTATGGTCTTATCATGGTGATCGGTAGTTAACACATCGTTACAATCAGACAGGTACAGACATGGGCAGTTAACATAGCATTGTTCATAGAATGGATACATTTCGTCTATCAATGACTGGTTTCGATCTATACATTCAGTGGCTGATGTTGTTGCATTTATGTATTTATGTTCCCATCTGTGGCTGATCTTATTATCAGTCTTATTGTTCTGGGTCTGCCCTTATCTTAAAGTGCCTCAAGCTCTGACTAGCTTCCTGCAGCATTTCAGTTACTGCATGTTTTAACTTTAAGTAACTGTCTGTGCTAAAAGCCAGTGCCTGTTAATGTCCCTTTCCCAGGTAACCATTTTGTGTGCCAGGCAACCATTTTGTGTGCCAGGTAACCATTTCTTTAATTCCCCACTACAGCTTCTTTAACGTGTTTAGGGTGGAAGCTGGAGAAGTGGAGCATCGTGAGGTTATCCGTGGGCTTGCGGTACAGTGAAGTGCTGAGGTGACCGTCCTTGATGGAGATGCGTGTGTCCAAGAATGCAACCGATTCCGGAGAGTAGTCCATGGTGAGTCTGATGGTGGGATGGAACTTGTTGATGTCATCATATAGTTGTTTCAGTGATTGTTCACCATGAGTCCAAAGGAAGAAAGTGTCATCGATGTATCTAGTGTACAGTAGTGGGAACTTGTGTATGGAGTCAGTAGAGATAGGCGAGGTGATGAATGAATACTTTTCTTCAGTGTTCACCAAGGAGAGGGGCCATGTTTTTGAGGAAGAGAAGGTGTTACAGGCTAATAGGCTGGAGGAAATAGATGTTCGGAGGGAGGATGTCTTGGCAGTTTTGAATAAACTGAAGGTCGATAAGTCCCCTGGGCCTGATGAAATGTATCCTAGGATTCTTTGGGAGGCAAGGGATGAGATTGCAGAGCCTTTGGCGTTGATCTTTGGGTCCTCGCTGTCCACGGGGATGGTGCCAGAGGACTGGAGAATGGCGAATGTTGTTCCTCTGTTTAAGAAAGGGAATAGAAATGACCCTGGTAATTATAGACCGGTTAGTCTTACTTCGGTGGTTGGTAAATTGATGGAAAGGGTCCTTAGGGATGGGATTTACGACCATTTAGAAAGATGCGGATTAATCCGAGATAGTCAGCACGGATTCGTGAAGGGCAAGTCGTGCCTCACAAATTTGATAGAATTTTTTGAGGAGGTAACTAAGTGTGTTGATGAAGGTAGGGCAGTTGATGTCATATACATGGATTTTAGTAAGGCGTTTGATAAGGTCCCCCATGGTCGGCTTATGATGAAAGTGAGGAGGTGTGGGATAGAGGGAAAGTTGGCCGATTGGATAGGCAACTGGCTGTCTGACCGAAGACAGAGGGTGGTGGTCGATGGAAAATTTTCGGATTGGAGGCAGGTTGCTAGCGGTGTGCCGCAGGGATCAGTGCTTGGTCCTCTGCTCTTTGTGATTTTTATTAATGACTTAGAGGAGGGGGCTGAAGGGTGGATCAGTAAATTTGCTGATGACACCAAGATTGGTGGAGTAGTGGATGAGGTGGAGGGCTGTTGTAGGCTGCAAAGAGACATAGATAGGATGCAAAGCTGGGCTGAAAAATGGCAAATGGAGTTTAACCCTGATAAATGTGAGGTGATTCATTTTGGTAGGACAAATTTAAATGTGGATTACAGCGTCAAAGGTAGGGTTCTGAAGACTGTGGAGGAACAGAGAGATCTTGGGGTCCATATCCACAGATCTCTAAAGGTTGCCACTCAAGTGGATAGAGCTGTGAAGAAGGCCTGTAGTGTGTTAGCTTTTATTAACAGGGGGTTGGAGTTTAAGAGCCGTGGGGTTATGCTGCAACTGTACAGGACCTTGGTGAGACCACATTTGGAATATTGTGTGCAGTTCTGGTCACCTCACTATAGGAAGGATGTGGAAGCGCTGGAAGGAGATTTACCAGGATGCTGCCTGGTTTGGAGGGTAGGCCATATGAGGAAAGGTTGAGGGAGCTAGGGCTATTCTCTCTGGAGCGGAGGAGGCTGAGGGGAGACTTAATAGAGGTGTATAAAATGATGAAGGGGATAGATAGAGTGAACGTTCAAAGACTATTTCCTCGGGTGGATGGAGCTATTACAAGGGGGCATAACTATAGGGTTCGTGGTGGGAGATACAGGACAGATATCAGAGGTAGGTTCTTTACGCAGAGAGTGGTTGGGGTGTGGAATGGACTGCCTGCAGTGATAGTGGAGTCAGACACTTTAGAAACATTTAAGCGGTTATTGGATAGGCACATGGAGCACACCAGGATGATAGGGAGTGGGATAGCTTGATCTTGGTTTCAGATAAAGCTCGGCACAACATCGTGGGCCGAAGGGCCTGTTCTGTGCTGTACTGTTCTATGTTCTATCTATGTTCTATAGCATCAGTTGAAGGTCCTGTGTAGTGAAGAGGTCTTGTTCGAACCTGTGCATGAAGATGTTGTCATATTGAGGTGCGAGTTTGGTCCCCATGGCTGTTCCGTGTGTCTGGATGAAGAACTGGTTGTTGAAGGTGAAGACATTGTGGTCCAGGATGAAGTGGATAAGTTGTAAAATTGCAACTGGAGACTGGCAGTTGTCGGCGTTGAGTACTGAGGCAGTTGCAGCAATGCCATCGTCATGGGTGATACTGGTGTAGAGTGCTGAGACATCCATTGTGACGAGGAGTGCTCCTGGTTCAACTGCTCCATGTGTGCTGAGTTTCCGTAGGAAGTCCGTAGTGTCGCGACAGAAGCTGGGGGTTCTTTGTACAATGGGTTTCAGGGATGGCCATGCTAAATTGACCCTAGTGTCACGGGGATTAGTAGGGTAAGTATGTGGGGTGCAGGAATAGGGCCTGGTTGGGATTGTGGTCGGTGCAGACTCAATGGGCCAAATGGCCTCCTTCTGCACTGTAGGAATTCTATGATTCTATGATGTAGCCTGGTTTAGCACAATCATTTGCAGTGCCATGCCATCTTCTGTAAGTATGATGTGGAGATGCCGGCATTGGACTGGGGTAAGCACAATAAGAAGTCTCACAACACCAGGTTAAAGTCCAACAGGTCTATTTGGTCCACAAGCTTTCGGAGCACTGCCCCTTCATCAGGTGAGTGGGAGTTGTGTTCACAAACAGGGCATCTATAGACACAAACTCAATTTACAAGATAATGGTTGGAATGCGAGTCTTTACAGGTAATCAAGTCTTAAAGGTACAGACAATGTGAGTGGAGAGAGGGTTAAGCACAGGTTAAAGAGATGTGTATTGTCTCCAGCCAGGACAGTTAGTGAGATTTTGCAAGCCCAGACAAGTCGTGGGGGTTGCAGATAGTGTGACATGAACCCAAGATCCCGGTTGAGGACGTCTCAGGTGTGCGATTTCTGCTCAGTTTCTGCTCAGCGATTCTTCTGTTCTCATGCAGTTTAAGAAGAATAGAGCTGGTGAGTGTAATGGTCAGCTTTGGCCTATCTCCTCAGACAGTAAGAAGTTTAACAACACCAGGTTAAAGTCCAACAGGTTTATTTGGTAGCAAAAGTTTATTTGGTAGCAAAAGGTGTGGCTTTTGCTACCACATAAACCTGTTGGACTTTAACCTGGTGTTGTTAAACTTCTTACTGTGTTTACCCCAGTCCAACGCCGGCATCTCCACATCCTATCTCCTTAGAGTCAGTGCAGATCTTCTGGGCTTTTCTTTTGTTAATGAGATATGAGGATCATTAGAAAAGCCAAAACTAATTGCCCATCTCTAATTCCCTTTGAGAAAGCAATGATGAACCATAGCAGCCCTCACCCAAATGTTCTGTTAAAGATTTCTATCATACCAAGAAGAAGAGAAATGCTCCCCTAAGCAATACAAACAACTTATCATAGAATCCTACAGTGCAAAAGGAGGCCATTTGGCCCATTGAGTCTGCACCGACCACAATCCAACCCAGACCCTCGCCCCGTAACCCCACGAATTTGCCCTGCTAATTCGAGAACGCTAAGGGGCAATTTAGGATGGCCAATCCACCGAACCTGCACACCTTTAGACTGTGGGAGGAAACCGGAGCACCCGGAGGAAACCCATGCAGACAGGGGGAGAACGTGCAAACTCCGCACAGACAGTGAC
This sequence comes from Mustelus asterias, assembly GCF_964213995.1. Classification (NCBI taxonomy): domain Eukaryota; kingdom Metazoa; phylum Chordata; class Chondrichthyes; order Carcharhiniformes; family Triakidae; genus Mustelus; species Mustelus asterias. The sequence goes on from NC_135810.1 coordinate 38,334,003, forward strand.
CCAAGCCGGGAATCGAACCCGTGTCCCTGGCGTTGTGAGGCAGCAGTGCTAACCACTGTGCCACTTCTTGCTGCTGCCAGCCCATTCGTACAAATTTTACACCCCCATCTCCATACCTCTCATCTTTAAACATACTTTAGTTACCAGCACACTGTATGATATGGTCAACTGATTTTGTTGTGGAACAAACAGGAAAGTGCAGTAGAGAGCCTGCTTGAGGCCTACAACTTGCCTAGAAAATGTGAATGAAGCCAAAATGTGGGGATCATGTCCAGGTTGCCTGAATGCCAAATTCATAGGTTCTGTGGGCCTGTTGTTGAAACGCACACGTTTGGAGCCCAAACCTGAAGTCCTCCCTCATTATTCTAGTGGGATTTTTTTTTTTAAGTTGCTGGGATGTGGATGTAGTTGGTATGATCAGTGTTACTGCTAATCCCTGCATGGCCATTGGAAGATGGTAATGGGTTTTCTTCATGTATTGCTCAGAATACAAGGAGATGGTGGCGGTATCACTGAGCTTGTAATTCAGTGGCACAAACTAATGCTCTGGGCCCTTGGGTTCAAATCCCACCATGGCAACTGATTTTCAATTCATAAAATCTGGAATGGTGACCATGAAACTGTCATCAATTGTTGTAAAAATGCATCAGGTTAACTAGTATCATTTAGGAAAGAAAATCTGCCATCTTTAACTGGTCTGGCTATCCTTAACTGGTCTGCCCTGGCCTTACATGTGACGATGTGGAGATGCCGGCGTTGGACTGGGGTAAACACAGTAAGAAGTTTAACAACACCAGGTTAAAGTCCAACAGGTTTATTTGGTAGCAAAAGCCACAAGCTACCAAATAAACCTGTTGGACTTTAACCTGGTGTTGTTAAACTTACATGTGACTCCAGACTCTTGACTGCCTACTGAAATGCCTGAAATTCTCTCAGTTCAAGGTCAAATAGGAATGGGCAATAAATGCTGATCTAGCCAGCAACTCTCTATCTTGTGAATGATAAAAGAAATCACAACTGGAGCAATGTGGGAGGAGAGATGGCCTTGGAAGGAGTGCAGCCGAGAATTATAATTGGACTCCAAGAGTTAAATCACAAGGAGAGATTAAACAAACTAGGATTGTATTCCCTGAAACGTATTATATGAGCAATTTAAATACAGTACCCTAAACAACATGATTTGGATCTGGGTAATTAGCACCATTTAAACAATTTAAAGGAGGTAAGTTTCTTAAACCTACAAGGTTTACACTATTTCAAAGTGCATTGAACAATAATATTGTTCACATTTGTATCAAACATTATTCAATTATGCCCCCTTATTTAGGAAATATGTTTTTATATAATTTAGCAATGCTAAATACAGCAACAAAAATGCTTGAGGAGCTAAATTGCTTACTCCTGGTCCAAGTTCTTATGTCCTTATCTGCAGAACCTCAAAGGTCATAATGTCTGTATTAGTACCTGAACCATGTGCAAACTGGCAAAGGATAAATTATATTAGAGAGATTAGTGCATGGCTCAAGACTGGTTTGGGAGAAGTGGGTTCCAGTTTGTGGGGCACTGGCACCGGTACTGGGGAAAATGGGATCTGTACCATTGGGATGGTTTACACCTGAACCATGCTGGGACCAGAGTTCTTGTGAAGTGCATAACTAGGGAAGTAGACAGGGTTTTAAACTAATTAGTGGGGCAAGGCATCAAATTTGGGAAGATGTTGTAAATCAAATCGTAGAGACAAGGCAAATGAGAAAGGTATTGTTATGGCAAATGAAAAACAGACTCTGGCAGGAAGGGATGGAGAATACAAAACTAACTGTAAATCAATAGATGGGGTGAGAGGTTATAAAAAGAATAACAGGATAAAACTAAAAGCGCTGTATCCGAATGCATGTAGCGTTCAAAACAAAACAGATAAGAACAAAGAACAGTACAGCACAGGGACAGACCCTTCGGCCTTCCAAGCCCATGCCGATCCTGATGCCCTGGCTAAACTTAAAAAAAAGCCTTCTGCCCTTACTCGGACCCTATCCCTCTATTCCTTCCCTATTCATATACCTATCCAGGTGCCTCTTAAATGTTGCTAATGGCCTGCTTCCACCACCTCCTCTGGCAGTGCGTCCCAGGCACCCACCACTCTCTGTGTGAAAAACTTCCTCCGCTCATCTCCCTTAACCTGAAGGGGAAATTTAGCAATGATAAATACAGCAACAAAAATGCTTGAGGGGCTAAATTGCTTACTCCTGGTCCAAGTTCTTATGTCCTTATCTGCAGAACCTCAAAGGTCATAATGTCTGTATTAGTACCTGAACCATGTGCAAACTGGCAAAGGACAAATTATATTAGAGAGATTAGTGCATGGCTCAAGACTGGTTTGGGAGAAGTGGGTTCCGGTTTGTGGGGCACTGGCACCGGTACTGGGGAAAATGGGATCTGTACCATTGCGATGGTTTACACCTGAACCATGCTGGGACCAGAGTTCTTATGAAGTGCATAACCTTTCCCCTTCTCACCTTGAACCTGTGGCCCCTTGTGATTGACACTTCCACATTGGGAAAAAGCCTCTGACTATCTGCCCTGCTATGCCTCTCATTATTTTGTAGACCTCTATCAGGTATCCCTTCCATTTTTCCAGTAAAAACAATCCTAGTTTATTCAACCTCTCCTATTAGCCAATGCCCTCGATGAACTGAAAACACATAGAAATAAATAAGTATGATTTGATAGCCATTTCAGAGACATGGCTGCAGGGGGACATGGGCTAGGACCTGAATATTGAAGGTTTCAGGATATTTGGAAAGGTCATGAAGTGAAGAAAGGTGGATGGGTGGCTCTGTTAGTTAACAATAGAGTGGGATGACATAAATTTAGGGGACCAGGATGCGGAAATGATTTGGGTAGAGATAAGAAATGGTAAAGTCAAGTCACTTGTACGAGTCATGTACCGGGCCCCCTAACAGTAACCAAATGGTAGGGTGGAACATAAAAGATTAAAGGAATGGCGATAATCATGGGAGGCTTTAATTTATATATAAAGACTGGAAAAGTCAGATGGGCAATGGTAGCCTGGATGAGAATGTTTCTAGTTTTTTAGAACAGCACGTTCTGGAGCCAACCAGAGGGCAGGTTATATTGAACCTGGTATTGTGCAAGTGAAGGCACCCCTATCAGCAACTATACTAGAATTGAATTTTACATTAGTTTGAGGAGAGGGTGGGAAACTGAACTTAAATAAAGGCAATTATGAAGGCATGAAAACTGAGATGGCTAAAATTAGAAAATTAGATGAAGGGATAGGACAATGAAGATTCAGTGGCAAACATTTAAGGGAACATTCAGAATGCACAGATAAGATACATTCCAATGAGTAAGAAAAAGTCCAAGGGAGGGACCCACCATCCATGGTTGACTAGAAAGGTTAAAGATAGTGGCCAGAATTCTCAGGTCTTGCATGCCCAGCTACTGCTGCCAGCAAGAATGCAGAATCTGGCGTTCAGCCAAATCTCCATTCACAGCAGTGGGATTGGATAATCGCAGCCACGGGCAAGGTCAGAGAATTCTAGCCAGTATCAAACATAAAGAAAAAGCATATAATTGTGCAAAGACAGGTGGCAAGTCAGAAGATTGGACAGAATATAAGGAACAGCAAAGGATGTCTAAAAGGTTAATGAGGGAAAAATTACAGTACGATAGAATGCTAGCCAGTAATTTAAAAACAAATAGTAAGAGCTTTTATGAATATTAAAAAAAGAAAAGTTAACAAAGTGTGCATTGGTCCTACAGAAAATGAGTTTGGAGAATTGATAATGGAAAACACGGTGATGGCAGATGAATTAAGCAGGTGTTTTGCATCAGTCTTCACTACAAAGAGTATAAGTAATATCCCAAAAATAGCTATAAAGAAGGAAATCAAAGGAAAGGAAAATTCAGGAAACTTTAAGGCACCAGAGAAGTGGTACTGAGTAAATTGTTGGAGCTGTGGGCTGACAAGAGTCCAGGTCTTGATGGACTTCATTTTAGGGTCTTTAAAGAAGTGGCTAGTGAGATAGTTAATGCATTGGTTTTAATTTTCCCTTGATTTAAAGAAGGTGCCATTAGATCAGAAAGTAGCAAATGTAACTATTCAAGAATGGAGAGAGACAGAAAATGGAAAATTACAGGCCAGTTACCTTAACTGTTTGTTTCCTCTCTGCCAACCAGTTCTCTATCCATCAAAGAACACTACCCCCAATCCCATGTGCTTTCATTTTGCATGCTAATCTCTGACGTGGAACTTTGTTGAAAGCCTTCTGAAAGTCTAAATAAACCACATCCACTGCCCCTCATCAACTCCACCAGTTACATCCTCAGTGCTGAGACCTCAACTGTTTGCAATTAATTCAGTCCTAATTCTGCTCCCTCTTATTTTGAGGCCATGCCCCCTAGGTGTAGTTTCATCTGCCAGTGGAAACAACCTCCCTGCTTCTATCTTATCTATCCCCTTCATAATCTTTTATGTTTCTATAAGATCTCCCCTCATTCTTCTGAATTCCAATGAGTATAGACTCAGTCTACTCAGTCTCTCCTCATAAGCCAAGCCTCTCAACTCCGGAATCAACCTAGTGAATCTCCTCTGCACCCCCTCCAGTGCCAGTATATCCTTTCTCAAGTAAGGATACCAAAACTGTACACAGTAGTCCTGGTGTGGTCTCACTAGCACCTTATACAGCTGCAACATAATCTGGCTGTTTTTAAACTCCATCTCTCTAGCAATGAAGGACAAAATTCCATTTGCCTGCACAATCTGGCTTAAAACAGTGAGTTCACTTCAAAACAAGTAACTCACTGGTTGTGAAATTGCTTTGGAGCATTTGGTGGATGTGGTAAGGCACTCAACAAATAAATACAAACTCTTTGTTAGGACATTGCATATAGTTTGTGTTGTCCAGTTGGCTAATTGAGGAGAATGGAATCTTACCACTTCTGAGATTTTTCTCACGTCAGGACCAAAAACATGTCATGAATCAAATGGTGTCGCTGGTCGCATTGCATTGTAATCTTATCGCAGTGGTTAATTAACCTTACCTTTTGCTTTCTAATTAAGGACAGCGGATGAGTTCTTGAGGCGGGAGACACAGTCAGGTGGTCTCAAAATCTGGACAATCAGCTGCCTCACTAGCTAAGGTGGGAACTGTTAAAGCACATCAGAGACTGCAAGGTCCCCTGAAAATGGAGGTGCTCTCTGAAGATTTATCAACATTTCAAAATGAAGAACAGCCATAGTTGGCATCATTGTGGCTGAGGAACCCCACCACAGGATTTCTGTAGCCATGACTGTGGCCCTCTGATGCCCATGTCTTTGAGATGGGAGGATTTAGAGGAGGTATTGTTGGCCCTCCACTGCAACCTGCCACCACATTACCCTCTGGCTTCAAGTTTATTGGGAGGGCGGGGGGGGGGGGGGGGGGGGGGGGGGGGCGGGGGGGGGGGCGGGGGGGGGGGGGCTGCTGTCTGACACCGGGTAGATCTCAACAGTGCCATCTTGCTGGACTAATTAGTCCTCAATTGGTTATCTGCTGCTGTCGGGTTTGGCAGCTACTGCCGCATTCAACTTGGTTTCAGAAAGTGTTCAAAGGCAGGAATGTGTTGGGGATGTGACTTGGTATCTTCAGATTTTGCACTCAGTCCCACTTTCATATACCCATCTCTGTGAGACCAAAAAGAATTTGCCCCCAAAATCCGGCCAAATTACTAGTGCACTTGTTAATCATAGAATCATAGAATCCCTACAGTACAGAAAGAGGCCATTCGGCTCATCGAGTCTGCACCAACCACAATCCCACCCAGGCCCTACCCCCATATTGGCGGCACGGTAGCACAGTGGTTAGCACTGCTGCTTCACAGCTCCAGGGACCTGGGTTCGATTCCCAGCTTGGGTCACTGTCTGTGTGGAGTTTGCACATTCTCCTCGTGTCTGTGTGGGTTTCCTCCGGGTGCTCTGGTTTCCTCCCACAGTCCAAAGATGTGCGGGTTAGGTTGATTGGCCATGCTAAAATTGCCCCTTAGTGTCCTGGGATGCGTAGATTAGAGGGATTAGTGGGTAAAATATATGGGGGTAGGTCCTGGGTGGGATTGTGGTCGGTGCAGACTCAATGGGCCGAATGGCCTCTTTCTGTACTGTAGGGTTTCTATGATTCTATATCCCTACTATCCACTAATCCCTCTAACCTACGCATCTCAGGACACTAAGGGCAATTTTAGCATGGCCAATCAACCTAACCCGCACATCTTTGGACTGTGGGAGGAAACCGGAGCACCCGGAGGAAACCCACGCAGACACGAGGAGGATGTGCAAACTCCACACAGACAGTGACCCAAGCCGGGAATCAAACCCAGGTCCCTGGAACTGTGAAGCAGCAGTGCTAACCACTGTGCTGCCGTGCTGCCCCTGTATACCGTTAATAATAAGAATTAGAGTTCAAATCAAATAATCCTATAAATAAAAGCAAAATGCTGGTGATCTGAAATAAAAGCAGAACGCGCTGGGAAAACTCGTCTGGCAGCATTTTTGGAGAGTGAAACAAGAGTCCATTATGACACTTTCAATTATGACTTCAATCAACAATAAAACTTTCTGAAATAATTCTCTGCTAACCAATTTGGTCAGACACATATTTCATGAATTCAGCCTGCCAGACTGCTATAAACTAGTTCAATTAAATTTTAACTGCAAAGCATTTCATAACCATTCATAGAAATAAATTCAAACCAGTTCAGTGTCAAGTGATGCAATGTGTTTTCACAGTAACTTCATTGCAGTGTTAATGTAAGCCTACTTGTGACATTAATAAATAAAAACTTCAAATAAACTTCAAAATATCATCACGAACATTTTTTAAAAAGAAAAAAGGCTCCAGTTTGCAAACAGCATGGCACAAGCTGAAGAGACGGAGGATAAGACTTTTTTTTAACACTTTGTGAATGTGACCTTCACAGAGAATTTAAAGAAAAAACACCTTTGCCTGAAATGTGCGAATTTCGTGGTTTTAACATACCAGGGGTTTGCCGGTGGTAGCAATCTGAATAAACTTTCTGTATACTCAGCCAGTGGGTGGTTTACGTGAAGTTTAATATAAGATAGTTGGGGCTAGCAAGTACAAGAGTAACGTTTCATTCTTACCATAAATGAGCAGAGCGCCGAGAGTAAGCTGGATAGTCACAAACGACATTCTGTGAGAAAACACAACACACATTTCATCGGGTAAGTTTTCTACACGCTGCAAAACAATGTCAGAACTGAACAGATGCATCCAGTTACTGCCCCATAGACTGGGTAAAGCTGCTTCACCTGGTATTGAGATGCGGTACAAAGTTGCTCACTTACCCTGATTGTCTGCTGGAGCACGGACAGAAGGGTCTGTCTGATGCTGAACCGATGTCTCACCCCCGGGACTCCAGGCTCAGCTGCCCATTGCCTTTGGCACTGACCCCACCTCCGCCCCTTCATTCATAAAGACCTCACATTGATGCTACTCGTACCTCCCGACTGCAGCTCAAAGGTTCTCCAGGAGGCCAAGGCAACTCTGGCACATAACCGGTTGGAAATTCTTCTGGGTTTTTTTCGGGGGAATAATGTTGTTCCTGTCTGCCGGAATCAATGGACAGCAGATGAATAGTTCAGATTCGAAGGAATTTCTTTCGAAAGAAAGAGCGTGTATTGAGATAGCACATTTCGCCAGCTCTAGGTGTCTGCTAACCATTCACAGCAATGCCCCACAATCACTCTGATAGTGATGTTAATTAAGCGATAAACATTGGCCAGGGCACAGCGGAGCATATCACCCTGCTCTTCTTCAAGTACTTACCGTCAACCTAAGAAAGTGAACTCAGTTTAAAAATCACTCAAACAATGGCACCTCGGATAAACCATCACTCCCTCAGTACTGCACCATCCCACATTATGTGCTCAAGTGCCAGGCGTAGGATTTAAACCACAACCTATTATTTGAGAAGCAAGTGAGGCAAAAGGCCCAGGAAAGCTGCAAACTGTGTGCATGCTGTAATGATGGATGCCTTTGCAGCAAAATGACATTTCCCAGGAATTTCATCTCCCTCAGTAAATCTAACACCAGCTCCAGGGTGGCATCTGATCTTAAACTTTAGAAAATATCTGATTGGACATCAGTTCATGGTCCATGATGCTTTTATTGCAAAGAGTAGGCATACGTGTAAAAGTAGGTCAGTCTTGTTAAAGCTGTGAAGAACATTGGTGAGGCCACACCTATAGTATTGTATAGTTTCACTCTCTGTTTAAGGAAGGATGTACTTGCATTGGAGGCAGTTCAGATGAGGTTCATGAGGTTGATTCCGAGAATGGATTCTCTTCTGAAGAAAGGTTGGGTCTACATTAATTAGAGTATGAGTGGTGATCTTATTAAAACATATGAAATGAGGGAATCTAGAATGGGGGGGGGCACAGTCTCAAAATAAGGGGTCTCCCATTTAAGATAGAGATGCGAGGGAGGGGAGATTTCTTCTCTCGGAACTTGTTAATTTTTGGAAGTCTCTACCCCAGTGGACACTTGATAATTGAATATATTCAGGGATGAGTAGACCGATTTTCTACCTACATGGGAGCAAAGGGCTATGGTCTGTGGGGGTGGAGGACAGGCAGGAAAGTGGACTTAAAGCTACAATTAGATCAGCAGGGCAGATGCGAAGGGCCAAATGGCCTACTTCTACTCCTATCTCTTATGTTCTCTTATGTTCTTAAATCTTGACTATTTATCTTAAAATATAGAAACCTGCCAGACAGTACCTTCTCTACTTTTTTTATACTTTCATGGTATATGGGCATCGCTGGCTGGGCCAGTATCTATTGCCCATCCCTGAGGAGATTTAAGAGTCACATGCAGGCCAGAGCAGTTAAGGGTGGCAGATTTCCATCCCTAAAGGATATTAGTGAACCAGATGGGTTTTTACGACAATCAACAATGGTTTCATAGTCATCATAGGACTTTTAATTCCCGATTTCTGCCATGGTGGAATTCAAATCCAGATCCCCTGGGTTTCTGGGTTACTAGGGCGGCACGGTAGCACAGTGGTTAGCACTGCTGCTTCACAGCTCCAGGGACCTGGGTTCGATTCCCGGCTTGGGTCACTGTCTGTGTGGAGTTTGCACATTCTCCTCGTGTCTGCGTGGGTTTCCTCCGGGTGCTCCGGTCTCCTCCCACAGTCCAAAGATGTGCGGGTTAGGTTGATTGGCCATGCTAAAATTGCCCTTAGTGTCCTGAGATGCGTAGGTTAGAGGGATTAGTGGATAAAATATGTAGGGGTATGGGGGTAGGGCCTGGGTGGGATTGTGGTCGGTGCAGACTCGATGGGCCGAATAGCCTCTTTCTGTGCTGTAGGGTTTCTATGATTCTAATCCAGTGACAATACCACTGCCTCCCCTGCTTAGTATCCTGATTCAAATTCACCATCCAGGTGAAAGCTCTGTATATATTGTTGCAGACACCTGTCGCCCAGCATTACTATTTAAAAGAAAATTACATTTTAAACTTCTGAACAACAAGTAGTTGCATCTACATTTTCAAATCCATTAGGAACATACTCATTGTACTGTGTACAGATGATCGACAAGGTCAAACTTACCGTGATACCAAAACCCCCAAAAATGTAATTTCTTTCCCTATCAGTCCTGTGACTATCCGACCCCCATCTTACACTGTGAGTTTAGCATTGGAGCAGAGTGGAAGTGGTTGTTATATAAATGGATCTTAAGGTGGTGGCAGGGTTGTGGGGGTGTTTATCAGCCCTCTGACTGCAGAATGCAGATTCCCTGCAACTGTCTGAACATGTCCTTAGAAGTGGATGCTATTCTGGACCTTTCAGAAAATGAAATGTCCATTTATAAAAGTCACTGGGCACCTGGCAAAGAAACTAACCTACATTTGGCAAATGGTAACCTCTAAGATGCATTTCAGAGACAAAGGTAATGGAACATTTGACTAAATTGATGGCGATTAAATGAAAGTATTGCACAAATGAGCATTACAACCAGTGATATCCTGCTACAGCTGAAGTAAGTAAATATAAAAGTAAAGTTACAGACCATTGGCTGCTCTGCCCTTTTACGAGTGCAGGGACAGCTAACCAGTGGTGATTTAACCTGAGAATCAGCACACCTCAGGTGAGGCGCAAGGTTGAGAAGGCAGGGCCTTTATGAATAACCTCAGCCAGTATGGGAATTGAACCCATGCTATTGGTATTGCTCTGCATCACTAACCAGCTGTCCAGCCAACTGAGCTGACTGTCTTGCTGTTGGTGCTACCTTCTATGTTGATGGCTTTGTAATATCCAATACGGACAATATTTATGTCTTGTTCATTAAAATCTCCTGCACTTGAATAGACTTCACTTTAATAAATCTTACTCTTGCATTGACAATATTAATAAATAACATAATAACTTAAGTTAATAAATAACTTAACTTTTAATAACTTAATTAAATAAATTACTTCTCCATTGTTTTCACTGATAGTCGCACAAATTTTACAAAGCCTTTTTTCCCATTTGCTGGGCAGCCTGGTGACCTTATGAAAGGGTTAAAAGGACCCAAATCATTGAATGCAGCAGAGCTCCCATGTGAATTGATACAGCACACATTTCTCTGGGAAGCTGCTATCGCTATGTTTTCACACTTACAGATGGACAAGCTGATTAAAGGACAGGGGATGCAGAGAACTCTGGTAAATCACAAGGTGGTCTTAACAGCAGGTGTCATAGTTGGATGGTGTCACCGTGTAGGTGTACATATTCATAAGAACATAAGAAATAGGAGCAGGAGTAGGCCATCTGGCCCTTCGAGCCTGCCCCGCCATTCAACAAGATCATGGCTGATCTGAAGCGAATCAGTTCCACTTACCCGCCTGCTCCTCATATCCCCTAATTCCCGTATCGATCAGAAAACTATCTACCCATGATTTAAACATATTCAACGAGGAAGCCTCCACCACTTCAATGGGCAGAGAATTCCAGAGATTCACTACCCTCTGAGAGAAGAAGTTCCCCCTCAACTCTGTTCTGAACCGGCCCCCCCTTATTTTGAGGCTGTGCCCTCTAGTTCTGGTTTCCCTTCTAAGTGGAAAGAATCTCTCCACCTCTACCCTATCCAGCCCCTTCATTATCTTATATGTCTCTATAAGATCACCCCTCATCCTTCTAAACTCCAACGAGTACAGACCCAATCTGTTTAATCTCTCCTCATAAGCTACACCCCTCATCTCCGGTTTCAACCTGGTGAACCTTCTCTGCACTCCCTCCAAGGCCAATATATCCTTTCGCAAATAAGGGGACCAAAACTGCACACAATACTCCAGTTGCGGCCTCACCAGTGCCTTGTACAGTTGCAGCAAGACCTCCCTGCTTTTATATTCTATCCCCCTCACGATAAAGGCCAACATTCCATTCGCCTTCTTGATCACCTGCTGCACCTGCAGACTGAGTTTTTGCGATTCGTGCACAAGGACCCCCAGGTCCCTCTGCACAGTCGCACGATGTAATTTTTCTCCATTTAAATAATATTCCAATTTACTATTATTTCTTCCAAAGTGGATAACCTCACATTTGCTAACGTTATATCCCATCTGCCAGATCCTCGCCCACTCGCTCAGCCGATCCAAATCTCTCTGCAGACTTTCCGCGTCCTCCACGCAATTCGCTTTCCCACTCACCTTCGTGTCATCAGCAAACTTGAATACCCTAGATTCAGTCCCCTCCTCCAGATCATCTATGTAAATGGTAAACAATTGAGGCCCCAGCACCGATCCCTGCGGCACGCCACTGGTCACCAACTGCCAACCAGAAAAGCACCCATTTATCCCAACTCTCTGCTTCCTGTTAGATAGCCAATCCCCAATCCACGCCAACACCTTACCCCTAACTCCATGTACCCCAATCTTCTGCAGCAACCTTTTGTGAGGCACCTTATCGAACGCCTTCTGGAAATCTAAAAACACCACATCCACCGGTTCCCCTCTGTCAACCGCACTAGTGACATCTTCATAAAAGTCCAGTAGATTCGTCAAACACGACTTTCCCTTCATGAATCCACGCTGCGTCTGCTTGATCGAACCATTCTTATTCAGATGCTCTGTTATTTCCTCTTTAATAATGGACTCTAGCATCTTCCCAACTACGGACGTTAAGCTAACCGGCCTGTAGTTACCCGCCTTTTGTCTACTTCCTTTTTTAAACAGCGGCGTAATAGTAGCTGTTTTCCAGTCAGCCGGCACTACCCCAGAGTCCAGCGAATTTTGATAAATTACTACTAACGCATCTGCTATTACCGCAGCCATTTCTTTCAGTACCCTGGGATGCATTCCATCCGGGCCCGGGGACTTGTCTACCTTCAGTCCTATTAGTCTACCAAGCACCACCTCCTTAGTAACAGTAATTGTATTAAGGACCTCCCCTCCCACCAACTCTCGATCTCTAATATTCGGCAGACTATTTGTGTCTTCCACCGTGAAGACCGACACAAAGAACTTGTTTAAAGTCTCAGCCATTTCCTCGTTTTCCACTATTAAATCCCCCCTCTCATCTTCCAAGGGTCCAACATTCACTCTAGCCACTCTATTCCTTTTTATATACTTATAAAAACTTTTACTATCAATTTTTATATTTTGAGCTAGTTTAGTTTCATCATCTATCTTTCCTTTCTTAATCGCTTTCTTAGTCGTTCTTTGTTTTTCTTTAAAGCTTTCCCAATCCACTAATTCTCCACTATTTTTGGCCACTCTGTACGCATCTGATTTTATTTTAATACTCTTCTTTATTTCCTTCGTTATCCACGTCCGGTTATCCTTTTTCTTACAGTCCTTCTTTATCACCGGAATATATTTTTGCTGAGTACTTAAAAAAATCTCCTTAAAAATCCTCCACTGTTCCTCAGCTGTCCTACCTACCAGTCTGCTCGCCCAGTCTACATTAGCCAATTCCACCCTCATCCTATCGTACTCCCCTCTGTTCAAGCAGAGGACACTGGTTTGGGACCCTACTTTCTCACCCTCCATCTGTATCAGAAATTCCACCATATTATGATCACTCATCCCAAGAGGATCCTTCACAAGAAGATCCTTAATCCTACCTGTCTCATTGCACAGAACCAGATCCAAGATAGCTCGCTCTCTCGTAGGTTCTGTAACATACTGTTCAATGAAACAATCCCAACAGCATTCCAAGAACTCTTCCTCAAGCCCTCCACGTCCAATTTGAGTCGACCAATCAATATGTAGGTTAAAATCCCCCATGATTATTGCCGTTCCACTTTTGCACGCATCCATTATTTGCTTGTTTATAGCCCTCCCCACCTCTAAGTTATTATTTGGGGGCCTATAGACCACGCCTACCAGTGTCTTTCTCCCCCTACTATTCCTTATCTCCACCCACAACGATTCCACGTTTTGCTCCTTAGAGCCTATGTCGTCTCTCACTACCGTCCTGATATATGATTCACCTGACATAAATGAAGTAATCAAAACTATTAGTTGTAATTGGATATCAATGACTTCAGAACAAATGTATACTTATAGTTGGTATGTGCAAATTACTTGCAAGATAAGCAAAGTTATAATTGTGCGTGCCAGGTATCTTTCAACAAATCTGTATGCCATCTTGTGGAAGGCAAATTTCTTTGTATAGCTTGAATAAAAGATCGATTTAAAATTCCGAAAGCTTTTGTCTCGTCTATTGAGGGTGTGAAGTATGCATTTTGCCGAATAGCGGCAAAAGCCTGCATCACCTGGCATAGGCCTCTCCCACTGCAGGTAAAATACTTGCAGGGTTGTGGTAGGCAGGTACAAGTCTACATGTACAACTAGAAATCAGAAGATGTTTGGGGAAAGCTGAAAAGACATCTATTTGACTTTCTGAACTCTGTAGGAGCACCTGAGGCAACAAGGACCCTTTAAAAAGGCTGTGATGGGCATGGCACCACTGCGTGAAGCCCATTAGTGTTAAAATAGTTGCGGTTTGACTGACTGGCACAGGGTCAATGGGCTGAAGAGCCTTTTTTCTGTGCTGCAGATCTCGATGACACTATTTACAAACTTCCTGTCTGCCATTCCACCCCCAGGTGGGAAGTAAACTTTTCTAAATGGTGATTTTTAAAATTCATTCATGGGATGCGTGTGTCGCTGGCTGGGCCAGCATTTATTGTCCATCCCTAATTGCCCTTGAACTGGGTAGCTTGCTAAACCATTTCATGGGCATTTAAGAGTCAAAAACCACATGAGCGTCAATCAGTGAGATGGCAGGAACTGTAGAGAAGCAAAAATATTTATGGGTCCATGTACAGAAATCACACAAAAGCCCGTGGGCAGGTACAAGCCTACATGTACTTCTAGAAATCAGAAGATGTTTGGGGAAAGCTGAAACAGCATCTGTTTAACTTCCTGAACTCTATAGGAGCACCTGAGGCAATAAGGACCCTTTAAAAAGGCTATTGAAAAGTTGGCTTTCATTTCAAGAGGGCTGGAATGTATATGGCTGGAAATTATATAGTTATGCCTAGCAACCAAGTGGAATATTCCATTCTATTCTGGTCACCATGGCTGGTGGGATCTTCTGGTACTGCTGATGATTTCCCAGTGGCATGGACAACAGCGGGACCAGAAGAACCTGCCATTGGCCAAATTTATGCCGCCTCCCAGTGTGAGAAACACGCCATAGTGAGGCCAGAGAGTCCTGCCCATGTCTCAGGAAGGATGTAATTCACCAAAATTATAGCGGAAATAGAATGGCTAAATTATGAGAGCAAGTTGCATATTTAGGACTGTGTTGCCTGGAGTATAAGAAATTATCTAATTGGAGTGTTTGGGATGTTTAAAGGGAAGGTCAAGGCTGTGGTGTGGGAGACCTCAACAGAATGGCATAATCTTAAAATTAGAGCCAGATTATTCAAGAGTGATACCAAGAGTATTTTTCCGTAGAAAAGATAATGAAATTCTAGAACACTCTTTCCCGAAAAAGATTTTTCTCTACTATGCCAGTAGAGAAAAACAATAAGACTGAATGATTGTTGTAAAGGGATTAAGGTTTTTGTGGGTTCATTGAAGGGATATTGGCTTTACGGGCTGGGCCAGCATTTATTCCCCATCCTGCATTGTCTGTTTGAAGGTGACGGCAAGCTGCCTTCTTGGTTCGCTACAGTCCATGTAGTATAGGCACATCCACATTACTGACAGGGAGGAAGTTTCAGGAATGCGACCCAGCAACACTGAAGGAACGGCAATATATCAGAATGGTAAGTGGTTTGGAGGAGAACCTCCAAGTTCATCTGCTCAATTGAGAATCATCTGGTTCTATAGTTTTCTCCATCTATATGCATTCCTATCCATTCATTCTTGCATTGAATTTGTTATTCCAGCTAACCATGATATTCCAGATTGTGTTAGTTATTTCAGCTTTCTCCAGGATATTCTGGATTGTGTTAGTTATTTCAGCTCTCACCATGATACTCCAGAGTGTGTTAGCTATTTGTGGTCTCACCACAGTATTCCAGATAAATTTAGTTGTTTTTTTCTCTCATTATGTTATTCTGGAATCCGGGATAACTCATCCATTTGAGATTCACAAATCCCAATGGCTGGCAGAAGCTAGAATGAATCTGCTTACTGCTAGTTTAATGGAGTAGGTCTGTGTTGCCTCAAAAGTTTTTTGAGAGTTCATGAAGACCTTTCCCAGGCCAACTTCCGTTCAGCCTGATACTGGTCTTCCAGTTAAACATTGAATATTAAACTCCAGCTTGTTCAGCCTGAAACTTGAGCAGCAGATACATTGTTTCATCTCCTCAGGGAGGTTGTGTTTTTATAATGATACAAAGGCACTAATTGCTCATAAGGAATTGTTCAAACATGTTATAGGTAAATCCATTGGGACTAGGCACATGATAACATATATACAGAAGCATAAAACTTGAACACATCAGAGCTGTGTCTGTGTGTTTGTCCTCTGCTGAAAGCAAAAGCAAAACTAAAACTGGATCACATGACACATTTACTTTCTAATGATATCATGCTGCAGTCCCTAAAAGGCATATTACAACAGGAGAAATGGGAGTGGGTCCAGCACTAGGTCGGAGTTCATGCTTGCTAGGAGTAATGCAACTAGATTTGAAAAGCAGAACACGAGCTTATCATACTTTAGGCAAGAAAATATGTTCTTTAATTTGCATTTTAGCCAGGCATTGAGAATATACTGGGTTTGTCCCAGGTATTGTAAGTTGTTCCACAAGCTACCTTTATCTTGTCACACACAGGCGATGACTTTATTTCTGTAATCTGTAACAGATGGGTGCCTTGTTGACCAGTTGGCATGTTAGTACATATTATCACAGCTTCTCTGTGTATGACTTTGATTAACATGGTATATTGCTTCTGTCCATCTGGCCAATGAAAAATGTAGGCTAATATGTTCTCAGTGCAATAGTTATTAACTGTTAATCTTTTCCTGAACTGATTAATTGATTGGGTTTTGTAAAAGTGTTAACATCTGATATACATAAATAAAACTCAACTGTTTGCCTCATGTCCAGCAACAACCAGTTCACACCAGGAAGAATATTTTAATGAAAGGAGAAAATACTGAAAATGCAAGTCAGACAGCACCAGTGGCGAGAGAGTTAATCTTTCAGGTCAATGACTGATCATCAGAACCTTTTATTGTCAGGTGATTGCACAATACAAAAATGGACTCTCTAGTCACTACAACAAGATATCTTGAATTATTACTAACCCATCACAAATATTTCAGTCAAATTATGATGTGAATGAGGGCAGCAAGCAAGCCTGGTGATTGAGCGTTCAATGGATAGCAATAAGTCGTCATTATATCAATGACAACTCAACAGCAGGAGGATTTCTGCATGAAATTGCAATGTATCTTCATTGGAAAAACTTGCTCAGGAAAAAAAAAATTACATCTTTTGCCAAGTTGTCACTCGCCCATATAAATTAGCCACAGGAGTTCACCACTTGGTGTTGAATATGAAGAATTATTTCTCTACTCATGGAAATGAACAGTCAAAAAGCCTTTATTTACTGACTCCTGAATATAGGCATATGCTGCTCTTTCAGTTACTTCTCTTTACTAAATATATTGTCAGGTATTCATGAGCGTACATTACCTGCTCAAGTTTTCAGTGGCAAGTTGTAAACACAGGAAGCAAGACATTGGGCTCAGTAGTGCCGTTTTTGAGATCCATGCTAGTCAACATGCAAAGTTGCTCTGATATAAGCACTGTCATTTTGGAATTCTAGCTGACACACACTATTTAGGCTAACTACAACTAAACAAGTGTTAAGCAGCAGGAAACCCCTTGCTTCCTATTTAAGGATGAGCTATTTAATGACGTCATGATCTCTGTACAGATTGGTGGCTTGTTGACTTCTTCTGCTTGTAGGAATGATTCTACAACCAATTGTTGCTTTCCGTACTTTTCTTAAAAGTTTCAAAAATCTACAAGGACAGCTCCTAAAGGACTTTCTACGGACACCACATAGAATCTATGTGACGGAGGTAAGAAATAACAAGGGCAAGAAGACACTGGTGGGAGTAATCTATAGAATGGAAAATAAATCAGAAGATAATAAAGGGATGTTAAAAAGCAGTACACTAATCATTGGTGAGTTTCTCTTCATGTAGATTAGGAAAATCAAATTGGAAGAAGTAGAATTCATAAGATAGCATTCGAGATAGTTTCCTAAAACAATATGTTGTGGATCCATCTTGGGAACAAGGTATTTTGTACCTGGTAATGTGTAATAACAGTAAGAAGTTTAACAACACCAGGTTAAAGTCCAACAGGTTTATTTGGTAGCAAAAGCCACACAAGCTTTCGGAGCTCTAAGCCCCTTCTTCAGGTGAGTGGGAATTCTGTTCACAAACAGAGCTTATAAAGACACAGACTCAATTTACATGAATAATGGTTGGAATGCGAATACTTACAACTAATCCAGTCTTTAAGAAACAAAACAATGTGAGTGGAGAGAGCATCAAGACAGGCTAAAAAGATGTGTATTGTCTCCAGACAAGACAGCCAGTGAAACTCTGCAGGTCCACGCAACTGTGGGAGTTACAAATAGTGTGACATGAACCCAATATCCCGGTTGAGGCCGTCCTCGTGTGTGCGGAACTTGGCTATCAGTTTCTGCTCAGCGACTCTGCGCTGTCATGTGTCGCGAAGGCCGCCTTGGAGAATGCTTACCCGAATATCAGAGGTCGAATGCCCGTGACCGCTGAAGTGCTCCCCAACAGGAAGAGAACAGTCTTGCCTGGTGATTGTCGAGCGGTGTTCATTCATCCGTTGTCGCAGCGTCTGCATAGTTTCCCCAATGTACCATGCCTCGGGACATCCTTTCTTGCAGCGTATCAGGTAGACAACGTTGGCCGAATTGCAAGAGTATGTACCGTGTACCTGGTGGATGGTGTTCTCACGTGAGATGATGGCATCTGTGTCGATGATCCGGCACGTCTTGCAGAGATTGCTGTGGCAGGGTTGTGTGGTGTCATGGTCACTGTTCTCCTGAAGGCTGGGTAGTTTGCTGCGGACAATGGTCTGTTTGAGGTTGTGCGGTTGTTTGAAGGCAAGAAGTGGGGGTGTGGGGATGGCCTTGGCGAGATGTTCGTCTTCATCAATGACATGTTGAAGGCTCCGGAGGAGATGCCGTAGCTTCTCTGCTCCGGGGAAGTACTGGACGACAAAGGATACTCTGTCCACCGTGTACCGTGTTTGTCTTCTGAGGCGGTCGGTGCAGTTTTTCGCTGTGGCGCGTCAGAACTGTCGATCGATGAGTCGAGCGCCATATCCTGTTCTTATGAGGACATCTTTCAGCGTCTGGGGGTGTCTGTTGCGATCCTCCTCATCTGAGCAGTTCCTGTGTATACGGAGGGCTTGTCCGTAGGGAATGGCTTCTTTAACGTGTTTAGGGTGGAGGCTGGAAAAGTGGAGCATTGTGAGGTTACCCGTGGGCTTGCGGTACAGTGAAATGCTGCTTGGTTAACCAAGGCTTGGTTGCTGCTGGTGGTGATGCCGAGTTTCTCAAGTTTCCTGTTCTTGGTGTGCATGTAGATGGTGTAGTTCCTTTGTCTCGTCTGCTTGGCAGAGTTTCGCAGCTGGTCTGCGTCCTGAGCGCAAGTTGAGAATATGGATTCGATCTTGGTTTCCAGGCTGCGGCGTTTGCAGTAGAGTTGGTGTATGAGGTGGTTGAGGAGGGTGAGAGAGGTGCGATGGCAAAGTCTCTCAGCGTAGTCTGTGTTATAGGTTGACCTGAGTGGGTTCGTGATCTGTAGTCCTTTCGGTATCTTGTCTGCTTTCTTGCATCTTTGTAGAAACTTGATGTCTGTGTCGATATGCGCGATCTTCTTGGCGATCCTCTCCACAGACACCTCCAGACGCTGAAAGATGCCCTCATAAGAACAGGATATGGCGCTCGACTCATTGATCGACAGTTCTGACGCACCACAGCGAAAAACCGCACCGACCTCCTCAGAAGACAAACACGGGACACAGTGGACAGAGTACCCTTCGTTGTCCAGTACTTCCCCGGAGCGGAGAAGCTACGGCATCTCCTCCAGAGCCTTCAACATGTCATTGATGAAGACGAACATCTCGCCAAGGCCATCCCCACACCCCCACTTCTTGCCTTCAAACAACCGCACAACCTCAAACAGACCATTGTCCGCAGCAAACTACCCAGCCTTCAGGAGAACAGTGACCATGACACCACACAACCCTGCCACAGCAACCTCTGCAAGACATGCCGGATCATCGACACAGATGCCATCATCTCACGTGAGAACACCATCCACCAGGTACACGGTACATACTCTTGCAATTCGGCCAACGTTGTCTACCTGATACGCTGCAAGAAAGGATGTCCCGAGGCATGGTACATTGGGGAAACTATGCAGACGCTGTGACAACGGATGAATGAACACCGCTCGACAATCACCAGGCAAGACTGTTCTCTTCCTGTTGGGCAGCACTTCAGCGGTCACGGGCATTTGGCCTCTGATATTCGGGTAAGCATTCTCCAAGGCGGCCTTCGCGACACACGACGGCGCAGAGTCGCTGAGCAGAAACTGATAGCCAAGTTCCGCACACACGAGGACGGCCTCAACCGGGATATTGGGTTCATGTCACACTATTTGTAACTCCCACAGTTGCGTGGACCTGCAGAGTTTCACTGGCTGTCTTGTCTGGAGACAATACACATCTTTTTAGCCTGTCTTGATGCTCTCTCCACTCACGTTGTTTTGTTTCTTAAAGACTTGATGAGTTGTAAGTATTCGCATTCCAACCATTATTCATGTAAATTCAGTCTGTGTCTTTATAAGCTCTGTTTGTGAACAGAATTCCCACTCACCTGAAGAAGGGGCTAAGAGCTCCGAAAGCTTGTGTGGCTTTTGCTACCAAATAAACCTGTTGGACTTTAACCTGGTGTTGTTAAACTTCTTACTGTGTTTACCCCAGTCCAACGCCGGCATCTCCACATAATGTGTAATAAGGCAGGTTAATGAACACTTTCAGAGCAAAAGAGCCCCTAGGAAACAGTGACCATAACATGTTAAAATTTGGCATTCAGTTTGAGAGTGTGATTATCATATCAAATCCGTCATGATCTCATTGAATGACAGAGTAGGCTGGATGGGCCAAAAGGCCTCCTTCTGCTCTTATGGTCTAGGTGGTCCAGTATATGAAGCAGCCCAATATTAGAGCATTTAATCAGGCTATAATTTTTGGTAACTCCAATGCTTCATGTGATTCCATAGATTGGGTAGGCGCATGAGCAGCGACCCCACGAAAGCCCACCAAAGCAACCAGAGGACAGGAAACTCCATGCTGGAAGTCATTTTGAGATGCTTGTATTGTGGTATGAAAACCCATCATAGATGCCAGGGCTACACGGCAGAGAGTGCTGAATGCACCCTCCAGTGTGGCAAAACTGGACATTTTAGGCATTTCTTCAAATTCAACAATTTACTTGAAGTAACAGACGAGTTGATATTTACAATACAAATTCCAAGAAATGGGAAGTCCAGGAAATGACATGACAACATAATTCCTAGGGGAAGTAAATAGTTTTAATCTAGATTATCAGCTACAGTGCAAAATCAAGGCTTCAATACTTTTCTAAAAAAATTGACACTGAGCAGATGACCTCAACTGATGACTCTTTATCCATTGGACATCGAGTTACAAGGTCCAGCATAGAGCTTCCAAACAGAGGCAGGATTATTGTCCCCTCTTAGCTGCAAGGGTTGCCAGATGGTTGATTCTCTCTATTTTCTTCACAATCAACGTATATCCTTGAGTGATAATGTTGCTCGGAATTTTAGAAAAAAAACAGATGATGCTTACCATAGAGTCATAGAAGTTTATAGCATGTAAACAGGCCCTTCGACCCAACTTGTCCATGCCGCTCTTTTTTTTAAAAAACCCTTATCTAGTCCCAATTGCCCACATTTGGCCCATATCCCTCTATACCCATGCAACTGTCTAAATGCTTTTTAAAAGACAAAATTGTACCCGTCTCTACTACTACCTCTGGCAGCTTGTTCCAGACACTCACCACCTTCTGTGAAAAAATTGCCCCTCTGGGCATTTTTGTATCTCTCCCCTCTCACCTTAAACCTATGCCCTCTAGTTTTAGACTCCCCTACCTTTGGGAAAAAATATTGACTACCTAGCTGATCTATGCCCCTCATTATTTTATAGACCTCTATAAGATCATCCCTCAGCCTTCTATGCTCCAGAGAAAAAAGTCCCAGTCTATCCAGCCTCTCCTTATAACTCAAACCATCAAGTCCCGGTAGCATCCTAGTAAATCTTTTCTGCACTCTTTCTAGTTTAATAATATCCTTTCTACAATGTTGGTAAATGTGAGGTCATCCATTTTGGTAGGAATAACAGCAAAATGGACTATTATTTAAATGGTAAAAAATTGCAGCATGCTCTGTGCAAAGGGACCTGGGTGTTCTTGTGCAGGAATCTCAAGGAGTTGGTTTGCAGGTGCAGCAGGTAATTAAGAAGGCAAATGGAATTTTGTCTTTCATTGCGAGAGGGATGGAGTTTAAAAACAGCAAGGTCATGTTGCAGCTGTATAAGGTACTGGTGAGGCCACACCTGGAGTACTGTGTACAGTTTTGGTCTCCTTACTTGAGAAAGGATATATTGGCACTGGAGATTCACTAGAGTGATTCTGAAGTTGAGAGGGTTGGCTTATGAGGAGAGACTGAGTAGACTGGGGCTATACTCATTGGAATTCAAAAGATTGAGGGGAGATCTTATAGAAACATATAAGATATGAAGGGATAGATAAGATAGAAGCAGGGAAGTTGTTTCCATTGGCGGGTGAAACTAGAACTAGGGGGCATAGCCTCAAAATAAGGGGAAGCAGATTTAAGACCTAGTTGAGGAGGAACTTCTTCACACAAAGAACTGGAAAAAGGCCAAATTTGATGAAATGAGAAAGGATCTGGGAAGTGTGGATTGACACAGGCTGTTCTCTGGTAAGGATGTAAATGGAAAGTGGGAGGCCTTCAAAGGAGAAATTTTGAGAGTGCAGAGTTTGTATGTTCCTGTCAGGATTAAAGGCAAAGTAAATCGGAATAAGGAACCTTGGTTCTCGAGGGAGATTGTAACACTGATTAAGAGGAAGTGAGAGTTGAATGAAATGTACAGGCAGCAAGGAACACATCAGATGCTCGAGGAGTATAAAAAGTGCAAGAAGCTACTTAAGAGGGAAATCAGGAGGGCTAAAAGAAGACATGAGGTTGCTTTGGCAGACAGAGTGGAGGAAAATCCAAAGAGCTTCTATAGGTATGTTAGGAGCAAAAGGATAGTGAGGGATAAAATTGGTCCTCTTGAAGACCAGAATGGTAGACTGTGTATGGAACCAAAAGAGATGGGGGAGATACTAAATGGTTTTTTTGCATCCGTATTTACTGAGGAAACAGACATGGAGTCTACGGAAATAGGGCAAACTGGTAGGGAGGCCATGGAACCTTTACAGATTAAAGGGGAGGAGGTGCTCGCTGTCTTGAGGCAAATCAGAGTGGATAAATCCCCAGGACCGGACAGGGTATTCCCACGGACCTCGAGGGAAGCTAGTGTTGAACTTGCAGGGGCCCTGGCAGACATATTTAAAATGTCAGTATTCACGGGGGAGGTGCCGGATGATTGGAGGGTGGCTCATGTTGTTCCGTTGTTTAAAAAAGGTTCCAAAAGAAATCCGGGAAATTATCGGCCAGTAAGTTTGACGTCGGTGGTGGGCAAGTTATTGGAAGGTGTGATAAGGGATAGGATCTACAAATATTTGGATAGACAGGGACTTATTAGGGAGAGTCAACATGGCTTTGTGCGTGGTAGGTCATGTTTGACCAATCTATTAGAGTTTTTCGAGGAGGTTACCAGGAAAGTGGATGAAGGGAAGGCGGTGGATGTTGTCTACCTGGATTTCAGCAAGGCCTTTGACAAGGTCCCTCATGGGAGGTTAGTTAGGAAGGTTCAGTCACTAGGTATACATGGGGAGGTAGTAAATTGGATAAGACACTGGCTCAATGGAAGAAGCCAGAGAGTGGTTGTGGAGGATTGCTTCTCTGAGTGGAGGCCTGTGACTAGTGGTGTGCCGCAGGGATTGGTGTTGGGTCCATTGTTGCTTGTCATCTATATCAATGATCTGGATGATAATGTGGTAAATTGGATCAGCAAGTTTGCTGATGATACAAAGATTGGAGGTGTAGTGGACAGTGAGGAAGGTTTTCAAAGCTTGCAGAGGGATTTGGACCAACTAGAAAAATGGGTTGAAAAATGGCAAATGGAATTTAACGCAGACAAATGTGAGATATTGCACTTTGGAAGGACAAACCAAAGAAGAACGTACAGGGTAAATGGTAGGACTCTGAAGAGTGCAGTTGAACAGAGGGATCTGGGAATACAGGTACAGAATTCCCTAAAAGTGACGTCACAGGTGGATAGGGTCGTAAAGAGTGCCTTTGGTACATTGGCCTTTATAAATCGGAGTATCGAGTATAAAAGTTGGAGTGTTATGGTAAGGTTATATAAGGCATTGGTGAGGCCGAATTTGGAGTATTGTGTACAGTTTTGGTCACCTAGTTACAGGAAGGATGTAAATAAGGTTGAAAGAGTGCAGAGAAGGTTCACAAGGATGTTGCCGGGACTTGAGAAGCTGAGTTACAGAGAGAGATTGAATAGGTTGGGACTTTATTCCCTGGAGCGTAGAAGATTGAGGGGAGATTTGATAGAGGTGTATAAGATTTTGATGGGTATAGATAGAGTGAATGCAAGCAGGCTTTTTCCGCTGAGGCGAGGGGAGAAAAAAACCAGAGGGCATGGGTTAAGGGTGAAAGGAGAAAAGTTTAAAGGGAATATTAGGGGGGGGCTTCTTCACGCAGAGAGTGGTGGGAGTGTGGAATGAGCTGCCGGATAAAGTGGTAAATGCTTTTAACATTTAAGAAAAACTTGGACGGGTTCATGGATGAGAGGGGTGTGGAGGGATATGGTCCAAGTGCAGGTCAGTGGGACTAGGCATAAAATGGTTCGGCACAGACAAGAAGGGCCAAAAGGCCTGTTTCTGAGCTGTAATTTTCTATGGTTCTAAAGGGTTTTGAATCTGTGGAATTCCCTGCCCAGTAAAGCAGATGAAGCTACCTCATTGAATGTTTTTAAGGCAAGGATAGATGAAGTTTTGAACAGTAAAGGAATTAAGGTTATGGTGAGCGGGCGGGTAAGTGGAGCTGAGTCCACAAAAAGATCAGCCATGATCTTATTGAATGGCGGAGCAGGCTTGAGGGGCCAGATAGTCTACTCCTGCTCCTAATTCTTATGTTCTTATGTTCTTATAATAAGGTGACCAGAACTGTACACAGTATTCCAAGTGTGGCCTTACCAATGTCTTGTACAACTTCCCAACTCCTGTATTCAATGTTCTGACCAATGAAACCAAGCAGGCTGAATGCCTTCTTCACCATTCTGTCCACCTGTGACTCCATTTTCAAGGAGCTATGAACATGTACCCCTAGATCTCTTTGTTCTGTAACTCTCCCCAACGCCCTACCATTAACTGAGTAAGTCCTGCTCTGGTTCAATCTACCAAATGCATCACCTCGTATTTATCTAAATTAAACTCCATCTGCCATTCGTCAGCCCACTGGCCCAATTGATCAAGATCCCGTTGCAATCCAAGATAACTTTCTTCACTGTCCACTATGCAAACTTACTAACCATGCCTCCTATGTTCTCATCCAAATCATGAATATAAATGACAAATAACAGTGGACCCAGCACTGATCCCTGAGGCACACCGCTGGTCACAGGCCTCCAGTTTGAAAAACAACCCTCTACAACCACTTTCTGGCTCCTGTCATCAAGAAGTTTAACAACACCAGGTTAAAGTCCAACAGGTTTATTTGGTAGCAAAAGCCACACAAGCTTTCGGAGCTGCAAGCCCCTTCTTCAGGTGAGTGGGAATTCTGTTCACAAACAGAGCATATAAAGACACAAACTCAATTTACATGAATAATGGTTGGAATGCGAATACTTACAACTAATCAAGTCTTTAAGAAACAAAACAACGTGAGTGGAGAGAGCATCAAGACAGGCTAAAAAGATGTGTATTGTCTCCAGACAAGACAGCCAGTGAAACTCTGTGGGGGTTACAAATAGTGTGACATGAACCCAATATCCCGGTTGAGGCCATCCTCGTGTGTGCGGAACTTGGCTATCAGTTTCTGCTCAGCGACTCTGCGCCGTTGTGTGTCGCGAAGGCCGCCTTGGAGAACGCTTACCCGAATATCAGAGGCCAAATGCCCGTGACCGCTGAAATGCTCCCCAACAGGAAGAGAACAGTCTTGCCTGGTGATTGTCGACAATCACCAGGCAAGACTGTTCTCTTCCTGTTGGGCAGCACTTCAGCGGTCACGGGCATTCGGCCTCTGATATTCGGGTAAGCGTTCTCCAAGGCGGCCTTCGCGACACACAACGGCGCAGAGTCGCTGAGCAGAAACTGATAGCCAAGTTCCGCACACACGAGGACGGCCTCAACCGGGATATTGGGTTCATGTCACACTATTTGTAACCCCCACAGAGTTTCACTGGCTGTCTTGTCTGGAGACAATACACATCTTTTTAGCCTGTCTTGATGCTCTCTCCACTCACGTTGTTTTGTTTCTTAAAGACTTGATTAGTTGTAAGTATTCGCATTCCAACCATTATTCATGTAAATTGAGTTTGTGTCTTTATATGCTCTGTTTGTGAACAGAATTCCCACTCACCTGAAGGGGCTTGCAGCTCTGAAAGCTTGTGTGGCTTTTGCTACCAAATAAACCTGTTGGACTTTAACCTGGTGTTGTTAAACTTCTTACTGTGTTTACCCCAGTCCAACGCCGGCATCTCCACATCCTGTCATCAAGCCAATTTTGTATCCATTTAGCTACGTCACCCTGGATCCCGTGAGATTTAACTTTGTGCAACAACCTACCATGCAGTACCTTGTCAAAGGCCTTGCTAAAGTCCATGTAGACAACATCAACTGCACTGCCCTCATCTACCTTCTTGGTTACCCCTTCAAAAGACTCAATCAAATTTATGAGACATGCTGACTGTCCCTAATCAGTCCTTGTGTCTCTAAATGCCTGTAGATCCTGTCTCTCAAAATACCTTATTGAGTGGTAATGTTGGTATATTGCTCAGAATCTTAGTAAAAACAGATGATGCTTACCAGTTGAATGACTCACTTTCTTTCCAGCAACAATCTTCAACCTTTTATTTAAAAGTAGTGGAAATTCAGTCTTTAGATTCTGAGGAAGGTTATACACAGCAAAAGTTCCTTTCTTTCACAGAGACACCATCCACTAGACCCAGAGTAGACAAGGAAGTTATGATTCTCTCAGCTAATCACAAAGTAAGTCAGAGGTGGGAGATACAAAATGCACTGCCACAAAGGATGATCATCCCCATGAACTGCTGGACCTCAGTTGCCTATTCCGAGAGCAGGCTTGTCCAGCAGGCCAAGAGGCCAGAATCAAGCCCTCAAACACTGCTGGAGATATAACAGATGCTGTAAAGCTGCTTGTTCAATCACAGATTGGTTTCTCCTTGCACTTGCTGATGATTACCTAGTAGAAAGGAGTTGGAAGGTAAGTTTTTAATTGCAGTTTCCAGGGCTGCAAGGGTAGTTCATTCGGGAGTGGGGCCTGGAGCGAGAGTAGAGCCCTGAGTGAAAGCGGAAGCATAGAGTGGGAGCAGACCCCAGAGCAGGAGCACAGAGTGGAAGCGGGAGCCGGAACTGAAGCGAGAACGGGGCCAGGAGCAGGACCCATCATAAAGGTTGTGTACACGAGAGAGAGAGTGCGTTTGTATGAATCTGTGAGTGACCAAGCAGGAAATGTGTATTCACATGATGGCATTCCCAGAATGTCGCCAACTCTATCTGTTCCATCACCTGAAATTGCCCCTCAGAAAATATTCACCTGAAAAGTTCTTTCTCCCTCTTCTGCTCTCCCTCGGAGCAATCTTACAATCGGATGCTCAGGTTTTGTACAATTGAAGGTTTGCAGCTTGTAATGCTCTATCAATTAAAATGAATGGTTGGAGAACTACAAGCCTCATGTCTTCAGTTTTACCAGCTGTACTCCCTGTGAGTAATAGTCCCCACTGGGAACACCAGTTCTTGGTAATCATTCCTCATGTGCTTCAAAATTGCTAACCGTAATCAAGTGCTGTGAGCTCCTGCATCTTAAATAGCCTGAAGATGTCTGTTAAGCCCCTTGAACTGCTGATGAAACACAAATTACAGCCACAGTCTGAGTGGCTGTCTTGTGAAAACACTGAAGTGCAAAGACAATTGAACAGAAACAAAGTAGGATATGGGCTCAGGTGCTTAATATAGCACATTAAAACAAACAATGTATCATTAGTTCCTCGTTTGTGTATAAACTTTAATTACCAGCCTACAATGTCAAAAATAATGATAAATAACAAAACAACATCCTACCATCAAGCACAGAGATTCTCAACATTAAGGCCTTTAACAAATTTTGCTATCAAAGTTGCCAATCTCTTTTGCCTAGATATGGCTGAATGGGTTAATGTTTTTACAGTTGTGTTATAGAAATGGGATTTTTATGTTGGTTTGGTACAGTTTTAAATAAGGACAACTCTATTAAAATAGATTCAAGCATACATATCCTATCTTGTTAAATTCCTTTTATTTTGTGGTCAAACAGGTTTGTGAATTGCTATTAGGGTGGCTTACTACGATGCAGTTGTTTTTCATCGTTGTAAACTTGGGATCTTCCGAAGTTTTGCTGCCCATGTCCCTATTTTCATAAAGTCCTGTACACCCATCACCTGGTGACTTATTTTGGTTCTTTTCTACCCAATGGATAGGTAAGCTACATGACATTAGATATATTACTTCTCTGTGAACTACAACCATGTTCTATAAATTATTCAGTTCACCCTGCTAGGAAAACATTTGGAAATTTGTAATTATTTGCCCATTGTCAAATATTGTGTATTTCATAAAAAATAATTATCCTACCAGATAGTTATCAAAATAATGAGGGGCATAGATCAGCTAGATGGTCAACATCTTTTCCTAAAGGTAGGGGAGAGTAAAATTAGAGGGCATAGGTTTAAGGTGACTGGGGAGAGATACAAAAGGGTCCAGAGGGGCATTTCTTCACAGAGGGTAGTGAGTGTCTGGAACAAGCTACCAGAGGCAGTCGTAGAGCAGGTACAATTGTCTTTTAAAAAGTATTTAGACAGTTACATGGGTAAGAGGGGTATAGAGGAATATGGGCCAAACACAGGCAATTGGGATTAGCTTAGTGGTTAAAAAAGGGGGAGAGCGTGGACAAGGTGGGCCGAAGGACCTGTTTCCATGCTATAAACCTCTAAGACTCTATCACATACCGTTAACAAAGAAAGCTTGGTAGAGGTGAATAGCAAATAGATATTTGCTTCTGCTTATTCTGCCCTAGACCAACTACAGGGTTTTTTAATGTACTCCTCGAGAATCTTCATTGCTTAACTGCAAACAAACTGAATATTATTTCCGGGTAATTTATTTTATTACGATTCTTGAAAATTACATTTGATCCAGGTGAGGTCAAGATCTCCGTTAACATTTGTGAGAAAAAGTGCTTTTTGATTTCACTCCAAATGGGCATATGTCTAATTTTATGGTTACCTCCCCATTTTGGATTCTACTATCAGAGGAAATAGCTTCTATGCATCTCCCCTAGGAGTCATTTTCTAAATCAATTTAAACTTCTAACAGTATTGGAAGTGATAAAATATCCAACTCTTCAACACCACTCTCTTCTTGCCATTTTTGCCATCCTTCCACTGATGAGGACTATACACTAGGGTACACTTCAAATTATTTCTTCCTTTGAAGTGTCGTAAAGTCAGAGTCATACAGTGCAGAAAAGGCCCTTCAGCCCATCGAGTATGCACCAACAACAACTACCACTAAAGGCATGCTAATCCCATTTTCCTGCACTTGCCCCATATCCTTGAATGATGTGCTATTTCAAGTGCTCATCCAAATACTTTTTAAAGATTGCAAAGTTTCCGGTCAACTCCCTTCCCAGGCAGTGTATCCCAGATTCCCACCACCCTGAGTGAAAAAGTTTTTTCTCCAATCCCCTCTGAATCTCCTGCCCCTCACCCTAAAACTATGCCCCCTCGTGATTGATCCTTCAACCAAGGAGAACAGCTGCTCCTTACTCACCCTGTCCATACCCCTCGATCTTGTACACCTCAATCATGATCCTCTCACCCTTCTCTGCTCTTTAAAAAAAACAATCCAAGCCTATCCAGTCTCTCCTTATAGCTCAAATGCTCCATCCCAGGCAACATGCTGGTGAACCTCCTCTGTACCTCCTCTAGCGCATCCTTCCTATTGTGAGGTGACCAAAACTGCACACAGTACTTCAGCTGTGCCAAACCAATGTTCTGTATGGCTCCATCATTACCTCCTTGCTCTTATACTCTATGCCACAACTGATAAAAGCAAGTGTCCCATATGCCTTCATTTTGGAAATTTTTAACTATTTGCCCGTTGTCAAATAGTGTGTTTCATAAGAATTAATTATCCCACCCGATCACATACCATTAACAAAGAAAGACTGGTAGAGATAAGTAACAAATAGATATTCTTCTTCCAAAGTGCATTACCTCGCACCTATCAGAGTTATATATCTGCCACTGCTCTGCCCATTTGACCAACCCATCTATTGCTTCCTGTAATCGATAACCATCTTCTTTACTATTAACCACCCTACCAATCTTGCTATCGTCTGCACACTTGTTTAACATTCCCTTCGCATTTTCATCTTCATGTAAATAACAAACAATAAGAGTCCCATTATTGATCCTTGTGGTACACCACTGGACATTGGCCTCCAGTCACTAAAACAGTCTTCAGCCACTAACCCTTTGGTCCCTATTACTAAGCCAGTTTCTGATCCATTTTGCCAAGTTTCCCTGAATTCCATGTGCTTTAACCTTCTCAATCTCCCATGTGGGACCTTTTGCTAAAATCCATATAAGCTACATCAACTGAACTTCCCTCATCCTCACAACTGATCACTGATCAAAAAATTGTAACAAATTTGTTAGGCATGACCTCCATCAGACAAAGCCATGTTGACTATCCCTAATTAAGCCACGCCTTTCCAAGTGGTTATTAATTCTCTCTTTCAGCATTTTCTTTAATAGTTGCCTACCAATGACTTGAGACTCACCTGTCTGTAATTTCCTGGTTTGTCTCTATCACCCTTCTTGAAAAGTGAACCATAATAGCCATTCTCCAGTCCTCTGGCACTTCCCCCATGATGTGGAGATGCCGGCGTTGGACTGGGGTAAACACAGTAAGAAATCTCACAATACCAGGTTAAAGTCCAACAGGTTAATTTGTAGCAAATGCCACTAGCTTTCGGAACTGGCTGTTCCTTCGTCAAGTGGGTGGGAGTTCTGATCACAAACAGGGCATATAAAGACACAAACTCAATTTACATGAATAATAATTGGAATGTGAGTCTTTACAGATAATCAAGTCTTAAAAGGTATAGACAATGTGAGTGGAGAGAGCATTAAGCACAGGTTAAAGAGATGTGTATTGTTCCCAGACAGGAATGTTAGTGAGATTTTGCAAGTCCAGGCAAGTTGTGGGGGTTACAGATAGTGTGACATGAACCCAATATCCCGGTTGAGGCCGTCATGTGTGCGGAACTTGGCTATCAGTCTCTGCTCAGCGACTCTGCGCGGTCGTGTGTCGTGAAGGCCGCCTTGGAGAACGCTTACCTGAAGATCAGAGGCCAAATGCCCGTGACCGCTGAAGTGTTCCCCTACAGGAAGAGAACAGTCTTGCCTGGTGATTGTCGAGCAGTGTTCATTCATCCGTTGTCGTAGTGTCTGCATGGTCTTCCCAATGTATCATGCCTCAGAACATCCTTCCCTGCAGCGTATCAGGTAGACAACGTTGGCCGAGTTGCAAGAGTATGTACCGTGTACCTGGTGGATGGTGTTCTCACGTGAGATGATGGCATCCGTGTCGATGATCCGGCACGTCTTGCAGAGATTGCTGTGGCAGGGTTGTGTGGTGCCGTGGTCACTGTTCTCCTGAAGGCTGGGTGGTTTGCTGCAATGGTCTGTTTGAGGTTGTGGGTTTGTTTAAAGGCAAGAAGTCGGGGTGTGGGGATGGCCTTGGCGAGATGTTCGTCTTCATCAATGACATGTTGAAGACTCCGGAGAAGATGTCGTAGCCTCTTCGCTCCAGGTAAGTACTGAACGAGGAAGGGTACTCTGTCCACAGTGTCCCGTGTTTGTCTTCTGAGGAGGTCGGTGCGGTTTTTGGCTGTGGCGCGTCGGAACTGTCGATCAATGAGTCGAGCGTCATATCCTGTTCTTATGAGGGCATCTTTCAGCGTCTGGAGGTGTCTGTTGCGATCCTCCTCATCTGAGCAGATGCTGTGTATACGGAGGGCTTGTCCGTAGGGTACATACTCTTGCAACTCGGCCAACGTTGTCTACCCGATACGCTGCAGGAAAGGATGTCCCAAGGCATGGTACATTGTCCGTAGGGTACATACTCTTGCAACTCGGCCAACGTTGTCTGCCTGATACGCTGCAGGAAAGGATGTCCCGAGGCATGGTACACTGGGGAGACCATGCAGACACTACGACAACGGATGAATGAACACCGCTCGACAATCACCAGGCAACTGTTCTCTTCCTGTTGGGGAACACTTCAGCGGTCACGGGCATTCGGCCCGTAAGCGTTCTCCAAGGCGGCATTCACGACAGCGCAGAGTCGCTGAGCAGAGACTGATAGCCAAGTTCCGCACACGAGGACAGCCTCAACCGGAATCTTGGGTTCATGTCACACTATTGGTAACCCCCACAGCTTGCCTCCTGGACTTTAACCTGGTGTTGTGAGATTTCTTACTGTGACTTCCCCCATGGCCAGAGAGGAATTAAAAATGTTTGTCAGAACTCCTGCAATTTCCTGCCTTCCTTGAACAGCTGCCTGGGATGCAATTCAGCCAGGTCTTGGGAATGGTCTATTTTCAAACCGGCCAGAACCTCCAAACCTGCCCATTTCCTATAATCAAACTGTACAAGTTTCTCACTGTGCCTTTTCCTGAATTCTGTACCTACATTCTCCTTTTCCGGAGTGAAGGCTGAAGAGAAGTATCCATTTAACACCCTTCCAATAACTTGTGGCTTCACGCAGATTGCCCCTTTGGTCTCTAACAGGCCTACTCTTTCTCTGGTTAACCTCTTTCCTTTAATGTGTTTACAAAATATGAGAATTTTCCCTAATCCTGTTCCCAAGTCTTTTTTGATGTCCCTTTTTGCTCTTCTAATTGCTTTCTTCAGTTCCCTCTTGCACTTCCAATATTCCTTTCGGGCCACAGCTGAATTTCTCCCTTAGGACATGCTAAAAGCCTGTCTCTTCTTGCACATCCAGTCCTGAATTGTCCTAGACATCTAGGGTTCCCTGAATCTTAATCCTACATTTTCCCCTAAAGGGTGCATGTTGGACCTGTACTCTCCCCAGCTCCTTTTTGAATGTCCCACTGTTCCGCTGTAGACTTACCCACAAGGAGCTGTTCCCAGTCAACTTTGGCCACATCTTCAAAAAATTTTCATAAAATCTGCCTTCCCCAAATCCAAAGCTGTATTTTGAAGGCCATATTTCTTCTTGTCCATAACAAATTTGAACTCTACTGTGTTGTTGTCACTATTGCTAAAATGCCTCCCAACTGCCACAATGTCCAGCTCTATTCCCCTGAACCAGATCCAGCCCTGTTCCATCCCTTGTTGGGCCTTCTACAGATTGATACAAAAGAACTCTTCTGGACACATTTCAAGAAATCTGTCCCCTCTAAGTCTTTAACACTATGATTATCCTGATTTATGTTGGGAAAGTTGAAATCCTCTCATATAATTAATTATTACTCTTATACACCACATTGAACTGTCCGTATATTTGCTCGCCTATTTCCCATGACTCTTTGGGGGCCAATAATACTCCCAGTAATGTGGCTGCCCCCTTTATATTCCTAAATTCTACCCACAAAGCCTCGTTTGAAGACTCTTCCAAGATATCATATCTCTTTACTGTAGTAATTGACTCCTTAATTAATAGTGTTACACCACCTCCCATTTTATACCATCCTCTATCTTGCCTAAAGGTCCTATACCCCAAAATGTTGAATTGCCAGTCCTGCCCTTCCCTCAACCATGTTTCTGTGATGGCAACAATATCATACTTCCATGGTCAATCCATGTCTTTAACTCATCAGTCTTACCTATTACGCTCCTATTAAAGACCATCCAGCCTTACCTTACTCTCTTGACATTCAACATAGCTGAATTCACTGACTTGCTTGATTATAGCATGACGTGTCTTTATTTTACCAATAATCTGTGTCCCCTCCTCCTGCCAGACTAGTTTAAACTCCTCCCAGCAGCACGAGCAAACCTACCGCAAGGATGTTGGCCCCAAATGTGGTTCAGGTGCAGACTGTCCCATTTATACATGTCCCACCTTCTCCAGAAATGTTCCCAGTGATCCAGCAATCTAACACACTCCCATCCTGCACCAACTCTTGAGCCATGCATTCATCTGTCCTATTTCTACACTTGGTGCCAGGAGTAATCCAAAGATTAAGATCTTGCTTTTTAATCTACTGCCTAGCTCCCTGAATTCTTGATGCAAGATCTCATTCCTCACTTTGCCCATATCATTGGTACCAACATGTACCATGACCTCCATCTCAACACCCTCCCTTTTTAGGATGCCGTGCAGTTTTTCAGTGAATCTGTGACTCTGACATTTGGGAGGCAACACCATCCTAGAGTCATGTCTGCGGCCGCAGATACGCCTGTCTGCTCCCCTGACTAAAGAATCCCCTATCACTATTGCTCTTCCTTTCTTCTTTCACCCGCCTGTACAGTCAAGCCGCTGTGGTGCCAGAAGCTGGCTCTGACTGCACTCCTCCAAAAGGTACTAGTGCTCTCATCAGCTTCCAAAATGGAATACCGGTTATAGAACATAGAACATAGAAAGTCACAGCACAAACAGGCCCTTCGGCCCACAAGTTGCGCCGATCACATCCCCACCTCTAGGCCTATCTATAGCCCTCAATCCCATTAAATCCCATGTACTCATCCAGAAGTCTCTTAAAAGACCCCAACGAGTTTGCCTCCACCACCACCGACGTCAGCCGATTCCACTCACCCACCACCCTCTGAGTGAAAAACTTACCCCTGACATCCCCCCTGTACCTACCCCCCAGCACCTTAAACCTGTGTCCTCTCGTAGCAACCATTTCAGCCCTTGGAAATAGCCTCTGAGAGTCCACCCTATCCAGACCCCTCAACATCTTGTAAACCTCTATCAGGTCACCTCTCATCCTTCGTCTCTCCAGGGAGAAGAGACCAAGCTCCCTCAACCTATCCTCATAAGGCATGCCCCCCAATCCAGGCAACATCCTTGTAAATCTCCTCTGCACCCTTTCAATGGCTTCAACATCTTTCCTGTAATGAGGTGACCAGAACTGCGCGCAGTACTCCAAGTGGGGTCTAACCAGGGTCCTATAAAGCTGCAGCATTATCTCCCGACTCCTAAACTCAATCCCTCGATTAATGAAGGCTAGTACGCCATACGCCTTCTTGACCGCATCCTCCACCTGCGAGGCCGATTTAAGAGTCCTATGGACCCGGACCCCAAGGTCCTTCTGATCCTCTACACTGCTAAGAATGGTACCCTTCATTTTATACTGCTGCTCCATCCCATTGGATCTGCCAAAATGGATCACTACACACTTATCCGGGTTGAAGTCCATCTGCCACTTCTCCGCCCAGTCTTGCATTCTATCTATGTCTCGCTGCAACTTCTGACATCCCTCCAAACTATCCACAACACCACCTACCTTGGTGTCGTCAGCAAACTTACCAACCCATCCCTCCACTTCCTCATCCAGGTCATTTATGAAAATGACAAACAGCAAGGGTCCCAGAACAGATCCCTGGGGCACTCCACTGGTCACTGACCTCCATGCAGAGAAAGACCCCTCCACAGCCACTCTCTGCCTTCTGCAGGCAAGCCAGTTCTGGATCCACAAGGCAACAGCCCCTTGGATCCCATGCCCTCTCACTTTCTCAAGAAGTCTTGCATGGGGGACCTTATCGAACGCTTTGCTGAAGTCCATATAGACCACATCCACCGTTAATGAGAGGACTCCTTGCCTGTCCTTTCTGGGCTGTCTGGTGTTCATCCATTGCCA
Source organism: Mustelus asterias (assembly GCF_964213995.1). Lineage (NCBI taxonomy): Eukaryota > Metazoa > Chordata > Chondrichthyes > Carcharhiniformes > Triakidae > Mustelus > Mustelus asterias. The sequence continues at coordinate 38,369,874 of NC_135810.1, forward strand.
TCTTTCCTCTAGTCCCTTGAGCTGTGCTGTGACTACCTCTCTGAACGTGCTATTCACGCAACTTTCAGCCTCATGGAGGCACTAGTGTCTCCAGCCGCTGCTCAAGCTCCGAAACTTGGCGCACCAGCTGGGAGTATGTCCTACACAAGTGGTCATCTAGGATCTGGCAGCATCGAAGACTCTCCACATATGACAAGCCACACATTCCACTCGGCTGTCCTCTTGACATCTCAAATTTACAATTAATGTCTATGTCTACATGTAGTAATTGTTTATATGTATTCAACGGGCAGCGGCATTAATGCCAAGCCTTATTCACAATTCCACAATGTTCCAACCAACACTTCCAGGGGCACAAAGGCCAACTGCAGCATCCTTTCCACCAACTCAGCAAATTTCCTACTCTGGATATTCCCAAGTAGAGTGGAAGCTGATGAGAGCACTGGTACCTTTGGAGGAGTGCAGTCAGAGCCAGCTGTAGAGATTTGCATTCTAATTAGTATTCTGTAACTTGATTTCTGTGTCTGTGCACTGTTGGAGAACAGATATTCACTCCATCTGACGAAGGAGCTGTGCTCCGAAAGCTTATGGTATTTGCTACCAAATAAACCTGTTGGACTTTAACCTGGTGTTGTGAGACTTCTTACTGTGCTATTCCCATAGCATCAGCTTTCACAAGGCAATTTTTACTTTTATTACTTGTACAGCAAATTGGTGGTGTGGATTGATCAGTGCAGAGGTTCTGTTATTTTAGGAGTACCGTCTTCAGTAACACTATGCTGGATGACAAAAATCAATCATTACTTGGCAAACACAAGCTCAGCATTTGGCAGGCTCACTCAGACTGTGGAAAAAGCATTGATCTTTGTTCTGAGATAAATTCCATATCTACCAGGCAGCGGTTTGGGATTGATTCCCTGCCAGCATTCGGGATGGATGGTTTGGGCTGGATTACATAAGAACATAAGAAATAGGAGCAGGAGTAGGCCATCTAGCCCCTCGAGCCTGCCCCGCCATTCAATAAGATCATGGCTGATCTGACGTGGATCAGTACCACTTACCCGCCTGATCCCCATAACCCTTAATTCCCTTACCGATCAGGAATCCATCCATCCGCGCTTTAAACATATTCAGCGAGGTAGCCTCCACCACCTCAGTGGGCAGAGAATTCCAGAGATTCACCACCCTCTGGGAGAAGAAGTTCCTCCTCAACTCTGTCTTAAACCGACCCCCCTTTATTTTGAGGCTGTGTCCTCTAGTTTTAACTTCCTTACTAAGTGGAAAGAATCTCTCCGCCTCCACCCTATCCAGCCCCCGCATTACCTTATAAGTCTCCATAAGATCCCCCCTCATCCTTCTAAACTCCAACGAGTACAAACCCAATCTCCTCAGCCTCTCCTCATAATCCAAACCCCTCATCTCCGGTATCAACCTGGTGAACCTTCTCTGCACTCCCTCCAATGCCAATATATCCTTCCTCATATAAGGGGACCAATACTGCACACAGTATTCCAGCTGCGGCCTCACCAATGCCCTGTACAGGTGCATCAAGACATCCCTGCTTTTATATTCTATCCCCCTCGCAATATAGGCCAACATCCCATTTGCCTTCTTGATCACCTGTTGTACCTGCAGACTGGGCTTTTGCGTCTCATACACAAGGACCCCCAGGTCCCTTTGCATGGTAGCATGTTTTAATTTGTTTCCATTGAGATAGTAATCCCATTTGTTATTATTTCCTCCAAAGTGTATAACCTCGCATTTCTCAACGTTATACTCCATTTGCCATATCCTCGCCCACTCACTCAGCCTGTCCAAATCTCTCTGCAGATCTTCTCCGTCCTCCACACGATTCACTTTTCCACTTATCTTTGTGTCGTCTGCAAACTTCGTTACCCTACACTCCGTCCCCTCCTCCAGATCATCTATATAAATGGTAAACAGTTGCTCGGACCAAAGAAAACAAGACCAGCAACATTGGCGTGTCATCTCGCTAATGCTGCACCTGGCCCATTAAGCTGATAAATTACTTTATTTGTCCAATAATAAAAATTCTCACATAGCAGCTTAAGAAAATATCCAGTTTTTGGACATTGCCAGTTTTGGAAAGCTGGTTTTGAGACATGTACTGCATTCTCTTTTCGAAATTTTAGCTTTCTTTTCTCTTGCTGTTCTCTCCACAATTAAAACTACAATTGATGATTTTTTTTCCCTCTGTAACTTATCAAAATTTTGTCCTGGTTTAAAACATTTTAAAATAGGACACACTTCTGATGAAGGCGTACTTCAATGAGCTACAAGGCAAACTGACCACAGCAGAAAACAAAAGCAACATCAGTGCAAGATCAGAGTTTTCTCTAGTTTAATTACTTGAAAATAGTAGTAAAAAGTCACAACTGCCAGGGGATGTAATGATAAACATGCTAAATCTGAACTATTAATAAATAAACAAATTGACAATGTACTTAAAATTGCTTATGAAACAAGAGTTTCGGTGGGGGAGTGCAAAACAGAAGGAAGAATTTTCCTCATTCAGGATTGACATTACAGTTTACAACAAAAATGGTCACATTTTCCTATTTAATCAAAGTAAAATAATGGACTATCTCGTTTCTTGACCAGTACTCAGTATAAAACTGAATCTAAGCCTCCGAAGAGAGGTGAAATGTTGCAATTGTATACTGGAGTCTTAAAAAGATAAATTATGGAAAAAAGAATTCATTCAGTTAAAACATTTCTTATCAATTCTGTAGTTCGTCAACATAACATTCCTGATAAGGCCCCAAACTAATGTGAAAGAAGACACATTTCCAATAAAGAATTTATGAAATACCGAGTGTTTATCAGGTGAGATCCTAAAACAGTTTTATAGGATATCAGTATTACCAATTCAATTTTTCATGAATGTACTTTGCATACTGTAGTATAATACACATTGTACAATGCAAATTTTGATTCTTACAGCATAGATATCATAGAAAACAGTGGTATAAGATCATTTTATCAAAGAATATGTAAACAAGATTAACGAAATATAATACTGAATTGTAATTGGGAAACAATAGTGTTAAGACAATAGGAGTCTTTTGGTTGTAACTGCTAGCATACCTAATATTGAGCCATAATTTCCAATGGAGTAGCAACAGAGTTGGATTGCCACTCCGCTTGAAATCCAGGTGACCATATGTTGCCCGACCTTCAAGCCAGGCTAAATTTAGCCAGTGCAGTAGTCTAGTGTCAAAGGCTGTAGAGTTGCAGGTAAGGAAGCCACTTCCCTTTTCTTACAACACGAACTGCCGTAAATCAGGCAAATTTAAAGATCCAGCCAGATTTAGGGTTTCTTGACAAGCCGAGCCAGTTAAGTCAGTAGGATTTGGGCAGGGGGGTACAACTGCCTGGCGGTGGCAGAGGAAGAGAGTCAGGCCTGACAGGGGAGTCCCTAGGGTTTGAGGAGATTCCTTTGGGTTGGGAAGTTCCTGTCACGGACGTAGTCCCTTGGAGGTGTGGGGGAGGTAATCAGGGAGAGTTTCTGGGACGTTGCTTTGGGATTGTACAATAGTTATCCAGAAGCTAGAATCGGTTTTAATTCCTGGCGCTTGCAAGTTACAGCCCCTTATCGATAAACAAATTAAGCATTTTGACACATATCCTATTAATCACACGTTAGGCATGCAGTTGAAGCCCACACAAATGACCAGACAATGGAAAATTAAAATCATTGCACAGCAAGTCTTAGCACTGCTGTTCAAGGAAAAAGGCTCATCTGTCTGTACATCTTTAATATTGGATTACACGTTACAGTGTTTACTGCTCAAATTGCATGTGATTACACCATGCCTCATATTAGGCATTTGCCAAAATGCTGGCATCATTTTCTGTTGGTGAGGACAGATCTTTTGCTCTAAGTTACATACTCCAAAAACATGACCAGTTCAAAATAACTTAGCGTAGAATATTGACATCATAGGAAATGGTGATATAAATGGCTTCCATTAGGTTCAGTACTGCTAATTATATACATGTTTGGCATCAATTTCTAACTCTACCCATTTATGCCAGTGTTGTAAGTTTGTCTATTACATCGTCAATTGTGTTTATTATTAATTTGATATCATCTTTCTCACTCATTTGATGCTGACCATGTTTGCGAAGGATAACGTCAACATCTTTAGCAAGAACAATTTCTGCCACTTTCATTGAGATCTGCCAAGGAATATGAGTGTCCTCCAAACCATGAATGAGCCTCACAGGGCAGGTTATGGGAATGGTACTATGCAACACACAGTGATTTTCAGCATCCTTGATAAACTTGTAAGGGATTTTGTGAAATCCCATATCCTTGAGGATGTTTGGCATATACCATTCGCCTTTCGTTTCAATTTCTTTCTGTACCTACAAGAAACAAGCAATTTAGAAACTCTTGCAAAATATCACAACAGATTATCACAATAGATTGTCATCAGTCATGATTCTCATTCTTTGCTAATTGTCGATGTTGGATCGTATAACTACCGATAGTCTCTCTCAATCTATTTTGCCATCTGTATTTTTCAAATTCATTTATGGGATGTAGGCATCGCTGGCTGGGTCAGCATTTATTGTCCATCCCTAATTAACCCTGGAGAAGGTAGTGGTTAGCTGCCCAGAAACATAGAAAAACTACAGCACAAAACAGGCCCTTCGGCCCCACAAGTTGTGCCGAACATATCCCTACCTTTTAGGCCTACCCATAACCCTATTAAATCCCAGGCACTCATCCAGGAGTCTCTTAAAAGACCCTATTGAGTTTGCCTCCACCACCACTGACGGCAGCCGATTCCACTCGCCCACCACCCTGTGTGTGAAAAACTTCCCCCCAACATTTCCCCTGTACCTACCCCCAAGCACCTTAAACCTGTGTCCTCTCGTAGCAGCCATTTCCACCCTGGGAAAAAGCCTCCGAGAGTCCACCCGATCTATGCCTCTCAACATCTTATATACCTCTACTAGGTCTCCTCTCATCCTACGTCTCTCCAAGGAGAAAAGACCGAGCTCCCTCAGCCTATCCTCATAAGGCATGCCACTCAATCCAGGCAACATCCTTGTAAATCTCCTCTGCACCCTTTCAATCTTTTCCACATCCTTCCTGTAATGAGGCAACCAGAACTGAGCACAGTACTCCAAGTGGGGTTGACGAGGGTCTTATATAGCTGCATCATTATCCCCGGACTCCTAAATTCAATCCCCCGATTGATAAAGGCCAGCACACCATACGCCTTCTTAACCACCTCCTCCATCTGTGGGGCCGATTTTAGAGTCCTATGGACCTGGACCCCAAGGTCCTCCTGATCCTCCACAGTACTAAGAGTCATTCCCTTTATATTGTACTCCTTCATCCTATTTGACCTGCCAAAATGGACTACGCATTTATCTGGGTTGAAGTCCATCTGCCACTTCTCCGCCCAGTCTTGCATCCTATCTATGTCCCTCTGTAACTTCTGACATCCCTCCAGACTATCCACAACCCCACCAACCTTTGTGTCGTCGGCAAACTTACCAACCCATCCCTCCACTTCCTCATCCAGGTCATTTATGAAAATGACAAACAGCAAGGGTCCCAGAACAGATCCCTGGGGCACACCACTGGTGACCGACATCCAATTAGAAAAAGACCCATCTATACACACTCTCTGCCTCCTTTGGGCAAGCCAGTTCTGGATCCACAGGGCAGCAGCACCTTGGATCCCATGCCCCCTCACTTTTTCTAGAAGCCTTGCATGGGTGACCTTATCGAACGCCTTCCATATAAACCACATCTACCGCTTTCCCTTTGTCAATGTGTTTAGTCACATTTTCGAAGAACTCCACCAGGCTCATAAGGCACGATCTGCCTTTGACAAAGCCGTGCTGAGTATTCTTGAGCATACTAAACCTCTCTAAATGCTCATAAATCCTGTCCCTCAGGATCTTCTCCATCAGCTTACCAACCACGGAGGGTAGACTCACCGGTCGGTAATTTCCTGGGCTATCCCTATTCCCCTTCTTGAAAATAGGAACCACATCCGCAATCCTCCGGCACCTCTCCCGTCTCCATCGACGAGGCAAAGATCATCGCCAGAGGCTCTGCAATCTCTTCCCTCACCTCCCACAGTAACCTGGGGTACATCCCATTCGGACTCGGCGACTTATCTATCTTGATGCCATTCAAAGATTCTAGCACAACCTCTTTTTTAAAAGTCCACATACTCAATCTTTTCAGTCCACCGCAAGCCCGCAGTACATCCACCCAGGTCCCTTTCCTCTGTGAAAACTGAGGCAAAATACTCATTAAGCACCTCTGCCTACTTGAATGTCTGCAGTCCTTGTGGTGCAGGTACACCCACTGTGTTATTAGAGAGGGAGTTCCAGGATTTTGACCCAGCAACAATGAAGGAACGGTGATATATTTCCAAGTCAAGATGCTCAATGACCTGGAACCTCTGGGTGATGGTGTTGCCAGGTATCTACTGCTTGTTTTTCTAGATAGTAGGGGTCGTGGGTTTGGAAGGTGCTGCCTAAGGAACCTTGGTCAGTTCCTTCAGTGCATCTTTTAGATCGTATACACGGCTGCCATTGTTTGTCAGTGGTGGAGGAATTGAACATTTGTAGAAGGGGTAGCAATCAAGCACGCTACTTTGTCCTGAATGACATCGAGCTTTCTTGTGTGTTGTTGCAGCTATGCTCATCCAGGTAAGTGGAAGAGTTAGTCGCCACAGGATTCCTAGCCTTTGACCTGTTCTGGTAGCCACAGTATTTATATGACTAGTCCAGTTCAGTTTCTGGTCAATGGTAACCCCCAGAATATCGATAGTAGGGAATTCAGCTGCTCATGAACGCTTAGTTTGGGTTCTGCCAGGGTCACAGCCCTTGACCTCATTACAATCTTGGTTCAAACATGGACAAAAGAGCTGAATGCTATAAGTGGGGTGAGTGACTACCCTGACATCAAGGCAGTATTTGACCGAGTATGACATCAAGGAGCCCTAGCAAAACTGGAGGCAATAGGGATCATGGGGAAAACTCTCTGCTGGTTAAAGTCATATCTGGCTCAAAGAGGAAGATGCTTGTTTTCAAATCTATGGCATCACTGCAGAAGTTCCTCAGTATAGTGTCTTAGGACCAACCATCTTCAGCTGCTTCATCAATGACCTTCCTTCCATCATAAGGTCAAAAGTGTGGATGTTCACTGATGACGGCATGGTAGCACAGTGGTTAGCACTGCTGCTTCACAGCTCCAGGGACCTGGGTTCGATTCCCGGCTCAGGTCACTGTCTGTGTGGAGTTTGCACATTCTCCTCGTGTCTGCGTGGGTTTCCTCCGGGTGCTCCGGTTTCCTCCCACAGTCCAAAGATGTGCGGATTAGGTCGATTGGCCAGGTTAAAAATTTCCCCTTAGAGTCCTGAGATGCGTAGGTTAGAGGGATTAGCGGGTAAATATGTGGGGGTAGGGCCTGGGTGGGATTGTGGTCGGTGCAGACTCGATGGGTCGAATGGCCTCCTTCTGCACTGTAGGGTTTCTATGACTGCACAATGTTCTATATCATTTGTGACTCCTCAGAAATTGAAGCAGTCCATGTCCAAATGCAGCAAGACGTGGACAATATCCAGGCTTGGGCTGACAAGTAACATTTGCGCCACACAAATGCCAAGCAATTACCATCTCCAACAAGAGACGATCCAAACATCACCCCTAACATTCAATCCCCCACCAAAGTAGGCCTGATAGAAGGACCGACATCTATGAGGGGGACTTCTGGAAGAGACCGTGATGGATGTTGCAAGTGCTTCAGCCTTATCTTTTGCACTGATGTGCTGGGCTCCTCCATCATTGAGGATGGGGATATTTGTGGAACCTCCTCCATCAGGGAGTTGTTTAATTGTCCACTGGATGTGGCAGCACTGCAGAGCTTATGTCTTATCTGTTGGTTGTATGATTGCCTATTACTTGCTGCTTATGCTGTTTGGTATGCAAGTAGTCCTGTTTTGTAGCTTCACCAGGTTGACACCTCACTTTTAGGTAACCCTGGTGTTGCTGCTGGCATGCCCTCCTGCACTCTACACTGAATGAGGGCTGATCCCCTGGCTTGGTGGTAATGGTAGAGTGGGGAATGTGCTGGGCCATGAGGTTACAGATTATGGTTAAGTACAATTCTGTTGATGCTGATGGCCCACAGTGGCTCATGGATGCCTAGTTTTGAGCTGTTAGATCTGTTCCAAGTCTATCCCATTTAGCATGGTGGTAGTTCCACACAAAATGATGGAGTGCATCCTCAATACAAGGATGGGACTTAGTCTCCACAAGGACTGTCAGGTGGTGACTCCGTGTCATGGACCGATGCACCTGCAGCAGGCAGGTTGGTGAGGGCGAGGTCAAGTATGCTTTTCCCTCTTGTTGGTTCCCTCACCACCTGTTGCAGTCCCAATCTAGCAGCTATGTTCCTTTAGGACCTGGCCAGTTCATGTGCTGGTACTACCAAGCCTCTCTTGGTGATGGACATCGAAGTCTCCTTTCCAGAATACCTTCTGCACTCTCGCCACCCTCAGTGCTTCCTCCAACTGGTGTTTAACATGGAGGAGTATTGATTCATCAGCTGAGTTTGACTCAAGACTTCATGGGATCCAGAGTCGATGTTGAGGACTCCCAGGGCAACTTCCTCCCGACTGTATACCACTGTGCCACTGTCTGTCCCACCAGTGGGTGGTGGGACATTATTTTTAAAGTATCATTCTGTGAGGATGACATCAGGCGGTTGCCAGCTCTCCCAATCTTGGCACAAGCCCCAGGAGGACTTTGCATGGTCGACAGTTATTTCCACTGCCTAGGTCGATGATGGGTAAGTCTATCTGGTCTCATTACTTTTTGTTCCATTTGTTTTCATTCAATCACTGATACAACTGAGTGGCTTGCTAGGCCATTTTCAACCATGTTGCTGTGGGTCTGGAGACACATGTAGGAAAGACCAGGCGAGGTTTTTACGACAATTGACATTGGTCATCATTGTACTTTTTTAAATTCCAGCTATTTCGTTTTATTTTTTAAATTTGAACCCAGGGCTCCAGAGGGTCTCTGGATTACTAGTCAAGTGACAATACCACTGTGCCACTACCTTCCCTTGCAACTACCTGTACCTGGAATACTTAAACATTTACAGGACAGGAAATCTTCATTATTAGCTAATTAGAATTAACTAGCCAAGACAAAACAACAAAAAACAAAGAAAAGTACAGCACAGCAACAGGCATTAGGGCCCTCCAAGCCTGTGCTGATCATGATGCCCTAATTAAATTTAAAAAACCTTCTGCTCTTACTCGGTCCGTATCCCTCTATTCCCTCCCTATTCATATACCCATCCAGATACCTCTTAATGTTGCTAATGTGCCTGCACCACATCCTCTGCCAGCGCATTCCAGGCACCCACGACCCTCTTTGTGAAAAACTTCCCCCGCACTTTTCCCTTAAATTTTCCCCCTCTCACCTTGAACCTGTGGCCCCTTGTAATTGACACTTTCACTCTTGGAAAAAGCCTCTGGCTATCCACCCTATCTATGCCTCTCAATTTTGTAGCCCTCTATCAGGTCTCTCCTCAGCCTCCATCTTTCCAGTGAAAACAATCCTAGTTTATTCAACCTCTCCTCATAGCCAACACCCTCGAGACCAGGCAACATCCTGGTGAACCTTCTTTGCACTCTCTCCAAAGCTTCCACATCCTTCTGGTAGTGTGGTGATCAGAACTGCACAAAATATTCCAAATGCGGCCTAACCAAGGTTTTATTTAGCTGCAACATGTGGGGACACACGACATAGGGAGGATAGGGGAAGGGGATATTAGGCAGGGATTTATGGAGTTGGGGTGGAAACTAAAGGCCAAGACTGACAGAGTGGTTATCTCTGGACTCTTGCCTGTACCACGGGATAGTTTAGAGAGGAATAGGGAGAGGGAAGGTTTGAATTCATGGCTGAGGGGATGGTGCAGGAGGGAGGGGTTCAGGTACTTAAGCAATTGGGGCTCGTACTGGGGAAGGTGTGACCTCTATGAGAAGGATGGTCTACACCTTAATCAGAAGGGGACCAATATCCTGGGGGGTAAATTTGCTAAGGCCATGCAGGGAGGTTTAAACTGATTCGGGGGGGGGGGAGGGATCCTGAGTAGTGGGGCTGAAAGTGAGGGATGCATGGATGGGGACTGCAATGCACGGCATTGCAGAGGTGGGGTGGAGCAGGGTTTGAAATGTGTATACTTCAATGCCAGGAGTATTCGCAATAAAGTGGGTGAACTTGCAGCGTGGATCAGTACCTGGGACTTCGATGTTGTGGCTATTTCAGAGACATGGATAGAGCAGGGGCAGGAATGGATGCTGCAGGTCCCGGGGTTCAAATGTTTTAGTCGAAGTAGGGAAGGAGGTAGAAGAGGGGGAGGGGTAGCATTATTGGTCAGAGATTGTATCACAGTGTCAGAGAGGAGGTTTGATGAGGACTTATCTGTTGAGGTAGTATGGGCGGAGATTAGAAATAGGAGAGGAGAGGTCACCCTGTTGGGAGTCTTTTATAGACCTCCTAAAAGTTCTAGAGAGGTTGAGGAAAGGATTGCGGAGTCAATCCTGCTTAGGAGTGAAAGTAATAGGGCAATTGTTATGGGGGATTTTAACTTGACTAATATTGACTGGAATTGTTATAGCTCTAGCTCGTTAGAGGGGTCAGTTTTTGTTCAAAGCGTGCAGGAAGGTTTTTTGACTCAGTATGTAGACAGGCCAACTAGAGGTGAGGCTATATTGGATCTGGTGCTGGGAAATGAGCCAGACCAGGTGCTAGACTTGGAAGTTGGTGTGCATTTTGGTGATAGTGACCACAATTCGGTTACGTTCACCTTAGTGATGGAAAGGGATAGGCATGAACCTCGGGCCAATGGTTTTAGCTGGGGGAAGGGTAATTATGAGGCTATTAGGAGAGAATTAGGAAACATAGGTTGGACTAGGAGATTACAGGGACTGGGAACGTCCGACATGTGGAGTTTTTTCAAGGAGCAGCTACTGCGAGTCTGTGATAGGTATGTCCCTGTCAGGCAAGGAGGAATTGGTAGGGCTAGGGAACCGTGGTGCACCAAAAAAGTTTCTTTGTTGGTTAAAAAGAAAAAGGAGGCTTATGTTCGGATGAGACGTGAGCACTCGGGTAGTGCACTAGAAAGCTTTAGATTGGCTAAGAGGGAGTTGAAGAGCGAGCTTAGAAGGGCTAAAAGGGGACATGAGAAGACTTTGGCGGATAGGGTTAAAGAGAATCCTAAGGCGTTCTATAGGTATGTCAAGAACAGAAGGTTGGTTAGGGCAAGTTTAGGGCCAGTTATAGATGGCAGAGGGAAGTTATGTGTGGAACCGGAGGAGATTGGTGAAGCATTGAACCAATATTTCTCTTCGGTGTTCACGCAAGGGGACATGAATATAGCTGAGGAGGACACTGGGTTGCAAGGGAGTAGAATAGACAGTATTACAGTTGATAAGGAGGATGTGCAGGATATTCTGGAGGGTCTGAAAATAGATAAATCCCCTGGTCCGGATGGGATTTATCCAAGGATTCTCTGGGAGGCAAGAGAAGTGATTGCAGAGCCTCTGGCTCTGATCTTCAGGTCGTCGTTGGCCTCTGGTATAGTACCAGAAGATTGGAGGTTAGCGAATGTTGTCCCATTGTTTAAGAAGGGGAACAGAGACTTCCCCGGGAATTATAGACCGGTGAGTCTCACTTCTGTTGTCGGCAAGATGTTGGAAAAAATTATAAGGGATAGGATTTATAGTTATTTGGAGAGTAATGAATTGATAGGTGATAGTCAGCATGGTTTTGTGGCAGGTAGGTCGTGCCTTACTAACCTTATTGAGTTTTTTGAGAAAGTGACCAAGGAGGTGGATGGGGGCAAGGCAGTGGACGTGGTATATATGGATTTTAGTAAGGCGTTTGATAAGGTTCACCATGGTAGGCTTCTGCAGAAAATGCAGATGTATGGGATTGGGGGTGATCTAGGAAATTGGATCAGGAATTGGCTAGCGGATAGGAAACAGAGGGTGGTGGTTGATAGTAAATATTCATCATGGAGTGCGGTTACAAGTGGTGTACCTCAGGGATCTGTTTTGGGGCCACTGCTGTTTGTAATATTTATTAATGATCTGGATGAGGGTATAGTTGGGTGGATTAGCAAATTTGCTGATGACACCAAAGTCGGTGGTGTGGTAGACAGTGAGGAAGGGTGTCGTAGTTTGCAGGAAGACTTAGACAGGTTGCAAAGTTGGGCCGAGAGGTGGCGGATGGAGTTTAATGCGGAGAAGTGTGAGGTAATTCACTTTGGTAGGAATAACAGATGTGTTGAGTATAGGGCTAACGGGAGGACTTTGAATAGTGTGGAGGAGCAGAGGGATCTAGGTGTATGTGTGCATAGATCCCTGAAAGTTGGGAATCAAGTAGATAAGGTTGTTAAGAAGGCATATGGTGTCTTGGCGTTTATTGGTAGGGGGATTGAATTTAGGAGTCGTAGCGTTATGTTGCAACTGTACACAACTCTGGTGCGGCCGCACTTGGAGTACTGTGTGCAGTTCTGGTCCCCACATTACAGGAAGGATGTGGAGGCTTTGGAGAGGGTGCAGAGGAGGTTTACCAGGATGTTGCCTGGTATGGAGGGGAGATCCTATGAGGAGAGGCTGAGGGATTTGGGATTGTTTTTCGCTGGAAAGGCGGCGGCTAAGAGGGGATCTTATTGAAACATATAAGATGATTAGAGGTTTAGATAGGGTGGATAGTGATAGCCTTTTTCCTCTGATGGAGAAATCCAGCACGAGGGGGCATGGCTTTAAATTGAGGGGGGGTAGTTATAGAACCGATGTCAGGGGTAGGTTCTTTACCCAGAGGGTGGTGAGGGATTGGAATGCCCTGCCAGCATCAGTAGTAAATGCGCCTAGTTTGGGGGCGTTTAAGAGATCCGTAGATAGGTTCATGGACGAAAAGAAATTGGTTTAGGTTGGAGGGTCACAGTTTTTTTTTTAAACTGGTCGGTGCAACATCGTGGGCCGAAGGGCCTGTTCTGCGCTGTAATGTTCTATGTTCTATGTTCTATGCAACATGATTTGTTGACTCTTGTACTCAATTTCCAGGCTGATGAAGGCAAGCATGCCATATGCCTTATAATTACCTTTGCCACCTATGTTGCCACTTTTAGGGAACTGTGGACCTACATGTCCAGATCCCTTTATGTGTTAATGTTCCTAAGGGTTCTGCCATTTACAGTATAATTTGATCCTCCAAAATGCATCACCTCGCATTTGTCCGAATTAAATTCCATCTGCCATTTCTGTGCCCAAGTCTCCAATCTATCTATATCCTGTTGTATCCTCTGACAATCTCCGGCACTATCAGCAGCTCCACCAATCTTCGTGTCATCCACAAACTTACGAATCTGACCACCCACACATTTCGCCAGATCATTCATATATAATCAAACAACAGAGGTCTGTAAAACTGTTCTACATTTAATGAACTAGCCCTTTACATTGGACTGGAATTACAAAGCAAAATATCTAATGCATTTTTTGTCTGTCAGCTTTTGCTCGTTTTCTGGGTGAGCACACATGAATTAGTAGAGACATTTCATACCTCTTACTGTCCCATGTTGAACACATGTTAACTAGATACAATCACTGATTCATTCTAATTGCAGTCATTTTTCCATGATACTTCATACCCCAGGGTCACCCTCATATTTAATGGATTGCTTTAAGCACATCTTTTTGCAGCTTTATTGTGCATTATTGATCTCCCTCAATAAACTTCTTTTAAACCATATTAGTCTTCTCATTTCTGGTATCTTCTCTGCTTCAGTTTCTGAATGAGAGAGCATGAGAAATTGGATCCATCATATTCTAGTTTGATTACCTACATTAGCAATCTGGGAATCCATACTGGATGGATACAGAAGGTTTTTGGTCATAATTTGGAGTGGATAACTTACTTACACAAGAAATATTGATTCTTTGCAATTTTTTCCTCAATAATACTGTACAGCCCAGGGTTACTCTCATATTTAATGGGTTAATTTTAAGCACATCTTTTCAGAGTCCACATTCCCTTCTGAAGTGATGCAAGGTCATTGGCCTGAAACATTTAACATCTCTCCACAGATGCTGCCTCGCCTGTGTATTTCTAGCACCTCCTGTTTTTAGTTCAAATATTGATCCTTGTTCTGTTTTGTAATGCAATTATATGTTGAATCTCACTAGTGTGCTCGCACAATGTAACTGAATATTGTCTTGATCTCCTGTTAATTTACAATAAAATTTTCAAAATATAAATCTTAATTTATATTATATGTGCGGCACAGCGGCTCGCACTGTTGCCTCACAGCACCAGGGACCCGGATTCAATTCCAGCCTTGAGTGACTGTGTGGAGTTTGCACATTCTCTCCGTGTCTGTGTGGGTTTCCACGGGTGCTCCCATTTCCTCCCAAATTCCAAAATGTGCAGATTAGGTGGATTGGCCATGCTAAATTATCCCTTAGTATCAGGGGGATTAGCAGGGTAAATACGTGGGTTTACGGGTATAGGGCCTGGGTGGAATTGTTGTTGGTGCAGACACAATGAGCCAAATGGCCTCCTTCTGCACTGTAAGGATTCTATGATTCTACGATTAATGAACATGCTTTTCTGCCTCTCATTGGATTTTTCAAAGGAAATAAACAATGGCCAGAATTCCATGGCTGGGATTCTCTGGCCCCGCTGCTATGAACGGAGATTTGACTGAGAGTCAAATTCGCCATTCTCACTGGCAGTGATAACGGGGCGTGAGATCAGAGAATTCTGGCTAATATTTTATTAACCATGAGTACCAACCACAATTCTTGATTTTCTGGGAGAAGTTATTGATCTGCCCAGTGGAAAGGAATTTGAAATTCATTGCAATGGGATCTTTTAATATTTTTGATCTGTTTATTTCATTTGCACACTGTGTTGAGACTCTATCTGAAAGAGCATACATTGAACAAGCTGATGAATACACACAGAATAATCATAGAACCTACAGTGCCATCGAGTCCGCACCGACCACAATCCCACCCAGGCCCTATTCCCTTTACCCCTCATATTTACCCTGCTAATCCCTCTGACACTAGGGTTAATTTATCATGGCCAATCAACCTAACCCACATGCCTTTGGACTGTAGAAGGTAACTGGAGCACGAGGAGGAAACCCACACAGGCACGCCCGTTAGGAACTTGTCATTGTGTTTGATGCAAGCCAAGGGCAGCTTTATGTTCAAAAATTTCACATTCAACAATTTCTATAATTCAGTTTCCCATGTTAATTTAATTTTTAACTACTTAATGGATTTAAAATCTAAGGGCTGGATTCTCCAATGTCGGGCACCCCACCACTGGTGCCAGTGAGAGTGGAGAATTTGGTGCTCAGTAAAATCTCCAAACACGACAATGGGACTGGAGAATTCCAGCCAAGTTTTCAAAGACTTCTTTTAAAAAAAGTGTACAGGTGAATCAATTCTGAAAATAAGATTAAATAATTTGTTTCTTAAAATGAAACACAAAACATAGAAAATGGAATTACAGAAGCTTGAAAATTTGACCAGGTTTCTCACCGTAGGATTGACATTAACAGTTAGCTCCAGCAGCAGTTCATATTCTGAATGAATGATTGTTATCGTAGATGGTTATGGGTTATTCAAACTTCTTCATTTTGAAATATTAACAGTTCAGTTGGGTGAGGTAGGGTGGTGTGGTAAGTAGAGAAAGGACAAAATAAATCATTAAGCTTCAAACATATTAGTTCATGGATTTTAAGTGATCACATGAATTAAAAATAGAACAAGAATGCAATGCCCTTACCTCCAAAGGAAGTTGTTTGAAAGCATTTACTAAATAATCAGCCCCTGTAGCTATGCCAACAAGTGCAGCAATCTTTTCTGGACGTGCTAATGCAGCTAGGAGCATCAACCATCCACCCATACTGGAACCCACAATAACCTTAAAAAAAAGAAAAATACTTTTACTATTTAGAACGAGTGGGATATGTCAACATTTTCCTCCCTACTGTCCAATTAGCAGAGAGTATTTTGCGAAAGAATTGAAAGAGCCACTTAAGGGAATGCCATAATAATAAGACATGTTATTTAAAAAGTCTGGTTTTAGCTTGCAATTTGCAGGTCAACTGCTGACGGGGAACAATTTTCATGGAGTTACATTGCGCAATTCCATTGAAGATGTGAAGTGCATGAGCTGTGAGGCAATGATATATTTCAAGATGGTTCAAAGACCGAGGGAGAGGCTCAAAGGTTCTTGAATGTGGCACTGCAAGTCCTGATGGAGGAGGTGGAGGAGAAGGTGGGAAGTCCTGTTACCCCCAAGGAGGTCACAGAGGCAAATAATGCGGCAGAAATGAGAGATCAGATCAGGTGGATGACAGCTGTAGCCCTGCCCCCAGATTCCACTCTAGTGTTGCAGAAAAATTGAATGATTTGCCACAAGTGCTTTAGGGAAAATCCCATCTCAAAATAACTTCTCAATAAATCCACCATCAACAGCATTACAATCTTAACAAAATTCCTCTACCACCCAAGTATACAGTAACATTCGCACATTCAATTTTATTACATCCTTCGCGGGTTTTACTCCTGTAGCTTGACCAAAAAGAGAATTACAGAACAAACTAAGAATATCATTTTCGTAACTGCCAATAAATCAGAAAATAAGGTGAAAATTTGGAGTATATACTGAAATTCCAGAAAGGGAACAGCTAGCCTCATGTCACAGGTGGATATACACCGGAAAGGTACGCTCCGCATGGCACATACCTGAAATACATAGGGGCTTTACATACATAGGGACTTTAAATCCATAGGTTTAAACATGAAGCAAAGTCATAGAATCCTACATGCAGTGCCATTCAGTCCATCACGTCTGCACCAACTCTTTAACAAGAGCATCTTACACAGGCCCTTTGCCCCATCCTAACCCCGTAACCTCACGTATTTACCATGGCTAATCCATCTAACCTACACATCTTGGGACACTAAGGGATAATTTAGTATGGCCAATCTACCTATGCTGCACCTAAGCTTTAGACTGTGGGAGGAAACCAAAGCACACGGATGAAACCCATGCAGACACGGGGAGAATGTGCAAACTCCACAGTCACCCAAGGCTGGAATTGAACCTGATGCTGCAAGGCAGCAGTGCTAATCGCTGTGCCACCCCTTTGGCAATTACATTATGAAGTTAATTGCCTTTATAAAAGACAGGTGATGATTACTGGCTCAACTTCCAAAAGAGTATAAAATGGACATAGCTGGAACCGTTAGGTTGGGGGTGAACCATAAGGAGTTTGTATCTCTATTGAGCTGTATATAAAATAAGCTTACTGAAGGTAAAAGACAAGCTGCTGATTATTCTTTCATCATGTACCACCATTAAGATGATTAGAGACGACCTCACTTTGTTTGCACTCGCTGCCGGTCCCCCTTCTGACAACTTGAGTTTTATCTTCTTCCAAGATGCCTGCCTTGCCACAACCCAAGGACCTTCCTCCACGCCTCACTCGAGCTCAAGGGTGTCCATCTCAAATGTACTCAGGATGAGCAGGTTGGCCACCCCATCACCAGTTGCTGAGCGTTCAGTGGCATTATGGCTACTCTTCTATAAGTATGAAGACCATTCATTACTCCACCCTCCACATCATATCATGATCTCGCACTGCCCCTCCAACCTGCACCCGTGTACCACATTGAAGTTCCCGTCATCTTTGCACACCTGACTCTTAGATGGATCCCAAGCTTGTGATCTCATCCCCCAGCCATAACATGCACAATCTATGTGCTTTCTGTTACTCTGCAAATCTAGCATTCAACATGGCTTTATGCTAAGGAGGTGTAGGAAGCAAAGGTATGTCAGCGGAAGATGAAGAAATTGAAAGGCGACTGAATCAAAGACACTGAAGAACCGCTAGAGCTGAATGATCATTAAGGACAGCCATCCTTCCAGACTTCAACATTGGACCATGCCAATTTGGTACTCATCCTTGCGGAGTGTAGATCATGGAACCTTCTTCGGCACTGTATCCAGGTCACCATTGTGTGCCCGCTGACCTGGCCTGCCACCTCATCCTGGGGGGCCGGGGGGTGGGGGCGGTAAGAAAGTTCATAGATGGAAACACTCAACATAGCTGCTTTGGGTCCCTCAGATCACCTTCAGCCACCGTGTGAAATTCAGGCCATGGAGTCAAATCACACCAAGGGGAATTTATAATTAATAAGCAAAGTTCATCACGATGATATACATGTAACTATTGGCTCATCACTTAAATCTTTCAGAGAAAGAAATTTCTCTTGACCTAGTCTGAACTGCATGTGCCTCAAGATCCCCAGTCTCTGAAATGGCTGAGCAGACCATCAACTGCTACAAAAAAGGATCACCTGGCATCGACCTGGGTAGGAGGCACACCTTGCTTATTCAACCCTGCAGAGTCTTTCTCATTAGAATCTGGGGACATGTGCCAAAATGGGAGAGCTGTCCCACAGACTCGTTAAACAACTGCCAATGTCCCAGGCACCATCATCACCATCCCTGGGTATGCCCTGTCATCATCACCATCCCTGGGTATGCCCTGTCATCATCACCATCCCTGGGTATGCCCTGTCATCATCACCATCCCTGGGTATGCCCTGTCTCACTGGCAGCACAGTGATATACAGTCAGAAATGATTGACCCTGGGGCTCCTCAGCATTGATCCCAGACCACTTGAAGACTCATGGCATGAGGTAAAACATAGACAAGGAAAGTTCCTTCTGATCACCACCAACAGCCTTCCCTCAACCCAAGAATCAGTCCACTTTGAACACAAGTTGGAAGAAGCATTGAAGATAGCAATGGCATACAATATTCTTTGGGTGGTGAATGGCCCATTTCCAGGAGTGGTTCAGTACCATGACCGAACAGGCTGGCTGAGTGCTAGGAACATCTACGAGACTGAGTCTGTGCCAGTGGTGAGAGAACCAACAAAAGTGAAAAACTACATGAACTCAGCCTCATCAATTTATCAGTTGCAGATGCATCTATCAATGACAACACGTGACCACTACCCAGTCCTATCGCTACAAAGTTCCTTCTCCTTGATGATACCTCCATTGTGTTGTGTGGCACAGCAGCTCAAAACTGGGCATTAATGAAGCATTGTCAGGAGCAGCAGAATTGTGTTTAACCACAGTCTGTAACCTCAAATGTTTGCTATATCCTTCATTTTACAATTATCATCAAGCCAGGGAAACAACCAGTTCAGTAAGTGTGATACAGAATGCTGAGCAGCAGCACCAAGCATAGCTAAAAATAAAGTACCAATCGGGTAAAACTACAACACAAGACTACATTCAAGCTAAACAGCAGAAACTATGCTATAAGACAGAGCTAAGCGATCCCACAACCAACAGATCAGATCAGATCAAAACTCTGCAGTCTTGGCACACTCAATTGTGAAATGTGGTGGATAATTAAACAAATAACTGGAAAATACTCCAGAAATATCCCCATCAGAACACAGTGGGTCAGTCCAAAGACAAGGCTAAAGCACTGTGAACATTTTCAACCAGAAGTGCAAGCAGATAATCTATTTCAGCCTCCTTCAAAGGTTATATTGTGACCCAACCTGTCTATCACCACCACCAACTCAACTTTCAACTTTGCTGGTGACACCACCATAATGCGTCGGATCTCAAACAATGATGAGACAGAGTACAGAAAAGAGATCGAGAATCTGGTGAACTGGTGTGACGACAATAATCTCTCTCTCAATGTCAACAAAATGAAGGAGATAGTCATCGACTTCAGGAAACATAATGGAGGACATGCCCCTGTCTGCATCAATGGGGACAAAGTGGAAATGGTTGAGAGCTTCAAGTTTCTAGGTGTCCAGATCACAACCTGTCCTGGTCCCTCCATGTCGATGCAATAGTTAAGAAAGCCCACCAATGCCTCTACTTTCTCAGGAAGCTAAGGAAATTTGGCATGTCCACGACTCTCACCAACTTTTACAGATGCACCATAAAAAGCATTCTTTCAGGTTGTATCACAGCTTGGTATGGCTCCTGCTCTGTCCAAGATCGCAATAAACTATAAAGGGTCGTGACATGCAAACCAGCCTCCCATTCGTTGACTTTGTCTACACCTTCTGCAGCCTCGGAAAAGCAGCCAACATAATCAAGGAGCACATACACCCCAAACATATTCTCTTCCACCTTCTTCCGTCAGGAAAAAGATACAAAATTCTGAGCTCACATGCCAGCTTCTTTCCTGCTGCCGTCAGACTTTTGAATGGAGCTACTTCGTATTAAGTTGATCTTTCTCAACAACGTAGCTATGGCTGTAGCACTACATTCTGCATCCTCTCCTTTCCTTCTCTATGGAAGGTATGCTTCGTCTGTATAGCATGCAAGAAACAATACTTTTCACCGCATACTAAGACATGTGACAATAATAAATCAAATCAAATATTTCAGACGGACACAATAGATTCCAAGATGTTGAAGTGCAGGGGAAGTTATCCCTGGTTAAAAACGAATATGCTGGAAATACTCAGGAGGTTTGGCAGCATCTGTGGGGGAAAAAAAGTTAACATTTCAGGCCTGAAAGCATACATCAAAGCTCTTCTCCCGAGTTATCCCTGGGGTCCTGGCCAATATTTATTCTTCTATCAACATTACAAATGCAGATAATCTGGCCGATATTATATTTGTTTCTGGAGGTTTGGGTGTGCACAAAATCACTACAATGTTTCCTACGTATCCAATAGTGACTACAGTTCAAAAGTACTTTATTGGCTGTGAAGTGCTTTGGGGCATTCAGTGTTCATAAGAAGGACCATATCAATGCAAGTTTTTCTTTTGTACATGGAGTAGAGTATTGGATCAGCTGACAGGATGGGAGGCAAGCCAGAAAGGCATTGGAATAGTAGAATCCAAAGAAGCCAGAAGCACAAATGAGAGTTTTAGTAGCAGATGGTGCTAGATAGAAATTGGTGGTCTTTGAGATGGAGAGGATATGCGATCAGGAACTCAGCTTGAAATTTAATAGAACATCAAGTTGCAAATGGTCTAGTTCACCATGTGCTGAGAACAAGAACATATTTGAGGATATAGTACATGAAAGCTACATCTGTGAACAGGAGTGAGCGTGCGAGACAAGAATTTGTTAAGCAGACAATTTTCCCTACAATACAAGTTTTCACAGTTTTTCTAGTTATCATCTCAAAAGTACAAGTAAAGTAGGCCATTATTTTTCCTGAATCTGCAATTCACCTGCATTTGGCAATATGAACATTTACCTTTTATAGTTACAGCCAATGGAAATCCTCCCTGAAAGTCTCTAAAATTACTGGAAAGATATTTATAATAATTTATTTAGGTCATAAAATCTTACTTGTGGTCCTTCTGCGAGTTCATCAAGCACAGCCAAAACATCCTTCTTCCATTGTCCTATCGAACTCTCACTGAATACTCCTCCAGAAGCACCACATCCCGAATAATCAAACCTTGTAAAGGCAAAATCAAATGTTGTAAGGCTTCAATCTACCAGCTTTATAAATCACTTTAACAAACAAAATTAGGGGAAGTTATATCCACAGAGATGCCAGCTCCACCCACTTCACCAATCATGAAACTCTTTAAAAATTACGAGATTATAGAAAGGTCGTGAGTTGCTACTTTTCCCCACAAACATAAATATAGATTGACAATTGACTTAAAGACCTCAAAGCAGCTGATTTAATCTTTACCAGGCCGGAGCTTTTTAACAAAAATATATTATTGCATCTGAAAATACTTTACAAGAAACTTACTTGTTATTCATCTATGACTATAGCCCCCCCCACCAGAGGAGGTGTTCAGTGTCATATTTTCCTGTTAGAAACCAATGAGCTGAAAGCAAAAAGGAACCAGGTGCATAACTCAACCTCATAGTTGCTGGATACTAACCAGGGATAGGAAACAAGTAAAGTAGAAAATGCTGGAAATATTCAGCATGTTCGGCAGCATCTGTGCAGAGAACCTGTTAACATGTCAGATTGGTGAGCATTCATCAAAAGCTCTGGTGAAAAATCACAGACCTGAAATGTTAACTCTGTTTCCCTCTTCACAGATGCTGCCAATCCTACTAAATATTTCCAGCATTTTCTATTTCATTTCAGATTTCCAGCATTCATAGTTTTTTGCTTTTGTATTGAAGAGAGGGTTCACTATTGTTTATAAACATGTTGGTTAAATGTGCTATATTGTTATTTATAAATGTATTTCTGTTTATTCAATGGAAGTATCTGACTTGAACTTTCTAAATGTAATTATCCATGTGTCATTAATCAGTGCATTTATGTATCTGTCAGCTGTAATCACATGAAGCTTCATTCTCAAGTCATGTCCAGTTTAAACATATCTCACTGTCCTTTTTTTGCCATCTTTTCTTTCCAATATATTTAATCTACTCATTGTAGCATGTGGAACTTGGCCCCAGTGAAGTGCATTATTAACTGTTCCCTTTTCTTTTGGCTTTTATTTCAAACCTAATAAGGTCTAGTCATTGTGTCCCAGAAGCACTACTAGAGAAAGCATCAAATTCTGTTTCCTCTTAAGTTTTGGCATCGATGCTGCATGTACAATAGTAGGTCATCAGATACTTAAATATGAAGGATCTAGTAGATCCCAATCCAACAGCACAGAATTCCAGATCACTATCTACCCTCAACTTCACATTATTCACAAGGCCACACAACAGAAATCTTTGCTCCAGCTTCAGTATTCACAACGACCACGCGCATTGACAACATCCCGGCAAAGTACTGAAGACTTGTGGTCCAGAACTGCGCAAGTCCCTAGCCAAGCTATTCCAATGCAGCCTACCCACTGGTAGAAAATTGTGCAGTTATGTCCGGTCCACGAAAAGCAAGCCAAATCCAATCTGGTCAATTACCACCCATCATTCTACTCTCAATCAACAACAAAGTGATGGAAGATGTCATCAACAATGCTACCAAGCAGTGTTGATGGAGATCCTTAAAAATTGGTTCACACACTGTTGCATGTATTAATATCATGACCAGGCTCTGGGTGACATAAAGTCATACATTACAAAAGAGGCTCTTCAGCCCATCAGGTCTGCACCAACAAAACCACACCAATCTACATTAATGCCACTTTCAGTTCTTGACCCATAGCCTTGAATGCTATGACATTTCAAGTGCTCATCCGCATGGTTGAGGTTTCCCACCTCTACTGCCCTCCCAGGCAGTGCACTCCAGGACTCCCACCATCCTATGAATATCATGACCAGGCTCTGGGTGTGATGAAAAATTACTTCCTCAAATCCCCTCGAAACCTCCTACCCCTCACCTTAATATTATGCCCCCTAATTATTGACTCCTAAACTTGGGCGGCACAGTGGTTCAGCGTTCGATTCCCAGCTTGGTCACTGTCTGTGTGGAGTTTGCATGTTCTCCCCTGGTCTGCATGGGTTTCCTCTGGGTGCTCCAGTTTCCTCCCACAGTCTGAAAAACATGCTGGTTAGGTGCATTGACACGAACAGCGCCAGAGTGTGGCAACTACGGGAATTTCACAGTAACTTCATTGCAGTGTTAACGTAAGCTTTATTTGTGACTAATAAATAAAATAATAAACTTTAAGGGGAACAGCTGCCTTCTATCCACCCTGTCCATACCTATCATAATGTTATGCAGCTTAATCAGGCTCCCCCTCAGCCTTCTCTGCTCCAATGAAAACAACCTGAGACTATCCAACCTTTCTTCATGGCATAAATGCTCCAACACAAGCAACATCCTGGTGAATCTCCTCTGCAATCTCATCCTTCCTATAATGAGGCAACCAGAACTGCACACAATACTTCAGATGTGGCCTGAAGGAGGGTAGTATAAAACTCCTAGTATAAAAGGCCCTCATTTTAACCTTGTCTGCTTATCATAATAAATTTAAAGGTGAAGATGACAAGATGCCTTATGTATAAAATAAGGGTTCACAGTGTGTCCAATGCAATATATGCAAAGGTATTGTCTATATAACCACAAGTTAACCAAGTATTATGAAGTGGAGATGCCAGCGTTGGACTGGGGTGGACAGAGTAAGAAGTCTCATAATACCAGGTTAAAGTCCAACAGGTTTATTTGGAATCACGAACTTTCAGAGCACTGCTCCTTCATCAGTTATTATGAAGTACCAAGGATTATGAAATTCAACTGTATTCTTAATGTGTGCCTTGTGAATAGTTGCATGGGTAAGATGGATATAGAGGGATATGGGCCAAATGCGGTCAATTCGGACTAGCTTAGTGGTTTAAAAAAAGGGCGGCATGGACAAGTTGCGCCGAAGGGCCTGTTTCTATGCTGTAAACCTCTATGACTCTACAATATTACACATTGTTACCTTAGCCAACCGACGATCTAACTGCTCAGCATGATGAGAAGTAGACAGTAGCAGACAGACTGAATTCTTTGGGACAACGGGACATAGAGAGAGCAGTTCTCCTTATCAGCTTTGTCTGGCAGCTGTAAGTTAATCAGGGCTTTCGAATGCATGGGAGTGCGTTCGCTCATTGTTAATGAGGTTGGTGCAGTTTCTCATGCTGATAATGAGGCCAGGATCAGACGGGGGAACTGACTCCCTTTACCGTTTAAAATTTGCAGGTGTCAGAGAATATCCTTGAATCTACCGGATTTATGTAGTTAGGTTTCCCAGTACCGAGAAAAGAACCTTCAGGTGCAATGGACTAATGAGTTCCTAGTCCCACTGACAGGTAGAGCGTTATTGGCCAAGGTAATAATGTGTAATATTGTAGAGTCATAGAGGTTTACAGCATAGAAACAGGCCTTTTGGCCCAACCTGTCAATGCTGCTCTTTTTTTTTTAAACCACTAAGATAGTCCCAATTGCCCGCATTTGGCCCATATCCATCTTACCCATGTAACTGTTTAAATGCTTTTTAAAAGACAGTTGTACTCGCCTCTACTACTACCTCTGACAGCTTGTTCCAGACACTCACCACCCTCTGTGAAAAAATTGTCCCTCTGGACCCTTTTGTATCTCTCCCCTCTCACCTTAATCCTATGCCCTCTAGTTTTGGACTCCCCTACCTTTGGAAAAAGATGCTGACTATCTTGCTGATCTATGCCCTTCATTATTTTTATAGACCTCTATAAGCTCAGCCCAAGTTTCCTATGCACCAGGGGGAAAAAGTCCCAGTCTTCCAGCCCCTCCTTATAACTCAAACTATCAAATCCCAGTAGCATCCTAGTAAATCTTTTCTGCACTCTTTCTAGTTTAATAATATCCTTTCTATATTAGGGTGACCAGAACTGTACACAGTACTCCAAATGTGGCCTTACCAATGTCTTGTACAACTTGAACAAGACATCCTAACTCCTGTATTCAGTGTTCTGACCAATGAAACCATGCATGCCAAATGCCTTCTTCACCCACTCTGTCCACCGGTGACTCCACTTTCAAGGAACTATGAACATGTACCTCTAGATCTCTTTGTTCTATAACTCTCCCCAACACCCTACCAATAACTGAGTAAGTCCTGCCCTGGTTCGATCTGCCAAAATGCATCACCTCGCATTTATCTAAATTAAACTCCATCTGCCATTCATCAGCCCACTGGCCCAGTTGATCAAGATCCCATTGCAATCCGAGATAACCTTCTTCACTGTCCACCATGCCACTAATCTTAGTGTCATCTGCAAACTTACTAACTGTACCTCCTAAATTCTCATCCAAATCATGAATATAAGTGACAAATAACAGTGGACCCAGCACCAATCCCTGAGGCACACCGCTGGTCACAGACCTCCAGTTTGAAAAACAACCCTCTACAACCACCCTCTGGCTTCTGTCATCAAGCCACTGACTGTCCCTAATTAGTCTTTGCCTCTCTAAATGCCTGTAGATCTTGTCTCTCAGAATTGTAATTGGACCCTCCAGTTTGGGTGTCAAGCTGGGCGGGAGATCTAAGTGTTCAGAAAAAGTATATCAATCTCACACATGTACTGTTACATCAGAGAGGGTAGTCGGCACTCACTGACTATCTTTTCTACTGATGCATGCATTAGCAATGAACTTCCTTTCGTTCTTTAATTACATTCTGTCTTTTGTCAGCTGAGCACAAGACATCCCGAGGGACACCTCATAAAATTCCTCTTATATGGCCTAACCAAAGTTTTGTTCAGCTCCAACATAACCCTCTTGCTCTTACAATCTGCCATGACTGATAAAGGCAAGTGACCCATATGCCTTCCTAACTACCCTATTCAATAAGAGAGGGCTGGAAACCATGCTACTGCAAGTTAGTGAACATTGACTATTTACATTATTTATGGAAACAGACTTTAGCAGGACTCCATTAGGATCTTCATCCCTCAGGCTCCAGTTACATGTGACCTGACATCAGACAGTAAGTGCACTATTAGCATAGAACTAAGAACATATAACTATTCAGAAAGACAGAGGATCTTTACTCCAGAAAAGAGAAGGCTAGAGTCGAGACAATAATAGGTTTTTAAAATGATCAAGGGATTTGATCGGGCAGGCATAAATATATTTCAACTTGTGAGGCAATCTAAAACCGGAGTCAAAAAATATAGCCACCAACAAATTCAATAAGCAATTCAAGAGAAATTCCTTTTATCCAAAGAGACATGTGAGATTTGTTAACGCGTGGAGATGCTAGTCAAATAGCATGGATGCTCGTAAGAGGAACTAGCTAACTACAGGAGAAAAAGTAATAGAAGAATATACTGATAGGGTTTGATATAGGAGGGTAGAAGGCTCATGCAGAACAGACACCTGAAAAAAAAAATTCTGCAAACCTATAGTTTTACTTGATGTAATTGCATGAATGGTTGTTTGGTTTGATGAGAGAAAACAAATACGTATGACCATTATCCTTTAGCACCCACAAAATTGAAAAAGGTTACTGCTTGAATTAGTCCTTAATCTTTTGGGGAAGGACTGAGTTGATGACTGGCATCCTGAAAATTAACAATTGTGATTCAAATAAAGCATTAACTTTTCTGAAAGTTGATAGGAATGCTTCACCAACATCTTCTAAAAAGACCCAATGTATCAAACGGTACATTACAAAGCTGCAGATTTTTAATAGTAAAACTGCACAATTGAGGGGCTTTGGAAAATGTGACAATTCAACATTTGGAAATATTTCAGATGAATTCTTGCAGAGTATGGAAAGTTTGATACAATTCAGAGATAGCTAAGAATCACAGCCATTGATCACATGCAACACATTTATCCATCCAAAACAGAAAAGTCATTTCCTTTTTAGAAAAAATTGAAATTTACAACTAGTGAAGAAAAATCCATTTAATCCAACCAGATGATAGTTCTCCTATATCACCATAATCCCCTTTATTCTACAAATTGGCACTTGAAATCCCATATTATTAAATTTTAATCTGTGTCCATTGGCTTTTGAGCTCTTTGTACCTGGATCATCCCGAAATGCAAATATTCTTTTCTAAAGAGCATGTCATCTTCTTAGACACAGGTCTGCTATCGCTTCTACTTACATCTTCAAGAACAAATGTGAGGAACTCTGACCTCTTTACAACAAAGATCCTCAGCCACCTTCCTCTCTTCGCAGTCCCAGATCAAAATTCCTCCAAGGTTTGCTAGCTTAGCTCAGAACTTGCATCTTTCTCTATTTTCCACCCATGTTCCCTCTTGCCTTCTCGGAGTTCATATTGCACAAGAAACTTACCTAATGTTTCCTTGACAATTTTCATTAAACAAAGGACCACCTTACTTCCCTTGCTGGCTCCCATGTTAGTTGCTATTGTTAATGACGCTTCTCTCTTTACTCTGGTACAGTCTCCCACTCCTACAAATTAGCAGTCATCAGCCTTGTCTTCACCATTCTTGAAATAAAAAGCCAATCTCTAACTTCACTTCCTCCTCAAAGTCCCCAAACGTGTTGTTGCCTCCCAAATCCATGCCCATCTTTCCCAGAGCTCCATGTTTGAATCCCTCCAATCAGGTTTCTGCCCTTGCCACAGAAATGGCTCTGATCAAAGTCACAAATGACATGAGATCATGATAAAAATAAACCATTTGAGACATTATTTATGTTTTAAATTATTGCAACAAGGAATAGAAGGAAAGATATATCCCAGAGAGAGAAATATCTGAACAGTAAATTGAGATCAGCTAAGCATCCATTCTGGAGTAAGATGCATTCAATGTAACCAAACATTAAAAACTGTAGTAAGAGATGTTACTGTACTTTTTCCATAAAGTACCTTATAAATGAATGCCCAAGTGAAGTGCAGAATTTCTCAAGTGCCACTGCTTTCTGTGCCTTCATAGTCGAGGCAAAACCAGGCACGAAAAGGACTCCTGGGCTTCTGCCTTTTATTTGCTTGTATGCTAATTTAGGTTGATCTGGACGAGTTAGGTATTTGGTTGATTTCCTACGGCATCCTAGAACAGTAAAATATGGATCAACATAAACCGGCAATCTTTACATTGGTTAGACAAATATAAGCTCAAATGCATTGATAAATAACATAGGACTGGATTTAACTGGATACCAAGGTCACCATTTCCTGGTGAAGATGAACACACCCAGCAGGTTGCCCCACAGATATTTAGCTGAGCTAGATGGGGTAACAGGATGGGGATTTCCAAGTGGGCCCAAAGCCTCATTTAAGGAGGTTTCGCCCCAACCCTTGCTCGTCACCAGCCTGCACAGTGAACACTGTTGAACTGGATGCTTGGTGTGGGCCTCTCCTGTCTGTTAAGACCCAGGCCAAAGGCTCCAAAAAGTGTTTTGGGAAGTTAGCTTAGACCCTAAGTTTTACATTTGATTTTGGCATTGGTGAGCATAAGATGTTTCACTCCAGGTATAATTCAAGTGACCCACTAGGAAGTTTTTATCAAATAAAATTTATTTTTTAAGAACCCAGTTAGAATATAACAAAAAGAATTAGCATAACTTTTACCAATTACAAGACTTAAACATGACACAGTATAACCGGGTGCTCCAGTTTCCTCCCACAGTCCAAAGATGTGCACATTAAGTGGATTGGCCATGCTAAGTTCTCCCTCAGTGTACCCGAACAGGCGCCAGAATATGGCAACTAGGGGATTTTCACAGTAACTTGATTGCAGTGTTTATGTAAGCCTACTTGTGGCTAATAAATAAACTTAAACTTTTCTTGAGACTTAGCACAAAATCAAGTACGCTCATGTTATGCTGGATTTTCAGCTTTGTAACGGCTATGGGCAGAAATCCAAGCCAGCTGTCTGCAGAGAAGGATATGTCCTCAAAACAGCCAAACTTCAGAGAGGTAAACCCTGTCTCCGGCAGCTTCCAACACAGTAGCACTTCAACAGCAAAACCTTCATCCAAAGAGGAAAAACCACCGTCACTTCTCTCAGCTTCAAGCTGCTTCTGAAAATGAAACTAAAAACTGGAATGCTCTGTGAAAAATAGCTGTCCCCAGGCATATCACCTGGCCTGCCAAATATCCCTGATCAGGCTCTACTCTGCAATCCCAGGGGAAATATTAAAACCACAGAACACTACATTAGTTCAGATTAAAATCAACATGATATAAATAACACTGCCTCAGTAACAATAAGAGGATACCGGCTACAGACAACATGGTGCCAACAAAACATCCTGCAGAGAAACATGATTACAATACATTTCTTAAAGGCACAGTAGCATCACACACCCGAGTTAATCACAACAGCAGAGGCTGAGAACCTTATGTAACCATTAACTGATCATGCAAGGGCCTGAACTGGCTTCCCAAAACCTCTCTTGCCACTGGAGAATTTTTCATATTTATTATTACTTGATAGTCAGAGCTTTGACAAAGGGTCACCTGGATTCGAAACGTCAGCTCTTTTCTCTCCTTACAGATGCTGCCAGACCTGCTGAGATTTTCCAGCATTTTGTCTTTTGGTTTCAGATTCCAGCATCTGCAGTAATTTGCTTTTAAATTGTAAGAAACTGTTTGTCTCTTAGAACCAGCGATCCCCAGTAATTTACATCATGGGTCGAGAAATTCAGCTGTAATTGTTACATACTTCCACAACTCCAATATGACTTTTAGGAAGCATCCACATAATTTCGATTGGAAGTGTGCCATCGCTACATGTTTGATGTTGATATCATGAGTGCAGGTCCAGAACATTCAAAGGTGTAAATAACTTAAAATGAAAGATCTACAAAATTTAAATGCCCTAATACTTTACTCATTGTGCTGTATTGCACAATGTACGACCAACTGACTCCACACATAAATCCAGGTATTTTCCCATAACTTGATCAGCCCCACCCAACCACTGATCCACCCTCTATTTAGCAACCACCCACCACCGCAGTCACCTACAGGCTTGATTTTCTGACCTATTTGATGTTAGTCGTTGTCCGACCTTCAGCATCATTTCACTAGTCAGTTGCTTCTTCACAGAATCCTACAGTGTAGCAGGAGGCCATTTGGCCCATCAAGTCTGCACCGAACACAATCCCACCCAAGCCCAACCCCCTAACCCCATGCATTTATCCTAGCTAGTCCCATTGACACAAAGGGGCAATTTAGCAAGGCCAATCCACCTAACCTGCACATCTTTAGGCTGTGGGAGGAGCACCCGGAGGAAACCCACGCAGACACGGGGAGAATGTGCAAACTCCACACAGACAGTGACCCAAGCCAGGAATCGAACCTGGGTTCCTGGCGCTGTGAGGCAGCAGTGCTAATCACTGTGCTACCTTGCCGCACCCCCCCCCTCCCCCTCCCCCCCCTCCTCCATATGTCATTCTTACATGTCACGTTTCACCCATTTCACTGAAATTAAGCTAAATGTCCAAAATCAGAGATTTAATTTGTCATATGTATTGGTATACAGTGAAAAGTATTGTTTCTTGGTCGCAATACAGACAAAGCATACTGTTCAGAGTGGAGAGAAGGGAAGGAGAGAGTGCAGAATGTAGCGAGAGTGTAAAGAAAGATCAACTTAATATAAGGTAGATCCATTCAAAAGTCTGATAGCAGCAGGGAGGAAACTATTTTTGACTTGGCTGGTACATGACCTTAGACTTCTGTATGTTTTTCCAGTTGAAGAGAGTATGTCTGGGATGCGTGGGTCCTTGATCATGCTGGCTGCTTTTCCAAGGCAGCGGGAAGTGTAGACAGAGTCAATGGATGGGAGAAGCTTCAGCCCCATTGAGACACTGTAGTGCCCTGTGCCAAAAACTGGAGCATGCTCCCGTTTTTGCTGCTTCGCTCAGTTCCCTCAGAATCAGACACTTGTGGGTTTACGGTCTAATAGAATTTGAACATGTGCATATCCCGTGCGCAATCCTTGTAGATACTGACACCCTCCCAGAGAATCCCTGCCTTTGCAATATGACCGTGTCTGTAGGGCAGAAAACTTTTCACAGCAAAAGTAATAGCTTTGCTAGAAACTTCCCACTCCTGACAGGCAGGTGAGGGTTGGGACTGGGGGATTTAAAAGGTAAAACGTGCACTTGTGCCAACACATGAAAGTGCCCTGTCAAGAAGAGACAGTATTTTTTATTAACATATTTGAATTGTGATCCCACAGTATAACTGGGAACACAATTTAAAAGCTGATGCTGCTTAGCTTTCCTGGGGGCTCAGGAAACTCAGTGAAATGCAAGGTAACTGTTTTTTAAATACCCTAGCTCCACCTGATCCTTCAGCCAACTCTGATCTCAAACACCCAGCCCACTCCCCTACCAACTCCTCAAACTTTCCAATTGCAAGGCTCCTCTTCCCAGTCTACCAGAAACAAATTAGATGTTTGTTTAGATTATTTGCTCACATTTCAGAGTAGGACTTGAACACAAGGGTCGTGGGGGCCTGGAATGTGTTGCCGGGCAAGGTGGTGGAGGCGGACACACTGGGAACACTTAAGACTTATCTAGACAGCTATATGAACGGAGTGGGAATGGAGGGATACAAAAGAGTGGTCTAGTTTGGACCAGGGAGCGGCGCGGGCTAATTGTTCTTTGTTTCTCGTTTCAAGGCTTCATTCTAAGATCATCTTGCTGGTGCCAGTACAGAGCGAGACTGCGGATAGTTGGGAACCTGTCTCGGGGGCAGGGAATTCAGATGGTGTTCGTAAAGCAGAAGTGGAAATGAATAGGGTTGGGAAGCATTTTCTGATCAGGGCCAGTGTGATCTCCTGGACTCGTTTCGATCGCCACAGGGGGTCGGAGAGGAATTTCCCAGATTTTCTTTACCCCATATTGGCCCTGGGGTTTTCACTCTGGGTTTTCGCCTCTCTCTGGAGATCACATGGTCTGGAATGGGGGGTGGGGGTGAGTTAATAGGTTGTGATGAACAAAGCATCGTAGCTGTGAGGGACAGCTCGGTGGATAGGATATTAGGATGTAGATAGGCTGGAAAATTGGGCGGGGATCCTGGATTCAGGATTCAATCCTGGACCGGGGAGCGGCGCGGGCTTGGAGGGCCGAAGGGCCTGTTCCTGTGCTGTATTGTTCAAGGCCTTCTGACTCATGAGAGATTACTACCACTGAACCATAGTTGACACCAGACATTTCTGTATTCATTAAGCTTCTGGTACTTTCAGTATAGTTTCTGCACGAACAGAAATATTTCCTTTTGGAAACTTGACACTGCATGTTGGAATTTAAGGGTGATAATAGTTGATGTCGATCCACCAGGATTTTATCCATATTTGCTCAGGTATTGAAACAAAAAAATAGAAAGCATTACTAAGGAGAGGTTGCAGTGGTTGTTCAGACAAAACCACTTTTTCATGTATCTATTAGGTATGTATTAATGTGAAATGTATTTTCTTAATTGATAGAAGTGGGAGATACACAAGAATCATAGAATCCCTTCAGTGCAGAAGGATGCCATTTGGCCCATCGGGCCTGCAACAATAATTCCACCCAGGCCCTACCCCCGTAACCCCATGAATTCACATTGCTCCTTAGAGTCAGGGGGATTAGCAATTTTGCATGGCTAACCAACCGAACCGCACATCTTTGGACTGTGGGAGGAAACTGAAGCACCCAGAGGAAACCCACACAGACAGGGGGGAGAATGTGCAAACTCCCCACAGTCACTCAAGGCCGGAATTGAACCTGGGTCCCTGGAGCGGTGAGGCAGCAGTGCTAACCACTGTTCCAACCCGTCGTCCCTGTAATATTCAGACATTACAGTAATTGCTACCTCAAATTACCAGAGTATATGGTGGCAGTCAACATTCCTATTTATTCAAGTATGTAAATCAAAACTAATTTTGATTAAATAACTATAAATTTCTGTACTGGCCTTGAGAGTGGATTGTAATTTCCACACACACCATTAGATGCATCCTTGACATCCCATAAACCTCCCCAACTATCGCCCAGCACCATCCTTCCAATCTCCCACATCTCCAGGCAGGGCATGATGAACAAAGGTGTCTGCATTACTTTGGATGAGCGAAGCGGAGAAGGAAGTTGAAACGCAGAGTATTATTTTACTGCTGACCTTGCCACAGCCGAGATAAAATGAAACTACTCGAAATTTCCACGGATGTCTTCACAAGGAAAAAGATTTTGAAAGGGGAAAAAAGTGGTAATCCAGGTTATCTGAAATCACATTTTTGCCAACCTAGATAAGAAAGCTGGCCTGCCTCCAGAGGCAGAAATTCCACCCCCTCCCCCGGCTTTCCTAAACTACTTGCATTGTTTTAATTAGAACCGTACCTTACCATTAGCTCTTTTGCCACACTGAGGCACCTTATGTTTCCATCCTTCATGGTTTATCCAAACTCATCACATTTTATTGTTCTCTTGAATCAAATGTTATCCTCCTTCCCAAAATATTCTTGATTGCTATTTTACAGCCTCTTTTCCTCTTTGATTTTAACTTACACCTGAATCCTCCTCAGCCTCACACTTCAGACTTCACTACTCCCATGTTCTTCTCAACTTAACATTCACTCTCTGAAACTAACCTTGGCAGGTAGTTCCTAGTTATCTTCCAGGGTCACTCAGGATTTGAAGTTGAATTACTGACAAAGTGGTCTCTGACTTCTGCCTTGCCTCTTTTATTTAAAAAACCCTTCTCCTTTGAAGAGGTGACAAAGTTAATTGATGAGGGAAAGGCTGTGGTGTAGATTATATGGACTTTGGCAAGGTGTTTGACAAGGTCCCACATGGCAGACTGGTACAATAACTAAAATCACATGGGATTCGGGGTGGGCTAGCTAAATGGATACAGAACTAGCTTGGTCCCCCGGTACCACAGTAGAAAACAGTACCACTGCAGGAAAGTCCATTGTCAACTTGTCAGACTACACACTTCAACCAGATGAAATCAAAGTTCTCAGCCGAGGGCTCAATTTCTGCCCCACCACCAAAATGGACCCCATCAGTCTCGCAGCGGACACAGAGGAATTCATCAGGCGAATGAGGCTGCGGGAGCTCTTCCACAAACCCCAAGAGGCCAACAACGAAAACAATAAGACAGCCAATGAACTGGAACAGCTGACAGGGAGATCCGCGATGCAAGAGGAAAGAGTCGAATTGGACTCCTCTGGAAGGCCACTGCCCTCAACTCGACATGTATGCCCAAGCCGTCAGGAGGTGCGTCAATGCCAGATTCATCAGCCGCACTCACAAGACAGCCCCGAACGTCACACAAGCACAACTGAACGCCATCCACGCTCTCAAGACCAACTGCAACATTGTCATCAAACCAGCAGACAAAGGAGGGGTCACTGTCATACTGAACAGAATGGATTACTGCAAAGTGTACCAATAACTGAACAACGTGGAACAGTTATCCACACATCCGACCAAAAAACACACCCGTCAATTCAACAGACTGATCAAGACCTTGGATCCGGACCTTCAGAGCACCCTCCGTGCTCTCATTCCACATACTCCCCGCGTTGGAGATCTCTACTGTCTCCCAAAGATACACAATGCCAACACACCCGGCTGTCCCATCGTATCAGGCAATGGGACCCTGTGTGAGAACCTCTCCGGCTATGTCGAGGGCATCCCGAAACCCATTGTACAAAGAACCTCCAGCTTCTGTTGCGACACTACGGTCTTCCTACAGAAGCTCAGCACACATGGATCAGTTGAACCAGGAGCACTCCTCGTCACAATGGATGTCTCAGTACTCGACACCAGCATCCCCCATGATGACGGCATTGCTGCAACTGCCTCAGTACTCAACGCCAACAACTGCCAATCTCCAGATGCAATTCTACAATTCATCCGCTTCATCCTGGACCACAACGTCTTCACCTCTAACAACCAGTTCTTCATTCAGACACACGGAACAGCCATGGTGACCAAATTCGCACCTCAATATGCCAACATCTTCATGCACAGGTTCAAACAAGACCTCTTCACCGCACAGGACCTTCAACTGATGCTATACACTAGATACTTCGATTACATTTTCTTCCTTTGGACACATGGTGAACAATTACTGAAATAACTATATGATGACATCAACAAGTTCCATCCCACCATCAGACTCACCATGGACTACTCTCCAGAATCGGTTGCATTCTTGGACACACGCATCTCCATCAAGGACGGTCACCTCAGCACTTCACTGTACCGCAAGCCCACGGAGAACCTCACGATGCTCCACTTCTCCAGCTTCCACCCTAAACACGTTAAAGAAGCCACCCCCTACGGACAAGCCCTCCGTATACACAGGATCTGCTCAGATGAGGAGGATCGCAACAGACACTTACAGACGCTGAAAGATACCCTCATAAGAACAGGATATGGCGCTCAACTCATCGATCGACAGTTCTGACGTGCCACAGCGAAAAACCGCACCGACCTCCTCAGAAGACAAACACGGGACACGGCAGACAGAGTACCCTTCGTCGTGCAGTACTTCCCCAGAGCGGAGAAGCTACGATATCCCCTCCGGAGCCATCAACACGTCATCGATGAAGACGAACATCTCGCCAAGGCCATCCCCACACCCCCACTTCTTGCCTTCAAACAACCACACAACTTCAAACAGACCATTGTCCGCAGCAAACTACCCAGCATTCAGAACAGTGACCACGACACCACGCAACCCTGCCACAACAACCTCTGCAAGGGACTGTACGGCAGCACAGTGGTTAGCACTGCTGCTTCACAGCTCCAGGGACCTAGGTTCAATTCCGGCTTGGGTCACTGTCTGTGTGGAGTTTGCACATTCTCCTCGTGTCTGCGGATTAGGTTGATTGGCTATGCTAAAATTGCCCCTTAGTGTCCTGAGGTGCGTAGGTTAGTGGGATTAGCGGGTAAATATGTAGGGATATGGGAGGAGGGCCTGGGTGGGATTGTGGTCGGTGCAGACTCGATGGGCCAAATGGCCTCTTTCTGCACCGTAGGGTTTCTATGATTTCTATGATGTGCCAGATCATCGACATGGATGCCATCATCTCACTTAAGAACACCATCCACCAGTTACACGGTACATACTCTTGCGACTCGGCCAATGTTGTCTACCTGCAGGAAAGGATGTCCCGAGGCACGATACATTGGGGAGACCATGCAGACGCTACGACAATGGATGAATGAACACTGCTTGACAATCACCAGGCAAGAGTGTTCTCTTCCTGTCGGGGACCACTTCAGCAGTCACGGGCATTCAGCCTCTGATCTTTGGATAAGCGTTCTCCAATGCGGCCTTCGAACCACACGACAACACAGAATCGCTGAGCAGAAACTGATAGCCAAGTTCTGCACACATTAGGATGGCCTCAACCGGAATCTTGGGTTCATGTCACACTATCTGTAACCCCCACAGCTTGCCTGGGCTTGCAAAATCTCACCAACTGTCCTGGCTGGAGATAGTACACATCTCTTTAACCTGGGCTTAACCCTCTCTCCACTCACATTGTCTGTATCTTTAAGACTTGATTACCTGTAAAGACTTGCATTCCAACCATTATCTTGTAAATTGAGTTTGTGTCAATATTTGCCCTGTTTTTGAACACAACTCCTCACTTACCTCAAGAAGGAGTGACACTCTGAAAGCTTGCACTACCAAATAAACCTGTTGGACTTTAACCTGGTGTTGTGAGACTTCTTACTTGGTCATAGAAGGCAGAGAGTAGTGGTAGAAAGGTGTTTTTTCAGAATGGAGATCTGTAGCTAGAGCGAGGGATCAGTGCTGGGACCTCTGTTGTTTGTAGTATATATAAATGATCTGGAGGAAAATGTGGGTGGTCAAATTAGTAACTTTGCAGATGACACGAAGATTGGTGGAGTTGCTGATCGTGCCGGGATTGTCAGAGGATATGGATAGGTTGGAGATTTGGGCACAGGAATGGCAGATGGAGTTTAATCCGGACAAATGCGAGGTGAGGCCTTTTGGGGAATCAAAGTTATGCGTGAATTATACTGTAAATGGTAGAACCTTTAGGAACATTAACTCACAGAGGGATCTGGGTGTGCAGGTCCACAGCTCCCTAAAAGTGGCAACACAGGTGG
The DNA here is from genome assembly GCF_964213995.1 of Mustelus asterias. NCBI lineage: Eukaryota > Metazoa > Chordata > Chondrichthyes > Carcharhiniformes > Triakidae > Mustelus > Mustelus asterias. Next base: position 38,407,443 of record NC_135810.1, read on the forward strand.
CCAAGGTGATTAAGAAGGCATATGGCATGCTTGCCTTCATTGGCTGGGGCATTGAGTACAAGAGTTGGGAAATCATGTTGCAGCTGTATAAAACCTTGGTTAGGCCACATCTGGAGTATTACGTACAGTTCTGGTTGCCACACCACTAGAAGGAAGTGGAAGCTTTCAAGAGAGTGCAAAGAATGTTCACCAGGATGTTGCCTGGTCTCGAGGGTAATGACTAAGAGGAGAGGTTGAATAAACTAGATTGTTTTTACTGGAAAGTCGGAAGCTGAGGGGAGACCTCATAGAGGTCTACAAAATTATGAGTGGCATAGACAGGGTAGATAGTCAGAGGCTTTTTTCCTCCAAAGGTGGAACTATCAATTGCAAGGGAGCACAGATTCAAGGTGAGGGGCAAAGTTTAAAGGAGATGTGCGGGGTAGTCTTTCATGCAGAGAGTGGTGGGTGCTTGGAACACACTGCCAGAGAAGGTGGTAGAAGCAGGCACATTAGCAACATTTAACAGGCATCTGGATGGGTACATGAATAGGGAAGAAATAGGGCGGCACGGTAGCACAGTGGTTAGCACTGCTGCTTCACAGCTCCAGGGTCCTGGGTTCGATTCCCGGCTTGGGTCTGTGTGGAGTTTGCACATTTTCCTCGTGTCTGCGTGGGTTTCCTCCGGGTGCTCCGGTTTCCTCCCACAGTCCAAAGATGTGTGGGTTAGGTTGATTGGCCATGCTAAAATTGCCCCTTAGTGTCCTGGGATGCGGGGATTAGCGGGTAAAATATGTAGGGATATGGGGGTAGGGCCTGGGTGGGATTGTAGTCGGTGCAGACTCGATGGGCCGAATGGCCTCTTTCTGTACTGTAGGGTTTCTATGATTTCTATGAAATAGAGGGATATGAACCGAGTAAGAGCAGAATGTTTTGTTTTAGTTTAGTTAGGGTATCATGATCGGCACGAGCTTCGAGGGCCAAAGGACCTGTTTCTATGTACTTCTCTTTGTTCATTCCCATTGCCCTCACTGTTCACCCTAAAAAAAACTATGTTAGTTCTCTCAAACTCTCAACTTCCCTGCCCCCTCAGGATCTTCTATGCTTCAATAAGAACCTCTCATTCTTCTAAACTCCAATGCATACAGACTGAACCTATCGAAACGTTTCTCATAAGGGCGGCACGGTGGCCCAGTGTTAGCGCCAGGGACCTGGGTTCGATTCCCGGCTTGGGTCATTGTCTGTGTGGAGTTTACACGTTATCCCTGTGTCTGCATGGGTTTGCTCCAGGTGCTCCGGTTTCCTCCCACAGTCCAAAGATGTGCAGGTTAGGTGCATTGGCCATGTTAAATTCTTCCTCAGTGTACCCGAACAGGCGCCGGAGTATGGCTACTAGGAGATTTTCACAGTAACCTCATTACAGTGTGAATGTAAGCCGATTTGTGACTAATCAAAAAAAACATTCTGGTGAAACTTCCATATCCTTCTGATAATGTGGTGACCAGAATGGCACGCAATTCTCTAAATGCAGCCTAACCAAGGTTTCATACAGCTGCAACATGATTTCAAACCTCTTGGACTTAACGCCCCGCCTGATGCTTTTTTAAAATCACTTTGGCCACCTGTGTTGTCACTTTTAAGGAACTGTGCACCTGCACGCCCAGATCCCTCTATGTGTTAATGTTAAGGGATCTGCCATTTACAGTATAATTCGCACATAAAACTTTGATCCTCCAAAAGGCATCACCTCGCATTTGTCTGGATTAAACTCCATCTACAATTTCTGTGCCCAAGTCTCCAATCTATCTACATCCTGTTGTATCCTCTGACAATCCCCGGCACTATCAGCAACTCCACCAATCTTCGTGTCATCCACAAACTTACGAATCTGACCACCCACATTTTCCTCCAGATCATTTATATATACTACAAACAACAAAGGTCCTAGCACTGATCCCTCTGGAACACCACTAGCTACAGATTTCCATTCTGAAAAAACACCTTTCCACTGCCACCCTATGTATTCTATGACCAAGCCAGTTCTGTATCCATCGAGCCACTCCACTCCAAATCACATTAGATTTTAGTATTTGTACCAGTCTACCATGTGGGACCTTGTCAAATGCCTTACATCCATATAAACCACATCCACAGCCCTTCCCTCATCAATTATCTTTGTCACCTCTTCCAAAGACTCAATCAAGGTGGTGAGACCTAGGTCTTCTCTGTACAAAACCATGCTGCCCGTCACTGACTAGTCCATTTTATTCCAAATATGCATATATCCTGTCCCTCATTTTTTCCAAAAGCTCCCCCCCTCCCCCACTGACGTCAAGCTTACTCACCAGTGTATAATTTCCTGGATTATCTCTGCTTCCTTTCTTAAACAAGGAAACAACATTGGCTATTCTCCAGTCCTCTGGAACCTCGCCTGTGGTCAAAGAGGGTGTAACGATGTGTTAAAGCCCCAGCTATTTCTTCCCTTGCCTCCTTAGGTAATCTGGGATAGATCCCATCCTGCCCCAGGGACTTGTCTACCTTAATGCAATTTAGGATACTCAACACTTCCTCCTCCTTTGATATATTGACATTATATATTGTAGTGTGACAGAGCAAAATTTTTTTTAAAGTACAACTAAATCAGGTGTCAACTCAGGTCCTCAACAATTCACTCTTCACAGTTTACAAGAGCTTTCTCGGTCAAGGAATTAGGGTCTAACCAGCCACTTCATTTTCTCTACCAACCACTGGGCTATTACCAGGTGAGTGTTGGACACCACAATGTCACGCCAAATGTCAGGGCACCAAATCCCCCCACAATCGCAGAATTATTCAAGTGCAGAAGGCCATTCAGCCCATTGTATCTATACTGGCTCTTCAAACCAGCAACATTGCTTAGTGCCATTTCCCTGCCTCCCCCAGAGATTGACTAGGTTAGGATTGTTTTTTCTAGAGTTCAGATGAAGAAGGGGGGAATCTCATAAAGACTTATAAAATTCTAACAGGTTTGGACAGAGTGGATGCAGGAAGGATGTTCCTGATGGTGGGGGTGTCCAGAATCAGGGGGTAGCAGTATGAGGATAGAGGGAAGACCATTTAGTACAGAGACAAAGAGACATTTCTTCACCCAAAGAGTGGTGAGCCTGTGGAATTCATTACACAGAAAGTAGCTGATGCCAAAACATTGAATGTATTCAAGAGGCAGCTAGATATAGCACTTGGTGCAAATGGGATCAGAAGTTATGGGGAGAAAGCAAAATTAGGCTATTGAGTTGGATCATCAGCCATGATAGTGACCAATGGCAGAGCAGGCGCGAGGGCCCGAATGGCCTCCTCCTGCTCCTATCTTCTATGTTTCTATAATCATCGAATGCCTCCTTGAGTATGCTTGGATTTCCTTCCAAAAATCACGCAATTCGCGGAGACCAAACCCAGCACCAACACTCTCCTCAAGTCCACAGCTTATCACAGCCGAAAATCCCCAAGCCCAGCCGCGGGAACCTCCATCCACTCACCCGCAGAATGAGGAGACCAGAATATCTGCCGCCACATGGCGGCGCTTCCTACCCCGAACAGGCCCGGCAACCAACTCAACCCAGCAGCCGCCATGACAGACAGCGGGGAGGAGAACACTGAATATGAACGAACCGGGGCGGAGCCTCGGCTGAATATTAATGACATGGGCGGGGTTTGTCAGAATTAATAAGCTCGGGCGGGGTCTAGTGTGCATATCAATAAATCGGGGCGGAGTCTGAGCTGAATATTAATAAGCAGGGGCGGAGTCTGAGTTGAATATTAGTGAGCCCGCGAATACAACAGCAGCGGTCAGTTCACAGACACATCCGGGTATGGAATGTCGACCTCTGGTCATGTGGTTAAAGGTTGTCTCCATGGCTATGGCAGGAGTAGTGTACAGGAATGTGTAGCATTTTCAATGGCTGTGCTAGTTTGCTGGTGGCTATTGGAGCTTTCCCCTTGTATTCATCACCTTCCAAAAACGTTTTTATACTCAACAAGGGTAGAATCAACAAGGCTGGATACAGTTCATTATCTTTGCTGATCGCTCGAAAAGTGGAAATAACTGTAACTAATGCTAGCTTACTGAAATTGCACAATTGGTAAGATACTGGTAGAATGCAGATTTGCATTATTACTGAAGTATTACAATAACTGAAACACTGTGGGACAAATCTTCCAGTCTCGGGATTGTCAGAGACCAGATTTATGATCCAAGATTCACATTGAGATCCTGTGGTAGGCTGTGGGAATTACCAAGGGGAAGTTTCAGTTTCCAATGAGCAATTCCTCTGTTGATCTGCGTTGGAGTCAGAAGCTTAGGACAGTTCTGAAGTACTTACCTGATTAGTTACCCAGGATAAAACTTAGTCTTGACATCTGGGTACCTGCACAATCAACTAATCCTTCACTCAAACCAACTACTCTCCTGACCTTAATACCTGTGACCCAACCTAATTATTCCCCCAACTGAACTTACCTCCTGGCCTCCTGACCATCGAGAAAACTGCTCTGACATCTGCAATGGTGACCCCAGATACAGGTTCATCCAGGGATTCCAGGGTGGAGGGCGTGCTCTCACTGACCTCTTGCTCAAAACGAGCGTAGGATGCATTGAACTCATCGGGGAGGGGTGTGTTGGAGCCGGCAATTTTACATGTCTTCATCTTGTAGCCTGTTATGTCTTGCAGACCTTGCCATAGTCGCGAGGGTCGGTGTGGTTTCCTTGGTCCGGTACTATCTTTTGGCGTCTTTGATGAATCTCCTTAGATCGTATCTGGCTTCCTTGCATAGGTCAGTGTCGGCCTGATTTGAACACCTCAGACCTGGACTTCGGCAAGCAGTGGATATCCCTGTTCATCCATGGTTTCTGGTTGGGGAACACACAGATTTGCTTCTTTGGCACACAGTCTTCTACACACTTACTAATGAAATCAGTTGCAGCACTCATTCAGGCTAGTCGCAGACTTTTTATATATTGACCAGTCCACTGACTCCAAGCAGCCCTGTAGGAGATCATCCGATTCCTCAGACCAACACTGCACGACTTTCTGTGATGGATTCTCCTGCTTCAGACTCACCAACTTTTACAGATGTACCATAGAAAGCATTCTTTCTGGTTGTATCACAGCTTGGTATGGCTCCTGCTCTGCCCAAGACCGCAAGAAACTACAAAAGGTCGTGAATGTAGCCCAATCCATCACGCAAACCAGCCTCCCATTCAATGACTCTGTCCACACCTCCCACTGCCTCGGCAAAGCAGACAGCATAATTAAGGACCCCACACACTCCGGACATTCTCTCTTCCACCTTCTTCTGTCGGGAAAAAGATACAAAAGTCTGAGGTCACTTACCAACCGACTCAAGAACAGCTTCTTCCCTGCTGCTGTCGGACTTTTGAATGGACTTACCTTGCATTAGTTGATCTTTCTCTACACCCTAGTTATGACTGTAACACTACATTCTGCACGCTCTCATTTCCTTCTCTATGAACGGTATGTTTTGTCTGTATAGTGCGCAAGAAGCAATACTTTTCACTGAATGTTAATACATGTGACAATAAATCAAATCAAATAATCCAATTACCCCCCTCTGGCCCTGACCAAACCTGACTATCCCGTCAAAACCCAACTACTCATTCAACCCAACCCAACTACGTCCCCCTGCCCAACACAATTACCTCCCTAACCCAACCTGATTTTCCCCAACTTGACTCCCCTCCACCCCCACCCCCCCCCCCCGACCTGACTAGTCCCCAACCCTACCACTCACCTAACCCTACCCTACCCAGTTATACACCTCACCCAGTTACCCATCTCAGGTACCTCACCCACATCCAAATATGTGCAAGTTAGGTGGATTGGTCATGCTAAATTACCCATTAGTGTCCCAAGATGTGAAGGTTAGTGGGGTAAATGTGTGGGGTTAAGAGATAGGGCCTGGGTAAGATGCTCTGTCGGAGACTCGGTGCAGACTCACTCACATATTCACTAACATTCAAACTGTAAATCAGGGACATGTCTTCTGCTCTGATCTTCTTCGCAAGTCTCTGCATGAATCCCTGCAGTGAGGGAGATCTTCAGGAAGCTGTATCGGAAGTCAGACCTATTTAAATGTAACCAGTTAATTGTGCAATTTCTAAATAACCAGTGCTAGACGCACCAGTTCCAAAGCTGATTGTAAAATTTGGGCCATTATGAAACTGATGTAATAAGTTAATTCACTGATATTTGACCTTTACCTAATGATAAGAACACACTGATATTCACCCTGAAACTATAGCCATAAATTTCCCACACAGACATGGTGCAATAAGTCTCCCAAGCTGATTCTACTATCTGTCGGCCCAATCTATCTATCTATCTTGGTTTCTGTGTTTGGATTATGAATTTGTGAGAAGGTGACAACTTTGAACTGATACGTCAGTCAGTTGGAACAGATCTGTACCTGAACTTTACATGTCGAAACTGGCTGGTAAAGACTGACTTGAATCAACTTGGGAGAATGCAAAAATGGCAGTGGGCTCAGTATTGGGGGCACTTGTCACAGGGCACAGCATCCTAAATTCAGCTCAACACCAGCATTGCACACCAGCATTGCACACCAGCTACTGGGCTCAGACTCAATAAAGAAAGGTTTTCATAGAATTATAGAACTTGTATGTACAGCAAGTTATTTGACCCACAATGCCTGAGGTCTCGCCTTAGACAACTTCATTGTCCCCTGATCCATTTATATTCCCCATTTTCAAAAATTATCGTCTTCCCCTTGAATTAATTTTTAGTCTCCACTTCAAACGCTCAAATGGCAAGTGGTGAGGGATTCCTCAGTCTAATAACCTTCAATTCAAGAAACTTCCTCTTCTCCTTCTATCCTGTTCTTCCAGTTGGAATTATTGATCTCCATTCTCCAGATCCCCACTCATCATGAATGGAAACAATCTATCACTGCCCACCCACAGCAAGATCCAGATTTCACATCACCCTTTAGTGACTTCTCGTTTAGTGCTGCTCCCATTTCCCACTTTGGTGTTGCTGCTTCTGGCCCCATGACACCCCTCCCACATTTCCACCTCCTCTCACTCAATCTAAAAATCTTAATTGGGACATGGGTGGGCTTCCCTTCCAAGGTCCTGTCCACTCCACCGTATACTGGCATCTGGGTCAGAATGGGTGGGATCTCAGAGGGAAACCCATCCATGCTATTCAATGAATTCCCCCACCTCTGCCTCAGAACCCGGGGGAGTGTATATATCATGTCCATCCAACCCAACAGCTACAGTTTTAGCTTGCACCAGAATCCCCAGTTAATGATCATCACCTGAATACAAATAAAAACCCAGTGAATTAACTGGTGTGCCACAAATCTGGGCAACTGTGGGGACAACTACAGATTAAATGTAAACGTAACATCTTGGACTACTAGAGGAACTGAAAGCACTGTCAAGGATTTTGGGAAACCTATGCCAAAAATAGGAAACTTTGGATAGTTTGTTGGAGGTGCTGCTTTTCAGATATGACCCAAAAACCTGGCTCTCTCATTGCTTTGTTCAAGCAGCTTTAAAGATCCACATTAAATATTATAAGAGCAATGAGTTTGCTGCCCTGGGCCATCATTCCTCTCTATTATATTAGTATTAAAGCCCAATATTAATTGGGCTTTCATGATGTGGAACCTTGAATGCAAAATAGCCTTCCTGATTGTGGTAGAATTTTACAGTGAAGCTGGAGGCCTCTCAGCCCATTATACAAGTGCCAGCTCTTTGACAGAGCTATTCATCTAATCTCAAACTCCTGCCTTTTCCCCACATCCTGTTGACTCTATCCTCCAAATAAATGACTTAAGAATCTCATCTGTGTGACTTGATTTATGACCTATCCGAGGATAGAACACAACAGACAAACTGATTGGATATCTAATTAAATTAAAAGCAAAATACTGTGGATGCTGGAAATCTGAAAAAAAACTAAGTGCAGCAAAAACTCTGCAGGTCTGGCAGCATCTTTGGAAAGAGAAATAGTTAAAGTTTCAAGTCCAATATGACTCTTCTTTAAAACTGCACTGCAGAAGAGAAGGAGTCATATAATACTCAAAACTCTGTTTCTCTCTCCATAGATGCTGCCAGACCTGCTGTGTTTTTTTCCCAGCACTTTCTGTAGATATTCAATTAAATTTATTAAAATGAAAAATGCTCCAGTTTCTCTGCTCATGACTGAAGCTTCTCTGCACTGTTAGTGAATCTTTTCTGTAACATGCTTTTACCTGCACTTTGAAAGTAAATTTCTGTGTAAGTGGTTTAAAATAATTCTGAAAATAATATTGCGAATGTCACTCAACAACTTATATGGTGCCTTTAATGTAGCAAACATATTTAAATATTCATCCCCAAGAGACCCAAAATATTTCAAAGTCAAAACTTACTTTTGAAGTGCCATTCCTGTCATGTGGCAAAATTCAACAGACCATTTATGCACAGGGAATAAATTAGATAATTAACACTGTTAGAATATTTTAATATTGGTTTAAATCTAAATATAATTAAATGTATGTCTGTGAAGAAAGAACAGTTCAGAAACTCAAAGACAGAATAGATAAAGAGAGTTAGTTGCTAAGAGACCCACGTACCTATAAGGTTAGGAAACTAAAATTTGGAAGCAGGATGCAAGAATATTTTCTGATAACAGAATCTCACCCATTCCTCAGAAAAATAAACTGTCGTACAATTATGTAGAGGATGAAGCAGCTATATTGTGTGGTCCCGGTGAAGTCAACTAACAAAGTCAACATGGGGGTATGATTAATGATTAAGAAATATGAACAGAAATGCAGCACAAACAAGCTAACTGAATATTATCGATATAAAGGCTATATACTGCAGATGTTGGAAATCTGAAATGAAAAAAAAAAATCCTGAAATTACTTAGCAGGTGAGAAAGCATTGCTGAGAAAACAGAGATAACATTTTCAGGTCAGTAATAATAATCATGGAAATACCAGATTATCATTAAAAACCTACCTGGTTCATCAATGTCCTTCAAGGAAAGAAATTGGCATCCTTACCAGATCTGGTGTGCGTGTGACTCCAGACACACAGCAATATGGTTGGCACTTAACTGATATGGCCTGGCAAGTAACTCAGTGGTAGCAGAAAGATCAAATACAAATAAAACCGGATGGACCACCTAGTGTTAACTTAGGCACCAGAAATAACAAAAGTACATGGAGAGATGTAGGAATAACAGAGTTGTCGTGATGGGAGATTTTAATTTCCCAAACATAGATTGGAATATCCCTAGGGCTAGGGGTTTGGATGGAGAGGAGTTTGTTAGGTGTGTCCAGGAGAGTTTCCTGACACAGTATGTGGATAAGCCTACTAGAGGAGAGGCTGTACTTGATCTGGTGCTGGCTAATGAACCTGGACAGGTGGAGGATCTCTCGGTGGGTGAGCATCTTGGGGATAGCGATCATAATTCTATCTCCTTCACATAGAACATAGAACATAGAAAGCCACAGCACAAACAGGCCCTTCGGCCCACAGGTTGCGCCGATCACATCCCCACCTCTAGGCCTATCTATAGCCCTCAATCCCATTAAATCCCATGTACTCATCCAGAAGTCTCTTAAAAGACCCCAACGAGTTTGCCTCCACCACCACCGACGTCAGCCGATTCCACTCACCCACCACCCTCTGAGTGAAAAACTTACCCCTGACATCTCCTCTGTACCTACCCCCCAGCACCTTAAACCTGTGTCCTCTCGTAGCAACCATTTCCCTTGGAAATAGCCTCTGAGAGTCTACCCTATCCAGACCTCTCAACATCTTGTAAACCTCTATCAGGTCACCTCTCATCCTTCGTCTCTCCAGGGAGAAGAGACCAAGCTCCCTCAACCTATCCTCATAAGGCATGCCCCCCAATCCAGGCAACATCCTTGTAAATCTCCTCTGCACCCTTTCAATGGCTTCAACATCTTTCCTGTAATGAGGTGACCAGAACTGCGCGCAGTACTCCAAGTGGGGTCTAACCAGGGTCCTATAAAGCTGCAGCATTATCTCCCGACTCCTAAACTCAATCCCTCGATTAATGAAGGCCAGTACGCCTTCTTGACCGCATCCTCCACCTGCGAGGCCGATTTAAGAGTCCTATGGACCCGAACCCCAAGGTCCTTCTGATCCTCTACACTGCTAAGAATGGTACCCTTCATATTATACTGCTGCTTCATCCCATTGGATCTGCCAAAATGGATCACCACACACTTATCCGGGTTGAAGTCCATCTGCCACTTCTCCGCCCAGTCTTGCATTCTATCTATGTCTCGCTGCAACTTCTGACATCCCTCCAAACTATCCACAACACCACCTACCTTGGTGTCGTCAGCAAACTTACCAACCCATCCCTCCACTTCCTCATCCAGGTCATTTATGAAAATGACAAACAGCAAGGGTCCCAGAACAGATCCCTGGGGCACTCCACTGGTCACTGACCGCCATGCAGAGAAAGACCCCTCCACAGCCACTCTCTGCCTTCTGCAGGCAAGCCAGTTCTGGATCCACAAGGCAACAGCCCCTTGGATCCCATGCCCTCTCACTTTCTCAAGAAGTCTTGCATGGGGGACCTTATCGAACGCCTTGCTGAAGTCCATATAGACCACATCCACCGCTCTTCCTTCGTCAATGTGTTTGGTCACATTTTCAAAGAACTCAACCAGGCTCGTAAGGCACGACCTGCCCTTGACAAAGCCGTGCTGACTACTTTTGATCATACTAAACTTCTCTAGATGATCATAAATCCTGTCTCTCAGGATCCTCTCCATCAACTTACCAACCACTGAGGTTAGACTCACCGGTCGGTAATTTCCCGGGCTGTCCCTGTTCCCTTTCTTGAATATAGGGACCACATCTGCAATCCTCCAATCCTCCGGAACCTCTCCCGTCTCCACGATAGCATTGGAAAGAGATAGGATCAGGCAGGCTAGGAAAGTGTTTCTCTGGAGTAAAGGGAAATACAGTGTCATCAGGGAGGAAATTAGACGGGTAAATTGGAAGGAGGCATTTTTGGGGAAAAGTACCGAAGGAAAGTGGAGGATTTTCAAGGAATGTTTGTCTGGAGCTCTGCATGACAACGTTCCGATGAGACAGGGGGGTGTTGGTAGGGTACGGGAACCGTGGTGCACGAAGGTTGTGATGAACCTGGTGAATAAGAAAAGAGAGGCGTACAGAAGGTTCAGAGAGCTAGGAGGTGTTAAGGATTTAGAGGAGTATACGGGATGTAGGAAGGAGCTTAAGAAGGAAATTAGGAGAGCGAGAAGGGGTCATGAGAAGGCCTTGGCGGGTAAGATTAAGGAGAATCCCAAGGCTTTCTACAAATATGTCAAGAGTAAAAGGATGAGATGTGAAGGCATAGGACCCTTAAAAGGTGAAGGGGGAAAAGTTTGTGCGGAACCGTTAGAAATGGCGGAGCTGCTTAATGAATACTTTACCTCGGTATTCACGGTGGAAAGGGATCTGGGTGGTTGTACTGCTGGTTTGCGGTGGACAGAAAGGATCGAGCATGTGGACATAAAGAAAGAGGATGTGTTGGAACTATTGAATGGCATCAAGGTTGGTAAGTCGCCGGGACCGGATGGGATGTACCCCAGGTTACTGTGGGAGGCGAGGGAGGAGATTGCGGAGCCTTTGGCGATGATCTTTGCATCGTCGATGGAGACGGGAGAGGTTCCGGAGGATTGGAGGATTGCAGATGTGGTCCCTATATTCAAGAAAGGGAACAGGGACAGCCCGGGAAATTACCAACCGGTGAGTCTAACCTCAGTGGTTGGTAAGTTGATGGAGAGGATCCTGAGAGACAGGATTTATGATCATCTAGAGAAGTTTAGTATGATCAAAAGTAGTCAGCACGGCTTTGTCAAGGGCAGGTCGTGCCTTACGAGCCTGGTTGAGTTCTTTGAAAATGTGACCAAACACATTGACGAAGGAAGAGCGGTGGATGTGGTCTATATGGACTTCAGCAAGGCGTTCGATAAGGTCCCCCATGCAAGACTTCTTGAGAAAGTGAGAGGGCATGGGATCCAAGGGGCTGTTGCCTTGTGGATCCAGAACTGGCTTGCCTGCAGAAGGCAGAGAGTGGCTGTGGAGGGGTCTTTCTCTGCATGGAGGTCAGTGACCAGTGGAGTGCCCCAGGGATCTGTTCTGGGACCCTTGCTGTTTGTCATTTTCATAAATGACCTGGATGAGGAAGTGGAGGGATGGGTTGGTAAGTTTGCTGACGACACCAAGGTAGGTGGTGTTGTGGATAGTTTGGAGGGATGTCAGAAGTTGCAGCGAGACATAGATAGAATGCAAGACTGGGCGGAGAAGTGGCAGATGGACTTCAACCCGGATAAGTGTGTGGTGATCCATTTTGGCAGATCCAATGGGATGAAGCAGCAGTATAATATGAAGGGTACCATTCTTAGCAGTGTAGAGGATCAGAAGGACCTTGGGGTCCGGGTCCATAGGACTCTTAAATCGGCCTCGCAGGTGGAGGATGCGGTCAAGAAGGCGTACGGCGTACTGGCCTTCATTAATCGAGGGATTGAGTTTTGGAGTCGGGAGATAATGCTGCAGCTTTATAGGACCCTGGTTAGACCCCACTTGGAGTACTGCGCGCAGTTCTGGTCACCTCATTACAGGAAAGATGTTGAAGCCATTGAAAGGGTGCAGAGGAGATTTACAAGGATGTTGCCTGGATTGGGGGGCATGCCTTATGAGGATAGGTTGAGGGAGCTTGGTCTCTTCTCCCTGGAGAGACGAAGGATGAGAGGTGACCTGATAGAGGTTTACAAGATGTTGAGAGGTCTGGATAGGGTAGACTCTCAGAGGCTATTTCCAAGGGCTGAAATGGTTGCTACGAGACGACACAGGTTTAAGGTGCTGGGGGGTAGGTACAGAGGAGATGTCAGGGGTAAGTTTTTCACTCAGAGGGTGGTGGGTGAGTGGAATCGGCTGGCGTCGGTGGTGGTGGAGGCAAACTCGTTGGGGTCTTTTAAGAGACTTCTGGATGAGTACATGGGATTTAATGGGATTGAGGGCTATTGATAGGCCTAGAGGTGGGGATGTGATCGGCGCAACTTGTGGGCCGAAGGGCCTGTTTGTGCTGTGGCTTTCTATGTTCTATGTACACCATGCACAGTTAACTGCCAAATTATCCCCACTAAAATCTCGAGATTTGTGCCAAAATTGAGAGAGCTGTCCCACAGACTAGTCAAGCAACAGCGTGACATAATCATATTTAAAGTTCCAGAAACTTCTGTCGTATCCCTGTTCCCACCAGCAGGACAGATCCTCCAGAGAGAGAATGGCCCTGGGCATCCAGAACATTGACACTTAACCCCATAAAGTAGAAATCATAGGAATCATAGAAATCTTACAGTGCAGAAGGAGGTCATTCGGCCCATCGAGCCGGCACCGACAACAGTCCCACCTAGGGCTTTATTCCTGTAACCCCAGACATTTACCGCGCTAATTCCTCTAACCTACACAACCCCAGGACACTAAGGGGCAATTTAGCATGGCCATTACACCTAACCTGCACATCTTTGGACTATGGAAGGAAACCGGAGCACCCGGAGGAAACCCACACAGCCACGGGGAGGGCATGCAAACTCCACACAGTGACCCAAGGCTAGAATTGAACCCAGGTCCGTGGCGCTGTGAGGCAGCAGTGCCACTGTGCCACCGTGCCATCTCGTGGCATCAGATTAAACCAAGACAAGAAAACCTCCTGCTAGTTACTAACTACTGCCACCGTCAGCTGATGAATCAGTACTCCTCCATATTGAACACAATTTAGACACAGCATATATTCTGGTTGGCAGACTTCAAAGACCATCATCAAGTGTGGTTCAGTAGCCCAATTATTAATTGAGCTAATCAAGTCCTGCAAGACGCATCTGACAGACTGGGCATCGTGAGAAAACCGACAAGAGGGGAAATCCTCACCAATCTACTTGATGTTGGGGATTTGTCTATGAGAGTTTTGGTAGGATTTGATTTTATTGTCACATGTACTGGGATACTATGAGAAGTATTGTTTCTTGCATGCTATACCCAAGTGGGGTCTGACCCTCGTCAGACCCCACTTGGAGTACTGTGCTCAGTTCCGGTCGCCTCACAATAGGAAGGATGTGGAAAAGATTGAAAGGGTGCAGAGGAGATTTACAAGGATGTTGCCTGGATTGAGTGGCATGCCTTATGAGGATAGGCTGAGGGAGCTCGGTCTTTTCTCCTTGGAGAGACGAAGGATGAGAGGAGACCTAATAGAGGTGTATAAGATGTTGAGAGGCATAGATCGAGTGGACTCTCAGAGGCTTTTTCCCAGGGTGGAAATGGCTGCTACGAGAGGACACAGGTTTAGGGTGCTGGGGGGTAGGTACAGGGGAGATGTTAGGGGTAAGTTTTTCACACAGAGGGTGGTGGGCGAGTGGAATCGGCTGCCATCAGTGGTGGTGGAGGCGAACTCAATAGGGTCTTTTAAGAGACTCCTGGATGAGTACATGGGATTTAATAGGATGGAGGGCTATAGGTAGGCCTAGAAGGTAGGGATGTGTTCGGCACAACTTGTGGGCCGAAGGGCCTGTTTGTGCTGTAGTTTTTCTATGTTCTATGTTTCTATACAGGAAAAACATACCGCTCGTGAAGTACATAGAGGAAAAGGAAAAGGCTAGGGTGCAGAATATAGTGTTGCAGCTTAATAAATTATAGGACTGTTCAAAAGTCTGATGACTGCAGGGAAGAAACTGTTCTTGGATCTGTTGGCACATGTTTTCAAACTTTTGTAATTTTTCCTGATGGAAGAAGGTTGAAGAGTGTATATCCGGGTTGCGTGGGGTCCTTGATTATGCTGGCTGCTTTCCCAAGGCAGTGGAAGTGCAGACAGAGCCAATGGATGGGAGGCTGATTTGCAAGATGGACTGGGTTACATTCACAATCTTTTGTAACTTCTTGCGGCCTTGTTCAGAGCAGGAGCCATACCAAATTGTGATACAACCAGATACTTTCTCTGGTGCATCTGTAAAAATTGGTGAGAGTCATACTGGACATGCCGAATTTCAAAGAACAAAGAAAAGTACAGCACAGGCCCTTTGGCCCTCCAAGCCTGTGCTGATTATATGCCCTAACTAAAAAAAACCTTCTGCTCTTACACAAAGAACAGAAAATTACAGCACAGGAACAGGCCCTTTGGTCCTCCAAGCCTGCACCGACCATGCTGCCCGACTGAACTAAAACCCCCTACCCTTCCGGGGACCATATCCCTCTATTCCCATCCTATTCATGTATTTGTCAAGACGCCCCTTAAAGGTCACTACCGTATCCGCTTCCACTACCTCCCCCGGCAACGAGTCCCAGGCACCCACTACTCTCTGTGTAAAAAATCTGCCTCGTACGTCTCCTTTAAACCTTGCCCCTCGCACCTTAAACCTGTACCCCCTGGTAATTGACTCTGGCACCCTGGGAAAAAGCTTCTGACTATCCACTCTATCCATGCGTCTCATAATCTTGTAGACTTCTATCAGGTTGCCCCTCAACCTCCGTCGTTCCAGTGAGAACAAACCAAGTTTCTCCAACCTCTCCTCATAGCTAATGCCCTCCATACCAGGCAACATCCTGGTAAATCTTTTCTGTACCCTCTCTAAAGCCTCCACATCCTTCTGGTAGTGTGGCGACCAGAATTGAACACTATATTCCAAGTGCGGCCTAACTAAGGTTCTATAAAGCTGCAACATGACTTGTCGATTTTTAAACTCAGTGCCCCGGCCAATGAAGGCAAGCATGCCGTATGCCTTCTTGACTACCTTCTCCACCTGCATTGCCACTTTCAGTGAACTGTGTACCTGTACGCCCAGATTCCTTTGCCTATCAATACTCTTAAGGGTTCTGCCATTTACTGTATATTTCCTATCTGTATTAGACCTTCCAAAATGGATTACCTCACATTTGTCCGGATTAAACTCCATCTGTCATCTCTCCGCCCAAGACTCCAACTGATCTATATCCTCTGGTCCTCATCGCTATCCGCAAATCCACCAACCTTTGTGTCATCCACAAACCTACTATTCAAACCAGTTACATTTTCCTCCAATTCATTTATATATATTACAAACAGCAAAGGTCCCAGCACTGATCCCTGAGGAACACCACTTGTCACAGCCCTCCATTCAGAAATGCATCCTTCCACTGCTACCCTCTGTCTTCTTTGACCGAGCCAGTTTTGTATCCACCTTGCCAGCTCACCTCTGATCCCATGCCACTTCACCTTCTGCATCAGTCTGCCATGAGGGACCTTATCAAAGGCCTTACTGAAGTTCATGTAGACAACATCCACTGCCCTACCCTCATCAATCATCTTCCTCACTTCCTCGAAAAATTCAATCAAGTTCGTGAGACACGACCTCCCCTTCACAAAACCATGTTGCCTCTCACTAATACGTCCACTTATTTCCAAGTGGGAATAAATCCTGTCTCGAAGAATCCTCGCCAATAATTTCCCTACCACTGATGTAAGGCTCACCTGCCTGTAATTACCTGTAATTAAATCAAGATTATTCTTGATACCCTTCTTAAACAAAGGACCAACATTAGCTATTCTCCAATCCTCGGGAACCTCCCCTGTATGTGGAGATGCCAGCGTTGGACTGGGGTAAGCACAGTAAGAAGTCTCACAACACCAGGTTAAAGTCCAACAGGTTTATTTGGCAGCACAAGCCACAAGCTTTCGGAGCACTGCCCCTTCACCAGGTGAGTGGGAGTTCTGATCACAAACAGGGCACATATAGATATAAACTCAATTTACAAGGTAATGGTTGGAATGCAAGTCTTTACAGGCAATCAAGTCTTAAAGACAATGTGAGCGGAGAGAGGGTTAAGCACAGGTTAAAGAGGTGTGTATTGTCTCCAGCCAGGATAGTTAGTGAGATTTTGCAAGCCCAGGCAAGTCATGGGGGTAACAGATAGTGTAATATGAACCCAAGATCCTGGTTGAGGCCGTCCTCAAGTGTGCGGAACTTGGCTATCAGATTTGTTCAACCATTCTGCGTTGTCGTGTGTTGTGAAGGCCGCCTTGGAGAACGCTTACCCGAAGATCAGAGGCTGAATGCCTGTGACTGCTGAAGCGTTCCCCAACAGGAAGAGAACACGCTTGCCTGGTGATTGTCGTAATGTCTGCATGGTCTCCCCAATGTACCATACCTCGGGACATCCTTTCCTGCAACTTATCAGGTAGACAACGTTGGCCAAGTTGCAAGAGTATGTACCGTGTACCTGGTAGATGGTGTTCTCACGTGAGATGATGGAATCTGTGTCGATGATCCAGCACGTCCTGCAGAGGTTGCTGTGGCAGGGTTGTGTGGTGTCATGGTCACTGTTCTCCTGAAGGTTGCGGACAATGGTCTGTTTGAGGTTGTGCGGTTGTTTGAAGGCAAGAAGTGGGTGTGTGGGGATGGCCTTGGTGAGATGTTCGTCTTTATCGATAACACGTTGAAGGCTCCAGAGAAGCCTCTCCGGGGAAGTACTGAACGACGAAGGTACTCTGTCCACCGTGTCCCGTGTTTGTGTTCTGAGGAGGTCGGTGCGGTTTTTTGCTGTGGCGCGTCGGAACTGTCGATCGACGAGTTGAGCACCATATCCTGTTCTTATGAAGGCACCTTTCAGCATCTGAAGGTATCTGTTACGATCCTCCTCATCTGAGCAGATCCTGTGTATACGGAGGGCTTTTCCGTAGGGGATGGCTTCTTTAACGTATTTAGGGTTGAAGCTGGAGAAGTGGAGCATCGTGAGGTTATCCGTGGGCTTGCAGTACAGTGAAGTGCTGAGGTGACCGTCCTTGATGGAGATGCGTGTGTCCAAGAATGCAACTGATTCCGGAGAGTCCGATGGTGGGATGGAACTTGTTGATGTCATCATACAGTTGTTTCAGTGATTGTTCACTATGAGTCCAAAGGAAGAAAATGTCATTGATATATCTAATGTATAGCATCAGTTGAAGGTTCTGTTCAAACCTGTGCATAAAGATGTTAAGATGTGGAGATGCCGGCGTTGGACTGGGGTAAACACAGTAAGGAGTTTAACAACACCAGGTTAAAGTCCAACAGGTTTATTTGGTAGCAAAAGCCACACAAGCTTTCGGAGCTCTAAGCCCGAAACCTGAAGAAGGGGCTTAGAGCTCCGAAAGCTTGTGTGGCTTTTGCTACCAAATAAACCTGTTGGACTTTAACCTGGTGTTGTTAAACTTCTTACTGCATAAAGATGTTGGCATACTGAGGAGCGAATTTGGTCCCCATGGCTGTTCCGTGTGTCTGGATGAAGAACTGGTTGTTGAATGTTGCATTCTTGGAAACACGCACCTCCATCAAGGACGGTCACCTCAGTACTTCACTCCCTGCAAGCCCACGGATAACCTCATGATGCTCCACTTCTCCGGCTTCCACCCTAAACACGTTAAAGAAGCCATCCCCTACGGACAAGCCCTCCATATACACAGGATCTGCTCAGATGAGGAGGATTGTAACAGACACCTCCAGATGCTGAAAGATGCCCTCATAAGAACAGGATGTGGCGCTTGACTCATTGATCAACAGTTCCAACGCGCCACAGCAAAAAACCGCACCGACCTCCTCAGAAGACAAACACGAGACACGGTGGACAGAGTACCCTTCGTCGTCCAGTACTTCCCCGGAGCGGAGAAGCTACGACATCTTCTCCGGAGCTTTCAACATGTCATTGATGAAGACGAACAGCTCACCAAGGTCATCCTCACACCCCCACTTCTTACCTTCAGCCAACCACACAACCTCAAACAGACCACTGTCTGCAGCAAACTACCCAGCCTTCAGGAGAACAGTGACCACAACACCACACAACCCTGCCACAGCAACCTCTGCAAGATGTGCCGGATCATCGACACGGATGCCATCATCTCACGTGAGAACACCATCCACCAGGTACACGGTACATACACTTGTAACTCGGCCAACGTTGTCTACCTGATACGTTGCAGGAAAGGATGTCCCGAGGCATGGTACATTGGGGAGACCATGCAGACGCTACGACAATGGATGAATGAACACCGCTCGACAATCACCAGGCAGGAGTATTCTCTTCCTGTTGGGGAACACTTCAGCAGCCACGGGCATTCAGCCTCTGATCTTCGGGTAACCGTTCTCCAAGGCGGCCTTCAGAGCACACGACAACGCAGAATCGCTGCGCAAAAACTGATAGCCAAGTTCTGCACACATGAGGACGGCCTTTACCGGGATCTTGGGTTCATGTCACACTATCTGTAGCCCCCATGATTTGCCTGGGCTTGCAAAATCTCACAAACTGTCCTGGCTGGAGACAATACACATCTCTTTAACCTGTGCTTAACCCTCTCTCCACTCACATTGTCTGTACCTTTAAGACTTGATTATCTGTAAAGACTCGCATTCCAACCATTATCTTGTAAATTGAGTTTGTATCTATATATGCCCTGTTTGTGAACAGAACTCCCACTCACCTGATGAAGGGACAGCACTCCGAAAGCTTGTGGCTTGTGCTACCAAATAAACCTGTTGGACATTAACCTGGTGTTGTGAGACTTCTTACTGTACCTCCCTGTAGCTAGTGAGGGTGCAAAGATTTCTCTCAAGGCCCCAGCAATATCCTCCCTTGCCTCTCTCAGTATTCTGGGGTATATCCCATCAGGCCCTGGGGACTTGTCCATATTCGTCTTTTCATGTAACCATCCAAATGCCTCTTAAATGTTGCTAATATGCCTGCTTCCGCCACATCATCTGGCAGCACATTCCAGGCACCAACCACTCTCTGCATGAAAAACCTCCCCCGCACATCTTCCTTAAACTTTCCCCCTCTCACCTTGAACTTGTTCCCCCTTGTAATTGACACTTCCACCCTTGGAAAAAGCTTCTGACTATCCACCCTGTCTATGCCTCTCATAATTTTGTAGACCTCCCCTCAGCCTCCGTCTTTCCAGTGAAAACAATTCGAGTTTATTCAACCTCTTTTCATAACGAACACCCTCGAGACCAAGCAACATCTTAGTGAACCTTCTTTGCACTCTCTCCAAAGCTTCCACTTCCTTCCGATAATGTGGTGACCAGAATTGCACGCAATACTCCAAATGCGGCCCAACCAAGGTTTTGTATAGCTGCAACTTGATTTCCCAACTCCTTTACTCAGTGCCCTGGCTGATGAAAGCAAGCATGCCATATGCCTTCTTAATCACCTTGGCTACGTGTGTTGCCACTTTTAGGGAACTGTGTACCTGCACGCCCAGATCCCTCTGTATTAATGTTCCTAAGGGTTCTGCCATTTACAGTATAATTCGTACCAAATGTAGTTGACTCTCAACTGCCCTCGGGCTACTAGGGATGGGCATTAAATGCTGGCCAGCCAGCGACCCCCATGTTCCATGAATAAATAAAAAAAATTTGATTCTCCAAAATGCATCACCTCGCATTTGTCCGGATTAAAATCTATCTGCCATTTCTCTGCCCAAGTCTCCAGTCTATCTATATCCTGTTGTATCCTCTGACACTCTAGGCACTATCAGCAAATCTGCCAATCTTTGTGTCATCTGCAAACTTACTAATCCACCCACGTTTTCCTCCAGATCATTTATGTATACTACAAACAACAGAGGTCCCAGCGCCGATCCGTGCAGAACACCACTAGCTACAGATCTCCACTCTGAAAAACATCCTTCCACAGCTACTCTCAGTCTCTATAACCAAGCCAGTTCTGTATCCATCTAGCCAGTCCACCCCCAAATCCCATTGTTTTTTGGTTTTGTATCAATTTGCCATGAAGGAGCTTGTCAGTAAAGTCCATATAAACTACATCCACAACCCTTCCCTCATCAATTATCTTTGTCACCTCTTCAAAAAGACTCACTGAAGTTGGTGAGACATGACCTTCCCCGTACAAAACCATGCTGCTAGTCACTAACTAGTCCATTTTCCTCCAAATGTGCATATATCCTGTCCTTCGTTATCTTCTCCAAATGCTTCCCCACCACTGGTATCAGGCTCACCAGCATATAATTTGTTGGATAATGCCTGCTTCCTTTCTTAAACAAGGGAACAACATTGGCTATTCTCCAGTCCTCTGGGACCTCACTTGTGGTCAAAGAGGATGTCAAGATATTTGTTAAGGCCCCAGCTATTTCTCCCCTTGCCTCCCGCAGTAACCTGGGATAGATCCCATCCAGCCGCAGGGACTTGTCTATGTTAATGCAATTTAGGATACTCAACACTTCCTCCTTTGATATATTGACATTCTCAAGAGCGTTCACACACCTATTCCTGACCTCAACATCCATCATGTCCTTCTCCTTAGTGAATAGCGATATAA
This sequence comes from Mustelus asterias, assembly GCF_964213995.1. Classification (NCBI taxonomy): domain Eukaryota; kingdom Metazoa; phylum Chordata; class Chondrichthyes; order Carcharhiniformes; family Triakidae; genus Mustelus; species Mustelus asterias. The sequence continues at coordinate 38,428,822 of NC_135810.1, forward strand.
AGTACTTATTAAGGGTTTCACCCAATTTCTGTGGTTCCACGCATAACTACCCTCGAATGTCCTTGAGTGGGCCTACTCTTTCTCTTGCTATAAATATATGCACAAAAAGCCTCGGGATTCTCGTTGACCCTGTTTGCTAAAGACATTTCATGGCCCCTTTTAGCCCTCCCAATTCCTAATTTCCTTAGCTTTCTGAGAAAGTAGAGGGGTTGGTGAGCTTTCCTAACTTTAATGTCAGCGTAGAGGGCCTAGATTGTTGGTGATCTGAATACTTAGGAACTTGAAGCTCTCAACCATCTCCATTTCATCGCCGTTGATATAGATAGGGGCCTGTCCTCCACTATGTTTTCTAAACTCAGTGATTAGCAGATTTACTCAGGGTTGTGTGGTTCCCCGGAGCGGAGAAGCTATGGCGTCTCCTCCGGAGCCTTCAACATGTCATTGATGAAGATGAACATCTCGCCAAGGCCATCCCCACACCCCCACTTCTTGCCTTCAAACAACCGCACAACCTCAAACAGACCATTGTCCGCAGCAAACTACCCAGCCTTCAGGAGAACAGTGACCATGACACCACACAACCCTGCCACAGCAACCTCTGCAAGACGTGCTGGATCATCGACACAGATGCCATCATCTCACGTGAGAACACCATCCACCAGGTACACGGTACATACTCTTGCAACTCGGCCAACATTGTCTACCTGATATGCTGCAAGAAAGGATGTCCCGAGGCATGGTACATTGGGGAAACCATGCAGACGCTGCGACAACGGATGAATGAACACCGCTCGACAATCACCAGGCAAGACTGTTCTCTTCCTGTTGGGGAGCACTTCAGCGGTCACGGGCATTCGGCCTCTGATATTCGGGTAAGCGTTCTCCAAGGCGGCCTTCGCGACACACGACGGCGCAGAGTTGCTGAGCAGAAACTGATAGCCAAGTTCCGCACACACGAAGACGGCCTCAACCGGGATATTGGGTTCATGTCACACTATTTGTAACCCCCACAGTTGCCTGGACCTGCAGAGTCTCACTGGCTGTCTTGTCTGGAGACAATACACATCTTTTTAGCCTGTCTTGATGCTCTCTCCACTCACGTTGTTTTGTTTCTTAAAGACTTGATTAGTTGTAAGTATTCGCATTCCAACCATTATTCATGTAAATTGAGTTTGTGTCTTTATATGCTCTGTTTGTGAACAGAATTCCCACTCACCTGAAGAAGGGGCTTAGAGCTCCGAAAGCTTGTGTGGCTTTTGCTACCAAATAAACCTGTTGGACTTTAACCTGGTGTTGTTAAATGTCTAGGGTTACAGGGAAAGAGTGAGGGAGAAGGCCTGGGTAAGATGCTCAGACAGAGAGTCGTGTAGACTTTATGGGCCAAATGGCCTCTTCTACACTGCAAGGATTCTATCTTTCTATGATGAGAGATAGATTTCTAAATATTAAGAATATCATGGAATATGGGGAAAGTGCAGGGAAATGCACATGGGATACAGGGTAATTTGATGAAGTGGATTTAAAATTGGCTCAGTTGTAGGAGACAGAGAGTGATGACAGAAGGCTGCTTTAGTGACTGGAAGCCAATGTCCAGTGGTGTACCATAGGGATCTGTGTTGGGTCCCCTATTATTCATTATTCATATAAACGACATAGATAATTATGTTGGAGGTAGGATTAGTATGTTTGCGGATGACAAAAGATTGACCAAGTGATTACCAGTGAGGCTGAATGTCTTGGCTACAAGAAGATATAGATGGAAATGTCAAGTGAACAGTTAATTGGCAGATAGAACTTAACAAACCAGCCTCCCATCCATTGACTCTGTCTGCACTTCCCGCTGTCTTGGTAAAGCAGCCAGCATAATTAAGGACCCCTCGCATCTGGACATTCTCTCTTCCGTCTTCTTATGTCGGTAAAAAGATATAAAAGTCTGAGGTCACATCCAATCAACTCAAGAATAGTTTCTTCCCTGCTGCCATCAGACACTTGAATGGACCTACCTTGCATTAAGTTGATCTTTCTCTACTCCCTAGCTATGACTGTAACTCTACATTCTGCACTCTCTCATTTCTTTCTCTATGAATGGTATGCTTTGTTTGTTTAGTGCGCAAGAAACAATACTTTTCACTGTATGCTAATACATGTGATAATAATAAATCAAATCGAATCAAAAGTGTGAGTTTGGAACACAAACACAATTTGGAAGCAGTAATTTGACAAGGAAGTATTCAATAAATGGCATAATACTAGGAAAGTCCATGGAACAAAGGGACCTTGGCATGTTGGTCCATAGATCTCTGAAGACGGGAGGACATTTTAGTAGGATGGTGAAAAAGGCATATGGGACACTTGCCTTTATTAATCAAGAGATAGATTTATAAAACAGGGAAATCATGTTAGAGTTGTATAGAACTTTGGTGAGGCCTCACCTCGAGTACTGAGTGCAGTCCTGGTCGCCATATTATAGGAAGGATGTGATTGCATTGGAGGGGGTGCAGAGGATATTTACCAGGATGCTGCCTGAGGTGGAATATTTAAGTTAGGAAGAAAGGTTGGATAGGCTTGGGTTATTTTTGTTGGAGCAGAGAAGACTGAGGGGCAACCTGATTGAGGTGTATAAGATTATGAGGGGTATGGACAGAATGGATAGGGAATAGTTGTTCCCCCTAGTTGAAGGGCCAGTCACGAGGGAACATAGGTTCTCGAGGGGCAGGAGGTTTAGTGGGGATGTGAGGATAAACCTTTTTACCCAGAGGGTGGTGACGGTCTGGAATGTGCTGCTTGGGAGGGTGGTAGAGGTGAGTTGTCTCACATCCTTTAAAAAGCACTCGAATGCGCATTTAGCACGTCATAACATTCAAGGCTATGGACCAAGTGCTGGCAAATGGGATTAAGTGTGAGATCAGGTGTTTCTTGTGTGTCGGTGCAGACACGATGATCTGAAGGGCCTCTTCTGCACTGTATGATTCTATGACATAAAATGGCATCGAGGTAGTAGATCAGCCATGATCTAGCTAAATGGCAGAGCAGGCTCAAGGTTCTGAATGGCCTACTCTTACTCCTATTTCCTATCTTCCTATGTTTAAACTGCTCCTTTCCTGGACCAGCTTTCATATTTACCACTTTCCAATTGTCTGGCACCTCAGGTTAGCTAGCAAAGATTGGAAGTTTATGACAGATCTTTCTGCTGTTCGTCACTGCCATGGAATCTTTTACATTCACCTGAATGAGCAGTTGGAACTGATGGTTTAAATTCTCATCCGAAAGGCAGGACCTCTTACAGTGCAGTGCTCCCTCAGTACGGAACTAGATTGTCAGCTTTGATTTTTACATGCAAGCCCTAGAGCGGGACTCAAACACTGAACTTTGTGATTCAGAGATGAGACTGTTTTAAACTGAACCATGGCTGACACTAAGGAATCAAAGAACACAAAGTTTCAGTGAGAAGCAAAGGCAGGGTAAGGAAGCACTATTTTGCACAGCAAACATTTGAGATCTGCAGTGCGCTGCCTGAAAAGGTAGTGGAAACAGTTCAATCATAGCATTTGAAATAGTGTGAAATAAATAATGGAAGGGGAAAGAACAGAAAACTGGGGTGAATTGGATAACTCTCTCAAAGAGTTGGTTCAGGCACAATAAGCAAAAGTAGCTTCCTGTGTTATATGATTCTATGATGCCAAGATTTTGGTGTGCTGTGACATAGTAGATGGATTTTGATGTAAATAAATCTAAGCTATTGCATGTATGAATAAGTAAGAGTAAAGACATGTATAACATGTAAGCGTCTTTATGGCAGAGGCTGAATAGGAAAAATGAGTAATATAACTATTCGCAAAACACCTGGTCAACATGACGCAGTTGTTAATAAAGCAAATTGAGTAATGGGATATATCAGTCAGGCATTAGGCTGTAATTCAATACATTTATGCTGACACCACAAGGTGAGGCCAGAACTGGAGTATGGTTTTAGTGACTGTTAAAGAAAGACTGAATTATGAAGAGAGGGCCAAGTTACTAAACTTTCACTTTCAGGAGAAAATCAAGGGAGACATCATGCAGATTTTTAAAAAATAATGACACTGAGGAATGTTTAGATGGTTCAACCTGATGGAATGAACAATAGTATGCTGGACTAGAGTGGAACAGAAGTCTTAAATTCGTTTGAGCGGTCTAAAGGGTTGATTTCAATTTAACAGAATTGGAGTGACCAAATTATTTTTCTTTTGGCACTAATTACCATTGTTTCATTCCAGGCACTGCGAATGAAGGAAAGGGAAGCCATTCAGAAGAGATTATGAAGAAAATTAATTAATGCATATATTGAAAATGACAGAATACTGATGAGCCATGAATAATGAGGTTAATTAATGAATTAATGAAAAGCCCCTGATTGTTGAGTTGACAGAGGCAAAGTTGGTAGAGGTTTACCAAGTAAGGGATTGGAATCAGTAGCTGGGATATATTGGGAATTTAAATAAAATAAGATAAAATTTGTTGAAGTTAAATACAATTTGGGTTTGCTAGGGCAACAGTAGTATCAGCAGGACTTCTGAATTGGTTTATGAAATTTCATTGGCGATTAGCGAGAGGGGTGTAGGAAACATCAGGTTGCCAACATGATAGTGCAATATCCATATCAAAGTCCAGAAAAAAGAACTACTTGCATAATGTAGGAAATGGGAATATTTGAAAGAATTGGTTTTCTGACTGAAAGAAGAGATAAAAAGTAAAATACAAACGAGCCTATTTATTGTATTTACACAGCTATGTGAGAACATCAAGCTGAAAAGGGAACACAAACTCTGGTTTCACAGAAGATTAAACAAATAAGGAAGGGATTTAAGAGCTGCCAAGTTCATCATGATAGAGCATTGATCACAGAATCACGGAATTGTTAGAGCACAGAAAAAGGCCATCTGACAAGTCAGATCTCCACTGGCTACCCGATTGAACAATTCACCTAGTCCCATTCTGCCAACGTCTCCTTGTAACCCTGCATATTCTTCCTTTTCAGATAATGATCCAATTCTCTCTTGAATGTCTCAATTGAACCTACCTCCGCCATAGTTTTAGGCAGTGTATTCCAGATCTTAACCACTCGCTGCATGAAAAAGTTTCTCCTCATGTCTCCATTACTTCATTTTGTCACTTACCTTAAATCTGTGTTCTCAGCATTGTACCAGATCTCATCAGTTTTCTAATGATAAAATCTATCTAGGTTAAATGCCATTTGCCATTATGTGGCCTACCCCATTAACATCTCTCGATCTCATTACATTTGATTGCACAGTGTTAATTATTGTACAGTTTTATTATTTTCTGCAAACTCACTGATCATACTCCCAATACTACAGCCCAGGCCATTAAAATAAGACAATAAACCGTAGCAGGGTATTGATTAAAAAATATAATATCAAAGCCTTTTGTCTTGCGCTCATCGGACAGCTATACAAGATAAACCACCAGTAATGAGAATATCAGTTTATACTGCATGAAAAGAGTGTGCTGATTATGGCAAGTGAATTCTGATTGGTAGAGACATTTCCATGGAGAATGCAGCAGGGAAGAGTTAATTATTAACTGCCAAATTTTTGTTACAAATTTAGATCAGGCCAATTGACTCTGGTGGGTCAAAGCATTGTCATCGGAAATGAACCAAAAATTGGCTCCTCCAGGCTTTTGTTTAACTGGAAAAGCACAATGCGGGGACATGCTCCTTTGTCTGCAAAGGAAGGTGTGAGAATATATGTGGTTTCTAGTGCATGTAAGTGAGCCATGCTGCAAACCCAACTGATAATTCTAAATTCTTCATGCTAGCCAAATGGCAGAATCACATCTACTGTTTGACACCATGTTTTGAGTTTTGGAACCAAGGGCTGGTTGGGTGTGGTCAGTACATTGCCAGTTCTGAACAGCCATGTGCATGAATATCAGGGGTCTTGATGGAGAGGCTAAGGGAAGGAGGAATTCCGGGAGGGCAGATCTTGCATCGGGCCCCAGTCAGGAAAGGAGCCTGTAGGGAAGACCTCCCTTCCCCACTCCTCAACGATTTGCTGCCCAAGGCTCAAGGAAGGTAAACTATTGGGTTTTCTCCCTCCACCAACCTTGCCTTCCTCCTGCTCGCCTCAAAATTGAGGCCAAGTGGGAGTGGCCCTTAACTGGCCACTTAAGGTTAGGTTTAAAGTAGGTGAGCTGATCTAGGCCTCAATCACCCTCTGTAAAATTGCGGGCAAGTTGGGGTGGATGGGGCGGGGTGGGGGGGGGGGGGTGGTAGAATGGGAAACTTTAGAGGTCTCCTGCCCGAAAAACTGTCATTGGGGGCCTGTAAAATTTTGCCCTATGATTCTAAGGGAACTTATCTTCACTACTGAACTATTAATAATATCCCCTTTCATAAATATGGACAGTTTAAATGAATGGACAAGTTTAGCGAGTTCAAGAGAAAGTGAGATAAGGAAAGAGAATGAACCACATGAGTTGAGGCAAAGATGAAAATCATTAAGGATACGGAGAAAGGAAGGAGGATATCTTGGTGAGAAACTTCGGAAAGTATTGCAGAGACAAGAGTAGACAAAGATTGTAAAGGAAAGATGAGAGGGATGCAATAAGCTGATCTGTTCAAAGCAAAAGATGGCAGTAAAATAGGTGGAGACATCTGTGGATTACTTCACAAATAGAGTCACACTACCCTCAGGGAGTTAGGTGGGACAGGCAATGAAAAGCATAACCAGGCAAAAAAGCATTGGTAAATGCTTGTCATCAATGAGACAAGTTTCAGTCTAAGCCATGATATCAGTTGTGGATGGAGAGTGGGTGTTTGAAATTGAATGGATGTTGTGGAGGGAAATATGTAAGAGCGGCACTCATAATTGCTCCTCTCACAAAACAAAGAAGAACAAAGAAAATTACAGCACAGGAACAGGCCCTTCAGCCCTCCAAGCTTGCACCGACAATTCTGCCCGACTGAACTAAAGCCCCCTATCCTTCCGGGGACCATATTCCTCTATTCCCATCCTATTCATGTATTTATCAAGACGCCCGTTAAAAATCACTATCGTATCTGCTTCCACGACCTCCCCCGGCAGCGGGTTCCAGGCACCCACCACCCTCTGTGTAAAAAAAAACTTCTCGTCCATCTTCTTTAAACCTTCCCCCCACACCTTAAAGCTATGCCCCCTAATTGACTCTTCCACCATGGGAAAAAGCTTCTGACTATCCACTCTGTCCATGATCTCACAATCTTGTAGACTTCTATCAGGTTGTCTCTCAACCTCCATCATTCCAGTGCGAACAAACCAAGTTTCTCCAAAGAACAATACAGCACAGGAACAGGCCCTTCGGCCCTCCAAGCCCGCGCCGCTCCCTGGTCCAAACTAGACCATTCTTTTGTATCCCTCCATTCCCACTCCGTTCATATGGCTGTCTAGATAAGTCTTAAACGTTCCCAGTGTGTCCGCCTCCACCACCTTGCCTGGCAGCGCATTCCAGGCCCCCACCACCCTCTGTGTAAAATATGTCCTTCTGATATCTGTGTTAAACCTCCCCCCCTTCACCTTGAACCTATGACCCCTCGTGAACGTCACCACCGACCTGGGGAAAAGCTTCCCACCGTTCACCCTATCTATGCCTTTCATAATTTTATACACCTCTATTAAGTCTCCCCTCATCCTCCGTCTTTCCAGGAAGAACAACCCCAGTTTACCCAATCTCTCCTCATAACTAAGCCCCTCCATACCAGGCAACATCCTGGTAAACCTCCTCTGTACTCTCTCCAAAGCCTCCACGTCCTTCTGGTAGTGTGGCGACCAGAACTGGACGCAGTATTCCAAATGCGGTCGAACCAACGTTCTATACATCTGCAACATCAGACCCCAACTTTTATACTCTATGCCCCGTCCTATAAAGGCAAGCATGCACTATGCCTTCTTCACCACCTTCTCCACCTGTGACGTCACCTTCAAGGATCTGTGGACTTGCACACCCAGGTCCCTCTGCGTATCTACACCCTTTATGGTTCTGCCATTTATTGTATAGCTCCTCCCTACATTATTTCTACCAAAATGCATCACTTCACATTTATCAGGATTGAACTCCATCTGCCATTTCTTTGCCCAAATTTCCAGCCTATCTATATCCTTCTGTAGCTTCTGACAATGCTCCTCACTATCTGCAAGTCCTGCCAATTTTGTGTCGTCCGCAAACTTACTGATCACCCCAGTTACACCTTCTTCCAGATCATTTATATAAATCACAATGTCTCCTCATAGCTAATGCCCTCCATGCCAGGCAGCATCCTGGTAAATCTTTTCTGTACCCTCCCCAAAGCCTCCACATCCTTCTGGTAGTGTGGCGACCAGAATTGAACACTATATTCCAAGTGTGGCCTATCTAAGGTTCAATAAAGCTGCAACATGACTTGCCAATTTTTAAACCCAGTGCCCCGGCCAATGAAGGCAAGCATGCCATATGCCTTCTTGACTACCTTCTCCACCCTACGTTGCCACTTTCAGTGACCTGTGTACCTGTACACCTAGATCCCTCTGCCTATCAATATTCTTAAGGGTTCTGCCATTTACTGTGTATTTCCTCTCTGTATTAGACCTTCCAAAATACATTACCTCACATTTGTCCGGATTAAACTCCATCTGCCATCTCTCCACCCGAATCACAACTGATCTATATCCTGCTGTATCCTCTGATGGTTCTCAACACTATCTGCAAATCCACCAACGTTTGTGTTGTCCGCAAACTTACTAAATAAAACAAGTTACATTTTCCTCCAAATCAGTTATATGTATTACAAACAGCAAAGGTCCCAGCACTGATCCCTGAGGAACACTTCTTGTCACAGCCCTCCATTCAGAAACGCACCCTTCCAGAGTTCAAGGGACAGTAGTATAGAGGTTAGCAGGATGAAAGATGTTGGTGAGACTTTCCCCAGGAGGAATGTTGAACAGTAAAATCTGTAGTAGAGAAGTAATGATGGATTAGGACAAGGCTTAAAAGTAGCTGAAAGGAAAAAAATGAAAATATGATTATATGAAAAGAAGAAGAGGAGATAGGAGGGAAGAGCCCTAGAAAGGCCAATAAGATGTTGCCAACGTGCAGGCTGAGATTTTTTATCCAGTAAAATTACTGCACACTGCCTGCCGTGACATTCTGTGCTCGGAGCACTAAATCGCAGGAACTCAGCTTTAACAACAACTTTAAATTGAAGAAATTAGCACAGTATGGGAATGCAGTAAATCCTGAGTAAAGCTTAACATTCCACTTTAATTGGTGATTATAGCTAGCAAGCTAAACTGTATTAGCATCTGTGCGAATATGCATTAGGAATAGTTCTCCATGGAGAATAGGAAAAAATTGTCACCTACTGAATTAAAGCTAAATCGCAAGACCACTACACTTTAATGTACTCGCCTGTATCAAATCTGAGTTACAGAGCAAACAAAATCTCCAAATGGTGTCAGAGTGCATGTAGGTTCAGAACATTTAAGGACTACTGTGTTGACAATCGTTAAATAATTCAGTCCAGATTATGTTTAAATAAGCCTAAAAATCAGAATAAAAATGTACTCGCTTAGAGTAATTTAATGACAATTACCATGCCATTTTTATTGCCATCTAGTTTTATTTTTGTATTGTTGTTAATGAAACATCTTTGATTAAAGTTAAACAGCACAAGTGCCACAATTGGCAGAATTTAGTTAAGGTGACAGGGATCCTGCACACTATTTGGAGGATGGAGTAGGAGCCCCATGTCATCTTTCCATGTTAGGCCCAGGCTATTTTAGTCCAAACAGGCACTTACCTGGACAGCTTCAGGCCTCCCACTGAGGTAGAAATCCTGCCCCTGAGAGCTATCAATCAATTAGTATCTGCTGCCGGTAATGCACGCAGGCTTTCACCAGGGATTGCTGTTTGATCCATGGAGAGAGGCAGTTTGAGTGGCATGGGAGTTACCCAGGGAGGAGATTGCCACCAGGAAGGTAGGGGCGGTGGCAGGAGTAGATGCAAGAGCAGGTGGGTGGCTTTCATTACTACTCCCGCCCACCTCTTCCTTCCTAATGGGTCCCTTGATCGAGTACTGAGTGCATGTTGATGAGGCACTCCTCCTACCAGGCTGCAGACAAACCTGACAGAAAATTTCTGCTCATCCACTTCTTGATGGCTTACAAGCAGTCAGATAATTTAGCAACTGCAGAGAGAGTGAATGGTGAGAGAGAGCTTGATACTATCAATGGACATATGGAAACAATACTGTCTTTTTGAATGATGGGAGGAGGCTAAGGATAGACTCTTGTGGGACCCAATGTGGGAGTGGGAAAATGTTATTTAAAAACATGTCTGAAGAAAAGACAAATTTAAAGTAAGCTCCAGAAGGAATGAACAATGTTATTATTTAAAGTATCAGACTTGTATCCAGTCTGCCTTCTGTTATGGACAGGGAGGTTGTTAATTTAAACAACCCTGCTTTCTCTTCTCGCCACCCATCCATAAACAAAAAACGTTTTTCATTTGCTTCCCCCTTTAGAAGCAGTTGCATATGTGGAACGTTCACGTGACTTGGGAAGATTCAAATGGCCTAATGGGGAGGTCTATTTGAGGCTAGATTTCATAACTTCCTCTGTTAGGGATCAGATATATGAACATACAGAGCAAGAGCAGTCCCTCAAGCCTAATAACATCATGGTTGATCTGACAGTAACCTCAAATCTGCATCCTGCCTACTCCTAATGATCTATCACATGTTTGCTTACCAGGAATCTATCTATTTCTTCTTTAAAAACTATTCAATGACTCTGCTTCCACCACCTTTTCAGGAAAATTTCCAAAAACTCATGAACATCAAAGAAAAAAATTCACCTCATCTTCATTTGTGACCTTGGAAAAATTCTATTTCACTTTTTTAATATGTGGTCTTACACAGCACGTATTTTAATATGTGGGGCGGCACAGTAGCACAGTGGTTAGCACTGCTGCTTCACAGCTCCAGGGACCTGGGTTCGATTCCCGGCTTGGGTCACTGTCTGTGTGGGGTTTGCACATTCTCCTCGTGTCTGCGTGGGTTTCCTCCGGGTGCTCCGGTTTCCTCCCACAGTCCAAAGATGTGCGGGTTAGGTTGTTTGGCCAGGTTAAAAAAATTGCCCCTTAGAGTCCTGAGATGCATAGGTTAGAGGGATTAGCGGGTAAATATGTGGAGGTAGGGCCTGGGTGGGATTGTGGTCGGTGCAGACTTGATGGGCCGAATGGCCTCCTTCTGCACTGTAGGGTTTCTCTGATTTCTATGATTTTATTTTTAAACAATGACCTCTAGTTCTAGATTCTCCAACAAGAATCATAGAATTCCTACAGCGCAGAAGAAGGCCATTGGCCCATTGTGTCTGCACCAACTCTCCAATCCAGGCCCACCCCCTGCCCTATCCCTGTAACCCCAAAGGATGAGAGGGGATCTGATTGAGGTATGTAAAATGCTAAAAGAGATTGATAACTTAGTAAACTTAGACCAAATGTTTCCCCATATGGGGCGACCTAGAACAAGAGGTCACAGGTATAGGTTGAGAGGCTGTAGATTTAACACTGAGATGAGGAAGAACTACTTCTCACAAAGGGTGGTGAATTTGTGGAAGACGCTGCCCCATAGCACATGGAGTCTGAATCATTAAATGGTTTTAAGAAGGAGATAGAGATATTTCTGATTTAAAAACAGTTAAAGGAATATGGGGAACAGATAAGGAGGTGGATTTGAGACCAGGGAGAGATTAGACATGATCTGATTGAATGGCAGAGCAAGCTCAAGGGGCTGAATTTGCCTACTTCTGCTCCTAATTCCTATATTCCTATCTAACCTTATTTATTCCGGTAACCCCCCTCCCCCCCCTCCCCGCCCTCCCCCCCCCCAACCTACACATCTTTGGACTCTAAGGGTCAATTTAACATGGCCAACCTACCTAACCAGCACATCTTTGTGGGAGGAAATTGGAGCATCCGGAGGAATCCATGCTGACATGGGGAGAATGTGCAAACTCCACACAGACAGTCACCCGAGGATGAAATCGAAACCGGATTTCAGGCACTATGAGGCAGCAGTGCTAACCACTATGCCACCCAGCTGCCCCACAAGAGGAAACATCCTCTTCACATTCACTCTATCAAGATCCCTCAGGATCTTATTTGTTTCATCAAGTTGCCAGCAGATACAAGTGTAGCTTGTCCAACTTTTCCTCACAAGACAACCCACCCATTCCCATTAGTCTGGGAAACCTGCTCTGAACTGGTTCTAGCACATTTATATTGGGGATGGCACGGTGGCACAGTGGTTAGCACTGCTGTCTCACAGTGCCAGGGACCCAGGTTCAATTTCGGTCTCGGTCACTGCCTGTGTGGAGTTTGCACTGTCTGTGTGGGTTTCCTCCCGGTGCTCAGGTTTCCTCCCACACTCCAAAGATGTGCGGGTTAGATGGGTTGGCCATGCTAAATTGACCCGAGTGTCAGGGGAATTAGCAGAGTAAATGCATGAAGTTAAGGGAGTAGGGCCTGGGTGGGATTGTGTTCGGTACAGACTCGATGGGCTGAATGGCCTCTTTTCGTACTGTAGGGATTCTAGGATTCTATGATCCTTCTTTAAATTAAGTGACCAGTTTGGGGCGGCACGGTAGCACAGTGGTTAGCACTGCTGCTTCACAGCTCCAGGGACCTGGGTTCGATTCCCGGCTTGGGTCACTGTCTGTGTGGAGTTTGCACATTCTCCTCGTGTCTGCGTGGGTTTCCTCCGGGTGCTCCGGTTTCCTCCCACAGTCCAAAGATGTGTGGGTTAGGTTGATTGGCCATGTTAAAATTGCCCCTTAGTGTCCTGGGATGCATAGATTAGAGGGATTAGTGGGTAAAATATGTAGGGATATGGGGGTAGGGCCTGGGTGGGATTGTGGTCGGTGCAGACTTGATGGGCCGAATGGCCTCTTTCTGTACTGTAGGGTTTCTATGATTCTATGATTTCTACTGTACACAATATTCCAGATGTTGTCACACTAGTGCTCTGTGTATCTGTATATCCTCTCTACTTCTTTATTCAGTTCCTCTTGCAATAAATGATAATATGTATTAGCTTACTAATTTTTGTACCTGCATCCGAGACCTTTTCAATTCATGCATTAAGACTGGCACCTCATTTAAATTTGTTTTAAAGCTGTCAGCTAAGTCAATCATTGGCTTCCTATCTGGGTCCTCTTTCTTTGGAGTTGGTATTCTTCTAATTTGTTCCATGTCCCCTGGAATACTTCCGCCCTCCATTGGAGATGTAGCTCCAGCTACAGTCCTTTGTCACTTTTTGACTTGGAGAGGCATCTCACTCCCAATCTGTTTGTCTATTTGGGGACTCCCTCTGACCCCTTTTAAATGTGAAAAGAAGGTTTGTGCCAGCGATACTTAAGGCAATTCCTTAATGTTTTTTGTTCCTTGTTTAATAACTTGCCTTCCTTCACACTCTGACTACAATTGGAGGGGGGGGGGGGGGTCATCTCTCTCACTATTGCTTTCCTTGCTTCCCTGGACCTTATTTAATTCTGAGATATTTTGGGTCTATTTTAAGACCATAAGACCATAAGACATAGGAGCGGAAGTAAGGCCATTCGGCCCATCGAGTCCACTCCACCATTCAATCATGGTTGATTTCAACTCCATTTACCCGCTCTCTCCCCATAGCCCTTAATTCCTCGAGAAATCAAGAATTTATCAATTTCTGTCTTGAAGACGCTCAACGTCTCGGCCTCCACAGCCCTCTGTGGCAATGAATTCCACAGACCCACCACTCTCTGGCTGAAGAAATTTCTCCTCATCTCTGTTCTAAAGTGACTCCCTTTTATTCTAAGGCTGTGCCCCCGCGTCCTAGTCTCCCCTGTTAATGGAAACAACTTCCCTACGTCCATCCTATCTAAGCCGTTCATTATCTTGTAAGTTTCTATCAGATCTCCCCTCAACCTCCTAAACTCCAATGAATATAATCCCACGATCCTCAGACGTTCATCGTATGTCAGGCCTACCATTCCTGGGATCATCCGTGTGAATCTCCGCTGGACCCGCTCCAGTGCCAGTATGTCCTTCCTGAGGTGTGGGGCCCAAAATTGCTCACAGTACTCCAAATGGGGCCTAACCAGTGCTTTATAAAGCCTCAGAAGTACATCCCTGCTTTTGTATTCCAAGCCTCTTGAGATAAATGACAACATTACATTTGCTTTCTTAATTACGGACTCAACCTGCAAGTTTACCTTTAGAGAATCCTGGACTAGGACTCCCAAGTCCCTTTGCACTTTAGCATTATAAAATTTTAAATTTTATTGGCCATTCCTGAAGCTCTTAACTTTACTCACCTGACTTCATCCTTGCTATATATCCAAGCAGGCCCAATCAATGTTTATGGGTACAATTTCATCCTTTTGGAACTCTAGACTGTTCTCAGCTTTCTGCTCTCCTGCAGATTGCTGCTGGTTGATGGTGGCCTCCTTTCACTTTCTGGCTAACACCTTACTGCTGGCCATTCTGTTTCCAAGGAGGAAACTGATTCCTGCTACTGATGGTTCAGAGACAATTCACACTGTAACAGGCCCTGAGACAAGCTCACACTCTAGCTGGACTTTAAAGGGGTGCAAACACAGATCCTTCTTCCACTCCACTGATCAGAGCTTTGGCCTTAAGGGAGGACTTAGATTATAGAGTCATAGAGTTTTACAGCATGGAAACAGGCCCTTCGGCCCAACTTGCCCATGCCGCCCTTTTTTTTTACACCCCGAAGCTAGTCCCAATTGCCCGCATTTGGCCCATATCCCTCTATACCCATCTTACCCATGTAACTGTCTAAATGCTTTTTAAAAGACAAAATTGTACCCGCTTCTACTACTACCTCTGGCAGCTTGTTCCAGACACTCACCACCTTCTGTGTGAAAAAATTGCCCCTCTGGACCCTTTTTTATCTCTCCCCGCTCAACTTAAACCTATGTCCTCTAGTTTTAGACTCCCCTAGTTTTGGGAAAAGATATTGACTATCTAGTTGATCTATGCCTCTCATTATTTTATAGACCTCCATAAGATCACCCCTCAACCTTCTATGCTCCAGAGGAAAAAGTCCCAATCTATCCAGCCTCTCCTTAAAACTCAAACCATCAAGTCCCAGTAGCATCTTAGTAAATCTCTTCTGCACTCTTTCCATTTTAATAATATTCTTTCTATAGTAAGGTGATCAGAGGTTTCCCTCCAACATTAAGGACTGAGTGACCTCTGTGTCCCAGAGTAATACAACAAACTTGCCCACATTTTGGGATGGGTAGGGGTAAACTGTTCCTGAAAGGAAGCTGTGCTTGACTTAAAAATGTCCAAGAGTCATTTTAGCTGCCCTACTATTTTCTCAAAAGTGACAAAAAATGGGTCTGAATCACTCTCTTTTTCAAATTTGGGAATGAATTTCGCCTCAGAGAGTTGCTCTGGGTTAGGGCACTGTAGGGTGCTATGAGGTAGAGATTTTCCCTTGCAGCTTCCAGCGATCTGCTTCCTCTCTTTCTCTCTGAGCTGCTAGCTCCATTTCCAATTTTCGGAGCTGGAATTCTTATCTTTCCCTTTCTCCTCTTTCCTTAAATTCTGGCTGTTTTCCGGGCTTTTCCAGCTCAGATTTTCCAGGAGAGGTAATTAGACTCATGAATGAGCTCTACATCTAACAGCTCTACTGGTAATGTGAGATTCAAATGTTCTACCAACAACTAGATCAGTTCACTTCTCTTCACTGTACTAGATAATTTGAACTGTACCTCCTTAGTTCCAGCTTTCTATTGTTCCGTGCTAAGGGCCGCTAAAGGTTCACCATTCAGATTTCCTTGTTTGACCCTTATCTGGGCATCAGAAATTTTCTTAGTGTTAGGGAAAAGGAATTTGCTGTGGTAAGTTACTGTCATTTAAAATTTGTTTTAGCCACAGAGTTTTCCCCTTTTGGCTTCCCTATGAATCATTTATATCAGATCTGGATTGTGTACTTGGATTCTGATCCAATTCAAATAGGTTATCCCGGACATGAGTTCGCAATTTCTGTTGCAGACAGGAGCTGATTAATTTAAAAGGTCCTGATTTCTCCTCTCACTCTCTGTTTGTAAACAAAAAGGTTTTTTATTTCCTTAGTCTTCTGAGGAGGTAGAGGCGTTGATGGGCTTTCTTAACTGCAGTGTCGGCATGGGGGGGACCAGGACAGGATGTTGGTGATCAGGACACCTAAAAACTTAAAGCTCTGGACCCTTTCTACTTCGTCCCCGTTGATGTAGACAGGGGCATGTTCTCCTTGACGCTACCTGAAATCGATGACAATCTCCTTTGTTTTGTTGACACTGAGGGAGAGATTATTGTTGCTGCATCAGTTCACCAAATTCTCTATCTCATTCCTGTGTTGAAGGCTGAGCTATAGTCAATAAATAGGAGTCTGGCATAGGTGTCCTTGTTATCTAGGTGTTCCAGGGTTGAGTGCAGGGCCAATGGCAAGCCTGACTTATGAAATGCAGATGGTTTTTGTATAGGTCTCTTTGAATTTGGTCTATGCAGCCTAGTGGTTGGGTGGGTTGGGGGTTGGGGGGGGATGTTTAGTGAATCTTCAGACATAATGAGGTGCAATGCTGTCATGTAATTCCTTTTGTTCAGGGTTCACAGACAAACGTAGATTCAGCCATTTTAAAGGGACTTAATCCAGCTTTTTTAACTTTTAGAAATTAGCCATGAAGGTATCTATGTAGTATAAAATTGTTCAGGCAGAGTTCTTAGTCCTCTCACAAAAGTCATATTTTAACTTTACATTGCCAGCAGCAGTCTTACCCCCTGCTGCCAAGTATCAGAAATTCAGCTTATTGTTGCACACGATTATTTCCAGTCATTTCCTACCGAAGCTCTAATTGTGAAAATGGCCTGCATGTTTACCTTACAGGGAAGCCTTCTTTTGTATTTATTTTACCAGAAGAGAGTATATCGATGCAAGTTGTTATTGAGAGCTGTAATTATATTGCCACTTTCATCTGAAAGTTATTGCTCTGAGCTGCACAGCAACATAAAAAGTAATTCAAACAGGATAGCCAACTGACTTCATAGAATCCCTACAGTGCAGAAGGAGGCCATTTGGCCCATCGAGTCTGCACCAACCACACTCCCACCCAGGCCCTATCCCCAATATTTACCCTGCTAATCCCCTGACACTAAGGGTCAATTTAACATGTCAATGCACCTAACCTGCACATCTTTGGACTGTGGGAGGAAACCGGAGCACCCAGAGGAAACCCCAGCAGAGATGGGGAGAATGTGCAAACTCCACACAGACAGTGACCCAAGGCCAGAATTGAACCCAAGTCCCTGGCGCTGTGGCAGCAGTGCTAACCACTGTGCCATCGTGCCGTCCATCTTAAAACTGTCTTAAAACTTAAAGACACAAAACTGTCTGACTCCAGGAGCAACGAGCAGCTTTTATATTGGTGTTTTAGGTTGTTTGCACCATGAGCTCCCAAAGAAGGCTCATGTAGCCCTTGTGTTAACCTAATGGAAGGGTTAAGGTTGGACCCCAAGGCTCACTCCAAATTCAGACTTTTGAAGTTGACTGTTAAAGCATGAATGAATTATTTCCATATTACCTAAATAGTGGACTAAATCTAGGTCATTACTCAACTATGATGAGTGAATGCAGAAGACCTGGTTATCTCCACATCAATATTTTCAAGATTTTTTGGCAAAAGTGGAAGCATGTTTTAATTAAACCTCCAGAGGGCAGTAAAAGATCAGTCTTATACATAAAAATAGTTTCAGTTTCTGAAAAGTTAAAAATTATACTGATTCCATTTAAATTTCGACATTTAATAATTTTTGAAAAGTAATTCCAAATTACTAATTTCAAATGGTTAGTTTTTGGGATGACGTGTTCTTCCATTTTCAAATAAAGCAATATATTTTGATATGATTTATGCGTCAGAGCTAAACTGCAGCACATGGTTTGAACGATGATAATGTGACATTGCGAGTGGTTAAAAAAATCCCATTATGATGCATTTGTGCCAATGCTCTTTAACAATTCTCGAGCAGCTAACAAGCTACTTGACTGGTATTTATGTCAGAATGTCTGTTAATGAAACCGCAGATTGCACAAAAAATGGGAAGAACCCAACTCCTTTGCCAGAGCTTTAATAGAACATAGAACATAACAGCGCAGTACAGGCCCTTCGGCCCTCAATGTTGCGCCGACCAGTGGAACCAATCTAAAGCCCCTCTAATCTACACTATTCCAATATCATCCATATGTTTATCCAATAACCATTTGAATGCTCTTAATGTTGACGAGTCCACTACTGCTGCAGGCAGGGCATTCCACGCCCTTACTACTCTCTGGGTAAAGAACCTACCTCTAGCATCTGTCCTATATCTATCACCCCTCAATTTAAAGCTATGTCCCCTCATGCTAGCCATCACCATCCGAGGAAAAAGGCTCTCACTATCCACCCTATCTAATCCTCTGATCATCTTGTATGCCTCTATTAAGTCACCTCTTAACCTTCTTCTCTCTAACGAAAACAACCTCAAGCCCCTCAGCCTTTCCTCATATGATTTTCCCACCATACCAGGCAACATCCTGGTAAATCTCCTCTGCACCCTTTCCAACACTTCCACATCTTTCCTATGATACGGCGACCAGAACTGTACGCAATACTCCAAATGCGGCCGCACCAGAGTTTTATACAGTTGCAGCATGACCTCCTGGCTCCGAAACTCAATCCCTCTACCAATAAAAGCTAACACACCGTATGCCATCTTAACAACCCTATCAACCTGGGTGCCAACTTTCAGGGATCTATGCACATGG
This sequence comes from Mustelus asterias, assembly GCF_964213995.1. NCBI lineage: Eukaryota > Metazoa > Chordata > Chondrichthyes > Carcharhiniformes > Triakidae > Mustelus > Mustelus asterias. Next base: position 38,447,687 of record NC_135810.1, read on the forward strand.
ACACCCAGATCCCTCTGTTCATCCACACTACCAAGTATCTTACCATTAGCCCAGTACTCTGTATTCCTGTTACTCCTTCCAAAGTGAATCACCTCACACTTTTCCGCATAAAACTCCATTTGCCACCTCTCAGCCCAGCTCTGCAGCTTATCTATGTCCCTCTGTAACCTGCCACTTCCCTCCGCACTGTCTACAACTCCACCGACTTTAGTGTCATCCGCAAATTTACTAATCCATCCTTCCACGCCCTCATCCAGGTCATTAATAAAAATGACAAACAGCAGTGGCCCCAAAACAGATCCTTGCGGTACACCACTAGTAACTGAACTCCAGGATGAATATTTCCCATCAACCACCACCCTTTGTTTTCTTACAGCTAGCCAATTCCTGATCCAAACCACTAAAACAACTTCAATCCCATGCGTCCGTATTTTCTGCAAAAGCTTACCATGGGGAACCTTATCAAACGCTTTGCTGAAATCCATATACACCACATCAACCGCTTTACCCTCATCCACCTCTTTGGTCACCTTCTCAAAGAACTCAATAAGGTTTGTGAGGCACGACCTACCCTTCACAAAACCGTGCTGACTATCCCTAATCAAATTATTCTTTTCTAGGTGATTATAAATCCTATCTCTTATAATCCTTTCCAATACTTTGCCCACAACAGAAGTAAGGCTCACCGGTCTATAATTACCAGGGTTGTCCCTACTCCCCTTCTTGAACAAGGGGACAACATTTGCTATCCTCCAGTCTTCTGGCACTGTTCCTGTAGATAATGACGACACAAAGATCAAAGCCAAAGGCTCTGCAATCTGCTCTCTAGCCTCCCAGAGAATCCTAGGATAAATCCCATCCAGCCCAGGAGACTTATCTATTTTTACCCTTTCCAGAATTGCTAACACCTCTTCCTTATGAACATCAATCCCATCCAGTCCAACAGCCTGCATCTCAGTACTCCCCTCGACAACATTGTCCCTCTCCAGTGTGAATACCGACGAAAAATATTCATTTTGTGTCTCTCCTATCTCTTCAGACTCCACGCACAACTTCCCACTACTGTCCTTGACTGGCCCTAATCTTACCCTAGTCATTCTTTTACTCCTGACATACCTATAGAAAGCTTTAGGGTTTTCCTTGATCCGACCTGCCAAAGACTTCTCATGTCCCCTCCTGGCTCTCCTTAACTCTTTCTTTAGGTCCTTCCTGGCTAACTTGTGACTCTCAAGTGCCCTAACTGAGCCTTCATGTCTCATCTCAACATAAGTCTCCTTCTTCCTCTTCACAAGAGATTCAACCTCCTTAGTAAACCATGGTTCCCTCACACGTCTGCTTCCTCCCTGCCTGACCGGTACATATTTATCAAGGACGCGTAGTAGCTGTTCCTTGAACAAGTTCCACATTACAATTGTGCCCATCCCCTGCAGTTTCCTTCCCCAACCTATGCCAGCTAAATCTCGCCTCATCGCATCATAATTTCCTTTCCCCCAGCTATAACTCTTGCCCTTTGGTATATACCTATCCTTTTCCATTGCTAAGGTAAACATAATCGAATTGTGGTCACTGTCACCAAAGTGCTCACTTACCTCCAAATCTAACACCTGGCCTGGTTCATTACCCAGTACCAAATCCAATGTGGCCTCGCCTCTTGTTGGGTCTATCTACATACTGCGTCAGGAAGCCTTCCTGCACACATTGGACAAAAACCGACCCCTCTAAAGTACTCGAACTATAGCTTTTCCAGTCAATATTTGTAAAGTTAAAGTCCCCAGTACAACTACCCTGTTACTTTCGCTCCTATCCAGAATCATCTTTGCAATCTTTTCCTCTACATCTCTGGAACTTTTCGGAGGTCTATAAAAAACTCCCAACAGGGTGACCTCTCCTTTCCTGTTTCTAACCTCAGCCCAAACTACCTCAGTCAACGAGAACTCATCAAATGTCCTTTCTGCCACCGTAATCCTGCCCTTGACTAACAATGCCACACCTCCCCCTCTTTTACCACCTTCCCTGCACTTACTGAAACATCTAAATCCTGGAACCTGCAACAACCATTCCTGTCCCTGCTCTATCCATGTCTCCGAGATGGCCACAACATCGAAATCCCAGGTACCAACCCATGCTGCAAGCTCATCCACTTTATTCCGGATGCTCCTGGCGTTGAAGTATACACACTTCAAACCGCCTTCCTGCCTGCCAGTACACTCCTGCGACTCTGAAACCTCATCCATGACCTCACTACTCTCAACCTAATGTATGGGTTGTCCATGTAGTGGAGGGTTGTGATAGATTCCAAATATTTCTTAATGGTTTAAGGGTCTGGAAAAGGTCCAGAAGAAGCAGTATGATTGAAAGAAAAGCACAATGTTCTGCATGAATATATCTGCAAAGGAGATAAAGATTTTCATTTATTTGGAATGTGCTCCATAGCCAATTAATTTTGTAAGCATGTGTGGCAGCCAATTTGTGTACAGCAAGTCCCACAAGCAGGAAATAAAATAATTGATGAGTTACACTATTTGTATGGTGTTGGTTGACAGATTAGGTGATTGGGACAACTTCCTGCTTTTCTGCAAATAGTACCACAGGGACATTTCACAGCATTGAAATTCAAACACCACATTGCCCAATTGTGTGCTCGGCAAAGCAACATATTGGATTGATGGCAGCAACCATTTAGTGAAAAATACCACTTCCCTAACAACTGCATTGTAGCAGTGTAAAACAGCTTTCATAACCTGCATAATGCCAGGTACATGGGCCATATCTCCAAGTTGATCGCATCAAGCAGCATGTTTCTTTAGTTATTCATGATAGCAAAGCCAGACCATTTGCAATCAGCATGTGCTTGCATAACCCAAAACAAGACATCTACTGTTAGATATGATTCTTCATTTGGGCAGTTAAATACTGTTTGCTAAAAGCTAAACTAACAACCAATTTAAGATCACGCTCACAACGTGTCATTTATGCTTACTAGAAACAACACACATTCATACACAGGGACTGCTCTCTGTAAAGGAAAATGTTCAAACCTTGCAGTGTGGAAAGCTCAAAGCTCCCCATTGGTTTCTCCATGAACATATCCCAGCCAATCAGAGTCGGCTTGCCAACGAATCAGCACCTTTTCTTCTGTGTTGTAAGTTATTGTTTATTGTTTGAAACTCAGCTTCTGTTTGTTCTGATGAGTGTGAGATGAAAAGTTCCAGCAACATGTCTCTCTTTTCAGCAATTTTAAAGTAGTAATTGTTAAAAATATAGGAAAAGAATATTGAATTCACTCAGAGAAATATTCCGCAGGAACAGGAGTAAGCTATTCAGCACAGCATGACATTTTTAAAATGTTCTTGGGATGTGAGTATCGCTAGCAAGACCAACATTTATTGTAAATCTCTAATTGCCCTTAAGACAGTAATGGCGAACCACCATCTTGACCCATTGATATCTATGTGATATAGATGCACTCAGAGTGTCATTAGGAAGAAGTTCAGGGATTTTAACCCAATGTCGGAGGAACAGTTATGTAGTTCCAAATCAGGATGATAAGTTACTTGGCAGGAAACCTGGTGGAGTTTCCATATGTCTGCTGCCCTTGTCCTTCTCGGTGGAAAGGATTGAGGGTTTGGAAGATGCTGCTGAAGGAGCTTTGCTGAGTGTTAGAAGTGAATTTCTAGATGGTACACATGGCTGCTACTATGTGTCAGTTGTGCAAGGAGTGAATATTTAAGGTGGTGGATGTAGTACCAATCAAGCAAGCTGCTTTGTTCTAAATAGTGTCAAGCTATTTGAGTGTCAGAGCTGCACTCAGCAACGCAAGTGGTGAATATTCTATCATTGTCAGTTTGCCCTTGTTTTCAAAGTTGGTCATTTCTTGCAGGAAATTTCTTGCAGAATCATCTGTTCTTCATTCTAATGGAGACCAATTGCAAACCTGCATGGCTTTCCACAGTGTGCGCAAGGATGAAATGTCTGATTTTGTTGGGACAGCTATGTCTTTCTAGCCTTTGTCCTTTGATGCCTTGCTGTTCAAAGAAAACAACACCATTACTTGAGATTGCTCCCGAGGTATTTCTTTCTTGTACATTTTTCTCCCTGTCCATGATGAACATGCCACATTTCCTGAGGGTTCACCTTCAAGCAGTCCTTGAACTTTAATCTCAGCCTAGCTCACAACTGTTTAAGAGTGGGCATGTAGTATACATGACCGCCTTAGGGATTTTATTGTCGGTCCTGTATGCTATTTCACCTGAGCTGGGCTCTTATGATGAGTGCTTCAATTCCAGACATTTCTAGCTTTTAAAGTACATCAATGTTGGGCATTTTGTCTTCCCAATCACTGTCCATGATGTTCCGAATGCATCTCATGTGAAACTTGTCCAATTGCTTAATATGTCTGGAATAGGTATTCCATACATCATGGGCATATAAAACAGTGCATATTACCACAGCTTTTTACACAGCAAGTTTTGTTGTAAGTTTGATACCTCATTTCCTCCACCGTCTCTTGCATAAACGGACATATGCAGAGTTTTCTCTGGCAATTCTACTTGCCACTTCACTGTCAATGCAGGCATGTCTCGAGATTGTGCTTTCGAGATACATGAAGATATCTTCAGCCTTCAAGATTGTGTCATTGATTATAGTAGGTAGCGTATAATCAGAATTTGGTAGTAGTTGGTGGAGTACCTGCCTTCCTTATAGAACATAGAACATTACAGCGCAGTACAGGCCCTTCGGCCCTCGATGTTGCGCCAACTGATGGTTAGCCCATAATTATCTGCTGCTTTTGAAAAACAGTCATGAGCCATTGAATCTGTGTTCAGAGTGTGACGCAAGATTAGTCAGGCAAACAGCGATTCCTGCACCATCATCTCTGATATCTTAGCTGAGGATTTCAGTCATCTCAGGTTGAAGAGATTGCCATCTATTCTGAATTGGATATATATTCCATTAACATTTCTACAAACAGTCCAGAAAGCATGGCAGCAAAGAATATACTGAAGGGAACAAGGGCCGTCACATAACTCTGCTTCACACCACTGGTTATGTCAAAGGGTTCAATGTATTCAGTCAGTGGCTCTGGCTGTCATTCCATCGTGAAACTATTGTATCAGATTTACAGCTCCATCAACACTTCTCAGTTTGACTAAGACTTTGCACAAAGCCTCTCTATTTACCCTTTCAAAGGCCTTCATCTGGTCAAAGGCCCATCTGGATTTGCTGAAGATTTGCTGTCGCACGGCCTCTGTCTTTCCTGAATCCACTTTGACTTTCTGCCAATTCGCATTCTGCGATGTGGCGTTCCAGACTGTCGAGTAGAACCTTTGCTAGAATCTTACCAGCTATCACAAGCAGCAAGATTCCTCTGTGGTTGCCACATATAGATCTTTATCCTTTTAATTTGTATATGTGAGCAATCATGGTATCCTTGAACTCTTGAGAAATGCTTTGTCAATCTCACATTCTATGCTATAATTATGTGAGTTTCATGGCCAGCGGGAGTCCCCAGATTTGTGAATTTCTCCTGGGACCACATCTGAGCTGAAGCTTTCCTTGAGGGTAGAGATCTGATGGCTTTGTGGGTGGTTAAACACACCCCTAAAGTGCTGTTTGATTGCTGTCTTGTCTGACAGGCGAGATTTCCAGTCAGCATTGAGTAGCCATGTGTGGGAGAACCATACCCAGTCTTCAGGGTTTTATAGAAATTCGTCATGTCATGCTGCGCAGAACAGACTTGACTCTTCGGCCTATTTGACTCACCATATGTCTTGCATCCCACACAGCTTCTGTTGCAAGTTCCAGTTGCTCTCCTGGAGTGATTTCTTAGTAGTGGATGGATCTTTGTTCCCCAGCTATGCTGCATATGTTGCATTTTCCTCTTGTAGTTCCTTAATTTGATCATCATTTTCATTAAAGCAGTCTTGGTGGTTTCATTTCTGTGTTCCCAGCACATCATTGCCAGTTTGCATAACTGTTGATTTAAAGGTTGACCGTGTCACTTTAATATCATCACTTGGGTTTTCTTCAGAGGATAGCTGTTCCTGAAGTCAGGTTGAATTGTTAATGGAAATCTGCAGATGCAAGTTTCTGATCACGTAACTTTCTTGGGGGTTGGTTTTCTTTTCAATGAGAGTAAATTTCACCTCAGAGTGTAATTGATACCCTGTTGAATGTGGACCCACTCCTCTCATGACCCTGGTGGTTATAACATATTTTATGTTAGTTTTGCAAGGCAATGATAAAGTCAATCTGATGCCAGTCCTTTTGTACTTTGCCTAAAGATGATATTGGTGATTGACATATTCCAGCAGGTACAAAGACTCAGGAGAAATATGTCACTGCTGTTGATTCCCCGGGACACCATTCCAAGCCTGATAAACAGCAGATACTTAACCCTTACACTGAAGTCCCCATCATGATGACCTTGTCCTCCTCCTCCTGTGGAGTATTTGTGATAACTCTGTGCAGGTCCAGGTCCTCATAGAATTCATGGTGCTTGATATCCTCCGGATTAGTCTTGTTGGAGTATATGCACTGATGATTGTCACACATTTGCTAATCTCAAGAGGTAGGTACAGAGTCATGGAGCAACGTTTTATGCACGTAGGGAGAGTATCCAAACCTTTTGCAGTGACAGACTTGAAAGCAAAGCTGACACCTGTTTCTTACCTCTCACACCTTGATTGCCTATCCAGAAGAACGTGATTCCTGCTGGGAGCTCTGTTAGCTGGCCTGCCTCTGCTCTGTCTTACAGCAGCAATGCCAATATTGTATCATGATAGACATTTTGTAACAATGCGGAGAGCCACAGCTTTTGTCACAGCGAGTCGTTATCATCCACTTGCCTTGCGAGCAGATCTACTGACACTACCAACCCAGGCCTATCACCTGGTGTAATGTAACGCTGACCCTTGAAGGGGAGAGGGGGAGCACATTCCGTGGTGGGGGAAGACAAGGGTTGAGATGGAGTGGGAGTGCGAGACAAGGGAGTGGGCAAGGAAAGGTCTGGGGATAAGGTGGAGATTGAGCTGTCAGACATTTATCCTCCTAGGCAGCCAATCTGGAGGCTATGAGGGCGTCCTTGGCCCTCTGGCCCTGTAGCCCCTGGCCGGCACCTGTCCAGCGTCCTCTGAGTCCTCCTCAGTCTCTTCTTCAAAACCATCCACCTTCTCATCCTTGTCTGAAGAGATCCCTGTTCGTCGTCTTCCAGCATGTTGCCCTGCTGCTGGGCAAGATTCTGGAGCACGCAGCAAGTGACCATGATCCTCGAGACCCTCTGGAGCTTTTTGAAGACCCCACCAGAGCAGTCCAGACAGTGGAACCACATCTTTAGAAGGCCTATGCACCACCCAGTGATGTTCTTGGTGGCAGAGTGGACCTCATTGTAGTGGGCACCCGCCTTGGTTTTGGCCTTTGCATAGGTGTCATTAGCCATGACCTTTGCGGATAACCCTTGTCCCTCACTAGCCAACTTCTCAGCTGAGAGTTACTGTTGGAGGCGCCAGGTATGTCTGAATGTGTCAGGATGAATGGGTCATGCACACTGCCAGAAAGTGTGCATGGATGTACATGATGTTCAGCTGGTGGTTGCACAGCAGCTGTATGTTCAGGGAGTTGCAGCCCTTCCTGTTGATGAAGGCATTCCCTGTTGAGACAGTAGTCTAAGGGCGACATGGATCCCATTGATCACCCCCTGGGCTTGGGGCATCCCGGCAATGGTACAGAATCCTGCAGCTTGGATATCCTGGTGGGTCTGGTCCAGGTTAAAGCTGAGGTAGTCCAATGCTCGGGCATTCAGAACATCTGTCACCTCGCAGATGCGCCTGTCATGGAAGATTGTGAGATTTTATACAGATCCAGGGTACTGAAAGAAATGGCAGAAGTATTAGCAGATGCGTTGGTTGTAATTTATCAAAATTCGCTGGACTCTGGGGAAGTGCCAGCTGATTGGAAAACAGCTAATGTGACGCCACTGTTTAAAAAAGGAGGTAGACAAAAGGCGGGTAACTACAGGCCGGTTAGCTTAACATCCGTAGTTGGGAAATTGCTGGAATCCATCATTAAAGAAGAAATAGCAGGACACCTGGAAAAAAATGGTTCGATCAAGCAGACGCAGCATGGATTCATGAAGGGAAAGTCGTGTTTGATGAATTTACTGGATTTTTATGAAGATGTAACGAGTGCAGTTGACATGTGGTGGTTTTGGATTTTGAGAAGGCGTTCGATAAGGTGCCTCACAAAAGGTTGCTGCAGAAGATTCAGGTACACGGAGTTGGGGGTAAAGTGTTAGCGTGGATTGAGAATTGGCTATCTACCAGGAAGCAGAGAGTTGGAATAAATGGGTGCTTTTCTGGTTGGCAGTTGGTGACTAGTGGCGTGCCGCAGGGATCGGTGCTGGGGCCTCAACTGTTTACCATATACATAGACAATCTGGAGGAGAGGACCGAGTGTAGGGTAACAAAGTTTGCGGATGACACAAAGATGAGTGGGAAAGCGAATTGCGTGGAGGATGTGGAAAGTCTGCAGAGAGATTTGGATAGACTAAGTGAGTGGGCGAGGATCTGGCAGATGGAGTATAGCGTTGACAAGTGTGAGGTTATCCACTTTGGAAGGAATAATAGTAAAATGGACTATTATTTAAACGGTGAAAAATTATAACATGCTAGTGACTTAACCTGTTTAAAGTTTAAAGGGAATATTAGGGGGGGCTTCTTCACGCAGAGAGTGGTGGGAGTGTGGAATGAGCTGCCGGATAAAGTGGTAATTGCGGGGTCACTTTTAACATTTAAGAAAAACTTGGACGGGTTCATGGATGAGAGGGGTGTGGAGGGATATGGTCCAAGTGCAGGTCATTGGGACTAGGCATAAAATGGTTCAGCACAGACAAGAAGGGCCAAAAGGCCTGTTTCTGAGCTGTAATTTTCTATGGTTCTATGCTACTGTGCAGAGGGACCTGGGGGTCCTTGTGCATGAATCGCAAAAACTCAGTTTGCAGGTGCAACAGGTGATCAAGAAGGCAAATGGAATGTTGGCCTTTATCGCGAAGGGGATGGAGTATAAAAGCAGGGAGGTCTTGCTGCAATTGTACAAGGTACTGGTGAGGCCGCAACTAGAGTACTGTGTGCAATTTTGGTCCCCTTATTTGCGGAAGGATATATTGGCCTTGGAGGGAGTACAGAGAAGGTTCACCAGGTTGATACCGGAGATGAGGGGGTTAGCTTATGAGGAGAGATTGAGTAGATTGGGCCTGTACTCGGAGTTTAGAAGGCTGAGGGGAGATCTTATAGAGACATATAAGATAATGAAGGGGCTAGACAGAGTAGAGGCAGAGAGATTCTTTCCACTTAGAAAGGAAACAAGAACTAGAGGACACAGCCTCAAAATAAGGGGGAGTCAGTTGAGGAGGAACCTCTTCTCTCAGAGGGTAGTGAATCTCTGGAATTCTCTGCCCATTGAAGCAGTGGAGGCTACCTCGTTAAATATGTTTAAGTCACAGGTAGATAGATAAGGGAATTAAGGGTCATGGGGAGCAGGTGGGTAAGTGGAACTAAACCACTATCAGATCAGCCATGATCTTATTGAATGGCGGGGCAGGCTCGAAGGGCTAGATGGCCTACTCCTGCTCCTATTTCTTATGTTCTTATGTTCTTATCCATGTTCAAGTCCTGGAATAAACCAGTGGCAAAAAAGTTTAGGGCAGCTGTGACTTTCTCAGACACCAGGAACGGGTGTCCTCTGCTCCTATCGGTGCCAGGTATGAGTACCTGGCACAGTTGCCACACTGTCTCCCCGTGAAGGTGGAGGCGTCAGCGGCACATTTGTCTGATAGCTCATGAAAAGATCAGCGATCCTGTAGATGTGTGGATCTCTGTCTTCTTAACCCCTCTTCAGCCTGATGGGTGGCTGGCACTTGAGCCTCTGCGGCAGCCCTTTGATGTTCCGTGGTCAGCTCCTGCAATGCTGGGTCATGCCTGGGCTTGATCTGATGCTCTCGCCACCTCCTGTATCCTTTAGCGCTAGTCAGTAGCAATAAAGCAAGCTGGCCTGGTCAAACCAAAATTCATCTTCAATCTGTGAGGATGTGGACAAGCTTATATAAGGTACAATTTCACTCTAATCTCCTCCCTTTGTGATCCAGCGGTTAAGGGTTGATCAAGGAGGGCATTCCCCCCCCTCTCCCCCACATAGCACTGCTTTGCTGGAGCTGCAACCCACAACAGATTGCCCTATAACCCCTCATCTTGAAACATAGCTGCATTGCCTCATGTCTGCACCATAGAATCCCTACCGTGCAGAAAGATCCATTCGGTCCATTGTGTCTGCACCGACTCTCCGACAAAGCACCCCACTCAGGCCCTATCCCTGTAACTCCATGTATTTACCCCACTAATCCCCCTAATCTGCACATCTTTGGACACAAAGGGATGATTTAGTGTGGCCAATCCATCTAACATGCACATCTTTGGACTATGGGAGAAAAACTAGAGCATCCGGAGGAAACCCACACAGACACAGAGAGAACATGCAAATTCCACACAGTCGCCCAAGGCTGGAATCGAACCTGGGTCCCGGGCGCTGTGAGGCAGCAGTGCTAACCACTGCCGCTTCACAGCGGATCCAGTGGTGGTGGAGTTCACGTCAGGTCAGATCCAGTGGTGATGTCTTTTGGGTTGGGTCGGATCCAGGTGTGGTGTGGTTTGGGTCTGGTTGGATCCAGTGGTGATGGGGTTTGGGTTGGGTCGGATCCAGTAGTGATGGGGTTTGCATCGATTCCAGTGTGGTGGGGTTTGGGTTGGGTCGAATCCAGTGGTGATGGGGTTTGGGTCAGGTCGGATCCAGTGGTGATAGGGTTTGCATCGATTCCAGTGGCGGTAGAGTGATTCATCCCGTCCATTTGGCACGTCCATCAATAATTTAAGTACAAGAAATGATCCTTTCCATTGTTTAAAAGGAAGTGGGTTAGTGGCTGATGGGTGAAGAGAATAATAGGCTGTATTCCCATGAATACTGCAGTGCTTCGCTGCCCATAAGGTCACAAACAAGTATCACTCACTAGAGTAACTTTTGTCTATCTCGAATAATACCTTGAATAAGCTAGTTATTTTAAATATCCATGAGTTTCACACATGAGGACTGCACTCAATTTGAAGTCGCTGCCATTTCTAAACAACAACCTTTCCTAGGGTTAGAGCTCTCTGCAAATCTCTTTAGCCGCAGACATTATTTCTCCCTTTCTACTCTTTTGCTCAGCACTCAAGAGAGGAGCTACTGTGGAACGTAATTTTCTATGAATTTCCTACAGTATCCTGTCAATTCAAAAATGGCCTAAGGATAGTTATTGAGCTGCTTGGGACAAATTTTGTGCTCTGTTTCATCTATCACACACTCTCCCAATCATAGAAACATAGAAAATAGGAGCAGGAGTAGGCTATTCAGCTCTTCGAGTCTGCTCTGCCATTCAATACCATCATGGCTGATTTTCTATCTCAACAACATACTCCAGTGCTCTCCTCATGCCCCCTGGCAAACCTATTTCCTTCTTAAATTTATTCAGTGACTTGGCCTCCATGGCCTTCTGTGGTAGAGAATTCCACAGGTTCACCACCCTCTGAGTGAAAAGATTTCTCCTCTGAGTCCTAAATGGCCTATCCAATATCCTGAGAACCCCTTGTTCTAGACTACCCCAGCGAGAGAATAAAAATTCCTCCACTCTGTCTGTCAAGCCCTGTCAGAATTTTATACATTATTAGATTCCCTCTTATTCTTCTAAATTCCAGTAAATACAGACCTGGTCGACATAATCTCTCCTCATATGACAATTTTGCCATACCAGGATCAGTCTGGTGAACCTTCACTACGCTCCCTCTATGGCAAGCATATTCAAGGAAGACATGAAGACCAAAACTGCACACAGTACTCCAGGTGTGGTCTCACCAAGGCCCTGTACAGCTGCAGTAAGAGATCCTCACTTCTGCACTTCAGTCCTCTTGCAATGAAGGCTAACATACCATTTGCCTTCCGAACTCCTTGCTGGACTTGCATGCTTGTTTTCAGAGACTGGTGTACTAAGACACCCGTGTCCCTTTGTACATCAACATTTCCCAAACTATCACTATTTAAATAATACTCTGCTGTTTGTCCGAAGTGGATAACTTCACATTATACTGCACCTGCCATGTGTTTGCCACCTCGCTCAATTTTTCTAAATCATCTTGATGCCTCCTTAATTTCTCCAGCATTATTTTTCTAGTAATAATAATTTCCGTCAATTTCTCCTTCTCATTAGATCCTTGATCCCTTAGCATATTTGGGAAGTTATTCATGTCGTCCTCTGTGAAAACAGGAATAAAGTATTTGTTCTGCAATTTCTTTGTTCTCTATTATGAATTCTCCTGTTTCAGACCATAAGGGATGTACATTTGTCTTCACTAATCTTTTTCTTTTTTATACCTATAGAAGATTTTACCGTCCACTTTTATGTTACTTGCAAGCTTATTTTCATGCTCTATTTTTCCTTTCTTAATCAATCTCCTGATCCTCCTTTGCTGAATTCTGAATTGTTCCCAATCCTCCAGCTTGCTACTTTTTCTAACAACTCTATATGTCCTGAAATTTTGGATCTAATATTCTTAATTTCATTTGTAAGCTATGGTTGGGCAACTTTTCTTGTGTTTTATGCCAGAAAAGAATGTATAACTGTTGCAATGCATACATTAATTCCTTAAATATTAGCCATTGCCTAACCACCATTACACCATTTGATGAAGTTCCCCAATCTATCTTAGCCAACTCACATCTTGTTCTTTCACAGTTTAATTTGTTTCAGGACCCTAGTTTCAGATTGGACTTCTTCGTTTGTTATCCAAATGAAAAATTCTATCGTGTTATGGTCACTGTTTCCTAAAGGACCATGCAAAACATAGAATCATAGGACCTCTATAGTACAGAAGGAGGCCATTAAGCCCATCAAACCGGCACCGGCCCTGTCCCCCATAACCCCATGTATTTAGCCTGCTAATCCCCCTCACACTAAGGGGCAACTCCACCCAGACTATCACCCCAAGGTTGGAATTGGACCTGGTTCCTTGGTGCTGTGAGACAGCAGTGCTAACCACTGTGCCTCTGTGCCACCCCAAAAACAAAATTATTAGTTAATCCCTTCCAATCCCATAATACCAAATCTAGGGTAGCATGTTCCCTAGTTGGTTCCTCGACATACTGGTCTGAATAAAAATCTCCTATGCACTCCAGGAATTCATCTGCTAATGTATTGTTACTAATTTGGTTTGCTCAATCTATGTGTGGGTTAAAGTCATCCATGATTACTGTGGCACTCTTGTTACATGCATCTCTAATTTCCTGTTTAGTGCTATCTCTGCCTTACCACAACTGTTTTTAGGCCTCTAAACAGCTCCCACTAATGTTTTCTGTTCTTTGTTGCTTAATTCCACTCAGCCTGATTTTAAATCTAAATTTTCTGAGCCATACCCTCTAACAATTGCACTGATTTCATCCTTAACTAACACCACCACCTCCTTTTCCTTTTGTCTGGGCTTCCTAAATATTAAATATCCCTGAATATTCAGTTCCCAGCCTTGGTCACCCTGCAGCCATGTCTCCTTAATCAAAATCATATTGTACTCCTGAATACCAATTTGCACTGCTAATTCATCAACCTTGTTGCGAATAGTTAGTCCAGAAATTTAACCTCTTGCCCTTTCTGTGCATTTTTAGGGTTAACCGTGAACCTGCAGAGCCAAAATCAGTTCAGACCAGTTCAAGATAGAATTGGAAGGAACTTGTTTTTGAACTAGTCTCAGCTGGATTCTTCTGGAGGCCACTGATCAACTGGTAAATCTACTGGGATCAGCAGAAATCCAGTTTGGTTTCCGAGTGCTGAACTGATACCTGTATTTTTCAGCTGACTTCAGATGGAGCAGATTACTTGTTGCCAACTTTACTGAAGCCAATGCACCTGTGAAAAACTCTCTCATTTCTTCTCTCTTGTCCCTCAGTCTTCCCCTGCCCAGTCTCCCCTCTCCCTGCTCCTGCATCCTTTAAACTTTATTTTATCCTGTCTCCTCCTGATTCCATGCATTTTCTAAATGAAAATGCATTTTGATTTTTTTGTGCGGAAGCAAAATTGCAAGAGTTACATAAGTGAAAATTTTAGTGGAAATTTGCATGTGTTGAAATGTATGCCTAATCTTAATTGGCTCTTGTGAATAAATTTGGTATTTATGTGAACTAATACATCATCAAGATTCCATATCACAAAAACAATAAAAAGGTTATTTTACAACCTCAATCACAGACTTTATTATTCATTTTTATTTCATTACTATTTCATAGGATTGGATTGACCCTTACACCCACAAGAGATTTTGTACATTTCTCTAGGTGATACAGCTCAGCCAGCCAGAACTCCCCCTTCTCCTCCCATCCCTGGTTGCAGCTAATTCCTTTGTTCCCAAATTTCAGAAATTCCCCCTTCCCCGATTGTAGACCCTCCCACTCACCCATGAATGCTGCCTCCCCTCCCAATTTTTAAAATATACTCATTCTCGGGATGTGGGCATCATTTCCAAGGGCAGCATTTCTTGCCCACCCTGAGTTCACAGAATGATAGCATCCCCTACAGTGCAGATAGAGGCCATTTAGCCCATTGAGCCTGCACTGACTACAATCCCACCCAGGCCCTATCATCGTTGCCCCATGTATTTACCCTGCCATTCTCCCTCATTGCAGCACCCCCTCCCCATTACAGCACCTCCCTTCCTCCATTGCAGCACCTTCCCCTCTCACCTCATTGCCTAAGGATTTGGTTTCTTGAAGGGGAACAGAGGTTTCTCACAACTCTGGCAGCTTTCACATCCCAGTAGTGTTTCACTTTTGGAGCTGGCTTTTGAAAAACATTGAAGACAAATCTTTCCTTTTATAAATTCACTGATGCTGAAATTTTGCAGGTTGCGGGAATGAGGGAATTAGCTGCAACCAGGGATGGGAGGAGAAGGGGGAGTTCTGGCTGGCTGAGCTGTATCACCTAGAGAAATGTACAAAATCTCTTGTGGGTGTAAGGGTCAATCCAATCCTATGAAATAGTAATGAAATAAAAATGAATAATAAAGTCTGTGATTGAGGTTGTAAAATAATCTTTTTATTGTTTGTCTGATATGGAATCTTGGTAATGTATTAGTTCACATAAATATCAAATTTATTCACAAGAGCCAATTAAGATCAGGTATACATTTCAACATTAGGAGACTTGGGCAGAGAGATGGTAGATGGAGTTTAATCCGGACAAATGTGAGGTAATGCATTTTCGAAGGTCTAATGCAGATAGGAAACATACAGTAAATGGCAGAACCCTTAAGAGTATTGATAGGCAGAGGGATCTGGGTGTACAGGTACACAGGTCACTGAAAGTGGCAATGCAGGTGCAGAAGGTCGTCAAGAAGGCATACGGCATACTTGCCTATATTGGCCGGGGCATTGAGTTTAAAATTTGGCAAGTCATATTGCAGCTTTATAGAATCTTAGTTGGGCCACACTTGGAATATAGTGTTCAATTCTGGTTGCCACACTACCAGAAGGATGTGGAGGCTTAGGAGAGGGTACAGAAAAGATTACCAGGATGTTACCTGGTATGGAGGGCATTAGCTCTGAGGAGAGGTTGGAGAAACTTGGTTTGTTCTCACTGGAACGACGGAGGTTGAGGGGTGACTTGATAGAAGTCTCCAAGATTATGAGCGGCATGGACAGAGTGGATAGTAAGAAGCTTTTTCCCAGGGTGGAAGAGTCAATTATTAGGGGGCACAGGTTTAAGGTGCGAGGGGCAATGTTTAAAGGAGATGTATGAGGCAGATTTTTTACACAGAGGGTGGTGGATGTCTGGAACCCGTTGCCAGGAGAGGTATTGGAAACGGATAAGGTAGTGACTTTTAAGGGGCATCTTGACAAATACATGAATAGATGGGAATAGAGGGATATGGTCCCCGGGAGGGTCAGGGGTTTTACTTCAGTCGGGCAGCATGGTCGGTGCAGGCTTGGAGGGCCGAAGGACCTGTTCCTGTGCTGTAATTTTCTTTACCACATAGTTTTGAGAAGAAAATAATGAGAAAGATATTCATATTTGTATTTATACAGTATCTTTCATAACTTCAGGATGTCACAAAACAGTTTTTAGCCAATAAGTTTTGAAGTGTGTCGTCTAATGGAGAGTGCAATAAAGATATTATAAGGATGATATCAGAACTGCAAGGTTATACCTACCAGGAAAGGATTTTTAAAATTCAGTTATGGGACATGGGTGTTGCTGGCTGGCCAGCATTTATTGCCCATCCCTAGTTGTCTTTGAGAAGGTGGTGGTGAGCTGCCTACTTGAACTGCTGCAGTCCATGTGTTGTAGGTTGACCCACAATGCCGTTCGGGAGGGAATTCCAGGATTTTTACCCAGTGACTGCAAAGGAGCGGCGATATATTTCCACTTCAGGATAGTGAGTGGTTTGAAGGGGAACTTGGAGGTGGTGGTGTTCCCATGTATATGTTGCCCATGTCCTTATAGATGGAAGTGGTTATGGGTTTGTAAGGTGCTGTCTAGGGATCTTTGGTGAATTGCTGCAGTGCATCTTGTAGATAGTACACACTGCTGCTACTGAGCGCCTGTGCTGGAGAGAATGGATGTTTGTGAATGTGGTGCCAATGAAGCGGGCTGCTTTGTCCTGGATGTTATCAAGCTTCTTGAGAGTTGTTGGAACTGCACCCATCTAGGCATGGGGAGAGTATTCCATCACAATCCTGACTTGTGACTTGTAGATAGTGGACAGGCTTTGGGGAGTCAAGAGGTGAGTTACTCACTGCAGTATTCCTTGCCTCTGACCTGGTCTTGTAGCCAGTTGGGTTTCTGGTTAATGGTAACCTCAAGGATGTTAACATTAATAAACAGGATCCCTTTTCTCTTAAAAAAAGGCAGGTCTTTTAAACGATGAAAGCTATTAAGAGAGTAGACATAAAAAGTGTGTTCCCGCTTTTGTCGAAGAACAATGAATATAAGATAGTCACCAAGAAATCCAATAGGAAATTTAGAAGGAATTCCTTTAGACAGAAAGTGATGAAGATTTGCAGCTAGCTAGCACAGGGAGTGTCTCAGACAAATAGTGTTGAACCGTTGGAGAAAATCTCCATTACAAAGGAGGAAGTGTTAGGTTTGTTAGAGAATATAAAGACTGACAAATCCCCAGGGCCTGATGGAATCTATCCAAGGCTGCTCAGGGAGAAGAGAGGTGAAATCGTTGGGCCTCTGACACAAATCTTTGTCTTGTCACTGGACACAGGTGAGGTCCCAGAGGATTGGAGGATAGCCAATGTGGTCCCGTTATTTAAGAAGGGTAGGAAGGATAACCCGGGTAATTATAGGCCGGTGAGCTTGACGTCCGTGGTGGGGAAGTTGTTGGAGAAGATTCTTAGAGATAGGATGTATGCGCATTTAGAAAGGAATAAACTCATTAACGATAGTCAGCATGGTTTTGTGAGAGGGAGGTCATGCCTCACTAACCTGGTGGTGTTTTTTGAAGAAGTGACCAAAATGGTTGACGAAGGAAGGGCCGTGGATGTTGTCTATATGGACTTTAGTAAAGCGTTTGACAAAGTCCCTCATGGTAGGCTAGTGAAAAAGGTTGGATCTCATGGGATAAAGGGGGAGGTGGCTAGATGGGTGGAGAACTGGCTTGGTCATAGAAGACAGAGGGTGGTAGTGGAAGGGTCTTTTTCCGGCTGGAGGCCTGTGACTAGTGGTGTACCGCAGGGCTCTGTATTGGGACCTCTGCTGTTTGTGATTTATATAAATGATCTGGAAGAAGGAGTAACTGGGGTGATCAGTAAGTTTGCGGACGACACAAAACTGGCAGGACTTGCAGATAGTGAGGAACATTGTCAGAGGCTACAGAAGGATATAGATAGGCTGGAAATTTGGGCAAGGAAATGGCAGATGGAGTTCAATCCTGATAAATGCGAAGTGATGCATTTTGGTGGGAATAATGTAGGGAGGAGCTACACGATAAATGGAAGAACCATAAAGGGTGTAGGTACGCAGAGGGACCTGGGTGTGCAAGTCCACAGATCTTTGAAGGTGATGTCACAGGTGGAGAAGGTGGTGAAGAAGGCATATGGCATGCTTGCCTTTATAGGACGGGGCATAGAGTATAAAAGTTGGGGTCTGATGTTGCAGATGTATAGAACGTTGGTTCGGCCGCATTTGGAATACTGCGTCCAGTTCTGGTCGCCACACTACCAGAAGGACGTGGAGGCTTTGGAGAGAGTACAGAGGAGGTTTACCAGGAAGTTGCCTGGTATGGAGGGGCTTGGTTATGAGGAGAGATTGGGGAAACTGGGGTTGTTCTCCTTGGAAAGACGGAGGATGAGGGGAGACTTAATAGAGGTGTATAAAATTATGAAAGGCATAGATAGGGTGAACGGTGGGAAGCTTTTCCCCGGGTCGGTGGTGACGTTCACGAGGGGTCATAGGTTCAAGGTGAAGAGGGGGAGGTTTAACACAGATATCAGAAGGACATATTTTACACAGAGGGTCGTGGGGGCCTGGAATGTGTTTCCGGGCAAGGTGGTGGAGGCGGACACACTGGGAACGTTTAAGACTTATCTAGACAGCTACATGAACGGAGTGGGAATGGAGGGATACAAAAGAGTGGTCTAGTTTGGACCAGGGAGCGGCGCGGTCTAATTGTTCCTTGTTTCTCGTTTCAAGGCTTCATTCTATGATCATCTTGCTGGTGCCAGTACAGAGCGAGACTGCGGATAGTTGGGAACCTGTCTCGGGGGCAGGGAATTCATATGGTGTTCGTGGAAGTGGAAATGACTAGGGTTGGGAAGCATTTTCCGATCAGGGCCAGTGTGATTTCCTGGACTCGTTTCGATCGCCTCAGGGGGTCGGAGAGGAATTTCCCAGATTTTTTTTCCCCATATTGGCCCTGGGATTTTCACTCTGGGTTTTCGCCTCTCCCTGGAGATCACATGGTCTGGAATGGGGGGGTGGGGGTGAGTTAATAGGTTGTGATGAACAAAGCATCGTAGCTGTGAGGGACAGCTCGGTGGATAGGATATTGGTATGTAGATAGGCTGGAAAATTGGGCGGGGATCCTGGATTCAGGATTCAATCCTGGACCGGGGAGCGGTGCGGGCTTGGAGGGCCGAAGGGCCTGTTCCTGTGCTGTATTGTTCTTTGTTCTTTGTTGGTGAGCACGGCTGCTTCACAGCTCCAGGAACCTGGGTTCGATTCCCGCCTTGGGTCACTGTCTGTGTGGAGTTTGCACTTTCTCCTCGTGTCTGCGTGGGTTTCCTCTGGTTTCCTCCCACAGTCCGAAATGTGCGGGTTAGGTCGATTGGCCATGCTAAAATTGCCCTTAGTGTCCTAAGATGCGTAGGTTAGAGGGATTAGTGGGTAAATGTGTCGGGATATGGGGGTAGGGCCTGTGTGTGATTGTGGTCGGTGCCGACCCGATGGGCCGAATGGCCTCTTTCTGCACTGTAGAGTTTCTATGATTTCTATGAAATACTATAGCTGTGTTAATGGAAGCTGGATAATGATGTGACAGCAGGGACTAGTGAGCTCTACTAACTCTATGGGTGGTATTCTCTCATCCCAGCCATGGCGGGTTTGGTGGCGAGTTGGAGTGGGGAATCCAGCAGGAACCCGGATTTGGCGCTGCATTCCATGACCACACACTCTGGTGGGCACTATTAGGATATTGGTAACATGGAGAAGTCAGGCCAGGACCCTCAGGCACCCAGAAGGAGGATGAGCATCAGCCAGATATTCCAGGGGCCTCCTGTCAGAACATCCCAAGGATGCACAGCCACTTCTATTCTAAAGCAGACCATAGACTTCTGAAGATGCGATTCAGATATTTGGACTATTCAGGTGGCTCTGTGCAATACCTACCTGAGAGATCTCTGGACATCACTGTCATGCCTGTCACTCATCTGCAAGTTGAAGACTCTTCGACAATAAACCTTCAGTGTGGGGAGTTCCCACCACTGTCTGGGTGTCTCCTCCTCACCCTTCTGTTCATCCTCAGGCTCCTCCTGACTATGTCCTCCAGGCAGTGCCTCCTGCTGGAGCAGCGTGCACAGATGTCTCTCCCTTCCTTTCCCTCCTCTGTTGAATGAGGATTGGAGAAATGTAGCCTGGTGCCCTGGATCCATGGGGTGATAAGGTGTGAATGAAATTATTAAACTAAAATCATTGTGCACTCCATTCTTTGGATTGGCACAACAATGATCTTTCATTTGCTCAAGAACAAAAAAAATCACAGAAATTTGGGTGAATGGACATTAGCCTCCTGTGTGATTTCTAACAGCTGTCCTTCCCACAAAAGCAATAATTAACCATCTCAGTGCTGGCTTTAGGTCATTCTAAACAGTGAAAATCCAACTTTAGTGTCAGTGACGGAACAGCAAAACAATTATCATTGGACTAACAAAACAGCTGGCTAACAGCTGGATTACTGCTATGATAATTCTGAAACTATATCAGTGAAGATCAAATACTTGAGCTTCTGTTCATTTATTCTTTTGTATCTCTTCTCAAAGCCTTCAAAAATCTTAAGCAGCTGACTAGATATATTTATCGTACACTAAGATTTCCAACACCCTACTGCTAACAGGGTGTTATCCCAATGATATTGCTTTGAAAACAGATGAGTAACAGAAGTGGGTTGTAAAGATAATGCATATCGATTCTTGTTTGCTTGCGGTGGAAGTAACACAGAGGATGTAATGTAATGTATTGTAAAAAACATATGAAGGTACATTTTTAAAAATTCAATTCCAGGCTTGTTTGACAGGAGTGTGAATTGGAGAATTGGGCATTAAGATCAGTAAGCTTGATTTGTATTGCTCTTCACTCACTGCTAATAACTTTAATGACTAGAAAAATCAGGAGCACCACAAACTTGAATGCAGAGGCTAAGTAAGATTCCACACAACCCTACAAAATTCTCTCTCAATTCCCCAAGACACAATGCATGGTTGTTTAAATTGCACTATATCTATGCTGAGATGGGATAAAGCTTTGATTTTGCAGTTCTATTGTTCCAATTCTCTCCCGCCTTCTGAAGGAGATGAGTGTTGTGGGATGGAGTTCCATAAATGTTTTGATACCTTGCTCAATATGCAATCAGCAAGTTATTTAATTGTGCAGATAATTGTAGTTGAATCCAATGTTATTCCTAACCAATGGTCATACTGCAGTGGTCACTCAAACAATTAAGAATCCTCAGCCTTGGTCTGTTAAAGGTTACTGTAGGATTTCAAATGGTTGTGCCCTATTTGAGATCAGATAGCTTAACATAGAACAATAATAAAATCTGGGACTGCCTGATCAACACCATAATATTATTTTGATGCAATTTTAATGCACCTTCTACTCCAGATAATTGTTTCATAATTGTTTTAAGCCGCAATTTCAAATGTATAAACAATTGGAAGCGGAAACTGCAGAAATCTTTCAAGATTTGATGATTATTAAAAATAAAATTATCATGCCCCAAGTAAAATATGTTCCCCAAAGAATAGAATACCAGCTAAATTCAAATGTTAAACCATACTTCAGAAAAACACAAAGGCCCTGCTTTGTAGAGATTAATAAAGCAATGTCATTCATCTTTCACCATTGTCATGGTTCGTTTTTCAGAAACCCTTACATACTTGATGCAAGAGCAAGACACTGATTGTTATAAGAAAACCCTGTCCTTTATTTTCAAGCAAGTACAAGCTTTTTGGAGAATCGCTTTTCTAACTCAGCACAGTGTTCTGAGTTTAGCCGAGTGATACTCTCCCTGACAGGGGGCAGTTCCCCCCCCTTTATACTATTTTTACAGCAGTTAGTCACGTACACACAGTGTTACTTCACCCAAATCACGTGCTGAGCAACAGCAAGAGTAAAATACAAAGACAGTATGAGAAAAACCATAAATATGTCGAAAACCCACCTCCAGTTGCCATAGCAACCATTTCCCATATATCTTGGGACGCTACTTTACACATAAAGCAAATGTTATCTCCCTCAAACAAGGACACATTAGCAGAGTCCAGTCTGGACCGGTCTGTTCGAGCAGGAGTTTATCTACAAGGTCAGGAGCAGTTCAGAATAGGGAATATGTGCTGCTTGTTCACAAATTGTTCAAAACAACAAGATGTAGTTAAGTTTTTCAAATGGCCAAGATCATAGGAAATTAATGGGATGTTAACCCCTTAACATCTAATTCCCTCCTTTTATCATTCCATGATAACACTAACCTCTTTAGAGGGGAACTTGTGCTCTATGATATGCTAGGCATTGGCAAACACCCTTCAATAAGCCTAGCAGTAAGCAAACTACCAGGATAATGACTCCCAGGTGCATTAGCATCCCTCCCCAGTCTCCAAAGAGGTTACTAAAAGGCCACCAGCCAGGAGGATTGTAGCTCTTAAAGTTTTGCCCTTCAGCCTTAATTTTGTCAGCGGTCTTTTTAATGTGCTCAGCTAAATTAGGGTTAGGTTAATTGGCCATGCTAAATTGCCCCTTAGTGTCCCGGGATGTGTAGGTTAGAGGGATTAGTGGGTAAATATGTGGGGATCTGGGGAGAGGGTCTGGGTGGGATTGTGGTCGGTGCAGACTCGATGGGCCGAATGGCCTCTTTCTGTACTGTAGGGTTTCTATGATTCTATGATTCTATGAAATCAGTGATATTGTCGGAGGAGTCTGGAATGTATGTACAGCACTCAGAGCCTATTAGGGCACAGGTGCCTCCTGTTTCGGCCAACAAGTAATCTAAAGCCATTCGATTTTGGAGTGCCACCGTCCGTATAGCTACGACTTCAGCTGAAACTTCGGAGGTAGCGGTGCTCACATCCTCTAATCCATCCGCAGTATCATTAGCTATTTTCTCAAGAGCCGATGCCATATTGATCAGCTCTCGAGCTGCTATGGCGGTCCCATAGGAAGGGAAGACTATCATCCAAAACCGTTGAGCTTCAGTGATGGCCCGTTTAGATCCTAACAGATGTATCTTGGGGTGGAGATGCAGGGAGTTAAAATGCCGGACATAAGGGACTACATTGGCCAAATAACAAGACCCCAACCAGTCTCGAGGGAGCCATGGATAGGCGTTATAACCACAGACAAAATAGGTGCCATTGTATGCTACCATCTCCTGAAATAGCCACAGGACGATGGGGACTGGAACTCCCTCAGTACTCCAAGATGAGTCGGCTTTAGGGCAATGGATTTTAGGCACCATGTAATGGATTGCCCTTGCCACATCAGTGAGAAAGGTGAGGTTAAGCTGCTGGGCGTAGTTGCTACGGCCAATGGGTATGGTTCCGTTCCTGATCAAGCAGATGGATCCCCTTTTTCGATTCTTTACAACGAAGTTGGGTGGGGAGCCTGATCTATCGTAGTGGGGTTGGTAATAGTTCCTAAAAGCCGATAAAGTACGCCCCCCTTTCCTCAGTCTAGAGATTACAAATTTGACGTCAATTTGGTCCTTTCTTATTCATCCTTATTAGTCCCGTTTTGATACAAGGCCCACTCTACCATTTCCTGGGGATGGAAAGGAATAGGGAACATAGGGATCCCATCTTTAGCCTGTGGTGGTACGTGTGTACAGACCCAACACTTGCTTACATTAAAATTTAAAGCATACTCATAAGACATGGACAAAAAGGTATTAACATGAGATAGTCCATCACTTAGTCCATTTTCCCGGCTTGTTTCCCATTGATCCGATTGTCCAGGTGCCAGGAAAATAGCCAAAAGGCCGAAGATGGTGAAGACGATCCCCACGATCCACCAGCAGGAACTGGCGTCTATCGTCCACAGCCATCCGAATGGATCCAGCGACTCCGTCCCCCAACCTCAACCGCCACCGGAGCCCGGAGAAGCACCCAAAACAGTCCCCTCCACCCCGCTCCAAGCTTGGGGCGATCCCAATCTCGAATCAGCATGAAGTCTCCTATCTACAGTCCAGGGAAGTAGTCCTGTGGGTCAGGATCTTGATCCGGTGTCTGCGGAGTTGATCCAAAAGCGCACTGTACCTGTGAATGAAGAAAGTTTAAAGACAACGTTAGCTGCTGGAAGTACTTCTGCATTTCATCACCCCTAACGTGTAAATCTATCTGGGTGGGCGGGCTTGTATTTACATGATGTGGAGATGCCGGCGTTGGACTGGGGTAAACACAGTAAGAAGTTTAACAACACCAGGTTAAAGTCCAACAGGTTTATTTGGTAGCAAAAGCCACACAAGCTTTCGAGGCTCTGAGCCCCTTCTTCAGGTGAGTGGGAATTCTGTTCACAAACAGAACTTATAAAGACACAGACTCTATTTACATGAATAATGGTTGGAAGCCTCCCGAAGATAATGGCCTCCCGAAGATACACAAGGCAAACAATAATGGCCTCCCGAAGATACACAAGGCAAACACACCCGGCCGTCCCATCATATCGGGCAATGGGACCCTGTGCGAGAACCTCTCCGGCTATGTCGAGGGCATCCTGAAACCCATTGTACAAAGAACCCCCAGCTTTTGTCGCGACACGACGGACTTCCTACAGAAACTCGGCACACATGGAGCAGTTGAACCAGAGCGCTCCTCGTCACAATGGATGTCTCGGCACTCTACACCAGCATCCCCCATGACGATGGCATTGCTGCAACGGCCTCAGTGCTCAGCGCCAACAACTGCCAGTTTCCAGATGCAATTTTACATCTCATCCGCTTCATCCTGGACCACAATATCTTCACCTTCAACAACCAGTTCTTCATCCAGACACACAGAACAGCCATGGGGACCAAATTTGCACCTCAATATGCCAACATCTTCATGCACAGGTTCGAACAAGACTTCTTCACCGCACGGGACCTTCAACCGATGCTATACACTAGATACATCGATGACATTTTCTTCCTTTGGACTCATGGTGAACAATCACTGAAACAACTCTATGATGACATCAACAAGTTCCATCCCACCATCAGGCTCACCATAGACTACTCTCCGGAATCGGTTGCATTCTTGGACACACGCATCTCCATTAAGGACGGTCACCTCAGCACCTCACTGTACCGCAAGCCCACGGATAACCTCACGATGCTCCACTTCTCCAGCTTCCACCCTAAACACGTTAAAGAAGCCATCCCCTACGGACAAGCCCTCCGTATACACAGGATCTGCTCAGATGAGGAGGATCGCAACAGACACCTCCAGACGCTGAAAGATGCCCTCATAAGAACAGGATATGGTGCTCGACTCATTGATCAACAGTTCCAACGCGCCACAGCGAAAAACCGCACCGACCTCCTCAGAAGACAAACACGGAAAACAGTGGACAGAGTACCCTTCGTTGTCCAGTACTTCCCCGGAGCGGAGAAGCTACGGCATCTCCTCCGGAGCCTTCAACATGTCATTGACGAAGACAAACATCTCGCCAAGGCCATCCCCACACCCCCACTTCTTGCCTTCAAACAACCGCACAACCTCAAACAGACCATTGTCCGCAGCAAACTACCCAGCCTTCAGGAGAACAGTGACCAAGACACCACACAACCCTGCCACAGCAACCTCTGCAAGACGTGCCGGGTCATCGACACAGATGCCATCATCTCACGTGAGAACACCATCCACCAGGTACACGGTACATACTCTTGCAACTCGGCCAACGTTGTCTACCTGATACGCTGCAAGAAAGGATGTCCCGAGGCATGGTACATTGGGGAAACTATGCAGACGCTGCGACAACGGATGAATGAACGCCGCTCGACAATCACCAGGCAAGACTGTTCTCTTCCTGTTGGGGAGCACTTCAGCGGTCACGGGCATTCGGCCTCTGATATTCGGGTAAGCGTTCTCCAAGGCGGCCTTCGCGACACACGACAGCGCAGAGTCGCTGAGCAGAAACTGATAGCCAAGTTCCGCACACACAAGGACAGCCTCAACCGAGATATTGGGTTTATGTCACACTATTTGTAACTCCCACAGTTGCGTGGACCTGCAGAGTTTCACTGGCTGTCTTGTCTGGAGACAATACACATCTTTTTAGCCTGTCTTGATGCTCTCTCCACTCCCATTGTTTTGTTTCTTAAAGACTGGATTAGTTGTAAGTATTCGCATTCCAACCATTATTCATGTAAATTGAGTCTGTGTCTTTATAAGTTCTGTTTGTGAACAGAATTCCCACTCACCTGAAGAAGGGGCTCAGAGCCTCGAAAGCTTGTGTGGCTTTTGCTACCAAATAAATCTGTTGGACTTTAACCTGGTGTTGTTAAACTTCTTATTGTATTTACATCCCAGGGCGTCCTGCTTGGTTTACCATAGATTATCTCTGAAGCCGATAGTCCAGTGGTAGAGTGGGGTGTTATTCTCATGTGGTACAGAGCTAGGGGCAAAATCTTTAACCAGTTAAGGCCAGTTTCAGACGTTAACTTAGTCAATTTAGCTTTAAGAGTTTTGTTAGCTCTTTCCACTATCCCTGCTGCCTGGGGGTGGTAGGCACAGTGGAATTGTTGTTGGATGTGTAACACATCACACAATTCCTTATTGACTTTTCCTACAAAGTGGGGGCCATTATCTGAACTAATTTGTCGAGGCACCCCAAACCTTCAGTTAGCAACAATTTTACTACCGTCGAGGCCTTGTTGTTTGTCGTTGGGAAAGCCTCTATCCATCTACTGAATACGTCAACAATCACAAGACAATACTTATAGCAATGTATAGCAAAATCTAGCTGAATACATTCAAACGGTCCACCTGGCAAGGGTGTTCTTCCTGGTGAGCATCTCACCCCTTGACCAACATTGTTTTGCTGGCATGTCAAACATGATGCTATACGAGACTGGGCTGCCTCAGCTAGTCGGGGGTGCCACCAGGTGCGGAGCATAATACCACTCAGTCCCTCCTTGCCAAGGTGGGTATCAGAATGAAGACAATCAATAAGCAAAGGCAACAAAGCATCAGGTATACACACTTGGCCGATTGGAGTAACCTAAAGGCCTGATGACGCAGAATGTGAACATCCATGCGCCTTCCAAATGTCCTTTTCCGAGGCAGGGGCGTCCCCCTGTAAGTGCTGAACAGTGACAATATCTGGCTTGCCCGTCGTGTTCGAAGAAGGCGAGCGATTTATCACCTGCTTGCTCATAGAGGGCACAATAGAAGTTTGATCTGCGGCAGCCTGTTTGGCAGCCTGATCAGCCCGAGCGTTGCCCTGACTAACTGCAGAGTCATCGGAGGCATGGGCAGCGCATTTGATAATAGCCAATTGTTTAGGGAGGAGTATTGCTTGGAGAAGGTTTTGGACATGCAAAGAATTCTGGATGGGCGTGCCTGAGGACGTTAAAAACCCACGCTGAGACCATAGTTGGCCGAAGTCGTGGGAGATGCCAAAGGCATACCGAGAGTCAGTGTAAATATTTGCTGACTTTCCTGAGGCTAGAATGCAAGCAGGGGTGAGGGCAAAAAGTTCTGCTTTCTGAGCAGACACTGGGGGGTCAAATGCCGCCGATTCTAATGTGGAGGCGGCATCGACAATCGCACATCTGGAGTGGGGGGTAGCCAATGGGGACATAGGTGAGCTGCCATCAACAAACAAGATAAGGTCTAAGAACTCATCTGGAGGGGCGCTCAAAGATGTGCATGATTAATTATTTCTACAGCTCTGCCTTTGTAACCAACACAAGCAGATGCAAGATCAAATCTACTCTGTGCCTAAATGGTGAACTCTCCTTACAACTTTTCAGATGTAATGCAATGCCATCTTTCCCACATGGCAGAGCTCAAATCTCTGTCCGATTCCTACTCTTGAAAATGACCATGGCCACCAAGACTAAGGAATCCTGACCCTGGCTGTAGAAAAGATGGATGCCACAGAGGGATTATCTACGGAATCTCTGTGGGTGGAGGTTCGCAACAGGAAGGAGTCAATAACTTTGCTGGGTGTTTTCTATAGGCCGCTCAATAGTAGCAGGGATGTGGAGGAGCAGATTGGGAAGCAGATCCTGGAGAGATGTGATAATAACAGAGTGGTCGGGATGGGAGATTTTAATTTCCCAAATATCGATTGGAATATTCCAAGGGTAAGGGGTTTAGATGGGGAGGAGTTTGTAGGTGTGTTCAGGAGGGCTTCCTGACACAGTATGTGTACAAGCCTACAAGAGGAGAGGCTGTACTTGATTTGGTATTAGGGAATGAACCTGGGCAGGTGTCAGATCTCTCAGTGGGAGAGCATTTTGGGGATAGTGATCATAACTCTATTTCCTTTACATTAGCATTGGAGAGAGATAGGATCAGTCAAGCTAGGAAAGTGTTTATTTGGAGTAAGGGCAATTATGAGGCTATTAGGCAGGAAATTAGAGGCATAAATTGGAAGGAGGTTTTCTCAGGGAAATGCACAGAAGAAATGTGGCAAATTTTCAAGGAAAATTTGTCTGGAGCTCTGCACAGCAACGTTCCAATGAGACAGGGGAGTTATGGTAGGTTACAGGAACCATGGTGCACGAAAGCTGTAACGAATTTAGTCAAGAAGAAAAGAAAAGCCTACAAAAGGTTCAGGGAGCTAGGTAATGTTAGAAATCTAGAAGAGTATACGACTAGTAGGAAGGAACTTAAGAGGGAAATTAGAAGAGCAAGAAGGGGTCATGAGAAGGCCTTGGCAGACAGGATAAAGGAAAACCCCAAGGCATTCTACAAGTATGTTAAGAGCAAGAAGATAAGATGTGAAGGAGTAGGACCTATCAAATGTGATGGTGGGAAAGTCTGTATAGAACCGGTAGAAATAGCAGAGGTACTCAATGAATACTTTACTTCAGTATTCACAGTGGAAAAGGATCTTGGTAGTTGCAGTGCAGACTTGCAGTGGACTGAGAAGATTGAGCATGTGGACATTAGGAAAGAGGATGTGTTGGAGCTTTTGAAAAGCATCAAGTTAGATAAATCACCGGGACCGGATGGGATGTACCCCAGGTTACTGTGGGAGGCGAGGGAAGAGATTGCTGAGCCTCTGGCGATGATCTTTGCGTCATCAATGGAGACGGGAGAGGTTCCGGAGGATTGGAGGATTGCGGATGTGGTTCCGTTATTCAAGAAAGGGAGAAGAGATAGCCCGGGAAATTATAGACCAGTGAGTCTAACCTCAGTGGTAGGTAGGTTGATGGAGGAGATCCTGAGAGGCAGGATTTATGAACATCTGGAGAGGAATAGTATGATCAGAAATAGCCAGCACGGCTTTGTCTAAGGCAGATCATGCCTTACGAGCCTAATTGAATTTTTTGAAGATGTAACTAGACACATAGACGAGGGAAGAGCGGTAGATGTAGTTTATATGGATTTCAGCAAGGCGTTTGATAAGGTGCCCCATGCAAGGCTTATTGAGAAAGTGAAGGGGCATGGGATACAAGGGGACATTGCCTTGTGGATTCAGAACTGGCTTGCCCACAGAAGGCAAAGAGTGGTTGTAGATGGGTCTTTTTCAGCATGGAGGTCGGTCACCAGTGGAGTGCCCCAGGGATCTGCACTGGGACCCTTGCTCTTTGTGATTTTTATAAATGACCTGGATGAGGAAGTGGAAGGATGGGTTGGCAAGTTTGCTGATGACACAAAGGTTGGTGGTGTTGTGGATAGTGTAGAGGGATGTCAGTAGTTGCAACGAGGCATAGATAAGATGCAAGACTGGGCGGAGAAGTGGCAGATGGACTTCAACCCAGATAAGTGTGTGGTGGTTCATTTTGGCAGGAAGAATAGGATGAAAGAATATAATATTAAGGGTAAGACACTTGGCAGTGTGGAAGAACAGATGGATCTTGGGGTCCAGGCTCACAGGACGCTCAAAGCAGCGTCGCAGGTAGAGGCTGTGGTTAAGAATAGAGGAATTGAATTTAGAAATCGGGAGATAATGCTGCAGCTGTATAGGACCCTGGTCAGACCCACCTGGAGTACTGTGCCCAGTTCGAGTCGCCTCATTACAGAAAGGATGTGGAAGCCATAGAAAGGGTGCAGAGGAGATTTACAAGGATGTTGCCTGAATTAGGTGGCATGCCTTATGAGGATAGGTTGAGAGAGCTAGGTCTTTTCTCCTTGGAGAAGCGAAGGATGAGAGGTGACCTGATAGAGGTGTATAAGATGTTGAGAGGTATTGATAGAGTGGATTCTCAGAGGCTTTTACCCAGGGCTGAAATGGTTGCCACAAGAGGTCACAGGTTTAGGGTGCTGGGGAGTAGGTACAGAGGAGATGTTAGGGGTAAGTTTTTCACTCAGAGGGTGGTGGGTGCGTGGAATCGGCTGCCGGTAGTGGTGGTGGAGGCGGATTCGATAGGGTCTTTTAAGAGACTTTTGGATAAGTTCATGGAAGTTAGTAAGACAGAGGGTTATAGGTAAGCCGAGTAGGTAGGGACATATTCAGCTCAACTTGTGGGCCGAAGGGCCTATTTGTGCTGTAGCTTTTCTATGTTCTATGTTCTATGCCTCAATTGCACTATCGTAAAATTTCAACTGGGGGAAAGTAATTTATTAAACTCGCACACAGAGAAGTAATTCACTTTGATCTGCTATACCCTATTCCACCAATTGCACAATTACATCCTCTCTCTCTCTCTATGCCAGCTTGTTCCTTTTAACCCTTTACTCCCCTCTTTGGTCTGTCACACTTCAGACCAACCAATTTAACCTGCAGAACAACAAGGCAATGAAAGATGTACCTAGACACTGCGCACTCTTAATACTTTTGTACAAATTCTAATACAAATAGTTTTTAATTTTTTTTAGTGAAGGGAACTTTAGTGATAATGTCACAGTGAGAGATCTAACCTTTTTTAAGTAGGTAATTTTATTATTGATCTTGATTGGCAGATTATTAATTTATTCCCGAAAACATCAGTCCCTTTTAGGATAAATTTAATCCCTGTTAATATTGTTCAATATTCACATTCCCAGATGCAGGCACGGAGTTACTGAACATGTCTGAGGTTCACAAAAAGCAGCGCCTGCAGTAGCTGTGAACCGCCAGCAGATGGTGGCATTGTGTCACTTTAATCTCAAAATAGTGAAAGAGGTTTTTTCTGGTTTCCCCTATGGGTTTTAAAAGGATCCTGTCCCTCTCTCCCTGATGTAACTTTATTATTGGAATCGGAAGGGGGAAATACAACTGCCACAAATTTAACATCACGCAATTAATTGTACATAAAAGGATGAAAGGAGTGTTTACTGACTTTGAAAAGTGCTGAATAACTAAGGTGGGACAAACACGAGTCTATAAGAAAGGTGCATCTGTTCCCTCTTTGCCCTCAATATGGAGAGTCCGAGAGCGGGAACTGTGAGAGCTTAATTTACGATACCAGCAACAGTACGAGGGCTGAGAAGGACTTGGAGTATTTTTACACAATGCTGCCTTCCACTGTGCACTTCCTATTCATGTACCTCTCAACAGTAAGTTGACCAATGTGGATTCAGGAGCGTTTACACAAACCACTTTCTGCCAATTTAATACAAATTGTCTGAATTCATTTCCAAATATTTCAGCGAACTTAATTGCTAACCCTCAGAAGAAAAAAACTGACCAATGTTGAAAATTATACTGGAAATTATTGAGCCAATGAGACATTTTCTAATTAAGTTAGCTAAATGTAAATGACTACTGTACATAATGGGCCATTTACAGAGTAAACTTCAATTGGCATCTTTCAAATTGATCTAAAAAGGGCTAGAAGAGTTGAGCCTCAATATACTGGTTACATTGTATCAGTTCCAGTTAACTCCAGTTTTATAAGCTTGTGTTGGTAATTGTGTGGCTATCTTCCCCCTACACATTATTTTCAATACCCTCATCTGGTAAAGTTGGCTCCCGTTTTGCATAAAAACCTTACTAGTTTTTCATACATCCAAGGCGTAAATTAAAGTTTCTGACTCAAAAAATGCATAATGGGTACTTAATCTGCCACTGAAATGTCTTGAGTTTGGTGTAGGTGCGCCTGGAATACAAGCTGAAGCAGCTGTTTTTTAACTTGCACTTATATTTTTTAAACTCTTTCCTACAGTTGCACATCTTTCTTTTGCAACCAACACTGAAAAGGCTGAGCTTCCTTCAGTTTTTCTGAGTGAAAATATTTTGGTGTTACAAATATAAATTGTTTAATGAGCCACTTAAGTCTAGAAATTCAAAAATCACAACCACTGCATTCACTAACTCTATGAGCACCTCACCAGTATTTCTTCTGTTACACTGTAACTCCTGACAAGATGAGATGTTGAAAATTAAAATTTTGGGGAAAATATTTGTTGCACAATGAGGCCAAATAGGGATTTGT
Source organism: Mustelus asterias (assembly GCF_964213995.1). Classification (NCBI taxonomy): domain Eukaryota; kingdom Metazoa; phylum Chordata; class Chondrichthyes; order Carcharhiniformes; family Triakidae; genus Mustelus; species Mustelus asterias. The sequence goes on from NC_135810.1 coordinate 38,480,035, forward strand.
TTGCAGTCCCTACATGCGAAAGTAATTCATTGTACCTGGAGCATCTTGAAATATTTCTGTAGCAATGTCATCAAGTGCTGCGCAAATGCAAGATTTTTTTAACTGTTTGGTTGGGGTTGGATTTGGGGAGCGGTCGGAGCGCTAGGTTACCTTCTCCAATCCTCCTCCTCCTGTTCATCCGTATCGGTATTTTGGAACAACATTGGCATGCCAGATATGTCAGGAGGTACCTCCGATTTTTTATCTTTCCTTTGTTCGGCTTGCCGTTCTAATCCCTTTTCTCTGTTTCGTCTTTCCCTTTGCAGCCTTTATTGTTTAACCCTTTCCCTTTCGCTCATTTCATGATCCTCACATTGCAACTTCAAAACCTCCCAATTTTTGAGTTTCCCCTCATTATCACATTCACTGATCCCTCTCCGACGTGCGTTATCCACCCAACTGGCCAACTTTGACTTCTCAGTTAATTCCTCAGCTCTTTTTCTCCAAGATGACATTAAAACTTTCCATTTACTTCCCACATTATGTTTCCATGTAGCCTCCTCGGCTTTAATACACTTATCCAAATCCCAAGTTCCCCTTAGTGGCCAATTCTCATCTCCCAACTTTTTATTCAGGCAACCCGACAAACATCTGAGTAGCTCCTCGTCTTTCGGGTTTTCCAGACATATTTTATATAATGGGGTCCCATCCCCTGACTTATCCAAAGTTTGACCCATTGTTAAGAGATTGTTTTTGAAAACAATTTAATAAATATTCCACAAGAACAAACAGACTTTAACAACTCCTGCTTTCAATCTAATGCAACAACAACCACCTACATTCGACAAGCAACCAGACCACACAAACACACTGAAATACAGAAACTACTCAAATTATTAGGTCAAACTTAGATTTTCTCTAATCAATTTTCATCTTGCTAATTAATTTATAATATTTCCGATGACTCGAACCTCAATTACTCCCAAACCTGGGGCTTCTAACCCCGAACCTTTACGTGGGATCGTGGGGTCGCTAACCCCGAACTTCCACATGGGATTACTAATCCTGAAATTTTACCTGGGATCTTGGGGTCGCTAACCCTGAACTTCCACCTGGGGCCTCTAACCCCAAACCTTTACCTGGGGCCTCTAACCACCCTTTACCTTTACCTGGGGACTCGAACCACCAAGGCAACTGGGGAACTCAAACCTCCCGGTGTAGGACTAGTCAGTGTTCAAGGACGTAAGTCGTCTCAGAGTTCCGTCAACACAGAGCCTCAGGCGATGAAGAGTCGACTTGAGTAATAGGTTCAGTGAGAGAAACCAAGGTTTTAATCTTACCTTGTGGGCCCATTCGTCTCACGTAACCGATACCCAGGCGATCACTTATTCAGTCCGCCTCAGAGGACAGCTGTATATCTTGGAACCCTGCTGTCAGCAGCGCCAAATGTCATGGTTCATTTTTCAGAGACCCTTACGTACTTGATGCAAGAGCAAGACACTGATTTTTATAAGAAAACCCAATCCTTTATTTTTCAAGCAAGTACAAGCTTTTTGGAGAATCTCTTTTCTAACTCAGCACAGTGTTCTGAGTTTAGCCGAGTGATACTCTCCCTGACAGGGGGCAGTTCTCCCCCCCCTTTATACTATTTTTACAGCAGTTAGTCACGTACACACAGTGTTACCTCACCCAAATCACGTGCTTAGCAATAGCAAGAGTAAAATACAAAGACAGTATGAGAAAAACCATAAATATGTCAAAAGCCCACTGCCGGTTGCCATCAAAACTACACGTCCACCATTGTTAGAGTGTGAGATAGCAACCGTTTCCCATATATCTTGGGATGCTACTTTGCACATAAAGCGAATGTTATCTCCCTCAAACAAGGACACATTAGCAGAGTCAAGTCTAGACCGGTCTGTTCGAGCAGGAGTTTATCTCCAAGGTCAGGAGCAGTTCAGAATAGGGAATATGTGCTGATTGTTCACAAATTGTTCAAAACAACAAGATGTAGTTAAATTTTTCAAATGGCCAAGATCATAGGAAATTAATGGGATGTTAACCCCTTAACATCTCACCATGGCAACCGCTGTCCACAAACTTCTTGTGGGCTCTAAAATACAGATTTATCTATTCCGTACTCTGGTTCAGTATACCGCCCTCTACAAGGCATGCATGAATTGCAAGACTTTGCAACCAATTGCACTGAAGGATCATCACTGAGAAACCGGGATTTTACGGCCTCACTGGGCAAGATCGGAAATTCCCGTCCGAGGTCAATGGAGATTTCCGTTGTCGGATCTTCGCCCACTTTAATTCCATAGTGGGTGAGGTGGTAGAGTTCTGGTGACAGAGTCTAAACCAGGAAGTATACAGCAGGAAATATAAGTTGGATTGAAATCATGTACATAAGTAAAACAACAATTGCGAAAGAAGGGTGAAAAGAGAGAAAGATAAAAGAGTCAAAATAAAAGAGAAATTTACAAAAATCTTCAACACTAATTAAATTCTGAATGAATGAGATTCAACACTTGGGAAAATTAAATTTTCAAGGACAGAGAGGTTGGTAACTGATCACACTGTTAAAAATACACTTGAACCTCAAAGAACAAAGAAAATTACAGCACAGGAACAGGCCCTATGGCCCTCCAAGCCTGCACCAACCATGTTGCCCGACTGAACTAAAACCCCCTACCCTTCCGGGGACCATATCCCTCTTCCCATCCTATTCATGTATTTGTTAAGATGCCCCTTAAAAGTCACTAACGTATCTGCTTCCACTACCTCCCCCAGCAGCAGGTTCCAGGCACACGCCACCCTCTGTGTAAAAAACTTGCCTTGTACATCTCCTTTAAACCTTGCCCCTCGCACCTTAAACCTCTGCCCCCTAATAATTGACTCTTCCTCCCTGGGAAAAAGCTTCTTACTATCCACTCTGTCCATGCCTCTATAATCTTGTAGACTTCTATCAGGTTGCCCCTCAACCTCTGTCATTCCAGTGAGAACAAACCAAGTTTCTCCAACCTCTCCTCATAGCTAATGCCCTCCGTACCAGGTAACATCCTAGTAAATCTTTTCTGTACCCTCTCCAAAGCCTCCACATCCTTCTGGTAATGTGGCAACCAGAATTGAACGCTATATTCCAAATGCGGCCTAACTAAGGTTCTATAAAGCTGCAACATTTTTAAACTCAGTGCTCTGGCCGATATAGGCAAGCATGCCGTATGCCTTCTTGACTACCTTCTCCACCTGCGTTGCCACTTTCAGTGACCTGTGTACCTGTGCACCCAGATCCCTCTGCCTATCAATTCTCTTAAGGGTTCTGCCATTTACTGTAGATTTCCTGTCTGTATTAGACCTTCCAAAATGCATTACCTCATATTTGTCCGGATTAAACTCCATCTGCCATCTCTCCGCCCAAGTCTCCAACCGATCTACATCCTGCTGTATCCTCTGATGGTCCTCATCATTATCTGCAAATCCACCAACCTTTGTGTCATCCACAAACTTACTAAAGAAACCAGTTACATTTTCCTCCAAATCATTTATATATACTACAAACAGCAAAGGTCCCAGCACTGATCCCTGAGGAAGGCCACTTGTCACAGCCCTCCATTCAGAAATGCACTCTTCCACTGCTACCTTCCGTCTTCTATAACCAAGCCAGTTCTGTATGCACATTGCCAGATCACCTCTGATCCCATGCGACTTCAACTTCTGCACCAGTCTGCCATGAGGTATCTTGTCAAAGGCCTTACTGAAGTCCATGTAGACAACATTCACTGCCCTACTCTCATCAATCATCTTCGTCACTTCTTCGAAAAACTCGATCAAGTTAGTGAGGCATGACCTCCCCTTCACAAAACCATGTTTCCTCTCACTAATACATCCAGTTATTTCCAAGTGGGAGTAAATCCTGTCTCAAAGAATCCTCTCCAATAGTTACCCTACCACTGACTTCAGGCTCACCGGCCTGTAATTTACCTGGATTATTTTTGTTACCCTTCTTAAACAAAGCAGCAACATTGGCTATTCTCCAATCCTCTGGGATCTCCCCTGTAGCCAGTGAGGATACAGAGATTTCTCTCAAGGCCCCAGCAATTTCCTCCCTTGCCTCTCTCAGTATTCTGGGGTATATCCCACCACGCCCTGGGGACTTGTCTACCTTAATATTTCTCAAGAACCCCAATACCTCCTCCTTTTTGATCTCAACATGACTCAAATTATCTACACACCCTTTCCCAGACTCATCATCCACCAATTTCTTCTCTTTGGTGAATACTGACGCAAAGTACTCATTTAATACCTCACCCATTTCCTTTGGCTCCACACATAGATTCCCTCCCCTGTCCTTGAGTGGGCCAACCCTCTCCCTGGCTACCCTCTCGCTCTTTATATATGTGTAAAAAGCCTTGGGTTTTCCTTAATCCTGCTGGCCAATGACTTTTCATGACCCCTTTTAGCCCTCCTTACTGCTTGCTTAAGTTTCTTTCTACTTTCCTTGTATTCCACATTTGCTTCATGTGTTCCCAGCTTCCTAGCTTTGACAAATGCTTCCTTTTTCTCTTTGACTAGGCTCACAACATCTCTCATTATCCAAGGTTCCCAAAACTTGTCATACTTATCCTTCATCCTTACAGGAATGTGCCGGTCCTGAATCCCTATCAACTTACACTTGAAAGCCTCCCACATGCCAGATGTGGATTTGCCCTCAAACATCTGCCCCCAATCTACATTCTTCAGTTCCTGCCTAATATTGTAATTAGTCTTCCCCCAATTTAGCACCTTCACTCAGTACCTTAAAACTTACTGAGTTGTGGTCACTGTTCCCGAACTGCTCCCCTACTGAAACGTCAACCATTTGGCCGGGCTCATTCCCCAATACCAGATTCAGTATGGCCGCTTCCCTACTTAGACTATCTACATACTGCTTCAAGAAGCCCTCCTGGATGCTCCTTACAAACTCTGCCCCAGCCACACCCCTAGCACTAAGTGAGTCCCAGGCACGGTAGCGCAGTGGTTAGCACTGCTGCTTCACAGCTCCAGGGTCCCGGGTTCGATTCCCGGCTCGGGTCACTGTCTGTGTGGAGTTTGCACGTTCTCCTCGTGTCTGCGTGGGTTTCCTCCGGGTGCTCCGGTTTCCTCCCACAGTCCAAAGATGTGCAGGTTAGGTTGATTGGCCAGGTTAAAAATTGCCTCTTAGAATCCTAAAAAAATGCGTAGGTTAGAGGGATTAGCAGGTAAATATGTGGGGGTAGGGCCTGGATGGGATTGTGGTCGGTGCAGACTCGATGGGCCGAATGGCCTCCTTCTGCACTGTAGGGTTTCTATGATTCTATGAATATCGGGGAAGCTAAAATCTCCCGCCACAACAACCCTGTTACTTTTACACCTTGCCAAAATCTTCCTACATATCTGTTCCTCTATCTCCCGCTGGCTTATAGTAAACCCCCAACATTGTGACTACACCCTTCCTATTCCTGAGCTCAACCCACATTGCCTCGCTGTATGAGGTGTCCAAGGTGTCCTCCTGCAGTACAGCTGTGATATTCTCCTTAACCAGTAGTGCAACTCCCCCACCCCTGTTACATCCCCTCTATCCCACCTGAAACATCTATATCCTGGAACATTAAGCTGCCAATCCTGTTCTTCCCCTAATCAAGTCTCTGTAAAACAACATCATAGTTTCTGGTACTAATCCAAGCTCTAAATTCATCTGCCTTACCTGTTAGACTTCTTGCATTGAAACAAATGCACTTCAATCCACCAGACCCTCTCTGATCAGCAACTACACCCTGCCTGCTGTTTCTCTGAGTCTTACTGGCCCTACTCTCTGATTCTCCTTCAGTTAATTGACCTATGCTTTGGGTCCCACCCCCCTGCCAAACTAGTTTAAATCCTCCCGTGTGACACTAGCAAATCTCCCGGCCAGAATATTTATGTCCTTCCAGTTAGATGCAACCCTTCCTTCATGTACAGGTCCCATCTGCCCAGGAAGAGATTCCAATGGTCCAGATATCTGAAACCCTCCCTTCTACACCAGCTGTTTAGCCACGTGTTGAGCTGCACTATCTGCCTATTCCTAGCCTCACTGGCACGTGGCACAGGGAACAATCCTGAGATTACAACCCTGGAAGTCCTGCTTTTTAACTTTCTACCTAACTCCCTAAACTGCTGCTGCAGGACCTCATCACTCTTCCTGCCTATGTCGTTAGTACCAATATGTACCACGACCTCTGGCTGTTCACCCTCTCCCTTCAGAATGCTTTCTGTCCGTTCAGAGATATCCTGGACTCTGGCACCAGGGAGGCAACATACCATCCGGGAGTCTCTTTCACATCCACAGAAGCACCTATCTGCACCCCTAACTATAGAGTCCCCTATAACTATTGCTCTTGTGCTCTTTGTCCCTCCCTGCTCAACAACAGAACCAGCCATGGTGCCACTGCCCTGGCTGCTGCTGCTGGTATCCCCTGATAGGCCATCCCCCCCGAACAGTATCCAAAATGATACACTTGTTAGAGAGGGGGACGACCACAGGGGATTCCTGCACTGACTGCCTGCCCCTTCTAGCGGTCACCCATCTGTCTGCCTGCATCTTGGGTGTGACCACATCTCTAAAGCTCTTATCTATGACGCTTTCCGCCACCTTCATGCTCCTAAGTGCATCCAACTGCTGCTCCAACCTATCCATGCGGTCTGTAAGGAGCTGCAATTGAGTGCACTTCCTGCAGATGTAGTCGTCGGAGACGCTGGAAGCGTCACGGATCTCCCACGGATCTCCCATGGATCTCCCACAAGTGCAGCACGTAACCCCACTGACTGGCATTTCTAGCACCAATTAAATTATTTAAGAGAATTTATAAAACTCTTACCTTCACTTTTACCTTCTCACATGACCTTTTTTTTTGGTTGGAGGAGGGAGGGAGGAAACACTAATGTAGTGTTTCAGGTTTACCGCTCCTTGACACCAGATCTTCCACTTCCCACTTCTTAGTAGATGTTGCTGGTCTGACTTCTCCCAGAATGCACCAGTGAAGTCCCTCAGCTGCTTCTATCGGATGCTTTAACTCCTGCATCAGCTCTAACATTTTCTACTATATTTAGTAGGTAACTAACGGAAAGTTCACATCCTTGCACTGGTCTATTGGCGAGGTTCATTGTTGGGGAGAAGCTGGAGCTTAGATTTTCAGATTTAACTGTAGGAGCAATGCTATCTGCCCAAATGGCTCCATAATAACAGTGGGTTATGGGGAGAGAGTGCGTAAGGGCATAAAGTGAATTTCTCATTCAGATTGCCAGCACAGACACAATGGGCCAAATGGCTTCCTCCTGCACTGTAAACACTCTGATTTTGAGTGTTACTGTTATTCTCAATGGATTACCCACATCAAGATATTCTTTGATGATAAAATGCCAGAACTCTTTACAACAGAAGAAAGCGGTCTCCATGTTAGACTATATAGCTGTGCTCCATCAGCGGCTTACAAGAGCCTGAGGTGTGGCTCAGGAGCAACTACAAACATCCCAAACTGCTATGAAAAAGCTGACAGCTGGGGCGTCACAGTAGTTAGCGCTGCTGCCTCACAGTGCCAGGGACCTGGGTTCGATTCCTGGCTTGGGTCACTGTCTGTGTGGAGTCTACACGTTCTCCGCATCAGTGTGGGTTTCCTTCCGGTTTCCTCCCATAGTCTGAAATGTGACATGTTGGTTAGGTGCATTTGCCATGGTAAATTCTCCCTCAGTGTGCCCGAATAGGCGCCAGAGTGTGGCGACTAAGTGATTTTCACTGTAACTTCATTGCAGTGTTAGTGTAAGCCTGAATAACATGAATATATGAACTTTAGAAAATATGTCCAACCCTCCAGGCAGAGAACTACGGGTGGAATTTTCCCATATTTTTTCAGTGTCAGGCTCTGCCTGAAAACTAGTGTGTAGTTCTCCGGCAGCACAGCTAAGATTTTAGTCCAGCTCTTGAGATAAAAAAGACGCTGTCGGTCTGGTGGGGCAGGGCCTGAGAGAGCAGCAAGGCCAGCTCCCCAGAGATCATAGAATCATAGAAACCCTACAGCGCTGAAGAGGCCATTCGGCCCATCCCGTCTGCACCAGCTGTCTGACAGATCTTCTGCCCCACCCTATCCCCGTAACCCCACACATTTACCATGATTAATCCACCTAACCTACACATCTTGGGACACCACGGGGCAACTTAACATGGCCAATCCACCTAACCTGCACATCTTCAGACTGTGGGAGGAATATGGAGCACCCAGAAGAAACCCACGCAGACAGGGGAAGAACGTGTAAACTTCACACAGACTCCTGGGGTTGGAATTGAGCCCCACTTCCTGGCGCAGTGAGGCAGCGGTGCTCACACCATGCTGCCCAGTCGGCACTGAAGTTCAACTCCACCCCGCCACCACTGGCTCATGGGCGCCACCCCACTCCCCAAGGGCACCCCCCCCCTCCCCCACAACCGTACAATCATTTGGGGTTCTCTTTCCCGCTCCCACAGCCAAATCTTCAGAGGCTCTCCCCCTCCTCCCCCCTCTCAATCATTGACCTTTTTGTGGGCAGGAACTTTGTTGTGTCACCGCAAGAGGTGTAGAAAATCATGAAACACAATCTCATGTGCAAGAATCATGTTTTCACATTCTTGTGTATTATCCGCCCACCTTACCATTCTCCCGGACAGCGAATGCAGGCTGAAAATCCCCTCTTACATGTTAGTGCTTCTACTGCTACAGGGTGAACCCCTGAAAGCCCGTTTCAGTGGCCTGTAGATGGTATCAAGGTGAACTGGGGAAGTAAACTATTTCATTGACACCCCTGACAGAAAAGCAAAGGCTTTGTCATGCCAACACGTTAAAGCAAAATCACAACCGGGAAGAGGACAAGAAGGTAACAGTCTGCCAGATAACAACAGTACTGGAGGACAAAAGGGACAGTGCGACTGAATTAGAAGGAGACCTGGGGGAGGTCCAAATTGAACCCCCTGCACTCCGATTAGAAAACACAGAAACCATTAGAGAAATTAGAACCATATTCAACAATTTAATTGCAAAACAGAGAAGAGACCTGGTAAGGTTGCTTACCTTGCTTCACAATCTCTGTAGAGACAAGCCAGGCTGCACCACTTTAGCTGTACATGATATGGATATGGGAGAGGCCCTCTCATTAAACAGTAACCTAAGTCCAGGGAGGAAGTTAAATATATATATATGTATAAGATTATATATATATATAAGTTAAATATATATATATGTATAAGATTATGAAGGGTATAGATAGGGTGAACAGTGGGAAGCTTTTTCCCAGGTCGGAGGTGACGATCACGAGGGGTCACGGGCTCAAGCTGAGAGGGGCGAAGTATAACTCAGATATCAGAGGGACGTTTTTTACACAGAGGGTGGTGGGGACCTGGAATGTGCTGCCAAGTAGGGTGGTGGAGGCAGGCACGCTGACATCGTTTAAGACTTACCTGGATAGTCACATGAGCAGCCTGGGAATGGAGGGATACAAACGATTGGTCTGGTTGGACCAAGGAGCAGCACAGGCTTGGAGGGCCGAAGGGCCTGTTTCCTGTGCTGTACTGTTCTTTGTTCTTTATATGTTGGAGCCCAAATGAATCAAACTCAGCAACAGCAGCTAGAGATCCCATTGTGCCCAAACTGGATGGCTCCACAAGGTTCAGCATTGACTACCAAAAAAGTCACACAGTGACCAGAGCCAACTGCTACCCTATTCCCCATCTGGCAGTCTGCATAGAGTAGGTTATGATGTGGAGATGCCGGCGTTGGACTGGGGTAAACACAGTAAGAAGTTTAACAACACCAGGTTAAAGTCCAACAGGTTTATTTGGTAGCAAAAGCCACACAAGCTTTCGAAGCTCTAAGCCCCTTCTTCAGGTGAGTGGGAATTCTGTTCACAAACAGAGTTTATAAAGACACAGACTCAATTTACATGAATAATGGTTGGAATGCGAATACTTACAACTAATCAAGTCTTTAAGAAACAAAACAATGGGAGTGGAGAGAGCATCAAGACAGGCTAAAAAGATGTGTATTGTCTCCAGACAAGACAGCCAGTGAAACTCTGCAGGTCCACGCAACTGTGGGCGTTACAAATAGTGTGACATGAACCCAATATCCCGGTTGAGGCCGTCCGCGTGTGTGCGGAACTTGGCTATCAGTTTCTGCTCAGCGACTCTGCGCTGTCGTGTGTCGCGAAGGCCGCCTTGGAGAACGCTTACCCGAATATCAGAGGCCGAATGCCCGTGACCGCTGAAGTGCTCCCCAACAGGAAGAGAACAGTCTTGCCTGGTGATTGTCGAGCGGTGTTCATTCATCCGTTGTCGCAGCGTCTGCATAGTTTCCCCAATGTACCATGCCCCAATGTACCATCCCGAGGCATGGTACATTGGGGAAACTATGCAGACGCTGCGACAACGGATGAATGAACACCGCTCGACAATCACCAGGCAAGACTGTTCTCTTCCTGTTGGGGAGCACTTCAGCGGTCACGGGCATTCGGCCTCTGATATTCGGGTAAGCGTTCTCCAAGGCGGCCTTCGCGACACACGACAGCGCAGAGTCGCTGAGCAGAAACTGATAGCCAAGTTCCGCACACACGCGGACGGCCTCAACCGGGATATTGGGTTCATGTCACACTATTTGTAACGCCCACAGTTGCGTGGACCTGCAGAGTTTCACTGGCTGTCTTGTCTGGAGACAATACACATCTTTTTAGCCTGTCTTGATGCTCTCTCCACTCCCATTGTTTTGTTTCTTAAAGACTTGATTAGTTGTAAGTATTCGCATTCCAACCATTATTCATGTAAATTGAGTCTGTGTCTTTATAAACTCTGTTTGTGAACAGAATTCCCACTCACCTGAAGAAGGGGCTTAGAGCTTCGAAAGCTTGTGTGGCTTTTGCTACCAAATAAACCTGTTGGACTTTAACCTGGTGTTGTTAAACTTCTTAGAGTAGGTTAAACAGCCTACATCACAGGATAGACTTATTAAAGGGCTACTGGCCGGTTTCTTTGACCACCCAAGCAAAGGAAACTTTTGCCTTCTTAACTTTAGACAATTGTGTTTTAAACATCCCAAACAGGCTGAGCTGCTACAAAACACAATTTTGCATTCCACAAGGTTGCAATGAAGATAGGCAATCAACCTATTGGGGAATGTGAAAGACTCCATTTCCTTAGTATTCATACCACACTGAAATTTGGCAAAAGATTTTGAGATGAGACATCAAAACAATTACTTCTGAAACAATAACTGCAGCAGAGATGAATGAATCAAACTCATCTGGAATATATAAGCAGCAAGGTATTTAAAAGGAACCCCTGTCAAGCAGGAGAGAGGAAGATGTGAAAAGGACATTGATGTACTGAAACAGGCAGTTGGAGCCATGAACTTTCTCTCTCTGTCTCTGTAAATACTGCACTTGATTTGGAACTTGACCATCCAGGAGGAGAAAACAACTGCGAATCAAAATCTTTTAAAACAGGAGATCAGCTCCAGATGACCACATCCAGGAGAACAGTTAAGCTGCAACATTGAATAACATAAGAGAGCAATCAAGGAACAGTTAACCATATACTTCATTTTTTTCTTTCATGGACTGTAAAATCCCTTTAAACCTACCTTCTTACTCTGCATCTGTACTTGGGCCTATCTGGCTCAGACAAATGTGTGCGACCATTTGTTTTAGCTCAGGAATAGTCTCAATAAACCTAGTTTATTCTTTATTTAACCTCAGAAAATGTCTGAGTAATTCTCCACTATCTCAACATGTAAATAGGACACTTAGAGAATCGGCAAAACATGTCTTCTCTAAATATTTAAATAAAATGAGGAGTGGGAAAATATGGGAGACATTTCACCCCTCCTCACCTCATTGTAGTAACAGTTTTATCTGAGTGAAAATGATGAAATCGTGCACAGATACCAAAGACGTTGGTTGAAATTTTCCAGCCGTTTTTGCTGATGGAAGTTCCGGTCCTGCCAAAGGGGTTCCCCGCTGCAGATATCCTGGTGGCAGAGGGTACAAACAACAGAGGGGGGTGAGGGGGGGTGAAGGAGGGAGGGGAGGGGGAGGATGGATCACACCCATTGAAGATGAATGAGCCCTTCCTCAGGTCAGGGAAATTTGTATATCACACAACTTTCTGGCCTCTTTCTGCACTGTAGGGTTTCTATGATTCTATAACTTCTCACTCTGCAATGGAGTTGTGCAGCTCCACAATTTTTCATTTCATGGCAATGTAGATATGAGAATTAGACATACCCAGTGGGGGTCACACACTGTCAACACTTATTTGTTTCAGACCTATAACCATCAAATGACATCAGCTGGATAACCCACAGGAGAGCGGGTGTGGATGTGTTATGTTGATTCCAATGCAAGTACTTTATGTCCTATATAAACAAAACAATACTCAGTGACTAATTGTTTTCTAAATTAAAGTACTTTAATGTGATTTACAGAGGATATGAATGGTAAGAAGCAAAGAAACTGGCAGATGAGTGAGAACAAGGAAACAGCTAAAAACGGAGGGAGCTCTGGAGGAGTACAATGAAAGTAGGAAAGTACTCAAACGGGGAATTAGAAGAGCAAAAAGGGGTCACGAAATGTTCTTGGCAGACAGGATTAAGGAGAATCCCAAGGCATTTTATTCATATGTTAGGAACAAAAGGGTTGTTAGGGAAAAAATCGGACCTCTCAGGGACAAAAGTGGGGACTTATGCTTGGAGTCCAAAGAAGTAGGGGAGATCCTAAATGAATACTTTGCGTCGGTATTCACAAAGGAGAGGGATGTGTTGACTGGGAGTGTCTCTGAGGGGAGTGTTGAACCGTTGGAGAAAATCTCCATTACAAAGGAGGAAGTGTTAGGTTTGTTAGAGAATATAAAGACTGACAAATCCCCAGGGCCTGATGGAATCTATCCAAGGCTGCTCAGGGAGACGAGAGGTGAAATCGTTGGGCCTCTGACGCAAATCTTTGTCTCGTCACTGGACACAGGTGAGGTCCCAGAGGATTGGAGGATAGCCAATGTGGTCCCGTTATTTAAGAAGGGTAGGAAGGATAACCCAGGTAATTATAGGCCGGTGAGCTTGACGTCCGTGGTGGGGAAGTTGTTGGAGAAGATTCTTAAAGATAGGATGTATGCGCATTTAGAAAGGAATAAACTCATTAACGATAGTCAGCATGGTTTTGTGAGAGGGAGGTCATGCCTCACTAACCTGGTGGTGTTTTTTGAAGAAGTGACCAAAATGGTTGACGAGGGAAGGGCCGTGGATGTTGTCTATATGGACTTTAGTAAAGCGTTTGACAAAGTCCCTCATGGTAGGCTAGTGAAAAAGGTTGGATCCCATGGGATAAAGGGGGAGGTGGCTAGATGGGTGGAGAACTGGCTTGGTCATAGAAGACAGAGGGTGGTAGTGGAAGGGTCTTTTTCCGGCTGGAGGCCTGTGACTAGTGGTGTACCGCAGGGCTCTGTATTGGGACCTCTGCTGTTTGTGATTTATATAAATGATCTGGAAGAAGGAGTAACTGGGGTGATCAGTAAGTTTGCGGACGACACAAAACTGGCAGGACTTGCAGATAGTGAGGAACATTGTCAGAGGCTACAGAAGGATATAGATAGGCTGGAAATTTGGGCAAGGAAATGGCAGATGGAGTTCAATCCTGATAAATGCGAAGTGATGCATTTTGGTGGGAATAATGTAGGGAGGAGCTACACGATAAATGGAAGAACCATAAAGGGTGTAGAGACGCAGAGGGACCTGGGTGTGCAAGTCCACAGATCTTTGAAGGTGACGTCACAGGTGGAGAAGGTGGTGAAGAAGGCATATGGCATGCTTGCCTTTATAGGACGGGGCATAGAGTATAAGAGTTGGGGTCTGATGTTGCAGATGTATAGAACGTTGGTTCGGCCACATTTGGAATACTGCGTCCAGTTCTGGTCGCCACACTACCAGAAGGACGTGGAGGCTTTGGAGAGAGTGCAGAGAAGGTTTACCAGGATGTTGCCTGGTATGGAGGGTCTTAGCTATGAGGAGAGATTGGGTAGACTGGGGTTGTTCTCCTTGGAAAGACGGAGAATGAGGGGAGACTTAATAGAGGTGTATAAAATTATGAAAGGCATAGATAGGGTGAACGGTGGGAAGCTTTTCCCCGGGTCGGTGGTGACGTTCACGAGGGGTCATAGGTTCAAGGTGAAGGGGGGGAGGTTTAACACAGATATCAGACGGACATATTTTACACAGAGGGTCGTGGGGGCCTGGAATGTGTTGCCGGGCAAGGTGGTGGAGGCGGACACACTGGGAACGTTTAAGACTTATCGAGACAGCTATATGAAGGGAGTGGGAATGGAGGGATACAAAAGAGTGGTCTAGTTTGGACCAGGGAGCGGCGCGGTCTAATTGTTCCTTGTTTCTCGTTTCAAGGCTTCATTCTATGATCATCTTGCTGGTGCCAGTACAGAGCGAGACTGCGGATAGTTGGGAACCTGTCTCGGGGGCAGGGAATTCATATGGTGTTCGTGGAAGTGGAAATGACTAGGGTTGGGAAGCATTTTCCAATCAGGGCCAGGGTGATCTCCTGGACTCGTTTCGATCGCCTCAGGGGGTCGGAGAGGAATTTCCCAGATTTTTTTTTCCCCATATTGGCCCTGGGGTTTTCACTCTGGGTTTTCGCCTCTCCCTGGAGATCACATGTTCTGGAATGGGGGGGTGGGGGTGAGTTAATAGGTTGTGATGAACAAAGCATCGTAGCTGTGAGGGACAGCTCGGTGGATAGGATATTGGTATGTAGATAGGCTGGAAAATTGGGCGGGGATCCTGGATTCAGGATTCAATCCTGGACCGGGGAGCGGCGCGGGCTTGGAGGGCCGAAGGGCCTGTTCCTGTGCTGTATTGTTCTTTGTTCTTTGTTCATTGGCTCTATCCTGCTCCAGACTCTGTGGCCGGAATTTTACCTCCTGCCTATCACGGGAATCGGAGCGGGCGAGGGGAGGACCATGGAAAGGCCTGTTAACCTTGGATGGGATTTTATAGTTTTGGGACGAGCGAGGCCATAAAATCCAGCTCTGTGTGTCCTCCCCTCAATAATTATTACATTTATACAACCATAATCCCTCACCCTCTTCAAACCTTAGTGTCAGGGATCATTTTCTTCCATCAACAAACCTGCTTACAGCAGCTCGTCTTCTCATTGGATTCAGGCTGCAGTCTGCCTTCAAAGAGGGCACTAAGACCAGAAATTAAAATGACCTAAGCTTCACAACAAGCTCATCATGAGTGCTCCCTGCCTGCTTCAATCCCAGCAAGTTGCACTCATGTCTGATGTTAAAATCCAGGCTTTCGAGTGAATTGTCACACCACAATTTGTGCTTTTTGATGTCAGTAGGAAAAAAGATGCATCAGACTGTTATCAAAGTTGGAAGTAGCACGCAGATTTATTGGAGGATAGCTCATTTGCATATGAATTGCAGTAATGTTTAAATTTGTTTTGTCTTACTCTGTTTCATAGAATCTGGACATCACTGTCAAAGTCAGCATTTGTTGCCCATAAGAAGGTAGCGATGAGCACTTCTTTGAACTGCTACAGTCCATCTGGTGTAGACTCCAATAATGAAGTTAGGAAGGCAAATCCTGTGTATAACACATGTAATCTGCAGGAAAGCAAATCTAGAGCCCATGGATATAAAGGAACATTGTTATGATCCCCGTGGAGACCAACAGACCAAAGGAACCACCCACCCATCACAATTGCAGACCAGCAAGAGAGTGAGACATGGGCGTCACTGAAGGAAGGGGTTTTTGTTGCCATCACAGGTCCAAACAAAAAAGAATTGAATAACCCCAATGAGAAAACCAATGTTCAATATTTCATTTTATCCAACTTCTATCAAATCAAAATCAACATAAATTAAACATGAATTAACAGGCAAATTATGGACAATGAAAACCTTGAATAACACATTAAATATCAGAAATAATAAAGGTAGATTTCTCAGATTCACTGAGCAGACCATTCAACATATACAGCACTAATTTCAGCCACTAATCCCTTCAAAGCTCTGAACTTTCTCTGGTAGAATTACAGTTCTTATTCTTTGAAAGTTCTTTTTGAAATCCAACTGACAGCAGCATTAAAGCAACATGAATCCTATGGGCATGGTCTTCATCAAAGGGGAATGCATCAACAGAACCTCCCCAACTCTGGTCTGATAGCATGGACCCACAATGTTATCTTCAAATAACGGAAAGAGCTGCAACAAATGAGTATTTTTCTAATCCCTGTTCCTGGAAACTGGTAAGAAGTCTCACAACACCGGGTTAAAGTTCAACAGGTTTATTTGGTAGCAAAAGCCACGAGCTTTCGGAGCGCTGCTCCTTCATCAGGTGAGTGGGATTTCAGTTCACAAACAAGGCATATAAAGACACAAACTCAATTTACAAAATAATGGTTGGAATGCGAGTCTTTATAGGTAATCAAGTCTTAAAGATACAGACAATGTGAGTGGAGAGAGGGTGAAGCACAGGTTAAAGAAATGTGTATTGCTGTTCACCATGACAATCACTGAAACAACTATATGATGACATCAACAAGTTCCATCCCACCATCAGACTCACCATGGACTACTCTCCAGAATCGGTTGCATTCTTGGACACACGCATCTCCATCAAGGACGGTCACCCCAACACTTCACTGTACCGCAAGCCCATGGATAACCTCACGATGCTCCACTTCTCCAGCTTCCACCCTAAACACATTAAAGAAGCCATCCCCTACGGACAAGCCCTCCGTATACACAGGATCTGCTCAGATGAGATGAAAGATGCCCTCATAAGAACAGGATATGGCGCTCGACTCATCGGTCGACAGTTCGACGTGCCACAGCGAAAAACTGCACTGAACTCCTCAGAAGACAAACACGGGACACGGCAGACAGAGTACCCTTCATTGTCCAGTACTTCCCCGGAGCGGAGGAGCCACGACATCTTCTCTGGAGCTTTCAACATGTCGTTGATGAAGATGAACATCTTGCCAAGGCCATCTCCACACCCCAACTTCTTGCCTTCGAACAACCACACAACCTCAAACAGACCATTGTCTGCAGCAAACTACCCAGCCTTCAGGAGAACAGTGACCACGACACCACACAACCCTGCCACAGCAATCTCTGCAAGATGTGCCGGATCATCGACACGGATGCCATCATCTCACGTGAGAACACCATCCACCAGGTACACAGTACATACACTTGCAACTCGGCCAACGTTGTCTACCTGATACACTGCAGGAAAGGATGTCCTGAGGCATGGTACATTGGGGAGACCATGCAGACGCTACGACAACGGATGAATGAACACCGCTCGATAATCACCAGGCAAGAGTGTTCTCTTCCTGTTGGGGAACACTTCAGCGGTCACGGGCATTCGGCCTCTGATCTTCGGGTAAGCGTTCTCCAAGGTGGCCTTCACGACACACGACAACGTAGAGTCGCTGAGCAGAGACTGATAGCCAAGTTCCACACACGAGGATGGCCTTAGCCGGGATCTTGGGTTCATGTCACACTATCTGTAACCCCCACAACTTGCCTGGGCTTGCAAAATCTCACTAATTGTCCTGGCTGGAGACAATACACATCTCTTTAACCTGTGCTTAACCCTCTCTCCACTCACATTGTCTGTATCTTTAAGACTTGATTACCTGTAAAAACTCACATTCCAACCACTATTTTGTAAATTGAGTTTGTGTCTTTATATGCCTTGTTTGTGAACTGAAATCCCACTCACCGGATGAAGGAGCAGCGTAAATCTATTGGACTTTAACCTGGTGTTGTTAAACTTCTTACTGTGTTTACCCCAGTCCAACACCGGCATCTCCACATCCTGGAACCTGGATCCTCTCTCCATCTTCTTCAGCTTGCCTATATTGCACTACAGGAGTCTAATTTAAAATGTCTTAGTGTCTTTTTATTTGGTTTCAACCAGTGTCAGTTTCCCGAGAAATCTGAAGTTTTCATTTCTGTTTCCATTTTAACTTTCCTAAAAGCCTCTAATATGGCACACTTAGCCACATATATTAATACACGGGGCCATGTTCTTTGCAGACAAAAAGAATATGTAAACATACTGCACCTGTTTCAACTAAACAAAATAGGTGACAGCCATTCTCTGGTTCATTCCCCAGGGCAATGCCTTGGCCAATCAGAGTCAACCTGTCTGGTTTGATTATACACAAGGCTTGGCTGTTAACTGTCAATCATTAGTTAATTGGTACATTCTCCATGGTAACTCAGGAAAGATTTTAAATCAAACATCTTAAAACTTGAAATCTTGTCATATTATCCTTTCAGCTATTAACTGAACGTTTGATTTTTTAAAAATTGTTGATCTTTACTGGGATCATAACAAATGTGAGAGATTTAGGGCAAAGAGCAATAGAGACATTTCACACTGCCATTCACTGCATTGCTAGTGATTGAAACAGAGACCATGCCAACATTGGGGATTTGATCAGATAGTGGGTGGAAAGGAGAACTAAGAGAGAGGGAAGCAGGTTGAACACATGGGGAGTTGTACTACTGCCCATGTGGAGGAGAAACATCAAAGCTGACTGATTAGAAGATCAACATGCTTCTGTGCTACATAATGTCTGCATCATTCTCCTTCCTAGAATGACAATGCGACATTATTCTTCAGGAACTGCAAATATTTCAACTAGAGTCTGCAGGGTCCAATGGGTTAAAATTCAGATTTAGTCAAACCGTTCCTGTCTCTGAAAGTATTTATGCAGATATCTCTTGTGACTATGCAAACAACACCCCATTAAAGATTAATGATCATCAACTACCATTAGAGTTCTCCTGTGATAAGTGACATCATTACTATACATGTGATTGATTAAACCAATTATTTTATAATTTCAATCCAGCAAGATAGAATAAAACTTTAATAGAAGATGAGGGGCATGGACACAAGGAGCAGCGGACATGGCAGCTGGCGAAACACATTCTACTAAACTCCTCCAAATACATTTCTTACTTCCAAATTTGAATATTTACATGCCACAGTTGAACCTTGCATTTTTAAAATATATCAATAGATTCTGAAGTCTTTGCCTCATTAGTTCTATCTATATTATAATTAATAGAACGAAGGGACAATATTGCAGCCATATCAGCCTGCACTAATTGCGACATTCCTTAATGATGCAATGTTACAGAGACAGGTGCAAGAGAGCTGTGCATGTGTCAGATAATTGAAGGCTCAGACTGGAGGTCAAATCCTACAGTTGACCAGTCTATCATTAATTCCTCACTTCAGTTCACATGGTCATTCAAATATTAACATGAATTGTGCTTTATGGCTTTCACAGGAAAATGCATGGTATGGAAGCTACTTACCAAAACACTAAGAGAAAGAACGAAGAATAGTGCAGCACAGGAACAGGCCCTTCGACCCTCCAAGCCTGTTTGAGTGTGTGTTGAATATTCTTTTATTTTATTCTTTCTTCAGCACCAAGAAGATACCACCACCATCATAAACATATTAGTTGGTCATTTATCTCACTTGCAGGACCTGCTTTTGTTTCAATTGGAGGCTTTGTTTGCCTACATAACTGTTCAAAAGAAATTAATGGGTTGTAAAGTACAATGGGATATGTGGACATAAAAAGTGATTTCTGATGCCGTTATGAATCTCATTGGTTTAGATGTGCTACTGGGATAAATTGTCGAGTAATCGGCTCTCAGTATGGAGTCATACTTGATGGAAGCACGGGGCTCAGAGATTATCGCATCCGATTGACCAAATTCTTGATTTTTCATGTTTATAAGAATTGGAAATTTGGACACACTGAACGCCACACTCAAATTATTGATCTCATCAAGCAAAACTCTTGTCAAGATGGAGTTTCTGAAAATGTATTGGTTAAACTTGTGAGTCAAATTAATGACAGAGCTGTTGTTGATATAATGCACAGTTAATGAATGTATGCTATAGATCAGACCTGTCCAACTTTTGCACATTGGGATACGGGTACACATTTTAGTATTTTTCTCAGTCAAGGGGCTGATAAGCAAATTTTGACACAATGTTAATGATGATTTTAAAATTGGATGTCAAAGCAATAAGTTGATATTATTTTTACAAAGGTAAAAATTATTATGAAAAAGTGTCAAGCTGTAGGATTTGTTATTTTGCTGAAGAAGCAGAGCTAGAGAGAAAGAAACACAAAATGCTGGAAATGCTGGAAAATCTCTCTCACCCAGACACACTTCCTCACTTACTCAAACCCAAGGGTCATCCTGATTTGAAATGTTGGCTCTATTCTCTCCACAGAACCTGTCAGACCTGCTGAGGTTTTCCAGCATTTCCTGTTTTTGTTTCAGATTCCAGCATCCGCAGTAATTTGCTTTGAGCTAGAGGGACACAGACTAGGCCTCACTTCCTGATAACTAGAGAAAGGGCTGAGGGCTGTGCTGAGGTGTTGAGTTCAACTACACTGACTTTGTATTCACTTCTGGTGGTGCACACTTGGTGCTGGCCTTGGTTGAATTCATACAAAAGCCTTTCTCCGAGGTTTTCCTCACCTCCTGGCCTGATTTCTGGATAGGTTTTGAGTGAGCGAGAAGGAGGGCAGTGTGTGTGTGTGCTCAGCTCACTCCCAGCCTCAGGGATCTTGGTCCCAATGACTCATTGGGCCCTCCAAGCCTGCACCGACCATGCTGCCCGACTGAACTAAAATCCCCTACCAGGGACAATATCCCTCCATTCCCATCCTATTCATGTATTTGTCAAGACGCCCCTTAAAAGTCACTATCGTATCTGCTTCCACTACCTCCCCTGACAACGAGTTCCAGGCACCCACCACCCTCTGTGTAAAGAAACCTGCTTCATACATCTCCTTTAAACCTTGCCCCTCGCACCTTAAACCTATGCCCCCTAGTAATTGATTCTTCCACCCTGGGAAAAAGCTTCTGAATATCCACTCTGTCCATGCCTCTCATAATCTTGGAGACTTCTATCAGGTCGCCCCTCAACCTCCGTCGTTCCAGTGAGAACAAACCAAGTTTCTCCAACCTCTCATAACTAATGCCCTCCATACCAAGCAACATCCTGGTAAATCTTTTCTGTACCCTCTCCAAAGCCTCCACATCTTTCTGGTAGTGTGGCGACCAGAATTGAACACTATATTCCAAATGCGGCCTAACTAAGGTTCTATAAAGTTGCAACATGACTTGCCAATTTTTAAACTCAATGCCCCAGCCGATGAAGGCAATCATGCCGTATGCCTTCTTGACTACCTTCTCCACCTGCGTTGCCACTTTCAGTGAGTGACCTGTGTACCTGTACACCAAGATCCCTCTGTCTATCAATACTCTTAAGGATTCTGCCATTTATTGTATATTTCCGATCTGTATTAGACCTTCCAAAATGCATTATCTCACATTTGTCTGGACTAAATTCCATCTGCCATCTCTCCGCCCAAGTCTCCAACCGATCTACATCCTGCTGTATCCTCTGATCTACATCCTGCTGTATCCATCACTATCCGCAAATCCACCAACCTTTGTGTCGTCCGCAAACGTACTAATCAAACCAATTACATTTTCCTCCAAATCATTTATATATATTACAAACAGCAAAAGTCCCAGCACTGATCCCTGAGGAACGCCACTTGTCACAGCCCTCCATTCAGAAACGCACCCTTCCACTGCTACCCTCTGTCTTCTATGACTGAGTAAGAAGTTTAACAACACCAGGTTAAAGTCCAACAGGTTTATTTGGTAGCAAAAGCCACACAAGCTTTCGGAGCTCTAAGCCCCTTCTTCAGGTGAGTGGGAATTCTGTTCACAAACAGAGCATATAAAGACACATCTATGACTGAGCCAGTTCGGTATCCACCTTGCCAACTCACCTCTGATCCCATGTGACTTCACCTTCTGCACCAGTCTGCCATGAGAGACCTTGTCAAAGGCCTTACTGAAGTCCACGTAGACAACATCCACTGCTCTACCCTCATCAATCATTTTCGTCATTTCCTCGAAAAACTCGATCAATTAAGTGAGACACGACCTCCCCTTCACAAAACCATGTTGCCTCTCGCTAATACGTCCACTTATTTCCAAGTGGGAATAAATCCTGTCTTGAAGAATCCTTTCCAATAATTTCCCTACCATTGACATAAGGCCCACTGGCTGTAATTACCTGGATTATTCTTGCTACCCTTCTTAAACTAAGGAACAGCATTGGCTATTCTCCAATCTTCTGGGACTTCCCCTATAGCCAGTGAGGATACAAAGATTTCTCTCAAGGCCCCCGCAATTTCCTCCCTTGCCTCTCTCAGTATTCTGGGGTATATCCCATCAGGCTCTGGGGACTTATCTACCTTAATGTTTCTCAAGAACCTCAATGCCCCCTCATTTTTGATCTCAACATGACTCAAACTATCTACATACCCTCTCCCAGACTCACCCAGACTCCTTCCATCTCTCATCCAAACACACTCTCTCTCTCACCAGATTCAATCCCTCACTCCCCCAGTCTCATTCCCTTACTCACCCAGACTCACTCCCTCACTCACCCAGACTCACTCTCTCGTTCCCCCAATCTCACTCACTCCCTCACTCACCCAGACTTACTCCCTCTCACCCAGACCTTTTGCCTCCCTCACCCAGACTCACTCCCTCACTCACTCCCTCACTCACCCAGACTCACTCACTCACTAAATGTGGAAGGACCATTTAAAGCACTCTCTAAATAGTTGCAATAAATTGTTGTGTTTGATAAGTTGGTGGAGGCAATCCTTGAAATTATTACATCAACAATCTTAGCAGCTCTTACGTGCTGTTTGTCTGCTTGTGTTGGGAGAGAACTCCCGCGCTACTGACACATCACTTCCTGTTATGTAATCCTGATGTACACATGACCACCCGGTCGACAAGGTGGATAATATTTGTGAAGTGTTAAAAAAGAAATAGAGAACTTTGGAGTTGGAGCATTCTGATGAAGTAAAAGCTGCTTAAGATTTATCAGGCTTTTGCTGATCTCCTACTTTAAAGAAACAGTTTTTCAATGCGGGCTGTCTGTTGCACAATGTGTGGCAATCATGGCTCAGTTGGTAGAACTCTTGCACTGAATTGCAAAGTTTTGGGTTCAATCTCCACTCTAGGATCCTGAGTGCAAAAATCAAGGCTGACACTCTAGCACTGTATTGAGGGTGTATTGTATTGTGGAAGGTGCTATCACATGGATGAGATGTTGAACCAAAGTCCAGTCTGACACATTAGGTGGAAGTAAAAGATCCCATGGCAGTATTTTGCAATAGAGAAGGGAGTTATCTCTGGTGACCTGGCCAATATTTATCCAGTAAGAAGTCTCACAACACCAGGTTAAAGTCCAACAGGTTTATTTGGTAGCAAACGCCACTAGCTTTCGGAGCACTGCTCCTTCGTCAAGTGAGTGGGAGATCTGTTCACAAACAAGGTCCAAGTGTTCCAAGTGGAGAGGATCTCCAAGAAGACCGCGCATATAGTCCCACACTTTTATTATGCTATATACACATAGGTGCTCCATCTCCATTCTCTCACATACACTGCAAATAGAGTTATGAAACCCATTACATGAGTACTGATATTAAAGAAGATTGTAATCATGAAGAAGTGTTTGTCAAATCTTTATGTGAGGAGAAAAGCAACAGACCATTTTTGATATGATGCTACCATATGTAAGTCATGTAGACTAGAATTTCTGAACTCAGAGATCTGCAGATCTGTACACATCAGGAGCACATGGAGGGACTCCCGGTTTTTGGATAAGTGGGCCCCAGAGAACTTTTCATTTTTTTTTAGAAACCCTACAGTGCAGAAGGAGGCCATTTGGCCCATCGAGTCTGCACCAACCACAATCCCACCCAGGCCCTACCCCCAAATATTTACCCGCTAATCCCTCTAACCTACGCATCTCAGGATTCTAAGGGGCAATTTTTAACCTGGCCAATCAACCTAACCCGCACATCTTTGGACTGTGGGAGGAAACCAGAGCACCCGGAGGAAACCCATGCAGACACGAGGAGAATGTGCAAACTTTATGGACTGAAAACTGAACCGGATTCATTGACCTCTGCATCTGAATTTTTATGTGCACTAAATTCACGTGAAGCTCCACATCAAGAGTGTAAATTTGTGACATTGCTCCTGATCTGTTCTTAAATTAACATTTGCTGAGTTTGTAACCAAAACAAATGCTGCTTACAACTTTAAATAATTTTTATCATGGTTCAGATACAAAGAAAAACAGATATAAAGGACAAAATTCTCCCACGTCCCTACCAACAGAAGTCCAAAAATCAGATTTACATCGGCGAGAATTTCCCATGGGATTTTCCATTGGTGCCTGCCGTGGTAGATTGGGAAATCCTTTGGAGGCCGGCGTGAAACTGATTTGTATCCTGCTAATGGGATGCAGATGAAGGCCTGACCGGAATCTTCCACCCATGCCCAATTTTCCGCAATGCCAACAGGAAAACACACTGGTCCAGAACACATAGAACATAGAACATAGAACAGAACAGCACAGTACAGGTCCTTCGGCCCTCGATGTTGTGCCGAGCTTTGTCCGAAACCAAGATCAAGCTATCCCACTCCCTATCATTCTGGTATGCTCCATGTGCCTATCCAATAACCGCTTGAAAGTTCCGAAAGTGTCCGATTCCACTATCACAGCAGGCAGTCCATTCCACACCCCAACCACTCTCTGAGTAAAGAACCTACCTCGGACATCCCTCCTATATCTCCACCATGAACCTTATAGTTATGCCCCCTAGTAACAGCTACATTCACCCGAGGAAATAGTCTCTGAACGTCCACTCTATCTATCCCCCTTATCATCTTATAAACCTCTATTAAGTCGCCTCTCATCCTCCTCCGCTCTGAAGAGAAAAGCCCCAGCTCCCTCAACCTTTCTTCATAAGACCTACCCTCCAAACCAGGCAGCATCCTGGTAAATCTCCTCTGCATTCTCTCCAATGCTTCCACATCCTTCTTATAGTGAGGTGACCAGAACTGCACATAATATTCCAAATGTGGTCTTACCAAGGTCCTGTATAGCTGCAGCATAACCCCACGGCTCTTAAACTCAAACCCCCTGTTAATAAATGCTAACACACTATAGGCCTTCTTCACGGCTCTATCCACTTGAGTGGCAACCTTCAGAGATCTGTGGAATGAACCCCAAGATCTCTCTGTTCCTCCACATTCCTCAGAACCTGCCGTTGACCCTGTAATCCGCATTCAAATTTGTCCTACCAAAATGAATCACCTCGCACTTATCAGTGTTAAACTCCATCTGCCATTTTTCGGCCCAGCTCTGCATCCTATCAATGTCTCTTTGCAGCCTACAACAGCCCTCCACCTCATCCACTACTCCACCAATCTTGGTGTCATCAGCAAATTTACTGATCCACCCTTCAGCCCCCTCCTCCAAGTCATTGATAAAAATCACAAATAGCAGAGGATCCAGCACTGATCCCTGTGGTACACCGCTGGTAACTGGTCTCCAGTCTGAAAATTTTCCATCCACCACCACCCTCTGTCTTCTATGAGATAGCCAGTTACTTATCCAATCAGCCAACTTTTCCTCTATCCCACACCTCCTTACTTTCTTCATGAGCCGACCATGGGGAACCTTATCAAACGTCTTACTAAAATCCATGTAAATAACATCAACTGCTCTATCTTCATCTACACACTTAGTTACCTCTTCAAAGAATTCAATCAAATTTGTGAGGCAAGACTTACCGTTCACGAACCCGTGCTGACTATCACAGATTAAGCTGCATCTTTCTAAATGGTCATAAATCCTATCCCTCAGGACCTTTTCCATTAACTTACCGACCACCGAAGTAAGACTAACCGGCCTATAATTACCAGGGTCGTTCCTATTTCCTTTCTTGAACAGAGGAACAACATTCGCCACTCTCCAGTCCTCTGGCACTATCCCCATGGACAGTGAGGACCCAAAGATCAAAGCCAAAGGCTCTGCAATCTCATCCCTTGCCTCCCAAAGAATCCTAGGATATATCCCATCTGGCCCAGGGGACTTATCGACCCTCAGGTTTTTCAAAATTGCTAATACACCTTCCCTCAGAACATCTACCTCCTCCAGCCTATCAGCCTGTATCTCACACTCATCCTCAAAAACATGGCCCCTCTCCTTGGTGAACACTGAAGAAAAATATTCATTCATCGCCTCTCCTATCTCTTCTGACCCCATGCACAAGTTCCCACTACTATCCTTGACTGGCCCTAACCTCACCCTGGTCATTCTTTTATTTCTCACATAGGAGTAAAAAGCCTTGGGGTTTTCCTTGATCCATGCCCCCTCCTAGCTCTCCTAAGCCCTTTTTTTAGCTCATTCCTTGCTACCTTGTAACCCTCAAGCGACCCAACTGAACCTTGTTTTCTCATCCTTACATACGCTTCCTTTTTCCTCTTGACAAGACATTCAACCTCTTTTGTGAACCATGCCTAATCACATCACAATTACCCCTCCCCCAATTATAAACCTTGCCCTGCCGTAAGGCCCTATCCCTCTCCATTGCAATAATGAAAGACACCGAATTATGGTCACTATCTCCAAAGTGCTCTCCCACAACCAAATCTAACACTTGGCCCGGTTCATTACCCAGTACCAAGTCCAATGTGGCCCCACCTCTTGTCGGCCTATCCACACATTGTGTCAGGAAGCCCTCCTGCACGCACTGTACAAAAACTGCCCCTTCCAAACTATTCGACCTATAAAGGTTCCAATCAATGTTTGGAAAGTTAAAGTCACCCATGACAACTACCCTGTGACCTCCACACCTATCCATAATCTGCTTTGCAATTTCTTCCTCCACATCTCTATTACTATTTGGGGGCCTATAGAAAACCCCTAACAACGTGACCGCTCCTTTCCTATTTCTAACTTCAGCCCATATTACCTCAGTAGGCAGATCCCCCTCGACCTGCCTTTCTGCAGCCGTTAAACTATCCTTGATTAACAATGCTACTCCTCCACCTCTTTTACCACCTTCACTACTCTTACTGAAACACCTATACCCCGGAACTTCCAACAACCATTCCTGTCCCTGTTCTAACCATGTCTCCGTAATGGCCACAACATCGTAGTCCCAAGTAACAATCCACGCTCCAAGTTCACCTGGAAGCAACATGGCATGCAGAAGCGAGGACTCACCTGAACAATGCTTGAGCTGCCTCCGAGGTTCAGGATGGCGGCCACGAGCAATCTTGGACCTCAGAACACCACAGCAGTGTGTGTGGGGAGCATCTTCAGGTGATTCTTTCAGATTCAAGAGCATCTTCCAGGCACTCAGTGTTCCTAGATATCCACCTTCTGTTTCAGGAGGCCCATTTTCTTGTTTTAATGGTGTGTCAGTGATGTTGGGCAGCTTTTAAATATGGTGCTTAGATATGATGGTGAGACACACACCATCATGCCTGCCCCACCATGGAATTTGGCACTAAACCCCTGGGTGTTTAATTAATCAGACCAGGACAGGAAGATATAGCATGGTTTCCTTCAAGCTTTGGCAGTGGGAAACACTCCCCATTCCCACCCCCACCACGGGACTTAGTTCCAGATGGGAGAATTCATAGAATCCCTACAGTGCAGAATAAGGCCATTTGGCCCATTGAGTCTGCGCCGACCACAATCCCACCCAGGCCCTATCCCCATAATTCCATGCATTTACCCTAGCTAGTCCCCCTGACACTAAGGGAAATTTAGCATGGCCAATCCACTTAATCCGCATATCTTTGGACTATGGGAGGAAATCAGAGCACCTGGAGGAAACCCACGCTGACACAGGGAGAATGTGCAAACTGCACACAGACAGTGACCCCAGGCTGGAATTGAACCCGGGCCCCTGGCGCTGTGAGGCAGCAGTGCTAACCGCTGTTCCATCGTGCCACCCAATTCTGCCCAAAGTGTTGAAATGCCCAGTCGATCTATCGACATCTGAAAGTAGATGTTTGCGTGCTAGCCTTGGTTCTATGGTAATAATCACATCTTTGAAACTGAGGGCTCTGGTTTCAAACCCCATTCCAGAGAGTTCAGCACATAATTCAGGCTGACACTTCAGTTATAGAAGGAGGACTGCTTTGCTGAAGTGATATATTTTGTTTGATATATTAAACTAAGGCCCTGTTAATTAACTTAGTAATAATTAATTAACTTAGATAGATATAAAAGATCCCATGGTTTAATAGAACATAGAACATAGAACCTTACAACGCAGTACAGGCCCTTCGGCTCTCGATGTTGCGCCGACCTGTGAAACCAATCTAAAGCCCATCTAACCTGCATTATTCCAATATCATCCATATGTTTATCCAATGACCATTTAAATGTCCTTAATGTTGGCGAGTCCACTACCGTTGCAGGCAGGGCATTCCACACCCTTACTACTCTCTGAGTAAAGAACCTACCTCTGACATCTGTCCTATATCTATCACCCCTCAATTTAAAGCTATGTCCCCTCGTGCTAGCCATCACCATCCGAGGCAAGAGGCTCTCACTGTCCACCCTATCTAATCCTCTGATCATCTTGTATGCCTCTATTAAGTCACCTCTTAACCTTCTTCTTTTTAATGAAAACAGCCTCAAGTCCCTCAGCTTTTCCTCATAAGACCTTCCCACCATACCAGGCAACATCCTGGTAAATCTCCTCTGCACCCTTTCCAATGCTTCCACATCCTTCCTATAATGTGGCGACCAGAACTGTACGCAATACTCCAAGTGCGGCCACACCAGTGTTTTCTACAGTTGCAGCATGACTTCCTGGCTCCGAAACTCAATCCCTCTACCAATAAAAGCTAACACACCGTACGCCTTCTTAACAACCCTATCAACTTGGGTGCCAACTTTCAGGGATCTATGCACATGGACACCGAGATCTCTCTGCTCATCCACACTATCAAGTATCTTACCATTAGCCCAGTACTCTGTATTCCTGTTACTCCTTCCAAAGTGAATCACCTCACACTTTTCCGCATTAAACTCCATTTGCCACCTCTCAGCCCAGCTCTGCAGCTTATCTATGTCCCTCTGTAACCTGCAACATCCTTCCGCACTGTCCACAACTCCACCGACTTTAGTGTCATTCGCAAATTTACTAACCCATCCTTCTACACCCTCATCCAGGTCATTAATAAAAATGACAAACAGCAGTGGCCCCAAAACAGATCCTTGCAGTACACCACTAGTAACTGAACTCCAGGATGAACATTTCCCATCAACCACCACCCTCTGTCTTCTTACAGCTAGCCAATTTCTGATCCATACTGCTAAATCACCCTCAATCCTATGCATCTGTATTTTCTGCAATAGCTTACTGTGGGGAACCTTATCAAACACTTTACTGAAATCCATATACACCACATCAACTGCTTTACCCTCATCCACCTCTTTGGTCACCTTCTCAAAGAACTCAATAAGGTTTGTGAGGCACGTCCTACCCTTCACAAAACCGTGTTGACTATCCCTAATCAAATTATTCCTTTCTAGATGATTATAAATCCTCTCTCTTATAATCCTTTCCAAAACTTTGCCCACAATAGAAGTAAGGCTCACTGGTCTATAATTACCAGGGTTGTCTCTACTTCCCTTCTTGAACAAGGGGACAACACTTGCTATCCTCCAGTCTTCTGGCACTATTCCTGTAGACCATAACGACATAAAGATCAAAGCCAAAGGCTCTGCAATCTCCTCTCTAGCCTCCCAGAGAATCCTAGGATAAATCCCATCCGGCCCAGGGGACTTATCTATTTTCACACTTTCCAGAATTGCTAACACCTCCCCTTTGTGAACCTCAATCCCATCTAGTCCAATATTCATTTCTATGAATAGCCTGTATCTCTGTATTCTCTTCGACAACATTGTCTTTTTCCTGTGTGAATACTGACGAAAAATATTCATTTAGCGCCTCTCATAGAACATAGAACATAGAACATTACAGCGCAGAACAGGCCCTTCGGCCCACGATGTTGCACCGACCAGTTAAAAAAAAACTGTGACCCTCCAACCTAAACCAATTTCTTTTCGTCCATGAACCTATCTACGGATCTCTTAAACGCCCCCAAGCTAGGCGCATTTACTACTGATGCTGGCAGGGCATTCCAATCCCTCACCACCCTCTGGGTAAAGAACCTACCCCTGACATCGGTTCTATAACTACCCCCCCTCAATTTAAAGCCATGCCCCCTCGTGCTGGATTTCTCCATCAGAGGAAAAAGGCTATCACTATCCACCCTATCTAAACCTCTAATCATCTTATATGTTTCAATAAGATCCCCTCTTAGCCGCCGCCTTTCCAGCGAAAACAATCCCAAATCCCTCAGCCTCTCCTCATAGGATCTCCCCTCCATACCAGGCAACATCCTGGTAAACCTCCTCTGCACCCTCTCCAAAGCCTCCACATCCTTCCTGTAATGGGGGACCAGAACTGCACACAGTACTCCAAGTGCGGCCGCACCAGAGTTGTGTACAGTTGCAACATAACGCTACGACTCCTAAATTCAATCCCCCTACCAATAAACGCCAAGACACCATATGCCTTCTTAACAACCTTATCTACTTGATTCCCAACTTTCAGGGATCTATGCACACATACACCTAGATCCCTCTGCTCCTCCACACTATTCAAAGTCCTCCCGTTAGCCCTATACTCAACACATCTGTTATTCCTACCAAAGTGAATTACCTCACACTTCTCCGCATTAAACTCCATCCGCCACCTCTCGGCCCAACTTTGCAACCTGTCTAAGTCTTCCTGCAAACTACGACACCCTTCCTCACTGTCTACCACACCACCGACTTTGGTGTCATCAGCAAATTTGCTAATCCACCCAACTATACCCTCATCCAGATCATTAATAAATATTACAAACAGCAGTGGCCCCAAAACAGATCCCTGAGGTACACCACTTGTAACCGCACTCCATGATGAATATTTACTATCAACCACCACCCTCTGTTTCCTATCCGCTAGCCAATTCCTGATCCAATTTCCTAGATCACCCCCAATCCCATACATCTGCATTTTCTGCAGAAGCCTACCATGGTGAACCTTATCAAACGCCTTACTAAAATCCATATATACCACGTCCACTGCCTTGCCCCCATCCACCTCCTTGGTCACTTTCTCAAAAAACTCAATAAGGTTAGTAAGGCACGACCTACCTGCCACAAAACCATGCTGACTATCACCTATCAATTCATTACTCTCCTATCTCTTCGGACTCCACGCACAACTTCCCACTACTGTCCTTGACTGGCCCTAATCTTACCCTAGTCATTCTTTTATTCCTGAGATACCTATAGAAAGCTTTAAGGTTTTCCTTGATCCTACCTGCCAAAGGCTTCTCATGTCCCCTCCTGGCTCTTCTTAGCTCTCTCTTTAGGTCCTTCCTGGCTAACTTGTAATTCTCAAGCTTTCACGTCTCATCTTTACAAAAGTCTCCTTCTTCCTCTTCACAAGAGATTCAACTTCTTTAGTAAACCACGGTTCCCTCGCTCGACCACTTCCTCCCCGCCTGACAGGTACATACTTATCAAGGACATGCAGTAGCTGTTCCTTGAACAAGCTCCACATTTCAATTGTGCCCATCCCCTGCAGTTTCCTTCCCCATCCTATGCATCCTAAATCTCGCCTAATCGCATCATAATTTCCTTTCCCCCAGCTATAACTCTTGCCCTGCGGTATATACCTATCCCTTTCCATCGCTAAAGTAAACGTAACTGTGGTGAACCATCGTTGGTTCCCACTAGATAGTACTGAGCCAGGGTCTGGCCAGTACTACAAGTATGTATATATGTTGCTGTTGGGGTTAGGGATGGGTTGTTCTACTTGTTGCTGTTGGGGTTAGGGTTGGGCTGTTACACCTTGTATTATAGTTATTGTGGTACATCCCAGTCGGGCTCCGCCTCCTGGGAGAGGTATAAAGGTCTCTGCTCTGTCTGGGACCCCTCAGTCTGGGATAGTGTATATAATTAGTAGCTTCGTTGTACAGCAAATAAAAGCCTTTATTTCCTGACCATCTCAAGCCTCGTGTGTGATAACGCGCATCAATTTTATTTGCTGTAAATAAACTCTCATCGGGAAAAAAACGATATAGAGAGTATGGAGCAGATACTGAAGCCTGAACGTCTTACACTGGATCCACGTGCGGTGGGCGCCTCTAACACCTTCGACCACTGGTTGAAATGTTTTGAGGACTACCTGGCAACCTCCGCAGCGGTCACCACAGAATAATTTGTCATCAGTCTATAAGTTCAGACGGTCAGGGGGACCGCACCGTCGTTGTGACCTCCTCAATACCGGCGATGACACCGGAGTAGGCACTTGCGGTGGCGTTCTCCCCAAGGCGATGTCCAGCTGTTCCTCCACAGTCTCACGGGCTGGTTGACCCTGAGGTGATGGTAATCCATGGAGTTCCGACACGCCCTGAAGTGGCGACCATCCTCTGGACTCAGGCAAGCTGTACAACGGAGTAAAAGGGTTAAGTAATGGTCCCGATGCTGCCCGCGCCGTGTCCGGAGGGGAAACAAGAGTTATGGGGTTTGTAACAGGGGGCATGGGAGGGACAGGGGTTTCTACGTCCCCTGCTGGCGCCAGGTCTGGGATCGAGACCATGTCCTCTCGCCCGTCAGGGTATGCCACATAGGCATACTGAGGGTTGGCGTGGAGGAGATGGACCTGTTCGACCAACGGGTGGGACTTGCGGGCCCTTACATGTCGCCAGTATACAGGAGGGCCGTTTGCAGGCTCTCCATAATGACCTATGTCATCCTGGGGTCACTCGGCTCTACCACTTTATAAAAGCCCGCAATCTGCCCTACTCGATGGAGGATGTCAGGTCCATAACAAGAAGCTGTCGGGTATGCGCGGAATGCAAACCGCACTTTTACCGACCTGACCGGGCACAATTAGTCAAGGCCACTCGTCCCTTCGAAAGACTGAGTGTCGATTTTAAGGGCCCCCTTCCCTCAACAGATCGGAATGTGTACTTCCTCAACATCATTGATGAGTACTCGAGATTTCCTTTTGTTATTCCGTGCTCTGATACATCCGCTGCCACGGTTATCAAGGCATTCCGTGATCTTTTTACCCTGTTCGGGTACCCCAGCTACATTCACATCGATAGGGGCTCGTCGTTCATGAGCGATGACTTGAGGCAATACCTGCTCTCATACGGGATTGCCTCCAGTAGAACCAGGAGCTACAACCCGAGGGGTAACGGACAGGTGGAACGTGAGAATGCTACAGTCTGGAAGGCTGTCTTACTGGCGTTGAAGTCAAAAAGCCTTCAGTCTCCCGTTGGCAAGAGGTGCTCCCTGATGCGCTCCACTCCATCCGCTCACTCCTGTGTATGGCAACCAACGCTACTCCCCATGAGAGGCTGTTTTCATTCCCTCGGAAGTCTTCCTCGGGGACCTCATTACCGTCTTGGTTGACGTACTCAGGACCTGTCCTCCTGCGGCGACATGTTAGGGCCCGCAAGTCCGACCCGTTGGTCGAACAGGTCCATCTCCTCCACGCCAACCCTCAGTATGCCTATGTGGCATACCCTGATGGGCGAAAGGACACGGTCTCGATCCGAGACCTGGCGCCAGCAGGGGATGTAGAAACCCCTGTCGCTCCCATACCCCCTGTTACAAACCCCATAACTCTTGTTTCCCCTCCGGACACGGCGCGGGCAGCAACGGGACCATTACTTAACCCTTTTACTCCCGTGTACAGCTTGCCTGAGTCCAGAGGATGGTCGCCACTTTAGGGCGTGTCGGAACTCCATGGATTACCATCACCTCAGGGGTTGACCGTGAGACTGTGGAGGAACAGTTGGACATCGCCTTGGGGAGGACGCCACCGCGAGTGCCTACTCCGGTGTCATCGCCGGTATTGAGGAGGTCACAACTACGGTGCGGTCCCCCTGACCGTCTGAACTTATGGACTGATGACAAATTATTCTGTTTTTTTGTACCCCGCCGGCCTTTGTCTTCAAAGGAGGGGTGAATGTGGTGAACCATCGTTGGTTCCCACTAGATAGTACTGAGCCAGGGTCTGGCCAGTACTACAAGTATGTATATATGTTGCTGTTGGGGTTAGGGATGGGTTGTTCTACTTGTTGCTGTTGGGGTTAGGGTGGGGTTGTTACACCTTTGTATTGTAGTATTGTGGTACATCCCAGTCGGGCTCCGCCTCCTGGGAGAGGTATAAAGGTCTCTGCTCTGTCTGGGACCCCTCAGTCTGGGATCGTGTATATAATTAGTAGCTTCGTTGTTACAGCAAATAAAAGCCTTTATTTCCTGAGCATCTCAAGCCTCGTGTGTGATAACGCGCATCAGTAACCAAATTGTGGTCACTATCACCAAAGTGCTCGCCTACCTCCAAATCTAACACCTGGCCTGGTTCATTACCCAGTACCAAATCCAATGTGGCCTCGCCTCTTGTTGGCCCATCTACGTACTGTGTCAGGAAACCCTCCTGCACACATTGGACAAAAACTGACCCCTCTAAAGTCCTCGAACAATAGCGTTTCCAGTCAATATTTGTAAAGTTAAAGTTAATTTGAAAAAGCGAAGGGCAATTCCCTTAGGTATCATCCAGCAAAGATCTGAATTAATGAAGTGGAACCAGTACTGATTTGTAAAAATGGCAGATCGTGCTTGACTAATCTCACTGAATTTTCTGATGAAGTAACAGAGAATGTTGATGAAGGGAATGCAATGAATGTTGTCTGAATGCATTTTAAGAAAGTGTTTGACAAAGTACCAGATGAAAGGCTGATTAACAAAATTGGTGGCTCATGGAATAGGATGGTCAGCTTCAACTTCAATAAAAGATTGGCTTAAGGACAAAAAACAGCACATCATGCTAAATGATTATTTTTCAGACTGGATGGTGGTAGACAATGGTGCTCCCCAAGAATCAGTGTTCGGCAGGAACACTGTTCTTTGATATCTATAAATGATTTTGGAATATGGTGTAACTTTCCTAAATTTTGCTGATAATATCCATCTTGGAGGAGAGAGAAATAGTAAATATGATAACAAAGGACTTCAATAGGACATAATTAGACTAGCAGAATGGACAGACAAGTGGCAGATGGAGTTTCATTCAATCAAGTATGAGACGATATATTTTGACAGGACAGGGAGAGGCAATATCGATTTCATGGTATAGTTCTAAAGGATATGCAAGGAGAGGGACCAGGGGATGCTTGTACATAGATTTTGAATGTGGCAAGTCATAGTGGGCTGGATTTTCAAATGGCTCAGCGTCAGAATCGGAGTTGGGTGGGCCGACAATCTTGTTACTGACCTTCATGCCAGTAAATGATGAGTAGCTGATTCACACAAATTGTTTTCAATTAATAGGCCTTTTAAGGCACTGTTCTCTTGCTGACTGGGATTTTCAGTAGAGAATGTGGGCAGTCCACGCTGATCTGGATCAACTCTGCCGGGGCATTGAGAATGAAAGATGAAGCAAGAGATTCCATCCGGACCAATAACCAATAGGCAGCCAGGCTACAGCTCAGCTGCTCGCTGTCGCCAGACGCAGTTACCCCACTGTGATCATGACTAGGCAGCAATGGCATTTTAAAAAGTAAAAACAAACTTATCAGGATTGCTCTCCCTAAGTATTTATACTCAGAGTGGCAGCCCCATTCTCAGTAGGTGGACCTGCCAATAAGTAAATGCTGGACAGCCTCTCATTGGCTCTCCAGCATTGGGAGCCCTCCTGCCATCCCTGATTGGATGGTTAGCTTGCTCTCTGATCTCCAATTGCGTGGAACATTGAACATTGCAGAGGACAATCCTAAAAGTATGCTGTGTGGGGTAGGAACTGGAACTAGCTCCCATTCTGGTTCTTGATTGAAAATCCAGACCATTGAGAGAACAGTTAACAGAGCATTTGGGATCTTGTGCTTTGTAAATAGAGGTATTGAGTATAAAACAGGGATGTTATGCTGAACCTTTATAAAGCTTTGATTAGGCCACAACTAGAGTATTGATTCCAGTTCTTCACCACACTTTAGGAAAGATGTGAGGATTCATGAGAGGGTGAAAAGGAGATTTAACAGAATGGTTGCAGGGGTTTTAGCTCCAAGGTTCAATTGGAGAAGTTGGGTTCATTCTCCTTGGAGAAAATGAAATTAAGGGTAGATTTGATAGAGGTGCACAGAATTATGACAGACTTGGATAAAGTAGGCAAAGAAAAAAACTGATGGTACAAGAACTGGGGAAACAGATTCAAAATTTTGGACAAGCGATGGATGAGGAAGAAGCTTTTTTATGCATCGAATAGCAATGACCTAGAATTCGCTGCCAATGAGGGTGGTGGAAGCAGAGATGATCAATAATTCCAAAAGGAAATTGGATAAGTATTTGAAGGAAGTAAATTTGCAAGGCTATGGGGATAGAGCAGGGAAATGGAACTAATGGGATTGCTCCATAGAGAACTGGAATAGACTCAATAGTCTGAATGGTTTCCTTCTGTTGCCTTAAGTGATTGACTCTGTGTCCTGGCCAATATTTAACCAATACAATACAAGATTAAATGGTACATTTATTTTAAAGCTGTATGCAATTTAACTGTTGCACTTCTCTACATTACAGCACAGCTTGGTATGGCACCTGCTCTATCCAAGACCGTAAGAAACTATAAAGGGTCGTGAATGAAGCCCAGTCCATCACTCAAACCAACCTCCCACCCATTGACACTGTCTACACTTCCCACTGCCTCAGAAAAGCAGCCAGCATAATTAAGGACCCCACACATCCTGGACATATTCTCTTCCACCTTCTTCCATCAGGGAAAAGATACAAAAATATGAGGATAAGTACCAACCAAATCAAGAACAGCTTCTTCCCTGCTGCCATCAGACTTTTGAATGGACCTACCTCACATTAAGTTGATCTTTCTCTACACCCTAGTTATGACTGTAACACTACATTCTGCACTCTCTCCCTTCCTTCTCTACGAACTGTATGCTTTGTCTGCATAGTGCGCAAGAAACAATGCTTTTCACATAGAACATAGAACAGTACAGCACAGAACAGGCCCTTCGGCCCACGATGTTGTGCCGAGCTTTATTGTCACATGTGACAATAATAAATCAAATCAAATCAAAATCAAAGTAACTACACTACTAATATAGTTTATGGCTGTAAAACACATTGGGACATACTGAGGGAGTGAGAAGTGTTATATAAACAAAGAATACTTTTTTCCATCTTTGTGTCAGGCAGTCAGTGGGAGAAGGGGAGGTGAGGGTAGAACCTGTGATGCCCAAAGTTATATGCGTGTTTTTAGAGCTGGAAACAAGAATTCAGACAGTAGCAAAATACCAACTTGTGCCAAACATTGTTCAAGTTAATGATTTTTGATTGCATTTGTGGGAAATATTATTGAACATGAATATTATGGTTATCTTGACTCCCCATTGTCTATGCTTGAATTCTCATGACTTGCATTATAAATAGGATAATAATTGACAAGTGCAGACTGTGGTAATTGCCTGCAGCTATTTTCATCTAAGTGTATGCAAAGGCATTAATAGTGGTAAGCTCTGATTACATTCTTTTGAACATATGAACCAACTCATAAAAAAACATTCAACATTTATTTCTGTTTGGATAAGTGAGCTTAAAATTGTTGTCATTACACCTACTATCAGCTTTAAACGTAAACAGTGACAATGCAGTTTAATAATAATGACACAAGATTTGCCTGAGGGACACATATGCAGGGAAATCAAGGCAGCTTGTTAACTGATGTTCCTGGACTAACACTCAGAGATTGAGTTTAAATAGGTTGGTGGAGAGTTAGGCACCATTGGCTTAAGATTTCTTAGAATTAGCCACTGTATTCCTTCATATTCTTCTTATTCTTGCTAATAAAATCTCATGATGTCATGATGTCACTGCTACCAGAAGCATTACATTGCAATATGAGCCAACATTCTGATGATTGCCCAATTCAGCATTTCCAAAGATGATGTTATAAAACCATGTTTTGTATCAAAGTAAGTTTTATATCTGATATAGATAGGCTAGGAGAATGGGCCAAAATTTGGCAGATGGAGTTTAATGTAGATAAGTGTGAGGTTATCCATTTTGGCAGAAAAAATAGAAAGGCAAATTATTACCTAAATGGAAAGCAGATTCAAAATTCATCCGAGCAGAGGGATCTAGGTGGCTACATTCATGAATAGCAGAAAGTCAATATGCAGGTATAGCATGTAATAAAAAAGACAAGTGGGATGTTGGCATTTATTGCAAAGGGACTAGAATAAAAGAGTAGAGAAGTGTTGTTGCAATTGTATAGTGTGTTGGTGAGACCACATCTGGAGTATTGTATCCAGTTTTGGTCTCCTTATTTGAGGAAAATGTGGTGGCATTAGAGGCAGTTCAGAGGAGGTTCATCAGATTGATTCAGGGGATTAAAGTGTTGACGTACAAAAGAGAGATTAAACAGTTTGGGCTTACAATTGTTGGAACTTAGAAGGATGAGAGGGGATCGAATCAAGGTATATAAAATACTATAAGGGACTGAGTAAGTAAATGTAGCGCAAATGTTTCCTCTTATGGGGCAACCTAGAACAAGAGATCACAGGTATATGTTGAGAGGCAGTAGTAGATTTAACACTGAAATGAGGAGGAACTACTCGCAGAGGGTGGTGAATTTATGGAACTTGCTGTCCCGTAGCATGGTGGAATCTGAATCGTTGAATGGTTTCAAGAAGGAGAGAGATATGTTTCTAATAAAAAAGGGATAAAGGTATATGGGGAACAGGTGGGGAGGTGGATTTGAGTCCAGGGAGAGATCAGCCATTATCTGATTGAATGGCAGAGTAGGCTCGAAGGGCTCAATTTGCGTACTTCTGCCCCTAATACCTATTTCCTATGTTCCTATGTATCAGGGGTCCATACCTGGGGGGTTGGCCATCTGGAGGAGCAGCTCTGGCCGCACACCAGTGACTGTGCAACTGCACTAGGGGTGCAGAAGGCATTGTTGTGCACCATTTGAAGGGAGGGTACAGCCATGGAGGCAGTTGGTTACAATGCGGGGCATTGGAAGTGCCTGTGGCTTCTGAGGTGATTATGTGGTAACAGTTGGCAGCCAATTGAGGTGGCATATGGCACCGCGCTAGCGTCAGGTTGCCAGGATCTAGACTCAAGGGGACATAGGATGCTGGGAGGGGTTGAGGGCCCCGGGGATGGATAATCTTACAGACTGCCTCTCCCTCTCTCCTCTCCGCACGCCCCCCCCACCCCGAGCAACCATGAATGTTGGTATTGAGCCAGCAGAGCTGGCAGCAGTAGTTAGCCTTAAGGTAAGGTGGGTGATGAGGCTTCCAGTCCATGTGGATCTCCATGGCCCTCAGTTCTGGGACTGCTTGGGGGCCAGCGGGGACTGCACCATCAGCGGTGGGGGACCCATTGGGAAAGGCATGGGATGCTTCAGGATAGTTAGCGTGGCCTTGGCAGGGGGAGGTTATATCTGACAAATTGGATACCATGTTCCGAAAGAATGATCGGTGTGGATGGGGGAGGTGCAGTTAACATGGTCCATAGGGCTCTCGGCACAGCCTTGAACAGGATATTGCCTGGGGACCAAACGAGCCGGTTGAAGCACGTGGAAGGCCTGGGAACTTGGCAATGTGGATCTGGCATTGGCTCGGTAACAGGATGCAAAATGTGATGGCTAGTGACTGGAGGCCAGTATCCAGTGGTGCACCACACGGTTCAGTGCTGGATCCATTATCTTTTGCTATATGCATATACAACATAGCTGATGAAGTGGGGGAATGGTCAGTCGGTTTCAGATGTCACCAAGGTTGATAGCGTGGTCCACGGTGATGATGGCGGCCACAGGCTACAAGGGGTGGTTGATCAGGTGGGTGGGGCAGTGGCGGGTGGTATTTTACCCTGGTACATGTAAGGTGATGCACTTTGGGGGGAGTAGTGGGACAAGGGGCTATGTAATGAATGGCAGGAAACTGGGCTGCTCAGTGAAACGGATGGTTCTCGGGGCATGTACTCACCGATCCCTGAAGATGGCAAGGAAGGTGAATAGGTTGGTCGTGAAGGCACATGGTACACTTGTTTCCAGCAGTCATGGCATAGAGTATGAGGGTGGGGAGGTTATGTTGGTGGCCAGGACTGGAGTGCTATGTGCAGAGGGCCCAGCCTCACTATAGGAAGGATGTGATTGCTGTAGATGGGGTACCGCGGGAGTCACCAGGCTGTTGTTTGGGGTTGGAGCATTTGTGCCGCCCGGGGAGGCAGGGTGAGCTTGGGTTGTTTCCTGTAGAGGACAGAAGGCTGAGGAGGGACATGGTTGTGGTGCATGAGTTCATGAGGGTGTCGACAGAGTGCGTAGGGAACGGCTGTTTCCCTTGGTTGGGGGGGTCAATCACGAGGGGTCATTCTCTTCCTCTTCTATCGGGGTACTCATGGGGCCCTGGGACACTCCATGGAATCATGGGATGGCAGGGATTGCCCTCCTGCTGGTGGGGTCTTTGGGGGGTTGGGGGGTGCGGGGGGGTTGTGTGGTGGTGTGGTGGTGGGGGGGCACCCGACTCCTGAGGGCCCAGCCTCATCAGGTTCTGCCCCTGCAAAGAAGACACATGATTCAGTGCAGGGGAGGGTACCTGGGCAGCTTGGAACTTGAGAGGTCATATGGCTAAAGGTTTCGTGGCTCCTCATTTCTGTGGCATATGCTGACCTCACTGTCACTCACAGCCCTCTCAGGTGCCTCCCCTGTGAGCTCCATCGCGTGCTTCTCAAAGGGTGTCAGAAGACATAACTCAGGAAATTCCTCACCTGTCTTCTCCCATTCCTTTCTATTATGGGCCTGCAGAGACAAAAGGGAGTGATCGAAAGTCTGCTGGCTGGTGCGACTGGGGGCAGGCTCCAGGGGGCAGGAGAACAGGTGGTGTATGTTGGCACCATGCCTTGCCAGGCAGGGGTTGTGACAGGGAATGTCGGGAGGTTTGGGCGATGCTGGGGAGTCGGGTGCTTGAAGGTCATGGGAATTCAGGAAGTGGGTTGATGTGGATGCCAGGGCGAGATGGATCATAGAATCATAGAAACCATACAGTGCAGAAAGAGGCCACCTGGCCCATCGAGTCTGCACCGACCACAATCCCACCGACCACAATCCCACCCAGGCCCCACCCCCACAAACCTACATATTTACCCGCTAATCCCTCTAACCTACGCATCTCAGGACATTAAGGGGCAATTTTAGCATGGCCAATCAACCTAACCCGCACGTCTTTGGACTGTGGGAGGAAACCAGAGCACCCGGAGGAAACCCACGCAGACACAAGGAGAATGTGCAAACTCCAAACAGACAGTGACCCAAGCCGGGAATCGAACCCAGGTCCCTGGAGCTGTGAAGCAGCAGTGCTAACCACTGTGCTACCGTGCCGCCCCTCTCGCCCTTGCTGCCTGAATGATGTCGCTCACTTTCTTGCAGCATTTGTCACCAGTCCTCAGTGTTAATCTGTGGGCACTGTCTGCCTCGACAATTGCATCACAAGCTGCATTGGACTCTTTGCTTCTGGGCGTTTGCCCTCTCGGGGGTACAGGGTTGCCAGCCTCTCCTCCACGGCATCCAGAAGCTATCTCAGCTCTCACTCGATGAAGCTTGGGGCTGGTCTGCACGCTGCCATCCTCCTGGTGTGACTGGCTATGAATGCAGCGAGAGTGTTTAAATGCAGCTTCCCCTTGTTAATGGAGCACAGCTGTCGCCATCTCGGGTGAGTCACGTGCCCGGAGACTCCAAAACGGCTACTTTCACGTGGAGGCTCTTTCAGTGCACTAAGTGTGGGAGGATTGCAGTGTGGCTCACACTGAAAAGACGGACGCAAATCATTCCTGTTTTCTCAGTGTTGTGACAATGACGCAATGTTACGACCTCGTCCCGGCCAACTTTCAGCGAGATGAGATGTTAAGATCGGGCGGGAGGCGAAAATCAGATTTGCACCATTTTTCTCGCTTCCCCCAATGGCGCAGGCACTGTTTTAGCGGCTATGGACCAGTCAACTGGAAGCCTACATTCATGCTTTTGAGATGTGAGTTCAAATGTCACCACAGTTGCTGGGAAGTTTAGATTCAATTGAACAAGTCTGGGATTCAAAAGCTAGTCTTAATAATGTTGCAAAAGCCTATCTGATTTACTAGTGGCCTTTAGGGAAAGGAAATCAACATTCTTTCCTCAGTCTGCCGCATATGTGATGTAGTTGGAGCTCTATAACTATCTAGGTGTTCAAGAAGGCAGTTCACCACCACTTTCTCAAGAGCAGTTAGGTATTGGCTATATATGCTGGACTTGACAGTGATGTTCACATCCTGTGAGTGAATGAAAAAAACCAAGTGTATTGTAATTGTGGATCCCCTAACAGAGATATTTGAATCATCGATAGTCACGGGTGAGGTGCCTGAAGATTGGAGAGTGGCAAATGTTGTGCCTTTGTTTAAAAAGACCTGCAGGGAAAAGCCTGGGAACTACAGGCCAGTGAGCCTCACATCTGTGATGGATAAGTTGTTGGAAGGTATTTTGAGAGACAGGATCTACAGACATTTAGAGACACAAGGACAGATTAGGGACATTCAGCATGCCTTTGTGAGTAGAAAATCATGTCTCACAAATCTGATTGAGTTTTTGAAGGGGTAACCAAGAAGGTAGATGAGGGCAGTGCAGTTGATGTTGTCTACATGGACTTTAGCAAGGCCTCTGACAAGGTATCACATGGTAGGTTGTTGCATAAGGTTAAATCTCATGGGATCCAGGGTGAGGTAGCTAAATGGATACAAAATTGGCTTGATGACAGAAGCCAGAGGGTGGTTGTAGAGGATTGTTTTTCAAACTGGAGGTCTGTGACTAGTGGTGTGCCTTGGGGATCGGTGCTGAGTCCACTGTTATTTGTCACTTATATTCATGATTTAGATGAGAATTTAGGAGGTATGGTTAGTAAGTTTGTAGATGACACCAAGATTGGTGGCATGGTGGACAGTGAAGAAGGTTATCTAGGATTGCAACGGGATCTTGATCAAT
The DNA here is from genome assembly GCF_964213995.1 of Mustelus asterias. Lineage (NCBI taxonomy): Eukaryota > Metazoa > Chordata > Chondrichthyes > Carcharhiniformes > Triakidae > Mustelus > Mustelus asterias. Next base: position 38,523,172 of record NC_135810.1, read on the forward strand.
TGGGCCAGTGGGCTGATGAATGGCAGATGGAGTTTAATTTAGATAAGTGCGAGGTGATGCATTTGGTAGATTGAACCAGGGCAGGACTTACTCAGTTAATGGTAGGGCATTAAGGAGAGTTACAGAACAAAGAGATCTAGGGGTACAGGTTCATAGCTCCTTGAAAGTGGAGTCACAGGTGGGCAGAGTGGTAAAGAAGGCATTCAGCATGCTTGGTTTCATTGGTCAGAACATTGAATACAGAAGTTGGGACGTCTTGTTGAAGTTGCACAAGACATTGGTAAGGCCACACTTGGAATACTGTGTACAGCTCTGGTCATCCTATTATGGAAAGGGTCGTATTAAACTAGAAAGAGTGCAGAAGAGATTTACTAGGATGCTCCTGGGACTTGATGGTTTGAGTTATAAGGAGAGGCTGGATAGACTGGGACATTATTTCTCTGGAGCGTAGAAGGCTAAGGGGTGACCTTATAGAGATCTATAAAATAATAAAGGGCATAGATCAGCTAGATAGTCAATATCTTTTCCCAAAGGTAGGGAAGTCTAAAACTAGAGGGCATAGGTTTAAGGTGAGAGGGGAGAATTACAAAAGGGTCCAGAGGGACAATTTTTTCACACAGATGTTGATGAGTGTCTGGAATAAGCTGCCAGAGGTAGTAGTAGAGGCGGGTACAATTTTGTCTTTTAATAAGTGTTTAGACAGTTAGATGGGTAAGATGGGTACAGAGGAATATGGGCCCAATGCAGGCAATTGGGACTAGCTTAGGGGTTTAAAAATAAAGGCCGACATTGACAAGTTGGGCTGAAAGGCCTATTTCTATGCTGTAAACCTCTATGACTCTGTGACTCTATGACTGCAGAGAGGAGAGTCAGCAGTACACATGAGTGTGAATTAAATTGAAAAATGAATAATCTTTAGTCTGGATAAGGAATACTGATGATAGGGATGAGTTCCAGATCCAGATTCATGAGTCACTAAATACACTTCAGTGAAATGTAAACATGACTTAGTTGCTCATTGCTAGTCTGAATGAGCAAACTTTTACAATGTTGTTTACAGGAAATTGGATCTTACTCTTTGAAGCCAAAGATAGCGTAAATTGTTTATTACAAGTGGCTATGTACCCTAGTCTGTCCATAAGATAAGAAGGCTTGTTTCTGCACATCTGAATGTATAAACAGTGATGAACATGAAAATACCCTTTAGTTCAATTAGCTCATACCACATTGTGCACTCTCAACCTGGCCTAAAAGCATGTAATCCACTTCCTGGGAGAGATTAAGAAACAAATAAAAATCCAGGCCAATTCAGGCACAGAATATCTGAAAAATGCCTCTCTGCCCCATTAGGGGATGGTGCCATCAGCTAACTAGGCCCTAAAATGTTTCTCTTTCGTATCTCTTTCTCTTTTAAGACAATCCATAAAACCTATCTCTTTAAACAAGCTTTCGATCACTATCCTAAAACCTCCAGATGAAAGAACTTCAACCTGGTGTTGTTTTTCTCTCCAGAAATGCTGCCAGACCTGCTGAGTATTTCCAGCATTTGTTGTTTTGATTTCTAAGATCTCCTTACCTGGTTCAGTGTCATTCCTTTGGTCATGATGCTGTGAAGTGCTTTGGGATGTTTTATTATGATGTTAGAGGCACCACATAAATGCAAATAGATGTACTCAATCTACCCCAGCACTCAGCCTATTTGATCCCGCTATTGCTTTCCAGCATTTGTCATAAATGTTTAAAGGTTTGTGCACTGAGTTGCTAAATAAGATATATATAAAACAAATGGTCAATGTCTGCACATCATGCTCCCTGGACCTCATAAGCTCCCTGTGTGGAGTTTCAATCGATAGGAACATTGAATAACTGGGTGTGAATTTAGCAGCTCCAATTTACAAGTCTCCTGATTTTCTAATGAATGACTCTAAAATGAATAACGCTGGATATTTAGCATGCTCGATTAGCCCATCAGCACTAGTCAAGGTGTGGAGTAAAGAATATTTATCCTATGATTTTCTTCTCTTACTGAGTGATTTTTTTTTCAGAATAACATAGGGTAATTACATTTAATATCTGGTTGTTTACAGGAAGTAGCAGAGACTGCTGACTGACAAGGTGAAAGTGCAAAAAGAGATCTTTTGTTTACCCAACACTATCTTCCTTCAAGCAAAACAATTTTGAGCACAAATACATGAATCACATTACGTTCACAAACAAACCTGCAGGCAGAGATAGAACAATATGCATATGTTACTAATCTACTTGGCTGCTCGGATTTTTGAAATCATATCAGAGAGACCTTTCTCTTTCCTGAACAATAGTTTGAATTGTTTTCTCTTTCCCACTCTTTATTGTTACATGTGAGGTGAGATATTTGATCTGTTGACATCTCACAATTGGCCGTGGACGATGTTATGGTAACATAGACAAAAGAGAATTGTTTTGTGTGCTACTTTGTTCCTAAAACTTTTCCATTTATACAATCACCAAATTGAAGAATTGAATTCAGAGTCGTTTGCACAGCATCAGTGAGTATAGGGGAATCAAGTTCAGCTGCAAACTGCAGGCCCCAAAATCACATAGAAACATAGGAACTAGAAACAGGAGTAGGCCATTCGGCCCTTCCACCCTGCTCTGCCATTCATTTTGATCATGGCTGATCATCAAATTCAACATCCTGATCCCCCTTCCCCTGATATCCCTTGATCCCTTTAATCCGAAGAGCTATCTCTAATTTCTTCTTGAAATCAGACAACGTTTTGGCCTCAACTACATGCTGTGGTAGTGAATTCCACACATTCACCATCCTCTGGGGGAAGAAATTACTCCTCATCTAAGTTCTAAAAGGTTTACCCCTTATCCTCAAACTATGACCCCTAGTCCTGTACTCCCCTACCATTGGGAACATTCTTTCTGAATGTATCCTGTCTAACCCTGTTAGAATTTTATAAGTTTCTATGAGATCCTTACTCACTTTTCTAAATTCCAGTGAATATAATCCTAACCAACTTAGTCTCTCCTCATATGACAGACTTGCCATTCCAGGAATCATCCTGGTAAACCTTCCCTGTATTTGCTATATTACTTTTAACTGTGGGGCCCACAAATCTTATACTAAACAGAAACATGAGCTGTATATGGGTGCAAAGCCAACAACTATGTGCACATCTACAGGAACTTTTGTTTAGTAAATTGGAAAGTCACCGTATGCTTTTCCAACCATCAATTAAATCAGGGTTTCCCAAACATTTCCAGATGTAGAACCCTTTCGACCTCCCATGACTACTGAAGGAACTCCTGTGAAACATCTTTATTCTATCAAAGAATTAAACCACAAAATAATGATTTTTATTGTGCATTAGATACAAACATACAAAAACAAATTGAAAAGATGTTTCTTTGCCTTGTATGTATACATTTATTGTAATAAAAATTTCTGTTAGTCGATAAATATTTCCAAATCTTAACTGATTGGGCGGCACGGTAGCACAGTGGTTAGCACTGCTGCTTCACAGCTCCAGGGACCTGGGTTCGATTCCCGGCTTGGGTCAATGTCTGTGTGGAGTTTGCACATTCTCCTCGTGTCTGCGTGGGTTTCCTCCGGGTGCTCCGGTTTCCTCCCACAGTCCAAAGATGTGCGGGTTAGGTTGATTGGCCATGCTAAAATTGCCCCTTAGTGTACTGAGATGTGTAGGTTTGAGGGATTAGCGGGTTAATATGTAGGGGTCTGAGTGGGATTGTGGTCGGTGCAGACTCGATGGGCCAAATGGCCTCTTTCTGCACTGTAGGGTTTCTATGATTTCTATGATTCTATGTTCTTATTTTTATGGGATCACCCATTCACATGCATGACGCCAGCTTCACTCACATACACCCCCTCACACACACTCTAACCCACACCCACACCCTCACCCCATAGCCCACATCCTCATCCACACTCTCATTATACCCTCACTAGGATGCTCACCCACATTCTCACTCACGCTCAGCCTCACCCACATCCTCACCCACACTCTCACTCTCACCCACACCCTCACCAACATCTCCATCCACAGCTTAATCCTAACCCTTACCCACACTCTCACCCACATGCTCACCCACACTCTCATCCAAACCATCACCCACATCCTTACCCTCACCCACATTCTCACTCTTACCCACACCCTCACACACACTCTCACCCTTACACCCTCACCCTTACACCCTCACCACACCTCTACTCTCACCCACACCCTCACCCACATCTATACTCTCACCCACACTCTCATCCACACTCTCACTCAAACCCTCACCCGTACCCTCACTTACCCATTCAACTTCCTCTTGGGCTCCTATGACCCTGCTTGGCCCCTCCCTCGAAGGGGACCTGCAAAATCCAGTTTGGAAATGCCTGAATTAAATAGTCATAAACTCACATGTGGCACATGGTCAGTTCTGCTGCCAGCAAGCAATGTTCCTCAGTAGATGAGATACATAGATTTGGAAAAGACCTTATGTAAGACTCCTCTCCTGCAGAGAGCATCACTATAAAAGACAATGGATATTAACAGGATAAAAAATAAGTGCATAAAATTAAGGATAGAAAGTCTGAATGCAGAGTTGTTTGAAGATGAGGAGCAAGGCGCTAATTGTCAATATTAATTTGATCAATCAGGCAGGATATGACTACTGCTGATGACCCAAAAAATATCAATTTAGCCAATTATTGGAACTGGATTGAATGAGTTAGCTGGTCATACTCAGGAAACAAGAACAGTAGTTGTTGAACTGAATTTTGAACCAGCATAAAAGCTCCTGTAAAATATCACCACATATGTTTTTTAGGATGCAACTCCCTTTTGTTTAAAATCCCCTGAACTTTTGTGTTGATTCACAGCAACATAGAAACATAAGAACAGAGGAAGATCATTCAGCCCCTTGCGTCTGTTCTACCATTCAGTGAGATCGTGATTGATCTGTGACCTAACTCCATAACCACTTTTGCCCCATATCCTTTAGTAACTTTGGGTAACATGAAGCTATCAAACTCACATTTAAAATTAACAGATGATCTAGCATCAATTGCTGTTTGTAATTTTAGAAGAGTTCTAAGTTTCTACCAGCCTTTATATATTTCCTAATTTCACTCCCAAAATGTTTGGCTCTAATTTTTAGGCCATGTCCCCCAGCCCAATACTCCTCAACTAGCAGAAACAAACTTTTTCTCCCAAACTAGACTTTCAGTTCCCTTTAATTATTAGAATAATTGGATCAAATATTCCTTAGCTTTTGAATTCCACGGAATACAGACCTAGTTTTCTGAATTTCTCCTCATACCTTAATCTTCGGTTTTCCTTGTATCTTTTATCATTGCATTTCTCACAAAGCCAATATATCTTTCCTATGGTGCGGTGTCCAGAACTACTTCAGAACTTCGAGTTTCCTCTAACCAGGGTTTTGAATAGCTGAAACATATCTTCTACCTTCTTGTATTCTTATATTCTCTCAGTAAATAAAATCTACTAATCTTTTTATTATTTTCTGTACCTGTTCATGACATTTTAAAGATCCAAAAACCTCAAATCCCCAAAGTCTCTTTGGACCTCTATTATTTCTAGCTTGTCACCATATATAAAATAATCCATTCTATCCTTTTTAGATCCAAAGTGAATCACCTCACATTTGCCTGCATTTAAATCCATTTGCCCCAGTTTTGCCCATTCACTTAAGCTCCCGATATCTCTTCATTGTTTTATACTTTTATCTGTAGCTTACAACTATACTGCCTATTTTTGTAACATTGGCATATCTGGATAAGTGGCTTTCTATCCCATCATTGAAGTCACTAACTCATTCAGTGAATACTTGAGATCTCTATATAGATATAGAACCATGCAGGACACCATTAATCATATCCTGTCAATTAGAGTGCCATAGTACCATAGAATCCCTACAGTGCAGAAAGAGACCATTCAGCCCTCATTAGTTGGTCTTGGATAACGATGCTGACTCATATAGCCAATGAGAATGGTTTCATTCTCAACATGAAGACAGGTTTCATATGCCAAAATGAAAACTGGTGAACTGTACTTTGTTCCTGTTCTTGACTTGACATTTAACTGGATTGCCTAAAAAAATGACTTTGTAGATATTTTGAAAGCCCTAGATGTTTACTTTGAAAGCAGCTTGTCTGTAAATGTTTCATTTGACTATTATGCACTCTCCACATTGCACCAAGTAAGCAGCAAGGTTTTTTTTCAATTTTCAGACCATATAGTTTCTATTATTTCAAACCTTTTGTGTTAGAAATAGGTGAGTGTTAGAAGATTCCTACCCATTTGTTATAGCAAGAACCCTGCAAACCATGGTACTATTGCTGCGCCTGCCACACAGTCTGGTTTAACCCTTATATGGAGGACAAAAAATTGCGAATAGACTTCTTGTTAGTACAATAATATTTATTTATACACAATTATTAATCACCCACCCAATCAACAATAAGTTATCTTACAGAATACTAAAGTTTAAGTTTTGCATGACGGGCGAGTACCCTTGGCCTTTATTCGTGTGTTGGTCTCCATAGTCCTCTGCGTAGTCTGGTCCTTTGGTCTGGTCTGATACTCTGTTCTGGTCTTCCTTCCTTCTTGGGTGTGGTGGCTCTCCTCGTGCTGCATTGCTGGTGATGGTCACTGCTGTTGTCGTTCATTGGTTGGGTGAGAGAGAGTTTCTTCTGTTGCGCTGCACCCTTTATACCCCGTTGGTTTTCGTGCCCTTTTTGTCCATTGCCAATCAATCGATCAGGACTTGATCACCCTGATCGATTAGGTCCAATCAGATGCTGCCACAGTGATCTCTGGATGTGTAACCAACGGCAATGCCTGTAGGTGCTGGAGGCTCGTAGGTCACATACCTCCCTCCCAAATAAGGGGTTAAGGCACCCCTATGTCCAGTTTGACGAGAAAGTGTCCTTTGTCTTGGAGATGGCCCATATCCTGTGTATTCCAGCTCCTGCAGCTGCAGCCTGTTTATCTCTGTCCAATTTCTTTTGAGGCTGCAGCCTGTCTTTTTCAGTTCTTGACCAATTATCCCAGTGTGCTCTTGCAAACCACCATCTTAGGTGGCCTGTTTGGCCACAGTACACATATAAAACTGTTCCAAAAGCAGAGATTTTGATCTGAAATCAGTTTTTCTTTCCTTTTAAGACCATAAGACCATAAGACATAGGAGCGGAAGTAAGGCCATTCGGCCCATCGAGTCCACTCCACCATTCAATCATGGTTGATTTCAACTCCATTTACCCGCTCTCTCCCCATAGCCCTTAATTCCTCGAGAAATCAAGAATTTATCAATTTCTGTCTTGAAGACGCTCAACGTCTCGGCCTCCACAGCCCTCTGTGGCAATGAATTCCACAGACCCACCACTCTCTGGCTGAAGAAATTTCTCCTCATCTCTGTTCTAAAGTGACTCCCTTTTATTCTAAGGCTGTGCCCCCGCGTCCTAGTCTCCCCTGTTAATGGAAACAACTTCCCTACGTCCATCCTATCTAAGCCGTTCATTATCTTGTAAGTTTCTATCAGATCTCCCCTCAACCTCCTAAACTCCAATGAATATAATCCCACGATCTTCAGACGTTCATCGTATGTCAGGCCTACCATTCCTGGGATCATCCGTGTGAATCTCCGCTGGACCCGCTCCAGTGCCAGTATGTCCTTCCTGAGGTGTGGGGCCCAAAATTGCTCACAGTACTCCAAATGGGGCCTAACCAGTGCTTTATAAAGCCTCAGAAGTACATCCCTGCTTTTGTATTCCAAGCCTCTTGAGATAAATGACAACATTACATTTGCTTTCTTAATTACGGACTCAACCTGCAAGTTTACCTTTAGAGAATCCTGGACTAGGACTCCCAAGTCCCTTTGCACTTTAGCATTATGAATTTTGTCACCGTTTAGAAAATAGTCCATGCCTCTATTCTTTTTTCCAAAGTGTACGACCTCGCACTTGCCCACGTTGAATTTCATCAGCCACTTCTTGGACCACTCTCCTAAACTGTCTAAATCTTTCTGCAGCCTCCCCACCTCCTCAATACTACCTGCCCCTCCACCTATCTTTGTATCATCGGCAAACTTGGCCAGAATGCTCCCAGTCCCGTCATCTAGATCGTTAATATATAAAGAGAACAGCTGTGGCCCCAACACTGAACCCTGCGGGACACCACTTGTCACCGGTTGCCATTCTGAGAAAGAACCTTTTATCCCAACTCTCTGCCTTCTGTCTGACAGCCAATCATCAATCCATGTTAGTACCTTGCCTCGAATACCATGGGCCCTTATTTTACTCAGCAGTCTCCCGTGAGGCACCTTGTCAAAGGCCTTTTGGAAGTCAAGATAGATAACATCCATTGGCTCTCCTTGGTCTAACCTATTTGTTATCTCTTCAAAGAACTCTAACAGGTTTGTCAGGCACGACCTCCCCTTACTAAATCCATGCTGACTTGTCTTAATCCGACCCTGCACTTCCAAGAATTTAGAAATCTCATCCTTTTGTTTTGACTTAGCTAGATCCAGTAAAGGTGAATTTAAAATTGGCATTAGATACGTGGATATAGCTGGAAAAAAAAGTTCCAGGCCCAAACATTAGTTTAAACTAGCAGCCTGACATGAACTGAAACAACCCCTGAACCAGAACAGGTAGACCAAGATACACTGAATATTGGATTCAATTCTCATTTATATGAGGCAAGTGAACTGCACATGCTGGCTGGTTGTTTTCATGCAGCTTGCCAAGAAATGGGACTTCAATTTTGGGCCACTGTAATAACGCATTATTTTCTAATAATTTTCTACATATTCTACATTTCTGCAAACAGTGACTAAAGTTCAAATGTACATCATTGGCTGTAAAGTGCTTCAAGACATCAAGTGGTGAACTGAACGATTAGGATGGGACAATTAGTGATAAACTGCGGAATGACCAACTGCTGATCAAAGACTATGAGGTTAAGTGTCTGCGTTGCTCATGGTATTTATGGATGAGTTGGTCTGCAGGATCACCCTTGCAAGCAGAATTCACATACTTGAGCACATCCCACGTCCTCCTTTTGGACTCATTCAACATCCAGAAGTTTGGTGGTGGAGATGGGCAATAGGTTTATTGCAGATGAGGAGAGTGCTTCCATTTCTGAGACAAGTGTGAAATCCAAGGCAGTAGCTTGGTCCACTGTAGCTCTGGAGGGAGCATCCACTTTGTTTTGTGGCTTTCCTGGAACATAGATGGCTGTGTATTGATAACACATCAAGCAAAGGTGAAATGGTTGAATGCTATTTTGAAACACTTGAGTGAGTGCCTTGTTCGAGTCTTTACGTCGCTCGTCGACCTGGTTGTCTACCTCTAGCGAAACCACAGCCAAGGGAACGCTGATCTACACTGAGGAATGGGTTTTAAGGGTCTAATCAGTAGGCTGTTACACAGCTTCTACACTCACTTCACAGTATCTATTTGGGCCTAATCAGTCAGGTGGTCGATTGTTTCAGTGCACCGGTCCATGCCTCCAGAGGAAAGGGTATGTTGGGATGGGGGGAACAATAGGGCTAGCCAAGCCTTTATTAAATTTTAAAACAATAAACTAACTATTCACAAACATCAATTATGCCAGTCTATGGGGTGCAATGTGGACCAACCTATCTAAACCTCTACTGAGCCAGTTTACGGAGTGCAATGTAAACTAGCATATCTAAACCTTAACTAAGCCACTTTAAACAAAACACATTTCTAAACATTAGTTATGCCAGTTGACAGAGTGCAATGAAAATCAGCAAACAGACATTTCTAAACATCAATTATGCCAATAACAGAGTGCAATGTAAACCAACATTTCTAAACATCAATTAAGCCAGTTAACAGAGTAATATCAGTGATATCAGCAGAATTCAAGAGGATAATGAGAGGTTGGTGCTCTGTTTCAAGCCCATCAAGAACCTGAGAATCTGTCAATGGCCCATCTGATAGCCAGTGCTTCCTCTTCAATGGTGGTGTAGCATCATTGTGTTTTTGTCAATGTTCTGGATGTGAAGTATATCGGCTTCCTATCACCACTCTTCTGAAGTTGGATAAGAACAGTGCCAAGGCCAGTGGAGAAGCATCAACATCCACAATAGTAGGCAAGGTAGGGACGTCATGGATCACAACATCCAAAGAGATTAATAGATTGAAAGGCATTCCGTTGTTCAACATCCCAGAACTATTGCTGTAGGAGATCTCACAGGAGTTCTGTGATGGTGGCTAAGTTTGGGATACACTTGCCTACATGGTTCACCATCCCCCCAGACATCTGTGGTGCACATTGGTTGAGAAAGCCTTTCATGAGGGTCCACCATGATCCATGTCTTTGGATGATATGACCCAGAAATTTGATGGTGGTGTTGGTGAATTCCTACTTGTCATTCAGTGTGAACATGCTTCCTGGGGACCCTTAAGAACATTCTGTACTTCTCTTGTGGAACCATGGATGAGGATGTCATCCATGTGGCAGATGTCTCCTTGTTTGTCTTTTAGGATGGTGGAATATCTCAGGAGCTGATGAGATGCTGAAAGGTAAATGATTAAAACAAAACCAGCTAAACAGTGTGACAAAGGTTGTTAACAGCCTGGACTCCTGGTCAAGAAGCATTTGCCCACTATCATTATCAAAACACTATTGGCAAGCTTTTCTATGCTGTCACCTACCAACACTATTGGGTGGACTTCATTCTGGACTGCTTTGTTTAATCATAGAATTATAGATTTCCTGCAGTGTAGAAGGAGGCCATTCAGCCCATTGAATCTGCACTGACTCTCTGATAGAGTATCTTACCCAGGCTTCTCCCCCACCCTATCCCTGTAATCCAACATATTTATCATGGCTAATCCATCAAACCTTCACATCTTGGGATACAAAGGGGCAATTTAACATGGGCAATCCACCTAATCAGCACATCTTTGGACTTTTAATGTGTGAAGTCTCCACACAGCTGGAGTTGACTGTTGGTTTTGGGAATTGTAACCAGCCCAGCATATCACCATGTTGGTTGTGTGACTGGTGAACTGACCCCTCTGTGCAAGGTGTGGTTAAGTTCCTCTTTGACCTTCAATAGTAGAGATGTGGGACCCTCTTGGGGGTGAACAGGCACACAGGCATGGCATCTGGGAGCAGTGAAAAATCAGATTCATTTTTCAGCTTCCTCAGCTCCTAGAAGAATCATGGAAATTCCTGGCAGAATTCAGTCCTGTTGTCCGGTAGACTCCATCTACTTTCTGGAGGATGTCCAGTTGTATACATGCATTCTTGCTGAATAAAGAGATGCTCTGATTACACAAAATATGAAAGGATTACTGTGGCCTGTCACTCCTTCTAGCCTAATGTGATCTGACCTTTCACCTGCAGGTTAGATCCTGCCCAACCTCCACTCCCCACCTCCATCCCCCAAACTTTGGAGTTTAATATTGGCTGGTCCGGGATTGTGTTGATCAGCCAGTATGGATACGACAGTGCCCATATTAAGGTTATAGCAGGAAACCCTATAACCTCTAACATGACTGACCAGAAATCTTATACTTCTCTCTGAGGGAATCTGAGAAGGCATTTGTCTGTTCATGGTGTATATCCTGGGTGAGCTCTGAGGTGCAGTTATTCTGTTGTTTTCACCCTTAGTAGATGTTTTAAATCAGGGTAGATAATGTCACTCCAATATTCAAAAAGGGAGGTAGAGAGAAAACAGGGAATTATAAACCAGTAAGTCTAACATCGATAGTGGGAAAAAGTCTTGAATCCATTATCACGGACTTTATAGCGGAGCATTTAGAAAGCAGTGACAGGATCAGGCAAGTCAGCATGGATTTATGAAGGGGGAATCATGCTTGACAAATCTGCTGGAATTCTTTGAAGATCTAACTAGTAGAGTTGACAAGGGGGAGCCAGTCGATGTGGTATATTTGGATTTTCAGAAAGCATTTGACAAAGTCCTGCATAAGAGATTATCGTACAAGATTAAAGCGCATGGGATTGGGGAAAGTGTATTGAGATGGATAGAAAATTAGTTGGCAGAGAGAAAGCAAAGAGTAGGAATTAATGGGTCCTTTTCAAATTGGCAGGCAGTAACTAGTGGGGTGCCACAGGGATCGGTGCTGGGACCCCAGCTATTCACAATATATATAAATGATTTGGATGAGGGAACAAAATGTAACATCTCAAAGTTTACAGATGATATCAAGTTGGGTGGGAGGGTGAACTGTGACGAGGATGCAGAGATCCTTCAGCATGATCTGGACAGGTTAGGTGAGTGGGTAAATTAATGGCAAATGCAGTATAATTTGGATAAATGTGAGGTTATTCACTTTGGAAGCAAAAACAAGAAGGCAGATTACTGCTTGAATGGCTGCAAATTGGGAGAGGCGAGTGTTCAGAGTGACCTGGGTGTCCTTGTGCACCAGTCGCTGAAGCTAAGCATGCAGGTGCAGCAGGCGGTAAGGAAGGCAAATGATATGTTGGTCCACATTGCGAGAGGTTTCGAGTACAGGAGCAGGGATGTGTTATTGGTGATATTCAAGCCACACCTAGAATATTGTGTGCAGTTTTGGTCTCCTTTTCTAAGGAAGGATGTTCTTGCTCTGGAGGGAATGCAGCGAAGGTTTACCAGGCTGATTCCACGGATGGCAGGACTGATGTATGAGGAGAGATTGAGTAGGTTAGGATTGTTTTCACTTGAGTTCAGATGAATGAGGGGGGATCTCGTGGAGACTTATAAAATTCTAACAGGATTAGACAGGGTAGGTGCAGGGAGGATGTTCCCGATGGTGGGGGAGTCCAGAACCAGGGGTCACAGTCTGAGGATTCGGGTTAAACCATTTAAGACGGAGGTGAGGAGACATTTCTTCACTCAAAGAGTGGTGAGCCTGTGGCATTCATTACCACAGGAAGTTGATGCCAAAACATTGAATGTATTCAAGAGGCAGTTAGATATAGCACTTGGGGTGAATGGGATCAAAGGTTTTAGGAGAAAGCAGGATTAGGCTACTGAGTTGGACGATCAGCCATGATTGTAATGAATGGCGGAGCAGGCTCGAAGGGCTAAATGGCATCCTCCTGCTCCTATCTTCTATGTTTCTATGTTTCTAAATGAACAGAACCACTGGAAGTGCCTTGTCTTCCCACATCAGTAGCATTCTGCATCCCATGCTGGGCAGTCTTGCCACTTTGTCTCTTTGTGCCACAGCATAAACACTTCAAGATGGTGGTCGCATGGATTCCGGCCTTTTTGACCAGTTTGATTGTTTCTGTGAGGGTGGGGCTACTGCATTCAGGCATAAAAGATAAGTTCACCTTGCCGATGCCTTGTCGTGTTGAGGGATGACAATAGGTCGAATTTGCATGCTTGGGGTGGCCTGACCAGTACCATGAAATGGTTGAGCAGAAATGCAATTGTCTGTCATGACCTCCTGTTGGCGAGCATTAGCGACTGGGCATTAAGTGGTAAGAAGTGATGCAATCACTTTCCATGTTTTATGGTATGATTACCCTGCAACAGCATCCCAAGATGGACTGAAAAAGCATCAAAGGCATTTAACTTGGAGTCAAAATCTGCAGAAGTCTTATCAAACCTCTAATTTCTAGAACATAGTTGGCTGTGGACGCTACCAAGTAGAGGAATGAACTGAAATGAAGTTGCTGTGTTTTGGTAAAGAGACCCGAGGTTGTTCAATACTTTAAGAAGGTATCACATCTGTTGTGGGGTAAATCGAGATGACCAGTACTGTCTTAACTATACACAATACAAAACTCATGAGGCAGATATGTTTGGATAAAGACGTAACATTTATTCAAAACAAAAACAAGCAGCTGCAAGGAGATCACCAAAAGTGTTAAGTAGCTCTGAGATCGAGTGACAGAATCTCTCCAATGAATTTAACATGTCCAATCAAAACAAATCAATTATAGTTTTTCTTATCAATTATCCCTGCCTTTCATTAGTTTAAAATCAATTACATTTAGTATACACACATCAATAATAATCTCTGACATTCACCTCAACCAATTGCATTCTACCATCCAGTATAATGATATCTCATTTGTCCATTTAATCCGGACGCTAACTCCCATCTTGGCTAAAGTCACTTCCTTGTTGCCTGGTTACCCTCGATGCTTGCTACAGGGGTCAAAGTGGGCATTCCCACCGGATCATTACCAAACTGGATAAACACGTGATCCCGCATCCGGGCATGTCCTTAACCATAGAACCATAGAAAATTACAGCTCAGAAACAGGCCTTTTGGCCCTTCTTGTCTGTGCCGAACCATTTTATGACTAGTCCCACTGACCTGCACTTGGACCTCCACACCCCTCTCATCCATGAACCCGTCCAAGTTTTTCTTAAATGTTAAAAGTGACCCCGCATTTACCACTTTATCCGGCAGCTCATTCCACACTCCCACCACTCTCTGCATGAAGAAGCCCCCCCTAATATTCCCTTTAAACTTTTCTCCTTTCACCCTTAACCCATGCCCTCTGGTTTTTTTCTCCCCTAGCCTCAGCGGAAAAAGCCTGCTTGCATTCACTCTATCTATACCCATCAAAATCTTATACACCTCTATCAAATCTCCCCTCAATCTTCTACGCTCCAGGGAATAAAGTCCCAACCTATTCAATCTCTCGGTGTAACTCAGATTCTCAAGTCCCGGCAACATCCTTGTGAACCTTCTCTGCACTCTTTCAATCTTATTTACATCCTTCCTGTAACTAGGTGACCAAAACTGTATACAATACTCCAAATTCGGCCTCACCAATGCCTTATATAACCTTACCATAACACTCCAACTTTTATACTCGATACTCCGATTTATAAAGGCCAATGTACCAAAGGCACTCTTTACGACCCTATCCACCTGTGACGTCACTTTTAGGGAATTCTGTACCTGTATTCCCAGATCCCTCTGTTCAACTGCACTCTTCAGAGTCCTACCATTTACCCTGTACGTTCTTCTTTGGTTTGTCCTTCCAAAGTGCAATATCTCACATTTGTCTGCGTTAAATTCCATTTGCCATTTTTCAGCCCATTTTTCTAGTTGGTCCAAATCCCTCTGCAAGCTTTGAAAACCTTCCTCACTGTCCACTACATCTCCAATCTTTGTATCATCAGCAAACTTGCTGATCCAATTTACCACATTATCATCCAGATCATTGATATAGAAGACAAACAACAATGGACCCAACACCGATCCCTGCGGCACACCGCTATTCACAGGCCTCCACTCAGAGAAGCAATCCTCCACAACCACTCTCTGGCTTCTTCCATTGAGCCAGTGTCTAATCCAATTTACTACCTCCCTATGTATATCTAGCGACTGAACCTTCCTAACTAACCTCCCATGAGGGACCTTGTCAAAGGCCTTGCTGAAATCCAGGTAGACAACATCCACCGCCTTCCCTTCATCCACTTTCCTGGTAACCTCCTCGAAAAACTCTAATAGATTGGTCAAACATGACCTACCACGCACAAAGCCATGTTGACTCTCCCTAATAACTCCCTGTCTATCCAAATATTTGTAGATCCTATCCCTTATCACACCTTCCAATAACTTGCCCACCACCGACGTCAAACTTACTGGCCAATAATTTCCCGGATTTCTTTTGGAACCTTTTTTAAACAACGGAACAACATGAGCCACCCTCCAATCATCCGGCACCTCCCCCGTGAATACTGACATTTTAAATATGTCTGCCAGGGCCCCTGCAAGTTCAACACTAGCTTCCCTCAAGGTCCGTGGGAATACCCTGTCCGGTCCTGGGGATTTATCCACTCTGATTTGCCTCAAGACAGCGAGCACCTCCTCCCTTTTAATCTGTAAAGGTGCCATGGCCTCCCTACCAGTTTGCCCTATTTCCGTAGACTCCATGCCCGTTTCCTCAGTAAATACGGATGCAAAAAAACCATTTAGTATCTCCCCCATCTCTTTTGGTTATTTAGTATCTCCCCCATCTCTTTTGGTTAACCTAAGACTAGACAATGAATAAACTTATACATTAATGTTGCAAGATGTGTTCCCTCATAAGAGATTTCCTGATACGAATTTTCACTCATTTCAGAGTTTCTCGGCCTTTGGCTCTGAATTATTCAGTTTTACTATCATCCCTTATGGTAACCTGTTTTTGGCTGAAGTGAGCAATGATTTAATACTTAAAATGTTTTAAAACAGTTTATATGTTTTAAAATCATAATTACTTGTTTAATTCTCTTACTGCATTCACATATGTGTAAACTATTTGTCTCATCAGTTTATTAACTTTGTTTCAAGAATTATTTAACTCTTTACTGGTAGTGCTGTCAGTGCCTTATGTATTCTGTCTAAAACCTTATTAACTGATTATAAATTTCCCACTTCAACATCATCACTTCCAATAGCAGGGTCTGTGCGGCTTGAGACTTTCGAATGGGCAGGGTAGGGGGTGTGACTGCTTGTCCAGTGTTGCCATCACTACCCTTCTTCAGTTAGCTCAGTGGTTCCCAAACTTTTTTCACTGGGCTGCACTTTCGGAATAAAAATTTGCTCGCGCCACACCAAATTTTTTATTGATAAGAAATATATTTTAAAAAAAACAACTCCTAGCAGTGCTTGATTCATAACATAGAACACAACTACTTTATAACATGATCATGGGACATCCAGAAAGTATAAAACAATCACTTTGGAAAAATATCTAATCCATGTTTAAATGTTTCTTTGATTGTCCTTGAATCTTCCCGCCACACTTGCCATCCTCTCTCGCCGCACCAGTGTGGCGCGCCGCACCCTTTGGGAACCACTGAGTTAGCTTGTTGCTTTGGTGCACTTGTGGAATGGGATGTTAATCCGACCAGGGATCATTGTTGTTGTGGGCTATGGGTGTTCCTGTATGGCACTAACTCTTGTTTATGTTGGAGTTGCAATTGATGTCACATTGTTTGATAGATGGTCTCGGTTGCCTATCTTTGAAGAGGGATTGCAGCTGGACTCAGATATTTACTTAAAAGGAGTTTATTTACACTATATTCAATATGTACAAGGTGGGCTACTGAGTAGGCACATCCCCCTTGGATGCTGCCTGTCTGCTGTACAAACTCTCTAGCACTGCTGATGTCACAAACAGCATTGTAGCACAGTTGTTAATACTGCTGCCTCACAGTGCCAGGGACCCGGGTTCAATTCCAACCTTGGGCCTATCTGGAGTTTGCATATTCTCCCCGTAACTGCGTGTGTTTCCTCTGGGTGCTCTGGATTCCTCCCACAGTCTAAAGATTGTAGGTTAAATGGGGGAAGTTTCATGTCCCAATTGCTTTCCTTTACTGGTCATTTCAGTTAAAGCTAAACAGATTATGTTTGATAGCAGGATTCTTCAAGGATGTAACTAAAAGATGAGGGGGTGTCAGTGGATGTGGTTTATTTGGACTTTCAAAATGATTTTGACAAAGTCCCATATAAGAGATTAGTCTGTAAAATAAAAGTGCCTGGGATTGGGGATAATTTATTGAGCTGGATAGAAAACTGGTTGGCAGACAGGAAACAAAGGGCCTGATTTTACCATCAAATTGCACCCATTTTTGGGCGCAAAAACTTGGTAAAGTCGGGTGTGAGGCAAGTAGTGCGATCTGCGCCCGCCTCCGCGCCAGTTCCCCCTTTACCAAGGCCTGAAAATAGCCACGATCAAGACCGCACCCAAAACAGACGTGGCAGCCATTTAAATGCATTTAAATTGATTTAATGGGCTGCATGCCCAACCTTACCGGCACTTCCCCCTTTACCACCGCGTTCGCCCGTCCAAAATCAATGTGAAACAGACATGCTCCACAAAAGTCCGATTCTGGCGCTCCAGTTAGTGACAAGGTAAATGCCGAGCATCCGATGACTATCTGCTTGAGATAGGTGTGGGGTGGCGGGGTGAGGTGGCGAGGTGTGTCCGACGGCTCTCTGCTTGAGGTTGGTGGGGGGGAAGGAGGGTCTGCTGCCACTCTGCCTGAGTTCAGTGGGGAGAAGGGGGGTCCGCTGCCACTCTGCCTGAAATCAGAGGGGGGGGGAAGGGGGGTCCGCTGCCACTCTGCCTGAGATCAGTGGGGGAGAAGGGGGGTCCACTGCCACTCTGCCTGAGATCAGTGGGGGAGAAGGGGGGTCCGCTGCCACTCTGCCTGACTTCAGACGGGGGAAGGGGGGTCCACCGTCACTCTGCCTGAGGTCAGTGGTGGGGAAGGGGGGGGGGGGGTGGGCCTGCGATTGGTCTGGGTGGCGGAGGGTGAGGGGGAAAAGGGGGTCAGTAATGTTGAGGGGTGTTGGGCAATGTCTGTGGGGGCCAAGGGGAGGCATTATCTGGCCCGGGTGCGATATGGCAGGGGAGCTGCATTCTATCATTTTTTTTTCTGCACATGCACAGTAAGAGGCGCCGATCAGAGCTGCAGGATTTCGGGTGCGTTAAGCCCTGCCCACAGGCTTCTGCAGCGTGATTCTGATTTGGTGATATTTCTGCAGGCAGAGTGTGTATGGGAGCGCCTCAGCACCGGTCTAAAAGTCAGATCTGAAGCACTCCCAGTTTCAAGTCCACCCAGCACCTAGAATGAAAATGGTAAAATAGGGCCCAAAGAGTAGGAATAAACTGGTCATTTTCCGAATGGCAGGCTGTGGCTATTGGGGTACCCAGCTATTCAAAACACATAATAATGATTTAAATGACGGAATTAAATACAATATTTCCAGATTTGCAGATGACACAAAGTTGGGTGGGAAGGTGAGCTGTGAGGAGGATGCAGAGATGTTTCAGTATGATTTAAGCAAATGCATAGCAGATGCAGTATAATGTTGATAAATGTGAGGTTATCTACTTTGATAGCAAAAACAGGAAGACAGATTATTATCTGAATGGCCATAAAGTAGGAGAGGGGAATGGGCAATGAGATCTGGGTGTCACTGCACACCAGTCGCTGAACGTCAGCACGCAGGTGCAGCAGGCAATAAAAAAGGCAAATGATATGTTGGCCTTCATAGTGAGAGGATTTGAGTACAGGAGCAGGGGTGTCAAGCTACAAGTATGATGTGGAGATCCCGGCGTTGGACTGTAGAGATTCACATTCTAATCAGTATTCTGTAATTTGATTTTGTGTCTCTGTGCCCTGTTTGAGAGCACATTTCCACTCCATCTGACGAAGGAGCAGCGCTCCGAAAGCTAATGGCATTTGCTACCAAATAAACCTGTTGGACTTTAACCTGGTGTTGTTAAAACTCTTACTATGCTGCAATTATACAGGGCCTTGGTGAGGTTACACCTGGAATATTGTGTGCAGTTTGGATCTCCCCACCTGAGGAAGGGTGTTCTTGCTACAGAGTGCAGAGAAATTTTACCAGACTGATTCCTGGGATGGCGGGACTGATGTGTGCGGAGAGACCGAGTTGGTTAAGATTACATTTGCTGGGGTGTAGAAGAACCATTAATTAATTTAACTTCAATCTTAACTTTAACTCATTTAATTTTAAACTTTTAAACTCTTGTTTCACTTTAACTCGAAGTTTTACTCATTTAACTTTAAGTTTTGACTGAAAACAAATACTACCCGCTTGAGCAAACTGGCCAGGTTTTGGCTATCTTCAGGGCACATGTTGCAAATGTGATTCTTGAGTTTCCGCTGAGAACAAAGACTCAAAGTACCTTTTTTATCCTAAACTTTTCACATTCTTCCAGAAACTCTCTGGCACTCAGCCAATGATGCCACCGGAAACTGATCACAATGTTAGATTATAGCCAATGGAGTTACTCATAAACACCTCCCAAATGTTTATACCAAGTTGCATGTAAGTTACTTAGCCAAATCATATATGGAATCAATATCTTCAGGATGTCTGGCACTCGGCCAAACAACTATCCTTATTTGGTCAACATGCAAAATATCAGGTCACATCTCCCAGGACAGGCCATGACTGGTTGCTGTCTCTCACTTGCATCTGTGATTCATACAACTTGGCTAAAATTTCCAGCATGCTTGATTGTAGCTCTTAACCATTCCCATTCTCACTTTTGCCGTCAACATTGCTGTTGCCATTGGCTATCCGGCCACATTACATGTTTTCAAGAAGAAGTTAGATATAGCTCTTGGGGCAAAGAGGATCAAAAGATATATGGGGAAAGCAGGATCAGGCTATTGAGTTGGATGATCAGCTATGATCATAATGAATGATGGAGCAGGTTAGAAGGCCTAAATGCATTATTCATGCTCTTATTTTCTGTTTCTAAGACCATTATTTCTTTGGAATTTTAATGTTCTAGGATGGTTAAAGATTTAGGAAAACATTCAGCAACAGTTGAAATGAGGAAGTCATCTAGTGATGCACTTTCTGCTGGGAAATGGGTCAAAGCATTTCAGAGTAATCGCCAGAAAATATATTACTTGGTGTTGTAGCTTAAGGAAAAAGTTAGTAGCGCTTGTCTAAGCAAGCCAAACAAACACAACTTATTTTAACAGCTGATAAACAGGGAGACAGACAAGCAATGTTGCTTTATCTGTCTCCTGTGTATACTTATAAACAACATTTTTATATCATCTTTTAGAATGTGGTTATCTGTTCAACAGGTTAAGCCCTTACTAAACTTGTTGTGTCTTTGGGGGGAACTGGCAGCGAAACAATTGTTTGAAATATCTCTGTAAACACATCCACATTGTTGCAACATTCAGGACTGCAGCTGCAACTAACTTCAGGAGAGGAATCGATTACAAAATGTATGATTCAATATGAAAATGAAGGTTGGTGACCTTAGTGAGTGAACATTTAACACAGTCACATTATGTTCTTTGGTCTGTTGTTTCAAATAGTATCTCCAAAAATCACTTAATTCACTGCAACTTGTGAGTGATCTATGCAAAGCATAGAATTAGGCACCAACTGTCTAATTTAGTTTTTAATCATGTTATTTGCTCCATTTTATTGATTCCTAGAAAACAGAGACTTAATAATATGCTTTTTGCTTATGATTAGCTAGGCTATCATTGGCTTGTTGGAACTTTAATCAGAATTGAATTGCTGTTTTCAGTAGCTCAAATAAGTTTTCAACTAACATTAAAGCAAACCGCATAAGGAGCTGTTGCTGAACTTTGATTTTGTTTCAAAATCTGTAAAGAGAGTAAGGATTTAAGTGGTTAATTTCTCAGTGAATTCTGGCTTCAAAAACTACAGTGCATTATATCCAGTCATGATAATCCAAATGGCCCCCTTCTATGCTTTATCTTTCTGTGATTCATTTATATCGAATGCTTAAATTTTTAAATAATTGCCAGGATAAAACTTTACACCAATAAGTTAAAACTCAGTGGACCTTTAAGAACATTTTATTCCACTGGCAAAGTTGCTGACAGGGAAAACCATGACTACATTGCACTGAAGCAATGACAATATTCACAGGCAGAGCTGCTGTGATAAATTGTTCACTGTATATGTGAAGTAACTAGTGTGTTCTTATCGACAGGCAATGTCATGGTGCATGGGGCCCATTGTTATGTCATTCAATTTATTGGACTCAGTGCAAGCAGCAAATAATTTTGATATTTCCACTGGATGTAGGGAAACATTTAATCCTCTCTTCCAAAGCATTAGGTGTCAGCCTTGTTTCAGTGCTAGCATTCTTGCCTCTGAGTCTGAAATCCCAGCAGTACAGAATGAACACATCCCAATTAACATCAAGTTACACTCCAAGTCTCCTGACTTGGAACTATATCACCTTTACGAGCTTAGTGGTAAAAACTGGGTGGCATGGACAAGTTGGGCCGAAGGGCCTATTTCCATGCTGTAAAACTCTATGGTGAATCAAAATCCTGGAAATCCCCACTTAAAAACACTGTGGGAGTGCTACCAGCACTTGGACTACAATGGTTCAAAAAGGCAGCTCACCACCATCTTGTCAAAGCCAACTAGGGAGGGGCAATCAATGTTGACCTTGCCAGAAACAGCCACAGGAATAATGAGAAAATCAGGTATGCTGCAACTGGGACAATCTCTCTTCTTTGTGCAAGCGTCCAACCCCTAATTCCATTGAACAGAAGTCTAATCAGGAACTGAAATTAAGCTGGAGTATACTCTATCAATATGTGATCCTGTCTCTTCATTCTGAAAACAAGGAGTAAATTCATTTCCAGCTTGAATTATATTCTAGTGAAATCAGTTTGTTTTTATACAAGTCTAAAGCATCATAGAATTCCTGCAGTGCAGAAGGAGGATATTCGGCCCATCGAGCCCGCACCAACAACAATCCCACCCAGGCCCTATCCCTGCAACTCCACGTATTCACCTTGCTAGTCCCTCTGAAACTAAGGGACAATTTACCATGGCCAATCCACCTAACCTGCACATCTTTGGACTGTGGGAGGAGACCAGAGCACCCGGAGGAAATGCGACACAGATGCAGGAAGAAAATGTAAACTTCACACAGTTGCCTGAGGCCGGAATTGAATCCAGGTCTCTGACGCTGTGAGGCAGCAGCGTTAACCATTGTGCCACTGTGCTGCCCATCATATTGGGTGTAATCAAAATATATATGCTGTTGGTATATTTAGATCCTGTGTTGAATAGTGAACATAAGGGATGATTCCTCAATCTGACTCACAGTATGAGCAGAGTTGACAGGGAGCGCATATGGAGAAATTGCAGTCACACTGGAAACAGATGTTTTAGATTCAACCCTATAAAGCTATCAACACCACCGATATAATCCCCTTAATGCATGGAATCATAGAATCCTTACAATGCAGAAGGAGGCCATTCGGCCTATCAAGCCTACACCGACTCTCTGAAAGATCATCTTACCTAGACCACCACACTGCCCTATCGCTGTAAACCTATGCACTTCCCATGGCTAATCCATCTAATCTACATATCTTTGGACACTAAGGAGCAATTTAGCATGGCCAATCCACTTAACCTGCACATCTTTGGAATGTGGGAGGAAACTGGAGCACCCAGAGGAAACCACACAGACATGGGGAGAACTTGTAAACGCCACATAGTTACCCAATCCCTACCCACGTTATTTCCCCCTTTTTTTTTCACCATTCCCCATCTCTTCCTTTCACACTCTTTTCCTCACTCTTCCCCTTCTCTCTCACTCATTCCCCTCTCCCCCCAACACTCTCTCTCTCACTCTTTCCTCTCTCCCTCACACTCTCTCCCTCTTTTGCTCTTGCCCCCCTCTCTCTCGCTCATTCATGTACTTCCTCTCTTGTGTTTTCCTCAGCTCATTTCCTTGCAGTCCAGTCTCTGTCTGGGCCAGCCCACAGCTCATGCCAAAGGTATTGGCTGCTTTTCTCTGTATGTGCAAAGATCCTGTACATCTTCTGCTCAGATGGGTAACAGTGACTTTGATTAGCATTCAGTTGACCATAAGCTGTTGGACTGGGGTTTTCCAACCTTCCTCGAATTACAGAGAATTTTTTGGAATCAGGGGGTTCCTACTTCTGCACTTGCTCCAATAGCCCTGCCACATACGTTCCTTTTCAAACATCATCTGAACTCCACACCTCTACCCATTATCCATTGCCACACGGAGTTAGACCACATGGAATACAATCAGGAGGGTGTGGGAGAATGAGGAATCAGAGGGCAAGCAAGGCCTGTGCCAGTTGGGGAGAGGGTGCACTGGCACTGATGTGTCTATCGGATAGATCTCCCGAGAGGCAGCCAATTGGGATCCTGTTGAATCAGAAAAAGTAAGTCTGTTTCATAGTTGGATGTAGATATGGTTGTCTGCCACCTTTGCAGAGAGCGTGGTGATGCCAGCAAAACAAAAGCTGCAATATAGGGTTGGTGGGCCCCTGAGGGCATGCAGCACTCACTCACTCCCAATTCCCAGGGCGTGAGGTGATCCCCTAGAAGATGGGGAGGGGGTGTACTTGGAGCCAGGCCATAGTGAAGACATAGGTCCCAATAATTAGCATGATTTGTAACCCCTCTCTAGGGCCCTGATATAAACCGTAGAATCCCTACAATGCAGCAAGAGACCATTGGCCCATTGACTCTGCACCGACTCACTGAAATTGCAAGAGGCCATTGGACACTCAGTGCAGCTACAAGCCCTGTGCCTCATTCACTCAGTTTCAGCTCCTCCACAGAGCGAGAGAATTCTAGTAATGGACAGAGGGGCAGAGGATTAGCAAGAGCATCAGCATTTATTATCCGTGCCGTCATCTACGAGAGGGTAGTGGTAAGCTACCTTCCTGAACCACAGCAGTCCATGTGATCTAGGTACCCCCATAGTACTTTTAGGGAGGTAGTTCCAATTTTTAAATCCGTGGCAGTGAAGGAATGGTGATATATTTCCAAGTCAAGATGGTGTGTGGTTTGGAGGGGAACTTGCAGGTGATGGTGTTCCTGTCAGTCTGCTACCCTTGTCCTAGGTAGTAGGGGTCATCTGTTTGGAAAGTGCTGTTAAATAAGCCTTGGTGAGTTGCTGCAGTGCACCTTGTACGTGGTACACATTGCTGCCTCTAGGTGCAGATGCTGTAGGGAATTAATGTTTAAGGTGGTGGATGAGGTGATGACCAAATAAACTGCTTTGTCTTGGATGGTGTCAAGTGTTTTGTACGTTTTTTGGAGCTGCAGTTATCCAACGAGCAGGGAACTATATTTCATCAGTCTCTTGACTTGTGTCTTGTTCGATCTCTGGAGAGTCAGGACGTAAATTACCCACTGCAAAATTCCCAGCCTCTGACCTATTCTTGTTCCCACAGTGTTAAGTGGTTGGTCCAATTAAGTCTCTGGACAATGGTAACTTTCGCAGATTGATGATGGTTGGGGATTCACTGATGGCAATGCTGTTAAATGTTAAGAGGCAATGGTTAGATTCTTGTTTGAGATGATAATTGCCTGGCAATTATGTGGTTTCAATGTTATCAGCCCAAGCCCCAATGTTGTCCAGGACTTGCTGCATGTGGACACTGATTGCTTCATTATCTGAAGAGTAATGAATGGATCTGAACACTGTGTAACCATCAGCACACATCCCCACTTCTGATCTTATGATGAAGGGAAGGTCATTAACAAAGCTGCTGAAGATATTTGAACCATGATTACAGGACTTAATCTGCATTGTGTAAACAATATATAGACACAAACAACAATGTTGATCTTGATGTAGGTGGCAGAGAACCAGGAAACTGGAAGTTTGAGTTTCCCTGGATGCTGCAAAGCTTTGGCTGAGAAATCCAGCCAGCCAGACTGCCTGCCATTATAATATTTAAATGGTCAACTTGCCTCCTCCGGGTTGATTGCCCTCTTTTTATCCCATCTCCATAGGCAGCTAGGAGGTATATGTTGGGGCAGATTTTCAAAGTTTAAATATCTCACCCACATTTGTTTGGGTCAGGATTCAGCCCTAAGATTCATTGTTTCGGAAAATTAGTTATTTTCAAAACAGATACCTGCAAAATCTGAGGAAGTGGTAGCCTGGCTGAATGGTCTAAAGTGTTGGATTAAGGCTCCAGTCTTTGTGGGGTGTAAGTTTGAATCCCACCATTGCCTAAAATGCTTTGTATTAAAGAGATAGATAAATTGTTACATTTCAATGGCATCAATTGGTAAAGGGGAGAAAGTGTGAATATGACATTGAGCTAGCATATCAGGGCAGCACGGTGGCATAAGGATTATCAATGCTGCATCACAATGCCAAGGACCCGGGTTCAATTCCAGCCATGGGTGTCTGTGTGGAGTTTGTACATTCTTCTCGTGTCTGCGTGGGTTTCCTCCGGGTGTTCCGGTTTCCTCCCACAGTCCAAAAATGTGTAGGTTACGTGGATTGCCCATGCTCAATTGCCCCTTAGTGTCAAAAGGCATATTAACGGGCTTAATGGGGTAAATACATGGGGTTATGGGGATAAGGCAGAGAGTGGACCTGGGTGGGATGCTCTGACGGAGAGTCAGTACAGACTCGACGGGCCAAATGACATCCTTCTGCACTGCAGGGATTCTATGATTCTTTGGTTTCCATGCCTGCCTCCTCGGAACTGAGTGGCTTTTGAGACTTCCCTCATTCACAGTCTGAATGTTGCCGAAGCACGTAGTGCAGTTATAGTTGGCTTAGCCTTGTCATCACATTTGTTTTGTGCTGCACTCTGACTAATTTGAATTGTGGCATCAAGAACATAAAAATCAAAAGCACCTTTTAGAAAACACCCAGGTAGCAGTTTTATTTTAAGATTTTATGAAGATGGGATCTCGATCCAGTGACTCATTACACCAAATATTTCAATAAGACATTTGTTTTCAGGCTTTATTGATGCATGGCCTATCAGAATGTATGTTTATACATTTTGTGGGTCTCAATGTGAAAATCCAGACAGAAGAAATAAATGAACTAGAAGCTTAACTAAAGAGCGACCACACAGAAAAATAGGGACCTTGATCTGCACACACATGCACAGATAAACACATCGACATATACAGGTGCAGGTATGTATATAAAACAGGTGATATTGGAATGATGACCTGTAAAACACCTCTCTTGAAATCAATATTACAGAAAAGATAGATGTGTAATCAGAGCTGATTCAATGTTGTCTGTTTCATATTATTGCCCAAAGTTACAATTAGGGGTCTTCCCCACCCCCACCCTGGACACAGAGGACGCCTGCCACAAGCATCGGGGAAAAACCCCATCATACAAGTATCACACTCTGCTCTATACCTCTACAGAAGTATGGGGGCATTCTACCACACCAGCCCCTTCCACAACCACCATCATAAAGTCACAGAGATGTACAATGCAGAAAAGACCCTTCGGCCCATCGAGTCTGCACTGACAATAATTACCACTAAAGTTGCGCTAATCCCATTGTCCCAGCACTTGAAGGTTATGATATTCCAAGTGCTCAACCAAATACTTTTTAAAGGATGTAAGATTTCTTGCCTTCGGTGGCATAGTGGTTAACAATTCTGCCTTACAACTCCAGGGACCTGGATTGAATTCTGGTCTTGGGCGACTGTTTTCATGGAGTTCCTCCCTGTGTCTACGTGGGTTCCTCTGGGTGCTCTGCTTTTCTCCCATAGCCCAAATATGTACAGGTTAGGTGGATTGATCACACTAAATTGTCCCTTAGTGTCCCAAGGTGTGTAGATGAAATGTATTCACCATGGGAAATGTGTGGGGTTACGGGGCTAGGGCAGGGACGAGGGCCTGGGTAGGACATTCGGTATCAGAGAGACAGAGTCGGTGCAGACTCAATGGGCTGAATGGCCTCTTCTGCACTGTAAGGATTCTATGATTCACTACCTTCCCAGACATTGCACTCCAGATTCCCACCGCCCTTTAGTGAAAATCCTTTATTTTAAATCCCCCCTGAATTGTGGAAGTATCGGGGCACTCCCCCCTCTCGCAGGCATCAGACCTCCCCACAATACACATAAGGGGAGCCCCCCTCATGGGGCTCCCTAGAGGGCTCACCCACTGCCCTAGCACTGCCAGGGTGACATTTACCTGTGCCAGGTTGACAGTTCCAAATGTGCCAGGGGGCAATGCTAGGACACTGCTGGGCATGTCTTTTCCCTTGGGGACTATAGTTAACTTAGTACCCCGCTCGGTTCCCCTCAATGGATTCCTGTTTTTATATAACTGTTGTAAACCTCACCTCGATCATATCAATGAGGAGTAAATATTCAGTGATGGGAGATCATGTGACTGGGAAGCCCTTCAATGATATTCAAATATATTAAAATGTATTGAAATGAGGCTCCTGTGCTCATCATATAGAATCACAGAATCATAGGTTCCTACAGTGCAGAAGGAGGCCATTTGGCCCATCCAGTCTGCACCAACCACAATCCCACCCAGACCCTATCCCCATAACTCCATGCATTTATCCTAGCTAGTCCCCCTGACACCAAGGGGGCAATTTAGCATGGCCAAACCACCTAATCCATACATCTTTGGACTGTGGGAGGAAACCGGAGCACCCGGAGGAAGCCAGCCAGTTTCCAAAAACCAACATTACCGGTGAGCAGCAGGGAAAATCAGGAAATGAGATCTCACCTGCAACAATCCCATTTCCTGAGTCTCGCAGGATTTTGGGCCCACTTTGCCATTTACGCTTATGGCAAATGCAGGCTCTAAATCACCCCTATATTTCCGAAACATTTCTTGATTGACAGCTCTGGCTTGCTGATCTTTGCTGTCAATTTCACAATGTTCTATAGTGGGTGAATAGGCATGGAAGTGCCATATCTTGGGCATGATGGGCCAAAAAGGTTGTTTGGGGGAGCTTACCTTGAAATAGGGAACACAAAGGGCCATAGGGAATGGGTGAGATGCAATAGGTGGCACGGAGAAGGTATGGAGAGTGTGTGGGGTGAGGGTGTGTGAGAGCTGGCGTACTTTTTGTTTATATCTTGAATGGGATGAAGGTCTCATAGCACTGTGGCAGGCCTTTTAAACAGCTTATCTTCGCACCTGGCAGCCCTTATGCTGCCTCCAACCTCTTTCCCTGGATGGCTGGCCAGCAGACTGCAGCTTACACCGATTGAAAATCCTGTCCTTTCTCCTGAAGTAGGCAGAGCAAGCCAGGAATGTTCCTAACTCCTGCTTACCTGCCATGAAGATGAAATCCTGCCTATAGTGCACCAGGAGCTTGTGCTAAACCTATAGAAACCCTTAGTTTGTCCGCAGTTTCTGGGCACTGTACTGACATGAAGGCCTTGGAAAGGGTGCAGAAGAGATTTACCAATATGGTTCAAGGCATGAGAGATTGTATATACGGACAGACTGAAGTTACAGGGGTTGTTCTCCACAGAGCAAAAAAAGCTAAGGTGGGATTTTTCTAGAGGTATTTATGATGATGAATAGTTTAGATAGTGTGAATGAAGAGAAACGTTAGGGGCGATTCTTCCCAAAAAATTCTAAGTTAGAAATCATAGAACCTCGACAGTGCAGAAGGAGGCCATTTGGCCCAGTGAGCCTGCACCGACAACGATCCCACCCATGCGTGTCCCTGCAACCCCATGTATTTACCCTGTTAATCTCCCAGACACTAAGGGGTGATTTATCATGGCCAATCAACCTAACCCACACACCTTTGGACTGTGGGAGGAAACCGGAGCACCCGGAGGAAACCCATGCAGACACGAGGAGAATGTGCAAACTCCACACAGACAGTGACCCAAGGCTGGAATTGAACCCGGGTCCCTGGCGCGGTGAGGCAGCAGTGCTAACCACTGTGCCACCATTCCGCCCTTAAGTGTCGAATTTGCGTGAAAACTGGAATAAATCACACTGTTTTTTTCAGCTGGCCTTTCAAAATGAATCTGCCACACTCCGTACTGTCGAGTGTACTAGCATAAATCTTGCGAAAAATCCAGGGGCGGGGCCTATTCCCACTGAAGAGGCTGAAATCAGTGCGCTGTGCAGGTCCCCGCGCAGGAGCCGATCTCTGGGAGATCGCTAAACAAGTCCTCCCAGCCATGAAATCGCTGGCCTCAACCCTTCACGATCATTGCTGGCCTGATCGCTGGGCTCTCACCCCACCCCCTCCCCCCCCACAGACATTGCTGGCTTCATCGCTGGCCTCTCACCTCCCCTCCCCTCCCCCCACAGATCTTGCTGGTCTCATCGCTGGCCTCTCACCCTACCCCTCCCCCCCCACAGACATTGCTGGCTTCATCGCTGGCCTCCCCCCTCCCCCCTTCCCCCCACCATGGACATTACTGGCCTCTCACACCTTCCCCTTCCTCCCCACGAGACAATTGCTGGCCTCCTGGCCTCCCCATCCCTCCACTGAGCCGGACATCAGTGGCCTCTAGGCCTCCTCATCCCTCCCCCTTGTTGAAGTGGAAACTTTCCTGCTTCTTGATTGTGAAAGATAGACTCTACAAAATTCATTCTGTCAATATAACAAGCATTTATTTACGAATAACTGCACGCA
Organism: Mustelus asterias; assembly: GCF_964213995.1. NCBI lineage: Eukaryota > Metazoa > Chordata > Chondrichthyes > Carcharhiniformes > Triakidae > Mustelus > Mustelus asterias. The sequence goes on from NC_135810.1 coordinate 38,553,088, forward strand.
GTATATGGCTGAAACTTGGGGTCAGAGAGCAGTTGATACAACTGCTGATTCTTCCACAAGTCCTCAATTACACAGAGAAACGGTTCAGTATTTATACATAATTATTATCAGTTTTCGTGACCAGAGCATATTCAGGAATTTGATTAGTAATAGAATCGTGAGCAATATCAATAATCAGGTTTTAACTTGCTGAATTTCCAGAACTCATTGTCCCATTATTCATACCCTTATCTTGTCCTTTGATGGAACAGAAGAAGGTCGGTGACTCCTTCCTCCCTGACCTTATCTTGTTTTATTTACTCATACAGCCTTATTAACTCTTACAGGGGTCTGGCATTTTGAAATAGCTTGGTCAGCGTTCTTACATTATACCAGAGAGTTGACCAATTTTCCCAGCATGCTACTGCTTAGTTCGTACAATTCCACACCCCTACTTCACACATACAGTGCTGAGCTGCCATGCACACCCCCTGCTTGTGAACATTCCCCCTTGTTAAGTGAGATCATTGAGCATTGCACCGCCCCCCCCCAGTATTGCCTCCAAACCCTGTGGCACCCACTGCCCCCTCCCCTGCTCCCCCCACATCAGCACCCTCCCAGTGGGGACCCATTTCCCTGAAATGGCCAGCACAAGCTCCGCAGCCCCGACACACATTGCACCCCATGCCCTTCCAGGCATCATGCTTTCAATCCCCCTTATGTCCCCACAGGAGAAGACTGTGCACAACTAGTGTGAGAGGGAGAAAACTAGTGGTGGAGTACCCGAACTGTAGCTGCTGACAGGCTCTGAGCAGCAGCTGCCTCGAATGGTCACTGGCAGCATGCAAGTGAGCATAAGCTGAACGTTATTCCTGAGGTCTTCTTTGAAATAAGTGCCATGCTGCGTGGGCTGTTTTCCGTCCCTTCCCATGGTGTGTGTTCTTTCTTACAGCACTGGATCCTGATGAACCAGGCCCTTCTGGTATTGCTGCTCGGGAACCAACTCCCATAGACACCTCGGACGACTCCTCAGAGGGAGGCCCTGAAGAATCCTCCGAGGACAGCACAAATGAATTGGCACAGGTATCAACAGCACAACCCCTGCAACACAGAGACTATCACAACAGTGGGTCATGTTACTGCTGAGGCTTCTGGGTCATTTGATGGTGAGCATGTCACAGCCGCTGATGCACATCGGGTGGAGGTGGGCACATCCGAGGGCTTGGGCACATGGAAGTCTGCCAGAGGCGAGAATGCAGTTGGCCCCGAGCCAGATGTGGGCCTTAGGGTTTAATCGTCCTGAAACTGGTGGAGATGCATAAGGAAACCCGGGGAGTTGTGGAAGGGCTGTCAGCAACCATGCTGCGACTGCAAGGCTGTTTAGAGGAGTCACACAGAGTGCTGTCGCAGGAGGTGGTACTGGTATGGCCAACACTGCAAGGGTGGCATCTACAGTGGAAAGTCTGGCACAGGAATCTGACCTCATGGGTGACAGGATCCAGGCCATCCTGCAGACACAGTGGGCCATGGCAGAGACACAGCGGGCCATGGCAGAGGAACAGCGGATCACGGCCGAGGGTGTCGCCGGCATCCTGGTGGCATATTTGTCCATGCCCACGGGTGTCGGGGGCATGTTGTAGACACTGCTGGCCATGGCTGGGGCTCTCATTGGGATTCTGGAGACACAGCAGGCCTTGGCTGGGGGCCTTGGCAACTTGACCCAGTCTCAGAGGGCTAATGCTGAGAGGCCCGAGAGCTTGGCCCAGTCTCAGAGGGCCAGGGCTGAGGGATCACAGACTAAGGGGCAGACGCATCTGGGCCTCCAGGACTGGCACCAAGTGACACCAGAGATTCTGGAGCTCAGTACAGCTATCCTGGCATCCCATGGAGTGTCCCTGGGGCCTATGGGCACCCTGAGGAAGGAGGAAGGGTTAGAGCCCATGCCAGAGCCTTTCACCCAGGAGACTCTGGACGTCCCGAGACCTTCCGATTTCCCTCCTTCCTCCCGCCAGGGTATCTCAGGGCCAGCTGGATGAACACACAAACATCAGTGTCAACTGCACAGCAAGCAGAAATTTTCCAGGCCCTGCCTCCAACCTCCCCTGTACTCCAGGGGCTGCAGCTCCATAAAACTTACCTCTTTACTCCTGTTCAATGCTGCCACTCCAGGCAGTTGTAATCTCCGCCAGTGTGATGTGACACCAGGGAGGGGGGAGACACTAGTAGGGGTGGAGATTCTAGTCGCAGACCCGCTAATTCGATCTTAAGATATGTAAAGGCATACTTTACACTGATTTTCAAAATGGATCCATCAATGCCAAAATACTTAGGCTGGGAGATGCGTGGATGCCTGGACGCCCAGCGCGAATCGCGGGAATTGGCCCACTCGAGTCTTCCGGCTAAGTGCGATTTTAAAAAATCAGCGCAGCGAGATGAGAGAATTGCCCCCAATTTTTCCTGACTGAATGGTCAATAAGTAAAGACATAAGGTGATTGGCCAAAGAACCTGAAGTAATTAGTGTTTGGAATGCATTGCCTGATGGGGTAGTGAATATATATCTAATAGTAGCCTTTAAAAGTGGATTAGGTAAATACCTGCTCAAGAAGAAATAGCAGGAAAATGGAAAAGTAACAGGACTAACTGGACTACCCTGTGGGAGTGCAGTTTCAGTGTGCTAAGTGGTCTCTGTTTATGTTGTACTATCCTATGGTTCTTTGATAAAGTAGGCTGACAATCTCAGTATTGCACTGTTGGAGATGTATTTTTTTATTGATATGATATGCCAATGTCTCACTTTTTCTCTCATGTCAATGTTAAAGATCCTATGGTAGTATTTGTTGAAGAACTGGGGAGTTCTGTTGGCGCACTGGATGGTATTTATCCTTTACCCAACATCATAAGAAATAGATTATCTTCTCATTATATCATAATACCTTAAGAAATAGGGGCATGAAATGGCCAGTAAGATCATGGCTGATCGGATTGTGACTTTAATTTCACTTTCTTACCTGTCCTCCATAACCATTAATTCCCTTATAGATCAAAAGTCTGTCTGATTCATATACATTCTTCTCTTGCACATCCCTTTGTCATTTCTGGGACTTTGCCCACTGCGTTTCACTATATTACAATACTAACAATACTTTCAAAGTAATTATTTTACTTTAAAGTAGCTGAGGATGTCATAGAGTTATAGACTCATAGAGATATTTAGCAGGGAACAGGCCTTTCAGCCCAATTCGTGCATGCCGACCAAGTTTCCTAAACTGAACTAGTACCATTTGCCTGCGTTTGGCCCATCTCCCTCTAAACCTTTCCTATCCATATAGCTGTCCAACTATCTTTTAAATGTTGTAATTGTACCCGCTTCTACCACCTCCTCTGGTAGCTCATTCGAAACATGCACTGCTCTCCATGTGAAAATGTTGCCCTCAGGTCCCTTTTAAATCTTTCCCCTCTCACCCTAAACTATGCCCTCTAGTTTTGGACTCCCCTACCCTGGGGAAAGGACCTTGACTATTACCTTATCTACGCCCCTCATGATTTTATAAATCTCTATAAGGTCACCCCTTATCCTCTTATGCTCCAGGGGAAAAAAGTCCAAGCCTATCCAACCTCTCCATATAATTAAAATCTTCCAGGCCTGGTAACACCCTTGTAAATCTTTTTTTCACCCTTTCCAATTTAATAACTTCCTTCCTATCAGAGGGTGACCAGAAACGTACACAGTATTCTGACCAGTGAAGACAAGTGTGTCAAACACCTTCTTCATCACCCTATCTACCTGTGACATCACTTTCAGGGAACTATGTACCTACACTCCTAGGTCTCTCTGTTCGACAACACTCACCAGGGCCCCACCATTAACTCCTGCCATAGTTTGACCAAAATTCAACACCTTGCATTTATCTGAATTAAACTCCATCTGCCATTCCTCCACTGGCCCAGTTGATCAAGTTCCCATTGTAGTCTGAGATAACTTTCTTCGCCGTTCACTACACCACCAATTTTGGTGTCACCTGCAAACTTACTAACCATGCCTCCTATATTCTCATCCAACTCGCTCATATAAATGACAAACAAGAGTGGACCCAGCACCAATCCCTGGGGCACATTGCTGGTCACGGACCTCCAGTATAAAAAACAACCCTCAACCACCACTGGCAAAGTAATTTTGTATCCAATTGGTTAGTTATCTCTGGATCCCATGTGATCTAACCTTACTGACCAGTTTACAATGCAGTACCTTGTCAAAGGCCTTGCTAAAGTCCATGTGACAATGTTTACTGCACTGCCCTCATCTATTTTCTTGGTCACCCCTTCAAAAAACTCTATCAAATTTGTAAGACACAATTTCCCATGCACAAAGTCATGTTGACTATCCCTAATCAGTCCTTGGTTTTCCAAATGCATGTGGATCCTGTCTTTCCGAATCCCCTCCAACAGTGTACCCATCTCTGATGAGAGGTTCATCAGTCTCCAGTTCCCTGGCTTTCTTGTCAACTTTCTTAAATAATGGCACAACATTTGCCTCCCTCCAGTCTTCTGGCACCTCATCTGTAGCTGATGATGATACAGATATCTCCGCTAGGGGCCCCACAATTTGTTCCCTAGCTTCCCACAATGTCCTGGGATACACTTAAAGGAAAGTAAAGCTTATTTATTAGTCACAATTAGGTTTACATTCACACTGCAATGGTGTTACTGTGAAACCCCGCTAGTCTCCACACTCTGACACCTGTTCGGGTACACTGAGGGAGAATTTAGCATGGCCAATTCACCGATCCTGCACACCTTTAGACTGTGGAAGGAAACTGGAGCACCCAGAGGAAATCCATGCAGACATGCAAACTCCACACAGACAGTGACCCAAGCCGGGAATCGAACCTGGGTCCCTGGCGCTGTAAGGCAGCATGCTAATTACTGTGCCACTGTGCCGCCCAAGTCCTGGGACCTTGATCAGGTCCTGGGGATTTATCTATCTTTATGCATTTTATGATCTCCAGCACCTCCTCTTCTGTAATGCGGATGCTTTAGACGGCATCACTATTTACTCCCATGAGGGATGCATGGATGGGGACTGCAATGCACGGCATTGCAGAGGTGGGGTGGAGCAGGGTTTGAAATGTGTATACTTCAATGCCAGGAGTATTCGCAATAAAGTGGGTGAACTTGCAGCGTGGATCAGTACCTGGGACTTCGATGTTGTGGCTATTTCAGAGACATGGATAGAGCAGGGGCAGGAATGGATGCTGCAGGTCCCGGGGTTCAAATGTTTTAGTCGAAGTAGGGAAGGAGGTAGAAGAGGGGGAGGGGTAGCATTATTGGTCAGAGATTGTATCACAGTGTCAGAGAGGAGGTTTGATGAGGACTTATCTGTTGAGGTAGTATGGGCGGAGATTAGAAATAGGAGAGGAGAGGTCACCCTGTTGGGAGTCTTTTATAGACCTCCTAAAAGTTCTAGAGAGGTTGAGGAAAGGATTGCGGAGTCAATCCTGCTTAGGAGTGATAGTAATAGGGCAATTGTTATGGGGGATTTTAACTTGACTAATATTGACTGGAATTGTTATAGCTCTAGCTCGTTAGAGGGGTCAGTTTTTGTTCAAAGCGTGCAGGAAGGTTTTTTGACTCAGTATGTAGACAGGCCAACTAGAGGTGAGGCTATATTGGATCTGGTGCTGGGAAATGAGCCAGACCAGGTGCTAGACTTGGAAGTTGGTGTGCATTTTGGTGATAGTGACCACAATTCGGTTACGTTCACCTTAGTGATGGAAAGGGATAGGCATGAACCTCGGGCCAGTGGTTTTAGCTGGGGGAAGGGTAATTATGAGGCTATTAGGAGAGAATTAGGAAACATAGGTTGGACTAGGAGATTACAGGGACTGGGAACGTCCGACATGTGGAGTTTTTTCAAGGAGCAGCTACTGCGAGTCTGTGATAGGTATGTCCCTGTCAGGCAAGGAGGAATTGGTAGGGCTAGGGAACCGTGGTGCACCAAAAAAGTTTCTTTGTTGGTTAAAAAGAAAAAGGAGGCTTATGTTCGGATGAGACGTGAGCACTCGGGTAGTGCACTAGAAAGCTTTAGATTGGCTAAGAGGGAGTTGAAGAGCGAGCTTAGAAGGGCTAAAAGGGGACATGAGAAGACTTTGGCGGATAGGGTTAAAGAGAATCCTAAGGCGTTCTATAGGTATGTCAAGAACAGAAGGTTGGTTAGGGCAAGTTTAGGGCCAGTTATAGATGGCAGAGGGAAGTTATGTGTGGAACCGGAGGAGATTGGTGAAGCATTGAACCAATATTTCTCTTCGGTGTTCACGCAAGGGGACATGAATATAGCTGAGGAGGACACTGGGTTGCAAGGGAGTAGAATAGACAGTATTACAGTTGATAAGGAGGATGTGCAGGATATTCTGGAGGGTCTGAAAATAGATAAATCCCCTGGTCCGGATGGGATTTATCCAAGGATTCTCTGGGAGGCAAGAGAAGTGATTGCAGAGCCTCTGGCTCTGATCTTCAGGTCGTCGTTGGCCTCTGGTATAGTACCAGAAGATTGGAGGTTAGCGAATGTTGTCCCATTGTTTAAGAAGGGGAACAGAGACTTCCCCGGGAATTATAGACCGGTGAGTCTCACTTCTGTTGTCGGCAAGATGTTGGAAAAAATTATAAGGGATAGGATTTATAGTTATTTGGAGAGTAATGAATTGATAGGTGATAGTCAGCATGGTTTTGTGGCAGGTAGGTCGTGCCTTACTAACCTTATTGAGTTTTTTGAGAAAGTGACCAAGGAGGTGGATGGGGGCAGGGCAGTGGACGTGGTATATATGGATTTTAGTAAGGCGTTTGATAAGGTTCACCATGGTAGGCTTCTGCAGAAAATGCAGATGTATGGGATTGGGGGTGATCTAGGAAATTGGATCAGGAATTGGCTAGCGGATAGGAAACAGAGGGTGGTGGTTGATAGTAAATATTCATCATGGAGTGCGGTTACAAGTGGTGTACCTCAGGGATCTGTTTTGGGGCCACTGCTGTTTGTAATATTTATTAATGATCTGGATGAGGGTATAGTTGGGTGGATTAGCAAATTTGCTGATGACACCAAAGTCGGTGGTGTGGTAGACAGTGAGGAAGGGTGTCGTAGTTTGCAGGAAGACTTAGACAGGTTGCAAAGTTGGGCCGAGAGGTGGCGGATGGCGTTTAATGCGGAGAAGTGTGAGGTAATTCACTTTGGTAGGAATAACAGATGTGTTGAGTATAGGGCTAACGGGAGGACTTTGAATAGTGTGGAGGAGCAGAGGGATCTAGGTATATGTGTGCATAGATCCCTGAAAGTTGGGAATCAAGTAGATAAGGTTGTTAAGAAGGCATATGGTGTCTTGGCGTTTATTGGTAGGGGGATTGAATTTAGGAGTCGTAGCGTTATGTTGCAACTGTACACAACTCTGGTGCGGCCGCACTTGGAGTACTGTGTGCAGTTCTGGTCCCCACATTACAGGAAGGATGTGGAGGCTTTGGAGAGGGTGCAGAGGAGGTTTACCAGGATGTTGCCTGGTATGGAGGGGAGATCCTATGAGGAGAGGCTGAGGGATTTGGGATTGTTTTCGCTGGAAAGGCGGCGGCTAAGAGGGGATCTTATTGAAACATATAAGATGATTAGAGGTTTAGATAGGGTGGATAGTGATAGCCTTTTTCCTCTGATGGAGAAATCCAGCACGAGGGGGCATGGCTTTAAATTGAGGGGGGGTAGTTATAGAACCGATGTCAGGGGTAGGTTCTTTACCCAGAGGGTGGTGAGGGATTGGAATGCCCTGCCAGCATCAGTAGTAAATGCGCCTAGTTTGGGGGCGTTTAAGAGATCCGTAGATAGGTTCATGGACGAAAAGAAATTGGTTTAGGTTGGAGGGTCACAGTTTTTTTTTAACTGGTCGGTGCAACATCGTGGGCCGAAGGGCCTGTTCTGCGCTGTAATGTTCTATGTTCTATGTTCTATGAGTTCCATGGCTTCCATGTCTTTCTCCACGGTAAATACTGACAAAAAAAATTTGTTTATGATCTCACCCATCTCCTGTGGCTCCACACATAGATGACCTTGTTGATTTTTAAGGGATCCTATTCTCTTCCTAGTTATTGTTTTGCCCTTAATATACTTGTAGAATCTCTTTGGATTTTCCTTTACCTTATCTGCCAAAGCTATCTCATGTCCCCTTTTTTCCCTCCTGATTTCCCTTTTAAGTGTACTCCTACACTCCCTATATTCTTCAAGGGATTCACTTGACCCCAGCTGCCTATTCTTGACATATATTTCATTCTTTTTATTGACGAGACCTTCAGTATCTCTCGTCATCCTATGTTCCCTACTCCTGCCAGGCTTGCCCTTCACACTAACAGGAACATGCTCGCCCTGAACTCTCATTATCTCACTTTTGGAAGCCTCTCATTTGCCAGATATTCCTTTACCTGTGAACAGTCTCCCCCAGTAAACTTTTGAAAGTTCCTGTCTAATACCATCAAAATTGGCTTTGCCCCAATTTTGAGCTTTAATTAGTGGACCAGTCCTATCCTTTTCCATAACTATTTTAAAACTAATAGAGTTATGGTCACTGGTCCAAAGTGCTCCCCTGCTAACACTTCTTTCACCTACTAGTCACTTGCCCTGCCTATTTCCCAAGAGGATGTCGAGTTTTGTGCCTTCTCTAGTAGGGCCATCTACATATTAAATGAGAAATTTTTCCCCAAATGCACTTAACAAATTCCTCCCCATCCAAGCCCTTAACACAATGGCAGCCCCAGTCTATGTTCGGAAAGTTAAAATCCCACGTGATTACAACACTATTACTCTTGCAGCTATCTGTGATCTCCCCACATATTTGCTCTTCAATCACGGGCTCAAGGTGAGAGGGGCGAAGTATAACTCAGATATTAGAGGGATGTTTTTTACACAGAGGGTGGTGGGGGCTTGGAATGCGCTGCCAAGTAGGGTGGTGGAGGCAGGCACGCTGACATCGTTTACGACTTACCTGGATAGTCACATGAGCAGCCTGGGAATGGAGGGATACAAGCGATTGGTCTAGTTGGACCAAGGAGCGGCACAGGCTTGGAGGGCCGAAGGGCCTGTTTCCTGTGTTGTACTGTTCTTTGTTCTTTGTTCCTACAGACTATTGGGGGGCCGATAGTACAATCCCATCAAAGTTATCGCCCCATTCTTATTTCTCAGTTCCACCTATATAGCCTCACTGGATGATCTGTCATGAATAGTCTCTCTAAATACTGCCATGATTTTTTCCCTAATCAAAAATGCAACTCCCCCTCTTCTCTTGCCTCCTCTTCTGTCCTTCCTATAGCATCTATACCATGGAACATTGAGCTGCCAGTCCTGTTCCTCCCTCAATCATATTTCTGTAATAGCTATGATATCCCAGTCCCATGTATCCACCCATGCCCTGAGTTCATCTGCCTTACCTTTCAGGCCTCTTGCATTGAGATAAATGCAGTTAAATTCATCAGTCTTCCCTCATTCACTGCCATGCTCCTACCTGCTATGTCTATTTAACTTGTTCTCTTTAAATTCTGTATTAGCCTTAACGTCCCTCTTGTCTCACTATTCTTTAGGGTCCCACGTCACTGCCTGACAAGTTTAACCCTTCCTGAATATCTTTAGCAAATCTCCCCACTGGTATATTTGTCCCCCTCCCATTCAGGTGCAACACATCCCTTTTGTACAGGTCACCTCTGCCCCAGAGAAAATTCCAAATGCTCCAAAAATCTCAATCCCTGCACCAGCTCCTCAGCCACACATTCATCTGCCCTATCCTATTCCTACTCTCACTAGCACATGGCACTGAGAGTAATCAGAGATTACTACCCTTGAGGTCCTGCTTATTAACCTCCTTCCAAATCCCTTATACTCACTCTATAGGAGTTCATCCCTTTTTCTACATATGCCATTGATGCTAACATGTACCACAACCTCTAACTCAACACCCTCCCCTTTCAGGATGCCCTGCAGCTGTTCAATGACATCCCTGATCCTGGCACCAGGGAGGCAACACAACATCCTGGAGTCACGTCTTCAGCCACAGAAATGCCTGACTATTACGATTGCTCTTCCTTTCTTCTTTCTCCTCCCCTGTACAGTCAGACCGCTTGTGGTGCCAGAAACTTGACTCTGACTGCATTCCTCTGAGGTACCAACGCCTTCATCAGTTTCCAAAGTTGAATCCATGTTAGTGAACGGGATCCCAGGGGACCCCTGCACTACCTGCCTGTTCTTTCTGGACTGCCGGGTGTCCTAAGATTATGAAATGTGTGATATAAATGCAAGTTTTATTTTTCACTAGCAAGGCCATTTTGAGTACATTCTTGCAGCTTTCATGAGCTGTTGCTTATGGAGAGTTGGGAGACTGATGGGGAAAAGTATGCCTTGGAAAATGATTTTTAAAAAGTGACATACAGTAAATGCATGCCATACAAAAGATGGCTAATGAATTACTTTTGCATAAAGTGTGATATTCCCAATGAGCCATGGAACTAGAAGTCCTCTTCAGCCTTCTGTAAATTATTAAAATATATTGTGTGTTTTTAAGTTCAGAGATCACGAGCCTTGAATGGAAGTGAAGTGATTTTGCTCCTTGTTTCTCCTGAAACTTTACCAATGACACATGGAAAAACATTCATTTGCGTCAAAACTTATGGTGTGAGACATTTTACAAATTCCTTTTCAGTGCTAATATGTTTGTTCTGTTCTGTTATGCAATGGAAAAAAATCTTTATCACTGGAAAGAGTTTTTATCAGCCTATCTGTAAACATTTAATCAGAAAAGCAACCATACAGATGTAGTACAAGTCAGTCTGTGCCAGAGGTCAACATTTGCCTGCTTGAGGGTGAAAAGGTTTAGTTCACTGAGGTGAGCTGCATTTTCAAAATGGGACAGGAGATGTAAAATTTTAGAGCCTTTGTCACAACTGATTTTTACAGTAAATGACCCCTTTTCCTTCCTGAGTTTGATTATTAATTTGAGGAACAGTTGAAATTGAGGAAGGGAAAGCAGCAACAGAAGAAATTTGCACCCTTTGTCTTGGTGCAAAATATCATCAACAGTCTTTCTAAACTAAAACTCAGAGCACTACAATTTACAACTCTTCCATTTGCAAAAAAACCAAAGGCTTGAAATGTAATATGTCACAGGATAGGATTGCAGTCTTGTTCAGTAAATCAACATTTCATTATTCTTGCCAGTTTGTGTGGAGATTCGCCCATGCCTCAAGTCTGAGCTGGTACAAGCTTGAGTCCTCGCTTGAGTTGGAGTTAACATCTCGGTTGATATTCTATTTATGACAATCCCAGGATGAGCTAGGCAGGAGCAGATCCATTGGATATTTTTTACCTGACATGGTACATCTCGATAAAGCTCCTTTTTGCATTTGTTCTCAAACTGGATGAGGTACTGGCAAGGCCACATCCAGTGCTTATTCCTGATTGTCCTGAGCAACATAAGATTAGCAAATAAGTCATTCAATCCCAAGAGTTTGTTCTGTTGTTGAATTAAATCATAGCTGATCTGTATCTTAAAACCATCACCGGCCTTGGTTCCATAATTTTTAATATCTTGCCTGACACAAATCCATCAAATCTCAATTTTGAAATTTTTAATTGGCCTAGCTTTAATAGTTTTATGGAGACGAGGGTTCCTAGGTTTTCATTACCTTACAAATAGAGTTCAGAACCTCTTTGGGATTGGTGCAGTCCTTTGCTCTTGGTGCTCCATGAAGTACAATGAGGTGAATTCCACTAACCCAGCAATTATGGAAGTGTATTATAGCTAAATAGGAGATCACATGATGCCTGTGTTGGTTCTTTGGAATGAACTTTGCACTTAGCCCTAATGGCCTGTTCTTTCCTTCTCACCACACTGTATTAGTTTAAAAGCATTGACCCCCTTAAACTTGTTTTCAATCCATTTACACACAAATTTCACTGTCACAACTAAAGTTTCCCACTGGATCAAAGATAAAGGCCTATGATCTTGGGGCAGATCACTTAGGGCAATTCAAAGTATTTCCCAAGTGGTCAAAAACTAGGAACTGTAGAGCAGCAAAGAAAGCTAATCAAAAGCTAATAGACAGGTACAAAATATGATCAAAAAAGCTATTAAATTATTAATTTTATTGTAAGGGGGCTGGAACACAAAGGGGAAAACATTATTCTTCAATTGTGGATACCCTTGTGAATGGCCTTGGTCAGAGCCACCTGGAGCACTGCTTTTGATTTTGGGCATCGCACCTCAGAAAGGAGATACTGATCTTGGGGGTGCTGCAGCATTAATTCACCAAAATAATACTGGGATTTAGGGGCTTAAATTATGAGGATAGATTACATAAGTTTGACATATATCCCCTGTGTATAAAAGATTAAGAGGTGATATAACTGAGGTGTTTGATACAGAGAGAATACTAATGTTCTTTAGGGAAAATCTGTTGATCACACCTAGACTGGTCTTCATTTTGATTTTGATTTGATTTATTATTGTCACGTGTATTAACATACAGTGAAAAGTATTGTTTCTTGTGCACTATACAGACAAAACATGCCGTTCATAGAGAAGGAAACGAGAGAGTGCAGAATGTAGTGTTACAGTCATAGCTAGGGTGTAGAGAAAGATCAACTTAATGCAAGGTAAGTCCATTCAAAAGTCTGACAGCAGTAGGGAAGAAGCTGTTCTTGAGTCGGTTGGTACGTGACCTCAGACTTTTGTATCTTTTTCCCGAAGGAAGAAGGTGGAAGAGAGAATGTCCGGGGTTTGTGGGGTCCTTAATTATGCTGGCTGCTTTGCCAAGGCAGTGGGAAGTGTAGACAGAGGCAATGGATGGGAGGCTGGTTTGCATGATAGATTGGGCTACATTCACGACCTTTTGTAATTCTTTGCGGTCTTGGGCAGAGCAGGAGCCATACCAAGCTGTGATACAACCAGAAAGAATGCTTCCTATGGTGCATCTGTGAAAGTTGGTGAGAGTCGTAGCTGACATGCCAAATTTCCTTAGTCTTCTGAGAAAGTAGAGGCGTTGGTGGGCTTTCTTAACAATAGTATCGGCATGGGAGGACCAGGACAGGTTGTTAGTGATCTGGACACCTAAAAACTTGAAGCTCTCGACCCTCTCTACTTTGTCCCCATTGATGAGACTCCAGAGTCCAGCATTGTGGTTTACACTTAACTGCCCTCTGAAATGGACTAGAAAGCGACTCACTTATATCAAACAATTATGAAAAGTTGAATAAGACAGGATGAAGCATCCTTACCCAGCCCAGTCAACCCTGACCCTCTAAAACCTGAACACCTATGCTAAAATCAGGAGAGCTGTACCACACTGAAGCAAGAGCCAGATATATTCATACTCATTGAATCATGCCTTCGATTCCCAGATTCCTCCACTGCCTGCCAATCCCTGGGTATGTCCCACTGTTAAACAGACCTAACAGAGGTGGTGTACATTTTCGCTGTCATGCTGGAAACTTGTGCTCTGGAGCTAACCACACACCAAGTTCCAGCACAGCTACAACTCTGGCATCAAGCCAACAATTGAAAAATCGACCAAGTATCTTCTGTTAACAAAGAACAGGAGAGACCCAATAAGTGTCTCATCAGCATAATTTGAATCATCAACAGTGCAATGGATGGTGCCTTTGACAGTCCTATCGAGTAACACTTACTCAATAATTTCCTGCTCACCAACGCTCAATTTTGTTTCCCTCAGGACCACTTGGCTCCTGACCTTCTTTCAGTCTTGGTTCCAACAGAGACAAAAGAGTTGAATTGCAGAGGTGAAGTGAGAGTGACTGCCCCTGACAACACAGCAAAATTTGACCAAATGTGGCAGCAAGGAACTCTTTCAAAATTGAAGTTAATGGGAATTAGTGGCGAAGGCCTGCACATAGTGAAGTCAGACCTAACACAGAGGAAGTTGTTCATTGTTAGAAACCAATACATTCAGACCCTGGACATCATCACTGGAGTTTCTCAGGATAGTGTCCTAGGCTCTGCCACTTTTAAGTCCTTCCATTATATTGTCAGAAGTGCAGAAGTTTGCTGAAGGTTGCAATGTTTAATTCTATTTGCAGCTTCTCAGATACTGAAGGAGTCTATACCCACACTCAGTAAGATCAGGACAACATTTCAGCTTGGGATGATAAGTGGCAAATAATACCTGCACCATACAAATACCAAACAATGACCAGCTACAACAATTCAGAGTTGAACCTGCCTTTGACATTCATTGCCAAAGTCCCCACTATCAACAAAAAATGCTGGGGAAACTCAGCAAGTCTGATAGCATCTGTGGAGAGAGAATAGAGCCAACGTTGGCTCTGTTCTCTCCCCACAGATCTGCTAGGTTTCCACAGCATGTTCTACTTTTGTTTCAGATCCCAGAATCCGTAGTATTTTGCCTTTATCCCCACTATCAATGTCGGTGAGTTCCAATTGACCAGAACATATCTGGACTAGCCATAATAATACTGTGGCTACAAGAGCAGTTCAGAGGCTGCAAACATCTCACCTCCTGATTCCCATTAGCTTTTCCAACATCTCCAAGGCCTAAATCAATGGTGTCATTGGGTACTCTCCACTTGCTGGATGAAAGCCGCTTCAATAATATTCAAGAACCTCGATACGATCCTGGGTGGAGATTAGCACCCCATCAATCACCTTAAACATTCACTCCCTCCAGCATTGGCACACCATGGCTGCCATGTGTACCACCTACAAGATGCGCATTGCAACTCGCCAAGGCTTCTTTAACAGCTCCCCTCAACTCTGCAACCTCTACCACCCAGAAGGACGAGGGCAGCACGGGAAATCATTGTCTGCAGGTTCCCCTCCAAATCAAACAGCAACCTGACTTAGAAATATATCACTTCCCTTTCATTATCATGCCCTCCCTAACAGCACAGTACATTCATCACACAGACTGTGCCAGTTCAAAATGTAAACTCACCACTGCCTCCTGAAAGGCAGTTCAGGATGGTAATAAATCCTGACTTCACCAGTGACGTCCACATCCTGGGGATTAAAAATAAACAGAACAAAGTCAGGAGCAAAGTTAGGAAGTATTTGTCCAAATAAAAGACACCAGAATTCTGGGGGTCTCTCTCCCAAAAGGCTGAGGATACTGGGACAATTGGAGCACTCAAATCAGAGATAAACAGTTTTTTTACATAACTATATCATGAAATATAGTGCAAAGAGGAATAAATTGAATTGAGATACTTATCAACCATAATTTAATTGGCTAAGCAGACTGGAGAGGCTTAATGGTCTGTTCTTGTTTCTAACGGTGTTACATGTTCACAAAGGCTGAGAATAGTAAAGGAATTTTGCCAGTTGGAAAAAATGAAAACCTAAGGAAAAACATCTGGATTTATCCCTGGCATTAGTACAAAAGATTTACTTAATGGCTTTTAATTTAAACTAACTGCTCTGTGAGCATGCGTTGCAGCATTATCAGGCACTTGCTACAAAGTCAATAGAAACCCCAGTTATTTAAATAGTGGAAAGTGAATCAAATAACTGGTATAAATTGCCTCTTTAATTATCTAAAGCCAGTTGCTCACAATTTGCGGCCTGCTGTATGAACATGCAGTAAATAATCACTGTTACAAACTACTTTGTTTCAATTACACATCCTTGTTTGTTAATCATTTCATTGGCAGGTTTCACAACCCACCCTTGAGGTTACAATCTGGATAAAGAGGAACAAACTGAACGTCAGTCAGACATTCCTCTCATACCTGGATCATGCAGTTGTTAATCTACTCAAAAACCAGGGGTGCTCACCCACATCGTACATCAAATCATCTGTTAAAACTACTGTAGCGTAAAAGATATTTGTGATTGAGGGATGCCAACTTAACATTTTTAAACTCTTTTATTTTGAAAGGAAGAACAAGGAACACTTAAGACGGAATTTTCCCGTCCTGCCCTCCATGGGTGTAGTGGGCGGGACACGGACCATGCAAAGTTCCGTTGAGCTTGGGCGGGATTTTCCGGCTTTGGGGTAAGCGCGGCTGGAAAATCCCACCCTTCGCGTTAAATGATGATTATTCATGTTGAGTAATATTTACAGCGGGCACTTAACCCATCTAAACATGCAGCGGTGAAGCATTAGGAAGTATATTAAAACAGTTGAATAGAAAGGCATCCGTGGAATATGATAATGATGACCAAGTTTCAGCCACTTCCTATTGACGTCAATTTGAACAGACAGTGGAAATTGTTATCAGCTCAACACTCCTTTTCAAAAGACATTGGGAGGGATGCTCCAACTTCGCTGCGCTGTTGTTAGATTACGCTGATGCTGGAGATAGCGTGCAGGCCTAAAAATCTGTTTCACGCATGGCACAAAACTGCAATTCCCCAGCCTCCTTTTTAATGGTGCAAACTGTTCTGCACCCATTCTTGCCCAGAAATCGGCATGTGACCCTACCCCCCCCTCCCGGAATGCACCCACCTCTCCGGTGTGATGTCACACCGGTGTGAATCATTACTCTCCTATAAAGTGTGGTTCCAGCACAGCAGTTGCAAGTGCGAGTGAGGAGGTGAGTACTCCTGTTATTCCCACAAAATTCATCTCCAAACTCCATGGCCTGGGCCTCGGCAGCTCCCTCTGCGACTGGATCCTGAACTTCCTAACCCAGAAGCCACAATCAGTAAGGATAGGGAACAACACCTCCTCCACGATCATCCTCAACACCGGTGCCCCACAAGGCTGTGTTCTCAGCCCCCTACTATACTCATTATACTCCTTGACTGAGTGGCCAAATTCCCCTCCAAGTCGATTTTCAAGTTTGCTGACGTTACCACAGTAGTGGGTCAGATCTCAAACAATGACGAGACAGAGTACAGGAATGAGATAAAGAATCTGGTGAACTGGTGCGGCAACAATAACCACTCCCTCAATGTCAACAAAACAAAGGAGATTGTCATTGACTTTAGGAAGCGTAAAGGTGACATGCCCCTGTCTACCTCAATGGGGACGAAGTAGAAAGGGTCGAGAGCTTCAGGTTTTTTGGTGCCCAGATCACCAACAACCTGTCCTGGTCCCCCCATGCTGACACTATAGTTAAGAAAGCCCACCAATGCCTCTACTTTTTCAGAAGACCAAGGAAATTTGGCATGTCAGCTATGACTCTCACCAACGTTTACAGATGCGCCATAGAAAGCATTCTTTCTGGTTGTATCACAGCTTGGTATGGCTCCTGCTCTGCCCAAGACCGCAAGGAACTACAAAAGGTCGTGAATGTAGCCCAATCCATCATGCAAACCAGCCTCCCATCCATTGACTTTGTCTACACTTCCCGCTGCCTTGGCAAAGCAGCCAGCATAATTAAGGACCACACACACCCCAGATATTCTCTCTTCCACCTTCTTCCTTCGGGAAAAAGATACAAAAGTCTGAGCTCATGTACCAACCGACTCAAGAACAGCTTCTTCCCTGCTGCTGTCAGACTCTTGAATGGACTTACCTTGCATTAAGTTGATCTTTCTCTACACCCTAGCTATGACTGTAACACTACATTCTACACTCTCTCATTTCCTTCTCTGTGAACGATATGTTTTGCCTGTATAGCGCGCAAGAAACAATACTTTTCACTGTATGTTAATACATGTGACAATAATAAATCAAATCAAATCAAACGACTGTGCACCAACCTCCAGGGTGCCGGAGAGTGGGTTAGCCACTGCCATGGTGCAGGGTGGGGCCAGGGGCCACATGGTAGCAGGGGCTTAGGGGAGTTTGGGCAGGGCCTGGTGTCCTTAGGTCAGGGTCGCCGCTGGGTTGGGACAAGCATTCTGCCTACCTGCTGAAAGACGCCCGAGAAGTTGTAGAGATCAAGGTCAAATCCCATTGATGTTGCATCCTCCACCCTGCCACCTCTTGGCTGGACAGGCTCTGTGATTTACCGCAGACATCCCACCCCAGATCCTACTAACAGTCACAAGCACCTGGCAGTTGTTGCCCCCATCAAGGGAGCTCAGCAGGTGTGAACACTGCTCTGTAAACTGCATGAACTTTGCAATGCTCTCTACAATGGGCACATATCGCATGGAAGTCAGGAGAGCACCTTCCTACCATCTGTCTGCCTGATGCCATGTCTGGAAGCTAGTTTGCACCAAACATCCAGGTGGGTGCACGCAGGTTTACACAGCAAGAGTTCATTAATGAGGACCCTCCCACAGTCACCCTTATGCTCTACGTCAGCGCCAGAGTGCTGAGCCAAGTCTGCCACAGGCTGCCACCAATGGCCTGTGTTATCAGGGGTCCGTATCTGTGGGGGCCAGCCATCTGCGTGGCAGTTCTGCGCCACACCCCAGCGACCACACAGCTGCACTGGGGGGTGCAGAAAGCATTGTGCCGCATCATGTAAAGGGAGGGTACAGCTGTGTGGGAGGCAATTGGTGACCCTGTGGGGCAGTCATCATGGTCACTGAGGTGATGAGGTGATAATGGTTGGCAGCTAATCGAGGTGGCACATGGCACCGGGGATGGTGTTAGGTTGTAGGGTTCAGATGCATGGGGACGTGGGATGCTGGGAGGGATTGGAGGGTTTAGGATGGATAATGTTACAGCCTGTCTGTTTCTCCCCCAACCGCCCATGTCCCCCAGAACATGAATGAATATTTGTTTTGAGCCAGGACAGCTGGCAGCGACCGTCGTTACTGCCACGGCGGTCGACAGACGTCACCTCACGCAACTCGGCCAACCCAGGCTAGAGTCCACTCCAGAACAACAGGACGTCGGCCCAAGGGGGAGCCCAATGGAGAGTGCAGAAGCCTGCTGGAGGAGGACACCTCAGATGAACAGGACACACATGTCCTGCAATGTTCTGCTAAACACTCTGCGCCACCGAAGACTCCGCCCCAGTAAGGACACAAAACGACACCTGTGTGATGTCCTAGTGGATCTGGCATCTTTTGGTGGAGGAGGATACCTGCTCACAGTGGCAGTGAAGGTGATAGCTGCCCTTAACCTCTACGCCGCCCGGTCATTCCAGGGCTTGAGTCGGGACCTTTGTGCATTTCACAGTTGTTGGCCCACAGGTGCATCCAGGAGATAATGGATGCCCTGTACACCAGGCAGGGCGCTACATTCATTTTGACCTTAGCCACACCCAACAAGGTGCTCGAGCAGAAGGCTTCACCACCATCAACAGCATGCCGCAGATTCATGGCGCTGTAGATGCCACGTATATCACTCTGCTGGCCCTGTGGAATCGGGGAATGCCCTTTACAAACAGGAAGGGGTTCCACTCCCTGAACATGCAGATTGTGTGTGACCACCTCACCAATATCCTGGCGGTGTGTGCATGCTTCCTGGCGAGCATGCATGACAGCTACATCCTGAGGTACTCTGACATCCCTGGAGTCTTTGAGGACCATCCCAGGCTGCCGAGATGGGTTGTGGGGAACAAGAGCTACCCGCTGAGGCCATGGCTAATAACTCCAGTGCGGAGACCAGAGACTGAGGCGTACACCCATTATAATGAGGCCCACGCTGCCATCGAACAGTGCATCGGCCTACTGAAGATGCGGTTCCGCTGTCTGAGCCGCTTTGGTGGGGCTCTGCAGTACAGCCCCCCAGAAGGTCTCCTTCATCGTGGTGGTCTGCTGTGCGCTCCACAACCTGGCACAGCAGGGGGAGACATCCTGGATGAGGTGGAGGAGGACAATGACCAGGCAGATGCCCCTATGGACAAGGCAAACCAGGAGGGTATGGAGGACAAGGCTGAGGAGGAGCCAGAGGATGCTGGACCAGTGGCAGCTGCAATGTTCCAGAAGTAAGAAGTCTCACAACACCAGGTTAAAGTCCAACAGGTTTATTTGGTAGCAAATACCATAAGCTTTCGGAGCAGAGCTCCTTCGTCAGATGGAGGAGGGCCAGGGAGGCCATCATCATCACTAGGATCAGCCACTAGGAGCCACTGGCAGCTTCAACATCCTCTCTTCCACCTCCGGAGACCTTCAACCCCACCCGCTCCCCCCTCCAGAACCATTGTCAAAGCTGCCAAATTGTCCAAAGAGCAGACCCTTTTACCTACCTTCCCCTCATCTCACCCCTGACGGTCGCATTTACATCGCATCATGAGCCGTGGGGTTGGTCTGCTCGGTGCTATGTTCCGAGTGTGACTGGCTGTGAGTGCAGCTCCCCCTTGTTAACAGTGCACAACTGCAGCCACCTCGGGTGAGTCACACACCTGGAGACTCCATAATGATGCTATTCACATGACGGCTCTTTCAGTGCACTGTCAGTGGATTGCGGTGAGCAGCACACCAAAGATCACTCCATTGTTCTCACCATTATGGCACTTAGAAATTTTTTGGAAGAATTCCGTCCATTATTGACATTGTTCAGTCAGCCATGGAGGTCAGTCATGGTTCCTAATTTACTAAGATGCAGTATTTACAGTACTGTGAACTGCCACACCTTGCACCTTGTACAGAAGGAAATATGTCTCAGATGTTGATGTGCACTGTACACTGCCAGTACACTGCCATATATATTATCATTGCAGAACCATGGAGCTGTGATGGAGGATTTTATTACTGTGCTAATATTTATTTTGTTTTTGTGAAAACACAAACATGGGAATATCACCATTAGATTAGATATTTCTCCCAGGTAATATTGAATGCAAATTACTCTCCTGGTGCTAGTTTAAAAAAGATGACCATCAACTTGTCTGATATTTTTATTGGCTGAAAGAGAAATGGAGGACTGGATATTTGCATGGCAGGATTTCCCTTTTTGTCATCCGGTGAGTGAGTGGGAACACATCCCAGCAGATTCTGACTGCTGCTCCTTGAATGAGCATCAATTGGCTGGAGGCAGGACTTCTGCCCCTCAGCAACAGGAGCTGAAGTGGACTGAAGAGGGAGTCGATTCAATGTGTCAGAGCCTAAGTCCCGGGACTGGTTACAAGCTAGATTTTGGGGGTCTTAAGGTGGGAAGGGAAGAGAGGGCCTGGAGATGTGGAGAGTAGTGGGTGATGGAGGTCTCGGGGAGATCCCAGGGATGGGGAAGGGGAGTCTAGTAGCCACTGGACCTTAAGGGTGGAAGTGGGGAGTACTCAAAGTCAGAATGGGGCACCCCTCCTCCTGCTTGAGGCCTAAGACCATTCATTTTAGGGCTTCTTCCATACCAGGTAAATCCTCCTGCCAGCTTAAAAAATGAGGCTGAGCAGGAAAGGGCTCAGAGACCCTCATCTGGGGTAAGGGCAAGTGGCCTGTCTGAGACTTGAATGTCTCAAAATAAATTATTCAAGGTCGGGGTGGACCGGAACCCAAAGGGAATCGCCTCCAGTTCTCTTGCAGCCAATAAAAATGTCAGGCAAGTTTATGGTCACCTCTCCTTTTTTAAATTAGCACTTGGAGAATCATTTACATTTGAATTTCATGCTCTCCCCCACCTAAAAACCCACTGATTATGAAGGCCAGTATACCATTTACCTTCTTTACCACCTGCTGTATCTGCGCCTGAAATTATGATCTTGAATGTTGTAAATCACATCATTACTAAGGCTGGAACTTTTGGACTGAGTTCCATGTGACTGGGTGTGAGTTCGGGGATCTCCCCGAGACCTCCATCACCCACTACTCTCCACATCTCCAGGCCCTCTCTTCCCTTCCCACCTTAAGACCCCCAAAATCTAGCTTGTAACCAGTCCCGGGAATTAGGCTCTGACATGTTGAATCGACTCCCTCTTCAGTCCATTTCAGCTCCTGTTGCTGAGGGGCAGAAGTCCTGCCTCCAGCCAATTGGTGCTCATTCAAGGAGCAGCACTCAGAGTACCCTTCGTCGTCCAGTACTTTCCTGGAGCGAAGAAGCTACGGCATCTCCTCCGGAGCTTTCAACAACGGCAAACTGCCCTGAAATTCAGGCCAGAGAGGGAAGTGTTAAGCCAGTGAAAGTTCTGTTTTCGAAAGTCTGGTCAAAGGAGTAGGAAAAGCCAGAACTGAAGGAGTGAAGGGTGTGAGATGGAATGTTTCAGGGTTGGTTTGGGTGAGTGGATTTAAAATAAATGACTCAGTTTTAATTCTGTGTGGGGTTTTCAGTGGGTAGCTGGAGAGGTGAATTTTGAAAGAAATCAGGCCTGGACTGTTCTAAATCCCAGCCTCATTAAGATGGCATCAAACATTTGCAGTGCAGAATGGGTGGGAAGTGGGAAGAAAGCAGCTGTCAGCTTGCAAAACACAGTAAGAGTTTTAACAACACTAGGTTAAAGTCCAAGTTAAAGAGCTTGCAGATCAGGCAGCCATTGCCACTTTCTGGCATGTCCTGGGTGTGAAAAGGGATCTGCTAGAAATTTGTAAAGAAGAAGCAATTTGGTAAAGTTTCCTTCTAGGGTCTGGAAGCTGTGTGTTCAAATCCCAACTTCATTCTGTAAATCTGGTACTTTGTAAGAAAACATTAAAGTGACTATGGGAGTTGCTTATTATTGTTTGTGAAAGGGACTCTAGCATGTCTGTCTACAAATGAGTCCAATCTTGGATTATGTGGTTCACTCAAAGCCATCCAGAAACTGGCAGCATGATGAAAGAAACATAGATGTCCAACAGCTCTCTGAACTGGGACCTCTTCCCATGCGAAGGGTGGGAATCCTATCTCGAGTCAATTAACTCACATTGAAGCAATGTATTTGCCACTGGCTCTTTGGATTGCAGGAAGGGTAATGTCACAATTCCAAAAGTTCCAGCCTTAGTAATGATGTGTTTTACAACATTCAAGATCATAACTGAAAACATAATCAAAGGAAAACATAATCAATCAAACAAGGACATGAAAAGGGTGGAGTGCTTTATCTGCAAATGCTGTACTTCAAAAAAGATAAAGAAACATCAAACAGTTGTAATAGTTGAACTTGAGTGGAGCTGAGGCCTTAAAAGTATTGGCTTCATCAGACAGTTTGTTGCTCCTCTGATTATGACCAGTTTTTACATATTTTCCGTGGCATTGAGGATAATAGCAAGAAATGTCTGGCATTTCTTTTGGAAGAGAATGCAACGATCAAGATTTAAAAGTCTAATGATGGATGGAAAATTTCTCCTCAGACCTGTCAACTTATCTGAGCATCTGTTAAATAAACAGTAGGTTATTACACAGGATTGTGTTTGGTATGTTAATTTAACCTACAACATGTAGGTTAAATCCTACTATTTGAAACCCTTATTAAAATTCAAATACTTTCAGACTGATTTCTCTATTACTTGTATGAATAACTATTTGGGCTGCTTCCATTGATACAAGTTTATTATAAATCAAGATTTCAGTTAAGTGAGTAAATCTTTCCAATTTAATACACTAATACATATCATTACTACACAAGTTAATGACAAATCTCAAATGTTCCTATTCCTGTTTTCCACAAATTACAGTACCTTAAAAATAAAGGTGGGAGGGAACTTTAGTTAATCAATGTGTCTCTCATATATAAAAGACAGATAGCTACTAATCGCAGACTGTTGATAGTATATAATCAAAATAGACGTTTACTTTCCTAATTATAGATGCTGTTGTCTGGATAATAATAGTTGCTCTTTGCAGCATTAATATTTTAGGCAATGCAGGTGCAAATCAGAAAGAAGAAGTAAAATGCTTGAATCTGAGGTCATTCATGACCAATGTGATACGTGGTGGTTTTCTTTCTGTTTGATTGAAAACAGCCAGCCTGTTCAAATTCACTAGCCTGAGCATAATTTTTGCAATCTGTGATATGATCCTCCCAGGGTGGAAATTTACAACCCTTCCCGCCAGTGGGGGGTCTTCTGGTCCCACCAAAGTGAATGGAGAGTTAAATGGTTTGCCGCTTCTGTTGTAGGCAAACCCGCTGCAGCAGGGCCAGTATATTTCGGACTCCCACCCTTCTGCCATAGAAAAAATCCAAAGTTGTTCCTAATTGGTGTTTCCATGATTCTGATAGAACTGCAGAAGAGGTAAAAGGAAAGTGCAGAGAAACAGCTATTTGAGGTTCTTCCTTGGGTTTGACTGATCCTTTGCCAGAGATATTATGGCAAACCAATAGTTAATCTATTAGGGCCAAAATATTTTAAGTGCAAAGAAAGAAAAGAAAACTTGCTGCGATATAGTCGTAGAGTCATAGAGGTTTACAGCATGGAAACAGGCCCTTCGGCCCAACTTGTCCATGCCGGCCTTTATTTTTAAACCCCTAAGCTAGTCCCAAATGCCCACATTAGGCCCATATCTCTCTATATCAATCTTACCCATGTAACTGTCTAAATGCTTTTTAAAAGACAAAATTTTACCCGCCTCCAGCACTACCTCTGGCAGCTCATTCCAGATACTCACCACCCTCTGTGTGAAAAAATTGCCCCTCTGGACACTTTTGTATCTCTCCCCTCTCACCTTAAACCAATGCCCTCTAGTTTTAGACTCCCCTATCTTTGGGAAAATATGTTGACTGGCTACCTGATCTATGCCCCTCATTATTTTATAGACCTCTATAAGTTCACCCTAAGCCTCCTACGCTCCAGAGAAAAGAGTCCCAGTCTATCCAGCCCCTCATTATAACTCAAACCATCAAGCCCCAATAAATCTTTTCTGCACTCTTTCTAGTTTAATAATATCCTTTCTATAATAGGGTGAGTAGAACTATGCATGGTATTCCAAGTGTAGCCTTACCAATGTCTTGTACAACTTCAACAAGATATTCCAACTCCTGTATTCAATGTTCTGAACAAAGAATCTAAGCATTCCAAATACTTTCTTCACCATCTTGTCCACCTGTGACTCCACTTTCAAGGAGCTATGAACATGTACCCCTAGATCTCTATGTTCTATAACTCTCCCCAACACCCTACCATTAACTGAGTAGGTCCTGCCCTGGTTCGATCTACCAAAATGCATCACCTCGCATTTATTAAACATTCTGTCATCAAGCCAATTTTGTATCCAATTGGCTACCTCACCCTGAATCCCATGAGATTTAAACTTATGCAACAAACTACCAGGTGGTACCTTGTCAAAGGCCTTGCTAAAGTCCATGTAGACAACGTTGACTGCATAGCCCTCATCCTTCTTGGATACCCCTTCAAAAAGCCCAATCAAATTTGTGAGACATGATTTTCCATTCACAAAGCCATGCTGACTGTTCCTAATCAGTCCTTGCCTCTTTTTGAATGACTATAGATCCTGTCTCTCAGAATACCTTCTAACACTTACCCACTACAGATGTTAGGCTCACCAGCCTGTAGTTCCCAGTCTTTTCCCTACAGCCCTTCTTAAATTAAGGCACAACATTTGCTACCCTCCAATCTTCAGGCACCTCACCCGTGGCTCTCGATGATTCAAATATCTCTGCTAGGGGACCCGCAATTTCCTCCCTAGCCTCCTACAATGCCCTGGGATACACTCCATCAGGTCCCGGGGATTTATCTACCTTGAAGCACTTTAAGACTTCCAGCACCTCCTTCTCTGTAATATGTACACTCCTCAAGACATCACTATTATTTCCCCAAGTTCCCTAACATCCATGCTTTTCTCAACAGTAAATACTGACGAGAAATATTCGTTTAGGATCTCACCCATCTCTTGTGGATCCGCACATAGCCCTTGTTGATCCTTAAGACACCCTACTCTCTCCCTAGTTACTCTTTTGCCCTTTATGTATTTGTAGAAGCTCTTTGGATTCTCCTTTGCCTTATCTGCCAAAACAATCTCGTGTCCCCTTTTTGCCCTCCTGATTTCTCTCTGAACTCTACTCCTGCACTCCCTATACTCTTCAAGGGATTCATTTGATTCCAGCTGCTTATGCATGTCATGTGCCTCCTTCTTCTTCTTGACCAGGGCCTCAACATCCCGAGTCATCCAGGGTTCCCTACTTCTACCAGCCTTGCCCTTCACTCTAAGAGGAATGTGCTTACCCTGAACCCTGATTAACACACTTTTGAAAGCCTCCCACTTACCCTTTGCCTTCCCACAGACTCCCCCAATTAACTTTTGAAAGTTCCTGCCTGATACCATCAAAATTGGCCTTGCCCCAATTTAGAATTTTAATTTTTGGTCCAGACCTACCATTCTCCATAGCTATCTTAAAACTACTAGAATTATGGTCACTGGTCCCAAAGTGATCCTTCACTAACACTTCTGTCACCTGTCCTTCCTTATTTCCCAAGGGGAGGTCAAGTTTTGCCTCCTCTCTAGTCGGGCCATCCACATACTGAATGAGAAATTCCTCTTGAATGCATTCAACAAATTTCACTCCATTCAAGCCCCTAATACTATGGCTGTCCTAGTCAATGTTGAGAAAGTTAAAGTCCCCTACCAATACCACCCTATTTTTCTTGGAGCTATCTGTAATCTCCTTACATATTTGCTCCTCAATTTCCCGCTGACTATTTGGGAGCCTATAGTACAATCCTATCAAATTGATCTCCCCCTTCCTATTTCTCAGTTCTACCCGCGTAGACTCAGTGGGCGAACCCTCAGAAATATCCACTCTCTGTACTGCCATGACGTTCTGTCTAATCAAAAACACAACTCCCACTGCTCTCTTACCTCCTAGTCTATCTTTCCTATAGTATCTGTACTCTGAAACATTGAGCTGCCAGTCCTGTCCCTCCCTTAGCCATGTTTCAGTAATTGCTATAATATCCCAGTCCCATGTATCCATCCATCCCTGAGTTCATCTGTCTTGCCCATCAGGCCTCTTGCATTGAAGTAAATGCAGTTTAATCTGGACTTCCCTTGTTCCCTGCCTGCTTTTGCCTGACCTGTCTAGTACTAGGACAACTGACACTCCCTTTACTATTTAATGTGCTCTCTTTAACTTCCATACTGTCCTCGACCTTCTCTTCCGTCTCCCTACTGTTGTCGGTCCCACCTCCTGCCAAACTAGTTTAAACCGTCCCGAGTGGCTCTAACAAATCTCCCTGCCAGGATATTAGTCAATCTCCAGTTCAGGTGTAACCCGTCCCTTTTGAAGAAGTCACTCTTGCCCCAAAAGAGATCCCAATGATCCACAAATCTAAATCCCTGCCTCCTGCACCAGCTTTCAAGCCATGCATTCATTTGCCTACTCTCACTAGCACATGGCACCGGCAGTAGTTCAGAAATTACTACCATCAAGGTCCTGCACTTTAACCTTCTACCTAACTTTCTTTATTCACACTTCAGGACCTCATCCCTTTTCCTACCTATGTAGTTGGTGCCAATGTGTACAACTGGCTGCTCACCCTTAAGAATGACCGCTCAGAGACGTCCTTGACCCTGGCACCAGGGAAGCAACACGCCATCCTGGAGTCTCGATCATGGCCACAGAAATGCCTGTCTGTGTCTCTGTTACTACTGCTCGCTTGCTCTTTGCTCAACCCTGCTCTACAGCAGAACCAGGTGTGGTGCCATAGGCCTGGCTGCTGCTGATATTTTGCTCTGAGAGGCTATGCCCCTCAATAGTATCCAATTTCTATATCTGTTTGAAAGGGGAATAGCTACAGGAGGCTCCTGCACCAGCTACCTGCCTCTCCTGGTAGTCGCCCATCTACTTGACTGAACCTGTGGTGTGACAACCTCCCTGTAACTGATGTCTATCACACTCCCTGCTCCCTGTATGCTCTGCAGTGCATCCAGCTGCTGCTCCAACTGAACAATGCGGTCTGTGAGGAGCTGCAACTGGACACACATCTTGCAGACAAAGTTGTCAGTTGATAGTTGATATGTTGTGTTTTATGACTTCAACTTCAACACAAGGCAAAGTGCTTCACCATCAATCAGTAACTTTTTGAAAAATAGTCACTGTGATATTGTAGAAAACTCTGGCATTTGTGCGTCTACAAAACACAAATTAACATTATTTTTGACTGATGTCTAGTATATGTCAGTGGTTAATACAATTCCATCTTTTGGTGACGCTTCAGTACAATACAAATATTTATTGATCACTGAATATTACAGTATTTTAGAATATAAAACATATTTTCAACAGTCTACCAATGCTTTAAAACTTAGGCCCAAACTTGCTTACAACAAAACCTCAGTAAAGCAGAAAAAGGTGACACAGTGGCACAGTGGTTAGCACTGTTGCCTCACAGCTCCAGGGACCTAGGTTCAATTCCTGGCTTGGGTCACTGTCTGTGTGGAGTTTGCATATTCTCCCCGTGTCTGCGTGGGTTTCCTCTGGGTGCTCCGGTTTCCTCCCACAGTCCAAAAATATGCAGGTTAGTTTGATTGGCCATGCTAAATTGCCTCTTAGTGTCCCAGGATGTGTATGTTAGAGGGATTAGCAGGGTAAATATGTGGGGTTTTGGGGATAGGGCCTGGATGGGATTGTTGTCGGTGCAGACTTGATGGGCCGAATGGCCCTTCTGCACTGTAGGGTTTGTATGATGTTGTGAGACTTCTTACTGGGATTGTATGAATCAGTATTCCAACACGATAGGGAAAAGGAATAAGATTTGACATTGTATTCCCTAGCACTGCATTTACCAGAAAAGTATCTGTACATATGCGACCCATAACTTAAGCAATTTAATTACAAAGACAATCAGTTGTATATGATGTACATTTCACAATCTATTGCACACAAGGACCTGTGATTAGTCATTAATGAAACACCGTTCTAATGAACTGAATCGCCGAATGGCTTATCATATTTCTCATGATAATGACACCTGTTTCAGGTACGAGTATAGATAGATTCACAAATCTATCATCTACCAAGATGAATTAAAGCCAGACTCGCTTTTCAAAGGGAACTGAAAGACTGCTGTGTCCTCTGTTTCACGGAGACATGGCTCACTCCTGCTTCACTGGACTGTGTCCTACAACCAGAGGGCTTCTCAATCCACCGAATGGACTGTACAGTGGCCTCAGGCAAGGTTAGGGAAGGCGGGGTCTGCCTTCCAATCAGCACCTCTTGGTGCTTAGACATAGCAACACTGGCGAGTTTCTGCTCCCCGGACCTAGAATACCTAAAATGCCACCCCACTACCTTCCACGAAAGTTCACCTCTGTTATCCTGACAAACAGTTTACATCCCACCCCATGCAGATGTGAAGACTGCACTGGACGAAATATACACCACCACAAGTAGCCTTGAGACGAAACATCCCGAGGTCGTGCTCATTGTGGTCGGGGACTTCAATCAGGCCAAGCTCAAGAACGTACTACCAAGTTACCAACAACGTTTCCTGTTCCATCAGAGGCCCAAACGTCCTAGACCACTGCTGCACAAATATCAAACATGCCTACTGCTCTAACGCTCATCCACACTTTGGTAAATCAGACCACAAGGCTGTGCTGCTGCTCCCAGCTTACAAGCAAAAACTGAAACGGGAGAATCCTTAAAGAAAGTCGGGCAATGCTGGTCTGAGGAATCGGATGATCTCTTACGGGACTGCTTTGAGTCAGTAGATTGGTCAATATTTTAAAACTCAGTGACTAACCTGAACGAGTATGCCACGACAGCAACTGACTTCATTAGCAAGTGTGTAGAAGACTGTGTGCCAAAGAAGCAAATCCGAGTGTCTGCAAGACATAACAGGCTACAAGATGAAGGCATGTAAAATAGCTGGCACCAATGCACACCTCCCTGATGAGCTCAATGCATTCTATGCCCATTTTGAGCGAGAGGTCAGCGAGAGCACGCCCTCCACCCTGGAAGCCTCAGACGAACCTGTATCCGAGGACACCATTGCAGACGTCAGAGCAGCCTTCTCGAAAGTCAACCCACAGAAAACGACTGGCCAAGGTGGGGTACCCAGATGAGCACTCAGATCCTGCACAGACCAGCTGGTGGGGGGTATTTGCAGACATCTTTAACCTCCCTTTATACCAATCTCAGGTCCCTAATCTGCTTCAAGAAGATGACAATCATCCCGAAAAACCAGGCAGCGTGCCTTAATGACTATTGTCCAGTGGCTCTGACATCCATCATTATGAAGTGCTTCGAAA
This sequence comes from Mustelus asterias, assembly GCF_964213995.1. Taxonomy (NCBI): domain Eukaryota; kingdom Metazoa; phylum Chordata; class Chondrichthyes; order Carcharhiniformes; family Triakidae; genus Mustelus; species Mustelus asterias. The sequence continues at coordinate 38,583,017 of NC_135810.1, forward strand.
AGCTGATCATGGCACGAATCAATTCCGACCTTCCTGATTGCCTGGATCCACTACACTTCACCTGCTGCTGTAACAGGTCCACAGCAGATGCCATCTCCCTGGCCCTACACTCCACACTGGAACACCTAGGTAACAAAGATACCTATGTCAGACTCCTATTTATTGACTACAGCTCAGCCTTCAACACCATTATTCCTACAAAACTCATTTCCAAACTCTATGGCCAGGGGCTTGGCTCTTCCCTCTGCGACTGGATCCTAGACTTCTTAACCCACACCACAATCAGTAAGGATAGGCAACAACACCTCCTCCATGATCATCCTCAACACTGATGCCCCACAAGGCTGTGTCCTCAGTCCCTTATTATAATCATCATACACCTCTGATTGTGTGGCCAAATTCCCCTCCAACTTGATTTTCAAGTTTGCTGATGACACCACCATAGTGGGTCGGATCTCAAACAATGATGACATGGAGTACAGGAAAGAGATAGAGAATCTGGTGAACTGGTGCAACACAATATTCTCTCCCTCAATGTCAACAAAATGAAGGAGATAGTCATCGATTTCAGAAAGTGTAGTGGAGGACATGCCCCTGTCTACATCAACGGGGATGAAGTGGAAATGGTCGAGAGCTTCAAGTTTCTAGGTGTCCAGATCACCAACAATCTGTCCTAATCCCTCCATGCCAACACTATGGTTAAGAAAGCCCACCAACACCTCCACTTTCTCACGAGATCAAGGAAATTTGACATGTCTGCTAAGACTCTGACCAACTTTTAGAGATGCACCAAAGAAAGCATTCTTTCTGGTTCTATCACAGCTTGGTATGGCTCCTGCTCTGCCCAAGACAGCAAAAAACTACAAAAGGTCATGAACGAAGCCTAGTCCATCACGCAAACCAGCCTCCCATCCACTGATTCTGTCAACACTTCCCACTGCCTTAGAACAGCAGCCAGCATAATCAAGGACCCAATGCACATACTCTCTTCCAACTTCTTCCGTCGAGAAAAAATACAAAAGTCTAAGGACGCGTACCAACCGACTCAATAACAGTTTCTTTCCTGCTGCTATAGAACAAAGAACAAAGAAAATTACAGCACAGGAACAGGCCCTTCGGCCCTCCAAGCCTGCACCAACCATGCTGCCCGACCTAACTAAAACCCCCTATCCTTCCGGGGACCATATCCCTCTATTCCCATCTCATTCATGTACTTGTTAAAAGTCACTACCGTATCCGCTTCCACTACCTCCCCCGGCAACGAGTTCCAGGCACACACCACTCTCTGTGTAAAAAATCTGCCTCGTACATCTCTTTTAGACCTTGCCCCTCGCACCTTAAACCTATCCCCCTAGTAATTGACTCTTCCACCCTGGGAAAAAGCTTCTGACTATCCACTCTGTCCATGCCTCTCATAATCTTGTAGACTTCTATCAGGTCTCCCCTCAACCTCTGTCGCTCCAGTGAGAACAAACCAAGTTTCTCCAACCTCTCCTCATAGCTAATGCCCTCCATACCAGGCAACATCCTGGTAAATCTTTTCTGTACCCTCTCCAAAGCCTCCACATTCTTCTGGTAGTGTGGCGACCAGAATTGAACACGATATTCCGAGTGCGGCCTAACTAAGGTTCTAAAAAGCTGCAACATGACTTGCCAATTTTTAAACTCAATACCCCGGCCAATGAAGGCAAGCATGCCATATGCCTTCTTGACTACCTTCTCCACCTGCATTGCCACTTTCAGTAACCTGTGTACCTGTACACCCAGATCCCTTTGCCTATCAATACTCTTAAGGGTTCTGCCATTTACTGTATATTTCCTATCTGTATTAGACCTTCCAAAATGCATTACCTCACATTTGTCCGGATTAAACTCCATCTGCCATCTCTCCACCCAAGTCTCCAACTGATCTATATCCTGCTATTAGACTTTTGAATGGAACGGCCTCATATTAAGTTGATCTTTTTCTATACCTTAGCTATGAGTCCAAAGATGTGCGGGTTAGGTTGATTGGCCAGATTTTAAAAATTGCCCCTTAGAGTCCTGGGATGTGTAGGTTAGAGGGATTAGCGGGTAAAATATGTGGGGGTAGGGCCTGGGTGGGATTGTGGTCGGTGCAGACTCGATGGGCCGAATGGCCTCCTTCTGCACTGTAGGGTTTCTATGATTTCTATGATTTCTATGACTGTAACACTACATTCTGCATCCTCTCCTTTCCTTCTCTATGTATGGTATGCTTTGTCTGTATAGTGCGCAAGAAATAATACTATTCACTGTATGCTGATACATGTGATAATAATAAATCAAATCAAATCAAAGTGACTGGCCCGGATGTAGTATCTGGACGAGCACTCAGATCCTGCGTGGATCAGCTGGCGGGGGTATTCGCAGACATCTTCACCCTCTCTTTGCAACAATCTGAGGTCCGTATCTGCTTCATCAAGACGACCATCATCCCGGTACCAAAGAAAAGCCAAGCTGCATGCCTTAATGACTACAGTCCGGTGGCTCTGACATACTTCATTATGAAGTGCTTCGAAAGGTTAGTCATGGCACAAACCAATTCCAGCCTCCCAGACTGCCTGGATCCACTACAGTTCACTTACCACTACAACAGGTCCACAGCAGACACCATCTCCCTGGCCCTGCACTCAATCCTGGAACACCTAGATAACAAAGACACCTATGTCAGACTCCTATTTATTGACTACAGCTCAGCCTTCAACACCATTATTCCTATGAAACACATCTCCAAGCTCCAAGCTCGGCTCCTCCCTCTGCAACTGGATCCTGAACTTCCTAATCCGCAGACCACAATTAGTAAGGATAGGCAACAACACCTCCTCCACGATTTTCCTCAACACCGGTACCCCACAAGACTGTGTCCTCAGCCCCCTACTATACTCCTTATACACCTGTGGCTGTGTGGCCAAATTCCCCTCCAACCCGGTTTTCAAGTTTGCTGATGACACCACTGTAGTTGGTTGGATCTCAAACAATGACGAGACAGAGTACAGGAATGAGATGGAGAATCTGGTGAACTGGTGCAATGACAATAAACTCTCCCTCGATGTCAACAAAACAAAGGAGATAGTTATTGACTTCAGGAAGCATATTGGAGAACATGCCCCTGTCCACATCAATGGGGACAAAGTAAAAATGGTCGAGAGCTTCATGTTTTTAGGTGTCCGTATTGTCAACAAGCTGTCCTGGTCCCCCCATGTCGATACTATAGTTAAGAAAGCCCACCAACACCTCTATTTTCTCAGAAGACTAAGGAAATTTGGAATGTCCACTACGACTGTCACCAACATTTACATAGAAAGCATTATTTCTCATTGTATCACAGCTTGGTATGGCTCCTGCTCTGCTCAAGACCGCAAGAAACTACAAAGGGTCATGAATGTAGCCCAGTCTATCACGCACACCAGCCTTCTTTCCATTGATACTATCTGCACTTCCCACTGCCTCGGAAAAGCAGCCAACATAATTAAGGATCCCATGCACTCTGGACATACTCTCTTCCACCTTCTTCCATCAGGAAAATGATACAAAATTCTGAGGTCTTGTACCAACTGACTCAAGAACAGATTCTTCCCTGCTGCCATCAGACTTTTGAATGGAATTACCTCACACTAAATTGATCTTTCTCTACACCCTAGCTATGACTGTAACACTACATTCTGCACTCTTTCCTTCCCTTCTTTATGAACAGTATGCTTTTTCTGTATAGCAAGCAAGAAACAATACTTTTCACTGTATGCTAATACATGTAACAATAATAAATCAAATCAAAATCAAATGAAATCAAATCAATCCCACCTTTCTTTTATGGTTTTGTTCCTTATTAGTTGGGCCTCTCTAAAAAGGGCCCTTTTGAATTTGGTTTCTCTTTTTCTACTTATCTACTCTTCTAGATGGAAATCCTGAGGTGGGAGGGAGAGGAGCCTGAGGTAGCGGTACATATTGGTACCGCTGATGTGGGTAGGAAGGGAGAAGGGGTCATGAAAAGGGAGTACAGGGAATTAGGGAGACAGCTGAGAAAGAGGAAAGCAAAGGTAGTAATCTCAGGATTACTGCCTGTGCCACGGGAAGGTGAGGGCAGGAATGGAGTGAGGTGGAGGATGAATGTGTGGCTGAGGGACTGGTGCAGGGGGCAGGGATTCAGGTTCCTGGACCATTGGGACCTCTTTAGGGGCAGGGGTGATCTGTATACAAAAAACGGGTGGAACTTGAATCACACGGGGACCAATATCCTGGCCGGTAGGTTGGCTAAGGCTACTGGGGAGAATTTAAACTAGATAGGTTGGGGGGAGGGGAGCTAGAAGAGTTGACTAGGATCAAGGAACTAATTGATGGGGGGGGGAGGATGCAGGGGTAAGGGGAATTCCAAAATTAATGGTAGAGGAGAGGGTGCAAGTGAATGAAGGCGGTAATTTAGATAAGGGAGTAGAGGGAGAGGGTGTTCGCGACTCATCAAAGCGGGTCCAGATAAAAGCTGGAATAAGGACACTTTGCCTGAATGCACGAAGCATTCGGAACAAGGTGAATGAGTTGATGGTGCAAATCAGCACAAGTGGGTACGATCTAGTGGCCATTACAGAAACGTGGCTGAAAGGTGACCAGGACTGGGAGATGAATATCCAGGGGTATCAGGCGTTTAGGAAGAATAGACAGGAAGGAAAAGATGGTGGGGTTGCGCTATTAATAAGAGATAATATCAGGGTAGTACTGAGGGATGACATAGGCTCTGAGGAACAAAACGTGGAATCATTATGGGTAGAGATGAGGAATAGTAGAGGGAGAAAGACACTAGTAGGTGTGGTATATAGGCCCCCAAATAATAATGTTGAGGTAGGGAGGGCTATAAACAAGCAGATAAGGGATGCGTGTAAAAACGGAACGGCAATAATCATGGGGGACTTCAACATGCACATTGACTGGCAGACTCAAGTCGGTAAGGGTGGAATGGAGGAAGAGTTCTTAGAATGCTGTCTAAGAACATCTTGAACAGCATGTTACGGAACCGACGAGGGAACGAGCTATTTTGGATCTGGTATTGTGTAACGAGGTAGGTAGAATTAAGGATCTTATTGTGAAGGACCCTCTTGGGTCTAGTGACCACAATATGGTCGAATTTCTGATTCAGATGGAAGAGGAGAAAGTTTGGTCTCAAACCAGTGTCCTCTGTTTGAACAGAGGGAAATATGATAGGATGAGGGATGAATTGGCTAAGGTAGACTGGGAGAGCAGGCTGGCAGGTAGGATAGCTGAGGAACAGTGGAGGATTTTTAAGGAGATCCTTTTCAGTTCTCAGCAAAAATATATTCCAGCAAAAAACAAGGATTGTAAGAAAAGGGAGAACCAGCCGTGGATAACGAAGGAAATAAAGGAGAGTATTAAAATAAAAACAGCTGCGTACAGAGTGGCCAAAAATAGTGGAGAAACAAGTGATTGGGAAAAATTTAAGAAACAACAAAGAGAGACTAAGAAAGCGATAAAGAAAGGAAGGATAGACTATGAAGCTAGGCTAGCAATTAATATAAAAAATGATAGTAAAAGTTTTTATAAATATATAAAAAGGAATAGAGTGGCTAGAGTGAATGTTGGACCCTTGGAGGACGAGAGGGGGGAGTTAATAGTGGGAAATGAGGATATGGCTGAGTCTTTAAATAAGTTTTTTGTGTCGGTCTTCACGGTGGAGGACACAAATAGTTTGCCAAATATTAATGAAAGAGGGTTGGCAGCAGGAGAAATACTTAATACAATTAATGTGACCAGAGAGGCAGTGCTGGGTAGACTAATGGGACTGAAGGTGGACAAGTCCCCGGGTCCGGATGGAATGCATCCCAGGGTATTGAAAGAAATGTCAGAGGTAATAGTGGATGCGTTAGTGATTATTTATCAAAACTCGTTGCATTCTGGGGTAGTGCCGGTTGATTGGAAAACGGCTAATGTTACGCCGCTGTTTAAAAAAGGAAGAAGACAAAAGGCGGGTAACTATAGGCCGGTCAGCTTAACGTCTGTAGTAGGGAAAATGCTGGAATCCATTATTAAAGAGGAGATAGCAGGGCATCTGGATAGAAATGGTTCGATCAATCAGACGCAGCATGGATTCATGAGGGGAAAGTCGTGCTTGACGAACATGTTGGATTTTTATGAAGATGTGACTAGGGCGGTTGATGGAGGAGAACCGGTGGATGCGGTGTTTTTGGATTTCCAAAAGGCGTTTGATAAGGTGCCCCATAAAAGGCTGCTGAAGAAGATTAGGGCACACGGAGTTGGGGGTAGTGTGTTAAAGTGGATTGGGGACTGGCTATCCGACAGGAAGCAAAGAGTCGGAATAAATGGGTGTTTTTCCGGTTGGAGGAAGGTAACTAGTGGCGTGCCGCAGGGATCGGTACTCGGGCCGCAACTGTTTACCATTTATATAGATGATCTGGAGGAGGGGACGGAGTGTAGGGTAACGAAGTTTGCAGACGACACAAAGATAAGTGGAAAAGTGAATCGTGTGGAGGACGGAGAAGATCTGCAGAGAGATTTGGACAGGCTGAGTGAGTGGGCGAGGATATGGCAAATGGAGTATAACGTTGAGAAATGCGAGGTAATACACTTTGGAGGAAATAATAACAAATGGGATTACTATCTCAATGGAAACAAATTAAAACATGCTACCGTGCAAAGGGACCTGGGGGTCCTTGTGCATGAGACGCAAAAGCCCAGTCTGCAGGTACAAGAGGTGATCAAGAATGCAAATGGGATGTTGGCCTATATCGCGAGGGGGATCGAATATAAAAGCAGGGATGTCTTGATGCACCTGTACAGGGCATTGGTGAGGCCGCAGCTGGAATACTGTGTGCAGTATTGGTCCCCTTATAGAACATAGAACATAGAACATTACAGCACAGAACAGGCCCTTCGGCCCACGATGTTGTGCCGACCTTCATCTGAAACCAAGATCAAGCTATCCCACTCCCTACCATCCTGGTGTGCTCCATGTGCCTATCCAATAACCGCTTAAATGTTCCTAAAGTGTCTGACTCCACTATCACTGCAGGCAGTCCATTCCACACCCCAACCACTCTCTGCGTGAAGAACCTACCTCTGATATCCTTCCTATATCTCCCACCATGAACCCTATAGTTATGCCCCCTTGTAATAGCTCCATCCACCCGAGGAAATAGTCTTTGAACGTTCACTCGATCTATCCCCTTCATCATTTTATAAACCTCTATTAAGTCTCCCCTCAATCTCCTCCGCTCCAGAGAGAACAGCCCCAGCTCCCTCAACCTTTCCTCATAAGACCGACACTCCAAACCAGGCAGCATCCTGGTAAATCTCCTCTGCACTCTTTCCAGCGCTTCCACATCCTTCTTATAGTGAGGTGACCAGAACTGCACGCAATATTCCAAATGCGGTCTCACCAAGGTCCTGTACAGTTGCAGCATAACCCCACGGCTCTTAAACTCCAACCCCCTGTTAATAAAAGCTAACACACTATATGCCATCTTCACAGCTCTATCCACTTGAGTGGCAACCTTTAGAGATCTGTGGATATGGACCCCAAGATCTCTCTGTTCCTCCACAGTCTTCAGAACCCTACCTTTGACCCTGTAATCCACATTTAAATTAGTCCTACCAAAATGAATCACCTCACATTTATCAGGGTTAAACTCCATTTGCCATTTTTCAGCCCAGCTTTGCATCCTATCTATGTCTCTTTGCAGCCTACAACAGCCCTCCACCTCATCCACTACTCCACCAATCTTGGTGTCATCAGCAAATTTACTGATCCACCCTTCAGCCCCCTCCTCTAAGTCATTAATAAAAATCACAAAGAGCAGAGGACCAAGCACCGATCCCTGCGGCACTCCGCTAGCAACCTGCCTCCAGTCCGAAAATTTTCCATCCACCACCACCCTCTGTCTTCGATCAGATAGCCAGTTACCTATCCAATCGGCCAACTTTCCCTCTATCCCACACCTCCTTACTTTCATCATAAGCCGACCATGGGGGACCTTATCAAACGCCTTACTAAAACCCATGTATATGACATCAACCGCCCTACCTTCATCAACACACCTAGTTACCTCCTCAAAAAATTCTATCAAATTTGTGAGGCACGATTTGCCCTTCACAAATCCGTGCTGACTATCCCGGATTAATCCGCATCTTTATAAATGGTCGTAAATCCCATCCCTAAGGACCTTTTCCATCAATTTACCAACCACCGAAGTCAGACTAACCGGTCTATAATTACCAGGGTCATTTCTATTCCCTTTCTTAAACAGAGGAACAACATTCGCCACTCTCCAGTCCTCTGGCACCATCCCCGTGGACAGCGAGGAAGGATATATTGGCATTGGAGGGAGTGCAGAGAAGGTTCACCAGGTTGATACCGGAGATGAGGGGTTTGGATTATGAGGAGAGGCTGAGGAGATTGGGTTTGTACTCGTTGGAGTTTAGAAGGATGAGGGGGGATCTTATGGAGACTTATAAGATAATGCGGGGGCTGGATAGGGTGGAGGCGGAGAGATTCTTTCCACTTAGTAAGGAAGTTAAAACTAGAGGACACAGCCTCAAAATAAAGGGGGGTCGGTTTAAGACAGAGTTGAGGAGGAACTTCTTCTCCCAGAGGGTGGTGAATCTCTGGAATTCTCTGCCCACTGAGGTGGTGGAGGCTACCTCGCTGAATATGTTTAAAGCGCGGATGGATGGATTCCTGATCGGTAAGGGAATTAAGGGTTATGGGGATCAGGCGGGTAAGTGGTACTGATCCACGTCAGATCAGCCATGATCTTATTGAATGGCGGGGCAGGCTCGAGGGGCTAGATGGCCTACTCCTGCTCCTATTTCTTATGTTCTTATGTTCTTATGAACAGTGCGTGATATTCAAACAACTGGTCCAGAATGCTCAGCGGGAGTTTATCCCAATCAAAAAGAGGGATTCCATGAGAAAGAGGCAAAATCCATGGTTAACAAAGGAGGTCAAGGACAATGTTAAATTGGAAAGCAGGATATACAAAGTGGTGAGGGATAGTAGTAGATCAGAGGCCTGGGAAGTTTTTAGGATCTAGCAGCAAAAGACCAAAAAGATCATAAGAAGGGAGAAATGAATTTTGAGAAAATCTTTCTTGCAGCATTAAAACAAGTGGAAATAATTCCTATGATATATGAAAAGGAAGTGGGCAGCTAAGGTAAATGTGAGACCTCTACTGAACAAGGCGGGTGAATTGATAACAGCAAACATAGAAATGGAAAATATGCTAAATAAATATTTTGCATCTGTCTTTAACATGGAAGACATTGAAAATATCAGTTATCAGTTGGACTGATTTAAAATAACATTGTAGAACTTACAAAAATCCCAATCACAAGGGATAGAGCATTAGAGAAAGTCAAAGGGTTAAAGGTGGACAAGTTGCCAGGACCCGATGAACTGCATACTAGGGTTTTAATGGAAGTGGCTGAAGAGATAGTGAACCCATTGGTCGAAATTTTTCATAAATCACTAAATTCCGGGAGTGTTCGCATGGATTGAAAACTGACTGTCAAGTGGAAAACAAAGAGTTGGAAATATAGGTCCTTTCCAGAGCAGAAAAATGTTACAAGTACTGCAGAGATCAATTCTTGGCCCACAACTGTTCACTATTTACATTAATGGCTGGGAGGAAAGAACAGCATGTAATGTTTCCAAATTTGCCGATGATCCAAAGATAGATGGAAGGACAGGTTGTGATGAGGGTATTGTGATTCTGCAATGAGATATAGATAGATTCTGTGACTGGGTGAAAACTTGGCAAATGCAGTTTAATGTGGAGAGAGACTGCAGGTGAGTGAAGTATAGATGCATCTAGGTGTTCTAGTGCATGAATCACAAAAACTAGCAAGCAGGTCCAACAACCAGTTAAGTAGGCAAACGGCATTTGCGCCATTATTGAAAGGGGGTTGGAGTTTAAAAATAGGGGGCATGATTCTCTTGGCCCACTGTGCTTCTCTGGACACCCTGGCACTGCCACCAGGCACTGGGCAATGCCAAAGGGGTGGGGCCTGGGGGGCAGGGCCTACTAGGAGGCAGGGCCGATCAGTGGTGGTGGGGGCGGGGGCCCACTATGCACTCTGCATTCGGGGTCAGTGAGGTTGGGAGGGAGGGATCGATTGGGGCTGGACATGAGGAGGGGAAGGTTGGGCTGGACATGGGGGTGAGGAGGGTTGGATTGGACATGGGGGTAGGGTGTCATGGAGGTTGGCGATCGGTGGGGGATCACGGGGGCCAGCGAGTGGGGAGGGGGGCTTGGGAAGCAACCAGGAGGCCTGCGATCAGGGTGGTTGGGGAAGTAATTGGAAATCTAGTGATCAGGAGGCAATCGATGGGGGGAGCTAGTGTGCATGCTCTCCACTGACAGATCGGCGCATGCGCAGTGGCCTCCTCAGCGGGCTAATGCCAGCCTCTCCAGCTGGTTCAGGTTCCGCCTCTCCCTCCCCAACTCCCACCCTCTGCCCCGCCCCCCCCCCACCCCCCGCCCCCCTCTCCCCCCACCCAGCGTGAATCACATTACGGACTCTGTGATGCACTTGAGTCCCAGAGTTTCATTCCACTCAGCTCACCCAAGAAACGGGCGAGTAAAATTCCCGTATCCCTGCCTGTTGGGCACTTAGATTTTTTTGGGACAATCACTCCCAGGGAGTTTTGTTGCAATTGGAAAGGGTGTTGGTGAGGCCTCACCTGGAATACTGCATACGGTTTTGGTCCCCTTACCTAAAAGAGGATATATTAACATTGGAGGCAGTCCAAAGGAGATTCGCCAGGCTAATTCCTGGCATGAGATGGTTTTCCTAACAAGAGAGACTAAATAGTCTGGGTCTGTATTCCTTAGAGTTTAGAAGAGTGAGGTGTGATCTTATTCAAATATATAAGATCCTGAGGGGGCTTGATTGGGTCGATGGTAAGATGCTTTCACTCATGGGAGAGTCTCGAACAAGGGGACATAGCTGCAAGATAAAGGGCCGGACATTTCAAACTGAGGTGTGTAGAAATTTCTTCTTACAGAGGGAGGTGAATCTCTGGAATTTTCTGCCCCAAAGGGTGGTGGAGAATGGCTTGAAGGGCCGGTGACCTATTCCTGCTTCTATTTCTGTTGTTCTTGGGTTCTTTGATGACAATAAGGCAATACAGTGTCTCCTTATTTAGTAAAGGAATACTTCCGCTGGGGAGCTGATCCAGTAATAGCCACAACTAATATTTATTTAGTACCTTTAATGAATTGAAATGTCCCAACAGACTTCACAGGAGCGTTATAACAAAAAAATTGATACTGAGTTCAAAGGAGATATTGAGGCAGAATCACACAAACATAGAATAGTTACAGCACAGAAACATCAAAGAAGTAGGATTTGGGACTAACTTAAGCCAAAGAAAAGGAAAGAGAGAGAAAGGTTCAGGAGGGAATTCAGAACTGAGGATCATGGCAGCTGAAGGCATGGTTAGTGGAGCATATTTATCCTGAACTAAAACACTCAGCAGGTACTTATTTTTTAAAGATTAATTTCTCAATTTGTGTTCAAGATTCTTGCCAGCACATTTGACAATATTGAACTCACAATTTAACCATGTGCCCCATTCAAAAACATATGAAACAATTAAGTCCTTTATTTAGAATATATTAAAATCTCGTTCCCATCCATATGAAATCCACGCAGATATTTTCAGCTAAGAATTTTTTTTCAATTCTCCATTCCATTCCAAATATAGTTTACAAATCAGTCACCCTGACATTTGTAGGTGAAAACCTTTGTTTAACTGTGTCTGTGAGATGATGCCATTACCGGGATTGGATTTCCTTTGGTGAATGAAATGTATTTTGATTTACTTTAAATGTAGACAGACACATACTGCACATATAGTACTAGTTCTTCCTGTCAGTTTGAAAATACCTGGAGCATATAAAGCCTTGTCAAGCATACCATTTATAGCTGGCATTTTCCAGTAAATGTCAATCATTGACAGAAACTTAATGGTTGAGGTAAATCGAAGGCTTTTTGCCAGGAAGTAGGAATATGAAGTGCTATGAATAGCTTATTACTTTCTTCACTGCAACACAGTTCTTAGGAAAGAAAGAAGTTAAACTACAGAGCTGAGCTTGACAAGATGCAGAATCGGTGAGATGTACAGGCTTCCCCCTCTTCAATCCCTCAGATACAGGACATTCGTCCTCTTCTCCACTGCATTCAGCAGAACTTCTAGTGATGAATCGCTGAATTGGGGTGTCAGTACTCCTTGGGTCTTTTTTGTACCTTTTGGTACTTAATCAAAAAGCCAATTAAATCAAATCAGAGTCCCGACATGAGGGACAAACCAGATCCAAGCTAACGAGACAGAATATGCATCCCATCTTGGGCTCGATCAAACAAGATTCAAGCTGACAGTATGAGGCGTTACACACCCTCCCAGTCTCGATCTAAGCTTCATCTGAGCCAAAAGGCCCAGATGGCTTTAAAAAATTGGATCAGGTGATGCCTCAGCTTAATCTCATTGGCTACCCTGGGAGCTCACACTTGATCTTAGCCTAAAGGCCGATGTATTCCTTAGGTTCTGCGTTCTATGACCTGGTCTGTAGGTGAGAGCATAATAAAGCTGTAGATGTCTAGGCACCTTTTAAATTAGGCATCTGGATATGACGGTGTACATGCAACTTCCTGCCCCTCTCCTCACTCCTCCCCCTGCGAACAACATCAGGAACACCTGGCTGTATAAATGATGAACGCAGCATCATGTGATTTCCACAGGAACAACCCTCTGCACTTCTTCTCGTTTCCCGCTCCCCACCACAGGACTTAGACATGGAGCGGCAAATCCTGGCCCCTATTGAATCAGATGCTTGTTACTGTGAAAATATTCCTGGAGAAACAATAATTTTCTTCAGAAATTGGACATTCCATGGACACAAAGAATAGAGGTCCCAATGATTGTCTGATTTCAAAATGGTCCAGATAATGACAGCATCTGTGAAAAGATTAGCTTTTCAGGTTGATGACCTTACTTTAGAAATGGGAAAAGTTAGAGATGTAATACATTTTAACAATGGTGGGGGGAGGAACAAAGGGGAAGGTTTATGATAGAGTGGAGGGCGAGAGAGGTTAAATGACAGAAATTATAGACTCCCTACAGTGTAGAAGGAGGCCATTTGGCCCATTGAGTCTGCACTGACCACAATCCCACCCAGGCCCTATTCCAGTAACCTCACATATTTATCCTACTAATCCCCCTGACACGAAGCAGCAATTTAGCGTGGGCCAATCAACCTAACCTGCACATCTTTGGACAGTGGGAGGAAACCGGAGCACCCGGAGGAAACCCACGCAGACATGGGGAGAATGTGCAAACTCCACACAGACAGTGACCCAAGCCAGGAATTGAATGTAGGTCCCTGGCGCTGTGAGGCAGCAGTGCTAACCACTGTGCCACCATGCCTCCCAATGAACCCTTGATCACAATCAAAGGAAGTTAATAGAATCAGTAATGAAACAAAATATGTATCTAGATGAGCTGTGAATAACTCAATGATAAACACTTGCCATCCAAAAGCAAAAGAGGAAAAAAGAGAGAAACAAGAGAGAAATGTCAAGACCAATAAAGAGAAAGGAAACAAAATAGAGGCCCAGGTTATGATCTGGAATTGTCGAACTTAATGTTGAGTCCAGAAGGCTGCAAAATGCTCAGTCAAGAGATGATGTACTGTTCCTTGAGCTTACATTGAGCTTCATTGGAACACTATAGGAGGCTGAGGACAGAAAGGTCAAAGTGAAAGCACAGAGGGGAATTAAAAGCATAGGTGACTGGAAGATCAGGGTCATGACTGCAAACTGAATGATGGTATCTGTAAAGCTTTCATCTAATCTGTGCCTAGCCTTCCCAGTGTAGAGATGAGCAAACCATGAACAGTGAATACAGCAAAGTAAATTGAAAGTACAAACAAGTTGCTTCTTCACTTGGAAGGAATGTTGGAGGCCTTGGACAGAGAGAAGGAAGAATGTAAAAGAGCAGGTGTTCCACATGGAAAAGTAATGTAGGGAAGGGAATGGGAGTGGGGATGATTGAAGAATGGAGCAGTATGTCACAGAGGGAACAGTCTCTTCAGAATGCTGAAGGTGGAGGCGAAGATAAGTGGAGATAGGTGGAGGAGGATGATGGTGGATGGGAACTAGTTGGGCCTCCAATAAAAGGAGAAGTGGAGAGCTCTCAGACTCTCCAGATGAGGATAGTGGTGGATTAGATGTTCATGGTGAAAAGGAGATGGTTAGGGGCAAGAAACTGGAAACTGTTAAAGTGATGGAGGGAACAATAGATTGGAAGAGACTGGACAAGAGGAGAGAAAAATAGAGGCAGGATAGGAATGAATCAGTTCAATGGGACTGGAACAATGAGAGGGCCAGAGCCATCCTGTTTTCTAGATCTTGGGGAAGATGGTATAAGTGGGCTGATCAAAGATGAAAGATAATAGGGTTCGAAGCCATTGAGGCAAGATCTCCAGAGGCGATTAGATCAGTGTTGGTCCTGAAATGAGAGCTTGATATTTGTTGGTGTGATCTTGGTCCAGGTAGAGGACGGAGGAGGTATCATGGAGTATTTGGCTACTGCAAGGTGAAGGACCTTATGGCAGAAAACAACAGAACCACCTGATGCACCATCAATCGAGCAAAGACTAGTTTGTATGCAAGAACAAATAGGCTTTTATTAGCAAAAGACTTGGAGCACACCCCTGCCGATGAACTGGTCCAGACTGAGGCAGGGGGGTGGGGAGCAGTCACCTTTATACCTGGACCGGGGGGGGGAGGAGTCTCGGGTAGGGCCGGCAGGGATGTGTCCAGGCATGTCACATAAACAGGTAATAAGCTAACAGTGGTTTACCACACCACCCATGTCAGCAGATTTGATGACAATATCCAGGTCAGCTCTAAGAGAACACTGCTTCAAGTTCAGAGAGAGACAGATGAGTGGAGTGAGGGGAGCAGGGAAGTTGAGATGGTCAGTTTTCTGCCCCAATTCTCAATGAAAAGATCTAGAGAGGGTAAGAGGCCAGAGTGAAGGATCCAGGTAGAGGGGAGAATATTAGGGACGACTAAAAGGGTCTGCTTTGTGGGAAAAAAGACTGTGAGCCAAAGAAATGGGTGCAGATTTGTCAGAAGACACAAAAGATGCAATGAAACAATGGACCAGGAGAGCTTTGATATAGGATGAGTCAGTACTGCTGAAGTGAAGGGTTAAGAATGTGCATGTGGCAGCTAAGCGTGTGGCACTGAGTTTATCTTGGGAAACAGCGGTTTGAGGAATGTTGATGTTGAAGAAATAACTATAATTAAGGTGGATGTGATACATGAAGGGTGGATTTTTATTGGGCATCCATGTGGAAAATGTTGGAGTCAGATCCAAATGTGATTGTGAAAGTAAGTTTCTTGTTTAGTTTCTACACTGAGTGCAGACTATGTTGCAGTAAAACAAGCTGTTCTGAGTTATTTTAACCTTGTCCCAGAATGGAAGAGAATTTAAAAAGTGTTACACAATTCACTTGGATGAAACCACAAAGAACTATTACAAATATGCAATTTGCAAGGAATTAATGTCAAAAATCTCTTATAAAAAAGGAATATGTAGGAATGATTTCTGGATCAGAAAATACATTTGAAACGTCTCACCACTTTGTGCTTAGTTTGCTATTTCTCTAATTGCACTCTGAGTGATGAGGCCAGGTAGGGTTTTGCCTCATCAAGTAGAACCCATAGAACCATAGAATCCTTATGGTGCAGAAGGAGGCCATTTGCCCATCAAGTCTGCAATGACTCTCTGAAAAAGCCCTCCCCATCACACCACTCCACTCCCCCACCCCCATAACCCCATGCATTTACCATGGCGAATCCACCTGACCCTTACTCACCTTGGACACCAAGGACAATTTAGCAATCCACTAAATCTGCACATTTTTGGACTGTGGGAGGAAACCGGAGCACCCGGAAGAAATACACACAGACACAGGAAGAACGTGCAAACTGCACACAGACAATCACCCAAGGCCCAACTGAACCCAGGTCCCTTCCGCTGTGAGGGAGCAGTACTAACCACTCTGGCACCATGCTGCCACGTGCTATACAAATGCTATGCAAATATCTTACATGCTTTCATATCTGTCTCTTTTGTCTGAAAATTTGTCACAATGAAAGCTGGTCACTGGATAAACTGTTGGAATGGGTGATCGATTTCAAAATGTGGCAGAAAGCTAATGCCACCAGTTACAAGTTGGGCAATTCCGCAGTGTCACACTCATGCAATATAAACTTATGAGCTATAAATGTGGTCTTATAAAGTATAAAACTGAAATGGACACTCTCTATGAATTAAAATGGAATTGAGAGACCAAATGACCTTTCCTTTCCCACCAATACACATGGAACTGCAAGGATCCTGAATTAATTTTCAAGTGTGGAAAAATCTTGATGAAGACATTAAAGCACAAACAATCTCTCAGGATATGTCTTTGAGAAAGTAATTAAAATTCAAGTGACCCTTTCTGTGGTAAGTGGCTGGGCTTCTCCAACTAATTTAAAAGACTAGTTTCACAATGTAGTTTACAAATTTTTGGGCCTGACCTTTCATCCTCAAGGCAGGTAGTAGGGAAATTCCTGCGTTGATCTGCCTGCCTCTGGAGAAAGTGCCAGCAAGGTGGAATCTTCATTGCTGAGGGACAATTGCAGGCTGGAGTTAGGCCAGTCAACCTTGGCTGAAATGTGGAAGCTGCCACAGGGACTGTTGGGTGGTGAGGAGGACTGTTTAAAAGGTTTGCCTTAGTTCTGTGGGACTTTGTCCTATTCAAAATCAAAACTCAAAGGTTATTCTCCGCACAACACCCAATGGATTCTGAGGCGGGGCTGGAGGGCATTAAATTGCATGGAGAAGTGCCCTCAGGGATCTTGACTGCCCCAACCTAGTAGCAATTTTATGGTGGGGCCAACAGAGCCTCAGAGGGGAAGCCCACCCTTGCCCCAGTGAAGGTCCTTACATGGTGATGTAACGGCCACATAATGGCCTATTTCTACACGTACTCAATTTTCAGGCTGGCAGGCAGATGACAGCTCAGGGGAAGAAACCTATAATTGAACAGTGTTTGATCTTGGCCCAAGGGAGGGGTGATGCTTCCATCAGAAACCTCCTTATGGCCCGGTCACCTCCGGCCCTCCCTCCCCCCAAGTCTATACCCCATAGATCCTGATAGTGCCCCTAGGCGTTCCCCACCATACCCACCCTGACACCCCTTACACTTACCTATCCTCCTGGCACTTAGTTCCAGGCAGCTTCCTGCAGTGACTCTTCCGGCCACTGCAGCACTATGCCTGTAGGCACTGGCGAACTGTTGGCCAATCATATTGGCTGGTGGCTCTCCAAGGCAGAACTTCCTCCTGACTGAAGACTGAGGTCTTGCCTTATGCTAACCATTGCTTGTTAGAGTGTAATGTAGCATCAGGGCTTTTAACGTCAGTGGGGATGTGTTACCTATGGATTCTTCCAATGGTGAGGCTCGCCTGAAAATTCAGCCAAAAGCTCAGCTTTCACCTCTCACACTCCTTTATCCATCACAAACTTCCCATGCCCCAAACTTCCTTATGCCAGGCTATGCCCTTGCCCCCTGCACATGGTCCCTCTTCCACCTATACCCCTTGAATGTGACCCTGCTATTTAAAAATGGGAGGGAGAAAACAGGGAATTACAGACCAGCTAGCCTAACATCAGTGGTAGAGAAGTCATTGATGAAGCAGCTGAAGATTGTTGGGCCCAGGACACTATCCTGAGGAACTGCTGCAGTGATATCCTAGATCTTCAGTCGTAAGTAGTAAATTATTGAAAATGACATTATCATACCCAGTTAAGAGCGTGACAAAATAAAATATGTATTTCATTCAGTGTGGAATCTTTGGAACTGAATTTTCTTTTTAAAAGGACAATATATGCTGCAAAAAAGGTTATCAAAGGTTGTCTGAACTGTTTTGTAAATTCAAAAACTGTCATCTCTGTCTCACAAGGACAAAAGAGTACTTTCCAGACCAAGAGGTGTCAACCATTTATACCCTGATAACATTCAAAAGACATTCCTGAATTGAGTCTTTCTGAAAAAATGATGTGGAGATGCTGGCATTAGACTGGGGTAGGCACAGTAAGTAGTTTAACAACACAAGGTTAAAGTCCAACAGGTTTATTTGGTAGCACGAGCTTTCGGAGCGCTGCCCCTTCATCAGACTCACCTCATGAAGGGGCAGCGCTCCGAAAGCTTGTGCTACCAAATAAACCTGTTGGACTTTAACCTGGTGTTGTGAGACCACTTACTGTTTCTGAAAAAATACACTGATTGTCTCATCCCCTTCAGAATGAATGTCTTCAAACAATAAACCAGATTGTGCTGAATCAACCTAAGACCACCACCATATTTGTGAAAAGAGAATTGTGCAAAGCCATATGGCATCATGTTGGTCTCCCTTTGTAATATTTGAATACTGTCTGGAGAGACACCAGTAGCACTAACTTCTATGTCTTAAGAGCTGGAGACCGTACCATAGACCATAGAACCATAGAAAATTACAGCTCAGAAACAGGCCTTTTGCCCCTTCTTGTCTGTGCCGAACCATTTTATGCCTCGTCCCACTGACCTGCACTTGGACCATATCCCTCCACACCCCTCTCATCCATGAACCCGTCCAAGTTTTTCTTAAATGTTAAAAGTGACCCTGCATTTACCACTTTATCCGGCAGCTCATTCCACATTCTCACCACTCTCTGCGTGAAGAAGCTGATGCGCGATATTACTCACGAGGCTTGAGATGCTCAAGGAAATAAAGGCTTTTATTTACTATTACAACGAAGCTACCATATATAGTACACGATCCCAGACTGAGGGGTCCCAGACAGAGCAGTGACCTTTATACGTCTCCCAGGAGGCGGAGCCCGACTGGGATGTACCATAATAACTATAATACAGGTAGAACAGCCCAACCCTAACCCCAACAGTAACAAGTAGAACAACCCAACCCTAACCCCAACAGCAACATATATACAGACTCGTAGTACTGGCCAGACCCTGGCTCAGTACTACCTAGTGGGAACCAACGATGGTTCACCACATTCACCCCTCCTTTGAAGACAAAGGCCGGCGGGGTACAAAAAAAACACAGAATAATTTGTCATCAGTCTATAAGTTCAGACGGTCAGGGGGACCGCACCGTCGTTGTGACCTCCTCAACACCGATGATGACACCGGAGTAGGCGCTCGCGGTGGCGTCCTCCCCAAGGCGATGTCCAACTGTTCCTCCACAGTCTCACGGGCCGGTTGACCCCGAGGTGATGACAATCCGTTGAGTTCCGACACGCCTTGAAGTGGCGACCATCTCCTGGACTCAGGCAAGCTGTACATGGGAGTAAAAGGGTTAAGTGATGGTCCCGATGCTGCCCGCGCCGTGTCAGGAGGGGAAACAATAGTTGGGGGATCACTAACAGGAGGTATGGGAGCGACAGGGGTTTCTAAGTCCCCTGCTGGCGCCAGGTCTCGAATCGAAACTGTGTCCTCTCGCCCGTCAGGGTATGCCACATAGGCATACTGAGGGTTGGCGTGGAGGAGATGGACCTGTTAAACCAACGGGTCGGACTTGCGGGCCCTAACATGTCGCCGCAGGATGACAGGTCCTGAGTACGTCAACCAAGACGGTAATGAGGTCCCAGAGGAAGACTTCCAAGGGAATGAAAACAGCCTCTCATGGGGAGTAGCGTTGGTTGCCGTACACAGGAGTGAGCGGATGGAGTGGAACGCATCAGGGAGCACCTCTTGCCAACGGGAGACTGAAGGCTTTTTGACTTCAACGCCAGTAAGACAGCCTTCCAGACTGTAGCATTCTCACGTTCCACCTGTCCGTTACCTCTCGGGTTGTAGCTCGTGGTTCTACGAGAGGCAATCCCGTATGAGAGCAGGTATTGCCTCAAGTCATCGCTCATGAACGACGAGCCCCTATCGCTGTGAATGTAGCAGGGGTACCCGAACAGGGTGAAAAGATCATGAAATGCCTTGATAACCGTGGCAGCGGTTGTATCAGAGCAGGGAATAACAAAAGGGAATCTTGAGTACTCATCAATGATGTTGAGGAAGTACACATTCCGATCTGTCGAGGGAAGGGGGCTCTTAAAGTCCACACTCAGTCTTTCGAAGGGACGAGTGGCCTTGACGAGTTGTGCCCTGTCAGGTCGGTAAAAGTGCGGTTTGCATTCCGCGCATACCCGACAGCTTCTCGTTATGCACCTGACATCCTCCACCGAGTAGGGTAGATTGTCGGCTTTTACGAAGTGGTAGAGCCGAATGACCCCTGGATGGCAGAGGTCATTGTGGAGAGCCTGCAAACGGTCCTCCTGTATACTGGCGCATGTTCGACGCGACAGGGCATCCGAGGGCTCATTGAGTTTCCCTGGACGATACATGATGTCGTAATTATAGGTGGAGAGTTCGATTCTCCACCTCAAGATCTTGTCGTTCTTGATCTTGCCCCGTAACGTGTTATTGAACATGAACGCCACGGACCGCTGGTCCGTGATCAGGGTGAACCGTTTTCCCGCCAAGTAATGGCGCCAATGCCTGACGGCCTCCACAGTGGCCTGGGCCTCCTTTTCCACCGCTGAATGTCGAATTTCGGGGCTTTGGAGGGTGCGAGAAAAAAAGGCGACGGGCCTGCCCGCCTGGTTAAGCGTGGCGGCCAGGGCGAAATCAGATGCATCGCTCTCCACCTGAAAGGGGATGCACTCATCGACAGCGTGCATCGTGGCTTTCGCGATGTCGGCTTTTAGTTTATCAAAGGCCAATCGAGCCTCTGGTGCTAGGGGAAAGGTAGATTTGATGAGCGGACGGGCTTTGTCCGCGTAATTGGGAACCCACTGTGCGTAGTAAGAGAAGAAGCCTAAGCATCTTCTCAGTGCTTTTGCACGAGTGGGCAGGGGAAGTTCAAGGAGGGGATGCATACGGACTGGATCAGGGCCAATGACCCTGTTTTCCACCACGTATCCGAGGATGGCTAAGCGGCGCGTACGAAATACACACTTCTCCCTGTTGTAGGTCAGATTCAGGCGAGATGCAGTGCGTAGGAACTTAAGGAGAGTGGTATCGTGGTCCTGCTGGTCATGGCCGCAGATGGTGACGTTATCCAGGTACGGAAAGGTAGCCCGCAGTCCGTTATGGTCCACCATTCGGTCCATAGCCCGCTGGAAGACCGAGACCCCATTGGTGACACCAAAAGGAACCCTGAGAAAGTGATACAAGCGACCATCCGCCTCAAAAGCCGTGTATTGTCGGTCCTCTGGGCGAATGGGGAGTTGGTGGTAGGCAGACTTTAGGTCGATGGTGGAGAACACCCGGTACTGCGCAATCTGGTTGACCATGTCAGATATGCGCAGGAGGGGATACGCATCCAGCTGCGTGTATCTATTAATGGTCTGACTATAGTCAATGACCATCCGGGGTTTGTTCCCACTCTTGACCACCACGACCTGCGCTCTCCATGGACTAGCGCTAGATTGTATGATCCCTTCCTTGAGGAGCCGCTGAACTTCAGATCGAATGAAGATCCGATCCTCAGCGCTGTAACGCCTACTCTTAGTCGCGATGGCACAAGATTCTGGAACAGGGAGGGTGTGGTAATCTTCAGCGTCGAGAGGCTACAGGCGGGGCACGTTGGGCAATTTGGAGGCTGCTGTTCTCCCACTGAAAGCGGAGGGAGTGGCCCACCGTACTGTAGGGTTACACTCTTCAAGTGGACCATGAAATTTAGTCCGAGGAGTATTGGCGCGCAAAGGTGCGGTAACACCAGGAGCTTGAAGCTCTCGTAAACCGTGCCCTGTACCATTAAATTTACCACGCAACTCCCTAGCACGGTGACAGACCGGGACCTTGATGCCATCGAAATCGTCTGCTTGACAGGTTGGATCTGGAGGCCACACCACTTCACAGCGTCTGGGTGAATAAAACTCTCCATGCTCCCGCTGTCAAACAGACAATAAATCAAGCGTTTGTTTACCTGTATGTCCATCATAGACTTGTCGAGTCTGTGAGGCTTGGCCTGGTCCAGGATGATCGACGCCACCGTTGGTTCATGAGCGTCACTGCAAGCAGCTGAGATGGATGAAGATTACCCCTGCTGGTCGTTCACAGTCGGTGCCGACCAAAATGGCTGCTCCCATACGTCGCACGTGGGTGATGGCACCAAAATCAGCGACCCCTGGTGGTCGCGCAACTCTTGCGACTCCGTCGTCTACTCCTACCTCTCCCAGGAGGCGGAGCCCGACTGGGATGTACCATAATAACTATAATACAGGTAGAACAGCCCAACCCTAACCCCAACAGTAACAAGTAGAACAACCCAACCCTAACCCCAACAGCAACATATATACAGACTCGTAGTACTGGCCAGATCCTGGCTCAGTACTACCTAGTGGGAACCAACGATGGTTCACCACAGAAGCCCCCCCTAATATTCCCTTTAAACTTTTCTCCTTTCACCCTTAACCCATGCCCTCTGGTTTTTTTCTCCCCTAGCCTCAGCGGAAAAAGCCTGCTTGCATTCACTCTATCTATACCCATCAAAATCTTATACACCTCTATCAAATCTCCCCTCAATCTTCTACGCTCCAGGGAATAAAGTCCCAACCTATTCAATCTCTCTCTGTAACTCAGCTTCTCAAGTCCCGGCAACATCCTTGTGAACCTTCTCTGCACTCTTTCAATCTTATTTACATCCTTCCTGTAACTAGGTGGCCAAAACTGTACACAATACTCCAAATTCGGCCTCACCAATGCCTTATATAACCTTACCATAACACTCCAACGTTTATACTCGATACTCCGATTTATAAAGGCCAATGTACCAAAGGCACTCTTTACGACCCTATCCACCTGTGACGCCACTTTTAGGGAATTCTGTACCTGTATTCCCAGATCCCTCTGTTCAACTGCACTCTTCAGAATCCTACCATTTACCCTGTACGTTCTCCTTTGGTTTGTCCTTCCAAAGTGCAATATCTCACACTTGTCTGTGTTAAATTCCATTTGCCATTTTTCAGCCCATTTTTCTAGTTGGTCCAAATCCCTCTGCAAGCTTTGAAAAGCTTCCTCACTGTCCACTACACCTCCAATCTTTGTATCATCAGCAAACTTGCTGATCCAATTTACCACATTATCATCCAGATCATTGATATAGATGACAAACAACAATGGACCCAACACCGATCCCTGCGGCACACCACTATGTGGAGATGCCGGCGTTGGACTGGGGTAAACACAGTAAGAAGTTTAACAACACCAGGTTAAAGTCCAACAGGTTTATTTGGTAGCAAAAGCCACACAAGCTTTCGAGGCTCTGAGCCCCTTCTTCAGGTGAGTGGGAATTCTGTTCACAAACAGAACTTATAAGACACAGACTCAATTTACATGAATAATGGTTGGAATGCGAATACTTACAACTAATCCAGTCTTTAAGAAACAAAACAATGGGAGTGGAGAGAGCATCAAGACAGGCTAAAAAGATGTGTATTGTCTCCAGACAAGACAGCCAGTGAAACTCTGCAGGTCCACGCAACTGTGGGAGTTACAAATAGTGTGACATAAATTCTGATTCTAGGATCGCATGATAAAGACTCAGGAGGAAAAAAGCAGAAATATTTATGTGAAATAGTGTGACATAAACCCAATATCCCGGTTGAGGCCGTCCTTGTGTGTGCGGAACCTGGCTATCAGTTTCTGCTCCGCGACTCTGCGCTGTCGTGTGTCGCGAAGGCCGCCTTGGAGAACGCTTACCCGAATATCAGAGGCCGAATGCCCGTGACCGCTGAAGTGCTCCCCAACAGGAAGAGAACAGTCTTGCCTGGTGATTGTCGAGCGGTGTTCATTCATCCGTTGTCGACAATCACCAGGCAAGACTGTTCTCTTCCTGTTGGGGAGCACTTCAGCGGTCACGGGCATTCGGCCTCTGATATTCGGGTAAGCGTTCTCCAAGGCGGCCTTCGCGACACACGACAGCGCAGAGTCGCGGAGCAGAAACTGATAGCCAGGTTCCGCACACACAAGGACGGCCTCAACCGGGATATTGGGTTTATGTCACACTATTTCACATAAATATTTCTGCTTTTTTCCTCCTGAGTCTTTATCATGCGATCCTAGAATCAGAATTTATGTCACACTATTTGTAACTCCCACAGTTGCGTGGACCTGCAGAGTTTCACTGGCTGTCTTGTCTGGAGACAATACACATCTTTTTAGCCTGTCTTGATGCTCTCTCCACTCCCATTGTTTTGTTTCTTAAAGACTGGATTAGTTGTAAGTATTCGCATTCCAACCATTATTCATGTAAATTGAGTCTGTGTCTTATAAGTTCTGTTTGTGAACAGAATTCCCACTCACCTGAAGAAGGGGCTCAGAGCCTCGAAAGCTTGTGTGGCTTTTGCTACCAAATAAACCTGTTGGACTTTAACCTGGTGTTGTTAAACTTCTTACTGTGCACACCACTAGTCACAGGCCTCCACTCAGAGAAGCAATCCTCCACAACCACTCTCTGGCTTCTTCCACTGAGCCAGTGTCTAATCCAATTTACTACCTCCCCATGTATACCTAGCGACTGAACCTTCCTAACTAACCTCCCATGAGGGACCTTGTCCAAAGCCTTGCTGAAATCCAGGTAGACAACATCCACCGCCTTCCCTTCATCCACTTTCCTGGTAACCTCCTCGAAAAACTCTAATAGATTGGTCAAACATGACCTACCACGCACAAAGCCATGTTGACTCTCCCTAATAAGTCCCTGTCTATCCAAATATTTGTAGATCCTATCCCTTATCACACCTTCCAATAACTTGCCCACCACCGACGTCAAACTTACTGGCTGATAATTTCCCGGATTTCTTTTGGAACCTTTTTTAAACAACGGAACAACATGAGCCACCCTCCAATCATCCGGCACCTCCCCCGTGAATACTGACATTTTAAATATGTCTGCCAGGGCCCCTGCAAGTTCAACACTAGCTTCCCTCAAGGTCCATGGGAATACCCTGTCCGGTCCTGGGGATTTATCCACTCTGATTTGCCTCAAGACAGCGAGCACCTCCTCCCCTTTAATCTGTAAAGGTTCCATGGCCTCCCTACCAGTTTGCCCTATTTCCGTAGACTCCATGCCCGTTTCCTCAGTAAATACGGATGCAAAAAAACCATTTAGTATCTCCCCCATCTCTTTTGGTTCCATGCACAGTCTACCACTCTGGTCTTCAAGAGGACCAATTTTATCCCTCACTATCCTTTTGCTCCTAACATACCTATAGAAGCTCTTTGGATTTTCCTTCACTCTGTCTGCCAAAGCAACCTCTTGTCTTCTTTTAGCCCTCCTGATTTCCCTCTTAAGTAGCTTCTTGCACTTTTTATACTCCTCGAGCCTCTGATGTGTTCCTTGCTGCCTGTACATTTCATACAACTCTCTCTTCCTCTTAATCAGTGTTACAATCTCCCTCGAGAACCAAGGTTCTCATAATATCATAAAGTCTCCAGGACTGTTCCTTTTCAGGCCTTACAACACAGCAACTGTCCTCTTGGTAACAAGACTTCAAGCATCTAACTTCACAACCAGCAGAAAGTCCATCTCTTCAAGAGAATCCTGAAAAAAGCAGTGGCACATGATTCCAACTTTGAACTACGCTTCAGGGGTGAGGATAACATTTTATCAGAATATGACAAACATGTGAATTAAGAACAATTTATTTCGTTGATAACTTGTAAAGGTGCACTATTTTCTCTAACTGTACTTTCCTTGAGAGCGTTTGTGTGTGTCACTATGTGAGTGACTGCTGTAGCATTACATTTTGGGTTGAGCATGTGACTAAATAATCCTCTTTATTTAAACCCACAAAAAGGTTATTCAAATTATCCACAGACTCATAGAATCCTACAGTGCAGAAAGAGGCAATTCGGCCCATCGAGTCTGCACCATCCACAATCCCACCCGAGCGGTTCGAATCCCGGCTCGGGTCCCTGGAGCTGTGAAGCAGCAGTGCTAGCCACTGTGCTACCGTGCCGCCCAAACTTGAAGGTTAAAAATACATACATATTCCCTTTAAAAGCTAACTGATTGTAAGACATAAGGGAAAGGAACAGGGGTCTGTCGTTCTCTCTCACCCTGTTGGTAACAGATTTTTTATATTTCTGCATAACTTTTGCCAGTTACATTAGGGCAAAGTAGTCAGTTTTTTAACAAACTACAACAAACTCAAAAGCTTTTAATTGCATCTGGTTGCATTGCTGTACCCAAAAGAATCAATCTGATTTTCAGGGCCTTCTCGGAGGCCCACAAAAAAGTGACTTTAGTGGAAACTCCAAGAGGAAGTTTAAAGAGTTCACATGTGTTCAGTAAGAGGGAATTTTCCTAAGGATGCAATGAAGCACATTGTTGGGAAGATTTGAGGGAATTCTACTTGAGTAACCATAATTCTCAAATAAACTGTAGAGTAAATGGGTACCTCCATATTGGATTGAATATAAACATATGTCTATGATATACGTAAAATATTTATATCTGTATGCTATCCTCTTTACGAAACCTTCTTGATTTCATGTTTTGGTCATACTTTGTATCGATTTTTCTATTCTATTCTAAATTTCTTTGTATCGATTTTTCTATTCTAAATTTCTATGTACAAAGTGCAGCATTTATGTAAACTTGTCCCACTGTGACTGCAATAGAATTATGATCTGTGACTGCAGATCATAATTCTATCTCCTTCACGATAGCATTGGAAAGAGATAGGATCAGGCAGGCTAGGAAAGTGTTTCTCTGGAGTAAAGGGAAATACAGTGTCATCAGGGAGGAAATTAGACGGGTAAATTGGAAGGAGGCATTCTTGGGGAAAAGTACCGAAGGAAAGTGGAGGATTTTCAAGGAATGTTTGTCTGGAGCTCTGCATGACAACGTTCCGATGAGACAGGGGGGTGTTGGTAGGGTACGGGAACCGTGGTGCACGAAGGTTGTGATGAACCTGGTGAATAAGAAAAGAGAGGCGTACAGAAGGTTCAGAGAGCTAGGAGGTGTTAAGGATTTAGAGGAGTATACGGGATGTAGGAAGGAGCTTAAGAAGGAAATTAGGAGAGCGAGAAGGGGTCATGAGAAGACCTTGGCGGGTAAGATTAAGGAGAATCCCAAGGCTTTCTACAAATATGTCAAGAGTAAAAGGATGAGATGTGAAGGCATAGGACCCTTAAAAGGTGAAGGGGGAAAAGTTTGTGCGGAACCGTTAGAAATGGCGGAGCTGCTTAATGAATACTTTACCTCGGTATTCACGGTGGAAAGGGATCTGGGTGGTTGTACTGCTGGTTTGCGGTGGACAGAAAGGATCGAGCATGTGGACATAAAGAAAGAGGATGTGTTGGAACTATTGAATGGCATCAAGGTTGGTAAGTCGCCGGGACCGGATGGGATGTACCCCAGGTTACTGTGGGAGACGAGGGAGGAGATTGCGGAGCCTTTGGCGATGA
This sequence comes from Mustelus asterias, assembly GCF_964213995.1. Lineage (NCBI taxonomy): Eukaryota > Metazoa > Chordata > Chondrichthyes > Carcharhiniformes > Triakidae > Mustelus > Mustelus asterias. The sequence continues at coordinate 38,610,595 of NC_135810.1, forward strand.
TCTTTGCATCGTCGATGGAGACGGGAGAGGTTCCGGAGGATTGGAGGATTGCAGATGTGGTCCCTATATTCAAGAAAGGGAACAGGGACAGCCCGGGAAATTACCGACCGGTGAGTCTAACCTCAGTGGTTGGTAAGTTGATGGAGAGGATCCTGAGAGACAGGATTTATGATCATCTAGAGAAGTTTAGTATGATCAAAAGTAGTCAGCACGGCTTTGTCAAGGGCAGGTCGTGCCTTACGAGCCTGGTTGAGTTCTTTGAAAATGTGACCAAACACATTGACGAAGGAAGAGCGGTGGATGTGGTCTATATGGACTTCAGCAAGGCGTTCGATAAGGTCCCCCATGCAAGACTTCTTGAGAAAGTGAGAGGGCATGGGATCCAAGGGGCTGTTGCCTTGTGGATCCAGAACTGGCTTGCCTGCAGAAGGCAGAGAGTGGCTGTGGAGGGGTCTTTCTCTGCATGGAGGTCAGTGACCAGTGGAGTGCCCCAGGGATCTGTTCTGGGACCCTTGCTGTTTGTCATTTTCATAAATGACCTGGATGAGGAAGTGGAGGGATGGGTTGGTAAGTTTGCTGATGACACCAAGGTAGGTGGTGTTGTGGATAGTTTGGAGGGACGTCAGAAGTTGCAGCGAGACATAGATAGAATGCAAGACTGGGCGGAGAAGTGGCAGATGGACTTCAACCCGGATAAGTGTGTGGTGATCCATTTTGGCAGATCCAATGGGATGAAGCAGCAGTATAATATGAAGGGTACCATTCTTAGCAGTGTAGAGGATCAGAAGGACCTTGGGGTCCGGGTCCATAGGACTCTTAAATCGGCCTCGCAGGTGGAGGATGCGGTCAAGAAGGCGTACGGCGTACTGGCCTTCATTAATCGAGGGATTGAGTTTAGGAGTCGGGAGATAATGCTGCAGCTTTATAGGACCCTGGTTAGACCCCACTTGGAGTACTGCGCGCAGTTCTGGTCACCTCATTACAGGAAAGATGTTGAAGCCATTGAAAGGGTGCAGAGGAGATTTACAAGGATGTTGCCTGGATTGGGGGGCATGCCTTATGAGGATAGGTTGAGGGAGCTTGGTCTCTTCTCCCTGGAGAGACGAAGGATGAGAGGTGACCTGATAGAGGTTTACAAGATGTTGAGAGGTCTGGATAGGGTAGACTCTCAGAGGCTATTTCCAAGGGCTGAAATGGTTGCTACGAGAGGACACAGGTTTAAGGTGCTGGGGGGTAGGTACAGAGGAGATGTCAGGGGTAAGTTTTTCACTCAGAGGGTGGTGGGTGAGTGGAATCGGCTGACGTCGGTGGTGATGGAGGCAAACTCGTTGGGGTCTTTTAAGAGACTTCTGGATGAGTACATGGGATTTAATGGGATTGAGGGCTATAGATAGGCCTAGAGGTGGGGATGTGATCGGCGCAACTTGTGGGCCGAAGGGCCTGTTTGTGCTGTGGCTTTCTATGTTCTATGTTCTATGTAATGGTATTGTAGGACCTCAGTATTAGATCTCCCACTTCTCAGTCTATACTCCAGAGAAACCCTGCACTCCCCAAATTGCTGTACATTTGCTAAGTTAACTATGAATAATAATTTAAAATCAAAGGATCATATAAAATTAAAGACAGGATATATGACATGTCCACTTGTCACACATCACCCCATCTTGCTTCACTTGAGGACTACAGTCAATCTTGACTCTGTTTGCAACAGAAGATCAGCTAATAGTTTTACAAATAATGGAAACTCTTCCCACCAGATTAGCCTGCAACTCAAACTAAGGACACAAGCAGAAGATGAACAGCTCAAGTCCAACTTGTATACATTTAAAATAAAGTAGTGGCTTCTGATTAAGATTTAAAAGTGATTATCTTTCTTTGTTCTCCTCTTATCACTCATAGAGTCATAGAGTCATAGAGGTTTACAGCATGGGAACAGGCCCTTCGGCCCAACTTGTCCATGCCACCCTTTTTTTAAAAAACCCCTAAGCTAATCCCAATTGCCCGCATTTGGCCCATATCCCTCTATACCCACCGTACCCATGTCACTATCTAAATGCTTTTTAAAAGATAAAATTGTACCCCCCTCTACTACTACCTCTGGCAACTTGTTCCAGACACTCACCGCCCTCTGTGTGAAAAAATTGCCCCTCTGGACACTTTTGTATCTCTCCCCTCTCACCTTAAACGTATGCCCTCTAGTTTTAGACTCCCCTACCTTTGGGAAAAGATATTGACTATCTACCTTGTCTATGCCCCTCATTATTTTATAGACCTCTATAAGATCACCCCTCAGCCTCCTACGCTCCAGAGAAAAAAAGTCCCAGTCTATTCAGCCTCTCCTTATAACTCAATCCATCAAGTCCCGGTAGCATCCTAGTAAATCTTTTCTGCACTCTTTCTAGTTTAATAATATCCTTTCTATAATAGGGTGACCAGAATTGCACACAGTATTCCAAGTGTGGCCTTACCAATGTCTTGTACAACTTCAACAAGACGTCCCAACTCCTGTATTCAATGTTCTGACCGATGAAACCAAGCATGCCGAATGCCTTCTTCACCACTCTGTCCACCTGTGACTCCACTTTCAAGGAGCCATGAACATGTACCCCTCGATCTCTTTGTTCTGTAATTCTCCCCAATGCCCTACCATTAACAGAGTAAGTCCTGCCCTTGTTCAATCTGCCAAAATGCATCACCTCGCATTTGTCTAAATTAAACTCCATCTGCCATTCGTCAGCCCACTGGCCCAATTGATCAAGATCTCGTTGCAATTGGAGATAACTTTCTTCACTGTCTACCATGCCTTAGATAAAATTTCCATGGCCTCCAGGTTGCCATTGATCTTTTGCCAAAGTTACTGTGGGAGATTATGAAAAACTCCATGGAAATTTTACTCTATCTTTGTTTGTGGAGTAAGTCGCTTTGATATAAATGCACCCAAAGTTTAGACAGTTGAACAGCAAATAAGTTTTAAAAATAACGCTGGAATTAATTATTTCCTTGAAACTTGGTCGGCTCTCAGTCTCTCTGCTTCTATATTCAGACACTGCAGAGTGATGTGCTCTACTGTGACCATACACATATTTCCATCCATTTTCTACGTGTGTGAATGTAATATATATCGAATCATAGCCACAGGACATTGCTGACTTTGTGAGTATGCAGATCAGCTCGTTTCCAGTTGTACAGAACGTACCTCATAAAAATGCACAGGCAGCACTGTAATTAATGCCCTGAGGGTAATGTGGAATGGAACATAACATTTCAGTGGAAACTATTTAGCATTGCTATTTGAACTGTTCTCACATTAGATTGTCAGACTTAACTCATTAACTTTATGCTTGTATTGTACACTTTACTAGAGTCTGAGCAGGATAAGCAGTGATTTATATTTTTAAAATCTGTCGCCTTGCAGTCACTGGGCTAAGCACAACGTTTAACTGGTTACTTTGGTGACAAATCAGTTAACATGTAAAATGCCGCAAAGAGAAGGAAGGTATGAGGGAGTATTTTTTACTGAAAAATACTTCAGACCTTTTTGGTTTTATAACTTTTTAAAGTTATTCATTCACATTTACACATGTAGAAATTCTGAAAGCATCTGTCATATCTCTGGAGTCTCCCTTTAAATGCCTGTGAACTTGTCTCACCAAATAACAATAAAAATCTGTTTGTTCCATGACATCAACTGAAGACACAGTATGTGGATGACACCCAGCTCTACCTCACCCAACAGCTCTCGACTCCTCTACTGTTGTTGAGTTGTCAGACTGCTTTACCCAACATCCAGTATTGAATGAGCAGAATTTTCCTCCAATTAAAATAGGGAAGACTGAAACCATTAATTTCAGTTCCTGCTCCAAACGTTGATCCTTCACTGTCAAATCCATCCCTTCACCTGGTAACAGTCTGAGATTAAGCCTCTCTGTTTGCAATCTTGGTGCCATATTTGATCGCGAGATGAGCTTCCAACCACCTATTTTCACTTCCGTAACTTACCTGACTTTGAACATAGCTCAGTTCAATTGCTGCTGAAACCCTGATTCATATCTTTGCTCCTTCTAGACTTGATAATTGCAGTGCATTTCTGGCTGGTCACCCACATTCTACCCTCCATAAACTTGAGGTTGTTCAAAACAACGTCCCGTGTCTCAATGGACAGCAAGGACTCTCTTATTACCCCATGCTCATTCACCTACATTAGCTCCGGACAAGAAACACCTTTATGATAAAATTCTCTCCTTTTTTTTCAAATCCATCAATGTTCTTGTCCCTGCCTATCTGTGTAATCTCCCCCAGCCCTGCAACCTACTGAGCTCCTCTAATTCAGGCCTCTTGCGCATCCTCAATTTTGATTATTCCATTATTGGTGGCCATAGCTTCATTTTCCCAGGCCCCAGGCTCTGGAGTAGCCTCTCTACAGCTCCCTGTCTCTCTGGTTCAGTTTGCTATGATGCTGTGAAGCCTACCTCTTAGCTCAAGCATTTGACCATCTGATCTAATATCTCCTTATATGGCTTGTTGACATATTTTGTTTTAAAACATTCCTGTGAAGTGTCTTGGGGCATTTCATTGCATTTAAGGTACTATATACATTCAGGTTTATACCACTAAGGTTCCTCATTGAGGCCCTTCCCACAGCCACCCTTATGCTCAACGTGAGCACCAGAGTGCTAAGCCCAGTCTGCGTCATGCTGCTGCCATTGGCCTGTTGTATCAGGGGTCTGTATCTGGGGTGAAGGGGGAGGGGCAGCTGGGGTCAGCTCTGCGCTGCACACTAGTGAGCACGCAACATCACTGGAGGTGCAGAAGGAACCGTGCCACATCATGTGAAGAGAGGGTACAGCCATGTGAGACGCCACTGGCGACCATGAGGAGGTAGAGTTTGTGGCTGCTGAGGCAATGAGGTGCTGGGAGGGATTGAGGGGCCCGGGATGGATGGCCTTATGGACTGTCTCTCACTCTGTTATTCTCCCCCACTGCAGAGCAATAATGGATATTGGACTGGAGCCAGCACAGGCGGGGTCTGCACCAGACCAACAGGGGGCTGCAGGCCCAGGTCAGGATCCAGCCGCAAATTGGACCAAAGAGGAGCCCAAGGGGGAGGCAGAAGATGGCCAAGGAGGAGGAGACCCTGGCTGCATAGGAAACGCATGACCTTCCAGGGGCTGCCGGATGTCATGTACTGCTGAAGGCTCCTCCTGAGCATGGAGACAGTGAAACACCTGTGTCACATCCTCGTGGATCTGGCACCTTGTGGGGGATGAGGACACCCCCTCATGGTGGCAGTGAAAGTGATGGCTGCCCATAACTTCTACACCACCAGATCATTCCAGGACTCGAGCAGGAACTTTTGTGGCATTTTGCAGTCATCGGTCCACAGGTGCATCCAGGAGGTGATGGATGCCCTGTACGCCCGGGCAGGGCGGTACATACATTTTGACCACAGCCAAGCTCAGCAAGCTGCCTGGCCTGAAAGTGTCGCCGCCATTGCTGGCATGCCACAGGTACAGGGGGCTATAGATGGCACGCACGATGCCCTGCAGACCTGTGGAATCAACAGGAAGGGGTTCCACTTCCTGAATGTGCAGATCATGTGTGACCACCTCACCAACATCCTGGAGGTGTGTGCACTCTTCCTGTGGAGGATGCACAGTAGCTAAAACTTGGCGCACTTGGACATCCCCAGGGTCTTTGAGGACCACCCAGTGCTGACGGGATAGCTGATAGGGGAAAGAGGCTACCCACTGAGGTCATGACTGATGATGCCTTTACAGAGGCCATAGACTGAGGTGGAGATCCACTACAATGAGACCCACGCTCCTTCCTGGTAAGTCATTGAGTGGTGCATCGGATTCCTGAAAATGTGGTTCCACTGCCTTGACCAATCATCCTGCAGTACGGCCCCCATTGAGTGTCCGCCGGTGTCTGCTGCATGCTCCACAACCTGGCACAGCAGTGGGGTGACATGATGGAGGAGGACCAGGTGGGCATGGAAGACGAGGCTGAGGAGGAGCTAGAGGATGGTGGACCAGCGGTGGTGGCAATAGTCTGGCAAGGCAGGAGGACCAAGGAGGCCCTCATCACCGCCAGGGTCACACGTTATGAGGTGTGGTGTCCGACATATCACAGCCCTCTCAGGCGGCTTCCCAGTAAGCTCCATTGTACTTTTCTCAAAGGGGTCAGGAGACGCCATCGGTCTTCTCCCACTCTCTGCAGTTATGGGCTGTCTTCTCCTGCAGAGACATAAGGGGTGTTTGAGAGCTCGATGCCTGGCGAGCGCAGGGCAGGGGAAGGGGAATGGGTGGTGTAGGTCAGCACCATGCCTCTGCAGGCAAGGGTTGTGACTGGGGGGTGCCAGAGGGATTCGTGGGGGGTGCCAGAGGGATTCGTGGAGGGTGCTGGGGGGTGAGTTGCTGGATGGTCACGGGGTGTCCAGGAATGGGTTGAGGTGAATATTCCAGTCATGAAGATGGGACTGATGCCAGGACGAGACAGGTGGACAGTCCCCTTTGCAGCCCAGAGGAGGTCATTCACTTTTTTCCTTCATTGGGCCCTGGTCCTATGTGTCAGGCTGCAGGCACTGACTGCCATGGCCACTGCATCCCAGGCCACAATGGAGTCCCTGCTCCTGGGCCCCCTTCCCTCCCCGGGGTAGAGGGTAGCCTGCTGCTTCTCCATGCCGTCCAGCAGCCATCTCAGCTCTCCCTCAGTGAAGTGTGGAGCCGGTCTGCGCGCTGCCATCTTCCTGGTGTGACTGGCTGTGAGCGCAGCGGGAGTGTTTAAGTACAGCTCTCCATTGTTAATGTCACACAGCTTTGGGCACATTGCGTGAATCACACACATGGAGACTCCACAACGATGTTATTCGTGTGATGGCTCTTTCAGTGCACTCAGTGTTGGTGGATTGCGGTGCAGAGCGTGCCTGAAAGGCCGGCGTGGATCATTCCTGTTTTCTTGCTGTAATGACACTTAAAAATGTTTTGGGAGAATTCCACCCTTGATCTCAGTAATGGTGACCATGACAACTCTCATTGTAAAAACCCATTTTGTTTATTAATCTGCTCCTTTCCCAGTGTAGCCTACATGTGATTCTCGACCCACAATAGTGTGGTTAACTGCCCTCTGATCTGGTTCAGTAAGCCAATTAGATCAGGGCAATTAGGGATGGGCAACAAATGCTGCCCTTGCCAGTGATGCCCACATCCCATTAACGATTAGAACAAACCGATTCAAAATGTTCTATTTGACCCTAATGGCAAGCCTGCAATCCATATTTCCTCTTTAAAATGTCCACCAATTTTAATCTTTGTAACATAGCTTTCCTCTGCTGGAATTCAGCCCCTCTTCTCCATGCTGAGACCCTCAGCCAGGCTTTTCTGATTTTCAAACTCGATTACTGCAATGATCTCTTGGCTGGTCTTTCATCTTCCACTGTTTGAATAGCTCAATTTAATCAGAGTTCTTCTGCTCATATTCTAGCAACACCAAGTCCAGCTTGCTCACATCTCCAGGTCTCAGTGACTTAGATAGCCTTCCAGCCTCCCAACATCTGAAATTTTACATTCCAATTTTTATGTTCAAATTAGCGAACAGCCTCATCATTAGCTTTCAGTCTTACAATCCTTCCCTCAAATTCTGCATTTTACGCAGTCCAGTTTCTTACACTGTTCCAGCACTGGCAGTCATGCTTCGAGTAGTCATAATTCCCTATCTGTACCTTTTGCCTTTCCACTTCCCTCCTCACTTTTAAAATGGGCACTAACACTCATCCTCTAAACCCTCCATCTTTGGCTCAGCATTTATTTAATTTTCTCTATTCCCTTGTGAAAAGTTTTGAGACTATTTTCTACATTAAAGGCCCAATGGAAGTTGGTGTTTCTGCCTAAGAATTCTTTGAAGCTCAGGACTAACTTTTCCATCAATGTCATGTTCAGAGGGGATAACAAAGTGCTCAATATACACAGCATTTATGAATTTCCAGTTGAATACACCTTGGATCAGTCAATTCTCACATTAATTTATATTGCTGTAGATGTTTATACCACAATCTGGCCTGGAAATAGTTGGTTTGTTTACACATCTGTCACGATTGGCACCATTGCACTTTAGCTATGACATCTTGTGACACATCATAGGGCAGAGCTGCCAGTGCCTCAGCTAATGATAGTCTTCCAAGTCCTCTGTGACAAGGGTAAACAATCAGCTGCACTAGTCAGTGGTTTCTACAAGTTAAAAATACACCATTGCTGCAGGATCCATCTCTTGAGAGTGTAGCTGTCTTGAGATAAAACATTGTTTGCTATTTCCCCAGCTTTGCAATATCCATGCCCAGCCTGCCACTCAGTGCACACATAGCCTGGAATCAAGATCCATGCAGAGGAAAATTGTCCAGAAAAAGAAAATTATTTTTGTCAGTTTTAAAAGACAAAGTTTTATACTCAATGCATGAGTGGATAGATATTCAACGGCAATGCATCCATGAGTTTCAATATTTTTTGGCTATGGGGATGTTACCCGGAAAAGTTTCACGTCACAATAAGCTAGCAATGTTATCTTTGACAGCTATCTTCACCTTTCAAAATGTGAATTGATCAGTTGGAAAGCAAAACATTGGGAAGTTATGATTTCCTTAATTTGAACTGATATGTATTTCCTATGTTGAGGATGGTATCTCAGAGTTTCTGATTTGGGTGGCACAGTGGCACAATGGTTAGCACTGCTGCCTCACAGCACCAGGGACCCAGGTTTGATTCCCGGCTTGGGTCACTGTCTGTGTGGAGTTTGCATGTTCTCCCCGTGTCTACGTGGGTTTCCTCCGGGTGCTCCGGTTTCCTCCCACAGTCTGAAAGATATGCTGGTTAGGTGCATTGACCCGAACAGGCGCCAGCGTGAGGCAACTAGGGAATTTTCACAGTAACTTCATTGCAGTGTTAATGTAAGCCTTACTTGTGACTAATAAATAAACTTTACTTTACTTAACAAGGTGGACTGACATAATTGTGGCTCACGAACAATACTGCAATCTTGTGTTTTCAGCTGAAAGTTGAATCAAACACAATTTGGAAATATAGCATTGTTTATTAATGTCTACTGCAACAGTAGTTCTTTAGCTAGTTATTTATTGAAACCCTCAATCTCCCACAGTATCACAATTTCTGGATTCTTTCATCATTCCTCCATAGTGAGAATTCCAAGCAGAGAAAAGTTGCACATCAGAAAATAAGAATTTAAATAGATAAAAAGCAAAAAAATTCCAATTTCCGGAAATCTATTGAATCATCAAAGAATCCCGACAGTACAGAAGGAGGCCATTCGGCCCATCGAGTCTGTACCGACCACAATCCCACCCAGCCTGATCCTCACAACTCCATGCATTCAATCCCCCTGACACTAGGTTCAATTTAGCATGGCCAATCCACCTAACCCACACATCTTTGGACTGTGGGAGGAAAACCGGAGCACCCGGAGGAAACCCAAGCAGACATGGGGAGAATGTGCAAACTCCACACAGACAGTGACCCAAGGCTGGAATTGAACCTGGGACTCTGGCGCTGTGAGGCAGCAGTGCTAATCACCGTGCCACCATGCCACCCTTGGATGAAGTTACAGGTATGAAACAGTACTGATTGTCCCTTTAAGGATCAATCGACAGAGTAAGGGTCACATGGCCCAGGGAAGATTTTTAACATTCATTCATTCATTCATGTGACATGTGCGTCGCTGGCTGGCCAGTATTTATTGCCCATCGCTAGTTACCCGGGGGCAGTTGAGAGTCAGCCACCTTGCTGTGGCTCCGGAGTCACATATAGACGAGACCAGGTAAGGACGGCAGGTTTCCCAAATCGGTTTTCCCGACAATTAACAGTGGTTTCATGGTCATCAGTAGATTCTGAATTCCAGATTTTTTTTATTGAATTCAAATTCCACCATTTGCCATGCTGCAATTCAAACCCAGGTCTCCAGAACATTAGCTGAGTTTCTGGATTAATAGTCTAGCGATAATACCACTAGGCCATTGCCTCCCTCATTTAAAAAAATGATCCTCAGACTGTGAATATTCTGGTTATAGTGAAGTTGAAAAAAGAAAAGAATACTGATCAAGGTGCTTCTCTTTGGATTGATAGATCCAGTTGACTCCTCCGTGGAGGACTAGATACAATATGTAGAGTGTCTTGGGTATTACTTACAAACAAACAAAATGGGGAAGGAGACAAAGTGCAAGGCAATTCTCCTGAGTGGAACCCAAATGTATAATCTGATTGCAGTCTCACAGCCCCAAGTATGCCTGACTCCAAATCATTCAGTAAACTCATGGAATTGGTGAAGTCACATTTCCAGCCTAAACCATCAGTCATCAGTTGAAGTGATTGCGACTTATATCACTAAATTGAAACAGATAGCGGAATACAGCGATTTTAGAGCTATCTTGAATGATGCACGTTCTCCCTGTGACTGCGTGGGTTTCCTCCGGGTTCTCAGGTTTCCTCCTACATTCCAAAGATGCGCAAGTTAGGGTGATTGGCCATGCAAAATTGCCCCTTAGTGCCCCAGGATGTGTATGTTAGAGGGATTGCACAGTAATCCTTAAAAGGTGAAGGGGGAAAAGTTTGTGCGGAACCGTTAGAAATGGCGGAGCTGCTTAATGAATACTTTACCTCGGTATTCACGGTGGAAAGGGATCTGGGTGGTTGTACTGCTGGTTTGCGGTGGACAGAAAGGATCGAGCATGTGGACATAAAGAAAGAGGATGTGTTGGAACTATTGAATGGCATCAAGGTTGGTACGTCGCCGGGACCGGATGGGATGTACCCCAGGTTACTGTGGGAGGCGAGGGAGGAGATTGCGGAGCCTTTGGCGATGATCTTTGCATCGTCGATGGAGACGGGAGAGGTTCCGGAGGATTGGAGGATTGCAGATGTGGTCCCTATATTCAAGAAAGGGAACAGGGACAGCCCGGGAAATTACCGACCGGTGAGTCTAACCTCAGTGGTTGGTAAGTTGATGGAGAGGATCCTGAGAGACAGGATTTATGATCATCTAGAGAAGTTTAGTATGATCAAAAGTAGTCAGCACGGCTTTGTCAAGGGCAGGTCGTGCCTTACGAGCCTGGTTGAGTTCTTTGAAAATGTGACCAAACACATTGACGAAGGAAGAGCGGTGGATGTGGTCTATATGGACTTCAGCAAGGCGTTCGATAAGGTCCCCCATGCAAGACTTCTTGAGAAAGTGAGAGGGCATGGGATCCAAGGGGCTGTTGCCTTGTGGATCCAGAACTGGCTTGCCTGCAGAAGGCAGAGAGTGGCTGTGGAGGGGTCTTTCTCTGCATGGAGGTCAGTGACCAGTGGAGTGCCCCAGGGATCTGTTCTGGGACCCTTGCTGTTTGTCATTTTCATAAATGACCTGGATGAGGAAGTGGAGGGATGGGTTGGTAAGTTTGCTGACGACACCAAGGTAGGTGGTGTTGTGGATAGTTTGGAGGGACGTCAGAAGTTGCAGCGAGACATAGATAGAATGCAAGACTGGGCGGAGAAGTGGCAGATGGACTTCAACCCGGATAAGTGTGTGGTGATCCATTTTGGCAGATCCAATGGGATGAAGCAGCAGTATAATATGAAGGGTACCATTCTTAGCAGTGTAGAGGATCAGAAGGACCTTGGGGTCCGGGTCCATAGGACTCTTAAATCGGCCTCGCAGGTGGAGGATGCGGTCAAGAAGGCGTACGGCGTACTAGCCTTCATTAATCGAGGGATTGAGTTTAGGAGTCGGGAGATAATGCTGCAGCTTTATAGGACCCTGGTTAGACCCCACTTGGAGTACTGCGCGCAGTTCTGGTCACCTCATTACAGGAAAGATGTTGAAGCCATTGAAAGGGTGCAGAGGAGATTTACAAGGATGTTGCCTGGATTGGGGGGCATGCCTTATGAGGATAGGTTGAGGGAGCTTGGTCTCTTCTCCCTGGAGAGACGAAGGATGAGAGGTGACCTGATAGAGGTTTACAAGATGTTGAGAGGTCTGGATAGGGTAGACTCTCAGAGGCTATTTCCAAGGGCTGAAATGGTTGCTACGAGAGGACACAGGTTTAAGGTGCTGGGGGGTAGGTACAGAGGAGATGTCAGGGGTACGTTTTTCACTCAGAGGGTGGTGGGTGAGTGGAATCGGCTGACGTCGGTGGTGATGGAGGCAAACTCGTTGGGGTCTTTTAAGAGACTTCTGGATGAGTACATGGGATTTAATGGGATTGAGGGCTATAGATAGGCCTAGAGGTGGGGATGTGATCGGCGCAACTTGTGGGCCGAAGGGCCTGTTTGTGCTGTGGCTTTCTATGTTCTATGTTCTATGTTCTAAGAAGTCTTACAACACCAGGTTAAAGCCCAACAGGTTTATTTGGTAGCAAATACCATAAGCTTTCGGAGCAGAGCTCCTTCGTCAGATGGAGTGGATATCTGTTCTACAATAGTGAACGTTTGCAGTAGGGATCACAGGCAATAGTGAACATTTAACATAGAGGCCTTTTATCCTCTAGACTTGCACATGGTGATATCATAGTAATGCTACTATGCAGCTTCATAAATGTACATGGTTGATTGGCCATGCTAAATTGTCCCTTAGTGTCAGGAGGATTAGGAGGGTTAGGACCTGGCTGGGATTGTTGTCGGTGCAGGCTCAATCGGCCAAATGGCCTCCTTCTGCCTGTAGATTCTATGATGTCATTGTCTGCTTGGAATGCAAAAAATATTACTAGGAAATTCATCTCTTTTTTAAAGTTATTGATCCCTGTGGCAATTATCCCAAGTAACACTACATTTGACCTGAAGGTCTTCACTTAGATTGTACAGCTCTGTTGTAGACACCTAATTTAGCTTCAATAATTCCCAAATAGCTATGCCTAGTATGTACTATGACAAGAGATGCTATTCTGCTATCTCACCTCATGGACAATTCTTTTCTATTCCTCTTGTTCCTTTCTTGGAAACATCCAAAGAATATCATGCACTGATTGCAATCCCCATGACCTTCATCATGGTCAAAATTGATCTTCTCTTTAACCAATTGTGTATCCCTCATACATTAGCACATCATAACATTCAGGGCTGTGGGCCAAGTGCTGGCAGATGGGATTAGATGGGAGTTCAGGTGTTTCTAATGTTTCAGTGTGGACTTGATGGGCCAAAGGGCCTCTTCTGCGTTGAATGATTCTATGATTAGGATGATGGTGTTAATAATGAACGAAACATAAGTTCACAATAGATGTTTCCATTTCTGACTAAGCAAGCCAACACATAACAAACATTATGTTCTACAAGCCTCACATAACCACATTCCTAAGAGGCATTTTCATTGATTCTGCTGACATTGCAGACACTTTTGTCTCTCATACTTTGCCTCTACACTGGCACGCTGTAAATCAAAGCCCTTCACTCCTCTCACTTCAGCGTGCCTTTGCCATCTGTTGCTCTCATCAACTAATCACAAAACCAAACCAAGCTCACTGAACTACGTTTACAAACTCAGAACTTTGAAAACTGTTGCAATTTAAATAAGTCATTGTTAACACTATTAAAAAATATATTCATGCGGATCCAGACACTTGATTCTAGCAGTAACTTCACAGCATGTGATAAGCCAATGTACTGATTGCTGATTTTTTTTCCCCAGATATATACTTCATTCATAAGCTATCTAAAAGTTCATTCCAAAACATTTCATATTGAATACTATGGCAAGTGCATTAATTTTCAACTTTTATCCATCTAGTATGTTGCACGTTGAGTTTCCTCAATACAATATCAATATATATATGATACTTACTATTCAATGTCAAGCATACAGCCGAGGGATTCTACACAATTACCTGCCCCTTGGTGTACTATGACTAAAAGTATTTAAACCTTTCCCCAGTGTGCCTTTGTGGTAGCTACACAAAGCTTTATTTTGTCCCTCAGCACATAGTCATGGACCTTGGAATGTGCCAATCTGCAACAATCAGTCATGGGCAAATTCCTTGCACTGGAAGACCAACAACTTCTGGACAGAACAAAGAATGTCTTTCAATGAGTTGATGATTCTCCAGCAGCAGTTAACACGTGTCTCAATGTGAGTCCTTGGGGACAGTCCATATAGCACAAAGTTTAGTACCATGGATCTGTTGATGGATAAACATCAACAAATACCTTTGTATCTCTTTCCAGACCTTCTTTCCAAAGGTACATTCTAGAAGGAGTTGCATGACGGTTTTTTCCCCATGTCAGCCGCTTCAAGGGTGGCGGAGAACTTGGACGCGCATGAAGGATTTGATGGGGAGTTCCCTTCTCACCACCAACCAAGCTAAGTCTTGCTGTCTGTTTGAAAGTGCTGGTGCTGAGAAATTCTGCTGAATGATTTTGACAGTCTGCTAAGGGAACCATCTGAAAGGATCCACCATCTCTTCCTGCAGGGTCTCAAGTATGTTACTAGCTGAACACAATCTGGTGGCCTTGTGGTCTAAAGTGTTTTTCTTGTATAGACTTTTCCACGAGGGACATGTGATACTATCCAGAGCTTTGAACGTGTTCCTGCAAACACAATCCTTCTTTGATCTCCAGATAATGTAGAAGATGGCTCGGGTGAATGCTACGGCCCAGGATCAAGTTATGGGCCCGACCATACAGACAGCAACTGCAAGAACACCTCCCACCTGATGATCAGGTTCTACCCGAAATAGTTACTCTCGTGACTCACCAGATGAAGGAGCAGCACTCTGAAGGTTCATGATTCCAAATAAACCTGTTGAACTTTATCCTGGTATTGTGAGACTTCTTATTGTGCCCACCCCAGCCCAATGCCGGCATCTCCATCTCATAACAAACAAACAGACAAAGAAGCGAAGGCAGTCCTGCCTGACTCCAGATTTGATCGCAACAATATCCAATTTCCACCCACTGATTGAAACTGTGCTGCTGATATTTGTGCAGACCTCTTAGTTCCAATTCTTGATTCCCTCCCCAAACTCCATTTTGGAGAGCAAATCCATGATGTAGATGTGCACCATTCTGTCAAAGTCCAGGCTGATGAGCCAAGTGCTCCTGGAAATGACATTGGATATCAAAGGAAGATGTTTATAATCCCTGTGTGGAAGATCCCACTTGTGTGACATGAATTTTAATGGACATGAAGTGTTTTGATATCTGAGGAGTTGTGGATAGTATTGAACATTGTGCAAACATCAGCGAACATCCCCACTTCAAGAAGGTCATTGATGGAGCAGCTGAAGATTGTTGATCTGAGGATACTACCCTGAGGAACTCTGCAGGGTTGCTGAAGACATTGTGCAGCTTGGCATCTCTCAGCATTTCCATCAGGAGTCTGGACATGGCTTCTGGTTTGCTATTAGCCCTGATGCATTGTATAGCCGCAGTGATGCTTACCCACGATGAGCTGCCTGAACATTGCCAGCATCAGTGGGAGCTGCTGAAGGATGGTAAGGCACTCACTCTTTAGAGCCAATAGAAGTGTACAACTTAATTAATGTTGGGGAGAATTTTTGTACATTATGTCGACTATGAGGATGTAACCGCCCGCCACCTCCTTAACTTCAGTGATGGTGTCTCCTCGCAGCAGAATACCCAGGCTGGAGGAATAGCAATCATTTCTCCCTGACCAAATTGATTGCCCCTGCAACCACAAGTTCATCTGTAGCTGCTGAGGTGCTGCATTGTGTATGAACAGCAGGTCAGCTTTGACATTGGCCAGGTAACCCAAAATGGAAAAAATTGCTAAGTGTCTTTAATGCTTCATGCGTTGATTGAAGAAATTTGGAAACCAGTTAAAGATTTTAAATTGGGAAACCACAACTCTGCTCATGTTTAAGTCCCTGCATATCCATGGTGGTTAGAAACTGTTCACTCTCACAGGGCTGAGATAGGGCAAGAATGGGAAGCTCTGTTAGAGAGTTGATGGAGACTCAATGGGCCAAATGACCTCCTTCTGCACTGCAGGGATTCTATGTTTCTATGATTCCTTGATCTGACTTCCTGATTAGGTCTATGTTTCTGGGTGGCATGGTGGCACAGTGTTTAGCACTGCTGCCTCACAGCACCAGGGACCTGAGTTCAATTCTGGCCTCTGAAATCATAGAAATCATACAAATCATAGAAACCCTACAGCACAGAAAGAGGCCATTCGGCCCATCGAGTCTGCAGCGACCACAAACCCACCCAGGCCCTACCCCCATATCCCTACATATTTACCCACTAATCCCTCTAACCTACGCATCTCAGGACTCTAAGGGCAATTTATTTAACCTGGCCAATCAACCTGACCCGCACATCTTTGGACTGTGGGAGGAAACCGGAGCACCCGGAGGAAACCCACGCAGACACAAGGAGAATGTGCAAACTCCACACAGACAGTGACCCAAGCCGGGCATCGAACCCAGGTCCCTGGAGCTGTGAAGCAGCAGTGCCGCCCACTGTGCTACCGTGCCGCTGCGGTCACTATCTGTGTGGAGTTTGCACATTCTCCCCAGGTCCATCCTCCCACAGTCCAAAGATGTCTGTATTAGGTTGATTGGCTGTGCTAAATTGCCCCTTAGTGTCAGGGGCTCTAGCAGGGTAAATACATGGGGTTAAAGGGATAGGCCTCCTTCTGCACAGTAGGGATTCTATGATTTAGTGACAATGGATAACAGATGTGCACTTGTGTTTTATCTGACAGAAAAGTAATACCATAAGTCTTTCCTGTCAGCAATATCCAATGGACTCATTGAAGTTAATCCTGTAGTTCTGCCTTTACAGCAGACTAGTTGTGAAACAAAACCAATGGACATGTAGAAATGATTAACATTCCTGTAACTGATCCATTTGTATCCTGGTTCTACAGCCTGTGCTCGACTGACGTATTGGTTTAAAGGTCTGGCATTGAATGGATAGGAATCATTTGAACTTTGATCCAATTGTGCACTAATTTCACAGGCCAAATGTCAGTCCAGGATTTTAAATGAATTTTGACTGATTTCAATCTGAAGATTAATTTTCTCCATTCTCTGTCCATCCTGCAGGTCCTGAGAGGGAGCTAATTCCACAGAACAAAGATCAGAATTTTACTGTCCCCATGGTGACAGGAACAGAGGTGAGGGGTGGGGGTTGGTAAAAAGTGGGTGCTAAGTCATGCTGGTTACTCAATGCAGTCCTGCCACTGGGGAACTTTCCCAGCAACAGACAGGACTGCTGTTCTCTCCATGGAGGTGGACAGACAATTTCAATGGTTAAGGCATTAAGTAGGGGCCATTTTTCAGAGCCTTGAAGGCTGCCAACAGCCTTCCAATTGCAACCCGGGGTGTGGGAGGAGGGGTGGGAACAAGGTGTAGATTTGAAACCAGAGGTGTCTCTCAGGTATTGCAGAGCTCCCCCACAATGGTCAAGCCCATCACTCAACCGTGTATAGGGAAACATTGATCTCATCACATCGGTCCCATCGTCTAGACCCTTGTGAGAACTATGCCTCTGGCAGGGCTGACACTGATCCTGAGGGGCACCCCTAACTATGTAGGAACCTGAATCAGCAGAGCTGAATCTGCAAGTGCAACATCGCCCTGATATCGCCCTGGTCACTGGGAGCTCACAATGAGCCTTCAGTCAGACATTCACAGCAGCTCTTTGAGGAGCTCTGTCCTCACTGCAAGTCATCATCATCCTCCTGCATTGTGGGGCTAGGGGCAAATGTGCCCTCCCATGACCTGAGCCATATCATGTTTCAGTGATCATTGCCAGCAAATAGTCAGCAAGGGTCACCTCCCATGGTGGGGCTGTAGTGGTCAACTTAATCCTAATCATCAGTGAAGCAGGAGGCAATGAGGGTGTCCCGAGCTCTCCTTCCCCTTCTGGTCCTTGCCAATGCATGATGGTCTCCATCTGCCTCCTCCTATCGTCTGGTTGCTCTGACATTCATCATTGTGAAGTGCTTCAAAAGGTTAGTCGTGGCACGAATCAATTTCGGCCTCCCAGATTGCCAGAATCCACCACAGTTCACCTACCGCTGCAACAGGTCCACAGCAGATGCCATCTCCCTGGCCCTGCACTAGATAACAGAGACACCTGTCAGATCAGACAATGTCAGATTCCTATTTATTAGCTACTGCTCAACCTTCAACACCATTATTCGTACCAAAACTCATCTCCAAACTCCATGGCCTGGGGCTCGGCTCCACCCTCTGCAACTGGATCCTGAACTTCCTAACCCAATTGCAATCAGTAAGGATAGGCAACGACACCACCTCCACGATCATCCTCAATACCGGTGCCCCACAACGCTGTGTCCTCAGCCTCTTTATACACCTCTGACTGTGTGGCCAAATTCCCCTCCAATTCGATTTTCAAGTTTGCTGATGCCACCTTCATAGTGGGTCAGACCTCAAACAATGATGACACAGAGTAGAGGAAAGAGATTGGGAATCTGGTGAACTGGTGCAATGACAATAATCTCTCTCTCAATGTCAACAAAATGAAGGAGATAGTTATCGACTTCAGGAAACATAGTGGAGGACATGACCTTGTTTACATCGATGGGATGAAGTGGGAATGGTCGAGAACTTCAGGTTTTTAGGTGCCCAGATTACCAACAACCTGTCCTGGTTCCCCCCATGGCCAACACTATAGTTAAGAAAGCCCACCAATGCCTCTACTTTCTCAGAAGACTAAGGAAATTTGGCATGTCAGCTACGACTCTCACCAACCTTTACAGATGTATCACAGAAAGCATTCTTTCTGGTTGTATCACAGTTTGGTATGGCTCCTGCTTTGTCCAAGACCACAAGAAACTACAAAGGGACGTGAACGAAGCCCAGTCCATCACTCAAACCAGCCTCCCACCCATTGACACTTTCTATACTTCCCGCTGCCACGGAAAAGCAGCCAGCATAATTAAGGACCCCATGCACCCCGGACATTCTCTCTTCCACCTTCTTCTGTTGGGAAAAAGATACAAAAGTCTGAGGACATGGACCAACCTACTCAAGAACAGCTTCTTCCCTGCTGCTGTCAGACTTTTAATGGACCTACCTTGCATTAAGTTGATCTTTCTCTACACCCTAGCTTTGATTGTAACACTACATTCTGCACTCTCTTCTTTCCCTCTATATGTATTGTATGCTTTGTCTGCAGAGCACACAGGAAACAATACTTTTCACTCTATGCTAATACATGTGACAATAATAAATCAAATCAAATCCAGGGCTTCTTCCTCATCGGCCACTTCAACATCCTTCTCATCAGAGGAGATGTGCCACTTATCCATCTCCTCCTCAGTCAGCTCGTTGCCCCTGATGAAGCATCAGGTTGTGAAAGGCACAGCACCAAACCACATTGTGAGAAACTCTCTGTTTTCTGTATTGCAGGGCTCCACAGGACTGCATCTTCAACATCCCAATAGTCTGCTGCACCAAAGTGTGAACAGCAGCATCATTCTCAATTTATCCAGTTTCTGCTGTACTCTGTGGCCTCTGCACAAGCTTCATCAACCAGGTCCTTTTCCCCAGGAGCCACCCCTGTAGCAGCTGCGCTCCCATAAATACCTCGAATATCTGTGAGTGGTCAAGGATGAAGCTGTCGTTGATGCTCGCTGGGAACCTGGGACACACCTGGAGGAAGCCCTTTATGTGCTCGCATGCTAACTGTGCATTCAGGGATAGAAGCCTTTGTGGTTAATAAATGTGCAGGGGATCAGAGAGCCACATGTGCAATCAATGGCTCTCTGCAAATGTGGAAAGCCTGCAATTTAGGAGAATCCCAAGGCTCTCGTGTCCTGGCTCACCTGATCCCAGTCAAAATTTATGAAGTTGTGAGCCTTTGCAAACAGTGCATCCATGATCTCCCTGGTGCACTTATGTGCAGAGGCCTGCAAGATACCACAATGGTCACCAGAGGAGCCCTGAAAGGAGTGAATTGCATAAAAGCTCAGAGTGCTGTTATCTTCAGGGCGACTATTACCTTCATGGTGATAAGCAATCAGTGCCCGCCAAGTGTATGTGGTGCTAACTCCTGGAGCAGTTAGCACAGATGAGTGACCATGTTCCTTGAGATGCTGAGTCTCCTTTAACACTACTTCTCACTCATCTCTGTTTGTGTGGAGTTTGCACATTCTCCCCGTGTCTACGTGGGTTTCCTCCGGGTGCTCCAGCTTCCTCCCACACTCCAAAGATATGTGGGTTAGGTTGATTGGCCACGCTAAATTGTGCCGGGGGGGTTTTCAGGGTAAATACTTGGGGTTGCGGGAATAGGACCTGGATGGGATTGTGGTTGGTGCAGACACAATGGGCCAAATGGCCTCCTTCTGCACTGTAGGGATTCTATGATTCTCCAAGAAAGTTAGCCACTGTCTGTAAACCCTGGCCCGAAGATGACACCTCGGAAGGACTGCCCTTGGTGGTGCTCCCTCTGGCTGTGGGGCAGGCCCCACCCCTTCTTTCTCAAGGTTCAGCTGCTGTCTCCAGAGAGCCATATGTTGACGCTTTCTCTGTCTTTGTTTCTTCACAGTAAGAAATATTGCAACCAGTTCTACTGGCTCCATTTCTCTCTTACTGTACTCCACGCTTGGAAAGAAAGAGGAGTGAACATTGTGCAGTTAACTCCTTGCCTGGGCCCATTGCTCAGTGACCCCCTGGAGCATCCTTGCAATGGTCCCTCCGATATTCCCTAGCTGATGAGCTGGCCATTACATCAAAGTCTACTCCAGTGAAATCTCCCTGAATGGACAAGATCCATGCAGGACCCTCTTCCCACTCCACCCAGCCTATTGGCATCAGTCTCGGAGACCCTCTTGTGTCTGAGTTCTCATGAAAGGCACATGGATCTGCCTCATGCTTGTTTGTGAGCCCCTGTGTGCAACACCATTGGAAGGGCAGGGTGGAGAGAAGGAGCATTCATCCATGAGTTCACCACTGAAATAATGCCTGCTGGGATAGGGTGACCTGCTGAGCTTTAAGACCATTGCTCTTTGCCTGGGATGTTATATATCTGCTCGACTTCTCAGCTAATGCTGAAGGCAACCCACTGAATTGGCACCATGAGGAGCTCAACATGCAAAGGGTTAATTGATGACCACTAATCATTGTCGCAAAGACTCATCAGTGCAGTACGTTCGACATAAGTAGTTCATCTGTCAAAGCTAAGGAATGATAATACACTAGTGGGTTAGTAATCTGGCAGGCAAGAGTGAGATCGTTGATGTTACAGCTCAATATTACAGATCACATGCTCCATCATTAAATAACTGGCAGATGCCCAACCCTCCCCTGCCCCATCCCCTCCTCCTCCAAATTGTGGATGTTACAGGCCTTGTCTATTGAACATCCACTCAGACAGCCCAGAGGCCCAGGCTTTTCGAGCCAGTGCCAGGGTGCCTCCAGAAGGCTGAGGCCCTTCAAACCAGATTTCAACCTCAGGGTGGGTAAGCTTCAAAAGTGGCTCCCCTACCCTCTCCTCGCTGAGTCCTTACCCCCCCTTAGGGGGCAAAAGTTTTCCCTCTTCTAGGAAATAGACCACAGACCGGCACCTATCACTTGCCCCAATTCTCCACGCCTGCTTAAGACTTGTGCCTTTCCCCCTCACCCTATATTTAGCCACAGTGCTCTAGTGCCTGCCTGTCCCCTACACTCGCCCTCTGTCAGCACCCTGCCCATCCCCCAGTGTTCAGTCACAGTGCCTTGGTGACTGAATGGCCTCAATGGCCTCTCACGGATAAAATCCCACCCCTTCTCCCTAGGACTCAGGACCAGCCCCCCTCCCTCCCAAATGACCACCACCCCCCACCCCCCCAACCCACCTGTCAGGAGCCTCATAGCTGGCTCCCCCCTAAGCTGCCCAGTGCCTTTTCTCCACTTGGACTCACTAGTGGGCAGTGGTGACCTACACGCTCAACTCTGAACTCCCCTTCCGAAGTGAAGTAGCCAGGTTTCTGTTTTTAATAAAGCTGTTGTAAAACCTGTTGGCATGATGTTATGACGCAGGTGGATTGAGCGAGATCAGAGGCTACAGTGGGACTGCCCACGACTGATATGGTAATGAAGTCAGATCAGATTCCTGATCTTTCTGGGCAGGAACTGCATTATGGCAATGGCAGGAGGTGGGGACTATCGATGTGGGAAACCCTACCCTTGGAAATCCCGCTTCCCGTGATATTTTGTGCCCCGATCCCATTTCTGCCCTTGGCAAATGGGGGCACAAAATCCCAGCCAGCAATAAAGTCTGAGTGGAGGTTGCAGAGGATGTCAGTACCTGCAGGGCTATCTGCATGACCTGGCTACAGTGCTGAAGAAGGGTGAACAACCTTTTACATTCTGCAAGGATGAATAATCATTGCAACCCTCAATGTGCCAGCACTACAATAGTGTGAGTGGAAGGTGTCTGTCAGGAGTGTGGATAAATAGCCCTTGTACACCTACAATGTCAACCGAAGGAGCCATAAGACTCTGGTAGTTGGAACCCTGTAAGATTCTTGGGGCTGAAGATGTTGGCTGGGAAGATTACCTTCAAGGGGAGGAATGCCACAAAGGGCAGTATAGAAAGACCAGAGATTGTGGGTACCTGCCTGAGGGGTTGATCCACCCAGATATGGAACTTATCATTTTCTTATTGTTCTCACATGAGAGGAGGATGCAGAAAGGCTGTGAAAGGTCAAGTACAGGTGGGAGAGTGACAACCTGATGATGATGGATCTACTCCAACGTCACCATACCTGATTTTACAGCAGATTGGGAAGAGCATCCACCCTCTGTGTGAACAGAAAATCCTGCCCTAAGCAGGATTTTTGAGCAGACAGGAATGGGAAGAGTGCAAAAACCCATTCACTAGCCTCAATTTCGGGTCCAACATATATTACCTGCCAGGGCTCATTTAAATAGTACTGGTCGACCTCCTGCTTCCTGGTATGAAGAGGGAACAGATTGTGGTGGCATCGAGTGAAGATTGACCACCCTGCTGCCTCCCAGATAAGTGGTGGGGACAAGATTTTTGGGTGACATGGCAGGAGGCATGGGCAGTGTTCAATGCTAAAAAGGCTGGCCTCAGCAAGTTGTTTTTGTTCATTTGTGCGACATGGGTGTCGCTGGTTGGCCAGCATTTATTGCCCAGCCCTAGTTGCCCTTGAGAAGGTGGTGGTGAGCTGATTTCTTGAAACGCTGCATTCCATATTCTGTGGGTTGACCCACAATGCCGTTAGGGAGGGAATTTCATGATTTTGACCCAGCGACTGTGGAGGAACGGCAATATATTTCCAAGTCAGGATGGTGAGTGGCTTGGAGGGGAACTTGCAGGTGGTGGTGATCTCATTTATCTGCTACCTTGTCCTTCAAGATGGAAGTGGTCGTGGGTTTGAAAGTTGCTGACTAAGGATCTTTGGTGAATTACTGCAGTGCATCTTGTAGATAGTACACACTGCTGCTACTGAGCGTCAGTGGTAGAGGGATTGAATGTTTGTAGATGTGGTGCCAATCAAGCGGGTTGGTTTGCCCTGGATGGTGTCAAGCTCCTTGAGTGTTGTTGGAGCTGCACCCATCCAGACAAGTGGGGAGTATTCCCATTGACTTGTGCCTTGTAGATGGTGGATAGGCTCTTGGGAGTCAGGAGGTGAGTTACTTGCCATTGTATTCCTAGCCCCTGACCTGTCTTGTCGTGAAGCTTAAGCTTAGATGAAAGGGTCTACTCTGTCTTTTGGCCTGTTTTATCTAGTGGGAAAGCCATAGTGAGTTGCCTGTTGAGACCCCAGTTAAATCTGTACTGGGGTTCTACTAATGTAATAACACATTAATAATGCATGCATATATGAGGCTCCTTTCTGCTTTAGGTAGATTTGAAGGTCCAGATCTGAGCACATAGCGAACCTGATGCTCTTCTTCCTGGTTTATGAAGGGCAGCAATGTTAAAATGGACAGCCATGTCTGATCGTTCCACTTTGATGCTGCTTAAACTGCACATTCCAGTCTTGTCACAAGAACACTATCAATGTACAGATTCCTATTTTAGACTTCCAAATGTCTAACTGAAATATAGAGCGAGTCGGTTATATGACCTTTCATCACACTTGTTTATTCCTTTTCATAAATTCTGTCATAACTTTTTTGTGACACTGTTGAGACTGGAGATTGTAGATATAAAGACAAATGTGAAAGAGATGAATTTGTGAGAGATGTAGGAATTGAACCTTTCACTCCCATTGCTTTATTGCTCCAGAGCACTCTGTTTCATGTGGGTATTGATGCGCGATTGATTCACATGGGAGGCTAGGACGTACCCGGGAATAAAGGCTTTTATTCATGACAAATAGGAGCACACTACTTAACAATATTATCCCAGACTAAAGACTGCTAGGAAGTAGCAGTGACCTTTATACTCCTGTAAGAAGGTGGAGCCGAACGGAGTGTACCACATAAACAATAATAACAGGTGGAACACCCAAACCCTAACCCCAACAGTAACAAGAGTAACATATGTACAAGTATCCATAGTGGTAACCATCTATGGTTCACCACATTCACCCCTCCTTTAAAAACAAAGGCCGGTGGGGTAAGAAAACAATACGAACTGTCTACATGTTCACAAGTTCAGCCGTTTCGGGGGTCCGTCTCGTCTCTGCGACCTCCGCAGCACTGGCTCCAGTGCCGGTTCTGGTGACCGTGGTGACGACCCTCTCTCCAAGGTGGTGTCCACTGACTCCTCCAGTTCCTCTCCCGACTGCTGACCTCGAGATGGCGACAATCCCCTGGACTCAGGCAAGCTGCACACGGGAGTAAGAGGATTAAGTTGAGGTCCCGATGCTGTCCGCGCCGTGTCAGGAGGGGAGAGAATGGGCAAAGGAATCCTAACCAGGGGTGTGGGAGTGACGGGGGTTTCCAGGTCCCCTGCAGGCGCCAGATCTCTGATAGAGACCGTGTCCTCTCGCCCGTCAGGATATGCCACATAGGCATATTGAGGGTTGGCGTGGAGGAGATGGACCTGTTCAACCAAAGGGTCGGACTTGTGGGCCCTAACATGCCGCCGCAGGAGGACAGGTCCTGAGTACGTCAACCAAGACGGCAGTGAGGTCCCAGAGGAAGACTTCCTAGGGAAGACAAACATCCACTCATGTGGGGTAGCGTTGGTTGCCATACACAGGAGGGACCGGATCGAATGGAGCGCATCAGGAACTACCTCTTGCCAACGGGTGACTGGCGGCACGGTAGCACAGTGGGGCGGCACGGTAGCACAGTGGTTAGCACTGCTGCTTCTCAGCTCCAGGGGCCTGGGTTCGATTCCCGGCTTGGGTCACTGTCTGTGTGGAGTTTGCACATTCTCCTCGTGTCTGCGTGGGTTTCCTCCGGGTGCTCCGGTTTCCTCCCACGGTCCAAAGATGTGCGGGTTAGGTTGATTGACCATGCTAAAAAGAAAATTGCCCCTTAATGTCCTGGGATGCGTAGATTAGAGGGATTAGTGGGTAAAATATGTAGGGATATGGGGGTAGGGCCCGGGTGGGATTGTGGTCGGTGCAGACTCGATGGGCCGAATGGCCTCTTTCTGTACTGTAGGGTTTCTAATTCTAATTCTAGACCGTAGCGCCAGTAAAACAGCCTTCCAGACTGTAGCGTTTTCTCTCTTGACCTGTCCGTTACCCCTGGGGTTGTAACTTGTAGTCCTACTTGAGGCAATTCCCTTAGAGAGCAGGTATTGCCTCAAGTCGTCGCTCATAAACGACGAACCCCTATCACTATGGATATAACTGGGGTAGCCGAACAGGGTAAAAAGACTCCGCAGGACTTTGATGACCGTGGCAGAGGACATGTCAGAACAGGGGATGGCAAAGGGGAATCGGGAGTATTCGTCAACAAAGTTGAGGAAATACACGTTCCGATCCGTCGAAGGGAGGGGCCCCTTGAAGTCGACACTCAGTCGTTCAAAAGGGCGAGTGGCCTTAATGAGGTGTGCCCAGTCAGGCCGGTAGAAGTGCGGCTTGCACTCAGCATAAACCTGGCAGCATCGAGCTGACATCCTCTATGGAATAGGGCAGATTCCGAGCCTTTACAAAATGGAAGAGCCAAGTGATCCCCGGATGGCAGAGATCATTGTGGAGGGCCTGTAGCCGGTCCTCCTGCACACTGGCACATGTTCCACGCGACAGGGCATCTGAGGGCTCATTGAGCTTCCCCAGACGGTACATGATATCATAGTTGTAGGTGGAGAGTTCGATTCTCCACCTCAAGATTTTATCATTCTTAATTTTTCCCCTTAACGTGTTGTTGAACATGAATGCCACGGACCGCTGGTGCGTGAGCAGGATAAATCGTTTGCCAGCCAAATAATGGCGCCAATGCCGTACGGCCTCCACAATGGCCTGAGCCTCTTTTTCCACAGAGGAGTGCCGAATTTCAGGGCCTTAGAGGGTGCGAGAAAAAAAGGCAATGGGCCTGCCCGCCTGGTTAAGTGTGGCGGCCAGGGCGAAATCAGATGCATCACTCTCCACCTGGAAGGGGATGGACTCATCGACAGCGTGCATCATGGCTTTCGCAATGTCAGCTTTTATCCCTTCAAAGGCTAGGCGAGCCTCTGCTGTCAGGGGAAAAGAGGTAGACTTTATGAGCGGACGGGCTTTGGCTGCGTAATTGGGAACCCACTGTGCATAGTACGAGAAGAAGCTTAAGCATCTTCTCAGTGCTTTGATGCTAGTGGGTAGGGGAAGTTCAAGGAGGGGACGCATACGGTCTGGATCGGGGCCGATGACCCCGTTTTCCACCACGTATCCGAGGATTGCTAGGCGGTGCTTGCTGAATACGCACTTCTCCTTGTTATAGGTCAGGTTCAGGAGAGTCGCAGTGCGTAAAAACTTCTGGAGGTTGGCGTCGTGGTCCTGCTGGTCATGGCTGCAGATAGTGATGTTGTCCAGGTACGGGAAGGTAGCCCGTAGCCCGTTATGGTCCACCATTCAGTCCATCTCACGCTGGAAGACCGAGACCCCATTAGTGACGCCGAAAGGGACTCTTAAAAAGTGGTAGAGACGGCCATCCGCCTCAAAGGCCGTGTATTTGCGGTCCTCTGGGCGAATGGGGAGCTGGTGGTAGGCTGACTTCAAGTCGATGGTGGAGAACACCCGGAACTGCGCAATCTGGTTGACCATGTCAGATATGCACGGGAGAGGATACGCGTCCAGCTGCGTGTACCTATTAATGGTCTGACTTGTGAAAAGGAAGAGGGAAGCTTATGTAGGGATGAGGAAACAAGGTTCAGATGGCTCGATTGAGGGTTACAAGTTAGCAAGGAATGAGCTGAAAAAGGGGCTTAGGAGAGCGAGGAGGGGACATGAGAAGTCCTTGGCGGGTCGGATCAAGGAAAACCCCAAGGCTTTTTACTCTTATGTGAGGAATAAAAGAATGACCAGGGTGAGGTTAGGGCCGGTCAAGGACAGTAGTGGGAACTTGTGTATGGAGTCAGTAGAGATAGGCGAGGTGATGAATGAATACTTTTCTTCAGTGTTCACCAAGGAGAGGGGCCATGTTTTTGAGGAAGAGAAGGTGTTACAGGCTAATAGGCTGGAGGAAATAGATGTTCGGAGGGAGGATGTATTGGCAGTTTTGAATAAACTGAAGGTCGATAAGTCCCCTGGGCCTGATGAAATGTATCCTAGGATTCTTTGGGAGGCAAGGGATGAGATTGCAGAGCCTTTGGCGTTGATCTTTGGGTCCTCGCTGTCCACGGGGATGGTGCCAGAGGACTGGAGAATGGCGAATGTTGTTCCTCTGTTTAAGAAAGGGAATAGAAATGACCCTGGTAATTATAGACCGGTTAGTCTTACTTCGGTGGTTGGTAAATTGATGGAAAGGGTCCTTAGGGATGGGATTTACGACCATTTAGAAAGATGCGGATTAATCCGAGATAGTCAGCACCGATTCGTGAAGGGCAAGTCGTGCCTCACAAATTTGATAGAATTTTTTGAGGAGGTAACTAAGTGTGTTGATGAAGGTAGGGCAGTTGATGTCATATACATGGATTTTAGTAAGGCGTTTGATAAGGTCCCCCATGGTCGGCTTATGATGAAAGTGAGGAGGTGTGGGATAGAGGGAAAGTTGGCCGATTGGATAGGTAACTGGCTGTCTGACCGAAGACAGAGGGTGGTGGTCGATGGAAAATTTTCAGATTGGAGGCAGGTTGCTAGCGGTGTGCCGCAGGGATCGGTGCTTGGTCCTCTGCTCTTTGTGATTTTTATTAATGACTTAGAGGAGGGGGCTGAAGGGAGGTGATTCATTTTGGTAGGACTAATTTAAATGTGGATTACAGGGTCAAAGGTAGGGTTCTGAAGACTGTGGAGGAACAGAGAGATCTTGGGGTCCATATCCACAGATCTCTAAAGGTTGCCAGTCAAGTGGATAGAGCTGTGAAGAAGGCCTATAGTGTGTTAGCTTTTATTAACAGGGGGTTGGAGTTTAAGAGCCGTGGGGTTATGCTGCAACTGTACAGGACCTTGGTGAGACCACATTTGGAATATTGTGTGCAGTTCTGGTCACCTCACTATAGGAAGGATGTGGAAGCGCTGGAAGGAGTGCAGAGGAGATTTACCAGGATGCTGCCTGGTTTGGAGGGTAGGTCATATGAGGAAAGGTTAAGGGAGCTAGGGCTGTTCTCTCTGGAGCGGAGGAGGCTGAGGGGAGACTTAATAGAGGTGTATAAAATGATGAAGGGGATAGATAGAGTGAACGTTCAAAGACTATTTCCTCGGGTGGATGGAGCTATTACAAGGGGGCATAACTATAGGGTTCGTGGTGGGAGATACAGGACGGATATCAGAGGTAGGTTCTTTACGCAGAGAGTGGTTGGGGTGTGGAATGGACTGCCTGCAGTGATAGTGGAGTCAGACACTTTAGAAACATTTAAGCGGTTATTGGATAGGCACATGGAGCACACCAGGATGATAGGGAGTGGGATAGCTTGATCTTGGTTTCAGATAAAGCTCGGCACAACATCGTGGGCCGAAGGGCCTGTTCTGTGCTGTACTGTTCTATGTTCTATGTTCTATGACTATAGTCTATGACCATCCGGGGCTTGTCTCCAGTCTTGACCACCACGACTTGTGCTCTCCATGGGCTAGTGCTAGGTTGAATGACCCCTTCCCTGAGGAGCCGCTGAACCTCAGATCTAATAAAGATCCGATCCTCAGCGCTGTAACGCCTGCTTTTAGTCACGATGGGCTTGCAGCCTGGCACGAGATTTTCGAATAGGGAAGGCGGGGTAATTTTGAGTGTTGAGAGGCAGCATGTGGAGCGCGCTGGACAATTTGGAGGCTGCTGTTCTCCCACTGAAAGTGGAGGGAGTGGCCCATCGTACTGCAGGGTCACACTCCTCAGGTGGACCATAAAGTCTAGTCCCAGGAGTACCGGAGCGCAAAGGTGCGGTAGCACGAGGAGCCTGAAGTTCTCGTAGACTGTGCCCCGCACCGTTAGGGTTACCACACAGCTCCCAAGAACGAGGACAGATCGGGACCTCGACGCCATGGAGATTGTCTGCCTGACAGTTTGCACATGGAGAGCGCACCATTTTACTGTATCCGGATGGATGAAGCTCTCCGTGCTCCCGCTGTCAAACAGGCAACGCGCCAGGCGCCCGTTTACCTCTATGTCCATCATGGACTTGTCGAGTTTGTGAGGCTTGACCTGGTCCAGGATGATTGACGCCACTGTTGGATCCCGAGCGTAACTGCAGGCAGTTGAGATAGTCGACGACGAGGACCCCTGCTGGTCCCCTGCGGCCGGTGTCGACCAAAGTGGCTGCGCCCATCTATCGCACACGGTCGAGGATGTTGAAAACGGCGGCACCCGCAGGTCGCACGTGGCTAGTGTCGTCGTCATAGGAAATGGCGGCGCCCGTGGATCGCACGTGGCTGAAGACATCGACGAGGCCGGAGACGAGGAGATGGATCCTGGGGAGTCACACGCAGCACTGCTGGGCCTGGAAGGGGTCTTCGCTCGGCACACCTTTGCATAGTGCCCTTTCTTTCCATAGGCGGAGCAAAACACCGCCCTGGCCAGGCATCTTTGGCGAGGATGCTTCGCCAAACCGCAGAAATAGCACCATGGGCCTCCAGGAGCTGCCGCAGCCGTCAGGTCTGAAGTTGGGAGCATCATCGCGCAGTTCCGAGGAGCCGCCGAGTACAGTTGAGGCGGTGGCTGTGCTTGCCACGCTGTTCCCACGTGGTCGGTGGAGTAGGCTTCGAGACTTCTGGAGGCCAATTCTACCGTCTTAGCCAGGTCCAGGTTACCCTGCTCTAGCAGCCGCAGGCGGATATAGGATGAGCCGATTCCCGCCACGAACGCGTCCCGAATGAGGTCGTTGGTGTATTGAGTGGCCGACACCGCCTTGCAGTTGCAGGCTCTGGCTAGCTGTTGAAGTTCGCGCAGGTACTGTCCCGTAGTTTCGCTGGGCTGCTGCCGTCGAGTGGCTAATAGGTGACGAGCATGAATTTCGTTTGGCTGTTTGTTATACAGCCTCTTAAGCAAGTCGATAGCATCTGTATAATTTTGGGAATCGCGAATTGTTGCATACACTGTGTCGCTCACCCTGGCGTGGAGGACCCGCAATCTGTCGGCGTCGGACTGGACTGCTGCCGAGGTCTCAACGTAATCCTCGAAGCACTTCAACCAATGGTCGAAAGTGTTCGACGTCCCAGCGGCACACGGATCCAAGGTTAGCCGATCAGGCTTTAGCATCTGCTCCATTTTGTTCAAACAAAATTTTCAGTATTTGTCGTGAATAAAATTGATGCGCGATTGATTCACACGGGAGGCTAGAACGTACCCGAGAATAAAGGCTTTTATTCATGACAAATAGGAGCACACTACTTAACAATATTATCCCAGACTAAAGACTGCTAGGAAGTAGTAGTGACCTTTATACTCCTGTAAGAAGGCGGAGCCGAATGGAGTGTATCACATAAACAATAATAACAGGTGGAACACCCAAACCCTAACCCCAACAGTAACAAGAGTAACATATGTGCAAGTACCCATAGTAGTAACCATCTATGGTTCACCACAGGTATGTGTTAAGCTCTCTTGCTATTGATTAGAAGTTCTGAAATTTTGTATAAATACAGAAATATATTGTGACTATGGATGCATCAAAAACATTTAATCTCCTAAGTGTGACTGGCCAGTGAGTGTCCAAGCTGAATATCCAAGGGATCTGTTTCTTCTCACCCTAAGGTTTCATCAACCTTCCTTCTCAATTCTCCTAAAAATCTCAAAACATATTTGTCCCAGGATGTTTTACTCATTTACTCATTTATAAAAAGATTCACTTCAATACACCAGAAAATTACATCATATATTTTGCCTACTGATGCGCATCAATTGGACACGAGGCTTGAAGCTTCGGTAAAAGAAGGCTTTTATTAACTAACAATGGAACTATCAGAACTTTAACACACTATCTCAGACTGAAGAGGTCCTGCCCGAGCAGGGGGTCTTATACCTCTCCCAGGAGGCGGAGCCCGACTGGGATGTGCCACAACAGTAACAACCACAGGTGTATCAATCCCACCCGAGCCCAACAACAACATTAGAACAATCCCACAGTGGGAACCAACGATGGTTCACCACACCTACACTCTGAAATGTGAATAGTTAGTTCAGCAACCATTTTCATTACAGCAAGCTCCCAGAGTTAACTACTGGGTTGACTGACCAAATTCGACTATTTTGGTGGTCTTTATTGAAGAAGGAATATTGACTGGGGAAGTCAGGAGAACTTGTTACTCTGCTTTGAATAATACCATGGGATTGTTAACATTTACCTAAATCAGTGGAACAGCTAAAATAAGTCTCAGTTTGAGGTTAGACTGAAATGTAACTTGACCCTTTTTTCACGTTTCGATTCTGCATGCTATCACCAAGCCATGTTCACTTATTAGGACAGATTATCTGTGTGGAGACATGACTCAAAAAAAAATGACTGTTGATAGTATCTATCAAGAAACTATTTGTCCATTCATAATCATTCATGTCCATGGGGGTTGCTCTAGTTGTGCTGTGGGCCAGGAGACATCAGCGGTGGCCATTTTGTGGGCTTCTCGCTGGGTGGCTGAGCCCAGCTTAAGTTTTTCAGCACGAACGGAATCGCGCTGAATATCAGTGTGGCGGCGATTTACATGTGTTACCATGCCTTTACATTAAATTAGTGGGTTCGCAACTGAATTCTTCCCCCTCCGTTTGCATCTCCCCCCTCTCCGGCCTGATGTCACACTGGCAGCATTTACTATCCCGGGACACCCCACTCCCTCACTGGGACCAGTGTCCTCACTTGTGGATGCTGCCAACACAACACAATCTGGGGTGCCATGCATCACCTGAATGGGTTGCCTGCCATTGGCATCGTGGCCATGGCAGTCAGGGAGAGCATACAGGTTTGTGTGCGGGCATGGCCATTGCACATCTTTGAGCCATTGCCATGGGTGTTCCCTTCCAGGCATGTGTTGCAGGTCAGGTACACGGGGCAGGGGCAACCTCCAGGTTATCACAATATGGGTTCCCATTCACTGCAGAGTCCATGCAGTTTGTGCTAACATGAGCTCCCCTGCTTGGAGCACCAGCTGCCTGACTTGAAGAGCCCTCAATTCGGGACCTGACGTGGCAGCGCTGAAGAGGGGCAAAGAGGTAAGTGTTCAGGAGCTGCAGATCCCCAAGTGCAGGGGAGGGTGGAGGCAGAGCCTGAAAAGTTGCTGGGTGGGGAACTTCATTGTATGCTGGAAGTGCTGTTTCCAGGCTCAGGGAAGTTCCATTGTTCTCTCTGTGGGGTGGTGTGAGGGAGTTTACTGAGTGCTGATGGGGGCTGCTATTTCCAAGCACAAAGATATTCCATTGTTCTGGATGTGGGGTGTGGTGAGGGACTGCACTGAGTGCTGGGGTTTTAGGAAGTGGCGGGGGAAGAAGGGCACCCTGTGCTGCTTAGCACTCATGGCAATGGCTCAAAGATGTGCAATGGCCATGCCCACACCAACCTGTATGCTCTCCCTGACTGCCGTGGCCACGATGCCAATGGCAGGCAGCCTATTCAGGTGATGCATGGCAGCCCAGATTGAGTTGTGTTGGCAGCATCCACAAGTGGGGTCACTGGTCCCAGTGAGGGAGTGGGGGGTCCCGGGATAGTAAAAAGGAAAGACATGTATCTATCTATCTCTCTCTGTAACCCCCACTGTGCAGATGGATTTTGCACTGATAGATATTGCACAGACTATCATGGTGGCAGCTGTTGAGGAGGAGGAGGCTCAGGAGATGGAGGGAGTCGTACGGCCACTACAAGGTCAGCCAATGCCGGAATCTGCAGAAGGAGGGCAAGGGCTGCCAGTTAGACCCAGGAAGTGGCAGTGCAGTCTTTTGCAGGAGGGGCAGGGGAAGGGCGATGCGGAGACAGAGGCTGTACAGGACAAGCAGATCCTTTGAGGGCCTTTCTGAAGCCATGTGCCGGCGTTGGCTCCGCCTGCACAAGGAGATGGTGCGGCACCCGTGTCAGACCTGGCACCTCAGGGGAGGGGAGGGCACCCGCTCCCAGTGGAAGTGAAGGTGACAGCAGCCCTGAATTTCTATGCCACTGGATTGTTCCAGGCACACATTGGGGACATCTGTGGCATATCACAGGCATCTGTGCACAGGTGAATGCGCCAGGTTATGGATGCCTTATACGCCTGGTCAGGCTAATATATCAACTTTGATGTTGGCCGGGTGCAGCAGAAGGCACAGGCTGCAGGCGTAGCTGCCATAGCTGGCATGCCCTATATGCAGGGGGCTGTGGATGGGACATACATCGCCCTGTGATCCCCATGAGGTGAGGCACAATCCTTTTTAAACAGGAAGGACTTCCACTCACTAACCGTGCACAGTCTATGACCACAGACTAATCATGATGCAGGTTTGTGCACAGCACCCAGGGAGTGTCCATGATAGTTACATCCTAAGGTGTTCAGACACCCCTGGGCTATTTAAAGACCAGTCCAGGCTGCCGGGATGCTCGTGAGGGACAAGGGCGACCCATTAAGGTCATGGCTGATGACCCCAGTGCGGAGGCCCGAGACTGAGGTGGAGATTTGCAACAATGAGGCCCACGCTGCCACCCAGTCCAATGTGGAGCAGCTTAAAATGTGGTTCTGGTGCCTGGACCGCTCTGGGGGTGCCCTCCAATACAATTCTGCACGGGCCTCCCACATCATCATTGTGTGCTGCATGCTCCACAATGTAGCACAGCAGCCAGGAGACCACCTGGAGGAGGAGGATCGCCAACTGCAGGATGTGGAGGAGGTGCCCGATGAGGAGCCAGAGGACGGAGGACGGGCGGCGATGGCGAGGGTCTGGCAGGGCAGGATAGCAAGGGATGCTTTAATTGCAGCCAGGTTCACCTAGTTGCTGCCATGCAGTGTAGCGGCTGCTGCCACAACCCCAGGATATGCTGCATTCGCATCCCCCCAAACCAAGCTGCCCCCTCAACCCCTCTGACCCTTCCCCTTCCCCACCCTCTTTCACCACACCCTTCCCCCCTTCACCCCACCCCACACTCTTCCCCCCACTATTCTCTTTCACTCCCTCACTCACCCTTCCCCGCCACCCACTTTCATCACCCCCACACCCACCCCCAGTTCTGACTCACGTCACAACAGGGTAATGGATCTGGCCATTTGGGGGGTGCTCTTTGACAAAGGGTCTGGATGCTGGAGTAAGCAGGGTGGGCGCTCTGTAACCTTTGGCTGAGGGGCCAATATCGCACAGAACAGCAGTCTGCAGTCGATGCGTGGGGTTGGGGTACACTCAGCTCTGTGAGGGGAAAATCAGAGACCGATTAGTCACAGCTGTGAGGTGCAAAAAATATTTAATGGTGATCTTAACATTTACAAAAACCTTAACTGTGAGTACTGCTGACCTTCACCTTTGCCCTCTTAGTGACCCTACAACTGTCTTATCTTCGGTGGCTTACTGCTGTGCCTAGGTGCTCCGTCAGGATACACATCAGAGGTGGAGGTGCTCAGCTGTGATCCACGCCCCGTGGCTTGTGATGCCCTCGGCCAACTTGTGGATGACACTGTTTCTGTGCCACCCTGTTCATCCAGCTGGCCCTGAGATGCCCCGGTGTGAGGAAGGGGGGATTTGTAAGTCTGGAGATGTCTGGATTTTCCTGGGTGGAAGGCCCCGGCATGGGCTCTAGCCGTTCCTCCTCTCTCAAGGTGTCCAAAGGTCCAAGGGACACTCCATGGGATGCCAGGATAGTTGTACTGAGCTCCACAAGCCTCAATGACACCTGGCTCTGCCAGTCTTGTGGGCCCAGATGCACCTGCACCATGGTGTAGGATCCCTCAGGGCTGGCCCTCTGAGACTAGGCCAAGCTCTGGAGCCCCTCAGCATTAGTGCTGTGAGATTGGGCGAAGTTGTTGAGGCCCACAGCCAGGGCCTGCTGTGCCCCCAGAATCCCTGAGAGAGCCCCAGCCATGGCCAGCTGTGTCTCCAACATGCCCCCGACCCCCGTGGCCCTAGACTAATGTGCCTCCAGAATGTCGGCGACATCCTCAGCCATGGCCCGCTGTGTCTCTGCCATGGCCCGCTGTGTCTCCAGGATGGCCTGCACCCTGTCACCCATGAGGATAAATCCCTGACCCACACTTTCCACCTGCGGACGCCACCCTTGCAGTGTTGGCCT
This sequence comes from Mustelus asterias, assembly GCF_964213995.1. NCBI lineage: Eukaryota > Metazoa > Chordata > Chondrichthyes > Carcharhiniformes > Triakidae > Mustelus > Mustelus asterias. The sequence goes on from NC_135810.1 coordinate 38,646,261, forward strand.
GGTTACCATGCTGTGCCATCCCCACCTCCTGAGAAAGCACTCTGACTCCTCTAAACAGCCTTACAGTCGCAGCATGGTTGTTGACAGCCATCCACAATTACCCTGTTCTGCTGATACATCTGCACCAGCTTCAGGATGACCAATCCCTGAGGCCTGGCTCCTGGCCTGGGGCCAGCTGAATCCTCACCTCCGGCAGACTTCCATGTACCCGAGCCCTCCGATGTTCCACCCGATGTCCATCAGCGGCTGTGATGTGCTCACCAGTAAGCCTCACCTCTAACATGCCCCACTGTGGTGATAGTCTCAGTGTTTGTGTTTGTTAGATGCCTGTGCCGAAACACTGGTGCTATCCTTGGAGGATTCCTCAGGGCTACCTTCTGAGTTGTCAGCTGAGGTGTTCTGGGGAGTCTCAACAGGAGGAGTGGGGGGGAAGAGCAGGTGGTAGCGACAGCGGATGGGCCTGGAACATTAGGATCATCCCCTGTAAGAAAGGACACATGTTAGTGGAGGGAAAGGAAACCAGCCCGCGTAGTATGGCATTTACTTCAAAGACGACCTGAGGAATAGGGTTGCATGCTGGACGCTGACCTGGCTGTTGGTGACCATTCTCTGCTCCGCTTCCCCCGCCAGTTCCAGGGCGCACACTGCTCAAACCCCATGGGCAGGTGCAGTTCAGGGCCACCACTACCAGTCTTCTCCCTTTCCCTTCGTGTATGTGCAGTTTTCTCCTGTGGGGACATAAGGGGGATTGAAAGCATGATGTACGGAAGGGCACAGTGTGTGTTGGGAGTGGGGGCACTCGGGTGGGCTGTATCGGGCAATGCCTCCCCACAGTCGGGTGCTGATTGGGGGTTGCCACAGGAGTTGAAGGCAGTGCTGGGGCGGGGAGGCGGGGGGGGGGGGGGGGGGGGCGGGGTGGGGCGGTGGGGGGGGGGTGGAGTGGGGGGCGGTGTTGCTGGAGGTCCTTGCGGTGTCTGGGGATGGTGTAACATTGCAAGCACAGCACGGGAATCTGGTTTCAGAATGGGTTGCACTCACCCTTGCTGCCCGAAGAAGGCCATTCATCTTTTGTGGCACTGGTCACCAGTCCAACTTGCCAGTGCACAGGCACTGACAGATGCAGCCACAGTCTCCCAGATAGCATTGGATGCGCAACCCCTTGGGCAACGTCCTTCAGTGGGGTAGAGCAACTCGTGCCTCTCCTCCACACCATCCAGCAGCTGGGCCTGCTCGCACTTGAGAACCTGAGGGCACTTCTACTCTGTGCCATCTTCCTGTATGTCCATACTCGGCAGCTTATATACAGCTCTGCCTTGTTAAGGGAGTCATGATGTGGAGATGCCGGCGTTGGACTGGGGTAAACACAGTAAGAAGTTTAACAACACCAGGTTAAAGTCCAACAGGTTTATTTGGTAGCAAAAGCCACACAAGCTTTCGGAGCTCTAAGCCCCTTCTTCAGGTGAGTGGGAATTCTGTTCACAAACAGAGCTTATAAAGACACAGACTCAATTTACATGAATAATGGTTGGAATGCGAATACTTACAACTAATCAAGTCTTTACGAAACAAAACAATGTGAGTGGAGAGAGCATCAAGACAGGATAAAAAGATGTGTATTGTCTCCAGACAAGACAGCCAGTGAAACTCTGCAGGTCTAGGCAACTGTGGGGGTTACAAATAGTGTGACATGAACCCAATATCCCGGTTGAGGCCGTCCTCGTGTGTGCGGAACTTGGCTATCAGTTTCTGCTCAGCGACTCTGCGCTGTCGTGTGTCGCGAAGGCCGCCTTGGAGAACGCTTACCCGAATATCAGAGGCCGAATGCCCGTGACCGCTGAAGTGCTCCCCAACAGGAAGAGAACAGTCTTGCCTGGTGATTGTCGAGCGGTGTTCATTCATCCGTTGTCGCAGCGTCTGCATAGTTTCCCCAATGTACCATGCCTCGGGACATCCTTTCTTGCAGCGTATCAGGTAGACAACGTTGGCCGAATTGCAAGAGTATGTACCGTGTACCTGGTGGATGGTGTTCTCACGTGAGATGATGGCATCTGTGTCGATGATCCGGCACGTCTTGCAGAGGTTGCTGTGGCAGGGTTGTGTGGTGTCATGGTCACTGTTCTCCTGAAGGCTGGGTAGTTTGCTGCGGACAATGGTCTGTTTGAGGTTGTGCGGTTGTTTGAAGGCAAGAAGTGGGGGTGTGGGGATGGCCTTGGCGAGATGTTCGTCTTCATCAATGACATGTTGAAGGCTCCGGAGGAGATGCCGTAGCTTCTCCGCTCCGGGGAAGTACTGGACAACGAAGGGTACTCTGTCCACTGTGTCCCGTGTTTGTCTTCTGAGGAGGTCGGTGCGGTTTTTCGCTGTGGCGCGTTGGAACTGTTGATCAATGAGTCGAGCGCCATATCCTGTTCTTATGAGGGCATCTTTCAGCGTCTGGAGGTGTCTGTTGCAATCCTCCTCATCCGAGCAGATCCTGTGTATACGGAGGGCTTGTCCGTAGGGGATGGCTTCTTTAACGTGTTTAGGGTGGAAGCTGGAGAAGTGGAGCATCGTGAGGTTATCCGTGGGCTTGCGGTACAGTGAGGTGCTGAGGTGACCGTCCTTAATGGAGATGCGTGTTTCCAAGAATGCAACCGATTCCGGAGAGTAGTCTATGGTGAGCCTGATGGTGGGATGGAACTTGTTGATGTCATCATAGAGTTGTTTCAGTGATTGTTCACCATGAGTCCAAAGGAAGAAAATGTCATCGATGTATCTAGTGTATAGCATCGGTTGAAGGTCCCGTGCGGTGAAGAAGTCTTGTTCGAACCTGCATCAGCCGCACTCACAAGACAGCCCCGAACATCACCCAAGCACAACGTAACGCCATCCATTTACCTAACGGGCTCATGAGTGGCCCAAACTGACTGCACCTGGACTCCCTTAACAACGTAAGAAGTTTAACAACACCAGGTTAAAGTCCAACAGGTTTATTTGGTAGCAAAAGCCACACAAGCTTTCGGAGCTCTAAGCCCCTTCTTCAGGTGTGTGGGAATTCTGTTCACAAACAGAGCATATAAAGACACAAACTCACAGGGAGGGAGTTTGCATGGCATCCAAGCCCTCTGGGCAAAAGGCAGCAGTGAGCCCAGCGCTGTGTGGGTGAAAGGCAGCAGTGAGCCCAGCGCTGTGTGGGTGAGAGGCAGCAGTGATGCCAGCGCTCTCTGGTGAAAGGCAGCAGTGAGCCCAGCGCTCTGTGGGTGAGAGGCAGCAGTGAGCCCAGCACTGTGTGGGTGAAAGGCAGCAAGGCCAGTGCTCTGGTGAAAGGCAGCAGTAAGACCAGCGTTCTGTGGGTGAGAGGCAGCAGTGAGCCCAGTGCTCTGTGGTGAAAGACCAGCGATGAGGCCAACAATGTCTGTGGGGGTGTAAGAGCAGTAAGAAGTCTCACAACACCAGGTTAAAGTCCAACAGGTTTATTTGGTAGCATAAGCCACAAACATTTAGAGCACTGCCTCTTCATTAGGTGAGTGGGAGTTGTGTTCACAAACAGGGCATATATAGACACAAACTCACTCATCAAGGGGGAATGCTCGCAGGGAGGGGGTTTGCATGGCACCAGAGCGCTCTGGGTAAAAGGCAGCAGTGAGCCCAGCGTTCTGGGTGAGAGGAGTGAGTGTAAGAGGCCCGTGATTTCAATGCTGGGTGGATGTGTGTCCCGAACACATGTGCGGGGACTCGCTCCACACACTGATTTCAGCCTCTTCAGTGGGAATAGGCCCTGCTCACCACTTTTTTGAGTGAATCACGCTCAGGCACTCTGCAGAGCTCAGAGTGTGGGAGATTCATTCTGGAAATCCTGCTAAAAAAATCGACGGGTGTTACCCCCGTTTTCATGCGAATTGGGAACTTGGGATTTTTTGGGAGAATCCCAGCCCATGTGTCCAGCAAAAATTAACGTTTGTAAGAAAGTATTTCCTTTATCAAACACATACAGGATTGGTTTTGTTTAGCTTTGAAGAGGTTCTACTCTGTCAAAAGTGAATGCTGACCCTGTTCTGGCAGGCAGCAAGATGCTGCAGCGGCATTTCACTGGCAGCAGCCAATTAACAGGCAGCTGGGACTCTGATCAAATGAGGATACGGGCCTGCCTCCACGAGCTGCCGAGCCAATCAGAGGGCTGGAAGCTCAGCGATCAAGACAGCGCCTCGCTTAGAGGTGGCCATTGCTGAAGCTGCAAGATGAAGGAATAGGCAGCCCCTTGGCAAGGTGCCCTTGAAGACAGGACAGGTTTTTTTTACAGGAAGCCAAGGACAACAGGCAGACTCTGATGATTTGGAGGGCAGATTGGGGGCCCTTCAAATGGCAGTTTGAAAGCTGTGGGGGTGACCAATGACATCAGGGGGTCTGACGGTCCTCATATGGTTGCAGCCCCTCTCAACATCCTTAAAATGCCAGCAGAGGTCTGGCTCTTCATCGGTTACTTGGTTGGCACAGTTGTCCGCCTGATGGTAATGTGCCATGGCAGCAATAGGACACAGGCTCTCTTACTGATGCCCTCCTGTCTCCCAGCCTGGCACCAAAGGGCTGGTAAAATCCAACCTGAAAAAATGGACATTTTCCAAAGAAGTGGCAAAACCTATCCATAAAATTGATCATTAACTTTTAGAAATTCTGGCAGTGAAGTTCCATATATAGTCCTGTTTTAATACTATGGTCTTGGGTCATGGAGATTTGCTGCTGTGGACATACTCTGTACGTGAGATAAATCATCATGGGAATGGTAGTTTTCATTATCTTCCTGTGGAACTTTATACCCAGAGCTTTGCTAACCGGAGAAACATTACAAATGGCTGCTATGTGGGGCAAATAGAATAAAAGAAAAGATTCAGATATTAGGTAATTGTGGAATTCAGCATGTAATTATCTGCCTAAATCGCAGGAGGGGGATCAACATTTTCCACAAAGCACCATGTCTGGAAGACAGAAACATTGAATTTCCCAACAATGTCAGCACATCCTAAAATATATTACCAGCAGGTAAGTGCTTTGGAATTGTAGTCACTGTTGTAATATAGAATGCAGTCTGGGATGTGGGCATGGTTCGGGAGTGCAGTCAGCAATCCCATGTGAAGACAGCAATGAGATAACAGATTAAATATTCTGGTTATTATCTTTGTTTGGAAGATAAATATTGGCCAGAATCTCTTCTGCACCTTTTTGAAGAATACCATAGTATCTTTGGTAGGATAGAGAGGACCTTGACTTAATGTCTCATCTGACAAAGGACACCTTTGACAATGCAGCACTCCATCAGAACTGCACATGGATGTCAACTTAGTTATGTGCTCAAAGCTCTGGAGTGAGGTTAAATCCACAACATCCTGATTCAGAAGCAAGAATACTATGGAGATAGGGAATAAAACTATATCCATCTTCAGGTGAATTTTATGGACAAATTGATAGCTAAATAATATTACATATATTAGGACTATATCAATATGCAATACATTTATCTCATGCTACACAGCCTCAGTGAATCTGTCCTGAAATATTGTTACACTGCTGTGTGGGTATGTGACTATGTGGGTTGTAATTTTGGTGAAATGGCAATTGAATTGGATTGCCACTCCGCTTGGAGTTACATACTTGGAAGACCTGCTGCTCCTGGCTCGCCTCACAGTCTGACTCAGGCCAGGCGAGGTCTGTGTATTGCCCTCGGTCTTCTGTTTAGGGAAGGAGTGCACTCCTCATTTCATACAGCACTAGTTGCCACAAAGCAGGTAAGGTTAAAGGTCCAGTCACTGAGCAGCCAGGGAGAAGGTCAGTTTATAAAGAAAGTGGGCAGGTTTGGAGGAGGGAACAATAGGATGGGTGGGGAGTTGGATGACCAGTGGAGGAGTTGGGAGGGCAGTCAGGCAGGTGAGCACGTAGTTGGGGGGGTTGAAGAGTGCAGATGAGGGTGTGCGGGGGCCAGTCAGGATGATAAGTGAATTCTGGGGTCTTGTGTGTGTCAGGGGTCATATGAGCATCTCATGATGGGAGGTAGTTTGGGGTGTGGGGGGGGCGGGGGCAGTTGGAAGACAGGGGTGCAGTTGGTTGGTGAGGTGGAAAGTCAGAAAATGGGGTGAGCAGTTGGGGAGGGAAGGTGTAGTTGGGATGTGTGGAAGGCAGTTGGGGTGGATGGGGAGCACATTCAGGGGACATTGGGGTGTAGTCAAGGCATGGAAAAGGTAGTTGGGAAGCTGGTAGTGCAATCAGGTGTTGGGGTGCGCAGTCAGAGATGTGGGCATGGTTCAGGGTTGGGGAGTGCAGACAAGGGTGTGGGTACAGTCGGGTGTTGGGGAGTATAGTCAGGGATGTGAGCATGGTTCAGTGTTGAGGAGTGCAGGCAGGGATGTGGACATGATTCGGGCTCCAGGAGTTCAGTCAGGGATGTGAATGCAGTTGGGTGTTGGGATAGGTACGCAGTCACACTGACCCCTGACCCCCCACGTTCACAGTGGGAGAGCAGCAGACATGGCACAGTGGTTAGCACTGCTACCTCATAGCATCAGGGACTCAGGTTCGATTCTAGACCTGGATGACTGTGGAGTTTTCATGTTCTCCCGGTGTCTACATAGGTTTCCTCCGGGTGTTCCAGTTTCGTCCACAGTGCAAAGGTTAGGTAGATTGGCCGTGCTAAATTGCCAGTTAGTGTCCAAAGGTGTGTAGGTTAGGTGTATTAGCCATGGTAACTGCATGGGATTATGAGGGGAGGGCTTCGGTGGGATTTTGTTTTGGAGAGTTCGTGATGGGCCAAATGGCTTCCGTCTGCACTGTAGTTATTCTATGGTTCAATGATAGTCAGAAAGTCTCTCGCTGTTCAAGTGAAGAAATGTGAAAATGAATGCCTCCCAGTCATAGCTGTTTAGTATTACACTTGACTGCTGGCCATCTAACCAAATATTAAAGCAACATAGAATCATAGAACCCCTACAGTGCACAAGAAGGCTATTCGGCCCATCGAGCCTGCACCAACAGCAATCCCACCCAGGCCCTATCCTTGTAACCCCACATATCTACCCAGCTAGTTCCTCTGACACTAGGGACAATTTAGCACGGCCAATCCACCTAACCCACACATCTTTGGAGTGTGGGAGGAAACTGGAGCACTCGGAGGAAACCCACACAGACACGGAGAGAAAATGCAAACTCCATACTGACAGTGACCCGAGGCAGGAATTAAACCCGGGTCCCTGGCGCTGTGAGGCAGCAGTGCTAACCACTGTGCCACCATGCCGTCCATCCACTGTGCCACCATGCTGCCCATTAACTGTGCCATCATGCCGCCCATGCCACCCAAACCTTTCCCAAATAATTTATGTTAAATTAAGATATTTTTCTCTGCTGTAGAATTCTGGGTTCTTTTGCCAATTATCCAACTATAAGTGAAGTGTAGTGACATTTAAATTTGATATCTGATGTGCGTTATCATACACGAGGCTTGATGCTCAGGAAATAAAGGCTTTTATTTGCTGTAACAAGGCAGCTACCAATTATATACACGATCCCAGACTGAGGGGTCCCAGCCAGAGCAGGGACCTTTATACCTCTCCCAGGAGGCGGAGCCCGACTGGGATGTACCACAATACTACAATACAAAGGTGTAACAAGCCCACCCTGACCCCAACAGCAACAAGTAGAACAACCCATCCCTAACCCAACAGCAACATATATACATACTTGTAGTACTGGCCAGACCCTGGCTCAGTACTATCTAGTGGGAACCAACGATGGTTCACCACATTCATCCCTCCTTTGAAAACAAAGGCCGGCGGGGTACAAAAACAGAATAATTTGTCATCAGTCTATAAGTTCAGATGGTCAGGGGGACCGCACCGTCGTGGTGACCTCCTCAATACCGGCGGTGACACCGGAGTAGGCACTTGCGGTGGCGTTCTCCCCAAGGCGATGTCCAAAGATGTGCAGGTTAGGTTGATTGGCCAGGTTAAAAATTGCCCCTTAGAGTCCTGGGATGCGTAGGTTAGAGGGATTAGCGGGTAAGTATGTGGGGGTAGGGCCTGGGTGGGATTGTGGTCGGTGCAGACTCGATGGGCCGAATGGCCTCCTTCTGCACTGTAGGGTTTCTATGTTTCTTTCTATGTTTCAGCTGTTCCTCCACAGACTCACAGGCCGGTTGACCCTGAGGTGACGGTAAACCATGGAGTTCCGACACGCCCTGAAGTGGCGACCATCCTCTGGACTCAGGCAAGCTGTACACGGGAGTAAAAGGGTTAAGTAATGGTCCCGATGCTGCCCGCGCCGTGTCCAGAGGGGAAACAAGAGTTATGGGGTTTGTAACAGGGGGTATGGGAGCGACAGGGGTTGCTACGTCCCCTGCTGGCGCCAGGTCTCGGATCGAGACCGTGTCCTCTCGCCCGTCAGGGTATGCCACATAGGTATACTGAGGGTTGGCGTGGAGGAGATGGACCTGTTCGACCAACGGGTCGGACTTGCGGGCCCTTACATGTCGCCGCAGGAGGACAGGTCCTGAGTACGTCAACCAAGATGGTAATGAGGTCCCCGAGGAAGACTTCCGAGGGAATGAAAACATCCTCTCATGGGGAGTAGCATTGGTTGCCGTACGCAGGAGTGAGCGAATAGAATGGAGCGCATCAGGGAGCACCTCTTGCCAACGGGAGACTGGAAGGCTTTTTGACTTCAACGCCAGTAAAACAGCCTTCCAGACTGTAGCATTCTCACGTTCCACCTGTCCGTTACCCCTAGGGTTGTAGCTCGTGGTTCTATTAGAGGCAATCCCGTATGAGAGCAGGTATTGCTTCAAGTCATCGCTCATGAACGACGAGCACCTGTCGCTGTGAATGTAGCCGGGGTACGCGAACAGGGTAAAAAGATCACGGAATGCCTTGATAACCGTGGCAGCGGATGTATCAGAGCAGGGAACAACAAAAGGGAATCTAGAGTACTCGTCAATGATGTTGAGGAAGTACACATTCCGATCTGTTGAGTGAAGGGGGCCCTTAAAATCGACACTCAGTCTCTCGAAGGGACGAGTGGCCTTGACTAATTGTGCCCGGTCAGGTCGGTAAAAGTGCGGTTTGCATTCCGCGCAAACCCGACAGCTTCTAGTTATGGACCTGACGTCCTCCACCGAGTAGGGCAGATTGCGGGCTTTTATAAAGTGGTAGAGCCGAGTGACCCCAGGATGGCATAGGTCATTATGGAGAGCCTGCAAACGGTCCTCCTGTATACTGGCGCATGTTCCACGCGAGAGGGCATCCGAGGGCTCATTGAGTTTCCCTGGATGATACATGATGTCATAGTTATAGGTGGAGAGTTGAATTCTCCACCGCAAGATCTTGTCATTCTTGATCTTGCCCCTCTGCGTGTTGTTAAACATGAACGCCACGGACCGCTGGTCCGTGATCAGGGTGAACCGTTTTCCCGCCAAGTAATGGCGCCAGTGCCTGACGGCCTCCACAATGGCCTGGGCCTCCTTATCCACCGCTGAATGCCGAATTTCGGGGCCTTGGAGGGTGCGGGAAAAAAATGTGATGGGCCTGCCCGCCTGGTTAAGTGTGGCGGCCAGGGCGAAATCAGATGCATCGCTCTCCACCTGAAAGGGGATGGACTCATCAACCGCGTGCATCGTAGCTTTCGCGATGTCGGCTTTTAATTTATCAAAGGCCAATCGGGCCTCTGGTGTTAGGGGAAAAGTAGTGGACTTAATGAGCGGACGGGCTTTGTCCGCGTAATTGGGAACCCACTGCGCATAATAAGAGAAGAAGCCTAAGCATCTTCTCAGTGCTTTTGCACTAGTGGGCAAGGGAAGTTCAGAAAGGGGGCGCATACGGTCTGGATCAGGGCCAATGACCCCGTTTTCCACCACGTATCCGAGGATGGCTAAACGGCGCGTACGGAACACACACTTCTCCCTGTTGTAGGTCAGATTCAGGCGAGATGCAGTGCGTAGGAAATTCAGGAGATTTGTGTCGTGGTCCTGCTGGTCATGGCCGCAGATGGTGACATTATCCAGGTACGGGAAGGTAGCCCGCAGCCCGTTCTGGTCCACCATTCGGTCCATAGCACGCTGGAAGACCGAGACCCCATTGGTGACACCAAAGGGAACCCTGAGAAAGTGATACAAGCGACCATCCGCCTCAAAAGCCATGTATTGTCGGTCCTCTGGGCGAATGGGGAGTTGGTGGTAGGCAGACTTGAGGTCTATGGTGGAGAACACCCGGTACTGCGCAATCTGATTGACCATGTCAGATATGCGCGGGAGGGGATACGCATCCAGCTGCGTATATCGGTTAATGGTCTGACTATAGTCAATGACCATCCGGGGTTTGTTCCTGCTCTTGACCACCATGACCTGCGTTCTCCACGGACTAGCGCTTGGTTGTATGATCCTTTCTTTGAGGAGCCGCTGAACCTCAGATCGAATGAAGATCCGATCCTCAGCGCTGTAACGCCTACTCTTAGTCGCAATGGGCTTGCAGCCTGGCACAAGATTCTGGAACAGGGAGGGTGTGGTGATCTTCAGCGTCGCGAGGCTACAGGCGGGGCGCGTTGGGCAATTTGGAGGCTGCTGTTCTCCCACTGAAAGTGAAGGGAGTGGCCCACCGTACTGTAGGGTTACACTCCTCAAGTGGACCATGAAGTTTAGTCCGAGAAGTATTGGTGCGCAAAGGTGCGGCAACACCAGGAGCTTGAAACGCTCGTAAACTGTGCCTTGCACCGTTAAATTCCCCACGCAACTCCCTAGCACGGTGACAGACCGGGACCTTGATGCCATAGAAATTGTCTGTTTGACAGGTTGAATCTGGAGTCCACACCGCTTCACAGCGTCTGGGTGGATAAAGCTCTCAGTGCTCCCGCTGTCAAACAGACAATAAATCAAGTGGTCATTTACCTGAATATCCATCATAGATTTGTCAAGTCTATGAGGCTTGGCCTGGTCCAGGATGATCGACGCCACCGTTGGTTCATGAGCGCCACTGCAGGCAGCTGAAATTGACGAGGATGACCCCTGCTGGTCGTTCGCGGTCGGTGCCGACCAACATGGCCGCTCCCATAGGTCGCACGTGGGTGATGGCGCCAAACGCAGCGACCCCTGGTGGTCACACATCTCCGACTCCGTCGACCGTAATGGCGTCGCCCTGGCCTCGCACGTGGACGAAACCCTCGACGATTTCAACGACGAAGAACCGGGCTCTGAGGAATCGCAGGCCGCACTGCTGTTCCTAGAAGCAGATTTAGATCGGCACACTTTCGAATAGTGCCCCTTCTTACCGCAGGCGGAGCACAACACAGCTTTAGCGGGACACTGTTGCCGAGTATGCTTCGCTCCCCCACAGAAGTAACACCGCGGGCCGCCCGGAGCTGCTGCCGTCGTCTGGCCCGAGTGTGAGCACGCCATTATGCAGCATTTCGAACCCGAGGGACGAGGAGGGATTGGCGACTGCTCCTGCCACGTTGTCTCCACGTGGTCTTCAGGATACAATACTAGGCTTTTGGAGGCCATCTCCAGCATCTCCGCTAGTTCTATTGCCTGGGTAAGGTCAAGGTTACCTTTCTCCAGTAGTTTGAGTCGAATGTACGACGATCCGACTCCCGCCACAAACGCATCTCGGGCGAGGTCGTTCATACTCTGCTCAGCCGACACAGCTTTGCAGTTACAGCCCCTGGCTAGCTGTAGGAGCTCGTTCGCGTATTCCTCCATCGTTTCGCCAGACTGCCGTCGTCGAGTGGCTAAGAGGTAACGAGCGTGTATTTCGTTGGGCGGTTTAACATAACGCTTCTTCAGAAGCTCGAGGGCCTTTGGGTAATCGGTGGCCGCACGGATTGCGAGGTAGACAGTGTCGCTTACCCTCGCATGGAGGACCCGGAGTCTGTCATCATCTGTGGTGACCGCTGCGGAGGCTGTCAGGTAGTCCTCGAAACACTTCAGCCAGTGGTCGAAGGTGTTAGAGGCGCCCACCGCACGTGGATCTAGTGTAAGGCGTTCAGGCTTCAGTATCTGCTCCATACTCTCTTTTTTTTTCTTCTTCGACGAGAGTTTATTTACAGCAAGTAAAATTGATGCGCGTTATCATACATGAGGCTTGATGCTCAGGAAATAAAGGCTTTTATTTGCTGTAACAAGGCAGCTACCAATTATATACACGCTCCCAGACTGAGGGGTCCCAGCCAGAGCAGGGACCTTTATACCTCTCCCAGGAGGCGGAGCCCGATTGGGATGTACCACAATACTACAATACAAAGGTGTAACAACCCCACCCTAACCCCAACAGCAACAAGTAGAACAACCCATCCCTAACCCAACAGCAACATATATACATACTTGTAGTACTGGCCAGACCCTGGCTCAGTACTATCTAGTGGGAACCAACGATGGTTCACCACAGTATCTTAATCCACCTTTCCCAAGCCAAAGCCAGCATTGTGCTGTTTTGACTCATACAAAGTGGCATGTGGTATTTCATGCATGGCAAGGTCAATTGCAGTTTCTCAAGCTCCCAAACTATGATAAACTATACATAGCTACAACGACATTCGTTGTACACAGAATGTTAGCTGGAAGAAAAACAGGGCAGCCTAGAGTGAACACAGCATGAATGCAGATGTGAAACCAAATGTAACCATAATGAAGAAGTCATTAGGCCACCGGTGTTTCCATATTTTATTGGAGGAGATAACATGCTGTTGGCTGTGATTTGAGGAAATTATAATGGCTGTCTGATAAAAAAACATATTTACTGTGGTCAGATGTTCTAGTTAATAATAGGCCTAATTTTTAATAGGCCAGGTAACATCAAATGTTGGATTGATGTAATTGTGACAGACAGTGATTGAACAGTAGAATACTGTGTGTTATTGTATTTGGACATGCATCACGGTTCTGGAAAATCCTCAACCTGCATCAAGTTCAGTGTTCTCACGTTCAATTATATGCAAAGTAGGCCAGCATGTGAAAGTCACTGGGGATTCATGGAGTATTACCTATTGCGGACACTAACCACATATATATAAATGCACTGGACTTGACGCTTCCCTTCCTATTCAAAGCTTTTATTATAGTTTTAGTATCAGAAATATGTCAGAATTCAGTAAGTGCGTCAGATAGTGAAACATGCAGGTTAGGTAGGTGCAGGTGAATAGCTTGGAGCTGTTTGCAAAGAAGGGAGAGAGACCTCTGCCAATTATGGAGTTCATAATGTGGAGCTCCAAAGTTAACAATTGAGGAGCCAATCTTTTCTCTGTTATTGGGCACCAAGTACAAGACATGAAAACGAGGACACAACTTAGCACTAATTTCAACAATGCAGACGAAGCCTCCAATATAAATCAAGCAAGCCTTGACTGAAGTGTGTAACTTTCAAATATAAATCACATTAGACATTCTATCACTTTCCTTCCTAAGAATATCTCCTACACTAACAACACCAACAATTTGAAATTATATGGCACCTTCAATGTGATAAAATGTCTCAAGGCTGTTCGCACAGGATTCTAAATCACAATATGACATTGAGCTTCATAAGGAAATATTAGACCAGATGACTAAAAACTTTGACAAAAGATGGCCTTCAAGGAGTGTCCTTAAAAACACAAGAAAGGGAGAGAGGCAGAGAGGTTTAGGGAGAGAATTCCCAAGCTTGGGATCTGTGGTGAACCATCGTTGGTTCACACCAGGTAGTACTGAGCCAGGGTCTGGCCAGTACTATGAGTCTGTATATATGTTGCTGTTGGGGTTAGGGTTGGGCTGTTCTACCTGTATTATAGTTATTATGGTACATCCCAGTCGGGCTCCGCCTCCTGGGAGAGGTATAAAGGTCACTGCTCTGTCTGGGACCCCTCAGTCTGGGATCGTGTACTATATATGGTAGCTTCATTGTAATAGTAAATAAAAGCCTTTATTTCCTTGAGCATCTCTAGCCTCGTGAGTTATATCGCGCATCAATTTTATTTACGATTAATTGAACTCTCGTCGTTAAAAAAAAGGAAAACGATACAGAGAGTATGGAGCAAATGTTAAAACCCGAACGTCTTACGCTGGACCCACGTGCGGCGGGCGCCTCTAACACCTTCGACCACTGGTTGAAATGTTTTCAGGAATACCTCGAAGCCTCCGCAGCGGTCACCACAGACGACGACAGACTCCGGGTCCTCCACGCGAGGGTAAGCGACGCTGTATATTTAGCGATCCGTGCGGCCACCGACTACAAAGGGGCCCTCGAGCTTCTTAAGAAGCGCTACATTAAACCACCAAACGAGATGCATGCTCGATATCTCTTAGCCACTCGACGACGGCAGCCCGGCGAAATGACGGAACAGTACGCGTGCGAGCTTCTACAGCTAGCCAGGGGCTGTAACTGCAAAGCAGTGTCGGCAGACCAGAACATGAATGACCTCGCTCGAGATGCGTTTGTGGCGGGAATCGGATCATCTTATATCCGACTCAGACTGTTGGAGCAAGGTAATTTTGATCTCACTAAGTCGATAGAACTAGCGGATACGTTGGAGATGGCCTCCAAAAGCTTAGCGTTGTATCCCGAAGACCACGTGGAGACAGTGTGGCAGGAGCAGTCGCAGATCCCACCTCGTCCCTCGGGTCCGAAAAGCTGCGTGATGGTGTGCCCACACTCGGGCCTGATGACGGCAGCAGCTCCAGGCGGCCCGCGGTGTTACTTCTGTGGGGGAGTGAAGCACACTCGGCAGCGATGTCCCGCTAAAGCGGTGTTGTGCTCCGCCTGCGGCAAGAAGGGGCATTATTCGAAGGTATGTCGATCCAAACTTACTTCCAGGAACAGCAGTGCGGCCTGCGACTCCCCGGAGCCGGGTTCTTCGTCGTCGGCATCGTCGAGGGTTTCGTCCACGTGCGAGGCCAGGACATCGCCATTACAGACGACGGAGTCGCAAGAGACGCGCGACCACCAGGGGTCGCTGATTTTGGCGCCATCGCCCACGTGCGACCTACGGGAGCAGCCATTTTGGTCGGCACCGACCACGAACGACCAGCAGGGGTAATCTTCATCCATCTCAGCTGCCTGCAGTGGCGCTCACGAACCAACGGTGGCGTCGATCATCCTGGACCAGGCAAAGCCTCACAGACTCGACAAGTCCATGATGGACATACAGGTAAACAAACGCCTGATTTATTGTCTGTTTGACAGCGGGAGCACGGAGAGTTTTATTCACCCAGACGCTGTGAAGTGGTGTGGCCTCCAGATCCAACCTGTCAAGCAGACGATTTCGATGGCATCAAGGTCCCGGTCTGTCACCGTGCTAGGGAGTTGCGTGGTAAATTTAACGGTTTACGAGAGCTTCAAGCTCCTGGTGTTACCGCACCTTTGCCCGCCAATACTCCTCGGACTAAATTTCATGGTCCACTTGAAGAGTATAACCCTACCGTATGGTGGGCCACTCCCTCCGCTTTCAGTGGGAGAACTGCAGCCTCCAAATTGCCCAACGCGCCTGTAGCCTCTCGATGCTGAAGATTACCACACCCTCCCTATTCCAGAATCTTGTGCCAGGCTGCAAGCCCATCGCGACTAAGAGTAGGCGTTACAGTGCTGAGGATCGGATCTTCATTCAATCTGAGGTTCAGCGGCTCCTCAAGGAAGGGATCATACAATCTAGCGCTAGTCCTTGGAGAGCGCAGGTCGTGGTGGTCAAGAGTGGGAACAAACCCCGGATGGTCATTGACTATAGTCAGACCATTAATAGATACACGCAGCTGGATGCGTATCCCCTCCCGCGCATATCTGACATGGTCAATCAGATTGCGCAGTACCGGGTGTTCTCCACCATCGACCTAAAGTCTGCCTACCACCAGCTCCCCATTCGCCCAGAGGACCGACAATACACGGCTTTTGAGGCGGATGGTCGCTTATACCATTTTCTAAGGGTTCCTTTTGGTGTCACCAATGGGGTCTCGGTCTTCCAGCGTGCTATGGACCGAATGGTGGACCATAACGGACTGCGGGCTACCTTCCCGTACCTGGATAACGTCACCATCTGCGGCCATGACCAGCAGGACCACGATAGCAATCTCCTTAAATTCCTACGCACAGCATCTCGCCTGAATCTGACCTACAACAGGGAGAAGTGTGTATTTCGTACGCACCGCCTAGCCATCCTCGGATACGTGGTGGAAAACGGGGTCATTGGCCCTGATCCAGACCGCATGCATCCCCTCCTTGAACTTCACCTGCCCGCAAGCGCAAAAGCACTGAGAAGATGCTTAGGCTGTGGGAAGTGGGAATGGAGGGATACAAAAGAGTGGTCTAGTTTGGACCAGGGAGCGGCGCGGGCTAATTGTTCCTGGTTTCTCGTTTCAAGGCTTCATTCTATGATCATCTTGCTGGTGCCAGTACAGAGTGAGACTGCGGATAGTTGGGAACCTGTCTCGGGGGCAGGGAATTCATATGGTGTTCGTGGAAGTGGAAATGACTAGGGTTGGGAAGCATTTTGTGATCAGGGCCATTGTGATCTCCTGGACTCGTTTCGATCGCCTCAGGGGGTCGGAGAGGAATTTCCCAGATTTTTTTTCCCCATATTGGCCCTGGGGTTTTTCACTCTGGGTTTTCGCCTCTCCCTGGAGATCACATGGTCTGGAATGGGGGGGTGGGGGTAAGTTAATAGGTTGTAATGAACAAAGCATCGTAGCTGTGAGGGACAGCTCGGTGGATAGGATATTGGTATGTAGATAGGCTGGAAAATTGGGCGGGGATCCTGGATTCAGGATTCAATCCTGGACCGGGGAGCGGCGCGGGCTTGGAGGGCCGAAGGGCCTGTTCCTGTGCTGTATTGTTCTTTGTTCTTTGTTCTTTGTACTACGCACAGTGGGTTCCCAATTACGCGGACAAAGCCCGTCCGCTCATCAAGTCTACCGCTTTTCCCCTCGCACCAGAGGCTCGTTTGGCCTTTGATAAGCTAAAAGCCGACA
Source organism: Mustelus asterias (assembly GCF_964213995.1). Classification (NCBI taxonomy): domain Eukaryota; kingdom Metazoa; phylum Chordata; class Chondrichthyes; order Carcharhiniformes; family Triakidae; genus Mustelus; species Mustelus asterias. Next base: position 38,663,194 of record NC_135810.1, read on the forward strand.
TCGCGAAAGCCACGATGCACGCTGTCGATGAGTCCATCCCCTTTCAGGTGGATAGTGATGCATCTGATTTCGCCCTGGCCGCCACACTTAACCAGGTGGGCAGGCCCGTCGCCTTTTTTTCTCGCACCCTCCAAGGCCCCGAAATTCGACATTCAGCGGTGGAAAAGGAGGCCCAGGCCATTGTGGAGGCCGTCAGGCATTGGCGCCATTACTTGGCGGGAAAACGGTTCACCCTGATCACGGACCAGCGGTCCGTGGCGTTCATGTTCAATAACACGTTACGGGGCAAGATCAAGAACGACAAGATCTTGAGGTGGAGAATCGAACTCTCCACCTATAATTACGACATCATGTATCGTCCAGGGAAACTCAACGATGCCCTGTCGCGTGGAACATGCGCCAGTATGCAGGAGGACCGTTTGCAGGCTATCCACAATGACCTCTGCCATCCAGGGGTCACTCGGCTCTACCACTTCGTAAAAGCCCGGAATCTACCATACTCGGTGGAGGATGTCAGGTCCATAACTAGAAGCTGCCGGGTATGCGCGGAATGCAAACCACACTTTTACCGACCTGACAGGGCACAACTCGTTAAGGCCACTCGTCCCTTCGAAAGACTGAGTGTGGACTTTAAGGGCCCCCTTCCCTCGACAGGTCGGAATGTGTACTTCCTCAACATCATTGATGAGTACTCGAGATTCCCTTTTGTCATTCCCTGCTCTGATACAACCGCTGCCACGGTTATCAAGGCATTTCGTGATCTTTTCACCCTGTTCGGGTACCCCTGCTACATCCACAGCGATAGGGGCTCGTCGTTCATGAGCGATGACTTGAGGCAATACCTGCTCTCATACGGGATTGCCTCAAGTAGAACCACGAGCTACAACCCTAGGGGTAACGGACAGGTTGAACGTGAGAATGCTACAGTCTGGAAGGCTGTCTTACTGGCGTTGAAGTCTAAAGGCCTTCCAGTCTCCCGTTGGCGAGAGGTGATCCCTGATGCGCTCCACTCCATATGCTCACTCCTGTGTACGGCAACCAACGCTACTCCCCATGAGAGGCTGTTTTCATTCCCTCGGAAGTCTTCCTCTGGGACCTCATTACCGTCTTGGTTGACGTACTCAGGACTTGTCCTCCTGCGGCGACATGTTAGGGCCCGCAAGTCCGACCCTTTGGTTGAACAGGTCCATCTCCTCCACGCCAACCCTCAGTATGCCTATGTGGCATACCCTGACGGGCGAGAGGACACGGTCTCGATCCGAGACCTGGCGCCAGCAGGGGACTTGGAAACCCCTGTCGCTCCCATACCTCCTGTTAGAGATCCCCCAACTATTGTTTCCCCTCCTGACACGGCGCGGGCAGCATCGGGACCATCACTTAACCCTTTTACTCCCGTGTACAGCTTGCCTGAGTCCAGGAGATGGTCGCCACTTCAAGGCGTGTCTGAACTCAACGGATTGTCATCACCTCAGGGTCAACCGGCCTGTGAGACAGTGGAGGAGCCGTTGGACACCGCCTAGGGGAGAACGCCACCGTGAGTGCCTACTCCGGTGTCATCGCCGGTGTTGAGGAGGTCAGAACGACGGTGCGGTCCCCCTGACCGTCTGAACTTATAGACTGATGACAAATTATTCTGTGTTTTTTTTGTACCCCGCCGGCCTTTGTCTTCAAAGGAGGGGTGAATGTGGTGAACCATCGTTGGTTCCCACTAGGTAGTACTGAGCCAGGGTCTGGCCAGTACTATGAGTCTGTATATATGTTGCTGTTGGGGTTAGGGTTGGGTTGTTCTACTTGTTACTGTTGGGGTTAGGGTTGGGCTGTTCTTCCTGTATTATAGTTATTATGGTACATCCCAGTCGGGCTCCGCCTCCTGGGAGAGGTATAAAGGTCACTGCTCTGTCTGGGACCCCTCAGTCTGGGATCGTGTACTATATATGGTAGCTTCATTGTAATAGTAAATAAAAGCCTTTATTTCCTTGAGCATCTCTAGCCTCGTGAGTTATATCGCGCATCAGGATCCAAGCATGGCCATCAATGATACAAGCATTAAAATGAGGGATACTCAAAAGGCCAGAACTGGAAGAGAGCAAATTTCAATATTCATGTTTATTACATTTGGCTTTCTCTTTTTTTCATCTAAACTAATATTTTTGCAACATTTAAATGTGAACAACTTAGGACCGGTAATGAAGAAAAATCCTGGTGGAGGAAATAATTATTTTCATTGAGTAATGTTTAATAGGAGTAATCATTTATTTCTCTGACTTTTTGCTACATGAACTAAAACATCCGATTATTGTGGGATAGGGTGTTCTCAACGCAGATATTCAGAGTGGATTATTTTAAGTTTTAAATTGCTAGACCCGCTTGGAGAGAGGGAAACACACGAGTGCTGGAAACCTTGGCCTGAATTTTTAGGATGGCTGAAGAGGAAGTTAGATTGAGGAGAGGTCCAGTGTGTTGGGGACAGGAGAGGGGTCAATTTAAACTATCCTGATATCCCGGCTCACTAATCCTCTGTAAACAGAAAGGGTTTTTTATTCTGAGTTCCCCGTTATAAATGTTGGCATATTTTCTCCAACCCTTAAATTTGGAGTGTTTCAATTCTCTACTAATAACTTGCACAGCAAACTCATGGTAAGATAAAATAAAAAGGGTTGGTTTCTTTTTACATAAACACACGCATGAGAGGGAATGCGCAATTTTTTGCTCACGCAATAAATGGGATAAGGAAAAAGGAAGTGGATTCATATGTGATTATGTGAATCCATAGTGTGGAAGCAAAAGTCTAATGGCATGCCCCTTCAGAAAGGAAGTTGGCTGATTGTAGGGTGACCTGTCTTTCTAGAAAAGTGACTTCCACAAAAGGAGAAGGCACATGGAGTGATTTAGCCTTGGAGGCACGAGTTCCAATGTTACAGCAGTTTGCAGTTTTGATGAGGGCAACACTCCTTTCTGCTGCTGACATGAATCATGACAGGTCCCCACAATGTACACCTGGAAACCAAAACCCACTGGAGGCGCATGGGGGAGTAAAACACCAAGGGGAAGAGGGCCATGCCAGGAGGCAGTGCCAGGCACAGTGCCAGGGGGCAGTATCAGGGGCTGATGTTCCATGGAGGGGGAGGCGGAGATGTCAGGGGTTTCCATGTGTGGAGCAGGGTGAGGGAATGAATTTCATGGTGAGGAGAGTTCTGTGGGGAGTGTGCATCTCCATTTTTATTGTTTAAAATTGGGGTGCCCTTTGAAAACGAAATTCCAATCTTTTAAAAGCCTAAGTAGCTGATTCAGCATGACATCGTGGGACTCACCCTTCATTTCTTTTTGGCAAGGAGTTTAAAATTGCGGTGGGAAAACACTGTCAGCAGGTTACCTTCCATTTTCCCGCCTGAGATGACACCAAGCCAAAAAATGGCAAAATTCCGTCCTGTTACTCTGGCAATCGCTTTATTTCCTTCCATCTGTTGGAGCTCTCATTCAAGTTTGCCTTTTAACTTCGCTGGTATTTTGCATGGAGGTGAATCGTTGGTTTCTTTACTGGATCAACAGTGGTGTTACTCAAAATCTTCAAAACATTCAACTATCTCGTCAAAATACTCTAGCTTTATTTGGACTATCTTTTTCTTGTTAATGATTTGAGGGTGTTTTTCAATGGGTGTACTACCTTCAACCCTCACTGATGCCCTCTGTCATCATGGGTTTTACAGAAATCAACTGGAGCTCTTCATGACTGCTCAACACCAGCAGATAGTAGGATTATTTATTTCAGTGACATAGAACATGCAATTAATGTCTTTTTCTATGTATGTTCCTCTTCTTTAGGTGGTTCCTAGCTGTTGAGTGTCAGTTCCATCATATGCCATCAGCACGGTGTTACTTAATTTCAGATCATCTTTCTTTGGGTAGCCGTCCTCTTTCAAATTTTCAGGAAAGACCTTGCGGTATAGTCTGAGTTTGATGATGTTACTTTATGCTTCCGTATCAAGCTTCAGTTTTAGATTTATGTGTGGGTTTACTTCTCAATAGTTGTATGAGTTGCTTTTCTCTGAGAACTGATGCATCCTGGATGGGTGCAGCTCCAATAACACTCAAGTAGCTCAAAACCATCCAGGACAAAGCAGCCCGCTTTATTGGCATCACATCCACAATCATTCACTCCATCCATCACTGACAAACAGTGGCAGCAATGTGCACTATCTATAAGACGCAGCGCAGCAACTCATCAAGGTTCCTTACACAGCACCTTTCAAGACCACAACCAGTAACATTTAGAAGGACAAGAGCAGCAGATACCTGGAAACACCACTAGCTGGAAGTTTCCCTCCAAATCACTCAACATCTTGTCTTGGAAATATATCGCCATTCCTTCAATGTCACTGGGTCAAAATACTGGAACTCTAACAGCACTGTTGGAGTATCTACTCCACATGGATCACAGAGGTTTAAGAAGACAGCTCACCAGCACCTTCTCAAGGGCAATTAGAGATGGGCAATAAATGCTGGCCTAGACAGCGACACCCATATCCCATGAATGAATTTAAAACATCCTGACCTTTATAGTAGTTATATGGATCTAACATCTGTTGTGCCACCAAACTCATTCCTATCTTGCAGGATGTTTTGGTTTCTTTTCTTTCACATTTTCTGTGTTGCTCTGCCTCTAGTAATTCATTTACCATCTTCTCTATTTGTTCTGCACATGTTTTCCCAGTGACTGAGTGTTTCACAAGCTCTGCACTTTGATCTGAGTGTGGAACATTTCTTTCCGTTTGTGAACTCATGTTTCATCCAAAGACGTGCTGGTTAGGTGCATTGGCCATGCTAAATTTTCCCTTAGTATACCTGAACAGGCACCAGAGTGTGGCAACTAGGGGATTTTCACAGTAACTTCATTGCAGTGTTAACGCAAGCCTACTTGTGACTAATAAATAAACTTAAACTTTTAGCTCTTGCACATCTTTCTCTCTCTATTGTGCATACATTTGTTGCTGTTTCATTGTATCAACCCTGCTGCCTTTCTCTAGCTGTTTCTGTAGCCAGCATCTTTAGTTGCCTACTTATGGCTACACGTGGCAATGTCAACAATCTGTGACATTGTGAACTTGAGGTTTCCAATTGGAGCAATTGTAGATCAGAATATGCACAGCCCCAGGTAAGCTGTGCTACCAGCCTTTCATCCATTTCTTTGAATTTACACTTGCTGGCCACATTTATCAATCTTGCCAAGCAAATGTTAACAGGCTCACCTAGTCCTGTCTCAGACTTAGAAATTCATATCAGTAGTTTAACTTCGGCTGGAGATATTTCTCAAAAAATATATTTGGGTTTTACTTTAATTCTCATTCATTTCCCAATTATTAAACAAATCTAAACCAAAAAAGGATGTAGCTGACCCTTTCCTCTTCACTAGTGCCTCTTAGAAAACTACTGAATGTCAGATTGTACTTTGGGTTGAATTTCTCAAATGCTTCTATGACATAATTGGTTTCCCAAGTCATCCAAGGCTGGAGCTGTGTGTTCATCACTGCGGTCGTGACCATCTCATTATTGTTTGATTCACTCAGTTCTTTTTCTCTCTCTGCACCAACTCAGATTTATTTTTCTCAATCTAGTTCAGCATTAATTTACAATGCTTGGGTTTTACTCATAGACATCTGCTGCCACCATGTTACATTTTGTGATTCCAAAAATTTAAAAATCACCACACTATTTAATACAAGTGGACCTTGTATCAAGTGTATTTTTCCTGATCTGCACATGCTGCAGAATGATACACTGCTGCTTCAGTACATTGACTGTAGTGCAGTGTTGCGTAGTGTAGCACTCTGGATATGCATGTGTAACTACACTGGACAATACGGTTCCTGAATGATTTTGAAATAATATAACAATACAACATGGCTATTCTGAGTTCATACAGTACTAACAGGGAGTGCTCCACCTGGATTCACACAACTGCTATTCCCGATCCCAGCACCCCACCTCCCACCCTGGCTGCCAGTTGCTTCACAAGATGCTCCTGGGCCTATGGGCCTTGGCAAGAGGTGCTATGGTGCTTGTGGGTGCAGACATCTCACAAGAATTATTATGATGAAGCATGAGGAGAAAACTCATTTGTTTCTCTGGCTCACTCTTCTGCCAGAATCAAGCATGTGTCAGATACTTAAAAAAAGGATCAATAGTTCATAGCAACTAATGAATCAAAATAATAAATAAGCATATGCAAGAGAAATGAATAACATTAATTAGAAGTGTAAACAGATTACATATCATTTCTCTCTCATTTGGATGTGCTAAATTAACATCAGTCAACACTTTTGAAAATCTCTATGACATGGAAACCAGAAAGACCTGGGAGAGGAACTAATTACAGTCTGTGTGTTAGGGGAGAAGAACTGATTACAGTCTGTGTGTAAGGGGAGAGGAACTGATTACAGTCTGTGTGTAAGGGGAGAAGAACTGATTACAGTTTGTGTGTAAGGGGAGAGGAACTGATTACAGTCTGTGTGTTAGGGGAGAGGAACTGATTGGGGGGAGGGGCTAATTACAGTCTGTGTGGTAGGTTGAGATGAACCGATTACAGTCTCTTTGGTGATGTGTAGGGCTAATTTCAATCTGTGTGTGGGAGAGAATACAATTACAGTCCGAGTGGCAGAGGTGTGGGGATGGTTACAGTCTGTGTGTTGGGGGAGAGGGCCTGATTACAGACTATTGTGGGCGAGAGAGGCTGATTACTGTCTGTGTCGTGGGGGAGAGGAAATTCACCACCACTTATAAAGGAGGGAATCAAAATTAGAAACACTAAATTAAATAAAAGCAAAATACTGCTGAAAAAGATGCTAGAATCGGAAACAAAAACAGAAAATGCTGGAAAATCTCAACAGGTCTGACAGCGTCTGTGGGGAGATAATAGAGCCATGATGAAGCTCTGACGAAGGGTCATCTAGACTCGAAACGTTGGCTCTATCCTCTCCTCACAGATGCTGTCAGATCTGCTGAGATTTTTCCGCATTTTCTGTTTTTGTGACACTAAATTAAATGCTGTCCTATCTGTAACATTGTTCCAAATCCCATCAACTTCCACTTTCCCTAGGTTGGGAAGAGCATGCTTTGCACTTGGGTAAGTTACTTAGTTTGTGAATTAGGTGCATCTTATTTTAAAGGCACATTATGTGTAGCAGAAAGCACAGTGATACTGCAGCCTCTGGAATAATAAATGTGGGCAATCTTACCAGAATTTGGCAAAGTGCGAGTTCTGGTGAGAAAAATGGAGTAAATCCCATCGACGGCTCCAGCATAATTTCTGACCGAACCTTGAGCCTGTGGTGAACCATCGTTGGTTCCCACTGGATAGTACTGAGCCAGGGGCTGGCCAGTACTACAAGGATGTACATATGTTACTGTTGGGTTGTGCTATTGTTGCTGTTGGGTTAGGGTGGGGTTGTTACACCTTTGTACTGTAGTGTTGTGGCACATCCCAGTCGGGCTCCGCCTCCTGGGGAGAGGTATAAGAGTCCCCGCTCTGGCCGGGACCCCTTCAGTCTGGGATAGTGTATATAAGTTCTGGCAGCTTCATTACAGTAAATAAAAGCCTTTCATTTACTGAGCTTCAGGCCTCGTGTTTGAGTAGCGCATCAATTTTATTTACTGTCGTTAAACTCTCATCGAAGAAAAAAAAAAGAGAGAGTATGGAGCAAATTCTGAAGCCGGAACGCCTTACGCTAGATCCACATGCGGTGGGTGCTTCTAACACCTTCGACCACTGGCTGAAGTGTTTCGAAGACTACCTGGCAGCCTCCGCAGCGGTCACCACAGATGATGACAGACTCCAGGTCCTCCATGCGAGGGTAAGCGACACTGTCTACCTCGCGATCCGTGCGGCCACCAATTATACTAAGGCCCTCGAGCTTCTGAAGAAGCGCTATATCAAACCGCCCAATGAGATACACGCTCGTTACCTCCTAGCCACTCGACGACGGCAGTCTGGTGAAACGATGGAGGAATATGCGAACGAGCTCCTACAGCTAGCCAGGGGCTGTGACTGCAAAGCTGTGTCGGCTGAGCAGAGCATGTACAACCTCGCCCGAGATGCGTTTGTGGCCGAGGTCGGATCGTCGTACATTCGACTTAAACTGTTGGAGAAGGGTAACGTTAACCTTACCCAGGCCATCGAGCTAGCAGAGATGCTCGAGACGGCCTCCAAAAGCTTAGTATTATATCCGGAGGACCATGTGGAGACAACGTGGCAGGAGCAGTCGCAAATCCCTCCTCGTCCCTCGGGTTCGAAATGCTACATAATGGCGTGCTCACACTCGGGCCAGACGACGGCAGCAGCCCCGGGCGGCCCGCGGTGCTATTTCTGTGGGGGAGCGAAGCATACTCGGCAACGGTGTCCCGCTAAAGCTGTGTTGTGCACCGCATGCGGTAAAAAAGGGCACTATCCAAAAGTGTGCCGATCTAAACCCAGGAACGGCAGTGCGGCCTGCGATTCTTCAGAGCTCGGGTCTTCGTCATCGAAGTCATCGGGGTTCGTCCACGTGCGAGACCAAGACAACGCCATTACGGTCGACGGAGTCGGAGATGTGTGACCACCAGGGGTCGCTGCGTTTGGCGCCATCACCCACGTGCGACCTATGGGAGCGGCCATGTTGGTCGGCACCGACCGCGAACGACCAGCAGGGGTCATCCTCGTCAATTTCAGCTGCCTGCAGTGGCGCTCATGAACCAACGGTGGCGTCGATCATCCTGGACCAGGCCAAGCCTCATAGACTTGACAAATCTATGATGGATATTCAGGTAAATGACCACTTGATTTATTGTCTGTTTGACAGCGGGAGCACTGAGAGCTTTATCCACCCAGACGCTGTGAAGCGGTGTGGACTCCAGATTCAACCTGCCAAACAGACAATTTCTATGGCATCAAGGTCCCGGTCTGTCACCGTGCTAGGGAGTTGCGTGGTAACCTTGAAGGTGCAAGGCACAGTTTACGAGCGTTTCAAGCTCCTCGTGTTGCCGTATCTTTGCGCGCCAATACTTCTCGGACTAAACTTCATGGTCCACTTGAGGAGTGTAATCCTACAGTACGGTGGGCCACTCCCTTCACTGGCAGTGGGAAAACAGCAGCAGCCTCCAAATTGCCCAACGCGCCCCGCCTGTAGCCTCTCGACGCTGAAGATCACCACACCCTCCCTGTTCCAGAATCTTGTGCCAGGCTGCAAGCCCATCGCGACTAAAAGTAGGCGTTACAGCGCTGAGGATCGGATCTTCATTAGATCTGAGGTTCAGCGGCTCCTCAAAGAAAGGATCATACAACCCAGTGCTAGTCTGTGGAGAGCGCAGGTCGTGGTGGTCAAGAGCGGGAACAAACCCCGGATGGTCATTGACTACAGTCAGACCATTAACCGATATACGCAGCTGGATGCGTATCCCCTCCCGCGCATATCTGATATGGTCAATCAGATTGCACAGTACCGGGTGTTCTCCACCATAGACCTCAAGTCTGCCTACCACCAACTCCCCATTCGCCCAGAGGACCGACAATACACGGCTTTTGAGGCGGATGGTCGCTTGTATCACTTTCTCAGGGTTCCCTTTGGTGTCACCAATGGGGTCTCGGTCTTCCAGCGTGCTATGGACCGAATGGTGGACCAGAACGGGCTGCGGACTACCTTCCCGTACCTGGATAATGTCACCATCTGCGGCCATGACCAGCAGGACCACGACACAAATCTCCTGAATTTCCTACGCACTGCATCTCGCCTGAACTTGACCTACAACAGGGAGAAGTGTGTGTTTCGTACGCGCCGTTTAGCCATCCTAGGATACGTGGTGGAAAACGGGGTCATTGGCCCTGATCCAGACCGTATGCGCCCCCTTTCTGAACTTCCCTTGCCTGCTAGTGCAAAAGCACTGAGAAGATGCTTAGGCTTCTTCTCTTATTATGCGCAGTGGGTTCCCAACTACGCGGGCAAAGCCCGTCCGCTCATTAAGTCCATGACTTTTCCCTTAACGCCAGAAGCCCGATTGGCCTTCGATAAATTGAAAGCCGACATCGCGAAAGCTACGATGCACGCTGTAGACGAGTCCATCCCCTTTCAGGTGGAGAGCGATGCATCTGATTTCGCCCTGGCCGCCACACTTAACCAGGCGGGCAGGCCCGTCGCATTTTTTTCCCGCACCCTCCAAGGCCCCGAAATTCGGCATTCAGCGGTGGATAAGGAGGCCCAGGCCATTGTGGAGGCCGTCAGGCACTGGCGCCATTACTTGGCGGGAAAACGGTTCACCCTGATCACGGACCAGCGGTCCGTGGCGTTCATGTTTAACAACACGCAGAGGGGCAAGTTCAAGAATGACAAGATCTTGCGGTGGAGAATTGAACTCTCCACCTATAACTACGACATCATGTACCGTCCAGGGAAACTCAATGAGCCCTCGGATGCCCTCTCGTGTGGAACATGCGCCAGTATACAGGAGGACCGTTTGCACGCCCTCCATAATGACCTGTGCCATCCTGGGGTCACTCGGCTCTACCACTTTATAAAAGCCCGCAACCTGCCTTACTCGGTGGAGGACGTCAGATCAGTAACAAGGAGCTGTCGGGTTTGCGCGGAATGCAAACCGCACTTTTACCGACCTTACCGGGCACATTTAGTCAAGGCCACTCGTCCCTTCGAGAAACTGAGTGTCGATTTTAAGGGCCCCCTTCCCTCAACAGATCGGAATGTGTACTTCCTCAACATCATTGACAAGTACTCTCGGTTCCCTTTTGTTGTTCCCTGCTCTGATACATCCGCTGCCACGGTTATCAAGGCATTCCGTGATCTCTTTAGCCTGTTCGGGTACCCCGGCTACATCCATAGCGACAGGGGCTCGTCGTTCATGAGCGATGACTTGAGGCAATTCCTGCTCTCATACGGGATTGCCTCTAATAGGACCACGAGCTACAACCCTAGGGGTAACGGACAGGTGGAACGTGAGAATGCTACAGTCTGGAAGGCTGTCTTACTGGCGTTGAAGTCAAAAGGCCTTCCAGTCTCCCGTTGGCAAGAGGTGCTCCCTGATGCGCTCCATTCTATTCGCTCACTCCTGTGAACAGCAACCAATGCTACTCCCCACGAGAGGATGTTCTCATTCCCTCGGAAGTCTTCCTCGGGAACCTCATTACCGTCTTGGTTGACGTACTCAGGACCCGTCCTCCTGCGGCGACATGTAAGGGCCCGCAAGTCCGACACGTTGGTCGAACAGGTCCATCTCCTCCACGCCAACCCTCAGTATGCCTATGTGGCATACCCTGACGGGCGAGAGGACACGGTCTCGATCCGAGACCTGGCGCCAGCAGGGGACGTAGCAACCCCTGTCGCTCCCATACCCCCTGTAACAAACCCTTTATCTCTTGTTTCTTCCCCGGACACGGCGCGGGCAGCATCGGGACCATTACTTAACCATTTTACTCCCATGTACAGCTTGCCTGAGCCCAGAAGATGGTCGCCACCGCAGGGCGTGTCAGGATCCCATGGACTACCGTCACCTCAGGGTCAACCGGCCTGCGAGTCCGTGGAAGAACAGCTGGACGCCGCCTTGGGGAGAACGCCACCGCAAGTGCCTACTCTGGTGTCACCGCCGGTATTGAGGAGGTCACAACGACGGTGCGGTCCCCCTGACCGTCTGAACTTATAGACTGCTGACACTTTATTCTGTTTTTTTGTACCCCGCCGGCCTTTGTTCTCAAAGGAGGGGTGAATGTGGTGAACCATCGTTGGTTCCCACTGGATAGTACTGAGCCAGGGGCTGGCCAGTACTACAAGGATGTACATATGTTACTGTTGGGTTGTGCTATTGTTGGGGTTAGGGTGGGGTTGTTACACCTTTGTACTGTAGTGTTGTGGTACATCCCAGTCGGGCTCCGCCTCCTGGGAGAGGTATAAGAGTCCCTGCTCTGGCCGGGACCCCTTCAGTCTGGGATAGTGTATATAAGTTCTGGCAGCTTCATTACAGTAAATAAAAGCCTTTCATTTACTGAGCTTCAGGCCTCGTGTTTGAGTAGCGCATCAGAGCCTCATTGACAAAACATTTTATAGCCATGAGAATAACGTCACACCTGCGGTGGCCTCCCTCTGATTCACCCACCACGGTTCCACTGAATCGCGCCAATCACTGGGGAGCTCCATATAAACAGCTCCTCAGCACTTGTTCTACAGTAACTGCAGGGGATAGCAGCCAGGAAGGCCACACCGCATTTCTCAGCTGGAACCCTGACCAGACATCTCGATGGAGTGCAGCAGAAGCAGAATGCACTCTAACCCTGCTCCAAGAGAAGGCCTCCCCCCAATGTCACCACCCCCAACTGGGATACAGTGGCAGCCCTTTAACCTGGTGTTGTTAAAACTCTTACTGTGTTTACCCCAGTCCAACGCCGGCATCTCCACATCAGCCCTGATGAGTGCCAGCTCACTGCAAAAGTGGATGGGACAACAGTGTCAGGAGTAGATGACCAATCTTCTGCATTCAGCAAGAGTGAGTGAGCCTCATGCAGTTTTTTTCTGGACCCCCTTGCACACCACTCCCACTTCCACCTTCATCTTTCACCCAGCCAATTCGGCCTTTGCCAACACCTGTAAGGAGCCCCTCCTCCCCCCTCCCCCAATTGCCATGTTCTCCCCCTGCTCGCTGCCATGTTCCTCACACTCCAGCCCCCACTCAAGACCCACGCCTGCTGCACCTCATCATCATCTTAAATGTCAACACTGCTGTCAACACATTCCCCGTCTGTGTCATCACAGGACAAACTCAACCACTACAAGCGTGAGCAAGCACGTCCAGCCAGAGTAATGCTGGAGTTCAGAACCTTCACGCAATTCGAGCAGAGAGCCCTCGAGCTGGCCGGGGAAGAGGAAGGGTGTGCCTGCAGTGATGGTGAAGTGGGGACTGCAGACAAATGTGAGAATTCTCAAGACATGCTGTCATTCCTATAGTCTCAACTGAGTAATCAATGTCTCCTCTTCATCCCCTGTGAGGCACTAATGCCATCTCCCTTCTCTTGCAGGCAAAGCAGCTAAATATACTGGACCATCCTCAGGCATACTGAACTCAAGCAGCTCCAAGGGAGACTTCTCAGACTCCACCAATGAAGATACTTCACAATATCACCTGCACCTGGCACAACTCAGATACTCCCACCTCAGTAGGTTCACTAAGTAGAGAGGCTTCTGGGTCACTCACTGGTGAGCAGCTCACAGCTGAAGATCCAGTGCAGGCAGAGGCAGGGACATCCCAGGGAACTGGCACTCGGAGGGATGCCAGAGGCTAGGACAGTGCTGGGTCCCTGGCCGATGATGTAACCCCTGGGTCTGGTCATTCTGGAGCTAATGGAACTGCAAAGGCAGAGTCATGAGCATTAGGAAGGGATGTGAGCATCCCTCCTCGGAGTGTAAGGCCAACTGAGGAGTCCCATCACCTTCTATTTGAGGAGATGGTGATGTCACTGCAACACAATAAGGCCAACACTGCGAGGTTGGCTTCTGCAGTGGAGACCTTGACGCAGGATATGCACTCCATGTCAGGAGATGTCTACACCATGGTTCACCTCATGACCTCCATGTCTGAGGGCCTGAGCTCCATGATGCAGGGCTTCAATTTGTTGTGAAGTTGAGTTTATGAAGCGTGGTCCCTTTAAAAGCTGGTTTTGTGTCAGTGCTTGGATGTTTAAAATGCAGCTGCCTACAGGTTAAACAGATTGAAACATTTGTAACGAGGACCAAGCATCAGGGTTGCATTCGTAACAGGGCTTGAAGGCTTTTGAATTTTGACAGCCTATCAGTTTAAAGAAGACACTCAGCTATCAGGAACCTATCAAATTTGAATTTGTTGTTGTTGACAGATCAGACCAATCCTGATGTAGGAAAATTGATAGGTCATCAGAGTTCTAAAGAGGAACTCAACTGCCTGCCTGCAGTTCAACTGAAGGGCTGCCACCTCTCAACACCTAGAGAGGGAACAGCAGCTTCCTGCCAGCTAAAAAATATCTCTTAAGAGAACTCTCCATCTATCTAACAAAAGGGTACCAAATCAGAAAGAGCGGAATTGCCAGAAGAACTCCAAAGGATTTTCCAAAGCCACAAACCTGTTTGTATATTTTTTGAGAGTGACTAAATTATTATTTTTTTTGCTAATGTATTTAATTCTTGTATTTATTTGAACTGCGTTCCAGTAGAACCTTTCTTTAATCGATATGTTACTGGTTCCCGCTTGGTTAAATAAATAACTTGTTAATTATTCACTTAAAGTGAGTGTCCGGTATTTCTGTTAATGAACTTCTAAATGTTAATGAAGAACAGTTAACACCTTCCCAAACACTTTTAACAAATTGCAAAGCAAAGCATTCATCTTTGGGGGATTCGGCCTGGCTTCTCAAAAGGGGATCAACCTCTGCACATAACAAACTGCACAGTGCAGGCACTGCTGGAAATCCACGAGTTTCTGCACTAGAGGATGGTGGGAAACCTGGACCTCAATCCAGTTGACCCTGTATCCCATGGAGGACCACTGGGCCCATTGGGCATCTGAACGGACAAGGATTGTTTGGTTCACAGCCCGGGATCTTCCACCCAGGAGACCCTGGGGGTGTCCAGCCTACCTGAGTTCCCCCTTCCTGTGAGCTACACTCCTCTAGTCCCACACACCGATGAGGGCAGACCTTCAATACCCATGCTGCCTGAAAGCAGGCCAGGGCCCTCAAGGTCTAGGTCTCCCAGGGGACATTTGTCAATGACATCTCAGACAACAGGGCATAGAAGTCAGCTGGCATCCTCAGGATCAGCTGCGGATCCTGGGGAAGTACCTAGATGCAGTGAGAGGGTGAGGAAGATTAGGAACTTATAGGCACCTAGTTGGCATGTGTGAAAGTAGGCACAAGTGTAGAGATGCTACTACTGTATATAGTTACAAATAATAAATCACTCTGTTCACTCACAGAGCCTCCATCCTGCTATCTCATGCCACCTAACTTGGCGAACCCATGCATATAACCAGTGCTTCATTCCTATGGAGTGTGAAAATGGCTGTGCTATGTCCCACCCACGCTGAGGATACAGTAAAGAAGTCCTATTGCAGGTAACCGCACTCAGCCCCCCCAAATCCGCTGCCACCTTTCCTGGGACCCCGTTCATGGGAGGAGCAAACTGTCCCCACCCATCCATCCAGACCAGAGCAGTTCAATTTTGCATCTCTTCACCTGCGCAGGGGAGGTCAAGGGGCTGTCAGGATGCTGATTGCCTGCCCACCTCGGGTGAACGATGGAAGTGAAAACCTGGCCATATACATAGAGGAACCTGCAGTGCCTGAGACTATCATTCCCGCTTTGATGAATCCCATGATGTGCGCATTCATTGGCAGAGCACATGCAGCTCTGTTAGGCAGGAGTCAGGCATATTGCAGAGGATGAGAGAAGCATCATTTTGTCCTCGCTGCAAGTCACCATTCTCCTGCCGAGTCAGAAGTCAGGCCAATGGCTGCAGCCGCCTGCCAATGAAAACATGTGACCAAATGGTTAGGCCATGCTTGCACAACATCATTGGTTTGACCTTACACCCAATGTGGGAGACCTCACCGCCTGCTAATCCTGCTCGTCTCTGAAACGAGTGGCAATCAGGACAACACTTGCTCGATAGCCACTGTCCACTGCCCAGCGTTCTTCCCCCTCCTCCACAGGATCGTCAGACCCACTGCCCTCCTGAACACCCTCCTCATCGGAGGAGATCTGGCATTCACCCATCTCCTACATGTCTATGTTGTCTCCCCTCTGCAGTGCTAGGTTGTGGAGAGCGCAGCAGACCACAATAATGTGGGACACCCTCTAGGGGTTATATTGTAGGGCACCCCGCTGACCAGTCCAGGCACCAGAACTGCTTCTTCAACACCCCAATCATCTGCTCCACCAACACAGATGTTGAAATGTGAGGCTCATTATATTGAGTCTCTGCTGGTGTTTGTGGCCTCTGCGTTGGAGTCATCAGCCACCTCCTGAGTTGCTCCCCTTGTCCCCGAGGACCCATCCCTCCAGCCCGCTGCTCTACCTCAAAGACAGCTTGGATTTGCAAGCAGCCCAAGATGTAACTGTTATGGGCACTCCCTGGAAAATGGGCACAGACCTGAATGATGCGTATTGTGTCATTGCAGGCGAGTTAGATGTTGAGGGAGTAGAATCCCTTGCATTTCCTGAAAGGTGCCGCATGACACCATGGTGGGTGCACTCAGATCTTGCACCTGGGGCATCTCTACTAGATGGGTGAATCCCATGGCCCTGGCATCCTGGCTCACCTGGTCCTGGTCAAAGTTATATAAACATATCAGCCACGGCATTAAGGGCATCTGTGTAACCTCTTTAATACATTTGTGAGTGGCAGACTGGGAAATGCCACAGGTGGAATGCACGCGAATGTAAAAGTTCAGAGAGGCTGAGTTTAAGGTGCACAGGCATTGGGTGTCCTCCAGTTCCATGGGGTGCCAGCTCAAGCAGTATTTGGTGGAGGTGATCCACTGTCCCCGGGACAGATGCAGTCTTCTCTGGCACCGCAGCTCAGATACCTAAAGGTGGGAACATCAACGCTGGAAGATTCTTGGCCGGTACTGTCTCCGATGTTGCTCCACCTTGACCATTTCCAATTCGTCCCCGTTAATATAGACAGGGCATGTTCTCCACTATGCTTCCTGAAGTGATGATAACCTCCTTCGTTTTGTTGACACTGAGGGAGAGATTATGTCGCTGCACCAGTTCACCAGATCCTCTATCTCATTCCTGTACTCTGTCTCATCATTGTTTGAGATCCGACCCATTATGGTGGTGTCATCAGCAAACTTGAAAATCGAGTTGGAGGGGAATTTTGCCACATAGTCATAGGTGTATAAGGAGTATGGTAGGTGGCTGAGAACACAGTCTTGTGGGGCACCAGTGTTGAGGATGATTGTGGAGGAGGTGTTGTTGCCTATCCTTACCAATTGTGGTCTGTGGGCTAGGAAGTTCAGGATCCAGTCGCAGAGGGAGGAGCCGAGACCCAGGCCCATGGAGTTTGGAAATGAGTTTCGTAGGAATAATGATGTTGAAGGCTGACATAGGTGTCTTTGTTATCTAGGTGTTCCAGGGTTGAGTGCAGGGCCAGGGAGATGGCATCTGCTGTGGACCTGTTGCAGCAGTAGGCAAAATGTAATGGATCCAGGCAGTCCAGGAGGTTGGAATTGATTCATAAGAACATAAGAAATAGGAGCAGGAGTAGGCCATCTAGCCCCTCGAACCTGCCCCGCCATTCAATAAGATCATGGCTGATCTGACGTGGATCAGTACCACTTACCCGCCTGATCCCCATAACCCTTAATTCCCTTACCGATCAGGAATCCATCCATCCGCGCTTTAAACATATTCAGCGAGGTAGCCTCCACCACCTCAGTGGGCAGAGAATTCCAGAGATTCACCACCCTCTGGGAGAAGAAGTTCCTCCTCAACTCTGTCCTAAACCGACCACCCTTTATTTTGAGGCTGTGTCCTCCAGTTTTAACTTCCTTACTAAGTGGAAAGAATTTCTCCGCCTCCACCCTATCCAGCCCCCGCATTATCTTATAAGTCTCCATAAGATTCCCCCCTCATCCTTCTAAACTCCAACGAGTACAAACCCAATCTCCTCAGCCTCTCCTCATAATCCAAACCCCTCATCTCCGGTATCAACCTGGTGAACCTTCTCTGCACTCCCTCCAATGCCAATATATCCTTCCTCATATAAGGGGACCAATACTGCACACAGTATTCCAGCTGCGGCCTCACCAATGCCCTGTACAGGTGCATCAAGACATCCCTGCTTTTATATTCTATCCCCCTCGCGATATAGGCCAACATCCCATTTGCCTTCTTGATCACCTGTTGTACCTGCAGACTGGGCTTTTGCGTCTCATGCACAAGGACCCCCAGGTCCCTTTGCACGGTAGCATGTTTTAATTTGTTTCCATTGAGATAGTAATCCCATTCGTTATTATTTCCTCCAAAGTGTATAACCTCGCATTTCTCAACGTTATACTCCATTTGCCATATCCTCGCCCACTCACTCAGCCTGTCCAAATCTCTCTGCAAATCTTCTCCGTCCTCCACACGATTCACTTTTCCACTTATCTTTGTGTCATCTGCAAACTTCGTTACCCTACACTCCGTCCCCTCCTCCAGATTCATGCCATGACTAACCTTTCAAAGCACTTCACAATGATGGATGCCAGAGCCACTGGACGATAGTCATTAAGGCACACTGTTTGGCTTTTGTTTGGTACCGGGATAATGGTCATCTTCTTGAAGTAGATAGGGACCTCAGGTTGTTGTAAAGAGAGGTTGAAGATGTCAGCAAATACTCCCGCCAGCTGAGATCTGAGTGCTCATCTGGGTACCCCATTCGGGCCAGTCGCTTTCCGTGGGTTGACCTTCGAGAAAGCTGCACTGATATCTGCAAGGGTGACCTCAGATACAGGTTCATCTGAGGCTTCCAGGGTGGAGGGCAATAGCTTGCTGATCCCTTGCTCAAAATGGGCATAGAATGCATTGAGGGGTTGTTAGAGCCCTTTGTTAGAGCCAGCAATTTTACATGCCTTCATCTTGTAACTTGTTATGTGTTGCAGACCTTGTCATAGTCAGCTTGGGGTCTGTGCGGCTAGCCTGGGACCCTAGCTTGGTCTGGTACTGTCTTTTGGCACTTTTGATGGATCTCCTTAGATCGTATCTGGCTTTCTTATATAGTAAGAAGTTTAACAACACTAGGTTAAAGTCCAACAGGTTTATTTGGGTGGCTTTTGCTACCAAATAAACCTGCTGGACTTTAACCTGATGTTGTTAAACGTCTTACTGTGTGCACCCCAGTCCAACGCCGGCATCTCCACATCATTTCTTATATAGGTCAGGGTCGCCTGACTTGAACGCCTCAGACCCTAGACTTCAGCAATCAGTGAATATCCCTGTTCATCCATGGTTTCCGGTTGGGAAACACGCGGATTTGCTTCTTTGGCACACAGTCTTCTACACACTTACTAATGAAGTCAGTTACTGTAGTGGCATATTCATTCAGAATGGTCGCAGCGTTTTTAAATGCTGACCAGTCCACTGATTCTAAGCAGTCCCGTAGGAGATCTTTCTTTGACGGATTCTCCCACTTTAGTTCTTGCTTGTAAGCCGGGAGCAGGAGCACAGTCTTGTGGTCTGATTTGCCAAAGTGTGGGCGGGTGATTGAGCAGTAGGCATGTTTGATATTTGTGTAGCAGTGGTCTCGGGTGTTTGGGCCTCTGGTGAAACAGGAGCTTGGCCTGATTGAAGTCCCCGACCACGATGAACAATGCCTCGGGATGTTTCGTCTCAAGGCTATTGTAGTGGTGTATATTTCGTTCAGCGCAATCTTCATGTTGCATGGGGTGGGATGTAAACTCCTGTCAGGATAACGGAGGTGAACTCCCACGGTAGGTAGTAGAGGCACCATTTTAGCGTCAGTGGTGGTCCTCCAGTTGTGTGGTCCTTCTCCCTGAACATGTCGTTGTCTTGCTGCTGGTCAATCCCAATCAGTAGAAGCACCAACTCAACAGGCTCCATAATTCTCTTGAATCTTGCACTGAAAGAGTGAAAACACCACTGTGAGTGCTGTGGAGTCGTCACAGAGCCCTGACCCTCATCGCCCCACATATCTGTGACTTCCACCCCAGTGTTTCCCATTACCTGTGGGAATTTCTGCTCTCCCCCACAGCACTCCCGCTGACACTACAGCCACATCCCCTCGTAGCCTCTTCTGTACTCCCGCAGGATAAATAGTGTTGAGCTTGTATTGTCTCATGGCATCTGACCTGCACCCCTTCAACTAAAATGCATCAGAGTGAATGCATGACAACAAGGTCAGCATCTTGATGGGGCACATCAAAAATGGTGCCAAACATGATATTGAACGGTTTGAGTGGTTTCTGCTATCACCATCCTACCTTCCCTGGGCGTTCGTCACATTATGAGTTGTGTACTGCTAAGGCTTGAATTGAAAGACGCTTCTATATTCTTGGGGCTTGGTGTTCGAAAGAGTTAACTTTTGTCTCCAGACTGTGCAACTAGATTACACGGGGCGGCATGGTGGCACAGTGGGGTGGCATTGTGGCACAGTGCTTAGCACTGCTGCCTCACAGCGCCGGAGACCCAGGTTTGATTCCTGGCTTGGGTCACTGTCTGTATGGAGTTTTCACATTCTCCCCATGTCTGCGTGGGTTTCCTCCGGGTGCTCTGGTTTCTTCCTACAGTCCAAAGATGTGCAGGTTAGGTGAATTGGCCATGTTACATTCTCCCTCAGTGTACCTGAACAGGCGCCGGAATGTGGCAACTGGAGGATTTTCACAGTAACTTCATTGCAGTGTTAATGTAAGACTACTTGTGATAAGTAAATAAACTTTTACTTTAGAACTAGCTCTGGCTATTAAACTGGCATGCTGGATTCCTCAAGTATCATCAGTCGCTCTGGCAACAGGAATTATTTATCTTGAGGAGACACAGCTAATTGTTGAAAGGTCTGCAATTAGATTTTGAAGCAACTCCCTAGAGGGCAGCCTCATTCTTCATGGTCTTCAAAGCTGCAGTTAAGCAGCCTTGCATGAGAGCAATCAACACCTGCTCACTGCTGTATCTGACAGTCATAGTTCTCAGAGAAGTGGATTTAAACTTCCTGTCCAGCAAGCCCCTCTGGCCTCACACCATTGACCGAGTGAGGGTTGTAGTTTTCGCTGCATTCGCCCTCCCCCAAGTTTTCGCTGCATTCGCCCTCCCCCAAGTTTATGCCTCGTGAGACAGGGTAGCTCCCCATCACTGAGACACCCACACTATTCTTGCAGCCAGGCATTATGTACCGACTCTCAGATTGCAGGTGCCAAGCACTTACCATCCTTAAAATTCTATCCCATGACACTTATTTAAAGGAAAAAAGGGTGTTCTCCTCAGTCTCTTCAATCAACACACTGAAACAGATCAACCGTACGGTCACCTCATTTGCTTTTTCTTTAACTATACTATGCTAAAATAATCTGCCACGTTTGCAGTGACTGCACTCAGAAGGTAATTCGTTATCTATGAAATATTTTGGAACTCCTTTGGGATGCAAAATATGCACTATAAATGCAATTCTTGCCAGTATTTCTCATTTACTAAAGACAATAGTAAAAGGGAAAAAATAGAATTCACTTAATGCATTAGATTATAATGAAACAACGACATTGAGTTTTATAAATCTTTCTAATTTTGCTGTACTTCGTCCACAGCTAATTTTCCTCCTTAAAGTGAAGAGGTGAATATTAATGTATTTGCATTTCCACAGGTTTGGACTGAAGGGTGGTAGACTGATCTGTGTCCTCCTAATGTGCACCATTTTTAGTTAACACTCAAAGCCACCCCACTGCCCAGGCTGCCAATCAAATCTCTACAGGGGAATCAGTGTACTGTTCAGCTTTCAAAAGCCTATTGCCATGGTTACCACCTGACGTCGAACCATTCCAGGAGTAGGCTGCTTGACAACAGAAAGAGATTGCTTGATTGCCACTTGGATGCTTCTGAGATTATTTTGCCTTTTGGTGACCTCATACCTAGGAAAACCATTGTGTTTGTGAAC
Source organism: Mustelus asterias (assembly GCF_964213995.1). Classification (NCBI taxonomy): domain Eukaryota; kingdom Metazoa; phylum Chordata; class Chondrichthyes; order Carcharhiniformes; family Triakidae; genus Mustelus; species Mustelus asterias. The sequence continues at coordinate 38,684,838 of NC_135810.1, forward strand.
AAAAGGTCAGTCTGGAGTTAAAATTAGTCTTTAACTTTCAAGAGCCCAAGCTGTTAAAATTAAGCTATTTTTTAGTGCAAAAGTACTGACAGGTATGCTTTATAAACTTTTTGAATATAAAGTTATAATTTACTAAGAAAGTGACACAAACATAACAGAGGTTCCTTTTAGCTTTTCAAAGCAATTTTCAGTTATTTGATACTATGTTACTGTAGATCGCAGTGTATGTGTCGATCTTTGAAGCATTGAAAAATCTTTTCAAAAATGTGGGGGGAGACATTTATATACTGAATATAAAATGTGAAAAGTGGTTGACATTTTCAGATGTTAAAAACTGCCAGTAATTCAAGTTAAGTCAATGTCACATGTTTTGTTGAATTAATTAATTCTACAAGCATACCTTTAACTATAATGAAAACGTTTTGAAAACCATCAAATTCACCGTTTCTGGCATCCCACACAACAAATTTATCGAATCCATCCTGAGTCGCTTTGGAAATGGCACTCTGTACCAGTTTCATTATCAAATCATCTTTCCCTCCATCATTTGGAATATAGGAACATAAGAACACAGGCACAGGAGTAGGCCATTCAGCCCATCAAACCTATTCCACGATTCATTACGGTAACAAATCTCACAACACCAAGTTAAAGTCCTGCCCATTTATGCCCTGTTTGTGAACCCAATTCTCCAGTCACCTGATGAAGGAGCAGCGCTCCGAAAGCTCATGCTACCAAATAAACCTGTTGGACTTTAACCTGGTGTTGTAAGACTTCTTACTGTACCCACCCCAGTCCAATGCCGGCATCTCCACATCATGCCCATTCAATACGATCATGACTGGTCAGACAATTCGATGCCTTTTACACCCACTATCCTCATAACCCTTTATGTTATTGTAAAGCAGAAATCTATCAATCTCAGCTTTAAACATACACACTGATTGAGCTTTCACAGCCCTTTGGGGTAGAGAATTCCAAAGATTCAGAATCCGATTCGGGTGCTCCAATTAGTGATGAGGTAGGTGCCTAGCGTCCGGTGGCTCTCTGCTTGAGATCGGTGGGGGCAAGGTGGGAGAAGGTGAGTCCGCTGCCACTCTGCTTGAGATCGGTGGGGGGGCGGGGGGGGGGGGGGGGGGGGGGGGGGGGAAGGGGGGTCCACTGCCACTGTTCCTGAGATCAATGGGGGTGAAAGGGGGTCCACTGCCCCTCTGCCTGAGATCAGTTGGGGAGGGAAGGGGGATCCGTTCCACTCTGCCTGAGATCAGTGAGGGGGAAGGGGGGGAGGGGTCTGTGATCGGTCTCGGTGCTGGGAGGGTGGTGGGGGGGCTGCAGAAGGACGTGGACAGGTTCGGAGAGTGGGCAAAGAAGTGGCAGATGGAATACAATGTGGAAAAATGTGAGGTTATGCACTTTGGAAGGAGGAATGGAGGCATCAACTATTTTCTAAAAAGGAAAATGCTTAGGAAATCAGAAACACAAAGGGACTTGGGAGTCATTGTTCAAGATTCTCTTAAGATTAATATGCAGGTTCAATCGGCAGTTAGGAAGGCAAATGCAATGTTAGCATTCATGTCGAGAGGGCGAGAATGAAAGAGCAGGGATGTATTTCTGAGGCTGTATAAGGCTCTGGTCAGACCCCATTTGGAGTATTGCGAGCAGTTTTGGACCCCATATCTAAGGAAGGATGTGCTGGCCTTGGAAAAGGTCCAGAAGAGGTTCACAAGAATGATCCCTGGAATGAAGAGCTTGACGTATGAGGAACGGTTGAGGAGTCTGGGTCTGTACTCATTGAAGTTTAGAAGGATAAGGGGGGATTTTATTGAAACTTACAGGATACTGTGAGGCCTGGATAGAGGATGTTTCCATTAGTAGGAAAAACTAGAAGCAGAGGGCACAACCTCAGGCTAAAGGAACGATCCTTTAAAACAGAGATGAGGAGGAATTTCTTCAGCCAGGGAGTGGTGAATCAGTGGAACTCTTTGCTGCAGAAGGTTGTGGAGGCCATGTCATTGAGTGTCTTTAAGACAGAGATGGATAGATTCTGATTGATAAGGGGATCATGGGTTATGGGGAAAAGGAGGAGAATGGGGATGAGAAAAAAATCAGCCATGATTGAAGGGCGGAGCAGACTTGATGGGCCGAGTGGCCTAATTCTGCTCCTATGTCTTATGGTCTTATGGTCTTATGACTTTCACCAATTTTTGCAGATGCATCATAGAAAACATCCTATCCAGATGTAACACAGCTTGGTATGGCTCTTGCTCTGTCCAAGACTGCAAAAAACTACAAAAGGTTGTGAATGTAACCCGGTCCATCACGCAAACCAGCCTCCAATCCATTGACTTCGCCTACACTTCCTGCTGCCTCTGGAAAGCAGCCAGCATAATCAAGGACTCCACACACCCTGGATATACTTTCTTCCATCTTCTTCCATCGGGAAAAAGATATAAAAATCTGAGAACACACACCATCCGACTCAAGAACAGCTTCTTTCCTGCTGCCATCAGATTTTTGAATGGACTTATCACATATTAAGCTGGTCTTTCTCTTCACTTAATCTGTAATTGTAACACTATACTCTGCACTTTGTCATTTCCTCCTCTCCTATGTACTCTATGAATAATATGTTTTGTCTGTATAGCGTGCAAGAAACACTACTTTTCACTGTATCCCAATACATGTGGCAATAATAAATCAAATCAAATCAAAAATATTAACACTTATCTGGAGTTCCTTACATTTATCACAGCTGATTGAGACAGGACTTTTTCAGGCACAATGGTTGAACCCTGGATTTTTTGGGATATTGAGGCCCTGATCAAGAAGAAGAAGGAGGCATATGACATACATAGGCAGCTGGGATCAAGTGGGTCCCTTGAAGAGTACAGAGGGTGTTGGAGTAGAGTTAACAGAGAAATCAGAAGGGCAAAAAGGGGACACACGATTGTTTTGGTAGATAAGGCAAAGGAGAAACCAAAGAGCTTCTACAAATACATAAAGGGCAAAAGAGTAACTGGAGAGAGAGTAGGGCCCCTTAAAGATCAACAAGGTCCACCTGTGTGTGGATCCACAAAAGGTGGGTGAGATCCTAAATGAATAGTTCTCATCAGTATTTACTGTTGAGAAAGGCATGGATGTTAGGGAACTTGGGGAAATAAATAGTGATGTCTTGAGGAGTGTACATATTACAGAGAAGGAGGTGCTGGAAGTCTTAAAGACCATCAAGGTAGATAAATCCCCGGAACCTGATGAAGTCTATCCCAGGACGTTGTGCGAGGCTAGGGAGGAAATTGTGGGCCCCCTAGCACAGATAGTTGAATCATCGACAGCCACAGGTGAGGTGCCTGATGATTGGAGGGTGGCAAATGTTGTGCCTTAGTTTAAGAAAGGCTGTAGGGAAAAGCCTGGGAACTACAGGCCGGTGAGCCTAATGTCTGTATTGGTAAGTTGTTAGAAGGTATTCTGAGAGACAGGATCTACAGGCATTAAGAGACGCAAGGGCTGATTAGGGACAGTCAGCATGGCTTTGTGAGTGGAAAGTCATGTCTCACAAATTTGATTGAGGTTTTTGAAGGGGTAACCAAGAAGGTAGATGAGGGCAGTGCAGTTGATGCTGTCTACATGGACTTTAGCAAGGCCTTTGACAAGGTACCACATAGTAGGTTGTTGCATAAGGTTAAATCTCACAGGATCCAGGGTAAAGTAGCCAATTGGATATAAAATTGGCTTCTTGACAGAAGCCAGAGGGTGGTTGTAGAGAGTTGTTTTTCAAACTGGAGGCCTGTGATCAGCAGTGTGCCTCAGGGATTGGTGCTGGGCCCACTGTTATTTGTCATTTATATTAATGATTTGGATGAGAATTTAGGAGGCATAGAAACTCTACAGTACAGAAAGAGGCCATTTGGCCCATCGAGTCTGCACCGACCACAATCCCACCCAGGCCCTACCCCTACACATTTACCCGCTAACCCCTCTAACCTACGCATCTCAGGACACTAAGGGGCAATTTTTAGCATGGCCAATCAACCTAACCCGCACATCTTTGGACTGTGGGAGGAAACCGGAGCACCCGGAGGAAACCCACGCAGACACAGGGAGAATGTGCAAACTCCACACAGACAGTGACCCAAGTCGGGAATCGAACCCAGGTCCCTGGAGCTGTGAAGCAGCAGTGCTAACCACTGTGCTACCGTGCCGCCCAGTTAGTTAGTATTGGTTACAGCATGGTTAGTAAGTTTGCAGATGACACCAAGATTAGTGGCATAGTGGACAGTGAAGAAGGTTATCTAGTTTCTGGTTCAAGTCCTGGTTGAGGAGCAGGCTCTGGGTCCGGCCCTGGTTGAGGGGCAGGCTCTGGGTCCGGCCCTGGTTGAGGATCAGGCTCTGGGTCCGGCCCTGGTTGAGGATCAGGCTCTGGGTCCGGCCCTGGTTGAGGATCAGGCTCTGAGTCCGACCCTGGTTGAGGGGCAGGCTCTGGGTCCGGCCCTGGTTGAGGGGCAGGCTCTGGGTCCGGCCCTGGTTGAGGATCAGGCTCTGAGTCCGACCCTGGTTGAGGATCAGGCTCTGGGTCTGACCCTGGTTGAGGATCAGGCTCTGAGTCCGACCCTGGTTGAGGGGCAGGCTCTGGGTCCGGCCCTGGTTGAGGATCAGGCTCTGAGTCCGACCCTGGTTGAGGGGCAGGCTCTGGGTCCGGCCCTGGTTGAGGGGCAGGCTCTGGGTCCGGCCCTGGTTGAGGATCAGGCTCTGGGTCCGACCCTGGTTGAGGTTGAAGCTCTGAGTCCAGCCCTGGTTGAGGAGTAGGCTCTGTATCTGGCCCTGGTTGAGGTCCAAGCTCTGGGCCCGGCTCTGGTTGAGGTGCAGGCTCTGTGTCTGGTGCTCTCAAAGGCATTTCAGGAAATGACTGCCAATATTATTAAAGTTCTAGATGATAATCTTGGCGTTTTGGTGCAGAATATCAGTGCTCACTCTGATGAACTGCAGGATGCTGGTAAGGGCTCAGTGAAACAGAATATAGAACCCTCAGTGTTGAGAGTGCTGCTTCTTCAGTTGAGGGCCATTGGCTACATGGTACAGTGGAGCCCGTTTTAACGCGATGGTTGGGGTCCATAAAATGTTATCGCGAATGTTATCAGGGTCGCGCTAAATTGGGGTCGCGCTAAATCACTAAACTGGAAATAGCAAAAAAAGGGTCCATCGCGCGATCGTGTCATATCCGATTTTGCGTTAAATCGGGGTGCGTAAAATCGGGGTTCCACTGTATATCAGATATTCTGGTAGATCTGGAGAACTGGGGCCGGAAGAATAATATCCGTGTGATTGGTTTTCCAGAGGGAGCTGAGGGTAAGCTCCCTGTTTTTTGAGAGCTGGCCGCCTCATTTTTTTAACCTCAACACAAAGGTTGAGCACATTCAGCTTGAAGAGACACATCGTATCCTATCCTTGAAGCCTTGGGACAACCAATGCCCTATTATCATGTGCTTTCGTAAATTTAGGGATTGCTAAAGAGTATTGGAACATGCCAGATTTGGTAGTACTTGGCTCTGTGATTGGATGAAAGTGTCTTTCTTCCAAGATTTTTCGGCGGTGATACAGCAAAGGCATTGGGAGGTTCGATGAGGTTAGAAAACTTCTGAAGGCTTCTGGATGCCCTACGTTGACCTGCTTTCCTGAGAGTTACTCTTGAAGGATTTGTTAGGACGTTTGTTAATCCTGCCGAGGCTTCAGCTATTTTAGACTCTGTGGAAGGTAATGGTTCAAAGTCAAGATACGCACGTAGTTCACCATAAATCATGGATTGTACTCTTTATAACTATATCATTGTATTGGTCCTGTAATGTGTGATTTTTTTTTATTTATAGGGGCGATCCTGTATCTGAGCAATGAAGCAAATCTCACCTGTTATCCTGCTTTGAGTTGTATTTTGCAGTTCTTGGTTAATCCTTGTTAATCCTCGAACGTATCTGTAATTTCATCTCTTAATTGATCCTGTTACATCATTTATCACATTGATAGGTGTAATCCTGTGAGTGAGCACTGAGGTGAATTTTTGTCTGTTGTCCTGTAGAATCCATGGACATCCATTTATCCTTAATGGAATGCATCATGCAATGTACCTCTTGTGTTTGAGAAGTGAGTTATGTATTGGAGCTGTGCACATTTTTATCCGTCCTCTTGTTTTGCAATCCTAGTGGTCAGAAGTTGCAATTAATAGTGGTGGATTTATTTCACCTGATATTTTTTATTTGGTCTGCATGGAAGAGTTCTTAAACAACTAGATGAAGGACATCCTTTTATAGTCTGGATGAAGCAATTAGCATGCAGTTATTTTTAATGGCTTGGTTTGGATGCTCAGATTGAAGAAACATGGGACAGTGTCAATCCTGTGCAGAAAGAAGAGAAACACCACCATTGTCTCCTTTGCATCCTTGGAAGTGGCCTAAAATAACTTGGCAATGATTACATATAGATTTTGCTGGTTCATTTGAGGGTTACCTGCTCTTAATCGTAATTGATGCACACTCCTAGTGGTCAGAAGTTGTTATCATGAGATCTATTACATCTGAACAAACCATTGAAAAACTTGATAACATTTTTGCAAGATTTGGTAACCAAACAGACTGTTAGTGATAATGGTGCACAGTTTACTTCACAAGAATTTGATGATTATCTCAATAAATGGTATTCAACATATAAAATGCATCAATCAATGCATTAGCTGAAAGATTTGTACAATCCTTGAAACATTCTTTAAAAGAGAAAGGTTCATTATATTGTGGTGTGAATATCTTTTTGTCATCTTATAGAAATAAACTACTCCTGTGACTCCCCAAAGTTCACCTGCATTACTACTCTGAAAGAGAAAGTTGAAAATTACGCTTGATTTGTTATTACCTCCAGAAACTTCAGAGATAGTAGAGTGTCAACAACAATCTCAAGTTGCTAGACAAGAAGTGAAGGCAAAACAACACTAATTTCAACAAGGAGATTGAATGTTAGGGTGTAATTATGCCACAAGTGAGAAATGGATACCAGCCATAGTTTTAGCAAAAACAGATCCAATTTCTTACACTGTTCAAACTGAAGATGAACTAGTTTGGCGATGCTATGCTGACCAATTGTTGTCATCTGAAAATGATTTCTCAGAATTACCTCCAGAAGTATCAACTTCTTTAGTCCCTAGTTTTATGAATATTACTATGGAAGACTCAGTTGAATCTGAGTTCTCTGATGATTGTATCTTAGCTACAATGCCATGTGTGAATGATGCAGAATTAGTTGCAAGAGAAGAAGTGTCTATTGAAGATTCAAGTCATACTTCTGGGCTCCAGATCAGCCAAATTTCAGAATGTTGTATACAACCAAAGAAGAATAGTCGTCCTCCTGGTCGACTTTCTTATTGACAGTGTATAATGAATAATGGTGATCATGGTAATGTGTCTAGAGTATTATTGATCCTATGTATAGCATAATTGTAATTTGTTGTCATGACCACAGAAGTAAAGTGGGGATATTATATATTTTATAGGGTTGCAGCTTGCATTTAGAGCTGATCACATGATTTGATGGTGATGTCATTTGGGTGTTGCCAAAGATTTCTGGTTTACTTTCAGTTTTGTACATGGTGCAGGGAAGACAACATCTCTTTCAATAAAACTTGTTGTATGTTAGCTTGAATCTATGTGTGCAAACCATGTATTTTCTTTTTGTTAAAACCCACAACCCCTAACATAGTTAGGACATTACTGTAACCTTGTAGTAATGGGCCCCAAGGGAAGATGATTGAATTTAATATTGAATTTGAAATTTATTCAGTTATGTTCAAAGCTAGGGTCCTAAATCTAAACATAGCAAAGTACAGGTATGATGTATGAGTTGGCTGAAGTATATTGGGAAACTACATTAAAAGAGATTATAAGACAAACAATTGGGTAGCATTTAAAGAATTTCTGGAACAGTTTTGAAGAATTGAAGGTAGCAAATTGGTAGGGGCGGCACGGTAGCACAGTGGTTAGCACTGCTGCTTCACAGCTCCAGGGACCTGGGTTCAATTCCTGGCTTGGGTCACTGTCTGTGTGGAGTTTGCACATTCTCCTCGTGTCTGCGTGGGTTTCCTCCAGGTGCTCTGGTTTCCTCCCACAGCCCAAAGATGTGGGGGTTGGGTTGTTTGGCCATGCTAAAAAATTGCCCCTTAGTGTCCTGAGATGCGTAGGTTCCTTAGAATCTTAGAAATCTTAGAAACCCTACAGCACAGAAAGAGGCCATTCAGCCCATCGAGTCTGCACCGACCACAATCCCACCCAGACCCTACCCCCATATCCCTACATATTTACCCACTAATCCCTCTAACCTATGCATCCCAGGACACAAAGGTTAGAGGGATTAGTGGGTAAATATGTAGGGATATGGGGGTAGGGTCATCAGCCTCAGAAAGTTAACATGTAGGTCCAGCAGACAAATCATTTAAGTAAATGATATGTTACAAGGAATTAGAGTATAAAAGCGAAGAAGTCTTACTGAAGTTATACAGGACATAGATGAGGCCACACCTGGAGTTATTTGTGCAGTTTTGGCCTCCTTATCTAAGGAAAGTCATATGCATATCTCATTTTATGTTTCATATGTGTTTTATTTCTATACATTTTAATTTGGGATAAGTGAAAACACCTGTTATGAGAAGCTGGTAAATAAACTAAAGCTATTGCAAATTAAAGGGCAGCCTACATTTATTTTTATAAGGTCACTGTGGGAAGTATTGGAAGCTAAACAATGGGCAACCTCTTTGAATTTCTTGTTGGAGATGGGATGTCAACAGTTACATGGAAACATGGAAAATAGGTGAAGGGATAGGCAATTTGGCCCTTAGAGCCTGCTCCGCCATTCATTATGATCATGGCTGATTATCCAATGCAATAGCCTGAACCCACCATTCCCCCATATTCTTTGATCCCCTTCACCCCAAGATCTTTATCTAACTCCTTCTTTAAAACATACAATGTTTTGGCCTCAAATGTTTTCTGTGGTAATGAATTTCACAGGCTTATCACTCTCTGGGTGAAGAAATTTCTCCTCATCTCAGTCCTAAAAAGTTTATCCTAATTTCCTTAGACTATGACACCTGGTTCTGGACTCCCCCATCATAAAAGTAGAATGGAGATATTTGGGTTTAAAGTATAAACATTTACAACATAGTAGTTCTTGCTTTGTTTAACTCTTGTATAGTTTTTTTGTTAAAGCATGAAACTTTGTGCTGTAATTCTTTCAGTGAATAACTGGGAGACCAAATTTATTTTTAAAAGTTCCTTGTCTCTACCAAGATCATAAGAAAGGACCCTGTAAAGAAAACATTTGATAGTTTAGTAGACAGTTTCCTGAGTTGAGAGGATTGTCCTATGAGAAGAACAAAGAACAAAGAAAATTACAGCACAGGAGCAGGCCCTTCGGCTCTTCAAGCTTTCACCGACCATGCTGCCCGACTGAACTAAAACCCCCTATCCTTCCGGGGACCATACCCCTCTATTCCCATCCTATTCATGTATTTGTCCAGACGTCCCTTAAAACACACTATCGTATCTGCTTCCACTACCTCCCCCTTCAGCGAGTTCCAGGCATCCACCACCCTCTGTGTAAAAAACTTGCCTCGTACATCTCCTTTAAACCATGCCTCTCGCACTTTAAACCTATGCCCCCTAGTGATTGACAGAAGAGACTGAGTACGCTAGGCCTATATGCCCTGGCATTTAGAAGTATGAGAGACTTGACAGTCTAGGTGCTGAGTAAATGTTCCTGCTAGCTGGAATATCTAGAACATTGAAACATAGAAACTAGGAGGAGGAGTAGGCTATTCAGCCATTTGAATCTGTTCCGCCATTCAATATGATCATGGCTGGACTTCTATCTCAATGTCATATTCCCACTTTCTTCCCATACCCCTGATGCCATTAAAATCTGAAAAAAGATTTATCTCTTTTTTGAGTACATTCAGTGACTTGGCCTCCATAGCTGTCTGTGGTAGAGAATTCCATAGGCTCACTACCCTTTGAATATGTCCCCTAATTCTAGATTCCCCAATCTAGGAAAACATCCTCACTGCATCTAGTCTAACCAGCCCTGTTAGAATTTTATATGTTTTAATCAGATCTCCTCTCATCCTTTTAAGCTCTAGTGAATACAAGCCCAGTCAAACCAATCTCTCCTCATAGGACAGCCCACCAACACTGATATCAGCTCAGTGAATCTCTGCTTCACTCCCTCTGTAGTCAATATATCCTTTCTTAGCTAGGGAGACCAAAACTGCCTGCAATACTCCAGGTGTGGTTTCACCAAGGCCCTGTATCACTATAGGAAGACATCCCTACTTACGAACTCAAATCCTCTTACAAAGGCCAAAATACCTTTTGTCCTCTGAATTGCTTGCAGCACCTGCCTCTCCACTTTCATTGACTGATGTACAAGGGCATCCAGATCCCTTTGTACATCCACACTTCCCAGTATAGCACCATTTAAATAATGGCCATGTTACTCTCGATGAGAATTTAGTGCTGCTGCCATTCGGAAAACCAGAGTTTTCCACTGGCATTACAGGATTACAGTAAGAAGTCTCACAACACCAGGTTAAAGTCCAACAGGTTTATTTGGTAGCAAATACCATAAGCTTTCGGAGCGCTGCCCCTTCGTCAGATGGAGTGAAAATCTGTTCTCCAACAGTGCACAGAGACACAGAAATCAAGTTACAGAATACTAATTGGAATGCAAATCTCTACAGCCAGCCAGGTCTTAAAGGTACAGATAATGTGGGTGGAGGGAACATTAAACACAGGTTAAAGAGATGTGTATTGTCTCCAGACAGAACAGCTAGTAAGATTCTGCAAGATCAGGGGGAAAGCTGTGGGGGTTACTGATAATGTGACATAAATCCAACATCCCGGTTTAGGCTGTCCTCATGTGTGTGGAACTTAGCTATCATTTTCTGCTCAGCGACTCTGCGCTGTCGTGTGTCATGAAGGCCGCCTTGGAGAACGCTTACCTGAAGATCCAAGGCTGAATGCCCGTGACTGCTGAAGTGCTCCCCCATAGGAAGAGAACAGTCTTGCCTGGTGATTGTCGAGCGGTGTTCATTCATCCGTTGTCGTAGCGTCTGCATGGTTTCCCCAATGTACCATGTTTTCTCGGAGGCATGGGTATTAATGTGACCAGGCCACTTCAAAGGTTTTACATAACACATGATTTTTAACAGAACGTTGTCTGAAATTGCCATCCTAAGAGTGATCTTCATGTGTTCCAGGCCAAGAAGTCCAGCAATGAGACCCCCACCCTGGGGGGGGGAGTTCCAAGGTCAATGCCCCCCCCCTCCCTCTCCCCCCAGCCAGAGCCCCCAAACCCCAGGTCCCTTCAGAGATCCTTCCTCTGCAGCCTAGCAGCAGCAAAGGGACCTGTGGGTACAATACTTACCTCCTTGCGCACCCCCCTCCACCTCATTGACTCCAAGGCACCTGGTCCCGACTTGTCAGGACCTGCACTAAATCGCGCCCGCTAGACTTCCTGCTTGGCAGGGTTGAAGCGGGAGGGGGGGCAGAATACGGGAGCAAACTGGTATTACATTTAAATGAATATTACCAAGTAGTGTTTGGGTTCTCTCTCACTATGGGTGAGAATCCAATTGGGGCTGATGGAATGGGCCAGGAGACTCACAATAGGTTTTGAATCCTGTTTCAGCCCTCACACCAAAGAGGGCTATCCCAAACCCCATCTCGGGCTAGTGGCTCTGGAGAATCACCCCAATATACTTCCTTTCTGTTTTATAACCAAAGTGTATAACTTCACATTTAGCCACCTTGTACTGCATCTGCCATGTGTTTGCCTTCTCACTCAAATTGTTTAAATCATCTTGAAGCCTCCTTGCATTCTCCTCACAACTCACAATTCTGCCCAGTTTTGTATCATCAGCAAACTTGGAAATGTTACATTTTGCTCCCTCATCCAGGTCGTAGATATATAATACCATGGACATCTAGGGGCCTAGCATTAATCCCTGTAGTGCCTCACTTGGTACTGCCTGGCCCACAGAAAAAGACCGATTTATTCCCACTCTCTGTTTCCTGTCTGTCAACCAATTCTTGACCCATGACAATACATTACCCCCTATCCTGTGTGTTTTAATTTTGCCCAATAACTTCTTCTTTTCAAAAGCCTTCTGAAAGTCCAAATACACCACATCCACTGGCTCCCCCTTAACTATTTGACGAGTTACATCCTCAAAAAAATCCAGTCCATTTGTTAAGCATGATTTTCTTTTCATAAACCATTCTGGCTTTGTCCAATTCTTTTAATGCTTTCCAAATGTTCTGCTATCACATTTTTTGTAATAGACTCTAGCATCTTGCTACTACTGATGTCACGCTAACTGGTCTGTAATTCTCCTTTTAATCTCTCCCTCCCTTTTAATTAATGGGGTTACATTTGCCACCCTCCAATCTGTAGGAACACAGGTTCAAAGTCTCAGCATAACAGATTGGTTATTTAGGGCTGAGTAGAGGAGAAATTTCTTCACGAAAAGGTTTGTGAAACATTGGAATTCTGTACTCTCAAAAGCATTGAATATTCCATCATTGAGAATATTCAAGACAGAGGTTGTTCAATTTTAGGTACTAAAGCGATTAAGAGAAATGAGATTGGAGGCAAGAACATAAACTTGCTTTTCACTGATTACACAATACTACTTGCAGAACAAAAGAAGCCCTCTAAAATATTATACATCAAGTAAAATCTAGCAGCTTAGAATATGAATTTAACATGGGTACCAAGGAAATCTTACTGAATGTAGTGCCGAAATTCCTCCCTCTCCTTACCCTTTACTCTAACATTGCCCCGGAACTTCCCTAATGGGGTGGGGAGAGCGTGCAGACTGTGTCATGTGAGAACTGCACAGGAATGAGATTTAAATTGGAGATCTTGAGATGATTCCAATTCTCTTAGCAGAATAGTTGTCCAGGAAAAGGTCAAATGATTAAAACCATGGGCAGTAGTTTCCAATCCCTATCACAGTGGGTTGAATGATGGGACATGGACAATGTGGCGAGAGCCAAAAAAAAGTTTTCCACCAACGTTAAACGGTCACAGGAATGTGCACTCCCACTCATCATGGTGGGTCATCATTCCCAACAGTTGTGAAATTGTTTTGGGTGAAGGCCTGACCTGAATTTACCCACCCCCCCAACTACCTCAAGTACAGCAGTGGGTGGGTGGAGCATTAGCATGGCTCTCCTTGACACAGCAGCTTCGAGGAGGTGGATTTTCAAGCAGCAGCTTCTTCAAGCTGCAATTAGATGGCTGCAGAAGAAACTGTTGGGTAGCACTGGTCTGTGCTTTGTGGATGGGGATTAGACAGGTGGAAGAGCAATGAAGAGGATGGGGGGGTGTGGAGGTTTATGGTAGAGTTTGGGGGTGGGAGGGAAAAGAGAGTAATGTTGCGAAATTGTGGAATTGGGGAGTTGGTGTTATGGGTCTACAAAATAACCACAGGAGCCTCAGGTATAAGTTACAATTGTTTATTCACGCATGCACGCATGCTGAGAGAGCACTATCTTAGAGACCCCTAATACAGCGTTCCCTTCTAAAACAGCGTTCCCTTCTAATACAGCACCCCTTTCGAATACAGCACTCCATTCTAATACAGCACTCCTTTCTAGTACAGCACTCCTTTCCAATACAGCACTCCTTTCCAATACAGCACTCCTTTCTAATACAGCACTCCCTTCTAATACAGCACTCCTTTCTAATACAGCACTCCATTCTCATACAACACTCCATTCTAATACAGCTCTCCTTTTTAATACAGCACTCCATTCTAATACAGCACTCCATTCTCATACAGCACTCCATTCTCATACAGCTCTCCTTTTTAATACAGCACTCCATTCTAATACAGCACTCCCTTCTAATACAGCACTCCTTTCTAATACAGCACTCCATTCTCATACAACACTCCATTCTAATACAGCTCTCCTTTTTAATACAGCACTCCATTCTAATACAGCACTCCATTCTCATACAGCACTCCATTCTAATACAGCACTCCTTTCTAATACAGCACTCCATTCTCATACAGCACTCCATTCTAATACAGCACTCCATTCTCATACAGCACTCCATTCTAATACAGCACTCCATTCTAATACAGCACTCCCTTCTAATACAGCACTCCTTTCTAATACAGCACTCCTTTCTAATGCAGCTCTCCTTTTTAATGCAGCACTCCATTCTAATACAGCTCTCCTTTCTAATACAGCACTCCATTCTAATACAGCTCTCCTTTCTAATACAGCACTCCTTTCTAATACAGCACTCCTTTCTAATGCAGCACTCCCTTCTAATACAGCACTCCTTTCTAATACAGCACTCCTTTCTAATGCAGCTCTCCTTTTTAATGCAGCACTCCATTCTAATACAGCTCTCCTTTCTAATACAGCACTCCTTTCTAATACAGCACTCCTTTCTAATACAGCACTCCTTTCTAATGCAGCTCTCCTTTTTAATGCAGCACTCCATTCTAATACAGCACTCCATTCTAATACAGCACTCCTTTCTAATGCAGCTCTCCTTTTTAATACAGCACTCCTTTCTAATGCAGCTCTCCTTTTTAATACAGCACTCCCTTCTAATACAGCACTCCTTTCTAATACAGCACTCCTTTCTAATGCAGCTCTCCTTTTTAATACAGCACTCCATTCTAATACAGCACTCCATTCTCATACAGCACTCCATTCTCATACAGCACTCCATTCTAATACAGCACTCCATTCTAATACAGCACTCCATTCTAATACAGCACTCCATTCTCATACAGCACTCCTTTCTAATGCAGCTCTCCTTTTTAATACAGCACTCCTTTCTAATGCAGCACTCCTTTCTAATACAGCACTCCATTCTCATACAACACTCCATTCTAATACAGCTCTCCTTTTTAATACAGCACTCCATTCTAATACAGCACTCCATTCTAATACAGCACTCCATTCTCATACAGCACTCCTTTCTAATACAGCTCTCCTTTTTAATACAGCACTCCATTCTAATACAGCTCTCCATTCTAATACAGCACTCCATTCTCATACAGCACTCCATTCTAATACAGCACTCCATTCTCATACAGCACTCCTTTCTAATGCAGCTCTCCTTTTTAATGCAGCACTCCATTCTAATACAGCACTCCATTCTAATACAGCACTCCATTCTCATACAGCACTCCTTTTTAATACAGCACTCCTTTTTAATACAGCACTCCATTCTAATACAGCACTCCATTCTAATACAGCTCTCCATTCTAATACAGCACTCCCTTCTAATACTGTACTCCCTTCAACAGATGCCTAAGTGTGGTGACGAGGAGAATTTCATAATAACTTCATTGCAGTGTTAATGTAAGCCTTACTTGTGACTAATAAATAAACTTTAAAAAAATACTGCACTCCTTTCTAATACAGCTCTCCCTTCAAATACAGCACTCACACCAAGATTTCCACAATACTTATACGCTGTTAATTACATACACAGGTCATTGTTGAATTTCCAATTTTGTATACATATAGGGCGACACGTTGGCACCGTAGTTAGTGCTGCTGCCTCACAGTGCCAGTGACCTGGGTTCGATTCCTGGCTTGGGTGACTGTGTGGAGTCTGCACGTTCTCTTTGTGGGTTTCCTCTGGGTGCTCTGGTTTCCTCCCACAGTCCAAAAGACGTGCTGGTTAGATACATTGGTCATGCTAAATTCTCCCTCAGTGTACCAGAAGGGGCACTGAAGTGTAGCGACTCGCGGATGTTCACAGTAACTTCATTGCAGTGTTAATGTAATCCTACTTGTAACACTTGTAAGTAAAGTTAAACTTATTATTAAACCTTTCACCTGAAGCAGGGTATCTCTTCCTAGCTAGAGGAGCCAAAGGTGTCCACTGTCTGCCTTTCCCTATCTGCTCTGATTCAATGTTTGTCCTTCTAACACTAAACAACCAGGACCTTGCTGGAGGGTTCTTGCTGATCTCAGGTCCTTGAGGGTGTATAAAGTTCACTGGGGTATAAGCATTTGACTACTATGTACCCTTACTCTAACTTTGACTAAGTCTATTCATTTGACAGTAAAGGAATTAAGAGTTATGGTGAGCGGGTGGCTAAGTGGAGCTGAGTCCACAGAAAGATCAGCCATGATCTTATTGAATGGTGGAGCAGGCTCGAGGGGCCAAATGGCCTACTCCTGCTCCTAGTTCTTATGTTCTTATTAATTGGTAATAGGAAGGGTGCAGAGGGTTAAAAGTGTCAGTGGGAGCTGATAGGGTGGGGGGGTGAGGGTTTAGCAATGGAGGGTGTGTGAAGAGGTGCTGAGGGTTGTTGGAGGGGGTACAGAGGGAGATTCTGGGGTTCGCAGAATGAGAGCGGGATCTATTATCATGGGAGTGATCTTCTCGGGAGGTATGGGGAAGTTAACATTCACCTACGTGAGACAGAGTCTGATGGGGAGGACTGAACGGTAACCATTGGAAGGTGAAATATTGTACCTGCAAGGGTGGGGGAGATCAATGGTTGTGGGGAAGGGTGTGAGTCACGGGGGAAGGGTAAAGATATTTGACTGGATATGGAAGGTAAGGACACCAATGGCTGCAAGCAACTATGCAGAGCCTCAAGTTGGAGATCATGAGATGCTGTATGGAAGTTGGATCATTGGGGATGGCTGGAGATGCAGGTGAGTTCAACTGGACAACTGAGGGGGAACCCAGCATGGAGTACTCACAATGCTGGGACCTTGGGCTAGCTGAGAGTGTGAAGGACAAAGATTCAATGTGTGTGGGAGGTTTCTTATACACAGCTCGCAAAGGCAAAGATCTCTGCCTCCTTGTACATTCCTGATTCTGGGAGACATGGACCCAGCCTGGGGTGTTCTTTGGAAGATGGTGGGGAAAACGGTGGGGGGGAGGGGGGGGGGTGGCGGGGGGTGGGGGGGGGGAGAGAGAACAGGCTTAAGGACTACATTAAATAAACTACGTCAGAACTCAGAGGATTATATTTACAAATATGTCATTATATTAACAATCATAGTGCAACCACATGTGAAATCAAACTTCTTAATTTTGTGTTCCCTACCACTTCTTCTCGGTTCTCCCCCAACATACGCAGCAGGAATGGAGACAACCTGCTGACAAGTTTACCCTGTCATCTTGGATGATCTTGGCAGCCGCCCTCTGGAGACCCACAACCTGGACGGCCCCACTTAGTTTGGCTGTCCTGCAGTGGGAAAGCTGCTCCCTCTGCGATCACAGAGGACATGGCCGAAAGATTCACAGGCAAGGAAGATTCAGAAGGATCGGAAACTCAGAGTCCTGAGTGGAGGTCCCAAGAATGTCCAACAGCTGCTCCTCCTCCCTCTGAGGCCTGAGGGCCCTTGTCTGACTCTTTGAGGGGGAGGGGGACTTAGAGGGTGGTTGAGGGGTTCCATCCCTCTCTTGCATAGCCACAGTAAAAGTTCACCCATGGCTGCAGCAACGGACTGCAGGTCCGTGCGCATCCCCTGTAGAAACTGGCTGTTCTACTGGACCTGGTTCTCTGTGGCACCTGCCCATGGAGACCTTGATGTGTGCACATGTCAGCAGCACTTCATCAGAGAGAAAGTAGACCAAATCCTCCACTTCAAGTTCCACTCTGTTGGGGGCTCCGTGCCTGTGCCTGATTTTCCTCTCCCTCACGCAGCTTCCTCAATATCTCTTACAGGGCCCATTGCAGAGACTCATTATCCAACTTGGATATTGCGGATGCCTCATCCCCAGCAGTCCTCCAAGTACCGTTGGGCTTTGCTGACGCTGCCTCTTCCTGCTGCAAACGCGTGTCCATGCAGTGGCCACAGAAAATGAGACCCAGCCTGAATTACATCTGGTGCCCACCAAGGTGTGTATCTCTGCACTGGTGGAGGGTGCAAATGTCTGCTGTGATGTCTCTATAGGTGCACTTTCATTCTTCCTCCCCATAGAGGCCTAGAGAATACTCCAACTAGCATGATCATACTCCTTCAGTTTCACAATTCTAACCAAATGGATTCTCTCCTTGCCCTCTCAAGGACGCATGTTTTAATTGATCACATTTCCTGTAGATCATTTTGACCAAAGGGTGAAAACAAATGCTAACTGAGTGCAGTGCTAATAAAACATGCCTGCTTGAGACTCCCGATTTAGCACACAATTTTGATCCTAATTGCTGATTGCTATAATTTGAACTTGCCTGGAGGTGCAAATCAGACACCTTTAACTTTAGCAGTCAAGTCGTGATTACAAGTAATTTCTGTGGGCTTCTTGCATCCACTTCCAATGAAGTTGTGAAGTGCTGACTGGTGCATAGCAGTAGGTTGCAGGATGGCTCAGAACTGAGGGGGCGGGCACATAGGTTCTCTGCGTGGGTTTCATCCAGGTGTTCTGGTTTCCTCCCACAGTCTGAAAGATATGCTGGTTATGTGCAGTGGCCATACTATATTCTCCCTCAGTGTACCCGAACAGGCACCAGACTGTGACGACTAGGGGATTTTCACAGTGACTTCATTGCAGTGTTAATGTAAACCTACTTGCGACACTAATAAATAAATTAAACTGAAATAAACTAATGTGGCATTGGTGGTCCTGATCGAGGAGGTCCGGGGGGGTGGGGAGGTGGGAGTGTGGGTGGTGGTGTCAGGTACCAGCAAGGGGAAGGAAGCCACCCTGCCCTCCTGGCCCACTTACTTACAACAACTAGATTTGCTTTGCCTGTCATCTTGTCCTTGTTCCATTCCACATTCAGACCAGAGAGAACAACTGGTAAGATCACATGATCATTTCCTTTCTCCTGATGACTCCAGTAAGATGGAGTAGCGCGGCACTTACTCTTTTTCAGAGAAGTCCTCAGAGAATTTCCAGAATAAATGTTGCTCAAGCATTGGTTAGGCATTATCAAAATGTCACAGAACATCTCCCAAAGTGTTTGATGCGCTATCAATAAGGCGAAAGACTACCGATATGCCAATATAAGTGTAGGCTTTTATTCACAACAGAATCAGGAGCAGATCCCAACAATTAACAGACCTGGACTGAACAAGGGGGAGGAGACAGCCACCTTTATACTAGGTGCTGAGGGGAGGAACCAAACTGGAAGGGGATGTGTCCAGGTATGACAAACACACACAACGGTGGTCCATATAGGACAAAGGCACAACTGAGGTCCACCACATTCACCCCTTCCTTTTAAAAAACAACACGGGGGTGAAGCGGAAACAATATCACAAGTCCAGACGAACCGGTGGCTTGATCCGTCGTCGCGATCGTCGTAGTGCAGGTCGCAGAGTCGACCGAGCCGGGAGCGATGTCGGCCCAGGCTCCGTACAGTGAGCGTCGAGAGAAGGCGCTGGGTGGTGTGAAGCGGACCGATCCGTCGTCCCGTCCAGTCGTCGGGTACTGCGTGGCGACGGCTCCGGCGACTCAAGCGAGCTGTACATAGGGGCGAGAGGAGTGAGCAGTGGCCCTGGTGGCGTATGGGGAACAGTGGGAACCGGAGCTGGGGGGTGGGGGGCTGCAACAGGCTCAGGGCGCACTACATTGGGGACAGGGACTGAGGGAGGAAGAGGCGTAGCAGTCTCCGAATGGACGACACCAGGGACCGTGGGGCGGAAGGACGTGGTGACCTCCGGGGCACCCGCGGGTGCCAAGTCACGGACAGAAACCGTGTCCTCCCGCCCATCAGGGTACGCTACATAAGCATATTGGGGATTAGCATGGAGCAATTGGACCTCCTCGACCAAGGGATCTGCCTTATGGGTCCGGACATGCTTCCGAAGCAGGACGGGTCCCGGGGACATCAGCCAATCCGGGAGCGAAGTACCCGAGGAGGACTTCCTGGGAAATGAAAACATCCGCTCGTGAGGGGTCGTATTGGTCGCTGTGCACAAGAGTGACCTAATGGAATGTAATGCGTCCGGAAGGACGTCTTGCCAACGGCTGACTGGAAGGCCCTTAGACCGTAACGCTAATAGAACGGCCTTCCAGACGGTTGCGTTCTCCCGCTCTACTTGACCATTGCCCCTGGGGTTATAGCTAGTGGTGCGGCTGGAGGCAACGCCTTTGGCGAGCAGGTACTGCCTCAGCTCGTCACTCATGAAAGAGGACCCACGGTCGCTATGAATATAGGCTGGGAAGCCGAACAGGGTGAAGAGCTTGTTCAGGGTCCGAATCACTGTAGCCGTGGTCATGTCCGAGCAGGGGAAGGCAAAAGGGAAACGTGAGTATTCGTCAATGATATTCAGGAAATAAACATTGCGGTTAGAGGAGGGGAGGGGGCCTTTAAAATCTACGCTAAGGCGCTCGAACGCGCGAGTGGCCTTTACAAGGTGCGCCCTACCTGGCCGGTAGAACTGCGGTTTGCACTCAGCGCAGACCCTGCATTGCCTGGTAATCGTCCGGACTTCCTCAAGGGAGAAGGGCAGGTTACGGGACTTGACAAAATGGAAAAATCTGGTGACACCCGGGTGACAGAGGTCGTTATGGAGGGACTGTAGCTGGTCTAGTTGGGCACTGGCACATGATCCACGGGACAGGGCGTCTGGGGGCTCATTGAGCTTCCCAGGCCGGTACATGATGTCATATCTGTAGGTGGAGAGCTCAATCCTCCACCGCAAGATCTTGTCATTCTTAATCTTGCCCTTTTGCCTGGTGTTAAACAGGAAGGCAACTGACCGCTGGTCCGTAATTAAGGTGAATCGTTGGCCCGCGAGATAATGGCGCCAGTGCCGGACGGCTTCCACGATGGCCTGGGCCTCCTTCTCGACCGAGGAGTGTCGAATCTCAGGGCCTTGTAAGGTCTGGGAAAAGAAGGCCACCGGACGGCCCCTCTGGTTAAGGGTGGCAGCGAGGGCAAAGTCAGACGCATCACTTTCCACTTGGAATGGGATGGATTCGTCCACAGCGTGCATCGCGGCCTTCGCGATGTCCGCTTTGATGTCATCGAAGGCCCGACAGGCCTCCTCCGCCAGGGGAAAAGAGGTCGATTTTAGGAGCGGACGGGCTTTATCTGCGTAACGGGGAACCCACTGGGCATAATAGGAGAAGAAGCCCAGGCATCTCCTCAGTGCTTTGAGGGTAGTAGGGAGGGGAAGCTGCATAAGGGGACGCATACGGGCTGGGTCGGGGCCAAGGACACCATTTTCTATCACGTACCCAAGGATGGCGAGGCGGCGTGTCCGGAAAACACACTTCGCCTCATTGTATGTGAGGTTCAGGAGAGTGGCCGTACGAAGGAATTTTTGTAGGTTGGCATCATGGTCCTGCAGGTCATGGCCGCAGATGGTGACGTTATCCAGATACGGGAAAGTGGCCCGTAGTCCGTGCTGGTCCACCATTTGATCCATGGCCCGTTGGAAGACTGAGACCCCATTGGTGACACCAAAGGGGACTCGGAGGAACTGGTAGAGGCGGCCATCCGCCTCAAAGGCAGTGTATGGGCGATCCTCCGAGCGGATAGGGAGCTGGTGGTAAGCCGATTTCAAATCGATCGTTGAGAAAACCCTATAGTGCGCGATGTGGTTGACTATGTCCGCGATACGGGGAAGAGGATATGCATCTAGTTGGGTATACCTGTTTATGGTCTGGCTGTAGTCAATCACCATGCGGTGTTTCTCCCCCGATTTAACTACGACCACTTGCGCCCTCCAGGGGCTGGTGCTGGCCTGGATAATCCCTTCCTGGAGCAAACGTTGTACCTCGGACCGAATGAAGGCCCGGTCATCCGCACTATAGCGCCTACTCTTGGTGGCTATAGGCCTACAATCCGGGGTGAGGTTATCAAATAACGGGGGGGGGGTGATCTTGAGGGTCGAGAGACTGCAGGTGGTGCGCGAGGGGCGCTGCCGTGACGGCGCCTTGCAGACGGAGAGCGGGGGATAAGGGCCATCGTACTGCAGGATGACGCTTCTATGATGGCTGAGGAAATCTAACCCCAGCAGTACAGCTGCGCAGAGTCGCGGCAGCACGAGGAGCCGAAAACGCTCGTAGACTGTGCCCTGTACTGTCAGCGTCACCAAGCAGCACCCGAGGACCTCCACTGAGTGAGAATTCGAGGCCATGGAGATGGTCTGGCTCCAGGGTCGCACGGGAAGGGCATATTGACGCACTGTGCGAGGGTGTATAAAACTTTCCGTGCTCCCACAGTCAAACAGGCAGTTTTCTGCATAACCATTTACCTTGATCTCCATTATGGACTTGGAGAGTTGATGTGGCTGCGACTGGTCCAGGCAAATCGATGCCACTGTTGAATTAAAGAAGAATCCATCTTCGTCGCCGTCTGATGACGTCACGGTTGAAGCTTCCTGCTCAGCTTGCCTTGATGCCAGTCTCAAAGATGGCGACTCCCGCACTTCCGGTGACCGCATCAAAGATGGCGATTCCCGCACTTCCGGTGACCGCATCCAAGATGGCGATTCGCGCGCAGCCGCCGCCTGCATCAAAGATGGCCGCGCCCTCGGAGCACACATGGCTCCACGAGTCTTCAGAAGCGGCTTTGCTCTGCAGACTTTAACAAAGTGGCCGAGCTTACCGCATCCGGAGCAAATCGCGTCCTTTGCCGGGCAGTGACGCCGAGGGTGCTTAGGGAGGCCACAAAAGTAACATTTGGGCCCTGCTGGAGCAGCCGTCGCAGTGGAGCCGTCGGTGGAACGGGATCCAAGGTAAGACCCGAGATTATGGGAGGCTGCTTCTAACGTTTCAGCCATCGTGGCCGTTTTCCGGAGGTCTAGGTCATCTTGTTCCAGCAGACGCTGCTGGATGTATGTAGACTCAATGCCCGCAACGTAGGCGTCGCGGATCAGATCCTCCGTGTTCTGAGCTGCTGAAACAGCCTTACAGTCGCATGCTCGGGCGAGGACTCGCAGGGCGCGCAGAAATTGGGCGCACGATTCTCCTGGCTGCTGTTTGCGGGTAGTTAGGAGGTGTCTGGCGTAAACCACGTTAGGGCTCTTTCGGAACTGCCCTTTTAGGAGTTCGATAGCGTCCGCGTAAGTAGCAGCGTCCCGGAAGATTCCATAGACAGTTTCGCTTACCCGGGCGCGGAGCACGTGGAGTTTAGCAGCGTCGGTGTCGATGGCCGTAGCGGTGTCGACGAATGCTTCGAAGCAGTCCAACCAATGATCAAATTTATCAGAGGCTCCAACCTCTTGAGGGTCTAATGCTAACTTGTCGGGTTTTAGAAACTGCTCCATACTAGTAACTGTTGTGAATAAAATTGATGCGCTATCAATAAGGCGAAAGACTACCGATATGCCAATATAAGTGTAGGCTTTTATTCACAACAGAATCAGGAGCAGATCCCAACAATTAACAGACCTGGACTGAACAAGGGGGAGGAGACAGCCACCTTTATACTAGGTGCTGAGGGGAGGAACCAAACTGGAAGGGGATGTGTCCAGGTATGACAAACACACACAACGGTGGTCCATATAGGACAAAGGCACAACTGAGGTCCACCACAGTGTTTTCAAGAATCTTCTTCACAGCTTCAGCAGCAATGACCATGAAATGGTAACCACCAATTTAAATAGTGAGTAGTGTTTGAGATTGACATCAACATTGTGTTGACTCTTAAACATTTGGTCAGTCTTTGGAGAGGGTGTTGTGGAAGTGCTAGCCATTAAAATACAGTGCAGTTATTTTAATGAGCATGAGCAGTTATTTTAAGTAGCAATGAGTTGTTGATCAACCCACGAGGTAGCTGTTCTGGCAATGGCTTCAATTATTTTACTGAGATTTTTTGATTTGATTTTTTTAAATTTGATTTATTACTGTCACATGTATTAACATACAGTGAAAAATATTGTTTCTTGCACACTATATAGACAAAGCATACCGTTTGTAGAGAAGGAAACGAGAGAGTGCAGAATGTAGTGTTGCAGTCATGGCTGGGGTGCAGAGAAAGATCAACTTAATGTGAGGTAGGTCCATTCAAAACTCTGACAGCAGCCGGGAAGAAGCTGTTCTTGAGTCGGTTGGTACGTGACCTCAGATTTTTGTATCTTTTTCCCGACGGAAGAAGGTGGAAGAGAGAATGTCCCGGGGTGTGTGGGGTCCTTAATTATGCTGGCTGCTTTGCCGAGGCAGCGGGAAGTGTAGACAGTGTTAATGGATGGGAGGCTGGTTTGCGTGATGGATTGGGTTACATTCCTGCCCTTTTGTAGTTCCTTGCGGTCTTGGGTAGAACAAGAGCCATGCCAAGCTGTGATACAACCAGAAAGAATGCTTTCTATGGTGCATCTGTAAAAGTTGGTCAGATTCGTAGCTGACATGCCAAATTTCCTTCGTCTTCCGAGAAAGTAGAGGCATTGGTGGACTTTCTTAACTATAGTGTCGGCATGGGGGGACCAGGACAGTTTGTTAAAACCTGAAGCTCTCGACCCTTTCTACTTTGTCCCCATTGATATGGACAGGGGCATGTTCTTGTTTACACTTCCTGAAGTTGATGACAATCTCCTTCATTTTGTTGATATTGAGGGAGAGATTATTGTTGCTGCACCAGTTCACCAGATTCTCCATCTCATGCCTGTACTCTGACACATCATTGTTTGAGATCCGACCCACTACGGTGGTGTCATCAGTAAACTTGAAAATCGAATTGATGGGGAGTTTGGCCACACAGTCACAGGTGTATAAGATGAGATGGCACCTTGTATTAGACTTGAGTTAAACTCATGCTTCAGTTTAAGATTCTGTCTTGGGCAGCGCTTATTTTTTGTACGTGAAGTATTTGGTGAAAATCACCTTCTGGGGCAGAACTTAATGCACCCCCCCCCCCCCCCCCCGCCACCCTGTCTGAGAGTAGATATTGGGGTGGGAAGGCTTGGTGTGGAGAGCCTGTCACTTTTCTGACTCCCTCGACGTAAATCTGGGGTGCAGAAGGTCAAGGACATCCTTTTCGCCCAGAGGCCAATTGGGGCCCTTAAATGGCTGCATTAGAGCCTCATTTGTTGCTACTGATATTCAATGTGCTGAGAGCAAGGGCTGTGCCATGCATGCAAGCCATCAGGACATGTCTGTGGCCCAGTGGAAGTACGGGTGGACCCCTCCTTCTCAGGCATCCTGTGCCAGCGACAAGGGCTATCCTCATGTGAATACACCTTGCCCTTTAAACCCACTCCTCCCATTATTCCCGCCTAACTGGCCCCTGTGATCTGGCCCCACTTACTTCTGTTCTGGGGCTCCGAAACCTACTGCAGTACCAGACATATCACCACTCTCAGTACTGGAGAGCTGCCAGTCTCTGATTGGCCAGCAGTTCTTAGAGGTGAGAATTACCACCCAGAGGACACCGCACTCCTGACTGATTGGAGGATAATCTTTTGGGACTCCTGGAAATGGTCATGCTGGGGTTGCCACTGGCTCCCCAGCTGGTGGATGGGGCCCATCACCATGATGATTAAATAGTGCCACATGTTTTTAATCACGTCTATCAAATTTTAAGTTATTTTGTTGTGCATTCCTCTTTTTTTCTGAATTTGAAGTAATTTACCAAGTATTTGTCTTGACTTTTCAAAACATTTGGAGGAGTTGATATTTTTCTACTTATTACTAAATAATACATTCCATATTTTGGTAATAACTGTCAATTCAGAAAATAATTCAGGTCTGTTACTTTGTAGCAATGTCCGAGTTATTTGACAAATATACAGTAAATGATGGCTTTTCACTTTCGGGTGTTTCTAATTTTAATCAGTGCAACTTTCACTTAATTAACTCAAGTGCATTCGTCTTAGCAGAGAAGGAACAATGGTACAGCCATTGTGTATCTGCAACTCAAGGTACCATGTACCATACAGGGCAGTTGATGAGTTCTTCTGTACAACTGTAAAACCATGCTAAATTGCAAAGCTATTATTCCATTTACTACAAAATTTGAAAAGTGAAAATGAATACAGCTCAGTTTGTTTGAGAGGTACAACGATCAGGAATTTGACTTCTGCCAAAAAAAGTAGCATCAGAGCAATAACATTTTTGTGTGACATGCCATGATAGCTTAATTTGGCTTTGGGCCTCATTTCAATGCTGTCGGTAAACAATATGGGCTGATAGGAAATCAGGTTGTTTCTTGGTGAAGGGGAACCTTGAACTTCGTTGGTCAGAAATTGTTGTAAGTTCAGGAGAAGCATTCCTTCTCCTCCTGAACCCTCAAAAATAAAACGTTAAGATCTCTTCTGGCTTTCTTTGAGCAGTCTCCAGTTAATGAAATCTCTCAATGCCTGATACAGTTGGATAGCACTTCCCATCGCTGCAAAGTCTGCCCATTTATACTTACATTTTGCAGTTGTGGTCTGTTGGAAGGAATGAACAAATTGAGTCTTCTGGGACCTTATAGAACTTCAACAAAAATGGCTTTATTCAACATGCATGAGGGAGAGCAGTGCTCGGAACTGTAATTCCAGCTTGTTGTTGAGCTATTCTACCCATAATAGGTGCTTACACATTGTTATACGTTTTCGCGTTCAAAGGCGCTACATTTCAATTAGGTCATCATATTGTTACTTTAAATTTGTTAAAGTTCTATTTTGATCACATTATGCTGATCCATTGTCCTGTGTGTTTTATCTTGAATTATTTCCTGAACATATCCTGCCTACCTGTTTGCAATATCAAAGCACTATTGTTATCAAGCCGATTTCAACGGTGTGTTAATTGTTCGCATTTTCCTGATACTTGGTTAGTTTTCCAGAGGCACAATAGCTCCTCTAGACATTGTGGAGTCTCTTATTGTTGCTGCACCTCGGAAGGATCTCACCTGGGGTGTGACCGTTTAGTGCCGTCTGGGATGTAGTTATTTGTAATTTGTCATGAGTCTGCCTGCAGTGAGTGTTGATACGACAGCCAGGCTGTCTGTTTAACCCGTTCCATTCTTTCCTCTCCTGCTGCGGCCCACGCTCCCTGGGTTGCCCTACTACATAGTCCTACAATTGGCATAGGACTTAAGTTTGCATTTTTAAACAGCTGGTGCCGGTTTCAGGTGTGAAATCTGAAAAGCCACCTGAACCAAGATTGCGTTCAGTGCAATTCTGCTGTAGTTTTGGGAACAGAGATTTGACACTGAAAAATAATTATCTCTGTGGTAAATTTCACCCCTCATTGCTGTTTCCAATTGGAGTTCCAACGAGCATGTGAGGATTTCTTCACAAGCAAAATCTGACAGTCAATAAGACTGTAACTTTAAAATCTTTTTCAATTTTGAAACAAGCTTCATACTTCTCAAAAGTTGCAACAACTGTAAATATACTCTAAATATGTTAGGAGGCAGTTTGTAGTGACAATTAAACAGATGAAACTATTGCCTACAGCAGTTGTGAATTACTGAAGCTTAAAATCCATCTATGTTTTTTTCTTTACCATAGCAAAGGACCCACATTCCATCATGTACTTACTGTCAACTGAAGGGTTTATCAGCTTAAAAGGGCATTTGTGTATAATCCACTCAGTCCAGGACATATATCCAAAGGATCTGGGCCTTAAATAAACCCTAAAGCTCTACTTAACTGAATTTAGAAATAAAATTATGCAGAATCCTTTTAGACAAAGTCGCTAATGGTAATTGAAGATAAGTCTATCTGCTTTCCCAGAAAAGCCACTTAAGATTAACAAACAAACAAGGGCAGGCACAGTACTTCACAAGACCGCTGCTTTGATGTTATTTGCTAAACAGAGTAAAAGCGTTGAAGTGTGCAGTAAGCATGTGCATTTTGTCCAATTAAATGGAAAGTGATTGATACACAACATTGGAAGTGTTGTACCACTTAACAAATCAATGGCAGTCTATATATTTTTTTAACATTAATATGTTCATTAAGAAAGTGTGGAATGTCACAGCAGGTATGTTTTATTCATAATCATATAGTGTGACATGATGCTTGAATGTTTCCCTCATGAATTACATAAGATACACGCCTTAACTCTATCAATTGATGCCCCCAACAATCTATGTTTTGTCAACTTTCAAATTGTTTGGTTCAAAATTCTAGAACTGGAGTGTTAAGAAACAACCAGTAATTATATTTAAGAGACTGTTCCCCAGCTTTCAGGTTTCTCCATCTCAAATGTTTGTACTTATTGGCTACCCTTAAGTTAGATACACTAAAGCACGGAAAAAAAGAAACTGAAAAATGGTATCTGTAACACAATTACCCACATTAAGCAATCTTTGCCACAGATATACACTTTTTATATCATAAAATTACAGAAATTTACACCACCGAAGAAAGTTTTCTGATCTATTACTTTTGGGCTGGTTCTGTGAAAATTCCCTTCACTTAGTTCTCATTCCTCTGTACTTTGTTTATATCTTTTAAAATTTTTGCTTTCAAACATTTAGCCATTTCTCTTTTGAAAGCTATTATGATTTCCTTTTCCACCATTGTTTCTGGTGGAACATTACCTGTCTAAACAACCCTCAGCATTTAAAAAAATCTCGGGATCTCTTCTTTCTATTAAGTTAGATAGCAGTTTATCAAGTAGCGGCATGTCAGTCAAGGCACCTCAGTCCTGTTGAATGCACATCCTATGCAATGTGGAAACTCAGGGATACATTTCATGTTCTGAACAACTGCATCTGCAGGGAGTGAGATCAGTTGGAGAAGCTCAAACTCTAATTTTCGGAGCTTGAGTAGCACCTTGCATCACTACAATATAAGACCATAAGACCGTAAGATATAGGATCAGAATTAGGCCATTTGGCCCTTTGGAACAAAGGGATCTTGGCATGTTTGTCCACAGATCTCTGAAGATGGAAGGGCATGTTAGTAGGGTGGTGAAAAAGACATTTTGGACACTTGCCTTTATCAATCAAGGTATTGATTAAAAAAGCAGGGAAGTTATGTTGGAGTTGTATAGAACTTTGGTGAGGCCACAGCTGGAGTACTGTGTGCAGTTCTGGTCGCACATTATAAGAAGGATGTGATTGCACTGGAAGGGGTGCAGAGGAGATTCACCAGGATGCTGCCTGGGATGGAACATTTAAGTTATGAAGAGGGGCTGGGTAGGTTTGGGCTGTTTTCATTGGAGCAGAGAAGACTGAGAGGCGACCTGACCGAGGTATACAAGATTATGAGGGACAGAGATAGAGTGGATAAGGAGCAGCTTGTTCCGCTTTGTTGAAGGGTCAGTTATGAAGGGACATAGGTTCAAGGTGAGGGGCAGGAGGTTTAAGGGGGATGTGAGGGAAAACTTTTTTTACCCAGAGGGTGGTGACAATCTGGAATGTGCTGCCTGGAAGGGTGGTAGAGGCAGGTTGCTTCACATCCTTTAAAAAGTACAGTGCGGCCCCGTTATAACGCGATGGTTGGGGTCCATAAAAGCAGGGTCCCAAAAAAAGCAGGGTCGCGCTAAATCGGGGTCGCGCTAAATTTGCCAATTATTAACGGGAGAAAAAAGGGTCAATGACACCATCGCATTATATCCGAATTCGCGTTAAATCAGGGTTCCACTGTATCTGGATGAGAACTTGGCATGTCGTAACATTCAGGACTATGGGCCAAGTGCTGGCAGATGGGATTAGGTGGGAGTTCAGGTGTTTCTAATGTGTCGGTGTGGACTCAATGTGCCAAAGAGCTTCTTCACTGTATGATTCTATGATTCTACTTCCTGTATATGTTGAAGGAGAGACTCTTAAGTTGAGCACATCCCATATCTTGGCAGCCATCTCCCTCAAAGGGTCACCATTGATCAGGAGATCCAACACCAGATTAGCTCAGCATTATACAAACTACAGGCAGTAAGTGTTTGGGGTTTCTATGGATATTCAGACAACAAACTTGAATCTTGGAATGCCAGTTCTTAAGAGTATGCTTTTTACAAATTGGTATAATGTGAGGACAGATGCAAACCAGTGAAGGAAAGGTCCAATCTTGCTGTAAACACTCAAATAAAGTAATGTTTATTCACAGGTAAAATGCTCAACAAGAAAGGTCACAATACAGAACAAAGGTACACATAACTACAATAACAGCTACACACACATACTCTGCAATTAACCCCATTCCCATCTATATCTGCATTCCTGAATCATAGAACCATGGAATCACTGCAGGAGGCCATTCGGTTATTGAGTCTGCACCAACTCTCCAATAGTGCATCTTACCCAGGTCCTATCCCCATAAATCCACATATTTACTCTGCTAATTCCCCAAACCTATACATTTTGGGACACTAAGAGGCAATTTAGCATGGCCAATCCACCTAAACCTGCACATCTTTTGACTGTGGGAGAAAACCGGAGCACCCAGAGGAAACCCACACAGATACAGAGTGAATGTGCAAACTCCACACAGACAGTCACCCAAGGCCAGAATTGAACCCAGGTCCCTGGCAGTTTGAGGCAGCAGTGCTACCCACTGTGCCGTCTCACCCTGAATTCTGGGAAATGTCCCTTGATTTGATTTATTATAATCACATGTATTAGTATACAGTGAAAAGTATTGTTTCTTGTGCACTATACAGACAGAGCACACCGTTCATAGAGAAGAAAACAAGAGAGTGCAGAATGTAGTGTTACAGTCATAGCTAGGGTGTAGAGAAAGATCAACTTAATGCAAGGTAGGTCCATTCTAAAGTATGATGGCAGCGGGGAAGAAGCTGTTCTTGTATTGGGATTGGCACGAGACCTCAGACTTTTGTATCTTTTTCCCGATGGAAGAAGGCGGAAGAGAGAATGACCGAGGTGCATGGGGTCCTTAATTATGCTGGCTGCTTTGCCGAGGCTGCGGGAAGTGTAGACAGAGTCAATGGATGGGAGGCTGGTTTGCATGATGGATTGGGCTACATTCACGACTTTGTGTAGTTTGTTGCAGTCTTGGGCAGAGCAGGAGCCATACCAGAAAGAATGCTTTCTATGGTGCATCTGTAAAAATTGGTGAGAGTCGTAGCTGACATGCCAAATTTCCTTAGTCTTTTGAGAAAGTAGAGGCATTGGTTGACTTTCTTAACTCTAGTGTCAACATTGGGGAACCAGGACACCTAAAAACTTGAAGCTCTCGACCCTTTCTACTTCGTCCCCGTTGATGTAGTCAGGGGCATGTTTTCCTCTACGCTGTGTGAAGTTGATGACAATCCCCTTCGTTGTGTTGACATTGAGGGAAAGATTATTGTCGCCACACCAGTTCACTAGACTCTCTATCTCATTCCTGTACTCTGTCTCATCATTGTTTGATATCCAACCCACTATGGTGGTGTCGTCAGCAAACTTGAAAATTGAATTGGAGGGGAATTTGGCCACACAGTCATAGGTGTATAAGAAGCATAGTAGGGGGCTGAGAACACAGCGTTGTGGGGCACCGGTGTTGAGGATGATCGTGGAGGAGGTGTTGTTGCCTATCCTTACTGATTGTGGTCTGTGGGTTAGAAAGTTCAGGATCCAGTCGTAGAGGGAGGAGCTGAGGCCCAGGCCATGGAGTTTGGAGATGAGTTTCATAGGAATAATGGTGTTGAAGGCTGAGCTGTAGTCAATAAATAGGAGTCTGACATAGGTGTCCTTGTTATCTAGGTGTTCCAGGGTTGAGTGCAGGGCCAAGGAGATGACGTCTGCTGTGGATCTGTTGCGGCAGTAGGCAAACTGTAGTGGATCCAGGCAGTCTGGGCGGCTGGAATTGATTTGTGCCATGACTAGCCTTACAAAGCACTTCATAATGATGGATGTCAGAGCCACCGGATGATAGCTATTAAGGCACGCTGCTTAGCTTTTCTTTTGTACCGGGATGATGGTCATCTTCTTGAAGCAGATAGGGACCTCAGATTGTTGTAAAGAGACCTTGAAGATGTCTGCGAATACTCCCGCCAGCTGATCCGCACAGGATCTGAGTGCTCGTCCGGGTACCCCAACTGGGCCAGTCGCTTTCCATGGGTTGACCTTCAAGAAAGCTGCTCTGACATTTAACTCTGTATAACTCTGAGTTAAATCCAGTAAATTGTTACCACCTGTGAGTTATCTGTAAGTCTAGGAAGTTTCCTTCAGTTCAGTGTAGTTTCTCTGTGAGGTTTTCAACACAGCAGGTTCTAATCTAGAATCCTGCTTTCTGGGAGAATTCTGCTTTCTAGCTGGGCGTGGCTGTGATCAGAACTGTTTTGCTGCTGCTTCTTGTCTTACTCCTTTCCACCTCTCTTGCCAGTTATAGAGATATACAGCTACTGATATCCCACATTTCCCTCTTGTTCTCCTTCCATCTAAATGATTCACCCGCCTTAGAAGCCTGGATTCTGACATATATTTATGAACTGCATTCTCATGTCTTCACTTTGAACTCTTCTGCCGTTTTAACACCTAAAATTTTATATTTTATTGTTCCCCTCTTTACCTTAGTAAATATCTATTTACCTTGCTTTTAATCTAATTTATATATCAAAACCCTTTCAGACAGCTATATTCTTATCAATTCCTCTTTCCTCCCATTCTTGCAACTTTATTTTATCCAAACTTCTTTAATCCTTATTTTATCCCATCTTTAAATCTTTACTTTATTCAAGATCTTGACATGCCTCCCATATCAGGTGCTTCCATTACCTTAATTTTAAAATCTTCAGTCCCCAAAATAAATGTTATATTCCTATGTCATCAGGAACATCATAAGCAATCATGAAATCAGACACTTTTGCAATAAATGAGACCTGAACTATGTATCAGTGACATTGAGGGGTGTGAGAGAAATTGCATCAGCAATGCCTCTGCCATATCCTCAGATTCAGGAAATGCTAATGTTTTTCTTGAAGCCAACTTCACAAGCATCCTGGCAAAACTCCGACAAAATCGACTTCAATGGACTGTATACTGTGACTGGCGGCTGATAAACATTTCCCCACTAGGTCCTCTTTTCTCAACTCTCAAATAGCCAATGTTCCAGGGGAGGATAATGCTTCAAAGACACTGCGATGCTCTCCTTGAAATTTGACAGCTTTGACATAACTGACTGTGAGGGACATGGTGAGGGACATGGGGACATGCCATGAATCATTCAAAATGGCAACAACTTGTCCATCAAGCCATTAGTCACATGTTTTCTTGCTTATGTGATGTGGGCATCACTGGCTGGGCCAGCACTTACTGCCCATTGCTATCTGCCCTCCATTTCAGAGGGCATTAGATAATCAACCACACTGTTGTGGGATCTGGAGTCACATGTAGACTAGGCCAGGCAAGAATGGCAGATTTCCTTCCCTAAAATGAAACGGATGGGTTTTTAGGACAATCAACAATGGTTTTGTTGTGGGAAAATTACCACTCGGAGTCAGACTTAAAGATTTTATTGGACAAAGCTTTGGGAGAAGCGCTGGGCTCTCCGCAGTGCACGCAGTCACCTTCTCAACTTTACAATGGCAGTTGAGCATCTTTATACTTTTCAAATAATAGACAAGGACAGACATCGACAGTTAACACGTCGTTATACAAATAATAGACAAGGACGGACATCGACAGTTAACACATCGTTACACATAGAGTAGATACATTTATGCATTTATGTCCCTCGTCAATGACTGATCTCGTTGTCAAAACTCTTTGTTTTGGATCCTGCTTTTATCTAAAGCTAAGGTGCCTCCAGGTCTGACCTGTTTCCTGCAGCAATTTAAACACCATCAGGTTTTAACTTGCTGTGCAATGTCTGTGCCCAAGTCAGCACATCTTAATGTCTTTTCCCAGAGTCCATTTTGTGCCAGGTAACCATTTTGTGCCCTTTAATTTTGATTTTACTCCAACAATTCCCTCTTTTGGTCAGGATTATGATTTAATAATCCACAGACCAACAACAGCAGCATCGTGGGTCCGGCAATCGATATGCCTGACCCACAACCAGCAGGTCACGCATTCACAGGTAGATGTCAACCTTCTCGCCTTTTCCTTCCTCGTCGTCCTTGGTATCTTCGGGAGTTCTCATCAGGTGTTCTTCTTCGATGACTACACTAGCTCCTGGCACAATCCGAGTCATCATTACTTTGCAGCAGACATTAAGACATCCGACAATTAGGCAACAGACAATTATTATTGCAACGAGAATGATCAGTCCATGCATTAAATAGGATCGATGGTAGTCATGGTTCTCCAAGGCGGCCTTCACGACACACGACAGCGCAGAGTCGCTGAGCAGAAACTGATAGCCAAGTTCCGCACACATGAGGACGGCCCAAACCGGGATGTTGGATTTATGTCGCATTATCAGTAATCCCCACAGCTTGCCTCCTGGGCTTGAATAATCTCACTAGCTGTTCTGTCTGGAGACAATACACATCTCTTTAACCTGTGTTTAATGCTCCCTCCACCCACATTATCTGTACCTTTAAGACCTGGCTGGCTTTAGGGATTCGCATTCTAATCAGTATTCTGTAACTTGATGTTGTGTCGCTGTGCACTGTTTGAGAGCACATTTCCACTCCATCTGATGAAGGAGCAGTGCTCCGAAAGCTTGTGTGGCTTTTGCTACCCAATAAACCTGTTGGACTTTAACCTGGTGTTGTGAGACTTCTTAAATAGGATCCCCAGGATCCCCCCCACTAGCCATTCGAGCCAGCTACTCCCCTTCTTGGGTCCTGGTCTAAAGTCATCAAGCTGCTTTCTTATATTATTAATGGCTTGGGTGATATTGTAAGATTCATCTGTAACATGCGTTATACATTTGTCTCCTATTATTGTGCATACTCTCCCCTGTTGGGCTAACTGATAGGGCCTGATTTTACCATTTTGTGTCTAAGTGCCGAATCTGGGCGTCAAATAGATCCACGCTTGGAACCCTCTTTCCAACGCGCCCATATGCGTTTTGCCGGCTCTGGTCCAATTCGCGCTGTGGGCGCGAAAGAAAAAAAAGCAGAAAGTGGAGAGAGCGGCTCTCTGACGATCATCCTCTGGTCGGGGGCGGGGGGTGGGGGGGGGGGGGGGGGGATGGGGGGAGGAGGGAGGGTGGGAGGAGGAGGGGAGGCAGGACCCAGATCATCCTCTGGTCGGGAGGAGGGTCCGCTGCCAGTCTGCGCCCGATTGGTGTGGAGGGAGGGGGCAGGGGGGTCCACCGCCACTCTGGGGGTGACCCCTCCTCCCCACCGGAGGAACGGATCCCTCCTGCCGGAGTGGACGTGCGGCCATGCCATCCCACAAAACCTTCAGGATGAAGCGATTCCTCGCTAAGAAGATGAAGCAGAACCGGCCGATTCCACAGTGGATCCGCATGAAAACCTGTTACAAGATCAGTACAAGTCCAAGAGGAGACACTGGAGGAGGACCAAGCTGGGCCTGTAAAGGGATACACCATCACTGGTACACTACCAGCCACAGATTACTCTTCCCTGCAGGGGCAAGAGAGTGGGAGAGATGGCTGTGGCTGGTAGTGTACCAGTGATGGTGTATCCCTTTACAGGCCCAGCTTGGTCCTTCTCCAGTGTCTCCTCTTGGACTTGTACTGATCGTGTTGCCGGTTTTCATGCGGATCCACTGTGGAATCGGCCGGTTCTGCTTCATCTTCTTAGCTAAGAATCACTTCTTCCTGAAGGTTTTGTGGGATGGCATGGCCGCACGTCCACTCCGGCAGGAGGGATTCGTTCCTCTGGTGGGGAGGAGGGATCGCCCGCAGAGTGGCGGCGGACCACCCTGCCCCCTCCCTCCCCACCGATCGGCCGCAGACTGGCAGCGGACCACCGTCCCCCCCCCTCCCCCCCCCCCCCCCCGGACCAGAGGATGATCTGGGTCCCACACCCCCCCTCCCACCCCTCTCTCCGACCAGAGGATGATCTGGGTCCTGCCCCCCTCCTCCTCCCAACCTCCCCCCCCCCCCCACACCCCCGCCTGCCCCCCCAGAGGATGACCCGGGTCAGAGAGCCGTTGCAGGCTCTAACCCCGCTCTTCGGAGGCTGCAGCGACTTCTTCAGACTTTTATTTTGCAGGTCGGTTACAGCGCGGATGCGGAACAGGCCAGAAGACAGTAAAGTGGGATTTGGTGGTAGAACAAAGAACAATACAGCACAGGAACAGGCCCTTCGGCCCTCCAAGCCTGTGCCGCTCCCTGGTCCAAGCTAGACCATTCTTTTGTATCCCTCCATTCCCACTCCGTTCATGTGGCTATCTAGATAAGTCTTAAACGTTCTCAGTGTGTCCGCCTCCACCACCTTGCCTGGCAGCGCATTCCAGGCCCCCACCACCCTCTGTGTAAAATATGTCTGTCTGATATCCGTGTTAAACCTCCCCCCCTTCACCTTGAACCTATGACCCCTCGTGAACGTCACCACCGACCTGGGGAAAAGCTTCCCACCGTTCACCCTATCTATGCCTTTCATGGAGTCAGACTTAAAGATTCAACACAGTTTTATCGGACAAAGCTTTGGGAGAAGCGCTGGGCTCTCCGCAGTGCGCGCAGTCACCTTCTCAACTTTACAATGGCAGTTGAGCATCTTTATACTTTTCAACTAATAGACAAGTACGGACATTAGCCGTTAGCACATCGTTATACAAATAATAGACAAGGACGGACATCGGCAGTTAACACATCGTTACACATAGAGTAGCTACATTTATGCATTTATGTCCCCCATCAATGACTGATCTCGTTGTCAAAACTCTTTGTTTTGGGTCCTGCTTTTATCTCAAGCTAAGGTGCCTCCAGGTCTGATCTGTTTCCTGCAGTAATTTAAACACTAACAGGTTTTAACTTGCTGTGCAATGTCTGTGCCCAAGTCAGCACATCTTAATGTCTTTTCCCAGAGTCCATTTTGTACCAGGTAACCATTTTGTGTCCTTTAATTTTGATTTTACTCCAACAGTTTTATGGTCGCCATTAGACATTTAATTCCAGAGTTTTTTTTATTGAATTCAAATTTCACCATCTGACATGGTGGGATTTGAACCTTGGTAGATTTTGCCCTGTGTCTCTGCATTACTAATCTAATGACAATAGCACTATCCACTGCCTCCCTGTCTTACAGATGAAGCAGAGCAGTAGCAGAGAAGAGATGAGATAAATCCTGCACTCCAGATCCCACTACCTCATGGGACATTCTAGGGCAAGCCTTGTGGCTCAGTGATAACATTCCTACCACTAGACTAGAAGTTCCAGGTTTGGTCCAATGTCAGAACGTGTTGGCTGTGGAAGGAACATTCAATGCAGTCCAATGGGCTGATAATCAGCTTGGAAATCCTTCCACTCACTAATCACCAAAGGGGAACAAATAATGTGAGTACGAAGATACATGTTTTAAAAATGGGTCATTCTGTCCCATGTGCCCATTGATCTGTGGATCAAGAATCAGTTGGTTCAGTCACATGGAAACCTATGGCAGAAAATCATGACTTAGAGTTGACATCATCCTCAAATCCTCTATGAAGAGATGAGTCACCAGGACTGAAGAATATCATAGTAAGTAGTCTCACAACACCAGGTTAAAGTCCAACAGGTTTATTTGGCTTCTTTTAAGGTAACGGGTTTATTTGGTAGCATGAGCTTTTGGAGCATTGCCCCTTCATCAGGTGAGTAAAGAGTATCATCTGTGTGGAATGAGTAGCTAGGCTGGAATTGTTTTCTTTGGAACAGCAAAAGCTAAGGAGTTATTTAGTTCAGGTGTATAAAATTATGAGGGACCTACATAGAAGACAGGAGAGATTTATCTCCCTTAGCAAAGAAGTCAGTAACCAAGGAGCATAAATTTAAAGTAATTGATAGAAGGATTGGAAGGGAGTTGAGAAGAATTGTTTTCACCCAGAGGATGTTAGGGATCTGCCACTCATTGCCTGAAAGGATGGTAGAGGCAGAAACCCTCTTGACATCTGAAAGAGCCATAGAGTCATAGAGTCATAGAGGTTTACAGCATGGAAACAGGCCCTTCAGCCCAACTTGTCCATGCCGCCCTTTTTTTTAAAACCCCAAAGCTAGTCCCAATTGCCCGCATTTGGCCCATATCCCTCTATACCCATCTTACCCATGTAACTGTCTAAATGCTTCTTAAAAGACAAAATGTCCTCTGGCTTTAGACTGCCCTACCTTTGGGAAAAGATATTGACTATCTAGCTGATCTTTGCCCCTCATTATTTTATAGACCTCTATAAGGTCACCCCTCAGCCTTCTACGCTCCAGAGAAAAAAGTCCCAGTCTATCCAGCCTCTCCTTAAAACTCAAACCATCAAGTCCCGGTAGCATCCTAGTAAATCTTTTCTGCACTCTTTCTAGTTTAATAATATCCTTTCTATAATAGGGTGGCCAGAACTGTACACAGTATTCCAAGTGTGGCCTTACCAATGTCTTGTACAACTTCAACAAGACGTCCCAACTCCTGTATTCAATGTTCTGACCAATGAAACCAAGCATGCTGAATGCCTTCTTCACCACTCTGTCCACTTGTGACTCCATTTTCAAGGAGCTATGAACATGTACCCCTAGGTCTCTTTGTTCTGTAACTCTCCCCAACGCCCTACCATTAACTGAGTAAGTCCTGCCCTGGTTCAATCTACCAAAATGCATCACCTCGCATTTACCTAAATTAAACTCCATCTGCCATTCGTCAGTCACTGGCCCAACTGATCAAGATTCCATTGCAATCCAAGATAACCTTCTTCAATGTTCTCTATGCCACCAATCTTGGTGTCATCTACAAACTTACTAACCATGCCTCCGATATTCTCATCCAAATCATTAATATAAATGACAAATAACAGTGGGCCCAGCACTGATCCCTGAGGCACACTGCTGGTCACAGGCCTCCAGTTTGAAAAACAACCCTCTACAACCACCCTCTGGCTTCTGTCATCAGCCTGGTGTTGTGAGACTTCTCACTGTGCTTACCCCAGTCCAACACCGGCATCTCCACATTCTGTCATCAAGCCAATTTTGTATCCATTTAGCTACCTCACCCTGAATCCTGTGAGATTTAAGCTTATAAGAACAAAGAACAATACAGCACAGGAACGGGCCCTTTGGCCCTCCAAGCCTGCGCCGCTCCCTGGTCCAAACTAGACCATTCTTTTGTATCCCTCCATTCCACTCCGTTCATGTGGCTATCTAGATAAGTCTTAAACGTTCCCAGTGTGTCCGCCTCCACCACCTTGCCTGGCAGCGCATTCCAGGCTCCCACCACCCTCTGTGTAAAATACGTCCTTCTGATATCCGTGTTAAACCTCCCCCCCCTCACCTTGAACCTATGACCCCTCATGAACGTCACCACCGCCCTGGGAAAAAGCTTCCCACCGTTCACCCTATCTATGCCTTTCATAATTTTATACACCTCTATTAGGTCACCCCTCATCCTCCGTCTTTCCAGTGAGAAGAACCCCAGTTTACCCAATCTTTCCTCATAACTAAGCCCTTCCATACCAGGCAGCTTCCTGGTAAACCTCCTCTGCACTCTCTCCAAAGCCTCCACGTCCTTCTGGTAGTGTGGCGACCAGAACTGGGCGCAGTATTCCAAATGCGGCCGAACCAACGTTCTATACAACCGCAACATCAGACCCCAACTTTTATACTCTATGCCCCGTCCTTATGCAACAACCTACCATGCGGTATCTTGTCAAAGACTTTGCTAAAGTCCATATAGACAACAAAGGTTTTGGATATGCACATAAAATGTGAAGATGCACAAATTTATGGACCAGGAGCTGGAAAATGGGGTTTCTTGCAGCATTATCCAGACCTAATGTTAATTTATTGGTGACAGGGAGCTTTGAAGAATATTGCACGGGCCAGACAGGTAGAAGCCCATGGCACTGCCTGCTCTGGGGAATTAACATAGTCTATGTAGTGCTACGTGAATAAATATCCCTCCAGTTGCAAAGGCTAAAAATTAAGATGAGTCAATTGTTGTCACATTTGAGTACAGTGCAGGAAATGATATTGAAATAAAAGTGTCAATAATGTTGATTTTATTCATCAGAAAGTCAATCAGCCCTGCTTATATGTTCACGCTGTTTATCAAAGCTCGCTGAAACCCCACGCTATTTTTGCTCCATCTCAAATGCTTGCATTTTCAGAATGTTATGCATTGATTCAAGTTGATTATTCAACCTAGATCTCTCATTGAGATGTAAGGAACATTTCAATAATCTGAGTATGTCGTTTGCTGCCAAATTTAAACAAATATTAGGAACAGCCAACTGTGTTTCGAGATGTAGAACATAGAACATAGAACATTACAGCGCAGAACAGGCCCTTCGGCCCACGATGTTGCACCGACCAGTTAAAAAAAAAAAAAACTGTGACCCTCCAACCTAAACCAATTTCTTTTCGTCCATGAACCTATCTACGGATCTCTTAAACGCCCCCAAACTAGGCGCATTTACAACTGATGCTGGCAGGGCATTCCAATCCCTCACCACCCTCTGGGTAAAGAACCTACCCCTGACATCGGTTCTATAACTACCCCCCCTCAATTTAAAGCCATGCCCCCTCGTGCTGGATTTCTCCATCAGAGGAAAAAGGCTATCACTATCCACCCTATCTAAACCTCTAATCATCTTATATGTTTCAATAAGATCCCCTCTTAGCCGCCGCCTTTCCAGCGAAAACAATCCCAAATCCCTCAGCCTCTCCTCATAGGATCTCCCCTCCATACCAGGCAACATCCTGGTAAACCTCCTCTGCACCCTCTCCAAAGCCTCCACATCCTTCCTGTAATGTGGGGACCAGAACTGCACACAGTACTCCAAGTGCGGCCGCACCAGAGTTGTGTACAGTTGCAACATAACGCTACGACTCCTAAATTCAATCCCCCTACCAATAAACGCCAAGACACCATATGCCTTCTTAACAACCTTATCTACTTGATTCCCAACTTTCAGGGATCTATGCACACATACACCTAGATCCCTCTGCTCCTCCACACTATTCAAAGTCCTCCCGTTAGCCCTATACTCAACACATCTGTTATTCCTACCAAAGTGAATTACCTCACACTTCTCCGCATTAAACTCCATCCGCCACCTCTCGGCCCAACTTTGCAACCTGTCTAAGTCTTCCTGCAAACTACGACACCCTTCCTCACTGTCTACCACACCACCGACTTTGGTGTCATCAGCAAATTTGCTAATCCACCCAACTATACCCTCATCCAGATCATTAATAAATATTACAAACAGCAGTGGCCCCAAAACAGATCCCTGAGGTACACCACTTGTAACCGCACTCCATGATGAATATTTACTATCAACCACCACCCTCTGTTTCCTATCCGCTAGCCAATTCCTGATCCAATTTCCTAGATCACCCCCAATCCCATACATCTGCATTTTCTGCAGAAGCCTACCATGGTGAACCTTATCAAACGCCTTACTAAAATCCATATATACCACGTCCACTGCCTTGCCCCCATCCACCTCCTTGGTCACTTTCTCAAAAAACTCAATAAGGTTAGTAAGGCACGACCTACCTGCCACAAAACCATGCTGACTATCACCTATCAATTCATTACTCTCCAAATAACTATAAATCCTATCCCTTATAATTTTTTCCAACATCTTGCCGACAACAGAAGTGAGACTCACCGGTCTATAATTCCCGGGGAAGTCTCTGTTCCCCTTCTTAAACAATGGGACAACATTCGCTAACCTCCAATCTTCTGGTACTATACCAGAGGCCAACGACGACCTGAAGATCAGAGCCAGAGGCTCTGCAATCACTTCTCTTGCCTCCCAGAGAATCCTTGGATAAATCCCATCCGGACCAGGGGATTTATCTATTTTCAGACCCTCCAGAATATCCTGCACATCCTCCTTATCAACTGTAATACTGTCTATTCTACTCCCCTGCAACCCAGTGTCCTCCTCAGCTATATTCATGTCCCCTTGCGTGAACACCGAAGAGAAATATTGGTTCAATGCTTCACCAATCTCCTCCGGTTCCACACATAACTTCCCTCTGCCATCTATAACTGGCCCTAAACTTGCCCTAACCAACCTTCTGTTCTTGACATACCTATAGAACGCCTTAGGATTCTCTTTAACCCTATCCGCCAAAGTCTTCTCATGTCCCCTTTTAGCCCTTCTAAGCTCGCTCTTCAACTCCCTCTTAGCCAATCTAAAGCTTTCTAGTGCACTACCCGAGTGCTCACGTCTCATCCGAACATAAGCCTCCTTTTTCTTTTTAACCAACAAAGAAACTTTTTTGGTGCACCACGGTTCCCTAGTAGTCAAATATATATTCATTTTGTTTTTATTTTTTTCCAATGAAGGCAGAGCTGTGTAAATCTACATGCTAAGAAAAGGTTTCAACTGTCCTGCTGAATCATAGAAATGCATACAAGTTACAACCTGGAAATTTAAGGGGCGTTGCTTAGCATGGATTTTTCCTGAGTTTGTAGATCTATAAAATGACCCCTCATTTCATGCTTAAACAAGACAAAGGTTGAATCTGCAGCAGCAGAAAAGTGATGATCTTACAGTTCAGTGCACATCTGCTCAATACACTTTATCCTAAACTTTCATGTGCTCTTATTCTGGATCTTTTAGATGTTAGAGAAAAGAGAAAAAATCACTTGCATTTATATAGCACTTGTCACAATCCAAGGATATCCAAAAATGCTGCACAAAAAAAATTGCTGGAAAATCTCAGCAGGTCTGACAGCATCTGTGAGGAGAGATTAGAGCCATTGTTTCTAGTCTAGATGACCCTTTGTCAAAGTGCTGCATAGTCAATTAAATGCTTTAGAAATGTAGGGTAAATGGTGACCCGTTTGTACCTGGCGAGATCCTGCAAGCAGCCATGAAATAAAAGACCCAATAATTTGTTTTAAGCATGTTGATTAAAAAACAAAAGTTAAGAGAAAGAAAGACTCGTATTCAGATAATTTTCCGGCTGTTCATGTCAACGGGATTCACCAGGTAGTGTGGCGACCAGAACTGGGCGCAGT
Source organism: Mustelus asterias (assembly GCF_964213995.1). Classification (NCBI taxonomy): domain Eukaryota; kingdom Metazoa; phylum Chordata; class Chondrichthyes; order Carcharhiniformes; family Triakidae; genus Mustelus; species Mustelus asterias. The sequence goes on from NC_135810.1 coordinate 38,727,705, forward strand.
ATTCCAAATGCGGCCGAACCAACGTTCTATACAACTGCAACATCAGACCCCAACTTTTATACTCTATGCCCCGTCCTATAAAGGCAAGCATGCCATATGCCTTATTCACTACCTTCTCCACCTGTGACGTCACCTTCAAGGATCTGTGGACTTGCACACACAGGTCCCTCTGCGTATCTACACCCTTTATGGTTCTGCCATTTATCGTATAGCTCCCCCCTACGTTAGTTAACAAAGAACAAAGAATAATACAGCACAGGAACAGGCCATTCGGCCCTCCCTGGTCCAAACTAGACCATTCTTTTGTATCCCTCCATTCCCACTCCGTTCATATGGCTATCTAGATAAGTCTTAAACCTCCTCTGTTCTGCCAAAATGCATCACTTCGCATTTATCTGGATTGAACTCCATCTGCCATTTCTTTGCCCAAGTTTCCAGCCTATCTATATCCTTCTGTAGCCTCTGACAAAGTTCCTCACTATCTGCAAGTCCAGCCATTTTCGTGTCGTCCGCAAACTTACTGATCACCCCAGTTACACCTTCTTCCAGATCGTTTATATAAATCACAAACAGCAGAGGTCCCAATACAGAGCCCTGCGGAACACCACGAGTCACAGGCATCCAGCCGGAAAAAGACCCTTCCACTACCACCCTCTGTCTTTTGTGACCAAGCCAGTTCTCCACCCATCTAGCCACCTCCCCCTTTATCCCATGAGATCCAACCTTTTGCACCAACCTACCATGAGGGACTTTGTCAAACGCTTTACTAAAGTCCATATAGACAACATCCACGGCCCTTCCCTCGTCAACCATTCTTGTCACTTCAAAAAACTCCACCAGGTTAGTGAGGCATGACCTCCCTCTCACAAAACCATGCTGACTATCGTTAATGAGTTTATTCCTTTCTAAATGCGCATACATCCTATCTCTAAGAATCCTCTCCAACAACTCGCTGACATAGTTTCTTACCCAAGCCCTTTCCGTCACTCTATCCCATAACCACACACATTTACCATAGCTAATCCATCAAACCTACACATCTTAGGACATTGAGGGAGAATTTATCATGGCCAATTTACCTAACCTGCACATCTTTGGACTGTGGGAGGAAAGTGGAACACTCAGAGGAAACCCATGCAGACATGGGAAGAACGTACAAACTCCACACAGACACCCGAGACAGGAATTAAACCCGGGTCCCTGGTGCTGTGAGGCAGCAGTGCTAACCACTGTGCCACCGTGCCAACAATGATTCCACTCCTTGGAAGAGCAGGCTACTCCTCTGCAGCTCATTACTGTTAGAAGGATTTTTTGGGTGCAGTCCATTAAAGAGCAAGAAATGTTAAAGTTGTTGCAATAATCTGCATGAAAGTAGATTTTTCTACTTTATAACAATGATTTAAGATTTAATTAATTGATTGGGATTTACTGAAGTTCTGAAAGGCGCTATAAATGTAAAATGGGGCTTAAATAACTGTTTGTAAAGCAGTCTGATTAGGAGGAAACACTGAGGCCCTGCAACCCTGGTAGCCACTGTTCCAATTTATCTGATTGGAAATAAGCTGAAACCAAGTAAATTTCCAGCTTCTTCTTATCAGCTTCCACAAGAGTGAGAAAATATCCTCTAACTTTAGATGGTCACAACAATTTGAATGAGAAAGCAACACAGCAGAATGCAGTGCAGCCTCTGAAATTCATCCTGTAGACCTGCTGAAACTCTAGGACAATCCAATGCCTCTACATTTCTGGGAATTTCAACATTTTATGGCAGAGACCAGAACCACAATATGAATACAAGAAACAAAACAGTTGAGGGAAATGTAATTGTTGGAGAGAGATTCGGAGAGACAAAGCAAGAGACCAAGGATGAGGATTGTCTTGTTGACCAATTGTTAGCCCATTCATGGTATTTTTGGAATGAGATTGAAGCCATCCTGGAGGCTGTTTTTAAGAATTAAAGAAAGATGATCTGAACAGTAAAGAAGCTTCACCAATAAAACTTCTGGAAAACCCATTGCTGACTATTGTAGAGAAAAGCACACCCACCATTTCTTTTATCTGATAATTCTATTCCTCAGCAATAATTGTACATTTACTGCATACTTCAATTACCCCATTCAACTTCCAAAACAACAACTATCTATTAAGACACTTAATTCACGTAACAACTGTTATTACATTAATGTGCCCTATCATAAGTCCATTGGAACTTACTCCAATCAGGAGTTTTTTTGCAATATTAAACACTGACACCTGGGTAGGAGTGGATTTTATCCTAAAAACATGCATGGGTTTGGGTCTAGACAACAGGGCTAAAATTGACAGTGTCAGGAAGCGACTTCTGTGATTAACTTCAACATTCCATGAAGAAAACCACCTTGGGATAAGCAAATTGCCAAATTAAATATGTTGAAAGGAAATCAGCAGCATTTTTTAACTGTGTTTTCATTTAACTGACTGTACAATTTTCTTGGGCTTCCTGGGGCTCATAATGGAAACTAAGTGAGAGGACAGCTGGAATTGAGGTGGCTGAACAAATAACAAAGATTCCTATAAGTATTCAGATCTCTCACAACTGAGCATATAGTCTCTGATGTTTAGAAAAATGTGAGGTGATCGCTTTGAAACATATTCTTAAGAGCACTGACAGTGCTGACGCTGAAAGGTTGTTTCTAGTGGTGTGAAATCTAGAACACAAGGGCACAGTATCAAGATAAGGAGTGGATCATTTAGAACTGAAATGAGAAAATATTTCTTCATTCAGAAGATTGTGAATCTTTGAGATTCTCTACCCCAAAGGCTTGAGGACGCTGCATCATTGGATACATTTAAGGCTGAGATAAACAGATTTTTGGTCTCTCTCAGGGAATCAGGGATATGAGGAGCTGGTGGGAAAATGAGTTGAGGCAGATCGGCCAATTTTGTATTAGATGATGCAGTAGGCTTGAAGGACATGTGGTCTACTGCTGCAGCTATTTTTATGGTCTTATCATCAATCATATTTAAGTTGGCATTTAGTAAGCACAGTGTGAGGACCAGCATGCACTTGTTTAATTGCTGTGTCTGATATTTCATGATGTGGAGATGCCGGCATTGGACTGGGGTGAGCACGGTAAGAAGTCTCACAACACCAGGTTAAAGTCCAACATTCAACATTGACCTGTTGGACTTTAACCTGGTGTTGTGAGACTTCTTACTCTGATATTTCATGCAGGGGCCAACTCTTTCCACGGATTTGAACATAATTGTAAAAAGCTGTGCTATCAAAACAGTCATACTTGAGGAGGAGTCCTTCATCATTTCTCTCCATGCATGCACAATACAGATAGAAAAGCACCCACACCTCACACATTTTCTGTTGCATTGGTAAAATTATCCCCTTGTTGTTACCCCAAAGGTTTAGCATCTGTTTCCAGATAAGTAGAGCTTGACACATTTTGTTCCCTCCAATGGGGTCTTTTCCACTAGTGTTCCTGTCTTCACCACCTGCTCTTTCTCACATGTCATGTGTACAATGTCATCTACAACACAATGGTAACTCCATCAACGGGTTTGTAAATGAACTGGCAGAACATCTGCAGATGCATCCTCAGAGTGAGGGGCTTCCTCTGCAGCACAACGTATAGGATACTGTTTGGGCCCGTGGGAAATGAAAGACATGATTTAGAACTGTCAAAGTAAGAAAGTGTTCAGTTATCATTGTGCATATCATCATATTTCAGTGGCTACTGACATAAAGTCAACATGAGAGTATTGTATGGGATATGACTGATATTTAATTCTGTCACTAGTTGGTTGGGAGACCCCGATCTCTCCATTAACAATGGTAAGATATTAATTTGTTGGGTAGAAGCCAAATGCTAATACAGTAGCTGGGTTAAAAAGCCACTCAAGTGAATCATAGAATCATTATAGAAACCCTACAGTACAGAAAGAGGCCATTCGGCCCATCGAGTCTGCACCGACCACAATCCCACCCAGGCCCTACCCCCATATCCCTACATATTTTACCCACTAATCCCTCTAACCTATGCATCTCAGGACACTAAGGGGCAATTTTTAACATGGCCAATCAACCTAACCCGCACACCTTTGGACTGTGGCAGGAAACCGGAGCACCCGGAGGAAACCCACACAGACACGAGGAGAATGTGCAAACTCCACACAGACAGTGACCCAAGCCGGGAATCGAACCCTGGTCCCTGGAGCTGTGAAGCAGCAGTGCTAACCACTGTGCTACCGTGCCGCGAACTGCTGAAACTATCTTCCTCACACACCTCCCAGCTGCCATTGTATTGGAAAGTTAAAATCACAGAATCATAGTATTTTTACAACTCAGAAGGAAGTCTTTTGGCCCATCGGCTGGAATGTTATGGGGGTAAACGCCAGCAGAATTTTCCCATCCTGCTGCAGTGAATGGAGATTTGGCTGGGTTCCAAATTCTCTGACTTTGCAGCGGGAGCGTGCTGTGAACGGCCGGTAAGATTGTGCCCATCATGTCTGCACTGGCTCTTCGGATGAACAACTCACTCACTGCCACTCTTCTGCCTTCTCCCCATAATCCTGCAGATTCTTCCTTTTTCGATAACAGTTTAATTCCCTTTTGAAAGCTTCAATTGAACTTGCCTCCATCCCACTTTTAGGCAGTATATGCCAGACCTAACCACTCATTACATGAAAAGTTTTATCTCACATCACTTTTGCTTCTTTTGTCAATTACTTTAAATCAGTGCCCTTTCATTCTCAATCCTTCAGAAGTAAGAATAGTCTCTCCCTATCTACTTGTCCAGACACCTTTTGAACACCTCTATCAAATCTTTCCTCAGCTTTCTTTTCTACAAGGAAAACAGGACCAACTTTTACAATCTATCTTCATCATTGAAGTTCCTCATCCCTGGAATCCTTCTCTTGAATCTTTTCTGAACTCTCTCCAATGCACATCCTTCCTGAATTGTGATATCCAGAACTGGATGCAGTAATGTGCATTATACAGGTTCAACATGACCTCCTTGCTCTTGTAATCTATACCCCTATTAATAAAACCTCGGATACTGTATGTTTTATTAACCATTCTCTCAACCTGCCCTGCTACTTTCAATGACTTATTCACACATACACCCAGGTCCCTCTGATCTTGCACCCTGTTTAGAGTTGTACCTTGTATTTTATATTATCTCTTTATGATCTTCCTACCAAAATAAATCACTTCACATTTCCGTGCACTGAACTTCATCTGCCACCTTTCTGCCAATTCCACCAGCTTGTCTATGTTCCTTTGAAGTTCTACACTATCCTCCCCACAGTTCACAAGAGTTCCAAGTTTTGTATCATCTGCAAATTTTGAAATCATGCCCTGTACAGCAAGGTCTCTGTCATCAATATATCAGGAAAAACATGAATCTCAACACTGACCATTGGGGAACTCTCTTTCAAACCTTCCTCCAGCCTGAAAATATCCATTAACCACTACTCTGTCTCCTGTTACTCAGCCAAAATGCAGCCCATTATTTATTCCCTGACAGAGCTTCAGGCTAGGATTTCTATGCTCCTCCATTACCTGAAGAGCTGGAGAGATACATTGGATATCATAACAGCAAATTCATCACATTTAATGGAATTAATTATGGTCTAAATTATATGGGTAAATGGCCTGAGAGTGACAGCTGTGTGAACAGTCATTTTTGTGTATCTGGGTTGGATTTTACTTATCTCTCCATCTTCAAACATGCCAGCGGGAAATGTCCAATTTAGTCTTCTGTCACTCTTAAACCTTCATGAGAATGCGACTCAGTAAGGAACTCTTCTTACTATAAAATTTGATTAATTAAGTGGGCTGATTAAGCAATCATTTGTTTTATTAATTCTCATGTTATATCCACCATTATTACAGGCATCTCCACTTTACAAGTTTGTGAAAGTGTTGGTGTTATTACTTCCTGGTCGTCTCTATGTTGTGGAAGGTCAAATTGCAAGAGTTACAAATGTCCTGTTTGCTCATTTATGTTTTTGCATTACACATGCCAAAAATAGTTGGGGTAATTTCAGAACTCCAACTAGTGATGTAGAGCCTTGCCTTCTTGCAGTGTAACTTTGCAAATTTGGCCTTGTAAGTTTCCAACCATATATACTAATTAACTGGTTTAAAAGCACATCCTGCACATCTGTGGCTATTAATCAGCATTGTTTTTATTTCATTGGATACGAACAGTTACGGCAAGGACATTATTTGTTTGCCATCTCTATTTGCCCTTGAGAAGGTCATGAGTCCTGCCAGCCTGGGCTCATTATGGAGGGAATGAATGTTTAAGGATGGGTGCAAGTCAATCAAACCTGTTTGTCTCTGATGAAGGAGCAGCGCTCTGAAAGCTAATGGTATTTGCTATCAAATAAACCTGTTGGACTTTAACCTGGTGTTGTTAAAACTCTTACTGTCCTGGATGGTGTCAGGCTTCTTGCCGTAACTGTTCGTATCCAATGAAATGAAAACAACCATCTATAACCATCCTCTGGCTTCTGTCAAGAAGCCAATTTTGTATCCATTTAGATAGCTCACCCTGGATCCTGTGAGATTTAACCTTATGCAACAACCTACCATGCGGTACCTTGTCAAAGGTCTTGCTAAAGTCCATGTAGACAACATCAACTGCACTGCCCTCATCTACCTTCTTGGTTACCCCTTCAAAAAACTCTATCAAATTTGTGAGACATGATTTTCCATTCACAAAGCCATGCCGACTGTCCCTAATCAGTCCTTGCATTTGTAAATGCCTGTAGATCCTGTCTTTCAAAATACCTTCCAACAACTTACCCACCACAGATGTGAGGCTCACTGGCCTGCAGTTCCCAGGCTTTTCCCTGCAGCCCTTTTTAAACAAAGGCACAACATTTGCCACCCTCCAATCTTCAGGCACCTCGCCCGTGACTATCGATGATTCAAATATCTCTGCTAGGGGACCCGCAATTTCCTCCCTAGCCTCCCACAATGTCCTGGGATACACTTCATCAGGTCCCGAGGATTTATCTACCTTGGTGCGCTTTAAGACTTCCAGCACCTATTTCTCTGTAATATGTACACTCCTCAAGCCATCACTATTTATTTCCCCAAGTTCCCTAACATCCATGCTTTTCTCAACAGTAAATACTGATGAGAAATATTCATTTCGGATCTCACTCATCTCTTGTGGATCCGCACATAAATGACCTTATTGATCCTTAAGAGGCCCTACTCTCTCCCTTGTTACTCTTTTGTCCTTTATGTATTTGTAGAAGTCACAAAAATTTTAAGTGTCGAATTCGCGTGAAAACTGGAGTAAATCCCGCAGATTTTTTCAACGGGAGTTTCAAAATGAATCTCCAACGTTCTGTGCACTGCAGAGTGTCCTAGCCTGATTCATGCGAAAAAGCTGTGGGCGGGGCCTATTTCCACTGGACAGGCTGGCAATACAGCGCTGAACAGGCCACTGCGCATGCGCTGATCTGTCAGCGCCGAGATCGGCGCATGCACAGTAGCCCCGCATAGCTGACCTCCTGATCGCCAGCCAGCTCAATCGCTGTCCAGCCTTGCAACCCTGAATCACTGCCCTCCGGCCCCCGTCCCCCGCCCCCCGCCCCCCACCCCCCCCCCAACTTCGATTGCTGGTCCCCAGGACATGTCCGGGCCAGCCTCGACAACCGCCCTCCCACCCTGGTCCCGGCCTGCCTCAATCTCCCTCCCACCTCCCCCACCCCCCAGCAACCCTGATCCCCCTTAAACCCCGCAGTCCTGACCCCCCCCCCCCCCCCCTCCGCAGCCCCGACCCCCCGGCAGGCCGACCTCCCTCCCACCCCAATGGTCACTCAGCTTGAGTACAGAGTAGTATCGGGATCCCTTCTCCCATCAATCGGCCCCCAGAAGCCCTGCCCCCATTAGGCCGTGTCTCCTCTGGCCTGCCCCCTTGGCACTGCTTGATGCCCGGTGGGCAGTGCCAATGTTCCCCTCGGCATTGGCACTTTGCCCCTTGGGCAGTGCAAGGGGGCCATGTTGGCACTGCCAAACTGGCAATGCCCTGGGGGCACCCCCACTTACCCCCAATCTCCTGGGGGGCCTCCATGACCCCCCATCACTCCAGTGGGGTCGGACTGCCAGCTCCCTGTAAGTGGAGAGCTGTTGTAAACCCCACTGGAGTGAGACACTCCTGGCGGGGGGGTTGGAGAGGCTAGCGGGCCTGGATACTTCAGTCCCGGGACTGCTCATGATATTTAAAATACATTAAAATGACCATTTATTTGTGCATCTCCGTGCCGATTTCTGGCGCGGAGCTGATGGTGCCAGAAATTCGGCTGCCGGAGACTCGTGGAGGCCAAGGCGCCCAGTGGGGAGCCCATGAAACAGCCTCTGCTCGAGTCTCCCAGCCCGCCATGCCCCCAGAAAGGTAACATGAAGATATAGCAAACAATCAGGAACATAAATGACAGGGTGGATTTTATTGCAAGGGAGCTGGTGTACAAGAGTAAGGACGTCTTGCTGCAATGGTACCGGACTGCCGTGAGACCACACCTGGAGTACTGAGCACATTTTTGTTTTTCATATTTAAGGAAGAGTGTATTTTTCTCAGAGAGGATGCAGTACAGATTTACTAGATTGAATCCTAGGATGATACAGTTGTCAAATGATGAGAGGTTGCGCCGAATGGCCTACACTCTTGAATGTTTAGAAGAATGAAGAGTGATCTCATTGAAAAATGAAAGACTCTCAGAGTTTCTGATAGAATAGATGTTGAGAACATGTTCCCCTTGGTTGAAAAGTTGAGAACAAAGGGACCTAGAATTAGGCTTATCATTTAGGAGAAGAAATTTCTCCATTCAATGGGCTAGGAAACTTAGGGGTTCTCTACCTCAGGAAGCCCTGTGAATGCTGGGTCGCTTAATATGTTCAAAGCTATGATAGCCAGATTTTTTATCTCTGAGGTTATCTAAGTATTATGGGGATTCAGTAGGAAAGTACAATTGATATCAAAGATCAGATTATTGGAGCAGACTCAGGAGGGCTATTCTTGTCCCTATTTTGATTTGATTTATTGTCACATGTATTAGTATACAGTGAAAAGTATTGTTTCTTGCGCGCCATACAGACAAAGCATACCATACATAGAGAAGGAAAAGGCTTTGCTGTTTCTAATATATATAAATGATTTGGAGGAAAATGTAACTGGTTTGATTAGTAAGTTTGCAGATGACACAAAGGTTGGTGGATTTGCGGATAGCAATGAGAACCATCAGAGGATATAGATCGATTGGAGACTTGGGCGGAGAAATAGCAGATGGAGTTTAATCTGGAAATGTGACGTAATGCATTTTGGAAGGTCTAATACAGATAGGAAATATACAGTAAATGGCAGAACCCTTAAGAGTATTGATAGGCAGAGGGATCTGGGTGTACAGGTATACAGGTCACTGAAAGTGGCAATGCAGGTGGAGAAAGTAGTCAAGAAGGCATACGGCATGCTTGCCTTCATCGGCCGGGGCATTGAGTTTAAAAATTGGCAAGTCATGTTGCAGCTGTATAGAACCTTAGTTAGGCCGCACTTGGAATATAGTGTTCAATTCTGGTCGTCACACTACCAGAAGGATGTGGAGGCTTTGGAGAGGGTGCAGAAAAGATTTACCAGCATGCTGCCTGGCATAGAGGTCATTAGCTATGAGGAGAGTTTGGAGAAACTTGGTTTATTCTCACTGGAATGACAGAGGTTGAGGGGCGACCATGATAGAAGTCTACAAGATTATGAGGGGCATGGACAGAGTGGGTAGTCAGAAGCTTTTTCCCCGGGCAGAAGAGTCAAATATTCAGGGGCATGGGTTTAAGGTGCAAGGGGCAATGTTTAAAGAAGATGCACGAGGCAAGTTTTTTTACACACAGGGTGGTGGGTGCCTGGAACTCGCTGGCGGCGGGGGGGGGGGGGTGCTAGTGGAAGCAGATACGATAGTGACCTTTAAGAGATGTCGTGACAAATAAATTAATAGGATGGGAATAGAGGGATATGGTCCCCGGAAGGGTAGGGGGCTTTAGTTAAGTCGGGCAACATGGTCAGTGCAGGCTTGGAGGGCTGAAGGGCCTGTTCCTGTGCTGTAAGTTTCTTTGTTCTTTGTTCTTTGAGAGGGTGGAGAATGTAATGTTACAGTCATAGCTAGAGAAAGGTGTAGAGAAAGATCTTGTGCTCTCTGGACCTCCCCTCCCCTGGTGCCGATGAGTGGAGGAATCCATTGAACTTTTCAAGCCGATGCTAATTAGCTGGCCAGGTACCTTTATTACAGCTTGCACCATGACACACCTTACACTGAGATTGTAGGGAGTGGAGTTTTGGCAAAGCTATCAGCCTAATAACTGCAATCCTGCTCACCAGCAGAAAGACCCTTCAGCTGCTGGAGGGAAATACTTAAAATGGCTTTTGGATATTTGTGTCTCTTTTTTCTTTGAGGACTTTCACACAACTCTTGAAGACAGTTTGATCTGTAAATCATCTTGGTGTAGATAGTCTAGGAAGTCTGTTTATTTTGATGACTCATTGTCATGGCAAGAGCTCGGAATGTAACCTCCTGCTTCATTGACGTGTTATAGAAAACCTCAGGGAATTCTAGAGTAAAGAAATGATGTGCATAGACCTGGATCTATTCCCACATTTCCTCTTCATTAGCTCAGGAAAAGTATTCAGCATGGTCACCAATTGGCTACCTCATTGGATCCATTTTGTTCAGCTGAGAAGTGGCCATTTGGAACACCCCCTTAAACTCAAATGCCAGGCTTCTGTTTGGGTGATAGACATTAGACTTTTGATGAAAAATGTCGTTATGAACATTCTAAAGTCTTGTCAGCTTTTGATTTCTTGTTTCATAGATGTTTGCTGTTTGTTCATTGTTTTGCTCTGAAACCTCTTGATTTTGATTGTTTCTATTGATGGCAGGAAACTTAAGTCAGTTGGATGCAAGTATGATATACTTTGCATAACTACATGTGAGTTCTGCAGCCAATGGGAAGCTTCACCCATTGACTATGTAATCACAAAATTTGGATCTCCCAGTATGTGAAGTCAGACCCAAATTTGGACTCTAAAAAATAGAATAGTACAAATCTGTGCAGATATCAAATGACTGGCAATGGTTTTCAAAATTAATTTATGGGATTTGGTCATCATTGGCTAGGCACGCATTTATTGCTCATTGCTAAATGCACTTGAGAAGATGGTAGTGAGCTGCCTTCTTGAACTACAGCAGTCCTGAGATATCAGTACATCCTCAGTGAAGTTAGGGGGGGTAGTTCCAGGTCCTTGATCCAGCAACAGTGAAGGAATGGCGATATATTTCCAAGTCAGGATGCTGAGCAACTTAGAGGAGATTTTCCAGTTGATGGTGTTCTCAGGTATATGCTGCTCTTGTCTTTCTAAATGGTGGCAGTTGTAGGTTTGGAAGGTGCTGCCTAAGGGGCCATGATGAGTTCTTGCAGTGCTGAAGGTGGTTGGGCCTTGGACACTACCCTGAGGAACTTCCTTTGTGCTAGGTAGACTCTACCTAGCAGAGGGTTTTCTCCTGATTCCTATCGACTCCAGTTTTATTGGGGCTCCTTCATGTTATGCTCAGTTAAATCTACCTTGATGTCAAGGGCAATCACTCTCACCTCATCTGGTGCAGAAGATGTAGATTTGGTTTTATGTGAAGAATATCTCCTTGTACTGTGTAAAACTATATTGGTGCCAATTTTAATCTCTCTTTTGGTGTACATTTTTTTTGCTTGATTCCTGCTGGTTGTCTGGCTGAGATAAGATAATTAACCCACTACAAAGCAGAGTGTGTCTGCTACCACACTTTGGGCCGGATTTTATGGCCTCACTCATCCCAAAACCGTAAAATCCTGCCCAAGGTCAACAGACCTTCTCATTGTCCGCTCCCTGCCTGCCCCAATTCCCATGGCGGGTGGGGTGGTAAAATTCTGGCCTTTATGACTGGACCACAATGAGATGAAGAAATTCAAAATAATGATATAACAGGTTTGATAACAAGAGACCAGTATTGTAATAAAGACAACTAAAGTGAATAATTCAGATCAAAAGGGGGCAGACCTAGAACATAGAACAGTACAGCACAGAACAGGTCCTTCGGCCCACGATGTTGTGCCGAGCTTTATCTGAAACCAAGATCAAGCTATCCCACTCCCTATCATCCTGGTGTGCTCCATGTGCCTATCCAATAACCGCTTAAATGCTCCTAAAGTGTCTGACTCCACTATCACTGCAGGCAGTCCATTCCACACCCCAACCACTCTCTGCGTAAAGAACCTACCTCTGATATCCTTCCTATATCTCCCACCACGAACCCTATAGTTATGCCCCCTTGTAATAGCTCCATCCACCCGAGGAAATAGTCTTTGAACGTTCACTCTATCTATCCCCTTCATCATTTTATAAACCTCTATTAAGTCTCCCCTCAGCCTCCTCCGCTCCAGAGAGAACAGCCCTAGCTCCCTCAACCTTTCCTCATAAGACCTACCCTCCAAACCAGGCAGCATCCTGGTAAATCTCCTCTGCACTCTTTCCAGCACTTCCACATCCTTCTTATAGTGAGGTGACCAGAACTGCACACAATATTCCAAATGTGGTCTCACCAAGGTCCTGTACAGTTGCAGCATAACCCCGCGGCTCTTAAACTCTAACCCCCTGTTAATAAAAGCTAACACACTATAAGCCTTCTTCACAGCTCTATCCACTTGAGTGGCAACCTTTAGAGGTCTGTGGATATGGACCCCAAGATCTCTCTGTTCCTCCACAGTCTTCAGAACCCTACCTTTGACCCTGTAATCCACATTTAATCCCTATTTGCATTTTGCAGGTTCTGATACACAGAAAACTTGCTCAGAATCCATTTGCTTATGAATCTTGTATTGAGCAGTCATATCTAGTGATCATGTCAATTGTATTGTAGTATGTCTTTCAGGGATATTGACATGACATCACTAGAAGGAAAATGGGTCAGGCAGTCCGGTCTTAATTTCATTTTGCTTTATGCCTATGTCTAAATGTTCACATGTGCCTAGTCTTAATAAGTTAACCCACAACTTGTTTACTCAATCCTTTATGAGTAATTGGTGCCATTATATAGTTATAATAACATGACAAGATGTCATAGCTAAGACATTTAATTATGGAGCTTCTGAAATAGTTTTCCCATGGAACTACAGGCTAGTTAGCCTGATATTAGTCATTGGAAAAATGCTGAAATCTATTATTTAGGAAAGCTTAACAATGGAATTAGAAAAGCACAGTGTGATTAGAAAAAGCCAATAGCCAAAGAGAAATCAAAATTTATACAGTTTTTTAGGATGTAACTAGTAGGATAGTTAAAGGGGAACCAGTGGATGTAGCATACCTGAATTTCCAAAAGGTTTTTGACAAGGTGCCTCAAGAAAGGTTAACATGCAAGATAAGGCCACATGGAGTTTGGGATAATATATTAGTATTGGTTAATGGACAGGAAGCAGAGAGTAGGGATAAATGGAACACTTCCACAGAGCCTGCAAGTGTGTTGTGACACTAACATGATAAAATAGACTAGGAAATGCTGACATAGCTATTTATAATGGTAAATATTGACAAAATAGCCTGACTAATGCTCCTAACAACAAGTAAGATTTCTGGGATGAGCATTTGCTTTCGATGCAATATTTTTCATTAAATATATAACATACTTACACAGTAAGGTATAACAGTATTGAGGATCAGGCCATCACTCATTCATATTTAGGAAAGAAAAATGTCATTAGTTTCTGCAAATCTTCTCCCAATTGTCTACCATAATCAGGGAGAAAGATCAGCAGAAACCCTAGGAAATGGTGTTTGCTATGTTTCACAGGGCTTCCATGGATCTTCCATTGTAAATTTGAGTGGACCCCTGAGAGAATTCTACCCTATAAAATACTTCTGTTACATGGTATTCCACCTATCCTAGTCAAATTATAAGCTGTATTATGATACAATTTTGTTTTGACATTGTTAAATTAGCAATGCACACACAACCATTCACACAACCATGTCTTTATATAATTGGCTCAGCTTTGATACTTACTCGAATGCAAAACAGAAATGCAGTAACGTAAGCCTACAAAGTTGTCTTGTTATTTGCAAACATTTCTTGATGCATTTGATTCTGTACACATTTCTGAACTATTATGCTTCATATGTTATGTAAGACCTGAAAAATGAAATTTATGTTAAAAATATTCAGTATGTAATACTTGCCACAACAACAGTGGAATTTAATTATTTACACTCAAATCATTGGAATGTTTTGGACTTATTTAAGGTGGGATTCTGTTAGGATCTGAATTGAAACGCTTGACAGTTGGCAGTTAATGGATGGGGCATAAGGAATCAATCAATTGATCCAGTTAAAAATCACCCTGGACAACCTGTTTCATGAAAGTCCATGGACACAATTCTGTTTCTGCTTATGAAACATGAGGGGAAACCTGTAAGTGCAGCTCCACAATCTTTCTATTACAAACTGATTTGTAACAACTGCTCTGATTGGGTTTAGCTTATGTGGATGTCAAAGGTCATTCCTTTGTTTTAGTAAATAAACTATATTGCTGCCTTCAAATAAATGAAAACATGATCAAGCTATTAACAGCAAACATTGTGTGTTTGTGGTTTATCTGAACAAGCTTCTAATTTTTAATTTCCAACAATATGACAACTGGACAAAGTTGATACTGTTGTGCTTAAAAATTATGAATTTAACAATTATGACTCATTCAGGCACTTCTTGTCAAATGAACTAATCCCCTCAAGATGGCTATGTACAGCTACACTTAAATGTGCACCCATTTGTCAGCTCCAAGGCCCAGCCAAGGTCCAAGGCCTGCACTAGGGGTGCCCTGAAACATATTAATGGTCCAGGCCAGGGACTATTTAATTCAGAAAATTGTTGGCTGAATGGCTTTAGTGTTCTTTAATTCTGAAAGATGTAAAAAACATTATTAATGCAGGCTCAGTTTAGGGTTTGAGAAGATTGAGAAACTCATTGGAATTGTTAAACAATTGCCTCACTATAATGACTCGGGAAGCCCGACTGGAAAAGAACATAGCGTATTACAGAATGCAAAGTAAAACAACTGCCGTATACACACTAATCCCTGCCTGGGACTACAGTTCTGGGAAGAGCATCAAAGAGACACTACAGGGTGGTGACGTCTGACTGGGTGTCCATTGTCATTGTATCCATGTCCGAGACAGAATCTTCATCTTCCAGATGACTGGCTCTTGAGTTTTTAGAGGCCGGAGTTTTCTGTCCACATGCAGGTGTGAAGGATGCCAATGCTGGCATGTGCATAAAAACAGTTGCCTCTGCAGAGGGTTCCATGTGATAGAGGTCTTCGCCCTGGTTTTTACCTTGTAAAACACCGGTCCTGTTTTCTCTTTGACTGTGCCAAAGTTCCTCATGTGGGCAGTATCTCCCAGTTTGAAGTCTATATCTAGTCTCTGACCATCATGGCAACTTTTCTGGGCTTCTTGTTTTATCTCGGTGTTGCAGCCAAATTTGGGAACCAGGGTTACAAAGTCCATATGAATTTTCTATAGTAATTTATAAGACCTAGGAAACACTTCAACTCTGTTGTGTTCCTTGGAGCCTCTTTATGGCCTTCATGTTCTCTTGGACAGAATGTAATACATCCTTGTCAACTCTGTACCCGAGGCACATTACCCCATTGGCCTGGAACACATATTTTCCCTTTTAAATCACCAGCATCAGAAAAAAAACCATAAGACCTCCTCCAAACTCTAAATGTTCCACTGTAGTAGCACCCGAGATTAAAATATCATCCAGATGGGCAGCCATTCTGGGCACCCTCGAAGGATGTTCTTCTCCATCACCTTTTGAAAAAGTGGTGCAAGCCGAAGACACTCTAAAGGGCAAACAATTGTACTCATACAGTCTGCTGTGAATATTTATGGTGACATATTTCCTGGGTGACACCTCAAATCAGTTGGAGGTAGACTTTTAATTTGGAAAATATGTGATCCCCAGTCAGCTTTGCATACAAGTCTTCTATGCATTGCAAAATGGTAACTGTTAACACCACTTCAGGGTTTAATGAGTTTCAAAATCTTTGGGCAGAATTTTCCCATCTCACCCCCACGGGAATCTTAGCGGGCAGGGGCAGACCATGCAAAAATCCATTGGCCTAAGGTGGGATTTTCCATTCTTGGGGCGAGTGCAGTCAGAAAATCCTGCCCTTGTGTTTGTTATTATTGTGGGGGAGTCAGTTTGTCCATCAGTCATTTAGTTTTGTGATTATAATGTGGCCTTCCAATGGAGTATGAGATTCTGCAAGGATGAAAGTGGAATTCTTTTGTTCTTACAATCTCTGTTGGAACAGGTGATGGGGGGAATAGATCCGCACCTGGAATCTCTTTCCAACGCGCCCATACATGTTTTGCCGGCTCCGGCTCGATCCGCGCTGTGGCCGGGGCTTAGCGCAGGTGGACCGATCGGAGCTCTGAACTGCGCATGTGCAGTTAAAAAAAAAATCTGACAGCGCGCCCGGGCACGAAAAAAAAGCAGAAAGCGGCTCTCTGACGTTGATCCTCTGGTCAGTGGTGGGGGGGGGGGTGGGAGGGGAGGGGGTGTGACGTTTCATCCTCTTTGGGGGGTGGGAAGGGGAGGGGGTGTGACGTATCATCCCCTGGGGGGGGGGCTGGA